>NW_027140330.1:3945271-5205724 GCF_036365525.1 Heterodontus francisci
AAAGGTAGCCATCAGGATGAGGGCGATGTTGGGTACATTTTTCCCGCCCTTCTCCAGAGGTTTGAACATCGTGTCCCTCGGGACCTGGTCCATTTTGGATCCCCAGATGAAACGGAAAATGGCTCAGGTGATCACCACAGTGTAGGAGTGCAGTATGAGCCAGACCTGCACCACGTACAGTAACCTGACACAATAGAGAGAGATCGCTGTTCCCACATGTTCAGCTTCTGTTGTACCCTGGCTACTCGTTCCTCCCAGGTTTTGGTGCACGCCCCAGCCCTTCCGAACCATACCCCAGCACCTTCAGGTTGTCTGACCTAATGGTGAAGGGGACAAAGGATCGGTCAGCTGAGTTCCCAAAGAACATGGCCTCGCTCTTGCCGTGTTTAACATTGGCTCCCGAGGCCAGTTCGAGCTGGTCACAGATGCTCATCAGTCTGCGCACAGGCAGCGGGTTCAAGCAGAAAACGGCGACGTCATTCATGTACAGGGAGGTTTTAACCTGAGTGCCTCCACTGCCTGGGATTGTTACCCTTCTGATACTCGCATTCTTCCTAATAGACTCAGAAAAGGGTTCAATACAGCAACAAACAAGACAGGGGAGAGAGGACAGCCCTGCCTGACTCCAGATTGGATCGAGAAACTTTCTGATTCCCACCCATTGATTGAGACTGCGCTACTGATGTTTGTGTAGAGCAGTTTGATCCAATTGCATATTCCCTCCCCAAACCCCATATTGGAAAGTACGTCGATCATGTAGGTGTGCGATATCCTATCAAAAGCCTTCTGCTGGTCCAGGCTGATGAGGCAGGTGTCCACCCTCCTGTCCCATACATAGGTGATCGTATCCCTGAGCAGCGCGAGACTATCAGAGATCTTCCTGCCTGATATAGTACAGGTCTGATCAGGGTCAATCACCAACTCCAGAGCAAACTTGACTTGACTGGCTATGACTTTTGACAGAATCTTGTAGTCGATGTTAAGCAGTGAGATGGGCCGCCAATTTCTGATTTCTGCCCCCTCCCCCTTCCGCTTGTAGATGAGGGTGATGATGCCTTTCCTCATGGATTCTAATATGCTGCCGACCAGGACCATACTCTGGTATACTGCCAGACTTTTTTTTTAAATTTCCAAAATATACTTTATTCATAAAAATCTTTCAAAATTACATTCCCAAACAGTTTAAAACAGCATCAAGTCAAAAAATACAAACAGTGCAAAGGTGATCAGTTTCCTTCTATACAATCACGAGTTGCCTCACAACTCTTCCATTTCATTGTCATGCCATATACATTTCTACATTTACAGCACACAAGATTTTCCCGATAGGTTCGAGGGGTTTCCCATGGATCCAGCCCCTCCGCTCAGCTTGGTGGGTGGACGTTACACAGTGGTCTTTCCCCATTGAGCCTTTGCTGTGGCTGCCCCAAGCTTTAGTGCGTCACTCACCACGTAGTCCTGGACCTTGGAATGTGCCAGTCTGCAACATTCGGTGGTGTACAACTCTTTGCGCTGGAAGACCAGCAAGTTTCGGGCAGACCAAAGGGCGTCTTTCACCGAATTGATAGTCCTCCAGCAGCAGTTGATGTTTGTCTCGGTGTGCGTCCCTGGGAACAGCCCGTAGGGCACAGACTCCTGTGTTATAGAGCTGCTTGGGATGAACCTCGACAAAAACCACTGCATCCCTTTCCACACCTGCTTTGGAAAGACACATTCCAGGAGGAGGTGGGCGACCATCTCTTCCCCACAACAGCCACCCTGATAATTCTTGCCTCAAATCAGTGCACAATAAAAGAGACTGATTCCGTCAGCCACCTTTTTTTTACAGGCCGCCCGGACCTGGCTGAGAAAGGCAGAGTGAGAGCAGGGAGGGGAGGAGACAAGAGTGAAGATTAAACAGAGAGCAAGAGGGAAGGAGACACCCAGAGTGACCGACAGAGAGAGAACGGCCCCTTATCTTTCAGCTCCACCTCCAGTTTCCTCCGGGCTGCCAATTTCAAACCCTTTATTAACAGTAGAAGCGAAACCCAGCTCTCCACGCAAACCTTTCCAGACTCGACCTTTCAAGGCTTTCCAGAAAGACAGAGTTTTTAAATATGGTCCCGCTACAATTAACACTCAGTAATATTCCCACCTAAACACAGTCCATTCTATACTAAGAAACCTCCTCAGTAACATCACCATTTCCACACACATGCGCTTCCAGCAGTTTACAGCACCTTACTGCAGCTGTTTGGGGAATCTCCTGTGTTAAAATTGGAGTTGGAAAGCGGCCTTTACCCGGCAGTGTTATCGTCTCACACTGAATCTGCCAGACATCCTGTTCTCTTATTGCGAGAGAGAAAGCACGGATTTAGGAAATGTTCATTTGAAATGATCTCCATTGAGAACGAGCCCGGTCGTGGGACAGGTATTCCAGTGCAAAGAGCTGCCCATGACCGAGTGTTGCAGACTGGCACATTCCATCATATGTGTTGTGGGATGGCATTAAAGCTTGGAGAAGCCACCATGGAGCCTCAATGGAAAGGCGACAGACTAAGGCCCTAGTACAGCGAGGGGCTGGAACCTGTGTAAAACCCCTCGGGCTGTGTGCATCAGAGAATGTTTGATGTGTAATGTAAATACTGTAAATATAACCTGTGCAGGCAGGGATTGTGAGATACCTCATGTACTTTATTGAAGGAAACTGATCTGCATTGTACCTTATGTAACATTAAAATTGAACTGCTTTGCAATATAATTGAACAAATTATATGAATAAATTACATTTTGTGCAAAAGAAAGCAGCTTTCCTGTCAACACACACCTTGTCTCAGGGCACAACTTTCCTGTGATCTTGTCATACCCAACTTCGCTCTATATCTTCTGACACACACACTTTACAGTCTGTCATTTCCAAAAACAAGCATTCTAAAATCAAAAGACCTTTTGTTTATTTCTCCTTTCTTTTCATTTCTCCTCTATTCCTCTCAATCACTCCCTTCCACAGTCCTATTCAGATCAAGGTGGAATGTGAATAGTGTCACAACTCAACTCTGACACTATTATTACCCTTCTCTTCTCTTGTCTTATTCAATGGGAAAGTTTTATTCACCAGTCTGCTGCTGTTTTACACTCTTGCCATACCATCTGGTATTGCATCCATCTGAATTCTGTGCTTTCATGAACTTATACATCTTTTCCTCTTCTGGATGATTTGTTTGCTTCAGTTCCATTCAACCAGGCTGGACCACAGGGAAGCTTAGAACAAAGAACAAAGAACAGTACTGCACAGGTACAGGCCATTCGGCCCTCCAAGCCTGCGCCGATCTTGATGCCTGCCTAAACTAACACCTTCTGCACTTCCGTGGCCTATATCCCTCTGTTCCCTTCCTATTCATGTATTTGTCAAGATGTCTCTTAAACGTCGCTATCGTATCTGCTTCCACTACCTCCCCTGGCAGCAAGTTCCAGGCACTCACCACCCTCTGTGTAAAAAACTTGAATCGCACATCATCTCTAAACATTGCCCCTCGCACCTTAAACATATGTCCCCTAGTAACTGACTCTTCCACCCTGGGAAAAAGCTTCTGACTATCCACTCTGTCCATTCCGCTCATAACTTTGTAAATCTCTATCATGTCGCCCTTCCACCTCCGTCGTTCCAGTGAAAACAATCTGAGTTTTTCCAACCTCTCCTCATAGCTAATGCCCTCCAGAACAGGCAACATCCTGGTCAACCTCCTCTGCACCCTCTCCAAAGCCTCCACGTCCTTCTGGTAGTGTGGCGACCAGAATTGCACGCAATATTCTAAGTGTGGCCTAACTAAGGTTCTGTACAGCTGCAACATGACTTGCCAATTTTTATACTCTATACCCCGACCGATGAAGGCAAGCATGCCGTATGCCTTCTTGACTACCTTATCCACCTGCGTTGCCACTTTCAGTGACCTTTGCCTTGGGTGGGTCCACGTTGATCCATTACATTCAGAATCACCCCCTTGAAATAACTCCATCGTGCAACGACAGTAACCACACAGAATCTGCTTCAAACACTCCTCCACATTTTATCTGTTCTGACTGTCAACACCTCCAGCTCTTTTGTTTAAGTGGAACCCATCAGGTTTGTATAGGCTCCTTCTATTCTGAAAGCTGTAGCACTGGTTCAGGGAATTCAGCCCTGTTTCTCCACTCTAAAGGCTCAGCCATGCTTGATCTGCCTCGTATTTTGCTTTTATTGCAACGTTACAAGACCTCCAATCCTCTGGAAAACGATGGTCAGACCTTCCACTATTTCTTCCCTGGCTTCATTCAACAGCCTGGGGTACATTTCATCTGGTCCTGGTTATTTATCCACATTCAAGGATGCTCATCCCATTAAGACTTCCTCTCTCCTTAAGTTATCACGTCCAATACTTCACACTCCTCCTCCTTCATAACAATATCTGCATCACCCCCTCATTTGAGAAGACAGTAATGTATTCATTAAGGATATTGGCAACATCTTCCACCCCGATACAAAGGTTACATTTTTGATCTTTTCTGTGCCCTGTTGTTTGCTCTGTTGCCTCTTACTCTAATGTTTTGATGCAACATCTTTGGGTCCATTGTTATTTTGCTTGTCCATGTTCTTTCGTGTTCTCTCTTTGCTCTTCACCGCTGCTCCCAAACGCCTCCAGTGCAGTCAAAACACAAGGTGTCAGAAGTGGGATTCGAACCCACACCGCCAACGGAGACTGCGACCTAAACGCAGCGCCTTCGACCACTCGGCCATCCTGACCGCCTGCTGGTTATTATAAATGCTAAGGAAATTATTCATTCTTTGTGAAAGTATTTGTGAGATTGTGGAAATGTCTGGAAGAGGAAAGAACAGCGGGAAAGCTCGGGCCAAGGCCAAGTCTCACTCCTCCCGGGCTGGACTGCAGTTGCCGGTGGGCCGTGTTCACAGGCTCCTGAGAAAGGGCAGCTATGCTGAGCGTGTGGGTGCCGGAGCCCCGGTCTATCTGGCTGCTGTGCTCGAGTATCTGACCGCTGAAATCCTCGAGCTGGCCGGTAACGCGGCCCGGGACAACAAGAAAACCCGCATCATCCCCAGACACATGCAGCTGGCCGTCCGCAACGACGAGGAGCTCAACAAGCTGCTGGGAGGGGTGACTATCGCTCAGGGCGGGGTGCTGCCTAATATCCAGGCCGTGCTGCTGCCCAAGAGAACCAGCACTCAAGAGCTCCCAGACAAAGTGAAGCGGCCAAAATGTCATCTCATAAACCAAAGGCTCTTTTCAGAGCCACCCACAGTCTCTGTGAAAGGGCTGGTTACTGTCAGGAGGGAATCTGAGATGGAGTTATTGTGACAGTGGATTGACCTGTTTCACATCTGTTCAGTTATCTTTTCAGTTCCCTCTCTCGATTTCGCTCTGTTTCTCTGCTCACACATCGCCCCCTCCAGTTAAGTGAAGAACTGAACTACAGGGTGTCAGAATCAACAATTTAATAAATCCCGCTGCCTTCGATTTTATAAATCCCGAGACCATCCCGGTACATTAACGGGAACTGGTTCGGAGCTGATGAATTAATTTAATAATGGAAGTGTCCGGGTTAATTCTCTGTTTTTCATTTGGACAGTTTGAATTGTGTTTTTTTTTTCTCTCCGCTGATCTGAGCGTCACTTCTCAATGAGAATCTGCTCCCAGAACAGAGTAAATGCAGAAAGAAAGAGGCCATTCTCGGGCTGTGTGTTTCTCTCCTAACCTGATCTGTTTAGACCGCACTGTTCCCAGAGGATGGAATCAGTGAGAGTTGTGCACACACAGGAGCTGAGTCCACTGCAGCGCTTCAATATGTGCCTTCTCCCCGGCTCTCCCTATTCTCCGGACACAAAGTTGTTTGTTCCCCCGGCGGCGGGGTAGAGTCGGGGATTCTCTCCCCGCAGTGTCAGTGGCTGCAGCCCCGGGGAACTGGCGGTTTCAGTCAGAGTGACCGAGCTACCTTCCAGGACTCTCCCCCTGAATTTGTGAACTGAGACTACACCGAACACATCTCCAGTTAGAGTGAGGGCCGGACATCCTTCTGTTTTTTTACAGAGAGTGGGGAAAGGGCTGGGTGGAGGGGATCTCAGCGAGTCACCAGGGAACCTGGATTTACTCCAAATCATTTCCATGTGGAATCTGCAGGCGGGGCCGGGACAGGGATCATTTGATCAGGGGATCAGCTCTTTCCTGAGAGATGTGGGTGGCTCTGAGAAGAGCCTTTGTGTTCAGATGTTTACAAGTTTCCCGCGCTCTTTCACTTCTTTCCAGACCCTGCTTTCTGAGCCTTCGTTGCTTTCGGCCTGACCTTGCTCGTCCATGTCTGCACTTCCTTCAGCACCTTTCCGCCCGCCGCACTCTTGCCTTTTTTGACCTTCTTCGCAGGAGACTTTTTCTGAAGCGCTGCTTTCTTCACCGCCTTATTTGGCGTTGCCGCCGCCTTGCTGCTCGTTTTCTTGGCTGTTACTTTCTTTGTTGTCACTTTCTTGGCTGCTGGTTTCTTCACCAATGATTTCTTGTCTGCTGGTTTCTAACGAAGGATTTATTGTCTGCTGGTTTCTTCACTAAAGATTTCTTGTCTGCTGGTTTCTTCATGAAATATTTCTTGTCTGCTGGTTTCTTCACTGAAGATTTCTTATCTGCTGGTTTCTTCACTAAAGATTTCTTGGCTGCTGGTGTCTTCGCTAAAGATTTCTTGGTTGCTGGTTTCTTCACTAAAGATTTCGTGTCTGCTGGTTTCTTCACTAAAGATTTTTTCTCTGATGGTTTCTTCACTAAAGATTTCTTGTCTGCTGGTTTCTTCACCTTCTTTCCCACTTTTCCCTGGGTTTTCCTTCTTGCTGATTTTGAAGGAGCCAGAGGTTTCCTGTCCCTTGATCTGCACCAGGGAGCCTTTGTTCACATTCCTCTTGATACTTTGCTTGATCTGGGTCCTGAGCTTCTCCACATCGACACCGCTGCTACCCAGAACCTTCTTTATGGCGGCCAGGGACATCCTCTTGCGATCGCTGAAAGCCGGCACAATCTTCAGGATCTGTTCGCCCAACGGGAGACCGGCTGGCTTGTTCCGGGGAGCCGCCTTCTTCTTCTTGGGGGTCTTGACTTGGGCGGCGGCGGCGGCTGGAGGAGCCGTTTGGGCGGCTGCACTATCGGTCATGTCCGGGACTCTGCACAAATTCTCTCTGTCAATGTGATCTGGGTCAGAAATGAAGCCGGTGGTGGCGGCACAGAGCAACTTAAAGGCAGAGAGAGGACGGGGCGGAGACAAGCTGCTATTAGCTCCCGGATCCTGCTGTCTCTCTGTGTTTCTCTCTCCTCACAAACTCTCCAATTCCATTGAAATTCAGAGACTCCAGACTTCCAGACTAGATCTTTCCTGTCTCTCACTCCAGTTTGTTTGCTGTTGAAAAGATTTCACTGGGATTGAGGACTCCATTTTCCATTTCACCTGGTTTTATTGCTGCACTGACCGCCCTCTCTCACCCCTCGCTGACATGTTCTCTACTTTTCAACTGAAATCTTGAAATAAAAAAAAAATGATCCCGAATTCCCACTTTGGGGCTGAGCAGGGAGCAGGGCGGTTCTTTGACTGGAAAATCATTTGATTTTACACAAGAATTACTCTGAAATCCGGCGATGAGAGCGGACCCACAAACACAGTGGCTTCAGACTAACCCGCCCTCCCCTTTAATACAATCTCTCTTCCACAATATTCACATCTGCATATTCACAGGACAAACTGTTCCCTGAATGTAGAGTTCCCAGGACAGGTTTTCCCCTCCGCTCGGTCTGTGCTGCGGATTCTCGGGGGTGAGTTGTATTTTCTCAGCTCAGTCAGTGTTAAACAGTCTGGGGCCGGCGCTCCGAATATTGTCTGTTAACCAGAGTCCGCTACAAGAGCCAATCACAGTTGTGACTTTTTTTATTCGTTCATGGGATTTGGGTGTGAGTCCAGAACCAGGGGTCATAATCTAAGGATACGGGGTAAACCTTTCAGGTTGTCCTTTCTCTCTCTGCCCCTCTCTCTCTGCCGACACCCACCCCCGGTCTCCTCTCTCCCTCTTACTCTCTTCTCTCTCTCTCCCTCTTTCTGACAGTTGCAGAGAGCGAGAACTGTCAGCTTGATGGTTAGTCTTTTTTTAAAAATCGCAGCCGTCAGTTTCACAGCTGACCGGTGCTTTGAGCAGAGACAGCACTTCCGAAACTCGGACAAGCTCGGGTTTTTCTGGAGGGCTTTTAAATGAAATCAGAACTGCCGGATAGCTCCGAACTTGTCCGAGGTTCTGAAACGTTGTCTCTGCTCTCAGGACCTGTCAGCTGTGAAGCTGACGGCTGCGATTTGATTGAAAGTCAGACTGGTCTGGAAGAAGAAGCCAATGGGAAATTTCTCATCCCTGAAATTATCAGTCACGGACCGAACTGTTTTAACGTGGACACTGGTGTCCATGGACAGACATGTTGCCAACCCCTGTTCTTCACACAGACTTACCAATCACACACTGACCAACGCCAACAAATAATTTGACTTTTTTATTGAAGACTGACAATCTTTGGGCCTCCTTATCTCGAGAGACAATGGATACGCGCCTGGAGGTGGTCAGTGGTTTGTGAAGCAGCGCCTGGAGTGGCTATAAAGGCCAATTCTGGAGTGACAGGCTCTTCCACAGGTGCTGCAGAGAAATTTGTTTGTTGGGGCTGTTGCACAGTTGGCTCTCCCCTTGCGCCTCTGTCTTTTTTCCTGCCAACTACTAAGTCTCTTCGACTCGCCACAATTTAGCCCTGTCTTTATGGCTGCCCGCCAGCTCTGGCGAATGCTGGCAACTGACTCCCACGACTTGTGATCAATGTCACACGATTTCATGTCACGTTTGCAGACGTCTTTATAACGGAGACATGGACGGCCGGTGGGTCTGATACCAGTGGCGAGCTCGCTGTACAATGTGTCTTTGGGGATCCTGCCATCTTCCATGCGGCTCACATGGCCAAGCCATCTCAAGCGCCGCTGACTCAGTAGTGTGTATAAGCTGGGGGTGTTGGCCGCTTCAAGGACTTCTGTGTTGGAGATATAGTCCTGCCACCTGATGCCAAGTATTCTCCGAAGGCAGCGAAGATGGAATGAATTGAGACGTCGCTCTTGGCTGGCATACGTTGTCCAGGCCTCGCTGCCGTAGAGCAAGGTACTGAGGACACAGGCCTGATACACTCGGACTTTTGTGTTCCTTGTCAGTGCGCCATTTTCCCACACTCTCTTGGCCAGTCTGGACATAGCAGTGGAAGCCTTACCCATGCGCTTGTTGATTTCTGCATCTAGAGACAGGTTACTGGTGATAGTTGAGCCTAGGTAGGTGAACTCTTGAACCACTTCCAGAGCATGGTCGCCAATATTGATGGATGGAGCATTTCTGACATCCTGCCCCATGATGTTCGTTTTCTTGAGGCTGATGGTTAGGCCAAATTCATTGCAGGCAGACGCAAACCTGTCGATGAGACTCTGCAGGCATTCTTCAGTGTGAGATGTTAAAGCAGCATCGTCAGCAAAGAGGAGTTCTCTGATGAGGACTTTCCGTACTTTGGACTTCGCTCTTAGACGGGCAAGGTTGAACAACCTGCCCCCTGATCTTGTGTGGAGGAAAATTCCTTCTTCAGAGGATTTGAACGCATGTGAAAGCAGCAGGGAGAAGAAAATCCCAAAAAGTGTGGGTGCGAGAACACAGCCCTGTTTCACACCACTCAGGATAGGAAAGGGCTCTGATGAGGAGCCACCATGTTGAATTGTGCCTTTCATATTGTCATGGAATGAGGTGATGATACTTAGTAGCTTTGGTGGACATCCGATCTTTTCTAGTAGTCTGAAGAGACCACGTCTGCTGACGAGGTCAAAGGCTTTGGTGAGATCAATGAAAGCAATGTAGAGGGGCATCTGTTGTTCACGGCATTTCTCCTGTATCTGACGAAGGGAGAACAGCATGTCAATAGTCGATCTCTCTGCACGAAAGCCACACTGTGCCTCAGGGTAGACGCGCTCGGCCAGCTTCTGGAGCCTGTTCAGAGCGACTCGAGCAAAGACTTTCCCCACTATGCTGAGCAGGGAGATTCCACGGTAGTTGTTGCAGTCACCGCGGTCACCTTTGTTTTTATAGAGGGTGATGATGTTGGCATCGCGCATGTCCTGGGGTACTGCTCCCTCGTCCCAGCACAGGCATAGCAGTTCATGTAGTGCTGAGAGTATAGCAGGCTTGGCACTCTTGATTATTTCAGGGGTAATGCTGTCCTTCCCAGGGGCTTTTCCGCTGGCTAGGGAATCAATGGCATCACTGAGTTCCGATTTGGTTGGCTGTATGTCCAGCTCATCCATGACTGGTAGAGGCTGGGCTGCATTGAGGGCAGTCTCAGTGACAGCATTCTCCCTGGAGTACAGTTCTAGGTAGTGCTCAACCCAGCGGTCCATCTGTTTGCGTTGGTCAGTGATTATGTCCCCCGATTTAGATTTGAGGGGGGCAATCTTCTTGATGGTTGGCTCAAGAGCTCTCTTCATGCCATCATACATTCCTCTGATGTTTCCGGTGTCTGAGGCCAGCTGAATATGACTGCATAGGTGTTGCCAGTAGTCGTTTGCGCAACGCCTAGCTGTTCTTTGTGCAGTACTTCTGGCTGCTTTAAGTGCTGCGGATGTTAGATCGCTGGGGGCTTTCTTGTAGTTCAAAAGTGCAATGCGCTTAGTGGCTATGACAGGTTCCAGCTCTTCATTATGAGATTGAAACCAGTCTGCATTTCTCTTCGCACTTTTGCCGCAGGTGGTCAAAGCTGACTCATAGATGGCGTCTCTGATGTGGGCCCACTTGGTCTCAGCATCCCCTGTGGGAGTGTTTTGAAGGGCTGTTACAAGTGAATTTAGAAATTTTTGTAACAGCTGTGGGTGAGAAATTCTGCTCGTGTTGATGCGCGGGTGGCCCTTCTGCTTGGAATGATGCAACTTCTTTGGTCTGAGTCTAACCTTGCTGCACACCAGGGAGTGGTCGGTGTCGCAGTCCGCACTGTGGAAGCTGCGTGTGATTTGAACACTGTTTAAGGCGGCTCGCCTTGTGACAATGAGGTCTAGCTGGTGCCAACGACGTGATCTTGGGTGCCTCCATGAAACCTGGTGACAGGGTTTAGTGTGAAAGAACGAGTTGGTGATGCAGAGGTTATGATAGGTACACAACTCAAGCAGTCTCTGCCCGTTCTCATTCATCCTTCCAACGCCATAGCGCCCAAGGCAGGAGGGCCATGAGTCATGGTCGGCCCCAACCCTGGCATTAAAGTCCCCCAGCAGGAATAGGTGTTCGGTGTTGGGGATGCTGCTAATGATGTTATGGAGTTGTTCATAGAACTGGTCTTTAGCTTCAGGTGCGGAGCAGAGTGTTGGAGCATAGATGCTGAGTAGGTGTACTGGACCAGAGGTGGTGAGCAGTCGGATGGACAGTATGCGTTCCGAGCCATTTGAGGGAGGCTCTATCATGCTCAGCAAGGAGTTTCTGATGGCGAAGCCCACTCCATGCTGTCTTGGTTCTTCAGGATCCCTGCCCTGCCAGAAGAAGGTGTAGTCTTGCTCTGCTAGAGAGCCACTCGCGGGGAGGCGAGTCTCCTGAAGTGCTGCAATGTCCACATTGAATCTACTGAGCTCGTTGTTAATGATGGCGGTCTTCCGAGAATCGTTGATTTGTGTAAGGTCTTCCGACAGGCCAGGACACATAGTTCTGACGTTCCAGCTTGCAAAGCGAAGGGCTGGTACCTTCTTTCCTTTTTTCATGTTGTTTGGTGCGGTGTATCAGTCCACCTTTCGGGCAATGACCCTGAGCTCCAAGCACCCATTGAAGCAGGCAGACTGTGGCGGGACAGAACCTTATTGACCGGGGGCTGCCAGGTTTGAGGCGGGCGGTAGCTGTCCAGTGAGGTGCAATGACCTCTCCCACCGACAAAGGCAACCCGTGGCGCCCAGTTTCTACGCCAATTTATCTGGACTTATAACCCGTAACTGCTGCCTTCCGTGTTGTTTTAGTCGCTGTGAGGCAACTATGGAGTGACCTCTCCATGGCGCATGCCTGGGCAAATTTATGGAGGTTGAGAGTTGCCCAGTCGTCAAAACCCCCCTCTCGGCCTTTCTGGTGGGGTCCAAAGGAGTGCAGGACACGACGTTTGGCACCAGTATGGCTGCAGGAACTGCCGGAAACATGCCAAAGGTGACACATGACCGCCTACGGGGTTCCGCTCCGGCTTTTCTGTTAGGGTTTACTCCCTTAGCCTTGGTCTCTCCCGAGACGCCCACAAGGCAGTGGGGTTGTTGGGGCCCCTACACAGGTGTAGGATGGTGCCGGTGGGAGGAGGGGATGCAAGGGGGAGGGGTAGAGGGAGGGGGTTGGGGGGGCTGCAGGGGAAGGGGGTGCGAGGGGGGCGGGCTGGGACGGGGTTGTGAGGGGGTGAGCTGAGAGGGTGGAGCAGGGAAGGGGACGGGGGTGGGGGGGGGGGGTGGAAGGGGGGTAAAGGGGGGGAGGGGGGGTGGAATCTGGTGCAGGTAATAAGCCATTTCCTCAGTGCCCACCATCGACGTCCGGAAAGCTCATCCATGTCCTTCGGGAGGTGAAGCATCATTTGGCAGACTTAGAGGTGATTACATTTGCTAAGGGTTTTTTTTTTGCAGTGGTTTAAATAAAGGCATGCAGCATTGCCGACAGTGCGCTGCAGATGCTCTCCGAGCCATCTCCCGCGGGCGCTTTGAAGTTGCGGCCGGGGGGGCCGTTTGTGGATGTTTTGGGTGTTCGGGGCAGACTGACAATACTATATACAATTTACAGGAGAGTATTACAGGCACATCTTACCGGGGATCATCCCATCTCCTACTCTGTCACATACTGTATGACATCACTTCCTGAAGTGATGATGCACACACGAGTTACCAATTCCTTGAAACAAAGAGTAGGCATAAATGGGCCATTTTCTCATTGGCAGGATGTGACTGGTGGAGTGCCACAAGGATCAGTGCTTGGGGTTCAATTATTTACTATCTCTATTAACGACATGGAGGAGGGGGCAGAGTGTCATATATCCAAATTTGCTGATGATACAAAAATAGGTAGGGCATGTTGTCATGAAGACATAAGGAATCTGCAATGGGATATAGATAGGTTGAGTGAGTGGGCAAAAACTTGGCAGATGGAGTTTAATGTAGGAAAGTGTGAGGTCATGCACTTTGGTAGGAAGAATCAAAATGCTGACTATTATATAAATGGAGAGAGACTCCAAAAAAGAGGGATCTGGGTGTTCTTGTGATTGAAACACAAAAAGTTAGCATGCAGGTGCAGCAAGTAATTAAGAGGGCAAATGGAATTTTGGCCTTTATTGCTAGGGGGCTGGAGTTTAAAAATAGGGAAGTCTTGTTAAAGCTGTACAGGGTGTTGGTGAGGCCACACCTGGAGTGCTGTGTACAGTTTTGGTCCCCGTATTTAAGAAAGGATATATTGGCATTGGATACAGTCAAAAGAGATTCACTCGGCTGATTCCTGGGAGAAAGGGGTTGACTTATCAAGAATGGCTAACAAGTTAGGCCTTTATACATTAAAGTTTAGAAGAATAAGGGTGATCTTATTGAAATGTATAAGATTCTGAGGGGGCTTGACAGGGTAGATGTTTCCACTAGTGGGGGAATCTCAAACCAGGTGACATCGTTACAGAATAAGGGGACAGTCATTTAAAACTGAGATGCAAAGGAATTTCTTCTCTCAGAGGGTAGTGAATGTCTGGAATTCTCTACCCAGAGAGTTGTGGAGGCTAAATCACTGAAAGCATTTAAAGAAGAGGTAGATAGATTTTTGAAATATTGGGGAGTTGAGGGCTATGAGGAGCTGGCACGGAAGAGGAGTTGAGGTCTGGGGCAAATCATCCCTGATCTTATTAAATGGTGGGGCAGGCTTTGGGGACTGAATGGCCTACTCCTGCTCCTATTTCTTATGTTCTTATAAGGGGGCTACAAAGAGATGTAGATCGGTTAAGTGAGTGGGCAATAACCTGGCAAATGGAGTAAACTGTGGGAAAGTGTGAAGTTGTCCACTTTGGCAGGAAGAATAAAAAAGAAGCATATTATCTAAATGGTGAGAGATTGCAGAGCCCTGAGATGCAGAGGGATCTGGGTGTCCTTGTGTCTGAATCGCACAAGGTTAGTATGCAGGTACAGCACGTAATTAGGAAAGCTAATACAATGCTCGTGTTTATCGCGAGGGGAATTGAATACAAAGGTAGGGAGGTTATGCTTCAGCTATACAGGGCATTGGTAAGACCACATCTGGAGTACTGTCTACAGAACTGTTCTCCTTATTTAAGGAAGGATGTGAATGCATTGGAGGCAGTTCAGAGAAGGTTTACTGGACAAATACCTGGAATGGTGGGCTGCCTTACAAGGAAAAATTGGACAGGCTTGGCTTGTATCCACCAGATTTTAGAATAGTAAGAGGCAACTTGATTGAAACACATAAGATCCTGAGGGTCTTGACAGGGTGGATGTAGAAAGGATGTTTCCTCTTGTGGGAGAATCTAAAATTAGGGGTCACTGTTTAAAAACATTTAAGACAGAGATGAGGAGAATTTTTTTCTCTTAGAGGGTTGTGAGTCTTTGCAGTTCTCTTCCTCAAAACGCAGTGGAAGCAAAGTCTTTGAATATTTTTAAGGCAGATGTAGATAGATTCTTGATAAGCAAGGGGGTGGTCATGGCTGGCTGGAAATGTGGGCCATCAGTTCAGCTATGAAATTATTGAATGGCGGAGCAGGCTGGAAGGGCCGACTAGCCTACTCCTGTTCCTAATTCATATGTTCGTATGTTTGTATGTTTGTATAAAGCCCAAGATGCCATATATTTTACTACTACTCTCTCAATATGCCCTGCTACCTGCAAAGATTGATGCACATGCATCCCCAGGTCCCTCTGTCCCTGAACACTCTTTAGAACTGTGCCATTAAGTATACATTGCCTCTCCCTATTCCTTCTGTCAAACTGCATCACCTCACACTTAACAGTATTAAATTCCATCCGTCACCTCTCTGCTCATTCTGCTAGCCTATCTATGTCCTATTGCAGGCGGTTCATATCATCCTCACTGTTTGCCTCACCTCCAAGTTTGGTATTGTCAGCAAATTTTGAGATTCTGTTCCGTATTCCAAGATCCACATATTTTATACACAGCAAGAAAAGCAGTGATCCCAGCACTGACCCTCGGGGAACACCACTGTCGACCATCCCCTAGTCTGAAAATAAACCATTTACTACAACTTGCTTGTTTCTGCCCTTAATCCAATTTTTTAACCAATTGGACACTGACCCTCCTATTCCATGAGCCTTAATTTTGTTAACCAGCCTTTTATGTGATACCTTATCAAATGCTTTCGTAAAATCCATAGAAACAACATCCACTGCATTTCCTTCATCAAACGTCTCCGCTCCTTCATCAAAAAATTCAAATAGATTAGTGAAGCATGATCTGCCTTTTACAAATCCATGCTGGATATCCTTAATTAACTCAAACCTCTCTAAATTTCCATTGATATTTTCCCTGATTATCACTTCTGAAACCTTACCCAGCATTGATGTTAAATTAACTGGCATGGAGTTGCTTGGACTTTCCTTACACCCTTTCTTGAATAAGGGTGTCATTTGCCACTCTCCAATCCCCTTATTCAGGGAAGATTGGAAGATTATGTCAAGCCCTTCCTGGAGGAGTCTGGACATGCAAGGACTCAACTACCAGCAAGCGTATAAAGCAAGACCCAGGCTCAGGGCCTTCAGTTACCCCTGGGGGGGAGTCGGAGAGACAGCGGATCCTGTGAGGAACCACAGTTCAGGAAAGATGAGAAGGTCATTGTGAGGGGACAGAGGAGATTAAGTTCAAGGTTTCCCAGCTTATAAGCAAGTGCAGAGACAAGGAACGGTGCTGGGGCAAATAATAGGAAGCTGTGATCGGTTGGAAGGCAGGAGTGATTAAATGACAGAAGAGATGATGGTGCAAGGCAAAAGTCAGGGAAACAACAAGTAACATTTGGCCAGCACAGATACCAGGAGTGGGGTTTGAACACACACAGACATATATTCATTGGATTTTAAGTCCAACACCTTAACCACTCAGCCCTCCTGGTTCATTAACCCGTTGCTGAAAATGAAATTTAATGTGATCCGGGTGACATCTGGCCTTTTACAATATACAATTATGACTCCGCTCCCATGCTAAATTGGACCCTTCATTACTTATTAATCTCAATTGGATCACCCCTCAGTCTAGGATTCTCTAAGGTGCAGGGTCCCAACTCTTTTAGTCTAACTAGATAACGAAGATGTCTTACACTGGGAATTAGTTTAATGTCTCTCCTCTGTACCCTGTCAAAAGCCTCAATATCACCCATCATGTGAGGAGATCAAGACTGGATACAATATTCCAAGTGAGTCCTGACCAAGGTTTCATAAAAGGACAATTTCGGGACATCTCAGATACTGAAGGAGTCTGTGTCCAGAAGCAGCAAGACCTGGACAACATTCAGGCTTGGCCTGCTAAGTGGCAAGTAACATTCGCACCACATAAGTACCAGGCAATGACCATCTCCAACAAGAGAGAATGTAACCATCTCCCTTTGACGTTCAACAGCATTACCATCGCTGAATCCCCCCCCCCCCCCCCACCATCAACATCCTGGGGGTAACCATAGTCACAAGCTTAACTGGACCATTCATATAAATACTGTGGCACCAAAGGTAAAACAGACAGTGAGAATTCTGCAATGAATAATTCAGCTCTTGGCACGAGGTGAAATGCTCATTAGGAGAGCTGGAAAAATGGACTGGTCAGGTGTGCAGAAAAGTGGCAAATGGAATTCAACTTGCAGAAGTGTGAGGTGATGCCTTTGGTGAGGTCAAACACGACAAAGGAATACACAATTAATGGGAGAATGCTGAGAGGTGTAGAGGAAGTGAGGGACCTTGAAGTGAATGTCCACAGATCCCTGAAAGTAGCAGGACAGGTTGATAAGTTGGTTGAGAAGGCTTATGGAATCCTTTCCTTTATTAGCCGAGGTATAGAATATCAGAGCAGGGAGGTTATGCTGGAACTGTATCAATCATTAGTTAGGCCACAACTTCAGTTCTGTGTGCAGTTCTGGTCACCTCATTACAGAAAGGATGTAATTGCACTCGAGAGGTTACAGAGGAGATTTACGAGGATGTTGCCAGCTCTGGAAAAATGCAGCGATGAAGAAAGATTGGATAGACTGGGGTTGTTTTCCTTGGAATAGAAGAGGCTGAGGGGAGATTTGATTGAAATGTATAAAATTGTGAGGGGTCTGGATAGAGTGGATGGGAAGGGTCTATTTACCTTCGCAGGGAGGTCAATGACTAAGGGGCATAGATTTGATGTGATTCGTTCAACGATTAGAGGGGAGATGAGGAAACGTTTTTTCACCCAGAGGGTGCGAGGGGTCTGAAACTCACTGCCTATAAGGGTAGTTGAGGCAGAAACCCTCAACTCATTTAAGAGGAGTCTGGATGAGCACCTCAAGTACCTGAACCTGCAGGGCTGCGGTCCAAATGCTGGACAATGGGATTCCGCAGGGTTGCCCGATTTTTGGCCTTCCTGTGCTGTAAACTTTCTATGTTCAATGATTCTATGCAGACTCAATGGGCCGATTTGCCTCCTTCTGCACTGTAATAATTTTGTGATTTTTGACTCTCCAAAACTTGTCCACCATCTACAAGGCACAAGCCAGGATGAGTGCAGCTCCAACAATACTCTAGAAACTCGACACTGTTCAGCACAAAGCAGCTGCCTTGATTGTCACCCCATTCACCACCTTAAACATTCACTTCCTTCACCACTGACGCACAGTGTGTACCATCTACCAGATGCACTGCTGCAACTCACCAAGGCTCCTTCGAAAACACCTTCCAAACCGAAGACCTCCACCACCTTGAAGGACAAGGGCTGCAGATGCATGGAACCATCACCATCTGCAAGTTTCCCTTCAAGTCACACACCATCTGATCTGCAACAATATCGCTGTTCATTCACTGATGTTGGTCAAAATCCTGGATCTCCCTTCCTAACATCACTGTGGGTGTACCTACACCACATGGAGTGCAGCAATTCAAGAAGGCAGCTCAACGCCACCTTGTCAAGGACAATTAGGGATGGGCAACAAATTCTGGCCTTGCCAGTGTCGCTCACATCCCATGAAAGAATATGCCCAATCTTATATGCAATCATCCTCTGAATGCAGCCCAACCCCCAATTTTCTCCAGCTATCACTTCACAGCATTACTGCTGTACCTTTCGAGATCTGTGCACTAGAACATCGAGATCTCTGCTCAAAATTATTTTCTTTCTCCACCTGCTTTAATGTTTATCCCTGAAGGGTGTATGAATGTTGAGCATTCGCCCTGTCCAAATGAATAACACTGCACTTACCCAAATTAAACATCATTTACCAGTCATGAACCCAATCTCCCAACACATTAAGATCAGCCTGAAACAGTCGAGCATCGTCAAGAGTCTGAACACTCGCACAGATCTTCAAATCATCTGTAAATTTACAGATGGTGCCCCCTACACCTACATCCAGATCATTAATAAAAATAATAAAGAGCAACAGACCCAACACCGATCCCTGTGGGACACCAGTGGTAACTGGTCTCCAAACAGATCCAGATCCATCTGTAACTACTTTCTGCCTACGTCGTGCCAGTCAGTTCCCAATCCAGATCAATATATTACCACTGATACCAGGGACTTTGATCTTATAGAGGAGCCTCTTGTGTGGAACCTAATCAAAATCTTTTGGCTGAGATCCGCTAATTGAGCACAGGCCGGGGATGAGGCCTAGGCGTGTCCTGCTCTGTGTGTGGGTCTCAGGAAGGCACAAGGTGAGATAAGCTCACTGAGCACAGGCCCTTCCTGCTCTATATGGTGCTCAGTACCTCACCAAATGAGAATAACTAACACACCACAGGCCAGGGAGCCTCGGCCCATCCTCCCCTGATTGTTGTTCAGTACCAACCAGGTCAGATAAGCTAATTCAGCACAGGCTGGAGATGGAAGCTGGATCTTTCCTGCTCTGGGGGCTCCGTACCATACCAGGTGTGATGAAGTAAAATACCACAGGCCTGGGATGGAGCCTGGGATTTTCCTGTTCTGTGTGGGGCTCTGTACAACACCGTGTGAGATGAACTATCATCCCTCAGGCTGAGGAAGGAGCCTGGGCCCATTCTGTTCTGTGTGGCTCCTACAACATTGGGTGGGTTCAGTTAACTCAACTCAGGCCATGAATACAACCAGGCCCTTTCCTGCTCCATGTGGCTCAGTATCACACCAGGTGACATCAGCTAACACAGCCCAGGTGGGGCTGGGGCCGGAGCCTGGACCTGTCCTGCTCTGTGGGCTCAGTAACACAGCCCGTAAGATGAACCTTTTTCAAAAGACTTTAGTGTATTTAACTCTGTGTCCAACACTGTGAGGCTGCTTTCTGTGTTTATAAAGAGTGTAATTTATTGACTGGTCTCTTGGATCTTGGAGCAAACAGGGTGACAGACAGAGGTCTGTGTGCAGAGGGTTTGGGGGTGAGCTCTGATTCCTAACCCTTTCTGGATTGTGAGGAATAAAGAATGAATGAGAGAGAGAGAATGTGGGAGAAGGGATGATAGAAGAATTTGTCCGTGAACCAGATTAAAAGTGGCTCAAACGCAATTTAATATGAAGGTATCAAGAGCAGAACATTAACATAATCTGAGTTCCGCGATCTGGTCGTGTCCCATTCCCCTGAAGTGAGGAATGAACGGGTGGGGAAATTCCGCCTGGAGTTATATTTGTCTCCAATGAAGATGAGCTCACAGTGAGGATGGAATAGCTCAGTTGGGAGAACACTATATTGAAGAACCAGGATACAATCCCTGGTTTCATCAGTTTTAATTTGGTGTCTCCTTCATTTTAAGTAGAGAGAATCAGAGGGGAGATTTTCCACTCTTGACCCCATGGGCTGAATTTTAAACCAACGGTGCGGCTCTCGGCAGAGGCACCGGAAGCGGGTGTCGTCACCACAAGAGTGAAATGAGGCCGACCGACTCCGATCACGGAGCAGCCGACAAATTAATGAAGGGGAGACGTGGGGCCCATGTAAACAAGGACCAGAAGCAGGGAACGAGGTGCCGATGGCACCGGCATCTGACACAACGGCAGGTGCTGGCACCATATTTAAAGGGCTGCCAGCCCTGCATTCACTGCTGCCTGGTTTAAAGGAGTGTCTTCCTGAGAGCCCTCTGCTGTCCCAGGACCAGTTCTGCTGCCTCTGATGCCCCAGGACCCGTTCTGCTGCCTCTGTTGCCTGATGGGTAAGGAGCTGAATGCGAGCCTGCAGTGACCATGGTCCCACGGTTTAGCGATGCCTCCCTGCACGTTCACCTCCAGGTGGCAAGAGAAAGGTGGAAGATCCACTTCCCCAGGGATGGGAGGTGGAGACCTGTCCACCTGACCAAGCAAAGCTGGCTGGAGATAGTAGGTGAGGTCAGCAGCCATGGGTTCACCCCCAGGACATGGATCCAGTGCAGGAAGTGGGTCAATGACCTGATCCAGATTGCTCAGGCGACAACTCAAAACACTTTGGACCCTTTGGACATTGCATGTGGCAGAGTGAGAGGGAATGTTTAGTGGAAAGGGAGTGACCACCCAGTCATGTGTATTGGGGAGAGGCACACGTCAGTCATTATATAACCTCACACAGTCCCTCGAGAGGGGCCGCATGCAGGAGGCATATGTGTGTCCACATCATGGACTGCTGGACTATCACCATCAGAGATGTTGGGCTTGTCCCCGCTGGGAGACTAACATTGTTCATCATTGTGTCTGCAGGAGAAGACATCCCACAATTGGAAAGAGCGTGTCAAGACTGGCGGTGGAGTGCCTTATCTCCGTGTCCTCATCCCGATGGAGGAGGAGGCCATGGAACAGGCAGGGCAGCAAAGCAGCTGCTCCATAGCTGATGGAGAGACAGGGGCATCTACCCAAGAGAGTGAGTGAACATCTCCTGGGGCACAACGGAGCACCTGCTGCAAAGGAGCCACACTGCTCATCTGTTCACCACTGCCTCAATGGAGCTGCACAGTAGGGGAGATTGGAATGTCACGATGGGCGGATCGTAACCCTTCAATGTCCCTGTTTTCTCATGAAGGCCCGGATGAACGACAAAAGCAAAGAGCTGGAGAGACTGGGAGACAGCCGGACACGTCTGAGGAGGAGGAGGGAGCCTCAGATGGTGCACCATCACATCATTCCCCTGCACCCTCCACCAGAACAGAAACGCTCACGCAAACTGATGAGCACATCACAGACAGGCCCGGGCAGCTGACGGAGGCTGTGACAGCCGAGGCCACTGAAAGTTGGTGGTCTGTGGGAGGCCAGGCCCACACTGAGCCCCAGGCTGATGACATGCCTCTGGTGTCACCAGCAACACGGGAAATACTGCAGCTGCAGCGAGAGGTCAGGTAACATCTGGCAGAGTTGCCAGAGGCTATGTGTACCCAAACAAGGATGGTGGAGGAGTCCATCCAGGCCTTGGGTGCTGCAGTGTCTCTGATGGGGGTGTGTCTGGCTTCCTCCATTGAGAGATTGGTGACTCTGATGGAGAACCATATCCAACCGATCAATCAGTGGCTGCCAGAGATGTTCGCAGACCTGCACTCCATCACTTTGTCCATGAGCTCCATCCAGCGGTGACAAGGTGAGAGGGGGGACGAGGCACCTGAACTCTCCACTTGGTCCACGTCCCTCTCAGGTCAGCAGGGAGGTACAAGTGTGTCTTATAAGGGGGAGGAGCAGCTGGCTGCTACATCTGGGGTCTCCTCTCAGGGTGCTCCTGGTGTGGACAGTAGCTCGAAAGTCCCTCTGCCAGTGACACCAGTGATGCCAGTGCCTCCATCATCCTCGATGACAGAGGGGGGTCCCTGTACAGGAGGCCCTTAGTGTGGCGGGGCCCTCCAGGCCTCAGGCAGCCATAGGACAGCCACCAATGTCATCCCAAGCCATGGGGCAGCAAGGTCAGCAGCCTGTCTCCACCTCAGCTGCCATAGCAGGGGGAGCACCACGTAGGAGCACCCGGAAAAGATTTAAGAAGAGCACCTAGATTCACTGAGTGGTTCACGGGTGAATGTACATTCCAGATGGATAGGGTTGTGTTTGGTGTCACACAGAATAAAGAAATGATGTTCTCTCACGATGTCTCCTTCTAATTGTTGATGCCCTTTGGGACTTCATTTAAACCCTTCCTCCCAAGGGTCTGGAAGTGAGGGACCAAGCCCCGAGTTCACAAAGCTTCGGCCTTGCTACTGTGCGAAGTGTACCTGGGCGCTGTAGTGCAGAAGGAAGGAGGTGACAACAGGGCTGATCAAAGCTAAGACTTTATTGACTTGGTTCCAGAAGGTGGTAAGGCTCAAAGGAAACGTGAATGTATAAGGGTGTCTCGTGTCTCCCTTGTGTGGATCTCATGGTGGCTTTCATGCTGTGCCTGAGTTCCTTCATCTGGCACTGCCTGAGCAGCGTCCTCCTCCACATCCTCATCATCAGAGGAGACATCACACTCCATGATATCCTCACGAGTCAACACCTCACCCCTCTGTAATGCCAGATTGTGCTGTGCGCAGCAAACCACCGCGATATACGAGACCCTCGCCGGGACATACTGAAGGACTCCACTGGAACAATCCAGGCGCTTCAATCTCATCTTCAGGAGACCAATGGCCTCCTTGATGGTCACTCGGGTTGACCCGCAGCAGGTGTTGTACCTCTCCTCTGCATCCTTGTGTGGATTCCTCACAGGCGTCAGTACTCATGTCCTCACTGGGTTGCCCTTGTCTCCAAGGATCCATCTCAGAAAGCGCATGGGGCCACGGAAAAGTTCTGGCACCTGCGACTGCCTTGGTATGCAGGCGTTGTGGCTGCTTCCCGGGATTTGTGCACACACCTGTAGGATCCATTTGTGATGGTCACAGACCAGTTACACACTGAGCAAATGGAAGCCCTTCCTGTTGAAGGCTGCTGGCTGGTCTGCAGGAGCCATGATGGTCACATGGGTGCAGTCAATGAAACCCTACACCTGGGGAAATCCAGCAATGGCCCTGAATCCTATCGCCCTCTCAGCGTGACTGTTTGGATCGATATGCACATAGTCACCGGCCCTCCTGAAGAGGACATTGGTGACCTCCTTGATGCACTGATTCACCACAGACTGTGAGATTCCACACATATCTCCAGTGGATCCCCGCAATGATCTGGTCATCCAGAAGTTCAGTGGCACAGTGACCTTCAGTGACACCGGCATCAGGTGCCCACCAAGTCCCATGGGGCACAGCTGCATCATGGCAGAGAGATCAGTGACGACCTCCGTGGAGAGGTGCAGTCTGTGGAGACACTGTCACTCGGACATCTACAGGTAGTTGAACCTTGGCTGGCGTGTTCCTCTGCCTCCTTCTCCAGCCTCCTGTTCGAGGATGGCCTTCCTGTGAGCACCCAAGCTGCTGTGGTGTCCCTGCTGGAGCCTGCCCTTCCCTCCCTCCCTCTCTACTCCTCCTCAATGGGATCCTCGAATCCAGGGTGAATGAGGCCCATGACAGGTTGCCCCTCCCTGAGTGCAAGGCCTTCACAGTAAACAACACCCAGCCACATTTACCTCACTCTTTACCCACTCACATTTACCCTCATTGAGGTGGCACTGCCTCAATGGCACCCTGGTGTAGCTCCCCCTGCAGAGCTGGCACATTGGCCCCCACTCCTGACAGTGATTCCGGATGCCCTTTCCCCCTCCACCCTTGCTACCAAGTTACGCTACCTCACCCGACAGCTTCCCAGTGAAGCCAACACTCAGCTCCCACCTCCCAGTCACCTCCTTTAACCAGGCGAGGCTCTGAAGCCCCGTGGTTCCCGTGTGCGATTAGTTCAATTGGATCCAGTGAATAAAATTGCTGACAATTGGACTCATAAATACTTGAAATGCCTTCTTGCCGTGTGGATGTGCGAAGTCTGCCCTCCATGTCAGCCGCCGACAGAAAAATCCGCTCCAATGTCTTCCATTCCAATTGGCCATTCTCAATAAAGTGTCAGGAATGAAGGTCAGTGGAACAGACCAGACTGGAAACACAGAAAGAGCGAGGAGAAGCTGGTGTGAAAAATAGAGATTAAACAACAGGCTTGTTCAGTTGGTTTGGGTCTGGTGTTAAGAATACCCGGAATCTGGGTTCACTTCCCTTCCAACTCAGCGAATTGTATCAACATTATGTTCATAAAACCACAGACTGATACCCAAAGAAGGAGACCATTTGGTCCATTGTGTCAGTGCTGTCTCTTTGGTTGTGTTATCGAATTAGTCCTGCTGCTCAGCTTTTTCCTGTAATCCATACATTTTTCCTTCCAGTATTTATCCCTATTGCTTTTCAAAGTTACTACTGAATCTGCTTTCAAGTCCTGATCAGACAGTGCATTTCAGATCACAACACATCACTGTATAAAAAATCATTCCTCATTTCGCCTCTGGTTCTTTTCTCAATCACCTGATAAATACATCCTCTGGTTACTGACCCTTTTGCCACTGGAAACAATTTCTCCTTATTTAACTTATTGAAAACCTTCTTGATGATGTCACATACTAGACTGCCAGTAAAACTGAAGCCCGTAATAAAAGGGACAATGACAGCATGCATATGAAGTTAGCAGACTGATAGGAACATAGGAGCAGGAGTAGGCCATTCAGCCCATCGATACCACCACACCATTCAATATGATGATGACTGATCATCCACATCAATGCCTTTTTCCCACACTATCTCCATATCCCCTATGTCATTTGTATTTAGAAATCTGTCAATCTCTGCTTTGAACATACTCAATGACTGAGCTTCCACAGCTCTCTGGGGTAGAGAATTCCAAAGATTCACAACCCTCTGAGTAAAGAAATTTCTCCTGGTCTCTGTCCGAAGTGCCTTTCCCCTTCTGTTGAAATTGTGTCCCCTGGTTCTAGATTCCTCAACCGGAGGAAAAACTTCATCTACCCTGTCTATCCCTTTAAATATTTTGTAAGTTTCAATGAGATCACCTCTCATTCTTTGAAACTCTAGAGAATACAGTCCCAGTTTCCCCAATCTCTCTTCATAGGACAGTCCTGCCATCCCGGGAACAAGTCTGGTAAACTTTCATTGCACTCCCTCAATGGCAATGATATCCTTCCTAAGGTAAGGGGACCAAAAATGCACACAGTATTCCAAACTGCAGACCAACCAAGGTTATATAGAATTGAAGCAAGACTTCACTACTCCTGTACTCAAATCCTCTTGCGATAGAGGCTAACATATCATTCGTCTTTTGAATTGCTTGCTGCACCTGCATGTTAGTTTTCAGTCACTTATTGACAAGGACACCCAGGCCCCTTTGTTCATCTACACTTTCTAATCTCTTACCATTTAAGAAATAATCTGTACATCTGTTCCTCCTGCCAAAGTGGATAACCTCACATTTTTACACATTATATTCCATGTGCCACTTTCTTGTCCACTCACTAAGTCTGTCCAAATCCTCTTGAAGCCGCTGTGCATCTTCCTCACAACACACATTCCCACCTAGTTTTGTGTCATCTGCGAACTTGGAAATACTACATTTGGTCCCCACATCCGAATCATTGATGTATATTGTGAACAGCTGCGTCACAGTGCAGTGGTGAACAGTTGTATTTCTGTCTGGAGGAAGGTTTACAGTGGGTTCCCCATGGTTCCTCATAACTTCAGACTGGAAATGCTGGGGGTGTTCTCCTTGGAGCAGAGCAAGTTCAGAACAACTTTGACAGAGTTAGAATCAAGGAATCAAATGGTTACAGTTCAGAAGGAGACCATTCAGTCCATCATGTCCATGACAGCTCTTTGCAAGAGCAAATCAGCTAATTCCACTCCTCTGCCCTTTCATTGTCACCCTGCACATTTTCTCCATTCAGGTGTTATCCAATTCCCTTTTGAAAGCCACGATTGAATCTGCCTCCAGCACTCTCAGGCAGTGTAATCCAGATCCGAACCACTCACTGTGTCCCACACCCCTGGTACCATTGCAGAAAATCTTTTCTGTTCATTTCATCCCTCATAAATAATTGAAATGAAATGTTTATTAGGAAATGCACAATATAAAAAAGAGAGAGAAATAAATGCTGAGAAAAATAGAAGTCA
Organism: Heterodontus francisci; assembly: GCF_036365525.1. Lineage (NCBI taxonomy): Eukaryota > Metazoa > Chordata > Chondrichthyes > Heterodontiformes > Heterodontidae > Heterodontus > Heterodontus francisci. The sequence continues at coordinate 3,971,525 of NW_027140330.1, forward strand.
ATGTTTGGAATGTAAAAAGAGCAAAAGATGTAACTTTTATTCCGGTTGAGTGATGGGAATATATCACACTTTGGGGCTTTTTAAGAGGATTTACTGATAAACCTGGGAGTTGAGAGGAAGCGGTTCATGGTTTACAGAACAAATTCAGTCCCTGGGGTGGAGGCAACAGCTGCACCGTCCAATAACGGACAGGACGGGGACACTGTCTCAGGCCTGGTGAGCTCAGTCGATGAAAGCATGAAACTCTGAATCTCAAGTTTTTGAGTTTGAGCCCCATGGTGGGTGTTTTTTATTTCCTCTTTAGGCTGATTTTCCAGGCATTCTCCAGCTCTGAATTCCTCGGCAGAGAGTTCAAGGAGTGTTTGAAATGAGATTCGACAGCAGTATGAGAAAGTCTCTCCTTGATTCAGGACTCTTACCTCTCTGCAGCAACTCGCTGCTGAAGATTGAACTTTATCTCATTTCATTTTCAGCTCAGGGTCAGTGTGGATCATTGGGACTTCTGGCTGTCTCCCACTTCACAATCCATCAGTGCTGAGAAATCAATGCCGAATATTACTCACATGTTACAATGTTTTATAAATACTTGAATGTATTTCACACTGTGTCTAACAATGTGAATCTCCCCTGGTATATCAACTCACCAATACTTCAACAAAACATTCACATAATATGAGCTCTGAGATCTGTTCAGATCCCATTCCCAAGACCTGGAAAGTGGGACTGGGCTGGATCGCTCTTTTTCAGCTGGCACAGACACGATTGCTAAATGGTATCATTCTGTGCCATAAATTTTCTCCATTTTCTATGTTCGATGAAGTGAGGTGTGATTGGGAGGGACAATTCCACCAGGGTTATATTTTCTACCAAAACAATGACACAAGGGATACTTCACTTTTTTATTCATTCATTCATGCGCTGTGGGCAGCGCTGGCGAGGCCAGCATTTATTGCCCATGAGAAGGTGGTGGTGAGCTGCCTTCTTGAACCATTGCAGTCCATGTGGGGTAGGTACACCCACAGTGCTGTGAGAAAGGGAGTTACAGGATTTTGACCCAGCGACAGTGAAGGAACGGCGATATAGTTCCAAGTCAGGATGGTGTGTGGCTTGGAGGGGAACCTGCATGTGGTGGTAACCCCTGCATTTGCTGCCCTTGCCCTTCTAGGTGGTAAAGATCACTGGTTTGGAAGGTGCTGTCGAAAGAGTCGTGGTGCATTGCTGCAGTGCATCTTGTAGACGGTACACACTCTGCAACTGTGCGTTGATGGTGGAGGGAGTGAATGTTTGCAGAAGGGGTGCCAATCATGCGGGCTGCTTTGGCCTGGCGGTGTTGAGATTCTTGTTTTGGATTTGCACCCATCCAGGCAAGTGGAGAGTATTCCATCACACTCTTGACTTGTGCCTTGTGGATGGTGGACAGGCTTTGGGGAGTCAAGAGTCATGGATGAGTGAGAGGAATATATCACACTTTGGGGCTTTTGTAAGAGGATTTATTGATAAACCTGGGATTTGAGAGGAAGCTGCTTCATGGTTTACAGAACAAATTCAGCCCCTGGGGTGGAGCCAACAGCTGCACTGTAATTACTCGCCTCAGGATTCCAAGCCTCTGACCTGCTCTTGTAGCTACGTTCTTTGTATGGCTCCCCATGGTAACCCCCATAATGTTGACAGTGGAGGATTCAGTGATAGTAATGCTATTGAATGTAAAGGGGAGATGGTTAGATTCTCTCTTGTTGGAGATATTCATTGCCTGGCACTTGTGTGGTGCGAATGTTACTTGCCACTTATCATCCCAAGCCTGTGTGACTGAAATAGCTCAGTTGGGAGAGTGTTGGACTGAAGATCCCTGGTTCAATCTGGGGTTTTGGCAGTTCTCCTTTATTCTGCATCGCCATTTGGTTTTGACTCTTGAGCTGCACAATTTACACTGAAATTATTTTCCCAACTCTGAAGGTTGGATTGGAATAGAGAGATATCAAGGATGGGAAATATTTACATTGTCTGCTTTAGCTTATTCTCTACCTCCTTGTGTCCTTTCCCCCAGTTTTTGACTCTCTCGGGGCAGGGTGAACATTTGATTTGCTGCATTTGTTTCAAACTGAAGCCTTTTCCACCTCTCTGGGTGGTCAGACTCGCTCTGTCTGTTTTTGTTGCTCGTGACCATTAACGAGAACAGGCAACGGGTTCAACGTTTATCAGCAAATAGAAGATAATTGGAAAGAATTCTGTGTTACTCCAGACCAGTGACAAAGATACAATGGATGTTATTCAAAATAAGTTTCCTCTGACATTTTATGTAAACTTGTTTGTATCTAAAAGTTGGATTTTAAGTGTAACAAAAATGTGTCAAATTATTGACTGACCATGTGACAGCGCAGTTGGGGATCAAATCCACAGCCTTGTTGTTATCAACACTGCGTCCTAACCAACTGAACTAAGTGGCCTCTAGACAGAGCCAGGTATGGGGTTTGAGCTGCACGCTGGGTGGTTTGTGTTTTATTTCTCACACTGGGTGACAGAGCAATTGTACAAACAATGGACACATCACATCCCGGAAACATTGTTCTGATATAAAACAGTGCGAAATAAGAACTGAGCATGGAAATGGAACGGAACCAGAAATCAGGACTTTAATCTATTGAAGTTGATCTTGAAATTCAACCATTCACTGAACATTCCAAAAGATTGAATTCTCTCCTGATATAAAATCCAGGAACTTCAGCTGCTGTAAAACATAACTGAGCCTGATGTGATTTGAACCCACAACCTTCTGATCTGGAATTAGACACGCTACCGTTGTGCCACAAGCTCACAGATAAAGCAAAGTCTTCCATTCCTGGCAGATTTAATTCTTGTTTAGATTCAGTGATTGAAATTAATTCAATCCTCATCTGACCTCCACTCTGTCAAGGCCTGCTACCCGACCTGAATCCGACGGGACCCGACGACCTGTGTCGGGTTCGGGTCATGTCGGGTCGCTCTTCCGGGTCTGGCTTTTGGAATCGGGTAGGGTCAGGCCAGGTTCAGGTCAGGCTTGGTCCAGTTTGGACTGAGTCCGGGTGTGACACACACAGTAAGTATTACATTTAACTCTGCTGGGAAGTTGAGTTTAATAAGTGTCAAAAGTTGAAAAGCCAACCAAAGCCGGGAGTCCGGGTCATCAAGGAGGGAAACTCTGAGTCTGCTCAGTGAGCAAGTGAGCATCTCTATGACGTCAATGCGCTCATGCTGCAGCTTCCTGTCGATTCGAAATCGGGAGGTAGGAAAAGTGAACATTCCGGTGGTCGGGTAAGGCGCGGGTCGGTTCGGGCGCGGGAATAAATGGAGATACTCGGGCCGTTTCTGGCTTGGGTCCAATGTGGTTCTGTCGGGTTCGGGTCGGGTATTTCTTCCTGACCTGAGCAGGCCTTTACCGCTCTGTCAGTTCAGTGCCTTATTTAAACTAAATACTTGGAGTTCTGTTTTACAGGGTCTCGGCTGTTTAAGTGCTTCCTAGACCCACTACTCTGATTAATCAGACATTTTGCTGCTAACTGCTGCTGCTACAATTGAAATGTTTAAAAGAATTTCCAGTGACCTGCAACCAATGGGCAAATACATTTCAGAAAGATAAAGCTCATTCACCAATCCACAAATGTGTCTTTCTGCTTATATTTATAAACAACTCCTTCTCTCCACTATGAGAACTATACAATCACTCCAGTTATTTAAAAGTTAGTATAAGATGTTCCAGTTCATCAATTTTAAAACTGCAGCAGGTATTTTCCAGAAAACATCTCTGTTGGAACCTCAGTCCCATTTAGATTGAAAGTGGACAATGAATGTGTCCACTTGTTCATTGTGGACATGTGTCTGACTTAGAATAAATCTCATTAACTTTCAATGAGGTGGCAGTATTTCTGTGCTCCCATTTTACACAGTCTGTCCTGTTCATGCACCATGTTTTTATTCTCCTCTCCCATTCTCCACAGGATACAGATTAGAAGCATCATCAATCTAGCTGTTGAAAAGCATTGGAAGAATCTGGTCACACAGGTATTGAAACATTCATTATCTTCCATTTTACAAGTTGGTTGCTTTAAACACAGTACGATGTACAATCATCTGAATAGAGATTCTCTTCAATATCCAATACAAATTGAATTACAAACCTGACAGACAAACACAGGAGAACAAATGACTAGTGAACACAAACCTCATGGTGCTCATTTTCAGATGTATTGCAGTCATCCGACAAAACAAGTGAAAGAATATTACAGTGAAATGATTTGGAAAGTAGGGGTGACTTTTGTTGGTGCCTTTCTTTGCTCTGTTGGTGAAACTTTCTTGCACCTGACTCCTGTTCATATCTCTGTTTCCTCTATTGAATGAGGAAGGAGATATTTGATCAGAAATAAACTGGATTGTGTACCTTTGAGAGGGGATTTCTGCACCATCAGGGCTGGAAACAGGAGTGAGTGAAAGACAATGTGTGGAGTTTGATTTTGTACAGAGGGAGAGTAAATCTAACAGGACTGTGAGATATTGGCCTGGACTTTACAGCCTCATTGGCGGCGAACACTGAGACTTTCACTGCTATTGAGGGTCTGAACAGCACTGCAACTGCCAGTACATGCACACACTAACACCAGCATCTGGAAGTTGTGGCGGTGAGAAATGTGCTTCGAAGGAGCCTCTGATCATAATCACACCAGCCCACTCTTTAAAGTGACAGGGACCTGTAGTTCAGCAATTTGGGCTCATTGCCCACAATGTATCCTGATTTTTACCTTGGTTGTATTAAAGCCGGTACCAACAGGCTCAGGGCCTGTTCGGGAATGACATTTCTGTTGACACAACAGCTCCACTATTCCAGGAAGACACCGGCAGCAGGGGTCAACTATCAGAGGGAGTTCAGACATTTTAAATGTTGTATTTTGTTTCTTAATTGTATGTAACTTTTTAGCATGGCCTTATCAGAGTTCTTAAATTTACATCTGACTTTTTATTGACAAGATTGAAGTGCTTTAAAAAGATCTCTAAATATATATGACTTTTTATCTAAGATTTACCTGGCTTCTTTGTAAAGACTTGGGTAAGATTGAAGTGACTTTTAAAAACTTCATCTTATCCTTTAAAACCCTGCTCACATGTAGATGACATTGGAAGATGGCTTCAGAATAGCTCAGACTATCTTTCTAACAGGTACTGCAACAGCTTAAGTTCTACTTTCTGCAAAAGCTGGTGAATTACAGAGAAACAATGTAGTGAACATTTTATAAACTGTTGATGCAGATGGGATTCAAATTCATACATGTAAAACAGAAGGAATTAATAATCCATCATCTTAACTTCTCAAACACCTCATCACCCAGCTTTGTGCCAGCAACCCATCACATGTCTTTTTTGCCTCTATGTAAATTTGGGCAGGATGGTCACCTTCAGCTCAGATCCTGACTGTGCATCCAGATGTGCAATGATGGAAATGTAGCTTCTGTAAGTAAATGACATTTCCATCACATCAGGTCATGGCCTGTTGGGAATGGAGTGGTGTGAAACATTTCCAGACCATGTCCAACACGTTTCAACTCATGGTGAAAACCCACCACTGAAAGACTGGAACATACAATCAATTCATCACATCATGATTAACATCACTCAGACACCTGAAACATTAGGTCACTGACGAAGTCATGATGACTTCGAATTTCTCATGAAATGACAACTGAACTAACTGACTGGAAGATTTGCTTTAACTCCACATGATCAGAAAGGCACAGCCTCAGACCGACTTGGCAGATGAATATTGATTGAATAATTTCTGTGTCAGGAATATTCCAGCATCATAAACCAGGGGAGCGTGCTGACTGAGCTGTGTCTTCATCTCTTCTGGGCAGTCGGACAGTTCACCCTTCATTCTGCTCTGATTCACTTTCCCAAAGTGGATCTACAGATTCTCAAATCTGGAGACTGGGTTTTCTTATTTTGTTCCTTTTGATTTTTCTTGCTCCTGAATGATAATATATTCTAAACCTCGGATTTAAGGGCATTTAAGTGGTCATTGGATAGACATATGGATGAAAATGGAATAGTGTAGGTCAGATGGTCGGCGCAACATCGAGGGCCGAAGGGCCTGTACTGCACTGCAATGTTCTAATGTTCTAATGTTCCAATCGATCAACCCTCCCCTTTGCGTCGTGTTATAGTCTTGTTTAAAAGAGACACAAAACGGCACAAACACTCTGAAACATACAACACGGTCACACTTTCCTTCAGTGAGATTAATGTTGAGCTGTTTTCCAGGTTAAATGCAACTGCAAACACATTGCTCTCAAAGAAATTGTAGGGGATTGAGTTGCCATTGAAATATTATCACTGGACATCTGTACGAGCAGGAACAGCCATTTCAAACTCACATCCTTCACAAAGGCAACTACTGAGCTGTTTTCTTCTGTGAATGAAATTCATAAGAAAAGATAAAGTTCACAAGAAAATGGATGTAAATTATTGATAGCTAAGCATTTGAAGCAAGGATATGAATCCAAGATTTTCTGATTATTAGACAAACAATCAAACCAATTTAGCTACTGAGCCAGATCACAAGTGCTGTGACAACTAAGGGCAGAGGAGGGCACTCTTTGTTCTCATCCCACTTCTCCACAGGTCACAACATCTATTTTAACTTTTCCCACTTACTGATACAGTCAATCATATACTCTATTTTTCCCAGAATAGAAGACACTGACTAAGTTTCTTTAATGAACAACAAAATTATCCATTTATTGTCGAACAAGTTTTAACGAGTCATGAAGTAAAGCATAAACCCACAGGTGGAAATTTTAAAAGTTCCTATTTCACCTTGAACAACTTTTAAAGTCCTTTTTTTAATCTTCGAGCCACACGCACACACACACACACACCGGATAGCTGAATAAATAAAAGGGATTTTTTTTTTAATTCAGCACTCTGTTACAGACAAAAAAACCTCTTGGGCTGTTTATTTGCTCATTCTTGAAGAAATCATCAGATGAGATATGTTGCTGCAAAACTGGAATACAGTCTAACTTCCGAGTATACGTAGACAGGTCACTAGGGTATTTTACAACAGTTCTTTTCAGAAGGCATTGAGAATTAATTTTAGCAGGCCTTCTTCAAAGACATGCGACAAAATGAATTAACTCAGTGGACTTCTCAGGGTCTTTTAAAGATTTTCTGGAAAACAAACTGGGTTGTGGTCTTCTCTCCTTCCTTGACGATTCTTCAGGCTAACTTTATCAGCTGCTCACTCCAGCAGGTAAAACACACTGACTGCGACAACCAAAGGTTGCGAGTTTTCTGCCTTCTTCGGTTTGCGCTGCTGCTGCCAAGGTTGTCCAATCAAGGGGCATGACTGACTTCACTAACCACATTTCTCCCTGTTACCAGGGTTTCTGCTCTATATTTAACTTGAATCATGTGATAACCAGTAAACATCGTTGCCAAATTGGTTCTTTTGGTGCCCTCTTGAAAAAGAACTGGTCCTACATTTATTCAGTTTGATTATGACTTATTCAAAAAATATTTTAAAAGAAACAAAATCCCTTCCATAACATCATGTACTTTCCCTGAGCTGCAGGTTATTGCAAGTCTCTCTGGCTGTGTTTATTTTCGGTGATTTTGTACTCAGGTTCTTTTGGAATCCATGTGTTTGCAGATCTTTGTGAGTGAGAGATGTGGTAATATGTTTCAAAGATTTCCCTGTAAATTATTCCTATCTCCATCTTTCCCCGAACTTTGTACAAACACATTAATATGGGAATCACACACATCAGGCCGTCAAACCTGTCTGCTAAACATTGAAAGGTGACAGTGTTTATTGTGATGGGGTTCCATTTATGAAGACACATCTTGATGATTCACGCATGTAAAAATTTGTACATTATGTTCATGACATAATGACATAAATAAACATTTCCTTGCACTTGCCATGCTTGGTGAACATTTTCTCTGCTGATGCCCCCTGAATATATGAGAGAACATGGTGACGAGGTTGAGATAAAAGTCTGTAAATATAGGCAGCAAACAGCAGCAGGGACTGCAGTGAACAAGATTTACGTGACATATTTGTGCTTATGTTGGTGGGTGAAATCAGATACAAAACACACAAAATCAGACATTTGAGCTCGCGTAAAAGATTGCTCTGTCTATGGAGATAGCATCAAAGAATGCTCAGGAATTTTGTCCGATGCTAGTGATCGTAACACACTTCAGGGGAACTTAAAAAAAATGGTAAAATGGGCTTTCACATAACAGATGAAATTTTACACAGAGAAGTGTGAAGTGATACAATTTGGAAGGAAGAATGCCATATAAATGAAACGTTACAATTCTAAACTGGGTGCAGAAGCAGAGAGACAATGTACACCAATGTTAGAAGGATCGAAAAGGTAGCGAAGAGCAAACAGGACACTTGGCTTTATTAATAGAGGCATAGAGTAAAACATATAAGTTATGCTAAACCTTTATAAAATACTGGGAATGAATGGCCTCCACCTGTACCACCACAGAAAGCTTCCATTCCAGGCTTACACACTCTCATCAGGATCACTCTCCAAAGATCCTGCCACTCCAGGCTCGGACACCCACTTCAGGATCACTCTCCACAGATTCCGCCATTCCAGGTTTGGACAACCACTTCAGGATCACTCTCCATAGATCCCAGCACTATGGGCTCGGAGACACTCTTCAAAGATCCTAAATCTCCAGACATGGACATCCTTTGAGGACCACTCTCCACAGATTCTGCCCTCCAGGCTCAGACATCCTCTTCAGCGTCACTCTCCATACATCCCGCCGCTCCAAGCACGGATATCTCCCTCAGGATCCGATCAAAGAATGTTGCTTGTCACTTATCAGCTCAAGCCTGAATGTTGTTCAGGTCTTGCTGCTTGCAGGCACAAACGGCTTCAGTATCTGAGGAGCTGTGAATCATCAGCAAACATTCCCACTTCTCACTTATGTTGAAGAGAAAGCCATCAATGAAACAGCTGAGGATGGTTGTGCCTAGGGCACTGCCCTGAAAAACTGGGTATCCAGTCATGAATGGTGGTGGGCAATTAAATAACGAACCAGATGAGGAGGCTCCAAAAACATCCCTATCCTCAATGTTGGTGGAGCCGAGCACGTCAGCGCAAAAGGTGAAGCTGAAGCATTTGAAACCATCTTCAGTCAGTAATTGCTCAGTGGATGATTCATCTCGGCCACTTGAGGTCCCCAGCATCACAGCTTCCAGTTTTCAGCCAATTCGCTTCACTCCACATAATGGCAGGAAATCGCTGAAGGCACTCGATACAGCAAAGACTATGGGCCCTAACAACATTCCGGCTCTGGTACTGAAGACTTGTGCTCCAGAACTAGCTGCGCTCTCAGCCAAGCTGTTCCAGCAGAGCTACAACACGGGCATCTACTTGACAATGTGGAAAATTGCCCAAGTGTGCCCTCTCCATAAAAAAATGCAGGACAAATCCAATCTGACCAATTGCCACCCATCAGTCTACTATCAATCTGCAGCAAAGTGATGGAAGATGTCACCAACAGTGCTATCAAGCACCACGCACTTAGCAATAATCTGATCATCGATGCTCAATTTACGTTCTGCCAGGGTCTCTCAGCTCCAGGAAACAATTTGGCAGATAGAGTAGAATGTGGGAAAATGTGAGGTCATTCACTTTGATAGGAAGAATAGAAAAGGAAAATATTATTTAAATTGTGAGAGATTACAGAATGCTGCGGTGTAGAAGGATCTGGGTGTCCTCGTACATGAATCACAAAAAGTTACCATGCAGGTACAGCAAATAATTAGGAAGGCAAATGGAATATTACCCTTTATTGCAAGGGGAATGGAGTATAAAAGTTGAGAAGTCTTGCTGAAAACGTACATGGTGCTGGTGAAACCACACCTAGAGTACTGTGTACAGTTTTGGTCTCCTTATTTAAGGAGGGATATACTTGCATAGGAGGCAGTTGAGAGAAGGTTCATTGGATTGATTCCTGTGATGAAGGTGTTGTCTTATGAGGAAAGTTGAGCAGGTTGGACCGATACTCATTGGAGTTGAGAAAAATGAAAGGTGAACGTATTGAGACATATAAGATTCTGAGGGGGCTTGACAGGGTAGATGCTGAGAGGATGTTTCCTCTCGTGGTGGAATCTAGAACTAGGGGACACAGTTTCAGATTTAGGGGTTTTTCATTTAAGAAGGAATTTCTTCTCTCAGAGGGTCATTAATCTTTTGAGTTCTTTACTGCAGAGAGCAGTGGAGGCTGGGTCATTGAATGTCTTGAAGATTTTTATCTACAAGAGAGCCAAGGGTTATGTGGGCCGGCAAGAAAGTGGGGTTGAGGTCATGATCAGGTCAGCCATGATCCTATTGAATGGCGGAGCAAGCTCGAGCGGCCAAATGGCCTACTCCTGCTACTAGTTCTTCTGATCTTCTGTTCGCATGATCTCATTGCAGCTTGGTCCAAACAGAGATGAAAGAGTGGAATTCCAGAGGAGAGGAGAGAGTGATTGCCCTTGAGTGAGTGTGGCATCAAGGATCCCTAGCAAAATTGAAGTCAATGGGAATCAGGGGGATAACTCGCCGCTTGTTGACGTCATACCTCGCACAAAACAAGATGTTGTGGTTAGTGGAGGCCAATCATCTCAGCCCAGGACATTGCCTCAGGAGTTTCTCAGGGCAGTGTTCTGGACCCAAACATCCCAGCTGTTTCATTGACGACTTTCTCTTCAACATCAGTCAGAAGTGGGAATGTTAGATGATGACTCACAACTCTTCAGATACTGAAGTAGTCTGTGCCTGCAAGCAGCAAGACCTGAACAACATTCAGGCTTGAGCTGATAAGTGACAAGCACCCTTCTGGCCACACAAGTGCCAAGCAGTGAACATCTCCAATGAGAGAGAAAAAAATCTGACTTTTGATATTCAGAAGCATTATCATCCTTAAATCCCCCACCATCAACATCTTGACCAGAAACGTAACTTGACCAGTCACATCTATGCTGTGGCGATAAGCGCAGGTCAGAGATTACGAATTCTGCAGCAAGTATCTCACCTCCTGTCACCCCAAATCCTGTCCACCATCTACAAGGCACAAGTCAGGAGTGGGATGGAATACATCCCACTCAACAACACTCAAGAAGCACAACACCATCCAGGACAAAGCAGCCCACTTGATCGGCACCTCACCCGCCACCTTTGACATTCAATCCCTCCACAACCAGTAAACAGTGGCTGCAGTGTGTACCATCTCCATATGCACTGCAGCAACTCGCCAAGTATCCTTCAACAGCACCTTCCAAACTCGTGACCACTACCACCTCGAAGGACAAGGGCAGCAGATGCATGGGAACTCACTACCTGCAGGTTCCCCTCCAAGTCACTCACCATCCTGACTTGGAACAATATCGCCATTTCTTCACTTTTGTTGGGTCACAATCCTGGAACTCCCTCCCAAATAGCACTGTGGGTGTTCCTGCACCATATGGACTGCATCAGTTCAAGAAGGCAGCTCTCCACCACCTTCTCAACGGCAATCGGAATGGGGAATAAATGCTAGGCTTATCAGCGATACTCACACCCAAGAATGAATAAAAACCAAATCACTCTCCACAGATTCCCCACAATCTGGGCTTGGACATTTACTTCAGGAGCACAGAGCTTTGTATCACTGCAACATGAGTTCCAATCTTCATATTCTGTTCAATTTTCACATTATTTTCTACCAGTCCACTTGCTTTTATTAATTCAGTATTCGGGTCTCTGCTCCTCCGCCGTTTCTAACATCTCACCTCTGACAAAAAAACACTCTGATCTATCGTCGGTAGCAGATGACCTCTCATTTGAAACTCCATCTGCCAAAGCATTGCTCACTCACTTAATATAAGTAAATATATTTCTTGCCAAAGGATAATTTTCTGCATCTGCTCCATCGCCATTTGCTTTTCCCATTTGTCTTTCACTTGGAGTAAATCCAGAGAATGTAAAGATGGAAGGAAGGAGGGGAGGAAAAATCCTGCGCTGTTTCGTGATCCCTATTTGATCTTCATTCCAGTGCAGTTTGAGTGAAGAATTCCAATTGTCTGTCTCAATTTTAATAAAGTATAACCAATTCTGGAGTCACTGTCTGGACATTGACAAGAACAGGTTTCGAGTCTGACTTGACACATAAACTCCCCCAACATGAACAATACACGAAACAGTTCACAAACTAGCGACAAGGATGGGATTCGAACCCACGTGTGCAGAGCACAATAAACTAACAATCGATCGCCTTAACCTCACAGCCACCTTGTCAGTTGGACAGCGATAGCTGTCACCTTCAGCACAGTTTCTGGCTGTGCAGCCAGCTGTGCAATGATGGAAATATATCTTCTGCAAGTAAATGAAGTTGGGAATGGAGCGGTGTGAAACATTTCCATACCATGTCCAACACGTTTCTACTCAGTGTGAAAACCCACCACGGAAAGACTGGAACATACAATCAATTCAACACATCATGATTAACATCACTCAGACATCTGAACCATTAGGTCACTGAAGAAGTCATGATGATCGGATTTCTCATGAAATGACAACTGAACTAACTGACTGGAAGAATTGCTTTAACTCCACATGATCAGAGAGACACAGCCTCAGGCCGACTTGTCGGGTGGTGTAAACAGATATCACTGCTTCTGATCTTCACCAGAACAGAGAGTGAGATGCAACATTGATCATCAAACAGACTGTGAGAGAATACAACAGAATAAAACACATGGAGAGACACTGTGGAATAACAAATAGATTTGATTGGAATGTTGAAATTTTGATTGGAATGGATAAAACACCAGAAACAGCTGATTAAATTGGGCTTCTCATCATTATATTGATCTGGGACAGAAAAGAGAAACTGATGGAAAGAAGAGAAGAAGGAAGAAAAGAAAGGATGGAACTGTTCAATTTTTTCAGTTTTTTCACTCGCCCATCAAAGCTGATAAAAAACGTTGCAAATAACAGAGAATTTCACCAAAAAGGGAGATTAACTGTTGTTGAAACCTTGGATTGAAGGATGCCCCAACAGATCACCTGTTTAACTGACTCCTCACTGGGGGATTTCAATCAGTGAGCAATATTATTCTCTACTTTTTTTGTTAATTGGTCCCAGAACTGTCACTTGGAATTAATATCTGTGTTCCGACTCCTGAATAATAAAATTATGAGTTTCTCGATATTTCCTGGACACAGTTCCTGCTGAAAGGATTAAGAACTCTTTTCTAATTTACACAATACTCTATACACATTCATCAAGCCTCCTGAACTAGCAACCTTGGTACTGCTCTCTCTTCTCCCAAACTTCATCTCATGTGACTGTTACATCATCACTCTGACAGTGGGAGGGGTTGATTCCACTATCTTCAGCATTAATCCATTACATCCTGATACCACACTGTGTCCAAAAAAAAAAATGGGTGGAGGGTACTTCCTTCATTTATCAAAACACCAACAGTGGCGCAGTGGCGCAATGGTTAGCACTGCAGCCTCACAGCTCCAGCGACCAGGATTCAGTTCTGGGTACTGCCTGTGTGGAGTTTGCAAGTTCTCCCTGTGTCTGTGTGGGTTTCCGCCGGGTGCTCTGGTTTCCTCCCACCTCCAAAAGACTTGCAGGTTGATAGGTAAATTGGCCATTGTAAATTGTCCCTAGTGTAGGTACGTGGTAGGAGAATGGTGGGGATGTGGTAGAGAATATGGGATTAATGTAGGATTAGTATAAATGGGTGGTTGCTGGTTGGCACAGACTCAGTGGGCCGAAGGGCCTGTTTCAGTGCTGTATCTCTAAATAAGAAAAGTAAAATAAAAGCTACCAGTCGTAAATCAACTCAAACCCATTAGAGAGATAGAGGGAGACTGTCAGAGAACTTCCTGCATCCCGTCCTGAACCTGTCACACTCAGCGGCTTCTCACCCAGACCTCACTCTCATCAACACTGAACATTGTTACCGAGATCCTTCAAATACTGTTTATAAAAGGGAGAACAATTCAAACTTCATCACAGCTGGATTGAATAGAACAAAGTTTAATATCTTCTCGTCGTCACTCGGTAACCACATGAAACAGTCCTTAAATCAGGAGCATAAATTCTCAGCTGTCAGAATGTTTGTCATTGGGTTGAATCATTTCTGTGTGAGGAATGTTCCAGCATCATAAACCAGGGGAACGTGTTGACTGAGCTGTGTCTTCGTCTCTTCTGGACAGTTCATCCTTCATTCTGCTCTGATTCTCTTTCCCAAAGCGGATCTACAGATTCTCAAATCTGGAGACAGGGTTTTCTTATTTTGTTCCTTTATATTTTTCTTTCCCCTGAATGATAATATATTCCAACCTTGGATCAAGCCCTGTGTCCCAGTCTCGGTTAAAAGCGACAAATAACGGCACCAACATTCTAAAACAGACAACACGGTCACATTCTGCTTCAGTGAGATTAATGCTGAGGCAGTTTCCGTGTCGAATGCGATTGTGAAAAAATTTCTCTCGAGGAAATTGTGAGTGATCAAGTATTTGCACTTAATTTCTGTGCAAAAAGGGATAGTTTCAAACAGCCATTCTCAAATCACTTCCTTCACAAAGGCAAAGACTGTGCTGTCTTAACGTGTGACTCAACGTCACTAACAAATTTGAACTCGAAGTTCAGGAGAAGACAGAGATGTGAATGATTGACAGTGTAATCTTTAAATCATAATTTTCTGTTTCTTCGTTGAAGTGAGGCTCAACCCTCAGCCACCAGAGATCTCGGAAAGCTACAAACTTGGATCCAGAAATCAGAAAAGTAGTGAAACAGTTGGTGAGTACATTGTGACACTGAAGAATTTATCACCACATTGCAACATTGGCACATTCTTAGACCGTACATTATGAGACAGATTTGTGCTAAGATTGGTGGATGAGGAAAGATACGAAACACGCAAAATCCCAATTTGAGCTAGTGTGTAAGATTGCTCTATCCACGGAGATAGCATCAAAGAATGCTCGTGAATTTCGTCCTATGCCAGTGACAGTAACACACTTCAGAGGAACTTAAACACAGTGGTAAAATGGGCTTTCACACAACAGATAAAATTTTACACAGAGAATTGTGAAGTGATACAGTTTGGGAGGAAGAATGAGACAATGTACACCAATCTTTTTTGATCAAGGTTTGAAAATGTTGCTAAGAGCAAACAGGATACTTGGCTTTATTAATAGAGGCATAGAGTAAAAGCAAATAAGTTATGCTAAACCTTTATAAAACAGTGGGGCTGAATGGCCTACTCCTGCACCTCCACGGAAAGCTTCCACTCCAGGCTCAGACACCCTCTTCAGGATCACTCTCCATACATCCCGCCACTGCACGCACGGATATCTCTCTCAGGATCAGATCAAAGCTCCACAGTCCTGCCACATCCAGTCGTCAATGGTGGTGGATAATTAAATAACTAACAAACTGAGGAGGCTCCAAAAACATTCACATCCTCAATGATGGTGGTGCTGAGCACGTCAGTGCAAAAGATGAAACTGAAGCATTTGCAACCATCTTCAGTCAGAAATATTAAGTGGATTTGATCTGTGCTAATTTCAGCTCCTCATGCTCGCTGGTGCCTTGGTTCTCTGGTGCTAATTCCAGAGTAAATCATGCAGCTTGACAATTGGAGCCAAAGAAAAAGACACAGGAGAGGTTGTAAGTGCCAAAACCTGGGATTGAACCAAGAACTGTTTAACTGTTAGTACAGCACGAACTCAACAAAGCTTTTTCAACAACACACGAAAGCCACCATTCTGTCACTGCTTTGGAAGACAATATAGAACATAGAACATAGAACATTACAGCGCAGTACAGGCCCTTCAGCCCTCGGTGTTGCGCCGACCTGTGAAACCATCTGACCTTCACTATTCCATTTTCATCCATATGTCTATCCAATGACCACTTAAATGCCCTTAAAGTTGGCGAGTCTACTACTGTTGCAGGCAGGGCGTTCCACGCCCCTACTACTCTCTGTGTAAAGAAACTACCTCTGACATCTGTCCTATATCTATCACCCCTCAACTTAAAGCTATGTCCTCTCGTGTTTGCCATCACCATCCGAGGAAAAAGGCTCTCACTATCCACCCTGTCCAACCCTCTGATTATCTCATATGTCTCTATTAAGTCACCTCTTCTCCTCCTTCTCTCTATCGAAAACAACCTCAAGTCTCTCAGCCTTTCATCGTAAGACCTTCCCTCCATATCAGGCAACATCCTAGTAAATCTCCTCTGCACCTTTTCCAAAGCTTCCACATCCTTCCTATAATGCGGTGACCAGAACTGCACGCAATACTCCAGGTGCGGCCGCACCAGAGTTCTGTACAGCTGCAGCATGACCTCGTGGCTCCTAAACTCGATCCCCCTACTAATAAAAGCTAACACACCATATGCCTTCTTAACAGCTCTATTAACCTGGGTGGCAACTTTCAGGGATTTATGTACCTGGACACCAAGATCTCTCTGCTCATCTACACTACCAAGAATCTTCCCATTAGCCCAGTATTCTGCAATCCTGATACTCCTTCCGAAGTGAATCACCTCACACTTTTCCGCATTAAACTCCATTTGCCATCTCTCAGCCCAGCTCTGCAGCCTATCTATGTCCCTCTGTAACCTACAACATCCTTCGGCACTATCCACAACTCCACCGACCTTCGTGGCATCCGCAAATTTACTAACCCACCCTTCTACACCCTCATCCAGGTCATTTATAAAAATGACGAACAGCAGTGGCCCCAAAACAGATCCTTGCGGTACACCACTAGAAACTATACTCCAGGATGAACATTTACCATGAACCACCACCCTCTGTCTTCTTTCAGCTAGCCAATTTCTGATCCAAAACACTAATTCACCTTCAATCCCATACTTCTGTATTTTCTGCAATAGCGTACCATGGGGAACTTTATCAAACGCCTTACTGAAATCCATATAGACCACATCCACGGCTTTACCCTCATCCACCTGTTTGGTCACCTTGTCAAAAAACTCAATAAGGTTTGTGAGGCACGACCTACCCTTCACAAAACCGTGCTGACTATCTCTAATGAACTTATTCTTCTCACGATGATTATAAATCCTATCTCTTATAACCTTTTCCAACATTTTACCCACAACCGAAGTAAGGCTCACAGGTCTATAATTACCAGGGCTGTCTCTACTCCCCTTCTTGAACAAGGGGACAACATTTGCTATCCTCCAGTCTTCTGGCACTATTCCTGTCGACAATGACGACATAAAAATCAAGGACAAAGGCTCTGCAATCTCCTCCCTGGCTTCCCAGAGAATCCTAGGATAAATCCCATCTGGCCCAGGGGACATATCTATTTTCACATCTTGTGGTGAATGAACGCTTGGCTCTCTATTCCACGACTGTATTGCCCATGTGAAGAAGGCAAAGTCACAAGAGTCTGAGCTCAGTCTATTCTTGGTAAATGTCCCCCAAGCGCATCCCAATGTGCATTCCCAATTCATCCATAAATGCAATGTTCCTTTCCACATCGTGACGAGCTCCACAGCATGATCCAGTTGCCTTCGTTGCTTGAATGCTGACCTTAAGTCTCAAGGATTGTTTTCTCGACGGCATGTTTTACATGAAAAGAAATAAAGCAAATCAGAGTCAGAGTTTACCTCCGTCCATCCACTAAAATTACTGTTGTGCACACCTTTTCAAGTTCTGCAGTGAAACGAAAGTGACCATTTAGATGGTCGGTTGCAGCACATGTACTGCCTGCACACAGCAACTCACAACAGGGACTGGAGCACATGCGGTGCCCCAGACAATGGAAATGTTTTCAGAGCAGCTGACAAAGGCAGAGCAACTTACCTTTGAACAATCTCCTGTGTGTAATAAAAATGAAGCAAGTCTCCAAAACGACTAAATAATTCAGATAAAATGCGAGAAAATGCCCGACGAAACCTCTCCTTCCACTTTCAAAAAGTCGCGCCGAAGCTTTGACGCATGCGTGAATATCCGAAGATTGACGCATGCGCAGAGGCCAACCTGGCGCGTTGCCCGAGGAAGACGAGAACGCGATGACGTCATCTGCGCATGCGCAAAACGGTCCCGGCAAGCCGGACCTCCGCGCATGCGCAGAGGGCAGGAGACCGTCTGCGCATGTTCGCACCGCGGCGCTTCCGGATGACGTCGGCGATGACGAAGCGTTGTCATGAATCACTTTGATAAAATAAAGGAGAATCCTAAAAGATTCTATAATTATATTAAGAGTAAAAGGGTAGCTTGGGAGAGAGTAGGTCCCCTTTAGGATCAATGTGGTAATCTATGTGTGGAGCAATGGGAAATGGGCGAGGTCTTAAATGAATACTTCTTGTCTGTATTTACCGTGGAGAAGATCATGGAAGCTAGTGAGTTCAAGGGACGGAACAGCGATATCCTGAAGCATATCAACATTACAAAGGAGAAGGTGTTGAAGGTTTTGAAGCGCATTAAGGTGGATAAATCCCCAGGATCTAACTAGGTGTGTCTTAGGATGCTATGGGAAGCAAGGGAGGAGATTGCTGGGGCCCTGGCAGAGATTTTTGTATCATCATTAGCCACGGATGAGGTACCTGAAGACTGGAGGATAGCTAATGTTGTGCCTTTATTTAAGAATGGCAGCAGGGATAATCCAAGGAACTGCAGGCCGGTGAGCCTTACATCAGTGGTGGGAAAGTTATTGGAAGGGATTCTGAAAGACAAGATTCATATGCATTTGGAAAGGCAAGGTCTGATTAGGGATAGTCAGCATGGCTTTGTGCGTGGGAAATCATGGCTAATGAATTTGATTGAGTTTTTTGAGGAGGTGACCAAGAGGATTGACAAGGGCAGGGCGATGGACGTTGTCTACATGGACTTCAGCAAGGCCTTTGACAAGGTCCCACAAGGTCGGCTGGTCCAGAAGGTTCGAACACATGGGATCCAGGGAGAGCTAGCCAATTGGATACAGAATTGGCTTGGTGATGGGGGCAGAGGGAGGTAGTGGAGGGTTGTTTTTCAGATTGGGGGCCGGTGACCAATGGTGTGCCACAGGGATCGTTGCTGGGCTCTCTGTTGTTTGTCATATATATTAATGACTTGGATGTGAATTAGGGGGCATGATTAGTAAGTTTGCAGATGACACCAAAATTGGTGGTATAGTGGACAGTGAAGAAGGTGTCTAAGGATACAACAGGATATAGATAAACTGGGAATGTGGGCAAGGGATTGGCAAATGGAATTTAATGCAGACAAGTGCGAGGTGAAGCATTTTGGGAAGTTAAACCAGGGCAGGGCATATACAGTGAATGGCAGGACCCGGGGGAGTGTTGTTGAGCAGAGACACCTTGGGGTGCAAGTACATAGTTCCCTGAAAGTGGCAACACAGGTAGACAGGGTGGTGAAGAACGCGTATGGCATGCTTGCCTTAACTGGCCGAGGCATTGAGTACAAGAGTTGGGATGTCATGTTCCAGTTGTACATAATGTTGGTTAGGCTGCATTTGGAGTACTGTGTGCAGTTCTGGTCGCCGCACTACAGGAAAGATGTGATTCAGCTAGAGAGAGTGCAGAAAAGATTCACAAGGATGTTGCTTGGTTTGGAGCGCTTGAGTTATAAAGAGAGATTGGATAGGCTGGGTCTGTTTTCCCTGGAGCGAAGGAGGCTGAGAGGGGACATGATAGAGGTATATAAAATTATGAGAGGCATAGATAGGGTAGATAGCCAGAGTCTGTTTCCCATGGTAGGGGTGACTAAAACTAGAGGGCATAGATTTAAGGTGAGAGGGAGGAGGATAAAGGGGATCAAAGGGGTAAATTTTTCACACAAAGAATAGTGGGTATCTGGAATAAGCTGCCAGAGGAGGTGGTGGAGGCAGGAACAGTATCAACATTTAAGAGGCATCTGGAAAAGTACTTGAATGAGCAAGGCATAGAAGGATAAGGAATTAATGCAGACAAGTGAGATAAGTATAGATAGGCATTATGGTTGGCATGGGTGCGGTGGGCTGAAGGGCCTGTTTCTATGCTGTACGACTCTATGACTTTACAGTACAATACAGTACTCCATAATAAGGATATTTCACATTCACATCACTAAGTGCCAGGCAATGACCATCGCAAACAAGAGACAATCTAACTATCTCCCCTTGACATTCAATGGCATTCTGATCGCTGAATCCCCCACTATCAACATCCTGGGGGTTACCATTGACCAGAAACTGAACTGCAGTAGCCATATAAATATCACGGATACAAGAGCAGGTCAGAGACTTGGAATCCTGCGTTGAACAACTCACCTCCTGACTCCCCAAAGCCTGTCCACAAGGCACAAGTCAGGAGTGTGTTGGAATATTCTCCACTTGCCTGGATAGGTGCAGCTCCAACAACTCTCAAAAAGATCGACACCATCCAGGACAAAGCAGCCCACTTGATTGGTACCTCATTCACAAACATTCAGTCTCTCCATCACTGATGCACAGTGGTAGCAGTGTGTACCATCGACAAGATGCACTGCAGCAACATCCCAAGGCTCCTTAGACAGCACCTTCCAAACCCATGACTTCTACCACCTAGAAGCACAAGGGCAGCAGATGCATGGGAACACCACCACCTGAAAGTTCCCCTCTGAGCCACACACCATCCTGGAATTGGAACTATATCACCGTTCCTTCACTGTGGCTGGGTCAATATCTTGGAACTCCCTTCCTAACAGCACCACATGGACTGCAGTGGTTCAAGAAGGCAGCTCACCACCACCTTCTCAAGGGCAATTAGGGATGGGCAATAAATGCAATAAATAAAATTAAAATCAATAAAAAATGACAATGTAATCCCAAAAAGTAGAAAATAATAAAGTAAGAAATGAACATATAATAAAACAGTCAGCATGGATTTCACAAAGAAAGCCTTGATTAACCTTATCTTTGAAGAATCAACAGCAAGAGTAATACAGCAGATGTAGAAGAGTTCAAGTTAATAAGGCCTCATCCATTTATGTGCTTAAACCTACAAATTGTGGGTTAACAAACAAGCACACCAACTGACAGAGCTGGGTGTTGTTCTTTCTAGATTACCCGAAAGCAGGGTGTCAATGAGTTAAATCTCCAGGTTGCTGCTACCAGAATAGCCATTGTCCACGATCAGTATTACTGTTAAAAATAAAGGGTGGGACATTCATTGTGAATCCATAGAAACATTCTGGTCCTGCACACTGCAGACACATCCACGTCATCACCAACCAGCTCTCCTATAATTGGTTATTTGACTTTTCCCCATTAGCTCAATGGAATTACTTTTAAAAGATTTTAAATTACAAGCAGTTTTGTTAATATTCAGCCCTTGAGAAGAAATCATTCCTGGCCACAGTGGAGAGAGCATTGAATATAAAACAGTAGACTACCAGATAACACAGTGAAAGCTTATCAGCTAATCTATAATTACTTACTTTTCTTATTTTTGCTCTTGCTATTCGGTTTTTCATCATTTTCAGTTCCTGACTGTGGATATTATTGTGATTAAATGTGAAAAGATGCAGTGTGTCTCAGCCCCGGTATATTGGCTCTTTCTCTGTACAGTGCTGTCTACACTCAGATACTGACAGTGTCTCTCCCTCCCTCAACTTTCCAGCCCTGACATTGCAGAAAGTGCTGCTCAAAGTTACACATTCTGACTGTTTGCAGTTGATTAGTGAGAGATTATTAACGTATCCTTCTGCAGCCCTGCCTCGGTTAATAACAGCAGATCGAAGTCACATTTCAGATACAGAAACAGACGCATCAATTATTCACTCTTTCCCAGAGTGAGTGAGGCCGGGACAAGCAGCAACATTCCAGCCCCACGCTCTGCAATTACCCAGCACCAGCGGAAAGCAGTGAATGCAGATTCAATCAGTGGGTTAATGTCCATTACAGGGATGCAAGATTCCACGGCCCAGGACAAACATCCCCAAACAACAAGAACAAGCTCAGGAAAACCCGGGGGAGTTAATGTTCCCATTCATTGAGCATTCCAGCAACATTGAACAAGCTCCTGAACTGAGTGAACCTTTCAAAGTACAGAAGTGATGACGAGGTCAAAAAGGTCTGAACAGTTGATGTGACTGAGCGGTTTCAGCTTCTCTGTTCAGGTTGCAGCTTTCACTGGAGGCATGTGTTTAAATCCCACTTCTGACAACTTGATTTTCAGTTACTTTGCAGAGCTTCCTTGAAGGTTTGAGGCAGAGTAAATAGTGAGGAACAGTTTCTAACTGCTGAACGGTCAATAACCGAAGGTTACAGTTTTAAGGTGACTCACAAAACCAGAAGGAACATGAGGAAAAATTACTTTCTGCAACTTGTGGTTAGGATTTCAGTTATGTGGATAAATTGGAGAAGCTGGGGTTGTTCTCCTTAGAGAGGAGATTTGATAGAGGTGTTCACAATCATGAGGGGTTGTGACAGACCCGATAGAGAGAAACTGTTGGTTGAAGGATTGAGACTCAGGTAAAAGCTGTGGCTCAGTTGGTCACACTCACCTCGAAATCACAAGCTTCTGGGTTCAGATTTCACAGCTGACCCTCCAGTCCAGCACTGAGGGTGTTGAAGGTGCTGCCTTTCAGGTGTGATGTTAAACCAAGACCTGGTCTGCATGTTTGGGTGAATGTAAAAGATCCCATGCTGCAATTTCAAACAAGTGAAGAGCAATTCTCCCTGGTATTGTGAACAATATTTGCCTCTCAATCAGATCAGTTGGTCATTATCACATTGCTGTTTGTGGGTATTAGCTGCTGCATTTCTGACATTACAACAGTGATTACACTTCAAAAGTATTTCATTGTCTGCAAAGTGCTTTGATATGTCCAGTGGTCTTGAAATGTGCTATATAAATGCAAGTCTTTTCTTTCTTTATCACAACACATTGCAGTGTAAACAATGGTTCCTCATGTCACCTCTGGTTCTTCTGCCAATCACCTGATATCTGTGTCCTCTGCTTACTGACCCTTTTGCCACTGGAAACAGTTTCTCCTTATTTAAACTATTGAAAACCTCCATGATTCTGAACAAATGTGTCAAATCTCTTCTGAACTTTCTCTGCTGCAAGGAGAACAACCCCAGCTTCTCCAATCTCTCCACATAACTGAAAACCCTCACCCTGCTACCAATGTGGGAAATCTCTATTTTATTCTTTCCTGGGATGTGGGCACTGCTGACACAATGTGATTCCTGTCAATGGAGCGGCCCGCTGACATCATCGGAGAGCGCCAAGCTGCTCATGGGCACAGCTACATCTTGCCAGGATTAAGTGGCACATGCGCAGGATGATGTCATTGCGCAGCGCCAACGTCATCGCATATCCACACCTGGTCAATCTTCGCACATGTGCGGTAAAGTGTCATCGGGTAATCAGCCCCTCACTCAGCTGGAGGAAGTGGCTGAATGGGGGACTTTGAGGCTGGAGCTCTCCCGCCTCGGCAACTCACTCCAGGCCTCGAGGCTTCTCCCCTCAGCCGCTCGCTCTACACTGCGATGCTCCCCTGGATGATTGTTCCCCGCTCGCGTCATCCAGCTCCCCGGCCACTCGCTCCCCACCGTTAGCTCTTGGCTGTGCCACTTCCCTCCTCTAGGCCACTCGCTACTCGCTCCTACATCACTTTGCAGCCCACCTTGCTTCTTCAGGCGGCGCATGGAGACTGGTCAAACGTGGGAGCGAGTGGCCGAGAGAAGGGAAGCAGCGCGGCCTAGAGCTGGCGGCTGGAGGGGAGGGGGGTACGGGGAACGACGAGCGGAGAATGGGGTATTGCGATCAGGGGACAATCGGCCAGGGAAGTGGGGGGAACAGCAAGGTCTGGACTGTGCGACTGTGAGGGCTGGAAGCGGGTGGTGTGGCGGAGGGGAAGTAAGCGAGTTGTGCCACATCATGGTTGCGTTGTCAGCAAACGCAGCCTTTATTGTCCATCCTTAATTGCCCTTGAGAAGTTGGTGGTGAGCTGCTGCAGTCCGTGCAGCACGTAAACCCACAGTGCTGTTAGGAAGGGAGTTCCAGGATTTTGATCCAGTGACAGTGACGGAACGATGATATAGTTCCAATTCAGGATGGTGTGTAACCTGGAGGGGAGCTTGCAGATGGTGGTGTTCCCATTCATTCAATGTCCTTCTAGGTGGTCGAGGTCAGGAGTTAGGAAGGTGCTGTTGAAGGAGGCTTGGTGAGTTGCTGCAGTGCATCTTGCAGATGGTACACACTGCTGCCACTGTTCACTGGTTGTGCAGGGAGTGAATATTTAAAGTAGTGGATGGAGTGCTGATCAAGCGAGCTGCTTTGTTCTGGATGGTGTTGGGTTTCTTTGGTGCTGTTGGAACTGCACTTATCCAGGCAAGTGTGGAGTATTGCATCACACTCCTGACTTGTGCCTTGTAGATGGTGGACAGGAGGTGAGTTACTTGCAGCAGAATTCCCAGCCTCTGACCTGCTCTTGTAGCTATGCTATTTACATGGCTGATCCAATTCATTTTCTGCTCAATGGTAAGCCCCCAGGATGTTGATAGTGAAGGATTCAGCAATGGTAATGCCATTGAATGTCAAGGGGAGATTGTTAGATTCTCTCTTGTTGGAGATGGTCATTACCTGGCATTTTTATTTATTTTTGTAGAGATACAGCACTGAAACAGGCCCTTCGGCCCACCGAGTCTGTGCTGACCATCAACCACCCTTTTATACTCATACTACATGAATCCCATATTCCGACCACATCCCCACCTTCCCTCAATTGCACCTACCTATACTCGGGTCAATCTATAATGGCACACTTACCTATCAACCTGCAAAGTCTTTGGCTGTGGGAGGAAACTGGAGCACCTGGCAAAAACCAACACGGTCACCGGGAGAACCTGCAAACTCCACACAAGCAGTCCCCAGCAACAAACCCAGGTTGCTGGAGCTGTGAGGTTGTGGTGTCAACCACTGTACCACTGTGCCGCCCTAAAATTTGACTTTGGTGGGGCTTGAACCCACAACCTTCGAATATCGTCTCTAATCATTATTTAGAAGTCCATCAAGCTATCAATTGCGCCACAAAGGCACCTTTTTCTTGTGCGAATGTTACTTGCCACTTATCAGCCCAAGCCCAATGTTGTCCAGGTCTCTCCAAATGTGGACATGGACTGCTTCAGGATCTGAGGAGTTGCGAATGCGACTGAACATTTTGTAATCATCAGTGAACATCCCCAGTTCTGACCTTATGATACAGATAAGGCCATTGATGAAGCAGCTGAAGATGGTTGGGGCCTAGGACGTGACCCTGAGGAACTCTTGAGCAATGTTCTGGGACTGAGATGATTGGCCACCAACAACCATCACCATATTCCTTTGCGCGAGGTATGACTCCAACCAGTGGAGAGTTTCCCCCTGATTGACATTGACTTCAATTTTGCAAGGGCTCCTTGATGCCCTTGGCAAGAACAGTCACTGTTACCTCACCTCACCTCCTGAATTCAGCTCTTTTGCCCATATTTGGGCCAAGGCCAGAATGAGGTCAGGAACTGAGTGGCCCTGGCGGAACCCAAAATGAGCATCGGTGAGCAGGTTATGACTGTGTAAGTGCTGCTTGATAGCACTTTCAACGACACCTTCCATCACTTTACTGATGATCAAGAGGAGGCTGGTGGGGTAGTAATTGACAGGGTTGGATTTGTCCTGCTTTTTGTGAACAGGACATACCTGGGCAATTTTCCAAATTTCCGGGTAGATGCCAGTGTTGTAGCTGTATTGGAACATCTTGGCTAGCGACGCGGTTAGTTCTGGAGCACAAGTCTTCAGCACTACAGCCGGGATGTTGTCAGTATCCAGTGCCTTCAGCCATTTCTTGATATCATGTGGAGTGAATTGGATGAGCTGAAGATTCGCATCTGTGATGCTGGGGACATCAGGAGGAGGCCAAGATGGATCATCTACGTGATACTTCTGGCTGAAGATGGTTGTAAATGATTCAACCTTGTATTTTGCACTGATATACTGGTCTCCGCTATCATTAAGGATGGGGATATTTGTGGAGCCTTGACCTCCAGTTAATTTTTTAATTATCCACCACGATTCAGGACTGGATGTGGCAGGACTGCAGAGCTTTGATCTGATCTGTTGGTTGTGAGATCACTTAGCTCTGTCTATTGCATGCTGCTTCCGCTGTTTGACATGCAAGTAATCCTGTGTTATAGCTTCACCAGGTTGACACCTCATTTTTAGGTCTGCTTGGTGCTGCTCCTGATATGTCCTCATGCACACTTCATTGAACCACTATTGCTCCGTTGGCTTGATGGTAATGGTAGAGTGAGGGATATGCCAGGCCATGAGGTAACATATTGTGTTTAAATACAATTCTGCTGCTGCTGATGGCCCACACTGCCTCATGGATGCCCAGTTTTGAGCTGCCAGATTCCTTTGTGCTAGGTATGACTCCAGCAAGTGGAGAGTTTCCCCCTGATTGACAATGACTTCAATTTTGCAAGGGCTCCTTGATGCCCTTGGCAAGAGCAGTCACTGTTACCTCATCTCACCTCCTGAATTCAGCTCTTTTGCCCATATTTGGGCCAAGGCCACAATGAGGTCAGGAACTGAGTTGCCCTGGCGGAAACCAAACTGAGCATCGGTGAGCAGGTCCTCAGAAATAATTGGAAAAAATGTTCCGAAGGAATTCTAAGTGTCTGGTGCTTGATGGCACTGTTGATGACATCTTCCATCACTTTGCTGATGATTGATAGTAGACTGATGGGGCGGCAATTGGTCAGATTGGATTTGTCCTGCTTTTTTTTTATGGAGAGGGCACACTCGGGCAATTTTCCACATTGTCCAGTAGATGCCTGTGTTGTCGCTCTACTGGAACAGCTTGGCTGAGAGCGCAGCTAGTTCTGGAGCACAAATCTTCGGTACTGGAACCGGGATGTTGTTAGGGCCCATAGTCTTTGCTGTATCGAGTGACTTCAGCTGTTTCTTACTATCATGTGGAATGAATCGATTTGGCTGAAGACTGGAAACTGTGATGTTGGAGACCTCAGGAGGCCGAGATGAATCATCCACTGAGCAATTTCTGATGGAAGATTGTTAGAAATGCTTCTGCTTTGGCTCCAGCATCATTGAGGATGGGGATGTTTTTGGAGCCTCCTCATCTCATCTGTCCACCTCCATTCATGACTGGATGTGGTAGGACTAAGGACCTGTGATCTGATCGTGAGGGAGATATCCATGCATGGAGTGGTGGGATTTATGGAGAGTGATCCTGAAGAGGGTGTCCGAGCCAGGAGTGGTGGGATCTGTGGAGAGTGATCCTGACGAGTGTGTGTAAACCTGGAATGGAAGCTTTCTGTGGAGGTACAGGAGTAGGCCATTCAGACCCAGTATTTTATAAAGGTTTATCATAACTTATTTACTTTTACTCTATGCCTCTATTAATAAAGTCAAGTGTCCTGTTTGCTCTTTGAAGCCTTTTCAAACCTTCTAAGATTGGTGTACATTGTCACTTTGTTCCTGCACCCTCTTTAGAATAGTACCATTTCATTTATATGGCCTCTCCTTATTCTTCCTCCCAAATTGTATCTCTTCACAATTCTCTGTGTAAATTTTATCTGCCATGTCAAAGCCCATTTTACTAGTTTTTTGAAGTTCCCCTGAAGTGTGTTACAATCACTGGAACAGGATGAAATCCCCGAGCATTCTTTGATGCAATCTCCATGGAAAGAGCAATCTTACACGTTCGCTCAAATGTAGGATTTTGTGTGTTTAGTATCTTTTCTCATCCACCAATATAAACACAAATCTGTCTCATAATGCACGGTCTAAGAATGTGCCAAAGTTGCAATGTAGTGATAAATTCTTCATTGCCACAATGTACTCACCAACTGTTTCACTACTTTTCTGCCTTCTGGTTCCAAATTTCAACTTGCCGTGATCTCTAATGGCTTCGGGTTGAAATGTTCCTCCAACTTCGTGATGATTATTTTGAATGGCACATCTTTTGACTTGATGGCAGCAGGAAGCTTTGTTAGCATGTCATAGTTTCGGTGACTGCAGCGTTGAGAGCAACGGAGGTGCGTGAACGGGCTGACAGCTGAGAAGTCAATTTCAGCGTAAGTTTAAAAGTGAATTCCCTTTTGTTTTCGGAGGACCAGGGGACTGCTGGGTAAGGAAAAGGGTATATATTTGTGTGGTTTAGAATCTCTTTCTTTTAGTTTCGCTGACTGCAGCGTTGATAGCAACGGAGGTGCGTGAACGGGCTTACAGCTGAGAAGTCAATTTCAGCGTAAGTTCAAAAGTGAATTCCCTTTTGTTTTCGGAGGACCAGGGGACTGCTGGGTAAGGAAAAGGGTATATATTTGTGTGGTTTAGAATCTCTTTCTTTTAGTTTCGGTGACTGCAGCGTTGATAGCAACGGAGGTGCGTGAACGGGCTTACAGCTGAGAAGTCAATTTCAGCGTAAGTTTAAAAGTGAATTCCCTTTTGTTTTCGGAGGACCAGGGGACTGCTGGGGAAGGAAAAGGGTATATATTTGTGTGGTTTAGAATCTCTTTCTTTTAGTTTCGCTGACTGCAGCGTTGATAGCAACGGAGGTGCGTGAACGGGCTTACAGCTGAGAAGTCAATTTCAGCGTAAGTTTAAAAGTGAATTCCCTTTTGTTTTCGGAGGACCAGGGGACTGCTGGGTAAGGAAAAGGGTATATATTTGTGTGGTTTAGAATCTCTTTCTTTTAGTTTCGGTGACTGCAGCATTGATAGCAACGGAGGTGCGTGAACGGGCTTGCAGCTGAGAAGTCAATTTCAGCGTAAGTTTAAAAGTGAATTCCCTTTTGTTTTCGGAGGACCAGGGGACTGCTGGGTAAGGAAAAGGGTATATATTTGTGTGGTGGCTGTACCCGAGACACTACACGTGTAGTGTCTCCCACCCACCCTCCTCCTCTAACCAAAAAAAAAGGACTCTGGTGTGTTGATAAGGTAAACTTTTTATTTGGGAAGTTCTGTCCGTTGGATTGCTAACCTAACAAGTTTTGCCTTTTTTTTTTGGTTTTTCAGTAGATTTGTTGGGAATTTGGAATAGTGGGAATGGAGATTAAGGCAGTTGTATGTTCCTCCTGCAGAATGTGGGAGGTAAGGGTCGCCAAGAGTGTCCCTGCTGACTGCATCTGTGGGAAGTGCACCCAACTCCAGCTCCTCGAGAACCGTGTTAGGGAACTGGAGCTGGAGCTGGATGAACTTCGGATCATTCGGGAGGCGGAGGAGGTTATTGAGAGGAGTTATGGGGAGGTAGTCACACCTCAGGTAAAAGAAGTAGGTAGATGGGTTACCGTCAGGGGAAGGAGAGGGAACCAGCAGGCAGTGCAGGGATCCCCTGTGGCTGTTTCCCTCAACAACAGGTATACCGTTTTGGATACTGTTGCGGGGAGACTTACCAGGGGTAAGCAATGGGGTACAGATATCTGGCACAGAGTCTGTCCCTGTTGCTCAGAAGGGAAGGGGGAAGAGGAGCAGAATATTAGTCATTGGGGACTCCATAGTTAGGGGAACAGATAGGAGGTTCTGTGGGAACGAGAGAGACTCACGGTTGGTATGTTGCCTCCCAGGTGCCAGGGTTCGTGATGTCTCGGATCGTGTTTTTGGGATCCTTAAGGGGGAGGGGGAGCAGCCCCAAGTCGTGGTCTACATAGGCACCAACGACATAGGTAGGAAGAGAGATGGGGATTTAAGACAGAAATTTAGGGAGCTAGGGTGGAAGCTTAGAGCAAGAACAAACAGAATTGTTATCTCTGGGTTGTTGCCCGTGCCACGTGATAGCGAAGCGAGGAATAGAGAGAGAGAGGAGTTGAACACGTGGCTGCAGGGATGGTGCAGGAGGGAGGGATTTGGTTTCCTGGATAATTGGGGCTCTTTCTGGGGTAGGTGGGACCTCTACAAACAGGATGGTCTTCACCTGAACCAGAGGGGTACCAATATCCTGGGGGGGAGGTTTGTTAGTGCTCTTCGGGGGGGTTTAAACTAATTCAGCAGGGGAATGGGAACCCAAATTGTAGTGCCAGTGTACAGGATGTTGAGAGTAGTGAGGTCAGGGATATGGTTACAAGGAAGCAAGAGGGCACTGGCAAGCAAGAACCTGGTTTAAAGTGTGTCTATTTCAATGCCAGGAGCATCCGGAATAAGGTGGGTGAGCTTGCGGCATGGGTTGGTACCTGGGATCTCGATGTAGTGGCCATTTCGGAGACATGGGTAGAGCAGGGGCAGGAATGGATGTTGCAGATTCCGGGATTTAGATGTTTCAGTAAGAACAGAGAAGATGGTAAAAGAGGGGGGGGGGTGGTGTGGCATTGTTAATCAAGGAGAGTATTACAGCGACAGAAAGGACGTTTGAGGACACGTCTACTGAGGTAGTATCGGCTGAGGTTAGAAACAGGAGAGGTGAGGTTACCCTGTTGGGAGTCTTTTATAGACCTCCGAATAGTTCCAGAGATGTAGAGGAAAGGATAGCGAAGATGATTCTCGACAGGGGTGAGAGTAACAGGGTAGTTGTTATGGGGGACTTTAACTTTCCAAATATCGACTGGAAATACTATAGTTCGAGTACTTTAGATGGGTCAGTTTTTGTCCAGTGTGTGCAGGAGGGTTTTCTGACACAGTATGTAGACAGGCCAACCAGGGGCGATGCCACATTGGATTTGGTACTGGGAAATGAACCCGGCCAGGTGTTAGATTTAGATGTAGGTGAGCACTTTGGTGACAGTGATCACAATTCGGTTAGGTTTACCTTAGCGATGGGCAGGGACAGGTATAGACCGCAGGGCAAGAATTATAACTGGAGGAAAGGAAATTATGATGCGATTAGGCAAGATTTAGGATGCGTAGGATGGGGAAGGAAACTGCAGGGGATGGGAACAATCGAAATGTGGAGCTTATTCAAGGAGCAGCTACTGCGTGTCCTTGATAAGTATGTACCTGTGAGGCAGGGAGGAAGTTGTCGTGCGAGGGAGCCGTGGTTTACTAAAGAAGTTGAAGCGCTTGTCAAGAGGAAGAAGAAGGCTTATGTTAGGATGAGACGTGAAGGCTCAGTTAGGGCGCTTGAGAGCTACAAGCTAGCCAGGAAGGATCTAAAGGGAGAGCTAAGAAGAGCAAGGAGAGGACACGAGAAGTCATTGGTGGATCGGATCAGGGAAAACCCTAAGGCTTTCTATAGGTATATCAGGAATAAAAGAATGACTAGAGTTAGATTAGGGCCAATCAAGGATAGAAGTGGGAAGTTGTGTGTGGAATCAGAGGAGATAGGGGAAGTGTTAAATGAATATTTTGCGTCAGTATTTACAGTGGAGAAAGAAAATGTTGTTGAGAATACTGAGATTCAGGCTACGAGGCTAGATGGGATTGAGGTTCACAAGGAGGAGGTGTTCGCAATTTTGGAAAGTGTGAAAATAGATAAGTCCCCTGGGCCAGATGGGATTTATCCTAGGATTCTCTGGGAAGCTAGGGAGGAGATTGCAGAGCCTTTGTCCTTGATCTTTATGTCGTCATTGTCGACAGGAATAGTGCCGGAAGACTGGAGGATTGCAAATGTTGTCCCCTTGTTCAAGAAGGGGAGTAGAGACAGCCCTGGTAATTATAGACCTGTGAGCCTCACTTCGGTTGTGGGTAAAATGTTGGAAAAGGTTATAAGAGACAGGATTTATAATCATCTTGAAAAGAATAAGTACATTAGAGATAGTCAGCACGGTTTTGTGACGGGTAGGTCGTGCCTCACAAACCTTATTGAGTTTTTCGAGAAGGTGACCAAACAGGTGGATGAGGGTAAAGCAGTGGATGTGGTGTATATGGATTTCAGTAAGGCGTTTGATAAGGTTCCCCATGGTAGGCTATTGCAGAAAATACGGAAGTATGGGGTTGAAGGTGATTTAGAGCTTTGGATCAGAAATTGGCTAGCTGAAAGAAGACAGAGGGTGGTGGTTGATGGCAAATGTTCATCCTGGAGTTTAGTTACTAGTGGTGTACCGCAAGGATCTGTTTTGGGGCCATTGCTGTTTGTCATTTTTATAAATGACCTGGATGAGGGTGTAGAAGGGTGGGTTAATAAATTTGCAGATGACACTAAGGTCGGTGGAGTTGTGGATAGTGCCGAAGGATGTTGTAGGGTACAGAGAGACATAGATAGGCTGCAGAGCTGGGCTGAGAGATGGCAAATGGAGTTTAATGCGGAAAAGTGTGAGGTGATTCACTTTGGAAGGAGTAACAGGAATGCAGAGTACTGGGCTAATGGGAAGATTCTTGTTAGTGTAGATGAGCAGAGAGATCTTGGTGTCCAGGTGCATAAATCCCTGAAGGTTGCTAACCAGGTTAATAGGGCTGTCAAGAAGGCATATGGTGTGTTAGCTTTTATTAGTAGGGGGGTCGAGTTTCGGAGTCACGAGGTCATGCTGCAGCTGTACAAGACTCTGGTGAGACCGCACCTGGAGTATTGCGTGCAGTTCTGGTCACCGCATTATAGAAAGGATGTGGAAGCTATGGAAAGGGTGCAGAGGAGATTTACTAGGATGTTGCCTGGTATGGAGGGAAGGTCTTACGAGGAAAGGCTGAGGGACTTGAGGTCGTTTTCGTTGGAGAGAAGGAGGAGGAGAGGTGACTTAATAGAGACATATAAGATAATCAGAGGGTTAGATAGGGTGGATAGTGTGCGTCTTTTTCCTCGGATGGTGATGGCAAACACGAGGGGACATAGCTTCAAGTTGAGGGGTGATAGATATAGGACAGATGTGAGAGGTAGTTTCTTTACTCAGAGAGTAGTAAGGGCGTGGAATGCCCTGCCTGCAGCAGTAGTAGATTCGCCAACTTTAAGGGCATTTAAGTGGACATTGGATGGACACATGGATGAAAATGGAATAGTGTAGGTCAGATGGTTTCACAGGTCGGCGCAACATCGAGGGCCGAAGGGCCTGTACTGCGCTGTAATATTCTAAAAAAAAAACACTTCCAGGATAATTTCCATTCGCAAAATTGCTTTCTTGCCCTCAAGAATTACCTTATTCTGAGTCTTGACCTCTGCACTTTCACCTTCAAACTCCAAAATGTTATTAGCTCTGAAAAACATGTCCATTCTTTCAATATATCAACTAAATCGTTCTCGAGCCCTCTCATATGTTCCTAGCCTTCCGATGTATGCCATGAGTTCAGCCATATTGTCCCAAATAATCAATTTGAATCTGATGCACACTGAGACCCTGCAACATCTCATTCAACTGAGGAGACAGTCTGTGGCCCAGGCGTCACACAATCCACCCAAATTCTCCACCATCCGAGCAGGTAGGTCACCAGGAGCTGGCTGATCTTGTTCACTTCAGTCCCTGCTGCTGTTTGCTGCCTATATTTACTGACTTTTATCTCATCCTCATCACCATTTTCTCAAAGATATTCAGGGGGCATCAGCAGAGAAAATATACACCAAGCGTGGCAAGTGCAAGGAATTGTTTATTTACATCATTGTGTGATGTAATATACAAATACATTACCTGTGTGAGTCACGTCTCGATCACTGATACTTTTACACCAGATGTGTCTGAATAAATGGAACCTCGTCACAATATACACTGTCACCTTTCAATGTTTAGTGGAAAGGTTTGATGGCTTGATAGGTGTGATTCCCACATTAATGTGTTTGTACAAAGTTTGGAGCAAGACGGAGATATGAATAATTTATTGGGAAATCTTTAAGCACATCTCAATGTCTCTCACTCACAAAGATCTGCAAACACATGGATTCAGAAAGAACCTGAGTGCAAAATCAACAGAAAAAAACACAGCCAGAGAGACTTGCAATAACATGTAGCTCACAAAGTCACAAGCTTTTGTTGTAGCAGTCAGTGTATTTTACCTTCTGGAGTGAGCAGCTGATAAAGTTAGTCTGAAGAAGTGTCAAGGAAGGAGAGAAGACCACAACCCAGCTTGTTTTGCAGCAAATCTTTAAAAGACTGTGAGAAGTTCACTGTGTCAATTCATCTCATCTCCTGTCTTTGAAGAAAGCCTGCTAAAATTAATTCTCAACACTGCCTCTAAAAAACTGTTCTAAAAGACCCTAGTGGCCTGTCTACGTATACTCGGAAATTCGACTTCACGCCAGTTTTGGAACAACATATCTCATCTGCTGTTTTGTTCTTAAATGAGCAAGTAATCAGTCCAAGTGGGGTTTTTTGTCTTTAACAGAGCTCTGAATTGTAAAAAATAATCCCTTTTATTTTTTTCAGTTAACCGGTGTATGTGTGTGTCCGTGTGTGGGGCTGAGGTAAGAAAGGGACTTTAAATGTCAGTTTAGGTGAAAAGGGAACTTGTAAAATTTCCACCTGAGTATTTATACTTTAATTTATGACTAGTTAAAACTTGTTCGATAATAAACTGATAATTTTGTTGTTCATTAAAGAAACCTGGTCAGTGTCTTCTATTCTGTGAAAAATAGAGTATATGATTGACTCTATCAGTAAGTGGGAAAAGTTAAAATTTTTGTTGTGACCTGTGGAAAAGTGGTATAAGAATAAATAGTAACCACGTCTGATTTCAATTGTAGCACCATTTGTAAAGTGGCTCTGTAGCTTAGCTGGTTAAAGCACCTGTCTAATAAACGGATGATTGTGGGTTCAACTCCCGGTTGAGCCTTATTTTATATCAGTGATGGGCTTTATCAGTTTCTGTGTCAACATTTACATCAGCATCTTGTGAACTTTAACTTAGAATTCAAATTTCATGATGAATTTCAGTCACAGGAAAAAAACAGCCTTTGTGAAGGATGTGGGTTTGGAATGGCTGTTCCTCCTTGTGCAGAAATTCAGTGCTGATATTCCAAAGGCAACTTCTTTGATAGAAATTTGTTCACAGTTGCATTCAACCTGGAAAAGAGCTCGACATTAATCTCACTGAAGGAAAGTGTGACCGTGTTGCATGTTTCAGAGTGTTTGTGTCATTGTGTGTTGCTTGTAAGTGAGACTGGGACATGACGTAATCAGGAGGATTGATCCAAGGTTCGGAATATTAGTCAATCAGGAACAAGAAAAATCAAAGGAACCAAATAAGAAAACCTATGTCTCGTGGTTACCGAGAGACAGTGAGAAGAAATTAAATCTTGTTCGACTCAATACAGCGGTGATTAACTTTGACCTTTTCTGCCTTTTGTCAACAGTATTTGAAGGGTCTCGGTAACAATGTTCAGTGTTGATGAGAGTGGGGTCTGGGTGAGCAGCTGCTGAGTGTGACAGGGTCAGGACTGGATGCAGGAAGTTCTCTGACAGTCTCTCTCTCTCTCTCTCTCTCTGATGGGATTGAGTTGATTTTTAACTGGCGGCTGTTGATGTTTCAATAAGTGAAGGAAGTTCCCTCTAACCATTTTTTTGACTTGCAGTGTAATATAAGGATGTAAAGGGTTAATGTTGAAGACACAGTGGTGCAGTGGTTAACACCGCAGCCTCACAGCTACATGGACCCGGGTTTGACTCTGGGTACTGCCTGTGTGGAGTTTGCAAGTTTTCCCTTTGACCATGTGGGTTTTTGCCGGTGCTCTGGTTTCCTCCCACAGCCCAAGACTTGCAGGTTGATAGGTAAATAGGTCATTGTAAATTGCCCCTAGTGTAGGTAGGTGGTAGGGAATATGGGATTATTGCAGGGTTAGTATAAATGGTCTTTGCTCGAGTCGCTCTGAACAGGCTCCAGAAGCTGGCCGAGCGCGTCTACCCTGAGGCACAGTGTGGCTTTCGTGCAGAGAGATCGACTATTGACATGCTGTTCTCCCTTCGTCAGATACAGGAGAAATGCCGTGAACAACAGATGCCCCTCTACATTGCTTTCATTGATCTCACCAAAGCCTTTGACCTCGTCAGCAGACGTGGTCTCTTCAGACTACTAGAAAAGATCGGATGTCCACCAAAGCTACTAAGTATCATCACCTCATTCCATGACAATATGAAAGGCACAATTCAACATGGTGGCTCCTCATCAGAGCCCTTTCCTATCCTGAGTGGTGTGAAACAGGGCTGTGTTCTCGCACCCACACTTTTTGGGATTTTCTTCTCCCTGCTGCTTTCACATGCGTTCAAATCCTCTGAAGAAGGAATTTTCCTCCACACAAGATCAGGGGGCAGGTTGTTCAACCTTGCCCGTCTAAGAGCGAAGTCCAAAGTACGGAAAGTCCTCATCAGAGAACTCCTCTTTGCTGACGATGCTGCTTTAACATCTCACACTGAAGAATGCCTGCAGAGTCTCATCGACAGGTTTGCGTCTGCCTGCAATGAATTTGGCCTAACCATCAGCCTCAAGAAAACGAACATCATGGGGCAGGATGTCAGAAATGCTCCATCCATCAATATTGGCGACCACGCTCTGGAAGTGGTTCAAGGGTTCACCTACCTAGGCTCAACTATCACCAGTAACCTGTCTCTAGATGCAGAAATCAACAAGCGCATGGGTAAGGCTTCCACTGCTGTGTTCAGACTGGCCAAGAGAGTGTGGGAAAATGGCGCACTGACACGGAACACAAAAGTCCAAGTGTATCAGGCCTGTGTCCTCAGTACCTTGCTCTACGGCAGCGAGGCCTGGACAACGTATGCCAGCCAAGAGCGACGTCTCAATTCATTCCATCTTCGCTGCCTTCGGAGAATACTTGGCATCAGGTGGCAGGACTATATCTCCAACACAGAAGTCCTTGAAGCGGCCAACATCCCCAGCTTATACACACTACTGAGTCAGCGGCGCTTGAGATGGCTTGGCCATGTGAGCCGCATGGAAGATGGCAGGATCCCCAAAGACACATTGTACAGCGAGCTCGCCACTGGTATCAGACCCACCGGCCGTCAATGTCTCCGTTATAAAGACGTCTGCAAACGCGACATGAAATCGTGTGACATTGATCACAAGTCGTGGGAGTCAGTTGCCAGCATTCGCCAGAGCTGGCGGGCAGCCATAAAGACGGGGCTAAATTGTGGCGAGTCGAAGAGACTTAGTAGTTGGCAGGAAAAAAGACAGAGGCGCAAGGGGAGAGCCAACTGTGCAACAGCCCCAACAAACAAATTTCTCTGCAGCACTAGTGGAAGAGCCTGTCACTCCAGAATTGGCCTTTATAGCCACTCCAGGCGCTGCTTCACAAACCACTGACCACCACCAGGCGCGTATCCATTGTCTCTCGAGATAAGGAGGCCCAAAGACCAGTATAAATGGGTGGTTGTTGGTCGGCACAGACTTGGTGGGCCGAAGGGCCTGTTTCAGTGCTGTATCTCTGAATAAAAAATGAAATAAACAGTAGGAACAACCCCTCCCACTGTCAGAGTGATGATGTAACAGTCACATGAGATGAGGTTTGGGAGAAGAGAGAGCAGCACCAAGGATGCTAGTTTAGGAGGCTTGATGAGTGTGCAGATAGTATTGTGTAAATTAGATAAGAGTTCTTAGTTCTTTCAGCAGGAAATGTGTCCAAAAAATATCAAGAAACTCACAATTTTATTATTCAGGATTTGAAACACAGATATTAACACCAAGTGACAGTTGTGGGTTTATTTAACAAAGGAAAAGAAGAGAATAATATTACTCACTGATTGAAATCCCCTAGTGAGGAGACAGTTAAAC
The DNA here is from genome assembly GCF_036365525.1 of Heterodontus francisci. Lineage (NCBI taxonomy): Eukaryota > Metazoa > Chordata > Chondrichthyes > Heterodontiformes > Heterodontidae > Heterodontus > Heterodontus francisci. Next base: position 4,009,138 of record NW_027140330.1, read on the forward strand.
AGGTGATCTGTTGGGGCATCCTTCGATCCAAGGTTTCAGCAACATTTAATCTCCCTTTTTGTTGAAATTCTCTGTTCTTTGCAATTTTTTTTTTATCCAGCATTGATGGGCGAGTGAAAAAACTGAAACAAGTGAACAGATCCATCCTTTCTTTTCTTCCTTCTTCCCTTCTTTCAATCAGTTTCTCTTTTCTGTCCCAGATCAATACAATGATGAGAATCCCAATTTAATCTGCTGTTTCTGCTGTTTTATCCATTCCAATCAAATCTATTTGTTATTCCACAGTGTCTCTCCATGTGTTTTATTCTGTTGTATTCTCTCACAGTCTGTTTTATGATCAACATTACATCTCACTCTCTGTTCTGGTGAAGATCAGAAGCAGTGATATCCGTTTGCACCACCCACCAAGTCGGCCTGAGGCTGTGCCTCACCGATCATGTGGAGTTAGGAACATAGAAACATAGCTCATCGCCAGAAGTTTCAAACAAGCACCAGCTTGGCTGGTGGTGAGAAGGGCCCGCCCTGTCAGATCTTTCCTGCATGCCCAGAATCTCACAGCCTCCACACGCTGCCCTCGAGGTGGCTGTGGTGGGGAAGTGACAGTTGCCCACCTCCTTCTGGAATGTGCCTTTGCAAAGCAGGTGTGGAAAGAGATGCAGTGGGTTTTGTCGAGGTTCATCTCAAGCAGCTCTGTAACACAGGAGTCTGTGCTCTCCGGGCTGTTCCCAGGGACACACACCGAGATAAACATCAACTGCTGCTGAATGACCATCAATTCAGTGAAAGACGCTCTTTGGTCTGCTCGAAACTTGCTCGTCTTCCAGTGGAAAGAGTTGTCCACGACCGAGTGTTGCAGATTGGCACATTCCGAGGTCCAGGACTACGTGCTGTGGGGCGCACTAAAGCTTGGGGCAGCCGCTGCAAAGTCTCAATGGGGAAAGACCTCTGTGTAAGGTCCTCCCAGCAAAATGAACTGGAGGGCTGGACCCATGTGAAACCCCTCGGGCTGTATGCACCAAATATGGGTTTGCTGTAAAATGCACATGGTATGGAAAATGGGATGGAAGGGTTGTCAAAGTCGAGGAAGGAGTGTTACTCCATCTGCATCAACAAAGTGATGAAGCAGGTTCACCCCGACACCACCATCTCCTCCAGGGCCATGAGCATCATGAATTCGTTTGTGAAGGATGTTTTGAATTTATGGCTTTTAATGTTAAATATTTTGCTGGCGGATTGTGGTTCCATTTTTGAATCGTTTTTCTATCCGGTGGTAAGTTTCTCGGAAATGCAGTTTCACTACCCAACAGAATATTTGCCTCCCGATTCACTGTTTGTGATTGAAACTGAACACTGCTCCCTGATCCTTTGCCGTTTTCTTGTCTGACCCGTTCATGTACCGCCTCTTCCCAGACTATGGTCAGTAAGAGCTGATTTAAAGGGAATGGCTCAGTCTTCAGTCACTCATTTCTCCTTTTCCAGCTTGTTTACTTATTGGGGAATATTAATTCATTAACCGTAAACCGCTGGGAGTGTAACAACCTTAATGTCACTTTTACTTCTTACACCAGAAGTCTGGGCTCAGGTTTAGCTCCCTTGGCAGCTCCTGTCACCAGCCATCAATCTATAATCTGTGATGTGTTTTCTTTACACAGATTGAGCTGGAATGTGTCCCGTTACAGAATGCTGTGAATGCGGCTTTGTACCCTTCCGCTACAGACAGTGTCAAATAGAAGGGTCAATAAACCTGAATACAGACCGGATTTCAAAAGCAAGTCATAGAGTCATGGAGTTATACAGCACAGAAACAGGCCCTTCAGCCCATCGTATCTGTGCCGGCCATCAAGCACCTAATTATTCTAATCCCATTTTCCAGCACTTGGGATGTAGCCTTGTATCCTTTGGCATTTCAAGTGCTCATTGAAATACTTCTTAAATGTTGTGATGATCCCTGCCTCTACCACCTCTTCAGGGAGTGTTTTCTAGATTCGAACCACCCTCTGAGTGAAAGAAAATGTCCTCAAATCCCCTCTAAACCTCCTGTCCCTTATCTTAAATCTATGCCCCCTGGTTATTGACCCCTCCGCTAAGGGAAAAAGTTTCTTCCAATCTGAACTATCAATGCTCCTCATAATTTTGTCTACCTCAATCATGTCCCTCCTCAGCCTTCTCTGCTCTAAGGAAAACAACCCTAGCCTTTTCAGTCTCTCTTCATAGCTGAAATGCTCCAGCCCAGGCAACATCCTGGTGAATCTCCTCTGCACCCTCTCTGGGGCAATCACATCCCTCCTCTAGTGTGGTGCCCAGAACTGTACACAGTACTCCAGCTGTGGCCTAACTAGCATTTTATACAGCTCCATCATAACCTCCCTGCTCTTATATTATATGCCTCGGCTAATAAAGGCAACTATCCCATCTGCCTTCCTAACCAGCTTATCGAGCTGTGCTGCTGCATTCAGTGATCTATGACAAGTACACCAAGGTCCGTCTGACCCTCTGTACTTCCTAGTGTCCTACCATCCATTGTATATTCCCTTGCCTTGTTAGTCCTCCCAAAATGCAAGGCCTCACACTTCTCAGGATTGAATTCCATTTGCCACTGCTCCACCCATCATCCCAGCCCATCTATATTGTCCTGTAATCGAAGGCTTTCCTCCTTATTATTTATGATACCACCAATTTTCATGTCATCTGCAAACTTACTTATCATACCTGCTGTATTCATTTCTAAATCATTAATGTACACTAAAAACAGCAAGGGTCCCAGCACCGATCCCTGGTCACAGTCTTCCACTCGCAAAAACAACCCTTGACCATTACCCTCTGCCTCCTGCCACTAAGCTAATTTTGGATCAAATTTGCCCAATTGGCCTGTATCCCATGGGCTCTTACCTTCTTAACCAATCTCCCATGTGAGACCTTATCAAAAGCCTTAGTGAAGTCCATGTAGACTACATCAACTTCTTGACCCTCATCTACACATCTAGTCACCGCCTCGAAAAATTCAATCAAGTTAGTTAGAAACGCGCTCCCCCTGACAAAGCCATGCTGACAATCCCTGATTAATCCCTGCCTATCCAAGTGGAGATTAATCCTGTCCCTCAGAATTTTTCCCAGTACAGTTTCCCTACCACTGATGTTAGACTCACCGGCCTGTAATTACCTGGTTTATCCCTGCTACCCTTCTTGAATAAAGGAAACACATTTGCTGTCCTCCAATCTTCTGGTACCTCTCCTGTGGTCAGAGAGGATTTGAAAATTTGTGTCAGAGCCCCTGCTATTTCCTCTCTTGCCTCACATAACAGCCTGGGATACATCTCATCTGAACCTGAGGATTTATCCACTTTTAAGCCCACTAAAACAGTTAATACTTCCTCCCTTTTAATGCTAATATGTTCAAGTATATCACAATCCCCCTCCCTGATCACTACACCTACATTGTCCTTCTCCATAGTGAACACAGATGAAAAGAAATCATTTAAAACCTCACCTATGTCCTCCGTTCTCCCACACAGGTCTGCTCCACTCCCGGAAGGTAAGTGACTGGGCCGCGATCCTTGGGCTCAATTTATCAGCTCCACTCTCGGTGTTCTCCCCACAGGTCTGCTCCTCTCCGCTCCGCTCTTGGAAGGAAAGTAAGTCTGGTATCTGTGACGGACAATGAGGAGAAACACAATATCAGGAGAGAGTGAAATACATTTTACTCTTTAGACGATATTATTTATTATATTTCAGCTGTTCCTTGTTTTACAAATATTTTGGCGGGCTTTTCAGATTTGAGAATGGATTTCAGCTCTGACAATTTGTCATTCTCCGTCCCATTTTCTCATTGCCCTTTGATGATCGGCGAAATAGCAGCTGCCTGATTGGTGACATGAACCAGCCAATGAGATTCAGCAGACAGTAACCAATCAGAAGTAGCCGGACTGCATTCCTCCAGAAGGTAAAGCAGGGAAGTGCGGGAGGAATTCCTCACTCTTTGTGAAAGTATTTGTGAGATTGTGGAAATGTCTGGAAGAGGAGCAGGGGAGAGACCATGATCCTGTCTCAGGTAAGTTTTTGAGTAGAATGGCTGTAACTTCAGGCCAGGGAGTGTGTAACACTGTTCGGGTGGTGGTGAAGGATAATGATGGAGATGCACCTGTTGATCGTACCTTCTTCATTAAGAAAATCCTTATTGATTGCTGTGGATTCCAAGCTGTAAACATCTTCTGCCTGCAGGACTTCCCCAGCAGTGGATATTTTGACGTGACGTCCAAGTACGTGGCGGATGCATCAAGTTCCTGAAGGTGTTCAAGGAGAAGGGAAACGATGCGCCGCTGTCGATCCTCACAATGGAGCCGCTCTTCACACTGCCATCGCAACGTGACCGGGTGGTGAGAATCCACCTCTGCAACCTCCATGTTCCTGTCGTGGATGAACTCACCTTCCTCACCAGGTATGTTGAGGTGGCTGGTGGCAGCACTGATGTCAAGGACCCATTTGGATTTGGACCAGCTAGCGGCAGGTCAAGGTGACCTTGAAGGTAGATGCCAACGGAGCCATCATCCATCCTCCCTCCAGCTTCGATTTCGGGGTATGTCGAGGCTTCATGGTCTATGCAGCGCAGCCCAGAGTTTGTCGTACCTGCAGCACATCTGGTCATGCGGCAACTAACTGCAGCACAGTCGTCTGCAAGAACTGCAAGAAGGAAGGCCATCAGACCAAGGACTGTGAAAAGAGTAAGTGCTGCAACCTGTGACGTGGGGCAGGCCACCTCTACAATACCTGCCCAAACGCTGCCTCAGTTATGCTCAGGCAGCAAGGACCAAGGAAAGACCGGGTTAAGGAACGGTGAACATGTCTGGTGCTGGGAGGGAAACAAGCAATCCTCCCCACAGCGATGAAAGTCTATCTGAGAAAGAGAAGAAAGGGGAGGAAGCTGCAACCAGCGACCCAACACCTACTCCGTGCCTGGAAACTCCTCCTCTACAGACAGAATTAATGGAGGAGGAGGCAGCAGATGGACAAACAGGTCAGTGGCAGGTGGTACAAAGGAAGACCACAAAGAAAAAACCTCCAAAAAAGGAACAGGTCACCACCCAAACCAATGGCAAGAGGAGGCTACCGTCTGAGACAGACTACAGCAGCTCCTCCTCACTGGACGAGGAAGGGCCGGAACGATGGCTCCTCCAAAAGAAGCAGCAGAACTCAAAGGAGCTGGAAGATAAAGCCTCCCAGCTCCGGGGCACTGGAAGCTGTGGCACGCCCAGCGCACCCCAAACCAAAAGCATGGAACACAAGGAGATGCTCAGTGCACCCCAGCTCCGGGAGACCGAGAGCAGCGAAGTGTCCTGCGCACTCCAGCTCCAGCTCCGGAAGTCAGGAACAGTGATGTCTTCGAGGAGCGACCGAGGGGAAAGACACCAACAGCAGAGGACAACCCAAGCCTTGCTGCCTACAAGACCCGTCCCCCACCCACCGATGTCACTCCAGTGGAACAAAACCCTCATGAATAACCATGAGGGGTTTCTGGGCTCAACGAATGTGAAACAGCTTGCGTACACTATGGGTATGCAGGAACATACTCAAGGACTGGGACTAGCAAGGACAACTGGCGTGGTGAGCAACACCCAACTTTATAGTGGATATAAAGATTGCTTCGATTAACATGCATTGTGTTAAATCCACCACGTGATGTGTTTCAACCTTAGATGACTTCGCAAAGGTCAAAGCCGGCATACTGTTTTGTCAGGAGTGTGGAATCCTGCACCGCAGCACTTACAGGCAATGGTCCCACGGGCCATCGATCTGGTCCAGAGGAAATGATTCCTGTTCCTCTGGCCTGGGCATTCTGCTGTGGGGAGGCAATTTAACTATCTCTGAAGTTAAGATGCAGTTGGGCGGTCGCCTTCTCGTAGCAGATGTAATGCACAACAATGCTCCGCTCCATTTAAGCAACGTATATGCCCCGGTCCAATACAGTGAGCGGCTGACCATCCTCCAGCAGCTCCCACTGCTGCTGGTGACATCCAGGCCGGTCATTCTTGGAGGTGACTTCAACTGCATCATTGATGCAGCTGGACGATCTGGCAGTGACGACAGAAAACTGGACGTGACGACCAAATTCTTAAATGAAACAGTAAAAAATGCCAAACTGCACAATGTCTTCAGCAAACCTGCAGACAGAGAGCAGCATAGATACACATGGTCAAGATTGGACGGGTCTGCCCGTTCCAGGATTGACTTCCTGTATGTGTCCCCTGCTTTCACGGTCAGATCCACCGACGTCAAGCCGGTGTTCTTCTCCGACCACTGCCTCTTACTGGTTGACTGTCACTTACAGGATGACCAGCGGGTTAGCAGGGGGACATGGAAGCTCAGTGCTACACTGCTAACCCCAGAGAACATTGTGGAACTCAAAAGAGATTGAAAAAGTTGGAGAACAGTGAGACCCTCTTTGAGTATCCGGTGCACTGGTGGGAAGCGATCAAGGTGAATATCAAGAGGTTCTTTATCTCCAAAGGTGTTCAGAGGGCGAGAGAGAGACAAAGGGAAATGTCCCAACTCCAGAAAAGTATGAAAAATCTGCTCCGGCTGCAGTCGATGGGGGTCGAGGTCAAGGAGGATCGCCAAGAGGTGAAGAGCCAGCAGGCCTCGCTCTTTGGCACGGAGGCCTCCAAGATCATCTTCCGGTCCAGAGTCCGCTCCATTGAGCAGGATGAGATGTGCTCGCGTTACTTCTTCCAAAAGGTACACAGAGAGAGCTCTGTGATCAGCAGACTGAAGGAAAAGGATGGCTCAGTAACGTCTTCGCACTCTGACATACTTAGGGTTAGCAAATCCTTGAATGCTGGGCTGTAAGACGTGAAGTCTATGGACAGCATGGCCTCCCAGTCCTTCCTGTCATCTATCTTAGATGACAGCATGCAGGAGAATATGGACAAAGCGCTAACTCTGGACAAGCTGACAAAGGCCATCAAGTCTTTTGAGACGAAGAAAACTCCCGGAAGCGATGGCTTACCAGTTGAGTTGTATTCGGCCCTGTGGTACTGGGTTCGCCCAGACCTGCTGGAAGTGTACGAGAGTATGCTCCTGGCTGGCAGCATGTCAGAATCCATGAGAAAAGGCATCATCACCCTCATCTACAAGCAGAAGGGGGAGAGGGCAGAAATCAGAAATTGGCGGCCCATCTCACTGCTTAATGTAGACTACAAGTTTCTGTCCAAAGTCATCGCCAATCGAGTCAAGTCTGCTCTGGAGTTGGTGATTCACCCTGACCAGACCTGTGCTGTACCCAGCAGGAAGATCTCTGATAGTCTCGTGCTACTCAGGGATACGATCGCCTATGTACGGGACAGGAGGGTGGACACCTGCCTCATCAACCTGGACCAGGAGAAGGCTTTTGACAGTATATCACACACATACATGATGGACGTGCTCACCAAAATGGGGATGGGGAGGGAATCTGCAATCGGATCAAACTGCTCTACACAAACATCAGTAGTACAGTCCAAAAAATTGGGTGGGAATCAGAAAGTTTCCAATCAAATCTGGAGTCAGACAGGGCTGTCCTCTTTCCCCTGCCTTGTGTGTTTGCTGTATCGAACTCTTTGCTGAGTCTATTTGGAAGGATGCGGGCATAAGAGGGGTGACAATCCCAGGCAGTGGAGTCACTCAGGTCAAAGCCTCCCTGTACATGGATGATGTTGCTGTATTCTGCTCGGATCCGCTGTCCATTCACAGACTGATGAGCATCTGCGACCAGTTCGAACTGGATTCGGGAGCCAATGTTAACCATGGCAAGAGCGAGGCCATGTTCCTTAGAAACTGGGCTGACCGATCCTTTGTCCCCTTCACCGTCAGGGCAGAGTACCTGAAGGGGCTGGGTATATGGTTTGTAAGGGCCGGGACGTGCACCAAAACCTGGGAGGAGCGAGTAGCCAGGGTACAACATAAACTGAGTAAGTGGGAGCAGCGATCTCTCTCTATTATGGGTAAGAACCTGGTCATCAGGTGCAAGGTGCTCACGTTGTTGCTGTAAGTGGCACAGGTCTGGCCCATACCCCACTCCTGTGCTGTGGCGATCACCCGAGCCATTTCCCGCTTTATCTGAAGACGCAAAATGGACAGGGGCCGGAGGGACACGATGTTCAAACCTCTGGATAAAGGCGAAAAAATGTACTCGCCATCGCCCTCAACCTGATGGCCGCATTAGTATGTGGCTGCATCAAGCTGTGCGTAGAGCCCCAGTATGCAAACACCAAGTGTCACTGCGTGCTGAGGTTCTATCTGACCCCGGTGTTGCGAAGGATGGATCTGGTCACATTGCCACGGAACGCTCCATCCAGTTGGACTGTGCGTTCGTGGAAATGTTTGTGTGGAAAAACATCTTTGACCACCAATCCATCAGGCAGTGGTCTGCACGGAATGTCCTCAAGTATATTTTTGGAAAAGAAAAGTCTGGAAGAGGAAAGACCGGCGGGAAAGCTCGGTCCAAGGCCAAGTCTTGCTCCTCCCGGGCTGGACTGCAGTTCCCGGTGGGCCGTGTTCACAGCCTCCTGAGAAAGGGCAACTATGCTGAGCGTGTGGGTGCCGGAGCCCCGGTCTATCTGGCTGCTGTGCTCGAGTATCTGACTGCTGAAATCCTCGAGTTGGCCAGTAACGCGGCCCAGGACAACAAGAAGACCTGCAACATCCTCAGACACCTACAGCTGGCCGTCCAGAATGACGAGGAGCTCACCAAGCTGCTGGGAGGGGTGACCATCACTCAGGGCTGGGTGCTGCCTAATATCGAGGCCATGCTGCTGCCCAAGAAAACCAGCGCTCCGGACACCAAAACCAAGGCAATCTGCCAGGAATTTATCAAATACCCAAAGGTTCTTTTCAGAGTCACCCACGGTATCATTCTTGTAAATCTCCTCTGTACTCTCTGCACAGCAATTATGTCCTTTCTGTAATGTGATGACCAGAACTGTGCCCAATACTCCAGCTGTGGCCAAACCACCGTTTTAAACAGTTCTCGCATTACATCCCTGCTTTTGTCGACCAAGAAAGGAAAGCATTCCATATGCCTTCTTCACCACTCCATCTACCTATCCTGTCACTTTCAGGGACCTGTGGACATGCACTCCAAAGTCTCTCTCTTCTTCTACCCCTCTCAATATCTTCCCGTTTATTGTGTATTCCCTTGCTTTGTTTGCCCTGCCCAAATGCATTACCTCACACTTCTCCAGATTGAATTCCATTTGCCACTTTTCCGCCCACTCAACTAATCCATTCATATCATTCTTAAGTCTACAGCTATTCTGCTCACCGTCAATTACACGGCCAATTTTTGTGTCATCAGCAAATTTCCCAATCATAGCTCCCACATTTCATTCCAAATGATTAATTTTTTTTAACGAGATACAGCACTGAAACAGGCCCTTCGGCCCACCAAGTCTGTGCCAACCATCAATCATCCATGTTCTACTAATCCTACTTTAATTCTATATTCCTACCACATTGCCACCTGTCCCTATATTTCCCTACCACCTACCTACACGAGGGACAATTTTTAATGACCAATGAACCAGCAAGTCTTTGGCATGTGGGAGAACACTGGAGCACCCGGAGGAAACCCACACAGACACAGGGAAAACTTGCATACTCCACACAGACAGGACCCACAATTGAACCCGGGTCGCTGGAGCTGTGAAGCTGCGGTGCTAACCACTGCGCCACTGTGCCGCCCGTGTGGCAACATACACCACAAACAGCAAGGGACCCAACACTGAGCCCTGTGGAACGCCACTGAAAACCGCTTTCCATTCGCAAAAACATCCGTTGACTACTATCCTTTGCTTCCTGCCACTGAGTCAATTTTGGATCCAACCTGCCACATTCCCCTGTATCCCATGGGCTTTCACTTTGTTGACCAGACTGCCATGTGGGACCTTATCAAATGCCTTACTAAAATCCATGTAAACCACATCCACCGCACGATCCTCATCAATGTTCCTTGTTACCTCCTCAAAAAACTCAATCAAGTTAGTGAGACATGACCTTCCCTTAAGAAATCCATGCTGACTATCCCTGATTAATCCATGTCCTTCCAAGTGGTAGTTTATCCTGTCCCTCAGAATTGATTCGAATAATTTACCCACCACTGAGGTCAGACTTACCACATCCTTTTAAAATAATAGTACAACGTTCGCAGACCTCCAATCCTCCGGCACCTCCCCCATATCCAGTGAGGATTTGAAGATGATCCTCAGCGCATCCACTATTTGCTCCCTGGCTTCCTTTAACAACCTCAGATGCAAACCATCTGGCCCTGGTGATTTATTCATTTTCAAGGATGTCAGACCCTCTAGTACTTCCACTCTCATTATGCTTATCGTATCTAATATTTCACACTCCTCTTCTTTTACTACAATGTCTGCATCATCCCTCTCCTTTGTGAAGGCAGAGACAAAAAACTCATTCAGAACCCCGCCCACATCTTCTGGATCCACACAGAAGTTCCCTTGTACATCTCTGATAGGCCATACTCTTTCCTTAGTTATCCTCTTGCTCTTAATGGACTGATAAAACATCCTTGGGTTTCCTTCAAGTAGTTGTATCCAGTCCACATCCACCAAATCACCTCTCAGTTTTGTAACATTTGCCTTCCCCCAATTTCGAACTTTTACTTTTAGAGCTGCCCTGCCATTACTTAGCTTTACAAACTCATTATTGCTCGTGTGATAAGTGTAATAAGTAGAATAATTTACCAGTTACTCACCGATCAGCTTCTTCCCCTGTATCATGGAAGCTGAAAAGGCAGAAAAGAAAAGAGAGACCAAAGAGCACCTCCTTCCTCTAGTCAGTGAAGTCCCTCACACATCAACTCACAGCTTTACACTCTGCCCAAACAGCACTTTCCAATTAATAATGATTAATTATTAATGGAACAACCAGCGTCATAGTCCATTCCTTTCACCATCATGTGTTTAACTCGCTTCTCCTTGTAGACAGTCAGATATCAATGTAATAATGAAATGATCTGAATCAGTGCTGGTCATTTCCCTGTCCTGATTTCAGACCCCACTCTGGACACTTGTTTCCCATTCCAGGTCCTTCTTGTATTAATATTCAGCACCACCTTTCAGTCAGAAACTTGTCTCAATTAACCGATCCTTTTACTGAACTTCCAACTGCTGCTGTCTATTTCTCGAGGGAAAGAGCTGCTCACTGTGTAAGGATGTGAGGGGAATGTAACCCGGCTGCTGGTGAGAAGGTCCCGTCTTCTCAATCAAAAGCCTTTTATTTTACTACAGTGATTCCTAGATTCCCAGCTGGTCCGTTGAGGATTTTGTTTTCACAGAAATAACTTGTTAAATACAAATCTGATTCCAACACATCAGTAACAGGACAGAATGGGAACCTTTTAAAAGGATGAAGCAACTATTTCAGTGGCTTCTCACTGTCCCCCTGAAGCCTGTGTGAAGGGGAATTACCAATAGTCTGTAATGTATTACTTCCACACCGAGTTTGAGTTATTTGTCGTGTGAAAGTTTGCTGAAAGGAGTGTCTTACTGTCAGTTACGGATGAGAAGTTGACAAAAATTGGCAAAATAAAGCTGTTCATAAAATAGCGCCAGCAATTTGAGTCGGTAAAAGCAAAATTGTGTTTTAAAAGTTTATTTAAACCACTACGGGAAAATAGATTTTTATGTACTTTTCCAGTCGATCACTTATTTTCCACAGTGAAATTGGCGGCTTTCACAAATTCAAATATTGTGCCAGTTTGACAGGTTCAACCAATGATATTTTGTATTTTGTGCTTCGAGGTTCTCTGATTGAATCATTGATGTGAACTAATGGCAGTGTGTGGTATAGTGGATAACGCATCTGACTTCGATATATTCCATGCTGTTATCAGATGATTGCAGCTTCCAGTCCTGTCGCGGTCATTTTGACCCAAAGTGATTATGCAGGGCTTTGGGGACCGAGTCGGGGACTGAACAGATTGGAAACCCGACATGGACTTAATGGGGCGAATGACCTCCTCATGTGCTGTCACTGACTTTATGAGAAGAAGGTGACCAATCAGAAGTGGGCTGGGGTTACAGCGGGCTCAAACTGCAGGAATTCCAGGTCCCTGAATGACTGACCTGAAACTGATCAGTTTCACTGCAGGAAACACCGTCTCGGGGGAAATAACATCGCAAATAATTCCATTTGACTAATTATTCAATTATAAAACAATGGGCAGATGTGAAGGTGCGATGTTACTTTTCACTATGAGGGGAGAATCCGCCATCTGGGTAAATCAGCAACTTTATAACATCGTCTGTACGTTTGGAAAAGAAACGATGAAAACTCTCCCCATAACCCTGGTGTGGTGGAAAGGCTCAATTCAGAGATTGGACTATAACGAGAGCACAACATAAATCATTAACTGATATTTCCTGCATAAGACACACCCCAGCTCTCGTTCCCATGTCACTGCTGTCCCGCTGAGGCGGTGGGTGACTCTGAAAAGAGACTTTGTTTTGTGTTACTGCAGGAAAACCACAAAGATCCTCCCAGGCAGTGAAACTCATCTTCCCAGAATCTCCATACCAGATTGAAACAGAAAACACAAAGACAGTGAGAAAGTTCCAGAGAGTTACTGAGCATTAAAACCAATGAAATAAACCAATTCTGGAGAGATGTTGGTGCAGCTTTTTCAGAGAGATTGTGGGTGGCTCTTAAAGGAGCCGTTGTGTTTCGAGTGTTTTCACTACATGGAGGAGTTTTACTTGGAGTTGATGTACTTGGTCACTCACTTTGTCCCTTCACACATTCCGAGCGCTTTGTTGGGTGGAAATGTTTCTTCAGACAGTTTCAACAGCTCAGAGCCGACATTGAGTCAGAAACCAGAAATGGGAGTCCGGGACACAGACAAGGAATTGAGGCTGAACCTTTATAAATCTCACTGGTTATAGGCCTCAGCTAGAGCATTGTGTGTAATTCCATGGTCCACACTTTAGCAGGAATGTCAAGGCCTTAGAGAGGGTGCAGAGGAGATTTACTGGAATGTATCAGAGATGCAGGAATTCAGCTAATGTGTAAAGAATAGGGGTCTGGGGTGTGTGAAGCTGGGGTCCTTCTTCTTAGAGCAGAGATGTTAATGGGGCAGTTAATAGTTGCGTTCAACATTGTGAAGAGTTTTTATAAGAATAAAGAAGTTTGACTACAATTAGACAGAGCCTTGGTGAGATCACACCTGGAGCACTGTGTACAGATTTGGTCCCCTTATCTAAGGAAGGATATACTTGCCTTAAGGAAGTGTATCAAAGTGTCACTCGATTGCTTCCTGGGATGAGCGGATTGTCCGATGAGAAGAGATTGAATAGACGAGGCCGATATTCCTCAGAATTTAGAAGAGTGAGAGGTAATCTTACTGGCACCTAACAATCTTAAGGGATTTAACAGGGTAAATGCTGGGAGGATGTTTCCTCTGGCTGGGGAATCCAGAACCAGGGAGCACAGTCTCAGTATAAATGGCTCAATCATTTAGGACTGAGAAGAGGAGAATTTTTTTTCACTCAAAGCATTGTGAATCTTTGGAATTCTCCACACGCAGTGGTTAGCACCGCAGCCTCACAGCTCCTGTGACCTCGGTTCCGTTCAGGGTATTGCCTGTGCGGAGTTTGCAAGTTCTCTCTGTGACCACGTGGGTTTCCACCGGGTGCTCCAGTTTCCTCCCACAGCCAAAGACTTGCAGGTTGATAGGTAAATTGACCATTGTAAATTGCCCCTAGTGTAGATAGGTGGTAGGAGAATGGTGGGAATGTGGTAGGGAATATGGGATGAATGTGGGATTAGTATAAATGGGTGGTTGTTGGTCGGCACAGAGTCGGTGGGCCGAAGGGCCTTTTTCAGTGCTGTATCTCTCTGTGACTGTAGAGATGTGGATGCTCAATCATTGGGTATATCCAAGAGAGAGATCGATAGGTTTTTGGATACGAAGGGAATCAAGGGATCTGTGCTAGTGTGGTCAGATGGAGTTTATGTAGGAGATCAGCTGTGATCTTATAGAATGGCAGAGCTATTTCGATGGGCCGAATGGCCTACTAATATTTTTTATGTAAAGTTCCATTTCTCCCTGGGAATATTTTACTTTCAAAAAGAGAAATACTGCACACACTGGAAATCTGAATAATAACAGAAGATTCTGGAAACAGTCAGCAGTTCCAGCAGTATCTGTGGAGAGAGGAAGGGAGTAGCAATGTTTCAGGTCTATAGAAGGGTCACAGAACTGGACCATTAACCCGAGCTTCTCTTCTCCACAGTTGTTTCCGGACTGGCTGAGTGTTTTCAGTAATTTAGGCTTTTTCTTTCTGTATTTCATCCTTTTCCCATTTGACTATTTGCTGTGAAACTTTCAGCGTTGTGCTCAATTCTTTGTGTCGTTGTGTTTTCTTTATTTGAAGTAATGTAAATAGTATCCTGAAATGAATTTGCCAAATGGTTGGGCAAATTGTTACAACCAGTTTTTGAGCAAGTTCTCCACATACACGGTGAAGGATTCTTTCACATTTGTGAAGACCATACAGGACTTGCATATCGATAGCAATGCCGTGTCCATGTGTCATTTGACATTGCTAGCCTATTCACCAATGTACCACTTCAGGAAGCCATAGATATTTTCACTGCAGTGCTATATCATGGGGAACTAGACCTGTCACCATTGTGTGTATCCGTATTCATTGAACTTATGAACTCGGCAACTTGCACAGTTGAGTTCAGTTTTATTGACACCATGTATCGCTGGTGTTGCCATGGGAACCCCTCTAGGCCCAGCTCTCACAAACATCTTTGTTGGATTCCATGACAAACCTGTTTTTAAGGGAATGACACCTAACCTCCTGCCTCTTGCATATTTCCAACATGTAGATGATACGTTTGCTATATTTGAATCCGCAGCTGCATGAAATAATTTCCTTGCACGTCTTCATGGGCTCCATCCTGCACTCAAATTGGGAATGGAGCAGTCAAATGAGCTCCCTTTCCTTGATGTGCTAGTTGAGAAATCTGCTAAGTGGTTCTCCACCACGGTCTACCGCAAACCTACCTTCACTGGTCAATACACGCGTTGGGATTATTACAGTTCCACACGCTATAAGATTGGTCTTATCGACAACCTCATAAATAGGGCTGAGCCATTTGCTCACCATGCAAGCTTGATGCTGAAATGGGGCGAATCAAAGACATCCTGCATTACAATGACGACACTGATCAGATCATTTCTATCTGTATATCACACAAACTTATAGACGGCTGAAGGCCGTCATTTTGAGCCCTGAAAAGTGCCCAGTCTCCCTCAAATTACCCTGGAAGGGTAATATATCCACAGTATTTGAGTAACAGGTGAAGCTCGCTGTTTCCTGCTGTTACTATGCAGGAGCAACAAGTGTGGTGTTCACCACTAACAGGATGCTGCTGTCAAGCAAAAGAGACGTCCTGCCTATCACACAAATAAGTAACGTGATATATGAATTTCAATACCAGTGTGATGCTAGGTTTCTAGACCGTACATCCCAAAACTGGCGGATTGTATCAAATAACATGTCCCTTCCGCTGTTCGCAATGGGCCCTACCCAACCAACCCGTGCTTGCAAAACTCAAAACACAGTATCCAACATGAGATGTGATTCCACAATAGGACAACATTTGCTAAATAATTCTCAGTGTGCTAAGAGTTACACTGACAACCGATTTAAGACCGTCAGTAGGGCTCGCAGTGTGGTGCATTGGTGTGTCCTGTAAGCTACATATATTAATACACAGGGCCCTGTTCTTTGCAGACAGAAATAACATGAACACACATTGTGCCTGTTTCAGTTAAACAAAATAAGTGACAGCCATTCACTGGCTCATTCCACAGGGCAGTGCCCTGACCAATCAGAGTCAAGCTGCCTGGTTTAAATTTCAAACAAAGCTTGGCAGTTATCTGTCAGTTACCATAAACTGATGCATTCTGAATGGCAATGCCTCGACCAATCAGAGTTCACTTGCCAACCTATCAGCACTCTCTTCTCATACAGAAGAAAGTTGTTGCTTTCCCTTAAATTGGCATTCTTGCGGATTGCCCTGTTGAGTGCAAGACGAAAACAACTGGCTACCAAAGTTTGGACAACATGTCACTATTTTCACGAAATGATTGCTTTTATTTTCAATATAAAAATATAAAGCAATATGAGTGTAACATTTACAGACAAATTCTATTACCTCACATTGCCTGATTCTTTCACACTGAAAGACTATGTGAACTACTGTCGCGATTTTGCAGTTCTCACTTCCAGTTAGCAAATGTCAGCAATCTGTGATACAGTGCAGTTTACAGACCAGACCGTCAATCACAACATGCAATAATTGTTCAGCTTATGTTGGACTAGTGGGATTTTGAAAGACTAGGAATTGAGATGAGCTGTTATTGCATTTAATTATTTGTTTCATGGGATGTGGACGTCGCCAGCCAGGCCAGCATTTATTGTCCATCCCTAATTGCCCATGAGAAGGTGGTGGTGAGCTTCCTTCTTGAACCATTGCAGTCCATGTGGGGTAGGTACACCCACAGTGCTATTAGGAAGGGAGTTCCAGGATTTTTGCCCAGCGACAGTGAAGGAATGGCGATATAGTTCCAAGTCAGGATGATGTGCAGCTTGGAGGAGAACTTTCAGGTGGTGGTATTCCCATGCATCTGCTGCCCTTGTCCTTCTAGGCGGTAGAGGATGCAGGTTTGGAAGGTGCTGCCTGAGTAGCCTTGGTGCATTGTTGCAGTGCATCTTGTAGATGGTACACAGTGCTGCCACTGTACGTCAGTGGTGAAGGGAGTGAATGTTGTGGACGGGGTGCCAATCAAGCGTGTTGCTTTGTCCTGGATGGTGTCGAGCTTCCTGAATGTTGTTGGAGCTGCACCCATCCGGGCAAGTGGATAGTATTCCATCACACTCCAGACTTGTGCCTTGTAAATGGTGGACAGGCTTGGGGAGTCAGGAGGTGATTTACTCACCGCATGCTTCCGACCCTCTGACCAGCTCATGTAGTCACACTATTTATAAGGCTACTCCAGTTCAGTTTCTGGTCAATGGGAACCCCCAGGAAGTTGATAGTGGGGGATTCAGCGACCGTAATGCCGTTGAATGTCAATGGGAGATCGTTAGATTCTCTCTTGTTCGAGATGGTCATTGCCTGGCACTTGTGTGGCGCGAATGTTACTTGCCACTTATCAGCCCAAGCCTGGATATTGTCCAGGTCTTGCTGCATTTCTAGATGGACTGCTTCAGCTTCTGAGGAGTCGCGAATGATGCTAAATTTTGCAATCATCAGTGAACATCCCCACTTCTGACCTTATGATTGAAGGAAGGTCACTGATGAAGTAGTGAAGAAGGTTGGGCCGAGGATACTACCCTGAGGAACTCCAGCAGTAATGTCCTGGAGCTGAGATGATTGAACTCCAACAATCACAACCATTTTCCTTTGTGCTAGGTACGATTCCAAAAACTGGAGAGTTTTCCTCTTGATTCCCATTGACTCCAGTTTTGCTCTGGCTCCTTGATGCCATACTCAGTCAAATGCTACCTTGATGTCAAGGGCAGACACTCTCACCTCACCTCTTGAGTTCAGCTCTTTTGTCCTTCTTTGAACCAAGGATGTAATGAGGTCAGGAGCTGAATGGCCCTGGCGGCACCCAACTGAGCGTCACTGAACAGGTTATTGCAAAGCAAGTGCCACTTGATATCACTGTCGATGACATCTTCCATCACTATACTGATGATTGAGAGTAGACTGATGCAGCAGCAATTGTCTGGGTTGGATTTGTCCTGCTTCTTGTGTACAGGACATACCTGGGCAATTTTCCACATTGCCGGGTAGATGCCAGTGTTGTAGCTGAACTGGAGCAGCTTGGCTAGGGGCGCGGCAAGTTCTGGAGCACAGGTCTTCAGTACGATTGCTGGAATATTGTCAGGGCCCGTAGCCTTTGCTGTATCCAGTGCCTTCAGTCGTTTCTTGATATCAAGTTGAGTGAATCGAATTGGCTGAAGACTGGCATCTGTGATGCTGGGGATTTCAGAAGAAGGCCGAGATGGATCTTCAACCCGGCACTTCTGGCTGAAGATTGTTACAAATTCTTCATCCTTGTCTTTTGCACTGATGTGCTGGGCTCCCCCATCATTGAGGTTGGGGATAATAGTGGAGCCACCTCCTCCTGTTGGTTGTTTAGTTGTCCACCACCATTCATCATTGGATGTGGCAGGGTGTAGATCTGATCCGTTGGTTGTGGGATCACTTAGCCCTGTCTATTACATGCTGCTTCTGCTGTTTGGCGTGAAAGTTGTCCTGGGCTGTAGCTTCATCAGGCTGATGCCTCACTTCAAGGTATGCCTGGTGCTGCTCCTGGCATGCCCTCCTGCACTCTTCATTGAATTAGGGTTGGTCCCCAGCTTGTTGGTAATGTTAGAGTGGGGGAATATGCCAGGCCATGAGGTTATAGAATGTGGTTGACTACAATTCTGCTGCTGCTAATGGTCAACAGCACCTCATTGATGCCCAGTTATACATTGCTAGATCTGTTCAAAATCTATCCCATTTAGCACAGTGGCAGTGGCACACAACACGACAGAGGGTATCCTCAATGTGAAGACGGGACATCATCTCCGCAAGGACTGTGCAGTGGTCACTCCTACCAATACTGTCATGGACTGATGCATCTGCGGCAGGCAGATTGGTGAGGATGAGGTCAAGTATATTTTTCCCTCTTGCTAGTTCCCTCACCACCTACTGCAGACCCAATCGAGCAGCTATGTCCATTAGGACTCGGACAGCATGTTTCGTAGTGGTGCTACCGAGCCACTCATGGTGACGGACATTGAAATCCCCCAGCCAGACTACATTCTGTACCCTTGCCACCCTCAGTGATCCCTCCAAGTGGTGTTCATCAGTCTCTCGCTGTCTCTTGCTGGTTTGCTCAGTACCTTTCTCTGTCTGTTCCTTTCTGGGTCCTGATAACCTCTTCCTGGTTTTCTGTGTGTCTTTCACTGCCTGCCTCATTGTCGGTGCTGTTACTCAGTGTCCTTGTGTCATTGTGCAGTGAGGGTGAGTCTGTCAGCACGTGTGTTGCTGAGTCCGGGATTCTTGAGAAATCCAACTACAATCCTATTTTTCTAAATACATTGGGGAAATGAATATTTCACTAACGGGCAGCTAAAATTTACCACAGCAGTTAGCAGAATGGCGCAGCGGCAGCCTGCTGGGCCCATAACCCAGAGGTCAATGGATCAAAACCATTCTCTGCTATTTATGTTTGGTAATAATACAAACAATTCACTTTCAAACCATCAAGTATTTACCCAGAATAACAAGATGCTTCCAAAGGCACTCTATTGCAATCAGCTTCTTCTTTCAAGTGAACACAACAATCATCAGCAAATCACTTTTGCTCACACGATCACAAGCTGCAAACACAGACCAGCCGAGTCTCTCCCACTTTGTCAACCCCTTCCTGCAGAGCCTCCTCTCCACCACCAGGTGGTGCTGTTGGCCACAATAAAACCAGGACAAATGGTCACAGTGAGGAGATGGTCAGTAACAGAAAATAAAACAATAACAGGGAAAACCTTGACACAACTACAGGGTACATCTTTACACAACAGAAAACATATTTACACGCCAGGAAATAGCTTTAGACAACAGGGAGAATACAATCATACAAATGCCTTGTTTCTCCATCTCAGTCTCGTTGTCTCTCTCTCTGTTCCTCACTTTTGCTTCCTCACAGTCTATTGGTTTTCTGTGTGTTTTTCTCTCTGTCCCGTTGTCGATGGAGTTACTCAGCGTCCTTGTAACATTGTGTAGCCAGGCTGATCCTCCCAACACCTGTGTTGCTGTAATAAAAACAGAAAATGCTGGAAATGCTCAGCTGGTCTGGCAGCATCTGTGCAGAGAGAAACAGTTACCAGTTCAGATCTGTTTCCTTAGCTCACATTAACTGTGTTTCTTTCTCTACAGATGCTGCCAGACCTGCTGACTATTTCAAGCATTTTCTGTTTATGTTTCAGATTTCCAGCATCCGCAGTATTTTGCTTTTGTACGTGTGTTGCTGTGTCTGGGACTGTTTGAGTGCAATGCTATTGCTTTATCAACAGCGTTGAAACAAACATTTATCTCACTAACACACAGCACTGATACACAGCTGGATATAAACAGCAGCCTGCAGCAGAGGGCGCAGTGGAAGTTTATTAACACAAATAATTCACCAACACTATATTTACTGCTATCCCCAATCACACCACGCTTCGTTTCAACACGTTTTACTCTTTATTTACATCAACTTCTTCCTTCCACTAAACACTTCAATTTGGAACACAGCTTCCAAATCACGTTTATTCACAAACCCGAACACACAGCAGCCCAGACTTTCCCCTTTCTGTCAACCCATTCCTGCATCACTGCCTCTCCACCAACAGTTGTTGCTAGAATCATACAACCATAGAATGGCTACAGCACAGAAGGAGGCGATTCAGCCTGTCGAACCCGTGCTGGCTCTCTGTTAGAGCAACTCACCTCATTTCACTCCCCAGTCAGTTCAATTTTGGAGGTGGGAAAACTTCTCGAAAGAATAATTCGGGACAAAATTAATAGTCCCATGGACAAATGTGGGTTAATTCAAGAAATCCAGCATGGATTTCTTAAGGGAAAATCATGTTTAACTGTCCTGCGGGAGTTTTTGGATGAGGTAACAGAGAGGGTTGATGAGGGCAATGCTGTTGATGTGTTGTACATGGACTTTCAAAAGGTCTGGCAGCATCTGAAAGGTCACTGACCTGAAACGTTAACTTTGCTTCTCTCTGGACAGATGCTGCCTGACCTGCTAAGTATTTCCAGCATTTCTTGTTTTCATTATGGCAAAGAGTTCCCTTTTCAAACTTACAGAATTAACCACAATAATGTACTCTGAGATTCAAGTTAAATATCATCCCAATATTTACACACATTATGAGTTTATAAGTTTCAGTATCAATTCCCATAGTGCATCCTGACATATACATTAGATATAACATAACATAAGAACAGAAGAAATAGGAGCAGGAGTAGGCCTTTCGGCCCCTCAAGCCTGCCCCGCCATTCAGTAAGATCATGGCTGATCTGCCCCAGACTTCAACTCCTCTTTCATGCCAGCTCTTCATAGCCCTCAACTCTCCAATATTTCAAAAATCTATTTACATCCTCTTTAAATACTTTCAGTGATATCGCCTCCAATACTGTCTGGGGTAGAGAATTCCAGACATTCACTACCCTCTGAGAGAAGAAATTCCTTTGCATCTCAGTTTTAAATGAGTGTCCCCTTATTCTGTAACTATGTCGCCTAGTTTGAGATTCCCCCACTAGTGGAAACATCTTCTCAACATCTACCCTGTTAATAAAAACAAGAAATGCTGGAAATACTCAGCAGGTCTGGCAGCATCTATGAAGAGAGAGGCAGAGTTAATGTTTCAGGTCAGAGACCCTTCTTCACCCTGTTAAGCCCCCTCAGAATCTTGTACGTTTCAAAAAGATCACCCCTCATTCTTCTGGACACGAATGAATAACCTGTTTAGCCGTTCTTCAAAAGTCAACTCCTTCATCCCAGGAATCAGCTGAGTGAATCGCTTTTGAACTCCTCCAATGCCAGTACATCCTTTCTTAAGTCGAAATCTCAAGTGCGATATCAGATTGAGAGAATCTGAAAGATAGTATAACCTGAGATACAAACTGAGAATTCAGTTTAAAACTCCCCCGGATTGTGAAACTAAAAGATACAATCGCATTTCAATTTGTATAGACTGTGCTTTGGATCACATTCCAGCCCTCATCCAGTATCACACTGGAAGATACTGTAGCAATTCCATTAGTGCAGACTCAGCTCTACATTACAGAGCAGGGAACATATTTAAACAACCGGGAACACTTTTACACAAGACGGATCATATTTACACAACTGAGAAGATCTTTACCCAACAGAGAACGATTTTACACAATTACAGAGAACATCTTTACACAACAGCGAATATAGTTACACAACAGAGAACATATTACACAGCAGGAAATATCTTTAAAAGAACACAGGGAACATCTTTACACAACAGAGAACACTATTACATAAATCATCAGTCTTTCGCTGTCTCTTGCTGGTTTGCTCAGGACCTTTCTCTGTCTGTTCCCTTCTGGGTCCTGATAATCTCTTCCTGGTTTTCTGTGTGTCTTTCTCTGTCTGTTCCCTTCTGGGTCCTGATAATCTCTTCCTGGTTTTCTGTGTGTCTTTCTCTCTCTGTTCCCTTCTGGGTCCTGATAATCTCTTCCTGGTTTTCTGTGTGCCTTTCTCTGTCTGTTCCCTTCTGGGTCCTGATAATCTCTTCCTGGTTTTCTGTGTGTCTTTCGCTGTCTGTTCCCTTCTGGGTCCTGATAATCTCTTCCTGGTTTTCTGTGTGTCTTTCACTGTCTGTTCCCTTCTGAATCCTGATTATCTCTTCCTGGTTTTCTGTGTGTCTTTCTCTGTCTGTTCCCTTCTGGGTCCTGATAATCTCTTCCTGGCTTTCTGTGTGTCTTTCTCTGTCTGTTCCTTTCTGAGTGCTGATAATCTCTTCCTGGTTTTCTGTGTGTCTTTCTCTGTCTGTTCCTTTCTGGGTCTTGATAATCTCTTCCTGGTTTTCTGTGTGTCTTCCTCTGCCTGCCTCATTGTCGGTGCTGTTACTCTGTGTCCTTGTGTCATTGTGCAGTGAGGGTAAGTCTGTCAGCACGTGTGTTGCTGAGTCCGGGATTCTTGGGAAATCCGACGACAATCCTATTTTTATAAAAACATTGGGGAAATGAACATATTTCACTGACGGGCAGCTAAAATTTAAAACAGCAGTTAGCGGAGTGCTGCAGCGGAAGTGTGCTGGGCCCATAACCCAGAGGTTGATAGATCGAAACCATTCTCTGCTATTTATGTTTGGTAATATTACAAACAGTTCACTTTCAAAACATCAAGTATTTACCCATAATAACAAGATGCTTCCTGAGGCACTCTATTGCAATTAGCTTATTCCTTCTCGTGAACACATCAATCAGCAACAAATCACTTTTGCTCACACGAACACAAGCTGCAAACATGGACCAGCCGAGTCTCTCCCACTTTGTCAACCCCTTCCTGCAGAGCCTCCTCTCCACCACCAGATGGTGATGTTGGCCACAATAAAACCAGGACAAATGGTCACAGTGAGGAGACGGTCAGTGACAGAAAATAAAACAATAACAGGGAAAACCTTGACACAACAACAGGGTACATCTTTACACAACAGAAACATATTTACACGCCAGGAAATACCTTTAGACAACAGGGAGAATACAATCATACAAATGCCTTGTTTCTCCATCTCAGTCTCGTTGTCTCTCTCTCTGTTTCTCATTTTTGCTTCCTCACAGTCTATTGGTTTTCGGTGTGTTTTTCTCTCTGTCCCGTTGTCGATGGTGTTACTAAGCGTCCTTGTAACATTGTGTAGCCAGGCTGAGCCTCCCAACACCTGTGTTGCTGTAATAAAAACAGAAAATGCTGGAAATGCTCAGTAGGTCTGGCAGCATCTGTGCAGAGAGAAACAGTTAACAGTTCAGGTCTGTTTCCTTAGCTCACATTAAATTTGTTCTCTCTCCACAGATGCTGCCAGACGTGCTGACTATTTCAAGCATTTTCTGTTTATGTTTCAGATTTCCAGCATCCGCAGTATTTTGCTTTTGTACGTGTGTTGCTATGTCTGGGACTGTTTGAGTGCAATGCTATTGCTTTGTAACCAGCGTTGAAACAAACATTTATCTCGCTAACACACAGTACTAATACACAGCTGGATATAAACAGCAGCCTGCAGCAGAGGGCGCAGTGGAACTTTATCAACACAAATAATTCACCAACACTATATTTACTGCTATCCCCAATCACACCACGCTTCGTTTTAACACGTTTTACTCTTTATTTACATCAACTGCTTCCTTCCACTAAACACTTCAATTTGGAACACAGCTTCCAAATCACGTTTATTCACAAACCCGAACACACAGCAGCCCAGACTTTCCCCTTTCTGTCAACCCATTCCTGCATCACTGCCTCTCCACCAACAGTTGTTGCCAGAATCATACAATCATAGAATGGCTACAGCACAGAAGGAGGCCATTCGGCTTGTCGAACCCGTGCTGGCTCTCTGTTAGAGCAACTCACCTCATTTCACTCCCCAGTCAGTTCAATTTTGGAGGTGGGAAAACTTCTCGAAAGAATAATTCGGGACAAAATTAACAGTCCCATCGACAAAAGTGGGTTAATTCAAGAAAGCCAGCAAGGATTTCTTCAGGGAAAATCATGTTTAACTGTCCTACGGGAGATTTTTCATGAGGTAACAGAGAGGGTTGATGAGGGCAATGCTGTTGATGTGGTGTACAAGGACTTTCAACAGGTCTGGCAGCATCTGAAAGGTCACTGACCTGAAACGTTAACTTTGCTACTCTCTGTACAGATGCTGCCTGACCTGATGAGTATTTCCAGCATTTCTTGTTTTCATTATGGCACAGAGTTCCCTTTTCAAACTTACAGAATTAACCACAATAATGTACTCTGAGATTCAAGTTAAATATCAGCCCAATATTTACACACATTATGAGTTTATAAGTTTCAGTATTAATTCCCATAGTGCATCCTGACATATACATTAGATATAACATAACATAAGAACAGAAGAAATAGGAGCAGGAGTAGGCCATTCGGCCCCTCAAGCCTGCCTCGCCATTCAGTAAGATCATGGCTGATCTGCCCCAGACCTCAACTCCTCTTTCATGCCAGCTCTTCATAGCCCTCAACTCTCCAATATTTCAAAAATCTATTTACATCCTCTTTAAATACTTTCAGTGATATCGCCTCCAATACTGTCTGGGGTAGAGAATTCCAGACGTTCACTACCCTCTGAGAGAAGAAATTCCTTTGCATCTCAGTTTTAAATGAGTGTACCCTTATTCTGTAACTATGCCGCCTAGTTTGAGATTCCCCCACTAGAGGAAACATCTTCTCAACATCTACCCTGTTAATAAAAACAAGAAATGCTGGAAATACTCAGCAGGTCTGGCAGCATTTGTGAAGAGAGAAGCAGAGTTAATGTTTCAGGTCAGAGACCCTTCTTCACCCTGTTAAGCCCCCTCAGAATCTTGTACGTTTCAAAAAGATCACCCCTCATTCTTCTAAACACGAATGAATAACCTGTTTAGCCGTTCTTCATAAGTCAACCCCTTCATCCCAGGAATCAGCTGAGTGAATCACTTTTGAACTCCTCCAATGCCAGCACATCCTTTCTTAAGTCTAAATCTCAAGTGCGATATCAGATTGAGAGAATCTGAAAGATAGTATAACCTGAGATACAAACTGAGAATTCAGTTTAAAACTCCCCCGGATTGTGAAACTAAAAGATACAATAGCAATTTAATTTGTATAGACTGTGCTTTGGATCACATTCCAGCCCTCATACAGTATCAGACTGGCAGATACTGTAGCAATTCCATTAGTGCAGACTCAGCTCTACATTGCAGAGCAGGGAACATATTTAAACAACCGGGAACACTTTTACACAAGACGGATCATATTTAAACAACTAAGAAGATCTTTACCCAACAGGGAAACATTTTACACAATAACAGAGAACATCTTTACACAACAGCGAATATAGTTACACAACAGAGAACATATTACACAGCAGGAAATATCTTTAAAAGAACACAGGGAACATCTTTACACAACAGAGAACACAATTACATCAATCATTGGTCTTTCGCTGTCTCTTGCTGGTTTGCTCAGTACCTTTCTTTGTCTGTTCCCTTCTGGGGCCTGATAATCTCTTCCTGGTTTTCTGTGCGTCTTTCTCTGTCAGTTCCTTTCTGGGTCCTGATAATCTCTTCCTGGTTTTCTGGGTGTCTTTCTCTGCCTGCCTCATTGTCGGTGCTGTTACTCAGTGTCCTTGTGTCATTGTGCAGTGAGGGTGAGTCCGTCAGCACGTGTGTTGCTGAGTACGGGATTCTTGAGAAATCCGACTACAATCCTATTTTTATAAAAAACATTGGGGAAATGTTTAGATTAGATTAGATTACAGATACAGCACTGAAACAGGCCCTTCGGACCACCGAGTCTGTGCCGAACATCAACAACCCATTTATACTGATTCTCCACTAATCCCATATTCCTACCAAACATCCCCACCTGTCCCTATATTTCCCTACCACCTACCTATACTAGTGACGATTTGCAATGGCCAATTTACCTATCAACCTGCAAGTCTTTTGGCTTGTGGGTGGAAACCGGAGCACCCGGAGAAATCCCATGCAGACACAGGGAGAACTTGCAAACTCCACACAGGCAGTACCCGGAATCGAACCCGGGTCCCTCGAGCTGTGAGGATGCGGTGCTAACCACTGTGCCACTGTGCGGCACAATAGTAGTTAGCAGAGTGGCGCAGCGGAAGCGTGTTGGGCCCATAACCCAAAGATCGATAGATCAAAACTATTTGGTAAAAACACAAACAATTCACTTTCAAAACATCAAGTGTTTTCCCATAATAACAAGATGCGCTCGATTGCAATCAGCTTTTTCCTTCTCGTGAACACATCAATCAGTAACAAATCACTTTTGCTCACACGAACACAAACTGCAAACATGGAACAGCCGAGTCTCTCCCACTTTGTCAACCCCTTCCTGCAGAGCCTCCTCCCCACCACAATAAAACCAGGACAAATGGTCACAGTGAGGAGACAGTCAGCAACAGAAAATAAAACAATAACAGGGAAAACCTTTACACAACAACAGGGTACATCTTTACACAACAGAAAACATATTTACACAACAGGAAATACCGTTGCACAACAGGGAGAACACAGTCATGCAGATGCCTTGTTTCTCCAACTCAGTTTCGTTGTCTGTCTCTCTCCATTCCTCACTTTTATTTCCTCACAGTCTTTTACTTTTCTGTGAGTTTTTCTCTCTGTCCCGTTGTCGATGGTGTTACTCAGCGTCCTTGTAACATTGCGTAGCCAGGCTGAGCCTCCCAACACCTGTGTTATAGAACATAGAACATAGAACAGTGCAGCACAGTACAGGCCCTTCGGCCCACGATGTTGTGCCGAACCTTTAACCGACTCTAAGATCAAAACTACCTACATACCCTTCATTCTACTATCATCCATGTACCTATCCAAGAGACGCTTAAATGTCCCTAATGTATCTGCTTCCACTACCACCGCTGGGAGTGCATTCCACGCACCCACCACTCTCTGTGTAAAGAACCTACCGCTGACATCTCCCCGAAACCTTCCTCCATCACCTTAAAATTATGCCCCCTGGTGATAGCCCTTTTCACCCTGGGAAAAAGTATCTGGCTATCCACTCTATCTATGCCTCTCATCATCTTGTACCCCTCTATCAAGTCACCTCTCATCCTTCTTCGTTCAAATGAGAAAAGCCCTAGCACCCTCAACCTTTCTTCGTAAGACATGCCCTCCAGTCCAGGCAGCATCCTGATAAATCTCCTCTGCACCCTCTCTAAAGCTTTCACATCCTTCCTATAATGAGACGACCAGAACTGAACACAATATTCCAAGTGTGGTCTAACCAGGGCTTTATAGAGCTGCAGCATAACCTCACGGCTCTTAAACTCATTCCCCCTGTTAATGAAAGCCAACACACCATACGCCTTCTTAACAACCCTATCAACTTGGGTGGCAACTTTGAGCGATCGATGAACATGGGCCCCAAGATCCCTCTGTTCCTCCACACTACCAAGAATCCTGTCTTTTAGCCTGTATTCTGCATTCAAATTCAACCTTCCAAAATGAATCACTTCACACTTTTCCAGGTTGAACTCCATCTGCCACTTCTCAGCCCAGCTCTGCATCCTGTCAATGTCCCGTTGCAACCTACAACAGCCTTCCACACTATCCACAACTCCAGCAACCTTCGTGTCATCGGCAAACTTGCTAACCCAGACTTCCACTTCCTCATCCAAGTCATTTATAAAAATCACAAAGAGCAGAGGTCCCAGAACAGATCCCTGCGGAACACCACTGGTCACCGAGCTCCAGGCTGAATACTTTCCATCTACTACCACCCTCTGTCTTCTATGGGCCAGTCAATTCTGTATCCAGACAGCCAACTTTCCCTGTATTCCATGCCTCCTTACTTTCTTAATGAGCCTACCATGGGGAACCTTATCAAACGCCTTGCTGAAATCCATATACACCACATCCACTGCTCTTCCTTCATCAATGTGTTTTGTCACATCTTCGAAGAATTCAATAAGGCTTGTGAGGCATGACCTGCCCCTCACAAAGCAATGCTGACTGTCTCTAATCAAACTATGCTTTTCGAACTAATCATAAATCCTGTCTCTCAGAATCCTCTCCAATAATATGCCCACTACCTACGTAAGACTGACTGGTCTATAATTCCCAGGGTTATCCATATTCCCTTTCTTGAACAAGGGAATAACATTTGCCACCCTCCAATCATCTGGTACTACTCCAGTGGACATTGAGGACGCAAAGATCATCGCCAAAGGCGCGGCAATCTCTTCCCTCGCTTCCCTTAATATCCTTGGGTATATCACGTCTGGCCCCAGGGACTTATCTGTCCTCATGTCTTTCAAAATTTCCAGCACATCCTCCCTCTTAACATCAACCTGTTCGAGCATATCAGCCTGTTTCACTCTGTCCTCACAAATGACCAGGTCCCTCTCACTAGTGAATACTGAAGCAAAGTATTCATTTAGGACCTCCCCTACCTCCTCCGAATCCAGGCACAAGTTCCCTCCACTATCCCTGATCGGCCCTATCCTCACTCTGGCCATCCTCTTATTCCTCACATAAGTGTAGAACGCATTGGGATTTCCCTTAATCCTACCCGCCAATACTTTTTCATGTCCCCTTCTAGATCTCCTAAGTCCATTCTTCAGTTCCTTCCTGGCTACCTTGTAACCCTCTAGAGCCTTGTCTGATCCTTGCTTCCTCAACCTTAAGTAAGCTTCCTTCTTCCTCTTGACTAGCTGTTCCACATTTCTTGTCATCCAAGGTTCCTTCACCCTACCATCCCTTCCTTGCTTCATCAGGACAAACCTATCCAGCAGTCACAGCAAGTGCTCCCGAAACAACCTCCACATTTCTGTCGTGCATTTCCCTGAGAACATCTGTTCCCAATTTATGCTCCCCAGTTCCTGCCTAATAGCATTGTAATTCCCCCTCCCCCAATTAAATATTTTCCCATCCCCTCTGCTCCTGTCCCTCTCCATGACTATAGTAAAGGTCCGGGAGTTGTGATCACTATCACCGAAATGTTCTCCCACCGAGAGATCTGCCACCTGGCCTGGTTGGTTGCCAAGCACCAAATCCAACATCGCCTCCCCTCCAATCGGCTTATCTACATATTGAGTCAGGAAACCTTCCTGGACACACCTGACAAAAACTGCTCCATCCAAACTATTTGCACGAAGGAGGTTCCAATCAATATTAGGGAAGTTGAAGTCACCCATGACAACAACCCTGTTACTTCTGCACCTTTCCAAAATCTGCCTCCCAATCTGTTCCTCCGTGTCTCTGTTGCTATTGGGGGGTCGATAGAAAACTCCCAATAAAGTGACTGCTCCTTTCCTGTTTCTGACTTCCACCCATAATGACTCAGTAGACAAACCCTCCTCGATGACCTCCCTTTCTGCAGCTGTGAAACTATCCCTGATTAACAATGCCACTCCCCCCCTCTTATACCTCCCTCCCTATTCCTTTTGAAACATCCAAACCCGGGAACATCCAACATCCATTCCTGCCCCTGTGATATCCAAGTGTCCGTAATGGCCACAACATCGTAGCTCGAAGTACTGATCCATGCTCTAAGTTCATCACCCTTATTCCTTACACTTCTTGCATTAAAATAGACACACTTCAACCCATCATACTGGCTGCAACTTTGCCCTGTCAACTGTCTAACCTTCCTCACAGACTCTCTGCACTCAGTATCTGCCTGTTCAACAGCTACCCCATCCACTTATCCATAGCTCCGGTTCCCATCCCCCTGCCAAACTAGTTTAATCCCTCCTGAAGAGCTCTAGCAAACCTCCCGCCCAGGATATTGGTGCCCCTCCAGTTCAGATGCAACCCGTCCTTCTTGTGCAGGTCCCACCTTCCCCAGAAGGTATCCCAATGATCCACATAACTGAAGCCCTCCCTCCTACACCAGCTCTGTAGCCACGTGTTCAGCTGCACTCGCTCTCTGTTTCTAGCCTCACTGGCACGTGGCACCAGTATCAATCCTGAGATCACTACTCTGCTCGTCCTGCCTTTTAGCTTCCAACCTAACTCCTATATTTGCTTTTCAGGTCCTCATCCCTTTTCCTGGCTATGTCATTGGTACCGATATGTACCACGACGTCTGGCTGCTCCCCCTCCCCGTTAGGAATCCTGTAGACTTGATCTGAGACATCCCTGACCCTGGCACCCGGGAGGCAACATACCATCCGGGAGTCTCGTTCGCGACCATAGAATCTCCTGCCTGTTCCTCTAACCATTGAATCTCCTATCACTATCGCTCTCCTATTTTCCACCCTTCCCTTCTGAGCCGCAGAGCCAGGCTCAGTGCCAGAGACCTGGCCACTGTGGCTTGCCCCTGGTAGGTGCCCCCCCCACAACCGTATCCAAAACGGTATACTTATTATTGAGGGGAACGGCCATTCCCTTTCCCTTTCCCTTTCCCTCCCCTGACGGTCACCCAGCTACCTTTACCCTGTGACTTAGGTGTCAGTACTTCCCTATAACTGCTCTCTATCATCCCCTCTGCCTCCCGCATGATTCGAAGTTCATCCAGCTCCAGCTCCTGTTCCCGACCACGGTCTCTGAGGAGCTGGAGTTGGGTGCACTTCTCAGAGGTGAAGTCAGCAGGGACACAAGTGGTGACCCTTACCTCGCACATCCTGCAAGAGGAGCATGCAACTGCCCTAGCTTCCATCCCCTCTGCTCGAAATTGACAACAGAGATTCAAAAAATATAAAGGAAAACCTTACCTTACCAAACCCTCCACACAAGAGTCCTTTTTTTTGGTTGGAGGAGGAGGATGGGTGGGAGACACTACACGTGTAGTGTTTCGGGTTTAGCCACTGCCCAAATATATAAGTTCACTTACCCAGCAGTCCCCGTGTCCGCGTCTGCCGAATCGCCAGGTAAGTACTTTATAGTGAAACTTACCTTCCCGGCTGCCCCCTGGCTCGCACTATCACCGCTACTGCTGATCAAAGGTGTTGCTGTAATAAAAACAGAAAATGCTGGAAATGCTCAGTAGGTCTGGCAGCATCTGTGCAGAGAGAAACAGTTAACAGTTCAGGTCTGTTTCCTTAACTCACATTAACTTTGTTTCTTTCTGCACAGATGCTGCCAGACCTGCTGACCATGTCAAGCATTTTCTGTTTATGTTTCAGATTTCCAGCATCTGCAGTATTTTGCTTTTGTACGTGTGTTGCTATGTCTGGGACTGTTTGAGTGCAATGCTATTGCTTTAGAAACAGCGTTCAAACAAACATTTATCTAGTTCACACACAGCACTAATACACAGCTGGATGTAAACAGCAGCCTGCAGCAGAGGGCGCAGTGGAAGTTTATTAACACAAATAATTCACCAACACTATATTTACTGCTATCCACAATCACACCACGCTTCATCTTAACACGTTTTATTCTTCATTGACATCAACTTCTTGCTTCCAATAAACACTTCAATTTGGAACACAGCTTCACAAACCCGAACACAAACTGCAAATTCTGCAAACACACACCAGCCCAGACTTTCCCCTTTCTGTCAACCCATTCCTGCATCACTGCCTCTCCATCAACAGTTGCTGCTAGAATCATACAATCATAGAATGGCTACAGCCCAGAAAGAGGCCATTCGGCCTGACGAACCCATGCTGGCTCTCTGCTAAAGCAACTCACCTCGTCTCACTCCCCAGTCAGTTCAATTTCGGTGGTGGGAAAACTTCTCGAAAGAATAATTCGGGACAAAATTAATAGTCCCATGGACAAATGTGGATTAATTCAGGAAAGACAGCATGGATTTCTTAAGGGAAAGTCATGTTTAACTGTCCTGCTGGAGTTTTTTGATGAGGTAACAGAGAGGGTTGATGAGGGCAATGCTGTTGATGTGGTGTACATGGACTTTCAAAAGGTCTGGCAGCATCTGAATGGTCACTGACCTGAAACATTAACTCTGTTTCTCTCTCCACAGATGCTGCCAGAATTGCTGAGTATTTCCAGAACTTTTTGTTTTATTTCAGATTTCTAGCATCTGCAGTATTTTGCTTTTATTGACTTTCAAAAGAAGTTTGATGCAGTGCAACACAACAGACTTGTGTGCAGAGTTATAACTCATGGAATAAAAGGGACAGTAGTAACATGGATATGGAATTGGCTGAGTGACAGTAAACAAAGAGTAGTGAGCAATGGATGTTCTTCGGACTGGAGGAAGGTTTGTAGTGGAGTTCCCCAGGAGTCAGTGTTGGGACCCTTGCCTTTCCTGATATATATTAATGACCAAGACCTGTGTGTACAGGGCAGACTTTCAAAGTTTATGGATGATACGAAAATTGGAAGCATTGTGAACTGTAAGGATGATAGTGTAGAACTTCAAAAGGACATAGACAAGTTGGTGGAATGGGAGGACAGATGACAGGTGAAGTTCAATGCAGAGAAATGTGAATTGATTCATTTCGGTCGGAAGAACATGGAGTGACAATATAGAATAAAGGGTACAATTCTAAAGGGGGTGCAGGAGCAGAGGGACCTGGGGTTATATGTTATTGCTTGAGAGAGTGGTTAATGAAGCATACAGTATCCTCGGCTTTAGTGATAGAGGCATAGAGTACAAGAACAAGGAGGTCATGTTGAACTTGCATAAGACACTAGCCTCAGCTGAAGTATTGGGTCCAGTTCTGTGTGCCACACTTCAGGAAAGATGTGAAGGCATTGGAGAGATTATGGAAAAGATTCATGAGAATGGTTCCAGGGATGAGGAATTTCTGTTATGAAGATAGATTGGAGAAGTTAGGACTGTTTCCCTTGGAGAAAAGAAGGCGAAGAGGAGATTTCATAGTGGTATTCAAAATGATGAGGGGTGTGGACAGAGTGGATAGGGAGAAACTGTTCCCACTTGTGAAAGGATCAAGAATGAGAGGGCACAGATTGAAAGTCTTTGGTAAAAGAAGCAAAAGCGACATGAGGAAAAACGTTTTCACACAGCGAATGGTTAAAGTATGAAAAGCCTGAGAATGTGATGGAGGCAGGTTTAATTGAAGCATTCATAGGGGAATTAGACAGTTATCTGAAAAGGAAGAATTTGCAGGATAATGGGGAGAGGACTGGGAAGTGACATGAGGTGAATTGCTCATTTGGAGAGTCAGTGCAGACACGATGGGCCAAATGGCCTCCTTCTGTGCAGTAACAATTCTGTGATTCTGTGATTCTAATATCCAATTCATTTCTATATATGGTGGTCCTGACACTGACCCTTGTGGACATCACTGTTCACGATCTTCCATTCTGAAAAACAACCAAATATCACAACTCGCTTTTCTTGATATTTCATCCATTTTTGAATCGAAGCAGATACTGACCCTCCTATTCCAGGAACCTCAGTTTTGTTACCCAAACTTTCATGTGGTAGTTTGTCAAACGCTTTCTTAAATTCCATATAGACAACATCCATTGCTTTCCCTTCATCAACCTTTTCTGTTACTTCATCAAAAAAATTAGTTATGTTGGTGAAGAAGTGGAAAGGTGCTGAACCTCTTAGTTTTCGGTCTTCCCAAACCAAGTTCAAGGCCTGAATAATGAACCGATTGCCTCATTAGTTCTGTGAATAATACAATGATTTAATAGACAAAGTTTTGAAACATTCCTGCCCATAAATCTTGATAACAGAGTGTGTGTGGATCTCCTGACTCAGAATGTTTAATGGATACAGTCCTCAGATCCGACAAGGAAACCCTGAACATCCACAGTAAAGACAGTGTGGATGAGGAAATGGAAGAGCCGGGAGCTGAAACTCAGGGACGGCCGAGCTCTCCTGTCATTGAGCTTGTGTGTCTGCTCTGCTCGCCGCACTTCCGGCTCTACTTTGTTTCCAGTGAAAAGATGAAAGGGCCGTTCAGTTTTCCTCTCACTGACAGCGTGTTTCACTCGGGTTAATATAACCCGGGACTTTTGCTGCTGAAATGAATTCTGCAAGGTCCCAGCAAACACACCGGCTCCCTCCTTTCTCCCCTCTTTCTATCGGACTGTTTTACCAGGAGGGGCTCAATAATAACAAACCCCCTGCAGGGAATGACCGCAAATTGAGCATCTAAATGGGGCAAGTGGGCAGCTTTCTGGGTTCTAGGTTCCCCCTACCCCGCCCCTCCCTCCCTCCAGTCCAATCCCCTCTTCACTTTCTTTGGAACTTTGATGAGGGTGAAATGGGGAAAGTTCCCATTGATGTTTGAATGCTGAATTGCTGCAAATATCTGCGCACGCGCGACATAGCCCCGCCCCCCAGTGGGACGTCACAATGAGGAGTGGAGCGCATGCGCAGTCTTGCCCCAACCCAGTCTGTGAGGCCATTCACTCAATCAGGGGAAGATGCTTTAAATCAGCTGCTAATGGAGACTTCCCGGGCCAGGGGGAAGGGAACAAACAGCATCTGCTTCCAGCAGCCACTGCTTTGGGAGCGTGTCCGCAGATGTGCTCAGAGATTAGCATTGAGTGGTGGGAAGTTGAGGGGGAGTCGGGGAGTGTTTGCAACAGACACTGTGGAGCAGGAGCTGCTCCCGGAACATGGAGTGAGCCGGGGACACGGGGAAGGGAGAGTTCAATCTCGGACAGTGTCTGTACAGGCTCAGGGAGACACAATGGGAAGAAATCACTATTGAAAATCACTGACAATTTCACCACCCAAAGGAGAGGGAATTTTCCTGCTTTAGTTCCAGTCTCTCACTGTTTGTTGGATCGTGAACAGTTAGGGGAAAATAGCCGCAAAATAACGATGTGGACAGTTAGACAAAGAACATTTATTGCAGACACCAGGTGAGAAGTGTGAAAGGCACATTTTAAATAGTGGCTGCTTGTTTTCCGTTGAAATAGAAATGTGACTGTGTAAAGGTCACTGCTCTATCGGACAGTCCCAGTCATTGAGCAGTGCAGGGCTTGTGATGTTTCTGAATGTCACAAACTTGTTGTAAATCCACTGCCAACACCCGGTAAACAGAAGCTGAATACTGCAGTACTGCAGTGGAGTCAGACACTGACACTGTTTGTGTTCCTGGTTTTCATTTTGTGATTGTTCATAATGATTATTATTGGGACGATTACATTGATCGCTTTTGTATCTTCTACATCACCAGATCTTTCATTCCTGCAGGAAAATACATGAAGGAACCTGAATGGATGTGGTGATTCCTCGACATACACTGATCCCAAAGTCGAGAGGCACATTTTCAATCCAACAGTCAAACAACAGCAGGAGAGACAGAACTTGTTTCCATTTCACTCCAATTCAGTTCAGCTGAAAGGTGGATACATCAATCGCAGTCCAAAAACAAACCCACTATCAGATCTGAATAAACTCTGTCACCATGGTCACATTTTAAATATAAAATCTGAAATAGAACAGACAAAATTTACATGATTGAAAGGTACAGAATGAATGCAAAGAGGATTCAAAGGGGATTTGGACAGGGTAAGTGAATGGGCAAGAACATGGCAGATGGAATATAATGTGAACAAGTGTGAAGTTCTCCACTTTGGTAGAATAAACAGAAAGACAGAGTATTTCATCGATGGTGAGAGGTTGGGAAGTGTTGATGTCCAAAGGTACCTGGGTGTCCTTGTTCATGAGACACTAAAAGCTAGTATGCAGGTGCAGCAATCACTTAAGAAGGCAAATGGTATGTTGGCTTCATTGAAAAGAGATTTGAGTACATGTGTAAAGATGTATTGCTTCAATTATATAAAGTCTAGCTGAGAGTGCACCTGGAGTATTCCGTACAATTTTGGTTTCCTTATCTAAGGAAGGATAGACTTGTCACAGAGGGAGTGCAACAGAGATTCACCAGACTAATCCCCGAGGATGGTGGGATTGTTGAAAGATGAGAGACTGCAGAAACTGGGCCTAAATTCTCGAGAGTTTTGAAGAATGAGAGGTGATCTCATTGAAACAAAGTTCTAACAGGGTGTCACATGGTACATATGGATAGGATGTTTCCTCTGTCTAGTGAATTTAGAACAAGGGGGCTCAGTCTCAGTATAAGGGCAGGCCATTTGAGACTGAGATGAGCAGGAATTTCTTTACTCAGAGGGTGGGAAATCTGTGGAATTCTTTATCCCCGAGGGCTGTGGAGCCTCAATCATTGAACATATTCAAGATAGAAATCGATAGATTTCTAAATACTAACAAGATCAAGGGAGATGGAGATAGCAGGTAAAATGGCGTAGAGGTAGATGATCAGTCACGATCTGTTTGAATATTGGAGAAGGCTCGATGGGCTGAATGGCCTAATGCCCCTATTTCCTATGATCCTATGAATCCCAATAATGTACATCAGACGTTAGACCAAGTTATGCATTACATACCAGTTCAGAAATCCCACAGAGATTAAGACTGAAAGATACAGTATCAATTCCATTACTACAAAGTGAAGGACTTGGAGCTTGCAGACCAGCCCATGTAAAAGATTGAAAGTTATATTTTCATTCACAATCGTTTTCACAGAGCTAAATATTAAATACCAATCCACAACTTGTACAGGACTACCAAATAAAACCTACAACTGTAAAATACAGTTAATCCATATTTTAAATTAAACACAAGGCAAATACATATTGATACATTAAGAGAGCGGGAAACAGTGAGAGCAGAGTGGAGCATAGAGTGCCCAGGAGACAGAGGGAGCAAGAGTTCACTCGGAGAGCAGGCAACAGTGAGAGCAGACATCAAAAAAGGCAAAGGATTACACAATTAACGGGAGAACACTGAATGGTGTAGAGGAAGAGAGGGACGTTGAAGTGAATGTCCACAGATCCCTGAAGGTAGCAGGACTGGTCAATAAGGTGGCTCAGCAGGTATATGGAATCATTTCCTTTATTAACTGAGGTACAGAATATAAGGGTGACCTGGTGTCCATGTCAATAAGTCACTGACAGCTCACATGCGGGTGCAGCAAGCAATTAGGAAGGCTAATAGTATGTTAGCCTTTATCACAAGAGGATTTGAGTACAGGAGTCGTGAATTCTTGCTTCAATTGTTAAGAACCTTGGTTAGACTGCACTTGGAGTACTGTGTGCAGTTTCAGTCCCCTTACCTTAGGAGGGATATTATTGCCACAGAGGGAGCGCAACGAAGGTTCAACAGACTTGTTCCTGGGATGGTGGCACTGTTCTATGAAGAAAGATTGGGGAAACTGGGACTGTATTCTCTAGAGTTTTGAAGAATGAGAGTTGATAAGATGCAGCTAAGATGTTTTCCTTGGTTGGGGAGTCAAGAACCAGGGGACGCAATTTCAAAATAAGGGGGAAGCCACTGAGGACAGAGATGAGGAGAAATGTTGTTACTCAGAGGGTTGTGAATCTTTGGAATTCTGTTACCCAGAGGGCTGTGGAAGCTCAGTCATTGAGTGTGTTTAGCGCAGAGATTGACAGATTTCTAAATGCAAATGATAGGAGGGAATATGAGGAAAGTGTGGGGAAAAGGGCATTGAAGTGGATGATCAGCCATGATCATATTGAATGGCGGGACAGACTTGATGGGCTGAATGGCCGACTCCTGCTCCTATGTTCCTAACTCCACATGATCGGTGAGGCACAGCCTCAGTCCAACTTGGTGGGCGGTGCAAACAGATATCACTGCTTCTGTTCTTCACCAGAACAGAGAGTGAGATGTCACATTGATCATCAAACAGACTGTGAGAGAATACAATAGAATAAAACACATGGAGAGACACTGTGGAATAACAAATAGATTTGATTGGAATGTTGAATTTTGATTGGAATGATTAAAACAGCAGATTAAATTGGGATTCTCATCATTATATTGATCTGGGACAGAAAAGAGAAACTGATGGAAGAAAGAAGAAAAGAAAAAATGGAACTGTTCAGTTTTTTTCAGTTTTTTCACTCGCCCATCAAAGGTGGATTAAAAAAAGATGCAAATATCAGAGAATTTCACCAAAAAGGGAGATTAAATGCTTCTGAAACCTTGGATCGAAGGATGCCCCAACAGATCACCTGTTTAACTGTCTCTTCACTGGGGGATTTCAATCAGTGAGCAATATTATTCTCTACTTTTATTTTGTTAAATGAAACCACTACTGTCACTTGGAGTTAATATCCCTGTATTCCGATTCCTGAATAATAAAATTGTGAGTTTCTCGAAATTTGCCGAACAAAGTTCCTGCTGAAAGAACAAAGAACTCTTATCTAATTTACACAATACTATATACACAGTCATCAAGCCTCCTAAACTAGCATCCTTGGTGCTGCTCTCTCTTCTCCCAAACCTCATCTCATGTGACTGTTACATCATCACTCTGACAGTGGGAAGGGTTGAT
The DNA here is from genome assembly GCF_036365525.1 of Heterodontus francisci. NCBI lineage: Eukaryota > Metazoa > Chordata > Chondrichthyes > Heterodontiformes > Heterodontidae > Heterodontus > Heterodontus francisci. The sequence continues at coordinate 4,047,774 of NW_027140330.1, forward strand.
CCCACTGTCTTCAGCATTAACCCATGACATTCTTAACCTGCACTGTCTGTCCAAAAAAATGGGTGGAGGGAACTTGATTTATCGAAACAGCAACAGCTGCCAGTTGAAAATCAACTCAATCCCATCAGAGATGGGATTGTTCCTGTCTGACAAATATTCCAAACCTCAGATCAACCCTCCCTCTTGCGTCATGTCCCAGTCTCGGTTAAAAACAACACATATCGACTCAAACACTCTAAAACATACAACCTGGTCACACTTTCCTTCAGTGAGATTCATGTCGAGCTGTTTTCCAGGTTGAATGCAACTGTGAACAAATTTCTGTCAAAGAAGTTGCCTTTGGAGTATCAGCACTGAATTTCTGTACAAGGAGGAACAGCCATTCCAAATTCACATCCTTCACAAAGGCTGTTTTTTTCTGTGACTGAAATTCATCATGTAATTTGAATTCTGAGTTAAAGTTCACAAGACACAGATGCAAACATAGGTAAGGAAACTTCTAAAGCATGTTGCTACTGTGAATTAAGGCTCTGTTGGGAGTTGAACCCAGGATTTGTTGTTGGTTAGGCAGGTGTTTTAACCAATTAAGCTACAGAGCCAGAGCACAGATGTGCGCGCAATTGAAATCAGAAGAGGGCACTATTTATTCTCATCCCATTTCTCCACAGGTCACAACATATTTTAACTTTTCCCACTTACTGAAACAGTCAATCATATACTCTATTTTTCCCAGTACTGAGAATGAATGTTTTGGAAGAAAATACATACATTCAATTGTTTCTGAAAGGTTACAGAACACAACATGTGAGTAATATTCCCCATGGCTTTCTCAGCACTGATGGATTGTGAAGCGGGAGACCGCCAGAAGCCCCACTGAGCTGCACTGACCCTGAGCTGAGAATGAAATGAGATAAAGTTCAATCTTTCACAGCGAGATGCTGCAGAGAGTTAAGAGTCCCGAATCAAAGTGAGACTTTCTCATACTGTTGTTGAATTTCATGTCAAACACTCCTTGCACTCTCTGCTAATGAAGCCTAAAAAAAGGGAAAAACAGAATAGCACTCATACTCACAACCCTGAGATTAAAAGTCTCATGTTCGACTGACTGAACTGTCACTTCTACTCAGTCTCTTATTGGATGGATGCAACTGTATGCTCCAATGCAGGGGTGGCTTTCAAATCCTCCCATGGGTCCACATGTCAGACTGAGTTCCATGTTGTAGACTCAAGCAAAGGAAATCTGCTCACTTTCAAAACTATCAGTGAGTTGAAGCTGATTACGATCAACATCATCAGAGGTCAGAACAACCTGGTGAACGAAAATACCCTGAAGAAGGATCCACAATTATTCAAATGCATCAAAAAAGTGAAAAACAAGAAAATCGATGAGTTAATCCAAACCATAACAACAGAAACACAGAAAAATTCCATTCCATACCAGATACTAGTCGTGTTGTTTTGTATCCAGCTCACATTTCCTCACATTGCAATGTTTCTTTAACCCTGACAGACTGTGGAGTTTCAGCAGCTTGCGTGCCGTTCTTGTTTCCTGCCAGTAGATGTCACCTCACTCCAATACAGTGAAATTTACAAATCTGAGAGAGACACAACAGGAAATAATTGTTCACATTAAAGTGAATGTGTGGGATTTAGTTACATTAGGAGTGGAGACGAGTTATTATTGCATTTTGTCAAAACAAACATAACTTATAATGTTGTGTTAAATCCGTCACTCTGTTGTCTTGACTCTGCGAGTGACTTAGAGTCATCGAGTCATTGAGTCATTTGTGGGATGGAAGGAGGCCATTCGCCCCGTCGAGTCCTGGCCGGCCCTCCAGGGAGCGATCCAGTCAGTCCCACTCGTCTGCTCGATCCCCGTAGCCCTGTAAAATTATTTCATTCAAGTGCCCATCCAAATTCCTTTTGTAATCATCGATTGTTTCCACTTCCTCCACCCTCATGGGCAGTGAGTTACAGATCATCACCAATCACTGTGCAAAAAGGTTCTTCCGCACATTCCCCTGCATCTCTTGTCCAAAACCTTCAATCTGTGTCCCCTAGTCCTTGTACCAATAGTTAATGGGAACAATTTTTCCTTGCCAACTTATCTAAAACTGTCAGAGCCTTATACATCTCTATCAATTCTCGCGTCAATCTCCTTTGATACAGGCAGAACAACCCTAGCTTTTCCAGCCTAACCTTGAAACTATAATCCTCCATACCTGGAACCATTCTGGTAAATCTCCTCTGCATCCTCTCAAAGATCCGCACATTCTTTCTAACGTGTGGTGAGCAGAACTGAACGCAACACTCCGATTGGGGCCTAACCAAAGCTTTATGAGTTTCAGCATAATTCCCCTGCTTTTGAACTCAATGCCTCTATTTATAAAGCCCAAGATCCCATATACTTTGCTAACCACTCTCGCAATATGTCCTGCCGACTTCAAAGATTGATGGACATGCACCCAAGTCCCTCTACTCCTGCACACTCTTCACAACTGTAGCATTGCGTATCTATTGCCTCTCCCTATCCCTTCTACTAAAATACATCACCTCACACTAATCACTATTAAATTCCATCTGCCACCTGTCTGCCCATTCTGCTAGCCTATCACTGTCCTGTTGCGAGCAGTTCATATCATCCTCACTGTTTGCCACTCATCCAGGTTTAATGTTATCGGCATATTTTGAGATTCTACTCTATATTTCAAGATCCAAGTCATTTATCTGGAGCAAAAAAAGCAGTGGTTCTCGCACTGACCCTTGGGGAGCACCACTGCCGACTATCCGCCAGTCTGACAAAGAACCATTTACTACGACTCACTGTTTTCTATCCATAAACCAATTTTCTATCAAATTGGACACTGATCCTCCAATTCCATGAACCTCACTTTTGTTAACCACCCTTTTCTGTGATACCTTATCAAATACTTTCATAAAATCCATATAAACAACATCCACTGCATTCCCTTCATCAACCTGCTCTGTTAGTTCATCAAAACATGCAGTTAGATTAGTCAAGCATGAAACTTCCATTTATAAATTCATGCTCGCTCTCCTTAATTAACTCAAACCTCTCCAAGTGACTGTTGACTTTTCCCCTGTTTATTGTTTCAAAACCTTACCCACCACTACTGTTAATCTAACTGGCCTGTAGTTACCCGGACTGTCCTTACACCCTTTCTTGAATAAGAGTGCCATATTTGCCACTGTTAAATCCTCTGGCCCCTCCCCTGTTTCCAGGGATGATTATAGCAAGCCCTTCCGTTATCTGCATCAGCATTTCCTTTTGCAATCTGGGATGTAAGACATCCGGACCAGGTGATTTACATATCCTAAACATAGCCAGTCTTTTTAGTACCTCCCTCTCTCAATCGGTATCCTATCCATTGCCTCTACTCTCCCCGCTTCGACTGATAGTTTGTCAGATTCCACTTCCTTAGTGATCACAGATACAAAGTACTCATTAAGTATATTAACATTGCCCAGCACCTCTCAGCATATACTATCGTCTTTGTCCTTAATAAGGTCCCACTCCACCTCTTACTACCCACTTATTACTTATATACCGCTCAAGGACTTTTGGGTTGCCTTTCATGTTGACTGCCAGTCTCTTCTCATTGAAATGGAGGATAAGCTAAATATAGAATATATAAATATTTCACATCCTTGTGTGAGGTGGAACTTTTTATGCCGTGGGTGGTGGAAGCAGAGACAATCAATGATTTGAAAAGGAAATTGGATGGATACTTGAAGGAAAGAAACTTGCAGGAGGAAAGGGATCGAGCTGGTGAGTGGAACTGACTAGATTGCTCCGGGGAGAGCCAGCATGGACGTGATAGGCCAAACGACCACCTTCTATGCTGTGAATGACTCTGTGTTGTTTCTCAAATCCAATCCACTGGTGCTTGGTAAATAATTTCAAAGTAAATTGTGCAATTGGAAAAATCAGAACCAAAGCATGGGACGCATAAAGAACTGACATTGCTGAAACCCGGGATCGGACAAGGGGCCTTTAGATCTTCAATCTAACACTCCCTCAACTGAGCTATTTCAGTCCCACATTGTTAATGTCTTTGTGTCCTTGTTTTGGAAGAAAATACATACATTCAATTGTTTCCGAAAGGTTACAGAACACAACATGTGAGTAATATTACCCATTGCTTTCTCAGTACTGATGGATTGTGAAGTGGGAGACAGCCAGAAGTCCCACTGAGCTGAACTGAACCCGAGCTGAAAATGAAATGAGATGAAGTTCAATCATTCACAGCAGAGTTAAGAGTCCCGAATGAAAGTGAGACTTGCTCATACTGTTGTTGACTTTCATTTCAAACACTCCTTGTAATCTCTGCTAATGAAGCCGAAAGAAAGAGAAAAACTAAATAGCACTCAAACTCACAACCCTGAGATTAAACGTCCCATGATCGACAGACTGAACTGTCACTTCTACTCTACCTCTGTTTGGATGGATGCAACTGTATGCTCCAATGCAAGGGCAGCTTTCAAATCCTCCCATGGGTCCACATGTCAGACTGAATTCCATGTTATAGACTCAAGCAAAGGAAATCTGCTCCGTTCCAAAACTATCAGCGAATTGAAGCTGATTACGATCAACATCATCAGAGGTCAGAACTACCTGGTGAAAGAAGACACCCTGAAGAAGGATCCACAATTATTCAAAGGCATCGACAAAGTGAAAAACAAGAAAATCGATGAGTCAATCCAAGCCAAACAGAAACACAGAAGAATTCCATTCCAGACCAGAACACAGTACTGTTGCTTTTGGAGCTAGGTCTCAGTTAATGCTAGAACATGGCTCCCTGCCTGACCCTAACCCGACGGGTCCCGATGACATGTGTCGGGTTTGGGTCGCTCCTCCGGGTTCAGCATTTGGGTTCAGCATTCGGGCTCGGGTCAGGCCGGGCTGGGTCAGACACACTCGAACACTCTAAATGCCTTGTGTTATAATTGTGTTAGTGAAACACCGGAAACCGCAGATCTTTTGAAGCTTACTTCCTACTCTGCTTGGTATTTCAACTTCCTGTGTACTATTCAATAAACAGTTTTTTGTGTACATTGTAGCTGAACTCAGCCCCAGGGACATAATTATCCAATTAGACCTTTCTTGCCCTTTCCTGATTCTAGGGGTGTTGAAGGTCTTTGCCATTTTAATCTTAATGAAATATTTACAATGTAATCAGTTGCTGCACTGTTGTGTAATAAGATGTTTTTAATGAGTTCTATTTTTCATTGACACAAATTTAACCTTTTTATGTTTTGGTTTATTTCTTGGTTTTCCTTTGTGCTTTGTATTCTTGGTGACAAAAGCAGTTGAACAGCTTCAATCTGCATTGATAGCAACTTCACCCTTTTCTTTAATTGCACAGTTTGCAAATGAATTGACTGCATCCCGTTAGGGGTTGGCAAGACTTCTTGTGCCTGCCTCAAAACGTATTGCATTGAATAACGATTGTAAAGTAAAGGAGGCTTGTAAGGTAAATAAAGAGATTTAAAGGGGAAAGACAATGAATTATGCTCTGAATTTGGAATATATTTAATCAATTAAGTGTCAGACTTGATAAATCGCTGCTTTTAGTTAAATGTGGCCTCAGTGTTTATGGATAATTAATGAAATTAAGAGGCATTTTTTATATACAAAGCTGGGCATTAGTATTTCATAGTTGATATATAATTTTGAATATATTTTAATTTCTTTATTCATTTGACACTGCTAAATACGAAGCAGTCTAAAATCAGTTAATTGTTTTTTTGTAAAATCTGACTTACCAGATCAAAATATTAAATCAAGGGAGACATTTGAAAGATTACGGAACCAGTAATCCAGAGGCCTGGACTGAAGATCCAGTGACAGCCAGGACGTCAAGGTGGGAAACACTCTGCACCAGTCTGCAGTGAGCGATTCCATCGAAGGTAGAGCACAATCTCTTTAATATAAGAATGTATATTTTATAATAATTAATCACTCAAGACCTTACTGGTCTCTGCATCTCAGCTGCTCTCTTGATAAACTTGCAGCAAGTATTTCAACCTGTAAAGCAGGAGTCTAGGGAATGTATAATGATATTTTCTAGCCTTCGGGCAATATTTTAATCAATACAGTGTGGGACAACCTGTCTGGGCTCAACTCCATGAGTTTCTCTTTAACTAGTGACCTAACAATCACTAACTTCCATGGTAACAATCTTCAGCTCATCACCTCCGGTACGTAGCTCGAATCTTAATGTACATTGAAACAACCTTTCAAGTCCAGTTACAGTTTTTGTTGCTTATCTGCACAAGTGAAAAAGTGAAAAAGGGAAGCAAGTTTAACTGAACATTCTTGTGGTCGGTTCGGGCACGGGAAAAAAATGAAAGGACTCGGACCAGGTGGGATGAGGCGCTGTCAGGCTTGGGTCAGGTTTCATTTGCAGACCTGAGCAGGCCTTTAGTTACTGCTGCAACTTTATTTTCCCACTTGACGATTTGCATATTTTGTTCATTTTAATGTTGTCGACAAGCTCTTTGAACAGAGTTCCCCGGCTCTCAAGCAGGCTCAGTATGGAAATTGATTCCGCTTTCTGGAAGGCTGAAACCAATTGATGACTTTCAACTAAAAATAGCAACAGAGAAGGGGTCATTTAGGATTCGAACTCAGGACTTGTTAAACGTTAATCATTTATACACCCAAAGCAAGATTCATACCCCTTGACCGACGAGCCACTGTTAGGCAAAGTTTTGATTCGCTACTGTGGAATTTCACTGGCACCCACAGCCGATCATCCATTTTTCCCGATCAAAGCAACATCCTGCAAAGCTGAAATAAAAACAGAAAGTGCAGGAAATGCTCAGCACCTCGGGCAGCATCTTTGGAGAGAGAAACAGAGTTAACATTTCAGGGTTTTCACCTTTTGTTTGAGTATCTTTTCAGACTGCTTCTGTCCATCCAATCTCACTTTTTATTCTATCCACATTCAAAAGGTGGTGCAGTGGTGAGCACTGCAGTCTCACAACTCCAATGACCCAGGTTTAGTTCTGAGTACTGCTTGCGTGGAGTTTGGAAGTAGTGGTACTTTATCAAACGCATTCGTAAAATCCAAATAAACAACATCCACTGCATTCCCTTCATCAACTTCCTCAGATAGTTTATCAAAACATGCAGTTAGATTTGTCAAGCATGAACTTCCTTTTATAAATCCATGCCCACTCTCCTGAATTAACTCAAACCTCTCCAAATGACTTGATTTTTTTTCCCTGACTTGTTGGTCTCGTGCTGACAGCAAGCTCACCATAGAGCATGTATTTGGCAATGTGACCGTCATTCATTTGACCCAGTCAACAGAGCCACCACTGACTCTAGACGGCAAACATGCTGCGGATCCCTGCACGCTGGTGTAATTCTGCATTCGGCACTCTGTCCTGCCAGGAGATGCCCAATATCCATCTGAGGCAGTGGAGGTGGAAGCTGTTCAGCTGCTTTTCTTGGCTTGCATAAGTTGTTGATGCTTCTCTGCTATAAAGGAGGGTGCTGAGAACACAAGCTGAGTACACGTGGAGCTTTGTATTTATGGTCAGTTTGCTGTCGGTTTACACTTGTCTTCTCAAGTTTGACAGGACAGCTGCAGCATTGGCAATCCTGGTGCTGATTTCAGTATCAAGGGACACATTGCTGGTGATTGTTGATCCAAGGTATGTGAAGCTGTTGACAACCTCCAAAGTGATGTTGTCGATATTGATGGAAGGTGGAGTCTCGACATCCTGGCGCATAATTTTCATCTACCTGAGGCTGATCGTCTGTCCAAACTCCTTGCAGGCCAGGGAGAACCGATATACAAGCTGCTGTAAGTGAACTTCATTATGGGATGTCAGCACAGCGTCATCAACAAACAGCAACTCACAAACTATGAATTTATCCACTTTGGTCTTAGCGCACAGTCTTGCCAAGTTGAACAGCTTGTCGTCAGCTCTGATGTGCAGGTGCACACCCCCATCTGAGTACAGAAAGCGTACAATAGCAGCATGGAGAAGAATACACCAATTATAAAGGATGTGATAAGTAGACAGTTAGAAAATAATGATTTGATTGGGCAGAGTCAACATAGATTTATGAAAAGAAAAACAGGTTTGAAAAACCTGTTGAGTTTTTTTAGGATGTTACCTGTAGAACAAATAAAGGAGAACCTGTGGATGTGTGGTATTTGCATTTTCCTTTGGTAAGGTCCCACACAGGAGGTCAGTAAACAAAGTTAGAGCATGTAGGATTGGGGATAATATACTGGTATGGATTGAGAATTGGTTAACAGACCGAAAACAGAGAGCAGGAATAACGGGTCCTTCTGAGGATGGCAGGCTGTTACTATTGGGGTACTGCAAGGATCAGTGTTGGAGCCACAGCTGTTAACAACCGAAATAAATGATTTGGACGTGGGGATTAAATGTAATATTTCCAAGTTTGCAGATGACACAAAGCTCGGTGAAGTGTGAGTTGTGAGGAGGATGCAGAGAGGCTTCCAGGGGACCCGGAGCAGCTCAGTGAATGGGCAAAAACATGGAATATAATGTGAATAAGTGTGAAGTTATCCACTTTGGTAGAATAAACAGAAAGACAGAGTATTTCTTAAATGGTGAGAGGTCGGGTAGTGTTGATGTCTAAAGGGACCTGGGTGTCCTTGTTCCTGAGACACTAAAAGCTCTTGTGCAGGTGCAGCAATCAATTAGGAAGGCAAATAGTATGTTGGCCTTCACACGAGGGGTCATGAGTACAGGAGTAAAGATGTCTTGCTGCAATTGTATAGAGCCTTGGTGAAACCGTGCTGAAGTATTGTGTATAGTATGGTTTCCTCATCTCAGGAAGGATATACTTGCCATAGAGGGAGTGAAACAGAGGGTCACCAGACTAATCCCTGGGATGGTGGGATTGTCTTATGAGGAAACTGGGCCTGTATTCCTGAAACTTTCGAAGAATGAGAGGTAATCTCATTGAAACTGACAAAATTCTTACAGGGTGTGACAGTGTAGATGTCGACAGGATGTTTGCCCTGGTTGGTGAGTCTAAAACCAGGGGACATAGTCTCAGAATAAGGAGTAGGCAATTTATAACTGAGATAGGGTTGAATTTCTACACTCAGACGGTGGTGAATCATTGCAGTTCTGTACCCCAGAGAGCTGTGGCAGCTCAATCATTGAGCATATTCAAGACAGAAATTGATAGAAATCTTGATACTCATGACATCAAGGGATATGGGGAGAGCAGGGGAAAGGGGCATTGAGGTAGATAATCAGCCATGATCTAATTGAATGGTAGAGCAGTCTCAACGGGCTGAATGGCCTCCTCCTATGTTCCTCTGTTCCTAAGAGAGTTGGCGCCAGCGCGCAGCCCTGCTTTACCACACTGCTGTTGGTGAAAGTGTCTGATGTTGCTCCATTGTAACTGATGGAACTGTGCATGTTCTCGTAGAAAGAAGAAATGATGCCCAAGTGTTCAGGAGGGCAGGCAATGTTCCATCGCAGTTTGAAGAGTCCGTCTCTGCTAACAAGATCAAAGGCCTTGGTGATATCAGCCAGCACATGTATGCCTCTGTGGTGCAATGGATAGCGTGTTGGACTTCTAAATAATTATCAAAAAAAATATTCAAAGGTTATAGGTTTAAATCCCACCAGAGTCAGATTTTGGACCAGAGACAGAGGAACACGAAGGAAGAGAGAGTTAAGAATGCGTCAAAAGCACAGAATCTGAGACAGAGCAAGAGAGAGAGCAGCACAGCAGGAGTGACATCACAATGGAGAGTGAGAGCAGGGAAACAGAGAGCTGCTGGGGTGAGTTTACAGGATTTGGTTCTTGCTTCGGTGCAGTGGAAGGAGCTGTTTGGTGAGGATCTGGTAAGCTGTGACATCACAGGCAGGCAGGTAGTTGATTGGTTTGGAAGAAGCTACCTGTTTGATGAGTATCTGGTAAGTGATTAAGGTCCATTTTAGTCCTAACGTTTAAAATAGTAAACAAACTAGTAGTAAGCTTAGTAAAATATACAGTAAAATAAATAATTGAATAAAATATTTAAGTAGTTAATTGAAACACGTTCAGGATGACAGGACAGGTGATGTGTCACAGCTGCAGCATGTGGGAGTTCCTGGATGCCAGTGTGATCCAGGGCAAACACGGCTGCAGTAAGTGTTTGCGGCTCAAAGAGGGAGAAAAAAGGAATGTAGTGGTAGTAGGGGACAGTATAGTAAGGTGGATTGACTCTGTTCTCTGCAGCAAAGAGCAAGCATCCAGACGGCTGTGTTGCCTGCCGGTGTTAGGATTAAGGACATCTGCTCAGGGCTGGAGTGAAACATACAATGGGAGGGGGAGGATCCAGTCATCGTGGTCCATGTCGGTACCAACGACATAGGCAGGACAAGGATAGAGGTTCTGCAAAGTCAGTATGAGGAACTAGGCACCACATTAAGAAGCAGAACCTCAAAGGTAATCATCTCTGGATTATTACCTGAGCCATGTGCAAATTGGCAGAGGACAAATAAGATTAGAGAAATTTATGCACAGCTCAAAGACTGGTGTGGTAGTAGTGGGTTCTGGTTCGTGGGGCATTGGCACCAGTACTGGGGAAAGAGGTGGCAGTACCGTTGGGACGGTCTGCAGCTGAACCGTGCTGGGACCGGTTTTCTCGTGAACCACATAACTAGGGAAATAGAGACAGTTTGAAACTGAATAGTGGGGGCAAGTAATCAAATTTGGGAAGATATGGTGCATCAAGGAGTAGAGACAAGGCAAGAGAGAAAGGTATAAATATGGGAAATGATAAAGAGACTGTGACAGGAAGGGACAGAATGTACAAATCAAAGAGTAAATAAACAAATAAGGCTAGAGGTGACAAAAATAATAAAAGGACAAAACTAAATGTTCTGTATCTGAATGCATGGAGCATTCAAAACAAAACAAATGAACTGACAGCACAAATAGAATAAATAAGTACGATCTGATAGTCATTACAGAGACATGGCTGCAGGGCGACATAGATTGGGATGTGAATATTGGAGGTTACATGGCATTTTGGAAGGACAGGAAGCTAGGAAAAGGTGGCGGGGTAGCTCTGTTAATTAATGATGGTATTAGCGCAATAGAGAGGGATGACCTGAGTTCTGGAGATCACAATGTCGAAGCAGTTTGGGCAGAGATGAGAAATCATAAAGGCAAGAAGTCACTTGTGGGAGCGGTGTACAGGCCGCCTAACATTAACCACATTGTAGGATGGGGTATAAAGGAAGAAATAATGGCAGCTTGTCAGAAAGGTACAGCGATAATTATGGGGGGCTTTAATCGACATATAGACTGGAAAATTCAGGTGGGCAGAGGTAGCCTAGATGAGGAGTACATAGAATGTTTTTGGGATAATTTCTTGGAACAATACATTCTGGAGCCAACCAGAGAGCAGGCTATACTAGACCTGGCATTGTGCAACGAGATAGGATTAATTAATGATCTCATAGTTAAGGTGCCCCTAGGTAGTAGCAATCATAATATGATTGAATTTTACATTCAGTTTGAGGGAGAGAAGAGTGGGTCCCAGACTACTATTTTAAACATAAATAAGGGCCTTTTGGCTAAGATCAAGTGTAGTATCTGTTCTTATCAGTGCTTATTTGGAAGAGAAGAAACCATGATCAGTGGCTTTTGATCCTGGGTAAGCTTTGAGTAAAATGGCTGTAACCAATCTTTGCGCTTCAGGCCAGGGAGTGCAGAACACCGTTCGGGTGGTGGTGAAGGACAAGGAAGGAGATGCACTGGTCGATCGCACCTTCTTCATCAAGAAAATTCTCATCGATTGCTGTTTATTTCAAGCTTCGGACATCTTCTGCCTGCAGGATTTCCCCAGCAGTGGGTATTTCGACGTGACGTTCAAGAATGTTGCGGGATGCATCAAGTTCCTGAGGCGTTCAAGGAGCCGCTGTCGATCCTCACAGTGGAGGCACTCTTCACAACGTGACCGGGTGGTGACGATTCACCTCTACAACCCCCATGTTCCTGTGGTGGATGTATTCACCTTTCTCGCCAGGTACGTTGAGGTGGCCGGCAGCAGCACTGATGTCAAGGACCCCTTTGGGATTTGGACCAGCAAGCGGCAGGTCAAGGTGACCTTGAAGGTCGATGCCAGTGGAGCCATCTTCCATCCTCCCTCCAGCGTCGCTATCGGGGAAAGTCGAGGCTTCTTGGTCTACGCTGGGCAGCCCAGATTTTGCTGCACCTGTGGCAAATATGGTCACGTGGCAGCTAACTGCAGCACGGTTGTTTGTAAGAACTGCAAGGAGGAAGGCCATCAGACCAAGGACTGTAAGCAGACTAAGTGTTGCAACTTGTGCGGTGCGGCAGGCCATCTCTACAAAACCTGCCCCAAACGCTGCCTCAGTTATGCTCAGGCGGCAAGGTCCAAGGAACGGCCGGGAGAAGATTCAACGAAGGCGTCCGGTGCTGGAAAGGAGACAAGCAACCTTCTCTGCAGTGAGGAACTTCTACCTGAGAAGGAGAAGAAAGTGGAGGCAGCTGAAACCAGCGACCCAGCACCTACCCTGCACCCGGAAACCCCTCCTCCACAGACAGAATCAATGGAGGAGGAGGCAGCAGATGGACAAACCGGTAAGTGGCAAGTGGTACAAAGGAAAACCACAAAAAAAGACCTCCAAAAGCGGAACAGGCCACCACACAAACCAGTGGCAAGAGGAGACTACCATCTGAGACAGACTACAACAGCTCCTCTTCACTGGATGAGGAAGTGCTGGAACGACGGCCCCTTCAAAAGAAGCAGCAGAACTCCAAGGAGCTGGAAGATAAAGCCCCCCAGCCCCCGGACACAGGAGGCTGTGATGGGCCTGGCGAGCCCCAACCCCAAAGCGCCAAACCTAACGACATGGAGGGCGCATCCCAGCTCCGGGACACCGGGAGCAAAGACACGTCTGGCGCACCTCAGCTCCGGGACACCGGGAGCAAAGACACGTCTGGCGCACCTCAGCTCCGGGAAGACGGGAGCAGTGATGTTTTCGAGGAGGAACAAAGGGGAACAGCAGAGAACAAACCAATACTTGCTACCGACAAGACCATCCCCCCCACCCGATGTCACCCCAGCGGAACAAATGTGAAACAGCTTGCGCACACTATGGGTATGCAGGAATATCCCGAAGGACTGGGACTAGCAAGGACAAATGGTATGGGAAGCAAAAACCAACTTTTAAAAAATGGGTATAAGAATTGCTTCCATTAACATGCACAGCATTAAATCCACAGCGCGATGTGTTTCAACCTTATATTACCTTACCAAGGTCAAAGCCGACCTACTGTTTCTGCACGAGTGTGGAATACCACACCTCAGCACCTACAGACAGTGTCGCGATGGTGGTCCCACGGGCCATCGATCTGGTCAGGGGGTAAATATTGCCATTCCTCCGGCCTGGGTATTCTGCTGCGGGGAGGTAACTTCACCATCTCCGAAGTTAAGGAGGTGGTGGGCGGCTGCCTCCTCGTAGCAGATGTAATCTACAACAACGCTCCGCTCCGGTTGATCAACGTGTACGCCCCGGTACAATGCAGCGAGCAGCTGACCGTCTTCCAGCAGCGCCCACTACTGCTGGCGACATCCATGCCGGTCATCCTAGGCGGTGACTTCAACTGCAGCATTGATGCAGCTGGACGATCCGGCAGAGACGACAGCAAACTGGACGCCAAGTCCAGATTCCTAATAGAAACAGTTAAAGATGCCAAACTGCACGACGTCTTCAGCAAACCTGCAGACGGAGCGCAGCATAGATACACCTGGTCAAGATCGGACCAGTCTGCCCGTTCCAGCATTGACTTCCTGTTTGTGTCCCGCACTGTCATGGTCGGATCCACCGACGTCAAGCCGGTGTTCTTCTCCAAGCTTTGCCTCTTACTGATTGACTTTCACTTACAGGATGACCAGCGGGTTGGCAGAGGGACATGGAAGCTCAATGCTACACTGCTAACCCCAGAGAACGTTGAGGAACTCAAAAGGGATTACAAAGGTTGGAGGACCGTGAAACCCCTCCTGAGTCTCCAGTTCACTGGTGGGAAGCGATCAAGGAGTACATCAAGAGGTTCTTCATCCATAAAGGTGTTCAGAAGGTGAGAGAGAGAGAGAGGAAAATGTCCCAACTCCAGAAAAGTATGCAAAATCTGCTCCGGCTGCAGTCAATGGGGGTTGAGGTCAAGGAGGACCTCCAAGAGGTGAAGAGCCAGCAGGCCTCGCTCTTTGCCAAGGAGGCCTCCAAGATCATCTTCCGGTCCAGAATCCGCTCCATTGAGCAGGATGAGATGTGCCCGTGTTACTTCTTCCAAAAGGTACACAGAGAGAGCTCTGTGATCAGCAGCCTGAAGGCAGAAGATGCCTCTGTGACGGCTTCGCAGTCCGACATACTAAGGATCAGCAAATCCTTTTATGCTGGGCTGGATGACGCGAGGCCCACAGACAGCAGAGCCTCCCAGTCCTTCCTGTCATCTAACACAGAGGTCTTAGATAACAGCAGGAGGGAGAGACGAGACAAGCCGCAAACTCTGGACGAGCTGACAAAGGCCGTCGAGTCCTTCGAGACAAGTAAAACTCCCAGAAGCGATGGCTACCAGTTGAGTTGTATTCTGCCCTGTGGGACTGGGTCGGCCCAGACCTGCTGGAAGTATACGAGAGTATGCTCCTGGCCGGCAGCATGTCAGACTCCATGAGGAAAGGCATCATCACCCTCATCTACAAGCGGAAGGGGGAGAGGGCAGAAATGAGAAATTGGCGGCCCATCTCACTGCTTAATGTTGACTACAAGATTCTGTACAAAGTCATAGCCAGTCGATTCAAGTCTGCTCTGGAGTTGGTGATCCACCCTGATCAGACCTGTACTGTACCCGGCAGGAAGATCTCTTATAGTCCCGCGCTACTCAGGGATACGATCGCCGATGTACGGGACAGGAGGGTGGACACCTGCCTCATCAGCCTGGACCAGGAGAAGGTTTTTGACAGGATATTGCACACATACATGATGGACGTGCTTTCCAAAATGGGGTTTGGGGAGGGAATCTGCAATTGGATCAAACTTCTCTCCACACACATCAGTAGCGCAGTTTCAATCAATGGGTGGGAATTGGAAAGTTTCCTGATCCAATCTGGAGTCAGACAGGGCTGTCCTCTCTTCCCGGTCTTGTTTGTTTGCTGTATTGAACCCTTTGCTGAGTCTATTAGGATGGATGCGAGCATAAGAGGGGTGACAATCCCAGACAGTGGATGCACTCAGGTTAAAACCTCCCTGTACATGGATGACGTCGCCGTCTTCTGCTCGGATCCGCTGTCCGTGCGCAGACTGATGAGCATCTGCGACCAGTTCGAACTGGCCTCGGGAGCCAAAGTTAACCACGGCAAGAGCGAGGCCATGTTCTTTGGGAACTTGGCAGACCGATCCTTTATCCCCTTCACCGTTAGGTCAGACTACCTGAAGGTGCTGGGGATATGGTTCGGAAGGGCCAGGGTATGCGCCAAAACCTGGGAGGAGCGAGTAGCCAGGGTACAACACCAGCTGAGAATGTGGGGGCAGCAACTCTCTCCATTATGGGTAAGAACCTGGTCATCAGGTGCGAGGCACTTACGTTGTTGTTGTACGTGGCGCAGGTCTGGCCCATACCCCACTCCTGCGCTGTGGCAGTCACCAAGCCATTTTCCGCTTCATCTGGGGATCTAAAAAGGACCGTGTCCGGAAGGACACGATGTTCAAACCTCTGGATAAGGGTGGGAAAAATGTACCCAACGTGGCCCTCATCCTGATGACCACCTTCGTGTGCGGCTGCATCAAGCTGTGTGTAGACCTCCAGTACGCAAACTCCAAGTGTCACTACGTGCTGAGATTCTATCTGTCCCCGGTGTTGCGAAGGATGGGCCTGGTCACACTGCCGCAGAACGCTCCATCCAGTTGGACTGTGCCCAACCACCTATCCTTCGTGGAGCAGTTTCTGCGGGATAACACCTTGGACCACCGATCCATCAGGCAGTGGCCCTCAAGGCCCTCCGGGAAAATGAGACGGTGGATCCTGTCGGATGGTTCCTCGAGCAGACTGCCAAAGTCATTTGGCGGAATGCCTCATCACCAGAACTTTCAAACAAGCACCAAGATGTAGCTTGACTGGTGGTGAGAAGACCCCTCCCCGTCAGATCGTTCCTGCACGCCCGAAGTCTCACCCCCTCCGCACAATGCCCTCACGGTGGATGTTCTGGGGAAGAGACAGTTGCCCACCTCCTCCTGGAATGTGTCTTTGCAAAGCAGGTGTGGAAAGAGATGCAGTGGTTTTTGTCGAGGTTCATCCCAAGCAGCTCTGTAACACAGGAGTCTGTGCTCTACGGACTGTGCCCAGGGACGCACACCGAGATAAACATCAACTGCTGCTGGAGGACTATCAATTCGGTGAAAGACGCCTTTTGGTCAGCCCGAAACTTGCTGGTCTTCCAGCGCAAAGAGTTGTCCACGACTGAATGTTGCAGAATGGCACATTCCAAGGTCTAGAACTACGTGCTGAGGGACGCACTAAAGCTTGGGGCAGCCGCAGGAAAGGCTCAATGGGGAAAGACCTCAGTGTAAGGTCCCCCCACCAAGCTGAACCGAGGGGCGAGATCCATGGGAAACCCCTTGAACTGCATCGGGAAAATGTTTTTTCCTGTAAAATGTTTTTTCCTGTAAAATGTAAAAATGTATCTGGCACGACAAATGTGAAATGGAAGGGTTGTGAGGCAACTCATGATTGTATTGAAGCAAACGGACCTCCTTTCCACTGTTTGTAATTTTTGACTTGGTGCTGTTTGAAACTGGTGATGTATTTTTTACAGATCTTTATGAATAAAGTATATTTTGGAAATAAAAAAAAAGTTCAGAGAAGTTTCACTTCAGAGAAGGCTGATTCCTAGGATGAGGGGTTTGTCTTATGAGGAAAGTTTGAGCATGTTGAACCTGTACTCATTGGAGTTTAGATGAATGAGAGTTGATCTTATTGAAACATATAAGATCCTGAAGGGGCTTGACAGGGTAGATGCTGAGAGAATGTTTCCTCTCATGGGGGAATGTAGAAATAGCGGACACAGTTTCATATTGAGGTGATTCCAATTGAAGATGGTGATGAGGAGGAATTTCTTCTCTCAGAAAGTCATTAGCGTTTGCAATTCTCTTTCCCAGCGAGCAGTGCAGGCTTGGTCAATGAATATATTCAAGGCTGAGTTGGACAGATTTTTGATTGACAAGAGAACCAAGGGTTATTGGGGGGCAGGAAAGTGGAGTGAAGACCACGATAAGATCAGCCATGATTTTTTTGAATGGCGGAGCAGGCTCAAGGGGCTGAATGGCCTACTGCTGTTCTCACTTCTTATGTTCTTATACCTACACAGACAGTCCTTTTTCACAGCTAATCTAAAACAAATGATATTTTAATTACTCTTTCACACAATCCTTTCCGACTGAAACATACTTCATTCACCCGACTTCATTCTCCAAACCTAGATCCAGTACCATCTCCTTCCCCATTGGATTGGAAACATACTGATTCAGAAAGTTCTCTTACACACATTCAAGGAATTCTTCTCCCTCTTTGCCCTTCACACAGTTATTTTCCCAACCTGTATTCGGATAATTGAAATCTCCATTAGCATTACTCAGAGGTTCTTGCATCTTTCGACAATTTGCCTGCAAATTTGCTCCTCTGTCCACTTCCTACTATTTAGTGGCCTGGATATACACTGAGCAGTGGAATAACTCCTCTGTTGATGCATTATTCTAAACAAATAGATTCTACCTTTCAACCCTCAAGTACAGTTTCTCTTCCTAGTGCTCTAACAGTATCTTTGCTCAATACAGCTGCACCCACACAATCCTCTGCCTATTTTTCTTCTCTATCTTTCTTGAATACATCACAGTGAGGAATATTAAGTTCCCATTCCTCCCCTTGTTTGATCCATGTCTCCGTTATTGCCACCGGATCACAATCCCATGTGACTGCTTGTACCTGCAGCTCACCAATCCTATTTACCATGCTGCAAGTATTTACAAACATGCACTCTAAACCTATCTCAGTCTACCTTGCATTTGTCTCTTGTTTGAGTCTTGTGTTTCTGAACTATTCTTTATTCTAATGCTGTTTGTTTCTCTCAGTCCTCGGTGCACCTTGTATTTATTCTCTAATGCTTCATCCTTGTGCCCCTCCCCCAGCCAAATTAGTATAAATCCTTTCACAAAGCATTAGTTAAAGTGACAGCGAGGACATTTGTCCTGTCCATTTTGTGCAGGGCACATCAACACCAGTCGTGGTGACAATGTTCCTGGAAGCTGTAGCCCTGCCTCATCCAACATTTCTCCAGCCATGCATTAACCTGTATTATCCTACTATTCCTATACTCACTAATACACATGGGAGTAATCCAAATATTCTAACCTTTGTGGTATTGCTCTTTAACTTCCTTCCCAGCTCCTAAAACTCTGATTGTAGGATCTCAACCCTTTTCTTACCTATGTCATTGGTTCCAAAATAGACCACGACTTCTGACTGTTCTTCTTCCCCATCGAACATATTTTGAAGCCTGAAAACTGATTTCAGAATCTCACACTTGGTCCCACTGCCAAGCGGCCGGTGGGGGTGGGGGTGGGGAGGTGAGCGGGGTGGGGGGGGGGGGAAGCTGCACCGAGGTCCCCCCACTGCTGGTAATATGCGGCGGGCCTTTCCCGAAGTCGGGGGTCGAGGCGGGCCTCTTCCCGCAGAATTTTATGGCCCCCTCCTGCCGTGACCCATGACAACGAGAGGCTGGTAAAATTCAGCCCAATATGTTCAGCAACAATGGCGGTTCTTGCTGCCCTCTTCTGGTCATTGGCTGATTTACATGCAAAGTTTCTGCAAAATGAATGTGACGTGGATATATTGCCAGGACAGGGGAGGATCACCTTGAGATGTTTTTAGGAAAAAGCAGAGCAGTTGGACTAATTGGAGAACACAGCCAAAGATACAGCACTGGCATGATGGGCCAAATGGTCTTTGTTCACTATTCTGTGACTCGATGAACATTTCCCATCCTAATTTCACATTTTCTGCAACTGCAGCATTTGGCTTTGTAAAGGTCTGGTGTGTAGACTTTTCCCAGAACTGCAAATAGTACCTTGTGACAATATAAACTGTCAGTGTGTGAATGTGGGTGTCACATTTCTATACAAAATGAGAGCTGAAGTTATGACGGTGTCAGTTGTAAATGTATTTTCATTATGTTTCTAATCTGTAATATGTTATACATATCTATGATTGAAACTGTGCTCCTGTAAATGGTGAGTTTTATTAATCATTCATTGGATGTGGACATCGTTTACAAGGCCAACATTTACTGCCAATCCTGACTTGCCCTTGAGATGCTGGTGCTGAACCGGCTTCCTGAACAGCTGCAGCCCGTGTGGATTTGCAGTTTTTCTTGTAGTTGTTCATTTGAAACAGGTGAACGGTATGCTCGGGCATTTCAGAGAGCAGTAAAGAGTTAACTACATTGCTGTGAGTTTGAAGTCACACATGGGCCAGACCAGGTGAGGAGAACAGATTTCCTGTCCTAAGAACATTAGTGAACCTATACTCCAGTTGTTTCATTCTCACCATTACTGATACAAGCTATTTATTGCTGATTTATTTCATTAACTGAACTTAAATTCTGCAACTGTGGTGATGGGATTTGAAATCACTGTCACCAGATTACTGATGGGATTTGAAATCACTGTCACCAGATTACTGATGGGATTTGAAATCACTGTCACCAGATTATTGCTGGAATTTGAAATCACTGTCACCAGATTAGTGATGGGATTTGAAATCACTGTCACCAGATTATTGCTGGGATTTGAAATCACTGTCACCAGATTACTGATGGGATTTGAAATCACTGTCACCAGATTATTGCTGGAATTTGAAATCACTGTCACCAGATTAGTGATGGGATTTGAAATCACTGTCACCAGATTATTGCTGGGATTTGAAATCACTGTCACCAGATTACTGATGGGATTTGAAATCACTGTCACCAGATTATTGCTGGGATTTGAAATCACTGTAACCAGATTATTGCTGGGATTTGAAATCACTGTCACCAGATTACTGATGGGAGTTGAAATCACTGTCAGCAGGTTATTGCTGGGATTTGAAATCACTGTCACCAGATTAGCGATGGGATTTGAAATCACTGTCACCAGATTATTGCTGGGATTTGAAATCACTGTCACCAGATTATTAGTCCAGGCCTCTGGATTACTAGTGCAGTAAATATAACCACTATTTTACTGTAGCCAGGGGTGCATCAATGGGCTCATTATGAATAAATGTGTGTGTCTGTGTGTGTGGTTTTGGAATATATTTGTGTGTATCTTTGTGTATAAATGTACTTCGGTGTTATTAATAAATAAAACAGAAATAAATAAACAAATATTTTTTTTTGAACAAGACAATTCAACCTGAATAAATGATAGATTTGTGCAAATAAGCATGTAAGCACTATTTAACATAAGAAATCAAAAAAGTTCGAGTTTAACATGGATGAAAGGAAGAGCACATGTAACAGGGCTTTAAGGTGATAAACACATAAAATCAGTGACTGGTTACAGCACAGAAGGAGGCCATTCAGCCAATCGTGTCAATGCTAGCTCACTGCAACAGCAACTCACCTAGTCCCACTCCCCTGCCTTTTCTACATTGCCCTGCAAATTTTTCTCCTCAGATAATTATCCAATTCTCTTTTGAAGGCCTCGATTGAACCTGCCTCCGCCGCACTCTCAGGCAGTGCATTCCAGATCCCAACCACTCGCTGCTTAAAATAGTTTTTCCTCATGTTGCCATTGATTCTTTAGCCAATCATCTTAAATCGGTGTCCTTTGGTTGTGGATCCTTCCAGCAATGGGAACAGTTTCTCCCTATCTACTCTGTACAGACACAAGAACACAAGAACATCAGTAGTATGAGAAATGGTCCATTTTCCTGCTGATTTTTCGATTGCCTCACCTCAATAACCACAATAACAATCATCTCCTTGGGTTTCAGGGTTTATTGAATGAATTTGCAGTCCTGACACAGTGTGAATCCACAGAAGTCATCGATAAGGTCCATCTACTGCCCCGTGACATGGTGTAGCTAGCTCTATTCTGTCAATGAAAGTAATTCGCATTGGCATTACATACTATATTGCTTGCTTGCTAGCTAATGCATTTTGCTGCTCTCCATTGATGTGTGTATGCTACTTTATTTATAGGAAGAAATATGTTTTAAATCAGACTGTGTTTTGAAGGCATCAGATTGGCTATACAATTTATATACAGATTAATTGCCCCCATGTCCGTGGCTGAGTCAATAATTTTGTACAAATGTCCATGGTGCAACATCAACATGTCAGTGCCTATCCCTGCACAGATAAGAGGGGCTCTCTCTTCATTTAGGGTGGGGGAGGGGGAATGGCTTTCCCAGAAGACATAAATCTCAAAGAACACATGCATTTGGAGTTTTGACTGAACTGAACTGCACAGAATGTTGTGAGATAACAATCCAGTTCCTTTTCCCACTCTCTTGGGGCTTGGGGAAAAAATGTTCTTCAAAACAAAGAAATAAATGCACTGGACACATTCAACTGGAGAAACGGGATCAAAATTATTTGCCGCTGTTTGTTGTTCCACCTCCCCTAAAGGTTTAATGGGTGTATGTGGCGTGGCAATGGAATGATGGAAACTCGGAAACCCCAAGGTAGATTTGCGCAGATTTGTGCTGAGCTGACGTACCACATTTAGTCTCAGTGTCCTTAGTTTAAGAATGGGAAAACGTAGCCAGGATTCCTCCTCCTAATAGCAATTCAGTGACTTGATGTCAATTACACAGGTATGGACCTGAGGCAAGGGAGAGATTAAGCTCAACTTGTGATGTGCTCCACAGTCAAGCAGCCTGTCAACAATGGCTCTCTCAGCTCACACATGAAGAATGTTCTAGAGGGCTGACCGAACCCATGGATCATAATCCCAGTGAGGACTCAACACCAGAGGAGGAGAAAAAGTTAAAAAAAACAGTGATTGGATAAAATAATTGAAATGCTGTTTGTAAAGTTATATATAATGCAATAGTTCATGCTGCAACAAAACAACATGATGTGGGTTTGAACCCGTAAGTGCCCAGCAGTAATATTCTCCATCTACAGACTAGGAGGCTCCTCAGTGAAAGTGAAATTGGAGTATCAGCCTAGGACATGAAGGCTCGTGCCAGTTATTTTAGCAAACCAAGACACACAGGTTCAACTGGTAGAAAGCAAAATTAGGACTGATGTCAGGTGTTCCGTACACAAATAGTGATCGCCGTGTGGAAAAGACTTCCAGATAGGGCAGTGAAGATAAAAAAGCTTGGCAACATTGAGGAAACAGTTGGAGAGTGTGGGAGTGCGGGATGCAGTTCTTTCTGCATCAATGAGCTGGCTGCGAGGTTTGCTAGTGTCACTCGGGAGGGTTTACACTAGTGTGGCATGGGGGTGGGAACCAGAGCAGTAGGACAGCAAGTGAAATAAATGAAGAGGAACTAGTATATAAGGCCAGGAAGGCTGAGAGGAAGAGTAGGCAGGGAGATGTTGCGGAGAACAGCGGGACTGGTGGTCTGAAGTGCATTTGTTTCAATGCCAGAAGTATAACAGAAGGCAGATGAACTTAGAGCTTGGATTAGTACTTGGAACGATGATGTTGTTGCTTTTACAGAGACTTGGTTGAGGGAAGGACAGGATTGGCAGCTAAATGTTCCATGATTTAGAAGCTTCAGGCGGGATAGAGGGGGATGTAAAAGGGGTGGGGGAGTTGCATTACATTAAGGAGAATATCACAGCTGTACTGCGGGAGGACACCTCGGAGGGGTCATGCAGCGAGGCAATATGGGTGGAGCTCAGGAATAGGAAGGGTGCAGTCACGATGTTGGGGGTTTACGACAGGCCTCCCAACAGCCAGCAGATATGTAGACAGATTTTGGAAAGATGTAAAGGTAACAGGGTTGTCGTGGTGGGTGATTTTAACTTCCCCTATATTGACTGGGACTCACTTAGTGCTAGGGGTTTGGATGGGGCAGAATTTGTGAGGAGCATCCAGGAGGGCTTCTTGAAACAATATGTAGATAGTCCAACTAGGGATGGGGCCGTACTGGACCTGGTATTAGGGAATGTGCCCGGCCAGGTGATCAAAGTTTCAGTAGGGGCGCATTTCGGGAACAGTGACCATAATTCCATAAGTTTTAAGGTACTTATGGATAAGAATAAGAGTAGTCCTCGGGTGAAGGTGCTAAATTGAGGGAAGGCTCATTATAACAATATTAGGCAAGAACTGAAGAATTTAGATTGGGGGCGGCTGTTTGAGGGTAAATCAACATCTGACATGTGGGAGTCTTTCAAACATCAGTTGATTAGAATCCAGCACCAGCATGTTCCTGTGAGGAAGAAGGATAATTTTGGCAAGTTTCGGGAACCTTGGAAAGCACGGGATATTGTGAGCCTCGTCAAAAAGAAAAAGGAAGCATTTGTAAGGGCTGGAAGGCAAGGAACAGACGAATCCCTTGAGGAATATAAAGACAGTAGGAAGGAACTTAAGCAAGGAGTCAGGAGGGCTAAAAGGGGTTATGAGAAGTCATTGGCAAACAGGATTAAGGAAAATCGCAAGGCTTTTTACACGTATATAAAGAGCAAGAGGGTAACCAGGGAAAGGGTTGGCCCACTCAAGGACAGAGAAGGAAATCTATGTGTGGAGCCAGAGGAAATGGGCGAGGTACTAAATGGGTACGTTGCATCAGTATTCACCAAGGAGGTGGACTTGGTGGATGATGAGCCGAGGGAAGGGAGTGTAGATAGTCTCAGTCATCTCATTATCAAAAAGGAGGAGGTGTTGGGTGTCTTGCAAAGCATTAAGGTAGATAAATCCCCAGGGCCTGATGGGTTCTATCCCAGAATACTGAGGGAGGCAAGGGAAGAAATTGCTGGGGCCTTGACAGAAATCTTTGCATCCTCATTGGCTACAGGTGAGGTCCCAGAGGACTGGAGAATAGCCAATGTTGTTCCTTTGTTTAAGAATGGTAGCAAGGAAATTATAGGCCGGTGAACCTTACGTCAGTGGTAGGGAAATTATTAGAGAGGATTCTTCGGGACAGGATTTATTCCCATTTGGAAACAAACGGACTTATTAGCGAGAAGCAGCATGGTTTTGTGAAGGGGAGGCCGTGTCTCACTAATTTGATTGAGTTTTTTGAGGAAGTGACAAAGATGATTGATGAAGGAAGGGCAGTGGATGTTATTTATATGGACTTCAGTAAAGCCTTTGACAAGGTCCCTCATGGCAGACAGATACAACAGGTGAAGTCACACGGGATCAGAGGGGAGCTGGCAAGATGGATACAGAACTGGCTCGCTCATAGAAGACAGAAGGTAGCAGTGGAAGGGTGCTTTTCTGAATGAAGGGTTGTGACTAGTGGTGTTCCGCAGGGATCAGTGCTGGGACCTTTGCTGTTTGCAGTATATATAAATGATTTGGAGGAAAATGTAGCTGGTCTGATTAGTAAGTTTGCGGAGGACACAAAGATTGGTGGAGCTGCGGACAGTGATGAGGATTGTCAGAGGATACAGCAGGATATAGATCGGTTGGAGACTAGGGCGGAGAAAATGCAGATGGAGTTTAATTCGGGCAAATGTGAGGTAATGCATTTTGGAAGGTCTAATGCAGGTGGGAAGTATACAGTAAATGGCAGAACCCTTAGGAGTATTGACAGGCAGAGAGATCTGGGCGTACAGGTCAACAGGTCACTGAAAGTGGCAACGCAAGTGGATAAGGTAGTCAAGAAGGCATACGGCATGCTTGCCATCATCGGTTGGGGCATAGAGTACAAAAATAGGCAAGTCATGCTGCAGCTGCACAGAACTTTAGTTAGGCCACAGAATATTGCATGCAATTCTGGTCACCACAATACCATAAGGATGTGGAGCCTTTGGAGAGGGTACAGTAGAGGTTTATCAGGATGTTGCCTGGTCTGGAGGGCATTAGCTATGAGGAGAGGTTGGATAAACTCGGAGTGTTTTCACTGGAACGACGGAGGTGGAGGGGCGACATGATAGAGGTTTACAAAGTTATAAATGGCATGGACAGAGTGGATAGTCAGAAGCTTTTTCCCAGGGTGGAAGAGTCAGTTACTAGGGGACATAGGTTTAAGATGAGAGGGGCAAAGTTTAGAGGGGTTGTGCGAGGGTGGTGAGTGCCTGGAACTT
The DNA here is from genome assembly GCF_036365525.1 of Heterodontus francisci. Lineage (NCBI taxonomy): Eukaryota > Metazoa > Chordata > Chondrichthyes > Heterodontiformes > Heterodontidae > Heterodontus > Heterodontus francisci. The sequence continues at coordinate 4,073,069 of NW_027140330.1, forward strand.
GCTGCCAGGGGAGGTGGTGGAAGCAGGTACCATAGAGACGTTTAAGAGGCACTCTTGACAAATACATGAATAGGGTGGGAATAGAGGGATTATGGGCCTCGGAAGTGCAGAAGATTTTAGTTTAGCCAGGCATCCAGATCGGCGCAGGCTTGGAGGGCCGAATGGACTGTTCCTGTGCTGTACTGTTCTTTGTTCTTTGTTCCTGTGAATAGGCCAGATGGCATTCCTCAGAATCCCAATGTTTATAACCTGTAAGGCTGAATAGCTACATGTCTGGGGATAGGTTATCTGTTTGCTTTGTAGTCTGAGTGAAGTGGCTTGCATTGGGAAAACAACCAATGGAAAAGAGATAACTCACCTACATGAGACTCCCTCTCATGCAGAGTGACAAGGTTATGATAAGCACGGTGAGGACACAGAACTGCGAGCTCAAGGTACAGCTAACAGATCTCCAAAATAGATTTGTCAAACCTGTATGTATTTTACATCACATCTTTGTAAAACCCTAGATCTTATTCACAAATGTGTTGCTGAATCTATTTCACTAATCCTCACATCAACTGGAGCCATTACGAAGTCCTTGTGGTCAAAATCCTGAAGTTTATCATTTTGGGTGTATTTAGACTGCATTTTCGATCAGTGTGAAGTGGTTTCAGCTTTGCACTGACACTTTTATTGTGTTCATTCAGAGGTAATGTAAGATCCATCTTCGAAAAGGGTGACAGAACTAAGCCGAATAATTGCAGCCCAGTTAATTTAACATCTATGTTAGTTGAGTGAGTATGCTCAAGACTGAGATTGGTAGAGTGTTGGACACGAATGGAAACAAGGGAAATGGGGATAGGGTGGGAAAAGGGTTGAGGTGGAAGATCAACCATGATCTTATTGGATGGTGGAGAGGCTCGAGGGGCCGTACAATCTACACCCGCTCCTATTTCTTATTTTCTAGGTCAATGTTTAGAATCTTTAAAGATAAAATTACTAAATATCCAAGTGAGAAAATAATTAGAAGCAGAAACACTGGTTTCATAAAGGAAAATCGTGCTCGACAAAACCCAATAGAGTTCTTTCGAAGTGACAGATAATGGTGGCCGTGTGTACAGGGACATTCGGAATGCCTTGGAAAAGTTAGTAGAGAGGAGACCATTGGAGAAGATTAACACTTTTGGAATTAGGGGAAGGGGATGAAATGGGATTAAAAACTGGTTCTGAGGGAGGGGAGAGTAGGAGTTAAGGGCAGTTTCTCCGTGGGGATGGAAGTGGGGAGCAGTGCCCCACACGGTTCTGTTCTAGTGCTGCTAATTTGTAGTGTGTAAGGTCACTTGTGCACTTGGCGAGGAGTGAATTATGGTGCGGGGCATGGGGAAGGTGCAAAAAGGCCATCTTTAAAAAAAGGAGTCTGGCCTCAAAGGTCGGGGCAGAAACACTTGTGACACCATGCAGTCACATTGACTACCTCGTATGCATGGGTTGGGCCTGTGTTGACAGCCTGAGCAATAAGGGAATAATTTTTTTCTGCAGAATGTAACATTTGTTTCGATTTAGGTTGAGTTGAAGAATGACGGATTTTATACAATTGAGAAACTGCTTGTTTCTCTTATGGATTTTGTTGAACCCAGACTGAGCCAGAACACTTCAATAACCTGAAACTTTCTCAGCACAGTAACTTTTTATTCATGTGATTGTGTTTTTTACTCCCCAGATCTAGAAGACAGCAGCTTGACAGATGATATTGAGTCTTCAAGCACTTCACTGAGCTGCTGTGCTTCCAGCAGAGGCTCTGCAGCAAGAGCAGGCTTGCCTTCCGAAGACTGCACTACGAAACAGACCATACAACTTACCGAAGAAATCCAGAACCCACAAGCCAAACAGAACTCATCCCTGACCTTTTGTAAATGTATTCACTTTCTCTACAAGCATGAAAAAACATGAGATAATCAAGATTAGAGCCGTCCGACAATCTGATCCATTCAAGCACGGGGAATAAGATTTTTTGGGGAGTGGGAGATGGTTGTAAATAGTTAAGGATCTAAAGGCTAAATGTGTTGATGAGCAACATTGTGGTCGAACGCGAGGAATTTTGAGACCAGAGAAGCATTGGTTCTACAAAACACCAGCGTTCATCGAGCATGACCTCTAATAATGCCTCATCAAAAAGATGACTATAATTCATAACCGAGTTCCTTTAACTTCTGTAAACAGCTGCTTTGAAACTGTTTACAAACATAATCACTTATATTGTGGATTTTTAAAAACCCAGTGTAATAAGTTCCTCTCCTTCCCAGAGATTTAAGTTATTATAATTCTCAAATGACATTAATCGGCTTGTCCCAATCAGTAGCCATTTGACCTGTCTGCTTTTGTAGACTAATTACACTCTATCCTCAAGGCTCAATGGGAACTCAGTGCATTTGTGTAAAAACCAGACAGGGAATTGTGAAAATAAACTAAATCTGTGTTTTTTAAGCTGCTGAAAACAAATTGCACGTTTTAATTTAGAAATGCATTTTGTCAAGTTCTCCCAATGGTCTAGAGGTAAAGGCACTGCCGTTCACCTGACATTCAACCATATGAACCAGAGGATCTCAGGCTTAATTCCCACTCTTGGTTGAGTTTGCTAATTTCAACTCGAGACGCTGTCGGGGATGCTGCAGTTACCTTAGTCACCACTTGAGCCATGTAGGTTTGGTGCTCCGAAGTCGGAGATGATAAAGGGGGTGCAGAAGGGAACGGTGGCCTCATTCCCTGTCTCTGTTCAAGTTTTGGAGCTGGGAGATCCACCAAACACCACCAGGTTTCATCAATTTCTGTCTCCGCTGGGCAAGCTAATATTGTCACTTGCTGTCCTTCCATCCTCTTCGCAACCTCTCACAATCACTCTGGTGAGCAGATTGTTGAGGTATTTGCTGTTTGCTTCTCTCATTGCAGTGTGTCAGGGGCCTGGAGAACATGACCTTTGGAGATGTTGCATGGTTTTGGAGGGTGCTGGACTCAATCATTAACCTGTTGAGGAATAAGCAGAACAAAGAGACACTAATGCTTGAGGTGCTGTCATACATGATTCAGTTGAGAGCAAATACTAATCCACCCTTTGTCGATACAATCCTCAGCAGAATTCAGTCACTCTTTGAGGGAAGGTGTGAGAAAGTACAGGTGGAAATGTTCCAATGTGTTGGGAAACTTGACCAAGTGGAATCTGAGGGTGAAGATCTTTCTTCTACCAACAGGTCCATTCCAAACTGGTTCACTTATTGTTGAACTTGGATGGAAAGAGTGAGGAGATCATCAGATCTTGTAGGTCAACACTGTGGATGATCTTGCCACTTACTGGATCTGCCGAGGCTTCCTCATAGATATCTAGAGGAGCCCAATGGGAGTTACATGGACTTCCTCAGATACCTATCACAGCAGTTAGTTTAAGATGCTTCGAAACCTGTGGAGCTTTTATCACTTCTCCAAGGAAGACAGTCACAGTGACTGCCTGACAGTGTTGGATCTTAAGGATGTGAGAAGTCAGCTGCTCCACAATACCAGGCAGACTGGGACCAGCATATTCCACCATTGCTCTGGCAGCAGAACAACCACCTTGTTGAATTTGCAGAGGTTCATCATCTGTTCCCATCCTTCATTTCTTTCCATGTATTCAGCTCCGTCTCTATAATTGTCTGATTCAAAGGGATCTTTAGTGTCTCCACACTATTGACACACAAATCCCTACTTATAGATGTTTGAAATTTAGCTGTGAATTCGCTCTGCTGTGATTCACTCTCAGAAACAAAACCATTGATCAGAGAAAGATCAATTTCTATACCATGGATTGTGAGTTATTCTTCAATAATGAGCAGGAGCAGCTCCGAGAACACGCGTGACCTTTTCAACTTTACTCCTGCAGCAGCTGGAACGTGTCTGACCCGCCCGGTGGGTTACCTGGTGGATGAGCTGTGTAATGAACTGCTGCTGTCCCCCACCAGAATGAAACCTAAAGACACAGACCTCGATCCTCCTCCACCTCCTCCTCTTCAGAACAACAAACTGATCATTCTTTCAACATGACCTACACATTTGTAAATGTATGGATTGTAATCAAATAAATATTCTGTTGTGTTATTGTAACTATTGGTGAATCTTCAAACCCATTCAGGGAGGTAGTATTCCTTACACAGAGCAGCAGTGAGCAGGAGGAACTGGGGATAACATTGAGGAGAAATCTGTCTCTCCCCGGGGGTGACAGAAGCAGGAGGTCTCAGCTGAGGATTCCAAGAGCAAGATCTCTGAGGCCTCGGCTGGTAAAGATCAATGATTGATGAGCATTGGTCTCACACACAGGCTGTGGAGACAGTCTCTTCTCTCCTGGTGCAGATGACGGGACAATTGGAGGAGTCCAGAACTCACACCGACAACACAATGAGGGAGGCAACACATGAAGTGAGGAAGACCCTGGGCACTGGCCGTCCGGGAGATCAATGTAGCTGCCAACCAGACATTAGGAGGAGGGTAGAAGAGCTCTGGTCACTTCTACAGTGACAACAATTACTGCTTCCATAGCTGGCATTCTGACAACGTAGCCTTGACTGCTTAGAAACTGCAGTTTCATCATCATTTCCATAACTCCTGGTAAATCCGTAATCCAGAATTAGCCCACTGTGTGTTCACATTTAGCCATTTCTCCCCCGTCGCTCCAGTCATTTGATTCTGGTGGGTGCACTGTCACAAAATGATCAGAGTTACAGAGGCTCAGAGAGGGAAATCATGGCAGAAATCCCAGTGGTCACTTCTGGTGAGGAGTTTTGCTGTGGGGCCATGTCCCACTTCACTTGCCAGACCAGCTCCCAGAAGTGGGTGGTTTTCGGAAGGAAATTCCAGCTGGTGATTTTGGGATACGGGTGCTGTGATAATAAGACTCGCCTGTTTGAAATCTGGTTTTCACATAACATTCTGATGACCATAATTTGAAATTGCATGGAGGCATGAAAACAGAAAGCTGCAGTTCATCACTCGAGTGCTGATTCGAAGCAATGTTCTTGGTGCAGTATAAGTGGGTTCCACACACACATTTCCACTGAAGGTGTGAAGTGTGCTGTCTGACACACAGCAGCATGTTTCAGGATCACTCAGGGACTGAGGGAACGAAGGCACAGGTTCACAGATACAGTACTGGAGGTCCTGATCGAGGAGGTCCAAAGGAGGAGGAATGTCCTGTACTTACAGAGGAGAAGGAGTCCACCTCCCTCTCCTGTCCTTCTCTCCTGCCACGGCAGGTGCTGCTCAGCCTGGCCTCGTGTCCTCCTCCCATTTCTCCCGCAGACCGAGCAAGATGTCAATGACCAAACGCTCCCTTTCTCCTGCTGATTCCTATAAAGTTTCCAATAAGGTGGAGTAACACAGCACTTAACCTTTGTAGGTGAAATCCTCAGAGTATTTCCCGAGTAAATGCTGACAGAGTGTTGGTGAAGTCTTGACAAAGTTTCCCAGAAAGTCTCCCAACGTGTTTCAAATGTCCTCTTCAAACCTCCAGCAGTAAGTGAACAGTAAAAGGTGATTAATCTTCAAATAGCACTTGAAATCCCCAGCGATGACTTGTTTACTCCTGTCACTGTCAGGAGACGGTGTGAGTTCAACAGCCAGCCACCAAAATGCTGATCTGAGCAAGATGTCGATGACTAAACACTCCATTTGTCCTGGTGACTCTGATAGGGAGGGGTCGACCCAACTCACAATCTCACTGATTTCACACAAATCATAAACTGCAGGACTGTCTGTGAAATTGACCTCCAATGTAGCATTCAAAATAAAATATGAATTCATAATTTAATAATTTGTTTTAAAACTCCTCTGTGGTCACTGTGATACAAAAACACTTCACTTCCTTCATGTGATGATGTGATCTTCCAAAAGGAAATTGAAACAGTCCTCGTTCAGGAGTGAGAATTCTTCTGGTCACTGGCTGCAGAGTTAAAGGTGCCAACAATAGCTTCCTCTCTTGCGGATTTCCACTGTAATCACAGTTTCATCGAACAAGGAAAGTGTTTACCAGCATATATCAGCAGCATGGAATTCTGTTGTGTATACAGGAAAGGGAGGTGGGAACAGGACAGGCACATGGGATTAGGACGACTGCTCATGTGGAGGATGATCACCAGTAATCTATCAGAGATCAGATTGCACCAGAGAGACTCCAAAAGAGAAACTGGTGTTGAATTTGTGAGGCTTGCTTTGTGGAATGCTTTAGTATTTGATGAGAATGTTGAACCAGTGAAATTTTGCAGCTGTGGGATGACAGTTACTTGAATAGATATTATAATATTTATTGCAACATTAAGGTACCATGTGTACTGAGTGTAACAACGTTAGCAGCATCCAATCATACAGCTGTGAAATATCTGCAAATGTTGCTATTTATGTCGTGAGACAAATTGAAAAGTGTTTAACTTCTCTGCGATTTAAATAGACATCGAGTCACTGGACCCAGAACCCTGAAGTGGAAGAAAATCATTCTCGTTCTCGAGGGGCTGCCTAAGAAGAAGAAGAAGAAGAAGAATGGAATAAAGTAACACCCTGACAGTTCATTAATTGTCTGTATGGAACCTTGCAGAATTTGGAAGACAGGCAGAAAAGTCAAAGTCACTGTCCTGGTCACAAGTCCTCCACTCCTCCAATATTGCATATTTACATCTCTATAAAGGAGATGGCTTTTTGGTAAAGGAGCAGAATTCCTGCTGTGTATTTGTGTGAGGTCCTGGGTTCAAATCATACATAAGCCCTCATTTCGCCAGTAACATTAGAACTTGTCAGTGAAGTATTTAATACTTTTTCCCATGCGAATTGTGAAATTTACAGAAGTCTGCTACAAAAGAGGTTGAACCTCTGTTGAAAAAGGGAGCGAAGGAAAGACCGAGTAATTACAGGCCAGTCAGACTAACCTCAGTCATGGCCCAATAACTGGAACCTATTCTGAGAGACAGAATAAACTGTCAGTTCGAAAAGCATAGGTTAATCAAGGATAGTCAGCATGGATTTTTAAGCGAAGATCTTGTTTGACCAACTTGATGGAATTTTTTGAAGAATTAACAAGGAAGATAAATGAGGGTAGTGCAGCTGACGTGTCCTACATGGATGTTATCAAGGCATTTGGCAAGGTCCCACATGGCGGACTGGTTAAATAATTAAAAACCCATGGGATCCAGGGAAATGCAGTAAGGTGGATACAAAATTAGCTCAGTGGTAGGAAACAAAGGGTAATTGTTGACGGGTGTTTTAGCGACTGGAGGGCTGTTTCCAGTGTGTTCTGCAGGGCTCAGTACCAGGTCCCCTGCTTTTTGTGGTACATATTAGCGATTTGGAAGTCAATGTAGGGGGCATGATCAAGACCTTTGCAGACGACACAAAGATTGGCCATGAGGTAGATAATGAGGAGGATAGCTGTAGGCTGCAGGAAGATATTGATGGCTTGGTCAGGTGGGCAGAAAAGTGGCAAATGGAATTCAACCTGGAGAAGTGTGAAGTGATGCATTTGGGGAGGTCAAACAAGGCAACAGAATGCACGATACTGAGAAGTATAGAGGAAGTGAGAGACCTTGGATTGAATGTCCACAGATCCCTGAAGATGGCAGGACAGGTCGATAAGGTGGTTTAGAAGGCAGATGGAATCCTTTCCTTTGTTAGCCGAGGTATAGAATACAAGAGCAGCGAGCTTATGCTGCAACTGTATAACTCATTGGTTAGGCTACAACTTGAGTTCTGTGTGCAGTTCTGGACACCTCATTACAGAAAGGATGCAATTGCACGAGAGAAGGTACAGAGGAGATTTGCAAGGATGTTGCCAGGACTGGAAAAATGCAGCGATGAGGAAAGACTGGATAGGCTGGGGCTGTTCTCCTTGGAACAGAGAAGGCTGAGAGGAGATCTGACTGAAATGTACAAAATTTTGAGCGGTCTAAATAGAGTGGAAGCGCAGGGTCTATTCACCTTAGCAGAGAGTTCTGTGACGAGGGGGCATAGATTTAAAGTGATTTGTAGAAATATTAGAGGGGAGACGAGGAAAAACCTTTTCACCCAGAGGATGGTGTGGGTGTGGAACTCACTGCCTGAAAGGGTGGTTGAGACAGAAACCCTCTACTCATCCAAAAGGAGTCTGGATAATCACCTCAAGTGCCGTAATCTGCAGGGCTACGGACCAAATGCTGGAAGGTGGGATTAGAACAGGTGGATCGTTTTTCAGCCGCCACAGACATGATGGGCCAAGTGGCCTCTTTCTGTGCGCTGCACCTTCTATGATTCTGTGATTCTTAACTGTCTCCAGCATCTTGCTTATTGATTTTCTTGTTTTTCTTGTTTTTCACTTTGTCGATGCCTTTGAATAATTGTGGATCCTTCTTCAGGGTGTCTTCTTTCACCAGGTAGTTCTGACCTCTGATGATGTTGATCGTAAACAGCTTCAATTCGCTGATAGTTCTGGAACTGAGCAGATTTCCTTTGCTTGAATCTACAACATGGAACTCAGTCTGACATGTGGACCCATGGGAGGATTTGAATGCAACCCCTGCGTTGGAGTTGCATCCATCCAATAAGAGACCGAGTAGAAGTGACAGTTCTGTCAGTCGAACATGAGACTTTTAATGGCAGGGTTGTGAGTTTGAGTGCCATTCTGTTTTTCCCTTTTTTAAGTCTTCATGAGCAGAGAGTACATGGAGTGTTTGGAATGAGCAAGTCTCACTTTGATTCAGGACTCTCACCACTCAGCAGCATCTCACTATGAAAGATTGAATTGGATCTCATTTCATTCTCAGCTCGGGGTCTGTGTGGCTCAGTGGCACTTCTGGCTGTCTCCCGCTTCACAATCCATCAGTACCGAGAAAGCAATGGGGAATATTACTCACATGTTGTGTTCTTTAATTTTTTGGAAAACTTGAATGTATGTATTTTCTTCCAAAACAAGGACACCAAGCCACTCTTGGCGTGGGGCTGAAATAGCTCAGTTGGGAGAGCGTTAGATTGAAGATCTAAAAGTCCCAGGTTCAATCCCGGGTTTCAGCAATTCCGCTTCCTTATGCGTCCCTTGCCTTGGTTCTGATTTTCCAGTTGCACAATTTACTTTGAAATTATTTACCAAGCACCAGTGGATTGAATTTGAGAAACAACACAGAGTCATTTACAGCACAGAAGGTCGTCGTTTGGCCTATCACGTCCATGCCGGCTCTCCCCGGAGCAATCTAGTCAGTTCCACTCACCAGCTCGATCCTTTACCTCCTGCAAGTTTCTTTCCTTCAAGTATCCATCCAATTTCCTTTTCAAATCATTGATTGTCTCTGCTTCCACCACACTCGTGGGCCAAGTCATTACCACACACAGCATAAAAAAGTTCCACCTCATCAAGGATGGGAAATACATATATCTTCTATATTTGCTTATTCTCTATTTCTATGAGAATAGACTGACAGTCAGCATGAAAGGGAACCCAAAAATCTTCGAGCAGCATGTAAATGATAAGTGGGTAGTAAGAGGTTGAGTAGGGCCTATTAGGGACAAAACAGATAATATAAGCATAGAGCTGCAGGGCAATGTTAATCTACTTAATGAGTACTTTGTATCAGTGATCACTAAGGAAGTGGAATTTGAAAAAATATCAGTCGAAGTGAAGAGACTAGAGGCAATGGAGAGAGCACAAATTAGGAGAGGGAGGTACTAAAAAGGCTGGCTGTGCTTCGGGAAGATAAATCACCTGGTCCGGATGGCTCACATCCCAGGTTACGAAAGGAAATGCGGATGCAGATAACGGAAGGGCTTGCTATAATCTTCCAATCTTCCCTGGATACGAGGGAGGTGCCAGAGGATTAAACAGTGGCAAATGCGACACCCTTATTCAAGAAAGGGAGTAAGGACAGTCTGGGTAACTGCAGGCTAGTTAGATTAACAGCAGTGGTGGGTAAGGTTTTAGAAAGAATAATCAGGGTAAAAAATCAACAGTCACTTGGAGAGGTTTGAGTTAATTAAGGAGAGTGAGCATGGACTTAAAAACGGGAGTTCATGCTTGACTAATCTAACTGCATTTTTTGATGAACTAACAGAGCAGGTTAATGAAGGGAATGCAGTGGATGTTGTTTATATGGATTTTAAGCAAGCTTTTGACAAGGTACCACATAAAAGGGCGGTTAACAAAACTGAGGTTCGTGGTATAGGAGGGTCAGTGTCCAATTGGATAGAAAATTGGTTTAAGGACAGAAAACGGCGAATCTTATTAAATGGCTCTTTGTCAGACTGGAGGATAGTCGACAGTGGTGTTCCCCAAGGGTCAGTGCTAGTACCACTGCTTTTTTTGCTAAAGCATTTTGGATCTTGGAATACAGAGTAGAATCTCAAAATATGCCGATGACACCAAACTTGGAGGAGTGGCAAACAGTGAGGATGATATGAACTGCCTGCAACAGGACAGTGATAGGCTAGCAGAATGGGCAGACAGGTGGCAGATGGAATTTAATAGTGACAAGTGTGAGGTGATGTATTTTGGCATAAGGAATAGGGAGAGGCAATATTTACTTAATGGCACAGTTCTAAAGAGTGTGTTGGAATAGAGGGACTTGGGGTTCATGTGCATCAATCTTTGAAGGTGGCAAGACATATTGCGAGAGTGGTTCGCAAAGCATATGGGATCTTGGGCTTTATAAATAGAGGCATTGAGTACAAAGCAGGGAAGATATGCTGAACCATTATAAAGCTCTGGTTAGGCCCCAGTTGGCGTGTTGCTTCCAGTTTTTCTTACCACACTTAAGAAAGCATGTGAGGGTCCTTGAGAGGATGCAGAGGAAATTCACCAGAATGGATCCAGGGATGGAGGATTTTAGTTACAAGGTTAGGTTGGAAAAGCTAGGGTTGTTCTGCCTCTATCAAAGGAGAGTGAGGGGAGAATTAATAGATGTGTTTTCGGCGATGACAGTTTTAAATAAGTTGGCAAGGAAACATTGTTCCCGTTAACTATTGGTACAAGGACTAGGGGACACAGATTGAAGGTTTTGGACAGGAGATACAGGGGGAATGTGCGGAAGAACTTTTTTACACAGTGATTGGTGATGATCTGTAATTCGCTGCCCACGAGGGCGGTGGAAATGGAGACAATCGATGATTACAAAAGTAATTTGAATGGGCACTTGAAGGAAATAATTTTACAGGGCAATGGGGATTGAGCAGACAAGTAATAACTCGTCTCCACTCCTAGTATTTCTAAATCCCACACATTCAATATAATGTGAACAATTATTTCCTGTTGTGTCTCTCTCCGATTTGTAAACCTCACTGTATTGGAGTGAAGTGACATCTACTGGCAAGAAACAACAACTGCCGTGATGAGATCAGCCATGATTGTATTGAATGGCAGAGCAGGCTCCAAGGGTTGACTTGCCGACTCCGGCTCCTCGTTCTTATGTTCTTAGAATCATACAGCACAGAAGGAGGCCATTCGGCCCCATTGTGCCTCTGCTGACTCTCTGACAAAAAGATGCAATTAGTATAACCCCCTGCCTATTTCCCCATAATCCTGGAGAATTTCACTTTGAAATATTTGTCCAATTCCTTTATGAAAGTTATAATTGAATCTGTTTCCACCACCCTGTCAGACAATTCATTCCAAATCCGAATCAGTTTCTGGGTAAAAAGATCTCTCCTCACCTCCCCTTGACATTTTTGGCCAATTATTTTAAATCTGTGTCCTCTGGTTACTGACTCCCAGGACAGTGGAAACAGTTTCTCCCTCTCTACCCTATGAAAATCCTTCATGATTCTGAACACCTCTATTAAATCTTCCCTTAACCTTCTCTACTCTGAAGAGAACAATCCCAGCTTCACCAGCCTGACCAGAGAACTGAAACCCCTCATCTCTGGTATCATTCCAGTAAATCTCCTCTGAACTGTCTCAGAAGCTTTGATGTGCTTTCTAAAGCCTGGTGCCCAGAACTGGACACATTACTCGAGCTGAGATCGAGCCAGCGACGCCCACATCCCACGAACGAATAAAAAAACGCTCCCTAAACAGTCCCCAATTCTTAAGCATTTATCGACACTCCCTGCCCAGTCCCCAAATTTATTCATTTAGAAACGCTCCCTGCCCAGTCTCCAATTCTTATTCAATTATAGACACTCCCTGCCCAGTCCCCAATTCTTATTCATTTATCGACACTCCCTGCCCAGTCCCCAATTCTTATTCATTTAGAGACGCTCCCTGACCAGTACCCAAATTTTATTCATTTAGAGACGCTCCCTGCCCAGTCCCCAATTCTTATCCACAGACGCTCCCTGACTAGTACCCAAATTTTATTCATTTACAGACGCTCCCTGCCCAGTCTCCAATTCTTATCCAGCTCCAGACGCTCCCTGCCCAGTCCCCAATTCTTATCCATTTCTCGACACGGTTTCGGGAAGCCTCACCGGGAAAAGCTTCACCACCGCCATCCGCAGGGATGCAGATGGGATTGTTCCATGTTATTGTGGCCCTGAGGCCCTGCTCCAGCTGTGTGAGCCCACAAAGTCTTCTCGCACTTTGTGAATATCCCGCTCCAACTCCGAACCCGCAGCTCCAGCTGCTGACAGAGCTGTCTCTACTGTGCCTGCGCGCCCCGCTCCTGTCACAGATAGCGCGGATTCTAGGCCGCTGAGCATTCTGGGCACCACACCTGTCATTAATGCTATTCATTCAGCTGATAGGTTTTATTGCGTACATTTCATGACCCGGAATCGTCGTGAGTGTTTTCTTTTGCACCTGTCAATGCCTGGGAGGATAGAGTCAGCTTCACTTTGTAGCCATGAGTTTCTGGTGTGAGAAAGTGGTGTTTAACTCAGTATATTTCAGTTTTTGGTCTGTGACTGTGGGTATTATTCAGTACCTGTTTGTTTCTGCTATTGCTATGTGAGTTTCACCACATATCTTTCAACAACTTGTATGTGAACATCAGCTTTTGTCTATATCTATCAGTTTCTGAGAAGTGAGAAAGGGTTTGATTCTATCCCTATCAGTTTCTGTTACATGCATGTGTCTTTCATCTGCACCTCCTCTGAGTGTGTCTTCTTCTCTGTACTTGTCGGTGAGTATGTGTTTTGCTTTGTATCTCTCAGTCATTGAAGTGTGAGCCTGGGTTTGTACCTAATTTCCTTTGTACCTTGTAGTTGGGATATGAAAGAAAGATTTTTACACGTTACCTGCCAACTGCTGCTTAGTGACTGTGGGTTTCACGCAGAATCTGTCAGTTTCTTGTCTGGTAATGCGAAGTTTACAAAGGACCTGTCAGTTTCTAGTCTGGGACTGAGTTGGTTTTACTCTGTCCCTAGCATTCGCTGGTATGTTAGTGTGGGGTTTACATTGTACCTGTCAGTTTCTTGTATGTGAGTGTTGATTTCACTCTGAAAAGCATCATAGATCATAGAATAGTAACAGAACAAAAGGAAGCCATTCAGCTCATTGTGCTTGTGCTGCTTCTCTGCACGAGCAACTCAGCTCATGCCACAGACTCATGTATTCCATGAAAACATGCAATTTGTTTCACTTCAGATAATTATCTTATACCATTTTGAAAGCCATGTTTGAATCAGCCTCCATCACACTCTCAAACAGTGCATATCAAATCTTAACCACTCGCTGTGCAAAATAAGTTTTTCCTCATGTTGCCTTTGGTTCTTTTGCCATTCACCTTTAATCGGTGTCCTCTGGTTACAGAGCTGTGTATAATATTCCCCATTGCTTTCTGAGCACTGATGGATTGTGAAGTGGGAGACAGCCAGAGGTCCCACTGAGCCGCACTGACCCCGAGCTGGGAATGAAATGAGATGAAGTTCAATCTTTCACAGCGAGATGCTGCAGAGAGATAAGAGTCCCGAATCAAAGTGAGACTTTCTCATACTTTTGCTGAATTTCATTTCAAACACTCCTTTTACTCTCTGCTAATGAAGCCTTAAAAAAGGGAAAAACAAAATGGCACTCAAACTCACCACTCTGAAATTAAAAGTTTAATGTTTGACTGACGGAACTGTCACTTCTACTCGGTCTCTTATTGGATGGATGCAACTGTATTCATCAACGCAGAGGTGTCATTCAAATCCTCCCATGGGTCCACATGTCAGACTGAGTTCCATGTTGTAGACTCAAGCAAAGTAAATCTGTTCAGTTCCAAAACTATCAGTGAGTTGAAGCTCATTACGATCATCATCATCAGAGGTCAGAACTACCTGGTGAAAGAAGACAATCTGAAGAAGGATCCACAATTATTCAAAGGCATCGACAAAGTGAAAAACAAGAAAATCGATGAGTCAATGCAAGCCAAACAGCAGAAACACTGAAGAATTCCATTCCATTCCAGTCTAGAACCCAGTCCTGTTGTTTTTGGAGTCAGGTCACAATTACTGCAACAACTTTGGATTCCCACTTGGCTATCTGTACATTTAGTTAATCAAGCTCTTTGAATCCAGCTCTCTGGTCCTCAAGCAGGCTCCATATGGAAATCAATTCCGCCTTCTGCAAGGCTGAAACCAATCAATGACCTTAAACTAAAAATGCCAAAGAAGAAGGGCTTGTCCAGGATTTGAACCCAGGATCTCTCACACATTCATTAATAACTCACGCTAAGCAAGAATCATACCCCGAGATCAACATGCCACTGATATCAGAACTTCCTTTTAGCTCCTGTGGAATTTCACTGGCAGCCAAAGCCGATCATCCATTTTTTTTTCAGAGCAAAGCAACATCTTGCAAATTCTGAAATAAAAACAGAAAGTGTTGGAAATGTTCAGAAGCTCTGGCAGCATCTGTGGAGAGAGAAACAGAGTTAACCTTTCAGGGCGTTTACCTTTTGTTTGAGCCATCCTTTCACACTGCTTCTGTCCACCCAATCTCACTTTCTATTTTATCTAGATTCCACCCACTCACTACCTAAGTACATTTATCATGAATTCCTCATATCTTTTAATAATGACAATTTTATATTTCTGGCCTTTGCTTTGGACTCCACCACAAGTGGAATCATGTCTCCATCAACCCAATCAAACCCATTCACTATTTCCTCACATTGCAATGTTTCTTTCACCCTGACAGACGATGGAATTTCTGCTGCTTGATTGCAGTTCTTGCCTCCTGCCAGTAGATGTCACCTCACTCCAGTGCAGTGAAGGTGACTAATCTGAGAGCACACAACAAGAAGTAATTGTTCACGTTGTTCATTTTTCAGTGAACAGGTCCCTCTATTCCTGCACACTCTTTAGAAATGTGCCATTAAGTATATATTGCCTTCCCCTATTCCTTCTGCTAAAATGCATCACCTCAAGCTGTGAAGTCAATTTCAGTGTAAGTTTAAAAGTGAATTCCCTTTTGTTTTCGGAGGACCAGGGGACTGCTGGGAAAGTAAAAAGTATATATTTGTGTGGTGTAAAGTCTCTTTCTTTTAGTTTCGGTGACTGCAGCTTTGATAGTAACGGAGGTGCGAGAGCGGGCTTACTGCTGTGAAGTCAATTTCATTGTAATTTTAAAAGTGAATTCCCTTTTGTTTTCGGGGGACCAGGGGACTGCTGGGGAAGTAAAAAGTATATATTTGTGTGGTGTAAAATCTCTTTCTTTTCGTTTCGGTGACTGCAGCTTTGATAGTAACGGAGGTGCGGGAGCGGGCTTACTGCTGTGAAGTCAATTTCAGTGTAAGTTTAAAAGTGAATTCCCTTTTGTTTTCGGAGGACCAGGGGACTGCTGGGTAAGTAAAAAGTATATATTTGTGTGGTGGCTGTAGCCGAGACACTACACGTGTAGTGTCTCCCACCCACCCTCCTCCTCTAACCAAAAAAAAAGGACTCTGGTGTGTTGATAAGGTAAGCTTTTTATTTAAGAAGTTCTGTCCGTTGGATTGCTAACCTAACAAGTTTTGACTTTTTGTTTTTGGTTTTTCAGTAGATTTGTTGGGAATTTAGAATAGTGGGAATGGAGGTTAAGGCAGTTGTATGTTCCTCCTGCAGAATGTGGGAGGTAAGGGTCGCCAAGAGTGTCCCTGCTGACTGCATCTGTGGGAAGTGCACCCAACTCCAGCTCCTCGAGAACCGCGTTAGGGAACTGGAGCTGGAGCTGGATCAACTTCGGATCATTCGGGAGGCGGAGGGGGTTATTGAGAGGAGTTATGGGGAGGTAGTCACACCTCAGGTAAAAGAAGTAGGTGGATGGGTTACCGTCAGGGGAAGGAGAGGGAACCAGCAGGCAGTGCAGGGATCCCCTGTGGCCGTTTCCCTCAACAACAGGTATACCGTTTTGGATACAGTTGCGGGGGACGACTTACCAGGGGCAAGCAATGGGGTACAGGTATCTGGCACAGAGTCTGTCCCTGTTGCTCAGAAGGGAAGGGGAAGACGAGCAGAACATTAGTCATTGGGGACTCCATAGTTAGGGGAACAGACAGGAGGTTCTGTGGGAACGAGAGAGACTCACGGTTGGTTTGTTGCCTCCCAGGTGCCAGGGTTCGTGATGTCTCGGATCGTGTTTTTGGGATCCTTAAGGGGGAGGGGGAGCAGCCCCAAGTCGTGGTCTACATAGGCACCAACGACATAGGTAGGAAGAGAGATGGGGATTTAAGACAGAAATTCAGGGAGCTAGGGTGGAAGCTTAGAGCAAGAACAAACAGAGTTGTTATCTCTGGGTTGTTGCCCGTGCCACGTGATAGCGAAGCGAGGAATCAGGAGAGAGAGAAGTTGAACACGTGGCTGCAGGGATGGTGCAGGAGGGAGGGTTTTGGTTTCCTGGATAATTGGGGCTCTTTCTGGGGTAGGTGGGACCTCTACAAACAGGATGGTCTTCACCTGAACCAGAGGGGTCCCAATATCCTGGGGGAGGGGAGATTTGCTAGTGCTCTTCCGGGGGGTTTCAACTAATTCAGCAGGGGAATGGGAACCGAAATTGTAGTGCCAGTGCACAGGATATTGAGAGTAGTGAGGTCAGGGATATGGTTACAAGGACGCAAGAGGGCACTGGCAAGCAAGAACCTGGTTTAAAGTGTGTCTACGTCAACGCCAGGAGCATCCGGAATAAGGTGGGTGAGCTTGCAGCATGCGTTGGTACCTGGGATCTCGATGTAGTGGCCATTTCGGAGACATGGGTAGAGCAGGGGCAGGAATGGATGTTGCAGGTTTCGGGATTTAGATGTTTCAGTAAGAACAGAGAAGATGGTAAAAGAGGGGTGGGGGGTGGCATTGTTAATCAAGGAGAGTATTACAGCGACAGAAAGGACGTTTGAGGACTCGTCTACTGAGGTAGTATGGGCCGAGGTCAGAAACGGAGAGGTGAGGTTACCCTGTTGGGAGTCTTTTATAGACCTCCGAATAGTTCCAGAGATGTAGAGGAAAGGATAGTGAAGATGATTCTCGACAGGGGCGAGAGTAACAGGGTAGTTGTTATGGGGGACTTTAACTTTCCAAATATCGACTGGAAATACGATAGTTCGAGTACTTTAGATGGGTCAGTTTTTGTCCAGTGTGTGCAGGAAGGTTTTCTAACACAGTATGTAGACAGGCCAACCAGGGGCGATGCCATATTGGATTTGGTACTGGGAAATGAACCCGGCCAGGTGTTAGATTTAGATGTAGGTGAGCACTTTGGTGATAGTGATCACAATTCGGTTAGGTTTACCTTAGCGATGGGCAGGGACAGGTATATACTGCAGGGCAAAAATTATAGCTGGGGGAAAGGAAATTATGATGCGATTAGGCAAGATTTAGGATGCGGAGGATGGGAAGGAAACTGCAGGGGATGGGAACAATCGAAATGTGGAGCTTATTCAAGGAGCAGCTACTGTGTGTCCTTGATAAGTATGTACCTGTGAGGCAGGGAGGAAGTTGTCGAGCGAGGGAGCCGTGGTTTACTAAAGAAGTTGAAGCGCTTGTCAAGAGGAAGAAGAAGGCTTATGTTAGAATGAGACGTTAAGGCTCAGTTAGGGCGCTTGAGAGCTACAAGCTAGCCAGCAAGGATCTAAAGGGAGAGCTAAGAAGAGCAATGAGAGGACACGAGAAGTCATTGGCGGATAGGATCAGAGAAAACCCTAACGCTTTCTATAGGTATATCAGGAATAAACGAATGACTAGAGTTAGATTAGGGCCAATCAAGGATTGCAGTGGAAAGTTGTGTGTGGAATCAGAGGAGATAGGGGAAGTGTTAAATGAATATTTTGCGTCAGTATTTACAGTAGAGAAAGAAAATGTTGTTGAGCAGAAACTGAGATTCAGGCTACGAGACTAGATGGGATTGAGTTTCACAAGGAGGAGGTGTTATCAATTTTGGAAAGTGTGAAAATAGATAAGTCCCCTGGGCCAGATGGGATTTATCCTAGGATTCTCTGGGAAGCTAGGGAGGAGATTGCACAGCATTTGTCCTTGATCTTTATGTCGTCATTGTCGACAGGAATAGTGCCGGAAGACTGGAGGATAGCAAATGTTGTCCCCTTGTTCAAGAAGGGCAGTAGAGACAGCCCTGGTAATTATAGACCTGTGAGCCTTACTTCGGTTGTGGGTAAAATGTTGGAAAAGGTTATAAGAGATAGGATTTATAATCATCTTGAAAAGAATAAGTTCATTAGAGATAGTCAGCACGGTTTTGTCACGGGTAGGTCGCGCCTCACAAACCTTATTGAGTTTTTCGAGAAGGTGACCAAACAGGTGGATGAGGGTAAAGCAGTGGATGTAGTGTATATGGATTTCAGTAAGGCGTTTGATAAGGTTCCCCACGGTCGGCTATTGCAGAAAATACGGAAGTATGGGGTTGAAGGTGATTTCGAGCTTTGGATCAGAAATTGGCTAGCTGAAAGAAGACAGAGGGAGGTGGTTGATGGCAAATGTTCATCCTGGAGTTTAGTTACTAGTGGTGTACCGCAAGGATCTGTTTTGGGGCCATTGCTGTTTGTCATTTTTATAAATGACCTGGAGGAGGGTGTAGAAGGGTGGGTTAGTAAATTTGCAGATGACACTAAGGTCGGTGGAGTTGTGGATAGCGCCGAAGCATGTTGTAGGGTGCAGAGGGACATAGATAGGCTGCAGAGCTGGGCTGAGAGATGGCAAATGGAGTTTAATGCGGAAAAGTGTGAGGTGATTCACTTTGGAAGGAGTAACAGGAATGCAAAGTACTGGGCTAATGGGAAGATTCTTGGTAGTGTAGATGAACAGAGAGATCTTGGTGTCCAGGTATATAAATCCCTGAAAGTTGCTTCCCAGGTTAATAGGGCTGTTAAGAAGGCATATGGTGTGTTAGCTTTTATTAGTAGGGGGATCGAGTTTCGGAGCCACGAGGTCATGCTGCAGCTGTACAAAACTCTGGTGAGACCGCACCTGGAGTATTGCGTGCAGTTCTGGTCACCGCATTATAGGAAGGATGTGGAAGCTATGGAAAGGGTGCAGAGGAGATTTACGAGGATGTTGCCTGGTATGGAGGGAAGGTCTTACGAGGAAAGGCTGAGGGACTTGAAGTTGTTTTCGTTGGAGAGAAGGAGGAGGAGAGGTGACTTAATAGAGACATATAAGATAATCAGAGGGTTAGATAGGGTGGATAGTGAGCGTCTTTTTCCTCGGATGGTGATGGCAAACACGAGGGGACATAGCTTCAAGTTGAGGGGTGATAGACATAGGACAGATGTGAGAGGTAGTTTCTTTACTCAGAGAGTTGTAAGGGCGTGGAACACCCTGCCTGCAGCAGTAGTAGATTCGCCAACTTTAAGGGCATTTAAGTGGTCATTGGATAGTCATATGGATGAAAATGGAATAGTGTAGGTCAGATGGTTTCACAGGTCGGCGCAACATCGAGGGCCAAAGGGCCTGCACTGCGCTGCAATGTTCTAAATCTAATTCTCACACTAGTCACTATTAAAATCCATCTGCACCTGTCCGCCCATTCTGCTAGCCTATCACTGTCTTGTTGCAGGAGGTTCATTTCATCCTCACTGTTTGCCACTTCTCCAAGTTTGGTGTTCTCGGCATATTTTGAGATTCTGCTCTATATTCCAAGATCCAAGTCATTTATCTGTCGCAAGTAAAAAGCAGTTGTTCCAGCAGTGACCCTTGGGGAACAGCACTGTCGACAACTTTCCAGTCTGAGAATGAATCATTTATTACGACTTGCTGTTTTCTGTCCTTAAGCCAATTTTCTATCCAATTGGACACTGACCCTCCTATTCCATGAACCTCAATGTTGTTAATCACCCTTTTATGTGTTGTTTCTTAAAATCCATATAAACAACATCCACTGCATGCCCTTCATCAACCTTCTCTGTTAGTTCATCAAAACATGCAGTTAGATTAGTCAAGCATGAACTCCCATTTATAAATCCATGCTCACTCTCCTTAATTAACTCAAACCTCTACAAGTAACTGTTGATTTTTTCCCTGATTGTTCTTTCTGAAACCTTACCAACCACTGCTGTTAATCTAACTGGCCTGTAGTTAGCCGGACTGTCCTTACACCCTTTCTTGAATAAGGGTATCACATTTGCTACTGTTTAATCCTCTGACACCTCCCCCGTATCCAGGGAAGATTGGAAGATTATAGCAAGCCTTTCTGTTATCTGCATCCACATTTCCTTTCGCAATCTGGGATGAAAGCCATCCGGACCAGGTAATTTATCTTCCTGAAGCATAACCAGCCTTTTCAGTACCTCCCTCTCTCAATTTGTTCCCTCTCCATTGCCTCTACAATCTCCACTTCTACTGATATTTTGTCAAATTCCACTTCCTTAGTGATCATTGATACAAGGTACTTATTAACTCGATTAACATTGCCCTGCAGCTCTAAGTATATATTACCCTCTTGGTCCCTAATGGAACCCACTTCACCTCTTACTACCTGCTTATTATACTGCTTGAAGATTTTTGGGTTCCCTTTCATGTTGACTGCCATTATATTCTCGTAGAGATAGAGAATAAGCTAAATATAGAAGATATAAATATTTCCCATCCTTGGGTGAAGTGGATTTTTTTAATGCTGTGAGTGGTAATGACCTGACCCACGAGTGTGGTGGAAGTAGAGACAATCAATGATTTGAAAAGGAAATTGGATGGATACTTGAAGCAAAGGAACTTGCAGGATGAAAGGGATCGAGCAGGTGAGTGAAACTGAGTAGCTGGCTCCGATAATTGCTGCAGTCACTGCGATCCCCCTTAATTTTGTACAAGGTGACAATGTTTGCATCACGCATGTTTTGAGCCCTTGTTGAGCTCGACTATGGAGGGCTCACTGTCCAGTTCCTCCATGACAGGGAAGTCTGGAATGGCACTGAGAGCTACTTCAGTGACTATGTTCTCCGTTATGTAGAGTTCAAGATAATGCTCCACTCACCTTTCCATCTGCTTGTTAGGTTCAGTGATGATCACCCCTCTCTTTGTCTTCAAAAGGTGCTGATTTAGTTCCTACTGGGCCCATTGCTTTCTTAATTCCTTCATACATCCCTCTCGCATCCCCCCATTCATCAGCAGAGTTTTAACCAGTATTGATTGGTGCAGTGCCGAGCAGTCTGCAGAGACTTGTTTCTGGCAGCTCTGAGAGCATTTAGATGTTGTTTGCTGGGGACTTGTTTGTAGTTCATGAGGACTCTCCTCTTAGTTACAGTAACTGACTCCATTTCAGTCCAATAAGCCTCAAAACAGTCAGCATTCCTCCCATCTCTTTTCCTAAACACAGTGAGTGCAGAGTTATAGATGGTGGTGTGCAGATGATTCCACTTTGACACTGCACTGAGGCCTTGAGCATTGTTGTCTGAAAGAGCCTGATCGAGGATGTTGAGGAACTCCTGGGTCCTTTCTGGATCAGTAGTTCGGCAAGTGTTGATCAGAAGACGACCTTTCTTCATGGATGGATGAAGCTTCCTTGGCTGAAGCCTGACCTTGTTACAGACCGGGGAGTGGTCAGTGTCACAGTCAGCGCTGTGAAAGCTGCGAGTGATGAGGACACTGCTGAGGGTGGTATGTCTGGTGAAGATAAGGTCTAGCTGGTGCCAATGGCATGATCTCGGATGTCTCCAGGACACCTTGTAGCACAGCTTGACCTGGAAGTAGCTGTTCATCACACAGAATCCATGGTGACAGCATAGCTCCAGCAACCTCTGTCCATTTTCGTTCATCTTGCCAATCCCCTGGTGCCCTATGCACATTGGCAAAGCTGTGTAGTCAGTACCAAAGCTTGTGTTGAAGTCTCCTAGAAGGTACAGTACCTCAGTGCTGGGAATTCTACTGATGGCAGTGTCAAGTGTCACATAGAATTGATCCTTGACATCTGGAGTGGAGGTGAGTGTCGGGACATAGATGCACACGAGATTAACTGGATTAGCTTGCTGACAAGTGAAGAGTAAGAAGTCTCTCTGAGCCTATTGTGGGTGGTTCACTCATCTCAAGTGGCGTGTATTTTACTGTGAAACCCACTCCATGCTCACGACTTGCCTCTTGGGCTTTCCCCTGCCAGAAGAAGGTGTAGTGTTTCTCTTTGAGGGATCCACTTTGAACGAGTCTAGTTTCTTGCAGCACAGCAATGTCCACATTGTGTCTTGTGAGTTCCTTGTCGATCACAGCTGTCTTGTGTGTGTCATCAACCTGCAGAAGGTTGTCGGTAAGGCCAGGACACATGGTCCTTAGATTCCAGCTTGTGATGCGAAGGACTGGTGTCTTCTTTGTTGAGTTTGTTTTTCTTGGTGCATAGATTATCAATCCGTCTGTTGAGAGATGACTCTCTAAGCTCCAAGCACCCATTGAAGCAAGCAGGTCGTGGCTTCACAGCACCTAACTGACTGGGGGCTGCCCAGCTTGGAGTGAATGGTAGCTATCCAATGAGACACTAAGAGCTCTCCCACTGTCCGAAGTAACCCCTGGCGCTCATACTCTACACCAATTGAATGAGAGCTTATAATCAGTAACTGTTTATTCCCGGGTTGTGCGAATGTTTAACCACGAAGCTGGAGTGTCCTCTCCAGGGCACAGGCCTGGGCAAACAGTATGGAGACCCTGAGCATCAGGACCACCTCTCAGCATTGCTCGTATTGTCCAAAGGAATGGAAAAAACAGTACTGTTTGTTACCAGCTCTGCTGCAGGAGTTGCTGGAAATCTGCCTGCCAAATCACAGGTAACCGCCTCCAGGACTCCACTCCGGATTTACTGTCCACGTCCACTGCCTCAGCCTTCTTATTTATTTATTTATTTAGAGATACAGTACTGAAACAGGTCCTTCCTGCCCACCGAGTCTGTACCGACCATCAACCACCCATTTATACTAATCCTACATTAATCCCATATTCCTACCACATCCCCTCAATTCCCCTACCACCTACCTACACTCGGAGCAATTTACAATGGCCAAGTTACCTATCAACCTGCAAGTCTTTGGCTGTGGGAAGAAACCAGAGCACCCGGCAGAAACCCACGCAGTCACAGGGAGAACTTGTAAACTCTGCACAGGCAGTACCCAGAATCGAACGCGGGTCACTAGAGGTGTGAGGTTGCGGTGCTAACCATTGCGCCACTGTGTCTTCTCGAGACACCCCTTGAGAAGTGAGACTTTTTGCCCAGAGATGGGGCTCTATTTCTTGGCATCAGGATGGAACCACACACCAGTGGGCCTGTATGACATGCACAAGGATATCACACACTGCCCCATCCCTGTGACAGCTCAGAGAGATACCCTGATGATAATGCACCTCACAGGAAAATCACAAACAGCCCGCTCCCTAGGACAGCTCAGAGTCAGACACTGCACACACTGCAACAACAGTGACATTACTGTATTAGTCCCTCCATTCTGAAAAACAAGCATTCACCCTAGTTTATGTTTTCCGTCTCTCAGCCAATTTTGTATCCATGCTGCCACTGCCTCTTTAATCCCATCTGATCAAATTTTGTTAACAAGTTTATTTTATGGTACTTTTTCAAACACAATTTTGAAGTGCAGACACACACCATCAACCTCACCACCCTGGTCAACTCTCTGTGAAACTACATCAAAGAAATTAATTAATTAATTAATTCATACACAATCTTCTGTTAACCAATCTGTCCTGGCTGTCATTTATTAGCCCATGTTCTACCAAGTGCCAGTTAATTTTCTCCTGGATAATTGTCTCTAAAAGTTTCCCCACCACTGACATTAGACGAACTGGTCTGTAGTTCCTGCGTTTATCTCTCTTTTTAAACAGGGCTGTAAAATTAACAATCCTTGCAGACTTATCTTTCAGTTCTGGAAAGTCTATTGTGGAGAATCTCTTTGGGCATGACTTTAACCAATTAAAGCAACAGGATACTTGATTAATAAGTCCAGAACTTTTATTGAGAGTAAAATAGTCCTAAATAATTGGAAGTAAAATTATCTTGAACAAACTTGGGGAACATAACTTGACAGCTCTAGCAGGTGTGAGAACTGGTCGAGCTTGGTCTCAGAGTGTCACGGTCCTCTTTGTCCAGTCTAGATCCCTCATCAGGTGGAGAACTTGGTTGATGATCTGAGCCTTTACCCCTGAGGTCTTCTCGTGGTCCTGCACACTGAAACCTTACAAGATCCCTACTTTTAACCCCTGGATGGCCATCACACCACCATGTAAAATAATAATTGGTCTGAGCTGTTGCTTGGTACATTTAATTAATGATGTCTTCCACTAACAGCCAACTGTCCTCAGAATCTCAGGCATGAGTGCAATGGAATGGTTTCACACTGTCTCCCAATCTGATCTGAAACAAGTTTCCTATTCATTAAATCGAGACTCTTGAAAATGCTGGAAATACTCAGCAGCTCTGACAGCATCTGTGGAGAGAGAAACAGAGTTAACGTTTCAGATCTGTGATTTTTCATCAGAACTGGGTTGAAATTGTCTGAGGGACTGAGATTGTGGAATCAATTTCAGGGTCAATAACATTGTACTCTGTCAGGATAGGAAGATGGTGATTATTAAGTATAGTGCAAGAATATAGATGCTTTTACATTATTTGAATCAACATTGATTTAAACTTTGTGCTCACGAAACCTATCTTGTGATCAAAATGACACTGATAACAATGGAAAAAGCAACACATGCATTTCACGACCACAGGGCTTTGTAAAGCCTTTTACAGCCAATGAAGGACTTTCCAAGTGTATTCACTGTACAGTACAATACAATACCCTACAATAAGGATATTTCACATTCGAGTCACGCAAGTCCCAGGCAATGACCTTCTGAAACAAGAGAGAATCTAACCATCTCCCCTTGATATTCAACAGCATTACGATTGCTGAATCCCCCACTATCAACATCCTGGGGGTAACCATTGACCAGAAACTGAACTGCAGTAGCCAAATAAATATCATGGCTACAAGAGCAGGTCAGACACGAGGAATCCTGCGGCAACTAACTCACCTCCTGACTCCCCAAAGCCTGTCCCCTATCTACAAGGCACAAGTCAGGAGTGTGATGCAATATTCTCCATTGCCTGGATAGGTGCAGCTCCAACAACACTTAAGAAGCTCAACGTCATCCAGGACAAAGCAGCCCACTTGATTGGTGCCGCATTCACTATATTCACTCTCTCCATCACCAACGCACAGTGGGAGCAGTGTGTACCATCCACAAGATGCACTGCAGCAACGCAGCAAGCCTCCTTACACGGCACCTTCCAAACCCGTGACTTCTATCACCTAGAAGGACAAGGGCAGCAGATGCATGGGAACACCACCACCTGCAAGTTCCCCTCTGAGCCTCACACCATCCTGGAATTGGAACGATATCACCGTTCCTTCACTGTGGCTCGGTTAAAACCCTGGAAATCCCTTCCTAACAGCACCACATCGACTGCAGTGGTTCAAGAAGGCAGCTCACCACCACCTTCTCGAGGGAATTAGGGATGGGCAATAAATGCAATAAATAAAAATAAAATCAATAAAAAATGACAACATCCTGTAATCCCCAAAAGTAGAAAATACATATGAAAATGAAAATATGATAAAACACAGTCAGCATGGATTTCACAAAGAAAGTCTTGATTAACCTTATCTTTGAAGAATCAACAGCAAGAGTAATACAGCAGATGTAGAAGAGTTTAAGTTAATGAAGCCTCATACTTTTAAGTGCTTGAAACAACAAATTGTGGGTTAACAAACAAGCACACTAACTGACAGAGCTGGGTGTTGTGCTTTCTAGATTACCCGAAAGCAGGGTGTCAATGAGTTAAATCTTCAGGTTGCTGCAACCAGAATAGCCATTGTCCAGTATCAGTTTTACTGTTACAAATAAAGGGTGGAACGTTAATTGTGAATCTATAGAAACAGTCTGGTCCTGCACACTGCAGTCACATCCACGTCGTCACCAACCAGCTCTCCTATAATTGATGCAGTTATTCGACTTTTCCCCATTAGCTCCATGGAATTAATTTTGAAAGATTTTAAATTCCAAGAAGTTTTGTTAATATTCAGCCCTCGAGAAGAAATCATTCCCTGACCACAGTGGAGACAGCATTGAATAGAAAACAGTAGACGACCAGGTAACACAGAGAAAGCTGATCAGCTAATCTATAATTTTGCTCTTGCTATTCGGATTTTCATCATTTTCAGCTCCTGACTGTGGATATTATTGTGATTAAATGTGAAAAGATGCACTGTGTCTCAGCCCCGGTATGTTGGCTCTTTCTCTGTACAGTGCGGTACACACTCAGATACTGACAGTGTCTCTCCCTCCCTCAACTTTCCAGCCCTGACGGTGCAGAAAGTGCTGCTCAAAGTTACACATTCTGACTGTTTGCAGTTGATTAGTGAGAGATTATTAACGTATCCTTCTGCAGCGCTGCCTCGGTTAATAACAGCAGATCTAAGTCACATTTCAGATACAGAAACAGACGCATCAATTATTCACTCTTTCCCAGAGCGAGTGAGGCCGGGACAAGCAGCAACATTCCAGCTCCACACTCTGCAATTACCCAGCACCAGCGGAAAGCAGTGAATACAGATTCAATCAGGGGGTTAATGTCCATTACCGGGATGCAAGATTCCACGGCCCAGCATAAACATCAACATACACCGAGAACAAGCTCAGGAAAACCCGGGGGAGTTAATAGCCCAATCACTGAGCATTGCAGCAACATTGAACAAGTTCCAGAACTGAGTGAACCTTTCAAATTACAGAAGTGATGACGTGGTCAAAAAGGTCTGAACAGTTGAGATGACTGAGCGGTTTCAGCTTCTCTGATCAGGTTGCAGCTTTCACTGGAGGCATGTGTTTAAATCCCACTTCTGACAACTTGATTTTCAGTTACTTTACAGGGTTTCCTTGAAGGTTTGAGGTAGAGTAAATAGTGAGGAACTGTTTCTCACTGCTGAACGGTCAATAACCGAAGGTTACAGATTTAAAGTGACTCACAAAACCAGAAGGAACATGAGGAAAAATTCCTTTCTGCAACATGTGGTTAGGATTTCAGTAATGTGGACAGATTGGAGAAGCTGGGGTGTTCTCCTTAGAGAGGAGATTTGATAGAGGTGTTCACAATCATGAGGGGTCGTGACAGACCCGATAGAGAGAAACTGTTGGATGAAGGATTGAGACTCAGGTAAAAGCTGTGGCTCAGTTGATCACACTCACCTCGAAATCACAAGCTTCTGGGTTCAGATTTTACAGCTGACACTCCAGTACAGCACTGAGGGTGTTGAAGGTGCTGCCTTTCAGGTGTGATGTTAAACCAAGACCTGGTCTGCATGTTTGGGTGAATGTAAAAGATCCCATGCTGCAATTTCAAACAAGTGAAGAGCAATTCTCCCTGCTGTTGTGATCAATATTTGCCCCTCAATCAGATCAGTTGGTCATTATCACATTGCTGTTTGTGGGTATTAGCTGCTGCATTTCTGACATGACAACAGTGATTACACTTCAAAAGTATTTCATTGTCTACAAAGTGCTTTGATATGTCCAGTGGTCAGGAAAGGTGCTATATAAATGCAAGTCTTTTCTTTCTTTATCACAACACATTGCTGTGTAAAAAATGGTTCTTCATGTCACCTCTGGTTCTTCTGCCAATCACCTGATATCTGTGTCCTCTGCTTTACAGACCCTTTTACCACTGGAAACAGTTTCTCCTTATTTAAAATCTTGAAAACCTCCATGATTTTGAACAAATGTGTCAAATCTCTACTGAACTTTCTCTGCTGCAAGGACAACAAACCCAGCTTCTCCAATCTCTCCACATAACTGAAATCCCTCACCCTGCTACCATTGTGGCAAATCTCTTTTTTATTCTTTCCTGGGATGTGGGCACTGCTGACACAATGTGATTCCTGTCAACGGAGCGGCCCGCTGACATCATCAGAGAGCGCCAAGCTGCGCATCGGCACAGCTACATCTTGCCAGGGTTAAGTGGCACATGCACAGGATGATGTCATGGCTCAGCGCCAACATCATCGCATATCAGCCCATGGTCCATCTTCGCACATTCACGCTAAAGCGTCATCGGGTATCCAGCCTCTCACTCAGCTGGAGGAAGCGGCTGAATGGGAGACTTTGAGGTTGGAGCTCTCCCCCCTCAGCCTTGACGCTTCTTCTCCTCAGCTGCTCGCTCTCCACCTCGCTGCTCCCCTGGACGATTGTTCCCCACTCACGTCACCCAGCTCTCCTGCCACTCGCTCCCAGCCCCCCAACCCCCACTCCAGCCATTAAAACGAGGCCGTGCCACTTCCCTCCTCTTGGCCACTCGTTCTTCACTCCTACGTCACACTTTTTGAGAGGCATAGATAGTGTAGATAGCCAGAGTCTGTGTCCCATGGTAGGGGTGAATAAAACTAGAGGGCATAGATTTAAGCTTTTAGGGAGGAGGTTTAAAGGGAGTCAAAGGGGTAAATTTTTCACAGAAAGAATAGTGGGTATCTGGAATGAGCTGCCTGGTGGAGGCAGGAACAGTAGTCACATTTAAGAGACATCTGGACAGGTACTTGAATGAGCAAGGCATGGAGGGATATGGAATTAATGCAGGCAGGTCGGATTAGTATAGATAGGCATTATGGTCGGCATGGACGCGGTGGGCCGAAGGGCCTGGTTCTATGCTGTATTACTCTATGACCCTCTGTGACTCCTGTTAATTGTTTAATTATCCAAGACCATTCAGGACTGGATGTGGCAGGACTGCAGAGCTTTGATCTGATCTGTTGATTGTGAGATTGCTTGCTCTGTCTATTGCATGCTGCTTCCGCAATATGACATGCAAGTAATCCTGTGTTGTAGCTTCACCAGGTTGACACCTCATTTTTAGGTCTGCTTGGTGCTGTTGCTGACATGCCCTCCTGCACACTTCATTGAACCACTATTGCTCCCTTGGCTTGATGGTAATGGTAGAGTGAGGGATATGCCAGGCCAGGAGGTAACATATTGTGTTTAAATACAATTCTGCTGCTGATGATGACCCACCGTGCCTCATGGATGCCCAGTTTTGAGCTGCCAGATCTGTTCATTTCTTCCCTCAGATATAATTGCAAAAAAAAATTCTGAAGAAATGCATGAACTAAATATAAAGGAGAGAGAAATAAATACTGACAAAATAGATGGCAGCATTTGGAAGGTAAAAAGATTTCAGTTTTATTATTGATGAGTGAGAGGAATTTCTCACACTTTGGGGCTTCTGTAAGTGGATTTACTGTATCAGAGTAGAAGTACTGTATCAGGCCTTGTTAGCTTAGTTGGTAGAGTATGAGACTTTTAATCTCAGGGTCTTGGATTTGAGACCCTTGTTGTGTGGTTGTTCTTCCCTTTTTCAGTCTTCATGGGCAGAGAGTTCAAGGAGTGTTTGAAATTAAATTCAACAACATCACCAGATTTCAACCACCCCCCCTTGCCCCCATCCCAGTGTAGTTGACAGGACCATCAACCTCTGCCTTCCCCTTCCCCTCCCTCCCAGAACTGCGACAGGGATCCCCTTGTCCTCACTTTCCACCCCACCTGCCTCCACATCCAAAGGATCATCCTCCACCATTTCCACCACCTCCAGCGTGATGCCACTACCAAACGCATCTTCCCCTCCCCTGTCAGCATTCCGAAGGGATCGTTCCCTCCGCGACACCCTGGTCCACTCCTCCATTATCCCTGACACCTCATCCCCCTCCCAAGGCACATTCTCATGCAATCGCAGGAGATATAATACCTGCCCTTTTCCCTCCTCTCTGCTCATTATTTAAAGGCCAAACACTCCTTTCAGGTGAAGCAGCGATTTACTTGTACTTCTTTCAATTATGTATACTGTATTCACTGCTCACAATGCGGTCTCGTCTAAACTGGGGAGACCAAGCGCAGATTATGTCGAACACCTCTGCTCAGTCCGAAAGCATGACCCCGAGCTTCTGGTTGCTTGCCATTTCAACACTCCCCCTGCTCTCATGTCAACATTTCTGTCTTGGGTCTGTTCCAGTGTTCCAGTGAACATCTCCATGGAAAGATCAATCTTACACGCTAGCTCAAATGTTGGATTTTGTATGTT
Organism: Heterodontus francisci; assembly: GCF_036365525.1. NCBI lineage: Eukaryota > Metazoa > Chordata > Chondrichthyes > Heterodontiformes > Heterodontidae > Heterodontus > Heterodontus francisci. The sequence continues at coordinate 4,103,505 of NW_027140330.1, forward strand.
TAGTATCTTTTCTCATCCAAAGATTACACTATCAATCATTCACCACTCTGTCTTCTCCTGAATTTCGAGTTCAAATTTGTTTGTGAAGTTGAGTGACACGTTTAGACAGCACAGTCTTTGTCTTTGTGAAGGAAGTGATTTCGGAATGGCTGTTTGAAACTGCCCCTCCTTACACAGAAATTCAGTGCAAATGCTCAAATCACCCACAATTTCTTCGTGGTAAATTTGTTCACAATTGCATTCGACATGGAAACCGCCGCAACATTAATCTCACTGAAGGAAAGTGTGACCGTGTTGTTTGTTTCAGAGTGTTGGTGCCGTTATGTGTCGCTCTTAACCAAGACTGGGACACAACGCAAGGCTGATCCAAGGTTGGCATATATTATCATTCAGGAGCAAGAAAAATCAAAAGGAACCGAACAAGAAAACCCAGTCTCCAGATGTGAGAATCTGTTGATCCGCTTTGGGAAAGTGAATCAGAGCAGAATGAAGGGTGAACTGTCCGACTGCCCAGAAGAGATGAAGATACAGCTCAGTCAGCACGTTCCCCCGGTTTATGATGCTGGAACATTCCTCACACAGAAATTATTCAACCCGATGACAAACGTGCTTACAGCCGATAATTTATTAAGATAATTTTTTTTTGAGCTGCAACACAAACAGCTACTCGACAATGTGGAAAATTGCCCAGGTGTGTCCTGTCCATAAAAAAAAAGCAGGACAAATCCAATCTGACCAATTACCGCCCCATCAGTCTATTATCAATCATCAGCAAAGTGATGGAAGATGTCATTAACAGTGCTATCAATCACCACACATTTAGTAATAATCTGCTCATCGATGCTCAGTTTAGATTCCGCTAGGGCCTCGCGGATCCAGGCAAACATTTGGAAGCTGGAGTATAATGTGGGAAAATGTGAGGTTATTCACTTTGGTAGTAAGAACAGATAAATTAAATATTATTTAAATTGCGAGAGACTACAGAATGCTGCGGTATAGAAGGATCTGGGTGTTTTCGGACATGAATCACAAAAAGTCAAATGCAGGTAGAGCAAATAATTAGGAAGGCAAATGGAATGTTACCCTTTATTACAAGGGGAATGGAGTATAAAAGGAGAGAAGTCTTGCTACAAATGTACAGGGTGTTGGTGAAACCACACCTGGAGTACTGTGTACAGTTTTGGTCTCCTTATTTAAGGAGGGATATACTTGCATTGGAGGCAATTCAGAGAAAGAGGTGGGCAACTGTCTCTTCCCCACCACAGCCACCTCGAGGGCATTGTGCGGAGGGGGTGAGACTTCGGGCGTGCAGGATGGATCTGATGGGGAGGGTTCTTCTCACCACCAGCCAAGTTACATCTTGGTGCTTGTTTGAAAGTTCTGGTGTTGAGGCATTCCGCCAAATGACTTTGGCAGTTTGCTCGGGGAACCATCCGACTGGATCCACCATCTCCTTTTCCTGTAGGGCCTTGAGGACATTCCGTGCAGACCACTACCTGAAGGATTGGTGGTCAAAGATGTTTTTCCACAGAAACTTTCCCACGAAGGATAGGTGGTACGGCACGGTCCAACTGGATGGAGCATTCCGCGGCAATGTGACCAGGTCCATCCTTCACAACGCTGGGGACAGATGGAACCTCAGCACGTAGTGACACTTGGAGATTGTGTCATGGGGATCTGCGCACAGCTTGATGCAGCCGCACACGAAGGTAGTCATCAGGATGAGGGTGACGTTGGGTACATTTTTCCCGCCCTTATCCAGGGGTTTGAACATCGTGTCCCTCCAGACCTGGTCCATTTTGGAACCCCATATGAAGCGGAAAATGGCTCGGGTGATCGCCACAGCGCAGGAGTGGCGTATGGGCCAGACCTGCACCACGTACAGCAAGGTGAGCGCCTCGCACCTGATGACGAGGTTCTTACCCACAATGGAGAGAGATCGCTGCTCCCACATGCTCAGCTTATGGTGTATCCTGGCTTCTCGCTACTTCCAGGTTTTGGTGCACGCCCCGGCCCTTCCGAACCATATCCCCAGCACCTTCAGGTAGTCTGACCTGATGGTGAAGAGGACAAAGGATCGGTCAGCCCAGTTCCCAAAGAACATGGACTCGCACTTGCCATGGTTAACTTTGGCTCCCGAGGCGCGTTCGAACTGGTCGCAGATGCTGATCAGTCTGCGAACGGACAGTGGATCCGAGAAAAAGACGGCGACCTCATCCAGGTACAGGGAAGTTTTAACCTGAGTGACTCCACTGCCTCGGATTGTAACCCCCCACTTATGCTTGCATCCTTCCTAATAGACTCTGCAAAGGGTTCAATGCAACAAACAAACAAGACAGAGGAGAGAGGACTGCCCTGTCTGTCTTTGCAAAGCAGGTGTAGAAAAAGATGCAGTGGTTTTTATCGCGGTTCATCCCAAGCAGCTGTGGAACACAAGAGTCTGTGCTCTACAGGCTGTTCTCAGGGATGCACACTGAGATAAACATCAACTGCTGCTGGAGGACTATCAATTCGGTGAAAGACGCACTTTGGTCTGCCCGAAACATGCTGGTCGTCCAGCGCAAAGAGTTGTCCACGACCTAATGTTGCAGACTGGCACATTCCAAGGCCTAAGACTACGTGCTGAGGGACGCACTACAGCTTGGGGCAGCCGCTGCAAAGGTTCCCTGGGGAAGACCACTGTGTAAGGTACCCCCACCAAGGTGAACTGAGGGGCTGGATACATGGAAATCCCCTCGGGCTGTATCCAGAAAATATTTCTCCGCCTCCAGGCTCACTTCTTTGACCAGGAGTCCTCCTCCCGACCAGCAGACCCATTCACCCACCTCCAGCATTCTCCCTCTACCTGGACCCCTCCCCCTGGCCACTTACCCACTCTTGATCTCTTCATTGAAAACTGTTGGCGAGACATTTGTCATCTCAATTTCTCTGCCCCCCTCACTCACTCTAACCTGTCCCCCACTGAACTTGAGGCATTCCGTTCTCTCAGGTCTAACCCCGACATGGTCATCAAACCTGCAGACAAGGGTGGTGCTGTTGTTGTATGGCGTACCGACTTCTACCTTGCAGAGGCTCAGCGCCAACTCACAGACACTTCTTCCTATCTCCCTCTGGACCATGACCCCATCGCCGAAAATCAAGCCACCGTCCAAAGGACTGTCACTGACCTCATCTCCTCTGGAGAACTTCCCTCTACAGCTTCCAACCTCATAGTCCCGCAACCCAGAACAGCCCGCTTCTACCTCCTTCCCAAAATCCACAAACGGAAATGTCCCGGCAGACCCATTGTGTCAGCCTGCTCCTGCCCCACTGAACTTATTTCTTCCTATCTTGACTCTATCTTTTCTCCGCTGGTCCAGTCTCTTCCCACCTACATCCGTGACTCTTCTGACGCCCTACGTCATTTTGACAATTTCCAGTTTCCTGGTCCCAACCGCCTCCTCTTTACTATGGAAGTCCAATCGCTCTGCACCTCCATCCCCCGCCAAGATGGTTTTGAGGGCTCTCCACTTCTTCCTGGAACAGAGGCCCAACCAGTCCCCATCCACCACCACCCTCCTCCGCCTGGCTGAACTTGTTCTCACATTGAACAACTTCTCCTTCAACTCCACGCACTTCCTTCAAGTAAAAGGTCTCGCTATGGGTACCCGCATGGGTCCTAGTTATGCCTGTCTTTTTGTGGGATATGTCGAGCATTCTTTGTTCCAGTCCTACTCAGGCCCCCTCCCCCAACTCTTTTTCCGGTACATTGATGACTGTATCGGTGCCGTTTCCTGCTCCCGCCCCGAACTGGAAAACGTTATCAACTTTGCTTCCAATTTCCACTCTTCTCTCACCCTTACATGGTCCATCTCTGACACTTCCCTTCCCTTCCTCAACTTCTCTGTCTCCATCTCGAGGGATAGGTTGTCTACTAATATCCATTAAAAGCCCACCGACTCCCACAGCTACCTCGACTACACTTCTTCACACCCTACCTCCCGTAAGGACTCCATTCCATTCTCCCAATTTCTCCGTCTTCGACGCATCTGCTCTGATGATGCTACCTTCCATGGCGGTGCTTCTAGTATGACCTCCTTTTTCCTCAACCGAGGAATCCCCCCAACTTTTGTTGACAGGGCCCTCAACCGTGTCCGGCCCATTTCCCGTACCTCTGCCCTCAACCCTTTCCCTCCCTCCCAGAACCGTGACAGGGTTCCCCTTGTCCTCACTTTCTACCCCATCAGCCTCCATATCCAAAGGATCGTCCTCTGCCATTTCCACCACCTCCAGCGTGATGCCACTACCAAACACATCTTCCCCTCCCTTCCCCTGTCAGTATTCCAAAGGGATCGTTCCCTCCGCGACACCCTGGTCCACTCCTCCATTACCCCCACCACCTCGTCCCCATCCCATGGCACCTTCCCCTGCAATCGCAGGGGGTGTAATACCTGCCCATTTACCTACACTCTCCTCACTATCCCAGGCCCCAAATACTCCTTTCAGGTGAACCAGCGATTTACTTGTACTTCTTTCGATGTAGTATACTGTATTCGCTGCTCACAATGTGGTCTCCTCTATATTGGGGAGACCAAGCGCAGACTGGGTGACCGTTTTGCGGAACACCTCCGCTCGGTCCGCAAGCAGGACCCTGAGCTTCCGGTTTCTTGCCATTTCAACACTCCCCCCTGCTCTCATGCTCACATCTCTGTCCTGGGATTGCTGCAGTGTTCCAGTGAACATCAACGCAAGCTCGAGGAACAGCGTCTCATCTACCGATTAGGCACACGACAGCCTGCCGGACTGAACATTGAGTTCAATAATTTCAGAGCATGACAGCCCCCGATTTTACTTTCATTTTTAGTTGTTTTTTCTTTTTTCTTCTTTTTTGCTTTTTTACATTTTTTACAACCTTTTATATTGCATTTATTTCATTTCATCTTAGTTTATTCAGTTTGCTTACCCACTGTTTTTTTTTCAGGTTTGCACTTGCTGCTGTTCAATATTCAGTCCGTTAACACCTATTCCGTACTAATGCTTTGTCTTTCAACACACCATTAACATATTGTTTGCCTTTGCTCCATGACCTTTTGGTCAGCTATGTGGCCTTGGCCAACCTGCACCTTCTCCTTTGTTATCTCTTGCCCCACCCACACCTCACTTGCTTATAACCTGTGACATTTTTAATATTTGTCAGTTCCGAAGAAGGGTCAGTGACCCGAAACGTTAACTCTGCTTCTCTTTCCACAGATGCTGCCAGACCTGCTGAGTGGTTCCAGTATTTCTTGTTTTTATTCCAGAAAATATTTGTTTGCTGCAAAAAGTACATGGCAGGTAAAATGAAATGGAAGGGTTGTGAGGCAATTCACTCCTGTACTGAAGGAAACTGATCTCCTTTGTAATCTTTGTATTGTTGACTTGGTGCTGTTTTTGAACTGTTTTGTAATGTATCTTTTTATAGTTTATTTAACGAATAAAGTACATTTTGGAAATTAAAAAAAAAGTTCAGAGAAGGTTCACTGGATTTATTCCTGTGATGAAGGGGTTGTCTTATGAGGAGGATTGAGCAGGTTGGACCAGGGTCTCTCAGCTCCAGGAAATAATTTGGCAGATAGAGTATAATGTGGGAAAATGTGAGGTTATCGACTTTGGTAGGAAGAATAGAACAGGAAAATTTTATTTCAATTGTGAGAGATTACAGAATGCTGCAGTGTCGAAGGATCTGGGTGTCCTCGGACATGAATCACAAAAATTTACCATGCAGGTACAGCAAATAATTAGGAAGGCAAATGGAATGTTACCCTTTATTGCAAGGGGGATGGAGTATAAAAGTAGAGAAGTCTTGCTACAAATGTACATGGTGCTGGTGAAACCACACCTCGAGTACTGTGTACAGTTTTGGTTTCCTTATTTAAGGAGGGATATACTTGCATTGGAGGCAGTTCAGAGAAGGTTCACTAGATTTATTCCAGTGATGAAGGGGTTGTCGTATGAGGAAAGTTGAGCAGGTTGGACCGATACTCCTTGGAGCTGAGAAAAATGAGAAGTGAATGTCTTGAGACATATAAGATTCTGAGGGGACTTGACAAGGTAGATGCTGAGAGGAAGTTTCCCCTCGTGATGGAATCTAGAACTAGGGGACACAGTTTCAGATTTAGGGGTTTTTCATTTAAGAAGGAATTTCTTCTCTCAGAGGGTCATTAATCTTTGGAATTCTCCACCACATAGAGCAGTGGAGGCTGGGTCATTGAATGTCTTCAAGATTTTTATCTACAAGAGAGCCAAGGGTTATGTGGGCAGGCAAGGAAGTGGGGTTGAGGTTATGATCAGGTCAGCCATGATCCTATTGAATGGCGGAGCAAGCTCGAGGGGCCAAATGGCCTACTCCTGCGACTATGTCTTCTGATCTTCTGCTCTTATCACTCATTGCAGCTTGGCCCAAACAGAGATGAAAGAGTGGAATTCCAGAGGAGAGGTGAGAGTGATTGCCCTTGAGTGAGTGTGGCATCAAGGATCCCTAGCAAAATTGAAGTCAATGGGAATCAGGGGGAAAACTCTCCACTTGCTGGAGTTGTACCTCGCACAAAACAAGATGTTGTGGTTAGTGGAGGCCAATCATCTCAGCCCAGGACATTGCTTCAGTAGTTTCTCAGGGTAGTGTCGTAGACCCAAGCATCCTCAGCTGTTTCATTGACGACTTTCCCTTCAACATAGGTCAGAAGTGGGAATGTTAGGTGATGATTCACAACTCCTCAGTTGAAGCAGTCTGTGCCTACAAGCAGCAAGACCTGAACAATATTCAGGCTTGAGCTGATAAGTGACAAGCAACCTTCTGGCCACACAAGTGCCAAGCAGTGAACATCTCCAATGAGAGAGAGAAAAAAATCTACCTTTTGATATTCAGAAGCATTATCATTGCTGAATCCCCCACCATCAATATGTTGGGGGTTACCATTGACCAGAAACTTAACGGGACCAGTCACATCTATGCTGCGGCTACAAGTGCAGGTCAGAGATTAGGAATTCTGCAGCAAGTATATCACCTCCTGATACACCAAAACCTGTCCACCATCTACAAGGCACAAGTCAGGAGTGTGATGGAATACAGCCCACTCAACAACACTCAAGAAGCTCAATTCCATCCAGGACAAAGAAGCCCACTTGATCGCCACCTAACTCACCAACTTAAATATTCACTCTCTCCACCACCAGTACACAGCAGCTGCAGTGTGTACCATCTCTATATGCACTGCAGTTACTCGCCAAGTATCCTTCAACAGCACCTTTCAAACCTGTGACCTCTACCACCTCGAAGGACAAGGGCAGCAGATGCATGGGAACTCGCCATCTGCAGGTTCTTCTCCAAGTCACTCACCATCCTGACTTGGAACTATATCGCCATTTCTTCACTGTTGTTGGGTCACAATCCTGGAACTCCCTACCCAGTAGCACTGTGGGTGTTCCTACACCATATGGACTGCAGCAGTTCAAGACGGCAGCTCACCACTGCATTCTCAAAGGCAATTAGGAATGGGTAATAAATGCTAGCCTTATCAGCGATACTCACATCCTAGAATGAATAAAAAACAAATCACTCTCCACAGATTCCCCACAATCTGGGCTTGGACATTCGCTTCAGGAGCACAGAGCTTTATACCACTGCAACATGAGTTCCAAACTTCATATTCCGTTCGCTTTTCACATTATTTTTCTGCCAGTCCACTAGTTTTTAGTAATTCTGTATTCGGGTCTCGGCTCCCCAAAAGTTTCTAACATCTCACCTCTTGCAAAAAAACACTCTGATCTATCTTTCGTAGGTCCTAGATGACCCCACATTTTAAACTCCATCTGTCAAAGCATTGCTCACTCACTTAATCTATCAAGAAGATTTGGAAATAAATTTCTTGCCAAAGGATCATGTTCTGCTTCTGCTCCCTCGCCGTTTGCTTTTCCCGTTAGTCTTTCACTTGGTGGAGATCCAGAAAATTTCAAGATGGAAGGAAGGGAGGGAGGCAAAATCTAGCTCCGTTTCATGATCCCAATTTGATCTTCATTCCAGTCCAATTTGGGTGAAGAATTCCAATTGTCTGTCTCAATTTTAATAAAGTATAAACAATTCTGGAATCACTGTCTGGAAATTGACAAGAACAGGTTTCCAGGATGACTTTACGCAAAAAGTGCCCCATTTTAAACAATGCACTACACAGCTCACAAACTAACAATAAGAATGGGATTCAAACACATACATGAAGAACAAATAGATCAGCAGTCCATTGCCTTAACCTCTCAGCCACCTGGTCAATTGCACAAGCATGACTGTCACCTTCAACACAACTCCTGGCTGTGCAGCCAGCTGCAGTGACCGAATGGTTCAGGCGTCTGAGTGATGTTCATCATGATGTGATCAGATGATTGTCTGTTCCACTCTTTCCGTGGTGGATTTTCACACTGAGTGGAAACGTGTTGGACATGGTCTGGACATGTTTCACACCGCTCCATTCTCTATTTCATTTACTTACAGAAGGTATATCTCCATCATTACACAACCCATAAGATGAACTTTTTCCAAAAGACTTCAGTGTGTTTAACTCTGTGTCCAACACTGTGAGGCAGCTTTCTGTGTTTATAAAGAGTGTAATTTATTGACTGGTCTCTTGGATCTTGGATCAAACAGGGTGACAGACAGAGGTCTGTGTGCAGAGGGTTTGGAGGTGAGCTCTGATTCCTCACCCTTTCTGCATTATGAGGAATAAAGAATGAATGAGAGAGAGAGAATGTGGGAGAAGGGATGATGGAAGAATTTGTCCGTGAACCTGATTAAAAGTGGCTCAAACGCAAGATAATATTAAGATATCAAGAGCAGAATATTAACATAATCTGAGTTCCACAATCTGGTCGGGTCCCATTCCCCTGAAGTGAGGAATGAACGGGTGGGAAATTCCGCCTGGAGTTATATTTGTCTCCAATGAAGCTGAGTTCACAGTGAGGATGGAATAGCTCAGTTGGGAGAACACTAGATTGAAGAACCAGGATACAATCCCTGGTTTCATCAGGTTTAATTTGGTGTCTCCATCATTTTAAGTAGAGAGAATCAGAGGGGAGATTTTCCACATTTGACCCCATGGGCTGAATTTTAAACTAACGGTGCGGCTCTTGGCAGAGACACCGGAAGTGGGTGTCGACACCAAAGGAGTGAAATGTGGCCGACCGACCCCGATCACGGAGCAGCCGACCAATTAATGAAGGGGAGACGTGGGGCCCATGTAAACAAGGACCAGAGGTAGGGTATGAGGCGCTGATGGCACCGACATCTGACACAACGGCAGGTGCTGGCACCATATTTAAAGGGTTGCCAGCCCTGCATTCACTGCTGCCTTGTTTAAAGGAGTGTCTTCCTGAGAGCCCTCTGCTGTCCAGGACCCGTTCTGCTGCCTCTGATGCCCCAGGACGCGTTCTGCTGCCTCTGCTGCCTGATGGGTAAGGAGCTGAATGCGAGCCTGCAGTGACCATGGTCCCACGGTTTAGCGATGCCTCCCTGCCAGTTCTCCTCCAGGTGGCAAGAGAAAGGTGGAAGATCCTCTTCCGCAGGGATGGGAGGTGGAGACCTGTCCACCTGACCAAGCAAAGCTGGCTGAAGATAGTAGGTGAGGTCAGCAGCCGTGGGTTCACCCCCAGGACATGGATCCAGTGCAGGAAGTGGGTCAATGACCTGATCCAGGCTGCTCAAGTGAGAACTCCAAACACTTTGGACCCTTTGGACATTGCGTGTGGCAGAGTGAGAGGGAGTGTTTGGTGGAAAGGGAGTGACCACCCAGTCATGTGTATTGGGGAAGGGCAGCAGGACATGCTGCCTGAGGCTTGGCTGCATCTCGGTGAGAGGTGCATGTCAGTCATTGTATAACCTCACACAGTCCCTCGAGAGGCGCCGCATGCTGAAGGAATACGTGTATCCCCATCATGGACTGCTGGGCTATCACCATCAGAGATCTTGTCCCCGCTGGGAGACTAACTTTGTTCATCATTGTGTCTGCAGGAGAAGACATCCCACAATTGGAAAGAACCAATCAAGACCGACGGTGGAGTGCCTTATCTCCATGTCCTCATCCCGATGGAGGAGGAGGCCATGGAACTGGCCGGGCAGCAAAGCAGCTGCTCCATAGCTGATGGAGAGACAGGGGCACCTACCCAAGAGAGTGAGTGAACATCTCCTGGGGTACAAGGGAGCATCTGCTGCAAAGGAGCCACACTGCTCATCTGTTCACCACTGCATCAATGGAGCTGCACATTAGGGGTGGTTGGAATGTCACGATGGGAAGACCCTAACCCTTCAATGTCCCTGTTTTCTCATGAAGGCCCGGATGAATGACATGAGCGAAGAGCTGGAGAGACTGGGAGACAGCTGCATACATCTGAGGAGCAGGAGGGAGCCTCAGAGGGTGCACCGTCACATCATTCCCCCGCATCCTGCACCAGAACAGAAACTCTCACGTTGGTGGGTATCCGTTCGCTGTTAGATTTGGGCACACAAACTGATGAGCACATCACAGACAGGCCCGGGCAGCTGACGGAGGCTGTGACAGCCGAGGCCACTGGCACTTGGCGGTCAGTGGGAGGCCAGGCCCACGATGAGCCCCAGGCTGATGACATGCCTCTGGTGTTACTAGCAACACGGGAAATGCTGCAGCTGCAGTGAGAGGTCAGGCAACATCTGGCAGAGTTGCCAGACGCTATGTGTACCCAAGCATGGACAATGGAGGAGTCCATCCAGGCCTTGGACGCTGCACTGTCTCTGATGGGGGTGTGTCTGGCTTCCTCCATTGAGAGATTGGTGACTCTCATGGAGAGGCAGATCCAGCCGACCAATCAGTGGCTGCCGGAGATGTGCGCAGACCTGCACTCCATCACTTTGTCCTTGAGCTCCATCCAGCGGTGACAAGGTGAGAGGGGGGACGAGGCACCTGAACTCTCCACCGGGTCCACGTCCCTCTCAGGTCAGCAGGGAGGTACAAGTGTGTCTGATAAGGGGGAGGAGCAGCTGGCTGCTACATCTGGGGTCTCCTCTCAGGGGGCTCCTAGTGTGGACAGTAGCTCTGAAGCCCCTCTGCCAGTAACACCAGTGATGCCAGCACCTCCATCATCCTCGCTGACAGAGGGGGTCCCTGTACGTGTGCAGGAGGTCCTCAGTGTGCCAGGGCCCTCCAGGCCTCAGGCAGTGAGAGGACGGCCGCCAATGTCATCCCAAGCCATGGGGCAGCAAGGTCAGCAGCCTGTCTTCACCTCAGCTGACAGAGCAGGGGGAGTAGCACGTAGGAGCACCCGGAAAAGATTTAAGAAGAGCACCTAGATTCACTGAGGGGTTCACGGGTGAATGTACATTCCAGGTGGATAGGGTTGTGTTTGGTGTCGCACAGAATAAAGAAATGATGTTCTCTCACTATGTCTCCTTCCAATTGTTGATGCCCTTTTGGACTTCATTTCAACCCTTCCTCCCAAGGGGCTGGAAGTGAGGGACCAAGCCCTGAGTTCACAAAGCTTCGGCCTTGTCACTGTGCGATGTGTACCTGGGCGCTGTAGTGCAGAAGGAAAGAGGTGACAACAGGGCTGCTTAAAGCTAAGGCTTTATTGCTGTGGTTCCAGAAGGTGGTAAGGCTCAAAGGAAACTTGAATCTATAAGGGTGTGTCGTGCCTCCCTTGTGTGTATCTCATGGTGGCTTTCCTGCTGTGCCTGAGGTTCTTCATCTGGCACTGCTTGGGCAGCATCCTCCTCCACATCCTCATCATCAGAGGAGGCATCACACTCCATGATATCCTCACTAGTCAACACCTCACCCCTCTGTAATGCCAGATTGTGCAGAGCACAGCAAAACACCATGATATGCGAGACCCTCACCAGGACATACTGAAGGGCTCCACAGGAACAATCTAAATTGCCTGAATCTCATCTTCAGGAGACCAATGGCCTCTTTGATGGTCGCTCGGGTTGACCTGCAGCAGGTATTGTACCTCTCCTCTGCATCTTGTGTGGGTTCCTCACAGGCGTCAGTACTCATGTCTTCAGTGGGTAGCCCTTGTCTCTAAGGATCCATCTCAGAAAGCGCATGGGGCCACGGAAAAGTTCTGGCACCTGCGACTGCCTTGGTAAGCAGGTGTTGTGGCTGCTTCCCGGGATTTGTGCACACACCTGTAGGATCTATTTGTGATGGTCACAGACCAGTTACACACTGAGCAAGTGGAAGCCCTTCCTGTTGAAGGCTGCTGGCTGGTCTGCAGGAGCCTTGATGGTCACATGGGTGCAGTCAATGACACCCTACACCTGGGGGAATCCAGCGATGGCCCCGAATCCTATAGCCCTCTCAGCGTGACTGTTTGGATCGATGTGCACATAGTCACCGGCCCTCCTGAAGAGGACATTGGTGACCTCCTTGATGCACTGATTCACCACAGACTGTGAGATTCCACACATATCTCCAGTGGATCCCCGCAATGATCTGCTGGTGTAGAAGTTCAGTGGCACGGTGACCTTCAGTGACACTGGCATCAGGTGCCCAGCAAGTCCCATGGGGCACAGCTGCATCATGGCAGAAACGACCTCCGTGGAGAGGTGCAGTCTGTGGAGACACTGTCACTCGGACATCTGCAGGAAGTTGAACCTCGGCTGACGTGTTTCCCTGCCTCCTTCTCCTGCCTCCTGTTCGAGGCTGGCCCTCCTGTGGGCCCCCAAGCAGCTGTGGTGCCCCTGCTGGTGCCTGCGCTCCCTCTCTACTACTGCTCTTCTTCAATGGGAGCATCAAATCCAGGGTGAATGAGGCTGATGACAGGTTGCCCCTCCCTTGGTGCAAGGCCTTCACAGTAAACAACACCCAGCCACAGTTCCCTCACTTGTCATCCTCAATGAGGTGGCACTGCCCCAATGGCACCCTGGTGTAGTTCCCCCTGCAGAGCTGGCACATTGGCCCCCACTCCTGACAGTGTTTCCCGATGCCCTTTCCCCCTCCACCCTTGCTGCCAAGTTTTGCTGCCTCACCCGATAGCTTCCCAGTGAAGCCAACACTCAGGTGCCACCTCCCAGTCACCTCCTTTAACCAGGCGAGGCTCTGAAGCCCCGTGGTTCCCGTGTGCTATTAGTTCACTTGGACCCAGTGAATAAAATTGCTGACAATTGGACTCATAAATACTTTCAATGCCTTCTTGCCGTGTGGATGTGCGAAGTCTGTCCTCCATGTTAGCCGCCGACAGAAACATCTGGTCCGACGTCTTCCATCCCTATTTTATACACCCCCTCCCCCTCCCCAGCCTCCATTTCCGTCTCCAACGGTCCCTTAAAATTCTGGCCCATGTCTCTAAGACTAATGGGAGTGAAACTATCTCTGATCCTTAGACTGAACAGGGAGAGCTGCTCTCTCTGTGTTTAAAGTGACTGAATCTGATCTTTACCTTGTCTCACTGGAACGTTCACTGTCTGGAAATGTCTGTTTGAAAATGTTTTCCTGATATATTAATGGAGCAGAGGAGCAGATGTGAGGTACTGTTGAACAGAGAGGTTTGGAAGTGGGTGAAGGGGTGGAGTGACGGTGTGAGTGAGAGGCGCAGTGAGTTGGCCATTCTCAATAGAGTGTCAGGAATGAAGGTCAGAGGAACAGACCAGGCTGGAAACACAGAAAGAGCGAGGAGAAGCTGGTGTGAAAAACAGAGATTAAACAACAGGCTTGTTCAGTTGGTTTGGTTCTGGTGTTTAGAATACCCGGAATCTGGGTTCACTTCCCTTCCAACTCAGGCAACTGTACCAACATTATGTTCATAAAACCATAGACTGATACCCAAAGAAGGAGACCATTTGGTCAATTGTGTCAGTGCTGTCTCTTTGGTTGTGCTATCCAATTAGTCCTGGTGTTCAGCTTTTTCCTGTAATCTGTACATTTTCCTTCCAGTATTTATCCCAATTGCTTTTCAAAGTTACTACTGAATCTGCTTTCAAGTCCTGATCAGACAGTGCATTCCAGATCACAACACATCACTGTATAAAAAATCATTCCTCATTTCGCCTCTGGTCTTTTCTCAATCACCTGATAAATACATCCTCTGGTTACTGACCCTTTTGCCACTGGAAACAATTTCTCCTTATTTAAAACTTATTGAAAACCTTCTTGATGATGTCACATACTAGACTGCCAGTAAAACTGAAGCCCATGTAATAAAAGGGACAATGACAGCATGCATATGAAGTTAGCAGACTGATAGGAACATAGAAGCAGGAGTAGGCCATTCAGCCCATCGAGTCCACCCCACCATTCAATATGATGATGACTGATCATCCACTTCAATGCCTTTTTCCCACACTATCTCCATATCCCCTATGTCATTTGTATTTGGAAATCTGTCAATCTCTGCTTTAAACATACTCAATAACTGAACTTCCACAGCCCTCTGGGTAGACAATTCCAAAGATTCACAACCCACTGAGTAAAGAAATTTCTCCTCATCTCTGTCCTAAGTGGCTTTCCCCTTACGTTGAAATTGTGTCCCCTGGGTCTAGATTCCTCAACCGGAGGAAACAGCTTCATCTACCCTGTCCATCCCTTTAAATATTTGTAAGTTTCAATGAGATCACCTCTCATTCTTCAAAACTCTAGAGAATACAGGCCCAGTTTCCCCAATCTCTCTTCATATGACAGTCCCGCCATCCCGGGAACAAGTCTGGTGAACCTTCGTTGCACTCCCTCTATGGCAATGATATCCTTCCTAAGGTAAGGCGAACAAAACTGCACACAGTATTCCAAACTGCAGACCAACCAAGGTTATATACAATTGAAGCAAGACTTCACTACTCCTGTACTCAAATCCTCTTGCGATCGAGTCTAACATGTCATTCGCCTTCCTAATTCCTTGCTGCACCTGCATGTTAGCTTTCAGTCACTTATTGACAAGGACACCCAGGCCCCTTTGCACATTTACACTTTCTAATCTCATACCATTCAAGAAATAATCTGCACATCTCTTCCTCCAACAAAAATGGATAACCTCACATTTTTACACATGATATTCCATGTGCCATTTTCTTGTTCACTCACTAAGTCTGTCCAAGTTTTGTGTCATCCACGAACTTGGAAATAGTACATTTGGTCCCCACATCCGAATCATTGATATATATTGTGAACAGCTGGGTCACAGTGTGGTGGTGAACAGTTGCATTTCTGTATGGAGGAAGGTTTACTGTAGGTTCCCCATGGTTCCTCATAACTTCAGTTATGTGCAGAGACTGGAAAAGCTGGGGTTGTTCTCCTTGGAGCAGAGCAAGTTCAGAACAACTTTGACAGAGTTAGAATCAAGGAATCAAATGGTTACAGTTCAGATGTAGACCATTCAATCCATCATGTCCATGACAGCTCTTTGCAAGAGCAAATCAGCTAATTCCACTCCTCTGCCCTTTCATTGTAGCCCTGCAAATTTTCTCTATTCAGGTGTTTATCCAATTCCCTTTTGAAAGCCACGATTGAATCTGCCTCCAGCACACTCTCAGGCAGTGTACACCAGATCCGAACCACTCGCTCTGTCCCACACCCCTGGTATCATTGCAGAAAATCTCTTCTGTTTATTTCATTCCTCATAAATAATTGAAATGTAATGTTCCTTAGGAAATGCACAACATGAAAAGGAGAGAGAAATAAATGCTGAGCAAAATAGAAGTCAATGTTTGGAAGGTAAAAAGAGCAAAAGATGTAACTTTTATTCTGGACGAGTGAGAGGAATATATCACACTTTGGGGATTTTGTAAGAGGATTTATTGATAAACCTGGGATTTGAGAGGAAGCTGGTTCATGGTTTACAGAACAAATTCAGCCCCTGGGGTGGAGCCAACAGCTGCACCGTCCAATAACAGACAGGACGCGGACACTGTCTCAGGCCTGGTGAGCTCAGTCGATGAAAGCATGAAACTCTGAATCTCAAGCTTTTGAGTTTGAGACCCACGGTGGGTGTTTTTTATTGCTTTTTAGGCTGATTTTACAGGCGTTCTCCAGCTCTGAATTCCTCGGCAGAGAGTTCAAGGAGTGTTTGAAATGAGATTCAACAGCAGTATGAGAAAGTCTCTCCTTGATTCAAGACTCTTACCTGTCCGCAGCAACTCCCTGCTGAAGATTGAACTTTATCTCATTTCTTCTCAGCTCAGGGTCAGTGTGGATCACTGGGACTTCTGGCTGTCTCCCACTTCACAATCCATCAGTGCTGAGAAAGCAATGGGGAATATTACTCACATGTTGTAATGTTTTATAAATACTTGAATGTATTTCACACTGTGTCTAACAGTGTGAATCTCCCCTGGTATATCAGCTCACCAATACTTCAACAGAACATTCACATAATGTGAGCTCTGAGATCTGTTCAGATCCCATTCCCAAAACCTGGAAAGTGGGATTGGGCTGGGTCGCTCTTTTTCAACTGGCACAGACATAATTGCTAAATGGTCTCATTCTGTGCCATAACTTTTCTCCATTTTCTATGTTCTATGAAGTGAGGTGTGATTGGGAGAGGCAATTCCACCAGGGTTATATTTTCTACCAAAACAATGACACAAACCTCTAACCAAAAAAAAGGACTCGGTGGGGTGTTTATAATGTAAGGCTTTTTCGATTTCTCTGGTTTTATTGTGATTGGTAAAAACTTTTCGTTCCTTTTTCATTTAACTAAGTTTAAACTTAAGATTAAAAATGGCAGGAGATCTCAGACCCGTATCATGCTCCTCTTGCTCAATGTGGGAGCTCAGGGACATGGCTGATGACCCTGACGCCTTCACGTGCAGGAAGTGTGTCCAGCTGCAGCTCTTGTTAGACCGCATGACGGCTCTCGAGCTGCGGATGGACTCACTTTGGAGCATGCGCGATGCTGAGGAGGTCGTGGATAGCACGTTTAGTGAATTGGTCACACCGCAGATTAGGATTGCTGAGGGAGAAAGGGAATGGGTGACCAAAAGGCAGAGAAAGAGCAGGAAGGCAGCGCAGGAGTCCCCTGCGGTCATCTCCCTCCAAAACAAGTATACCGTTTTGGATACTGTTGAGGGAGCTGGCTCACCAGGGGAAGGCAGCAGTAGCCAGGTCCATGGCACCGTGGCTGGCTCTGCTGTTCCGAAGGGCGGGAAAAAGAGTGGAAGGGCTATAGTCGTAGGGGATTCGATTGTAAGGGGAGTAGATAGGCGGTTCTGTGGTCGAAAACGAGGCTCCCGAATGGTATGTTGCCTCCCAGGTGCACGGGTCAGGGACGTCTCAGATCGGCTGCAGAACATTCTAAAGGGGGAGGGTGAACAGCCAGTTGTCATTGTGCACATAGGCACTAATGATATAGGTAAAAAACGGGATGAGGTCCTACATGCAGAGTTTAGGGAGTTAGGAGCCAAGTTAAAAAGTAGGACCTCAAAGGTAGTAATCTCAGGATTACTACCAGTGCCACGTGATAGTCAGAGTAAAAATGAAAGAATAGTCAGGATGAATGCGTGGCTTGAGAGATGGTGCAGGAAGGAGGGGTTCAGATTTTTGGGACATTGGGACCGGTTCTGGGGGAGGTGGGACTATTACAATTTGGACGGTCTACACCTGGGCCGGACTGGAACCAATGTCCTTGGAGGTGCTTTTGCTAACGCTGTTGGGGAGGGTTTAAACTAATGTGGCAGAGGGATGGGAACCAATTGAGGTCAGTTGACAGTAAGGAGGTAGTAACAAAAGCCTGTAAGGAACTAGATAATGAAGTCAGTGTGACTAAGGGGAAGAGCAGGCAGGGAGCAGATGATGAATATAAAGGGACTGGTGGTCTGAGGTGCATTTGTTTTAATGCAAGAAGTGTAGTAGGTAAGGCAGATGAACTTAGGGCTTGGATTAGTACCTGGGAGTATGATGTTATTGCTATTACTGAGACTTGGTTGAGGGAAGGGCATGATTGGCAACTAAATATCCCAGGATATCGATGCTTCAGGCGGGATAGAGAGGGAGGTAAAAGGGGTGGAGGAGTTGCATTACTGGTCAAAGAGGATATCACAGCTGTGCTGAAGGAGGGCACTATGGAGGACTCGAGCAGTGAGGCAATATGGACAGAACTCAGAAATAGGAAGGGTGCGGTAACAATGTTGGGGCTGTACTACAGGCCTCCCAACAGCGAGCGTGAGATAGAGGTACAAATATGTAAACAGATTTGGAAAGATGTAGGAGCAACTGGGTGGTGGTGAAAGGAGATTTTAATTTTCCCAACATTGACTGGGATTCGCTTAGTGTTAGAGGTCCAGATGGAGCAGAATTTGTAAGGAGCATCCAGGAGGGTTTTCTAGAGCAGTATGTAAATAGTCCAACTCGGGAAGGGGCCATACTGGACCTGGTGTTAGGGAATCAGCCCGGCCAGGTTGTTGAAGTTTCAGTAGGGGACTACTTTGGGAATAGTGATCACAATTCCGTAAGCTTTAAAATACTCATGGACAAAGACGAGAGTGGTCCAAAAGGGAGAGTGCTAAATTGGGGGAAGGCCAACTACACCAAAATTCGGCAGGAGCTGGGAAATGTAGATTGGGAGCAGCTGTTTGAAGGTAAATCCACATGTGATATGTGGGAGGCTTTTAAAGAGAGGTTGATTAGCGTGCAGGAGAGACATATTCCTGTGAAAATGAGGGATAGAAATGGCAAGATTAGGGAACCAGGGATGACAGGTGAAATTGTGAGACTAGCTAAGAGGAAAAAGGAAGCATACATAAGGTCTAGGCGGCTGATGAAAGACGAAGCTTTGAAAGAATATCGGGAATGTAGGACCAATCTGAAACGAGGAATTAAGAGGGCTAAAAGGGGTCATGAAATATCTTTAGCAAACAGGGTTAAGGAAAATCCAAAAGCCTTTTATTCATATATAAGGAGAAAGAGGGTAACTAGAGAAAGGATTGGCCCACTAAAGGACAAAGGAGGAATGTTATGCTTGGACTCAGAGAAAATGGGTGAGATTCTAAACGAGTACTTTGCATCGGTATTCACCGAGGAGAGGGACATGACGGATGTTGAGGTTAGGAACAGATGTTTGATTACTCTAGGTCAAGTCGGCATAAGGAGGGAGGAAGTGTTGGGTATTCTAAAGGGCATTAAGGTGGACAAGTCCCCAGGTCCGGATGGGATCTATCCCAGGTTACTGAGGGAAGCGAGAGAGGAAATAGCTGGGGCCTTAACAGATATCTTTGCAGCATCCTTAAACACGGGTGAGGTCCCGGAGGACTGGAGAATTGCTAATGTTGTCCCCTTGTTTAAGAAGGGTAGCAGGGATAATCCAGGTAATTATAGACCGGTGAGCCTGACGTCAGTGGTAGGGAAGCTGCTGGAGAAGATACTGAGGGATAGGATCTATTCCCATTTGGAAGAAAATGGGCTCATCAGTGATAGGCAACATGGTTTTGTGCAGGGAAGGTCATGTCTTACCAACTTAATAGAATTCTTTGAGGAAGTGACAAAGTTGATTGATGAGGGAAGGGCTGTCGATGTCATATACATGGACTTCAGTAAGGCGTTTGATAAGGTTCCCCATGGCAGGCTGATGGAGAAAGTGAAGGCGCTTGGGGTCCAAGGTGTACTAGCTAGATGGATAGAGAACTGGCTGGGCAACAGGAGACAGAGAGTAGCAGTAGAAGGGATTTTCTCAAAATGGAGACGTGTGACCAGTGGTGTTCCACAGGGATCCGTGCTGGGACCACTGTTGTTTGTGATATACATTAATGATTTGGAGGAAAGTATAGGTGGACTGATTAGCAAATTTGCAGACGACACTAAGATTGGTGGAGTAGCAGATAGTGAAGGGGACTGTCAGAGAATACAGCAGAATATAGATAGATTGGAGAGTTGGGCAGAGAAATGGCAGATGGAGTTCAATCAGGGCAAATGCGAGGTGATGCATTTTGGAAGATCCAATTCAAGAGTGAACTATACAGTAAATGGAAAAGTCCTGGGGAAAATTGATGTCCAGAGAGATTTGGGTGTTCAGGTCCACTGTTCTCTGAAGGTGGCAACGCAGGTAAATAGAGTGGTCAAGAAGGCATACGGCATGCTTTCCTTCATCGGACGGGGCATTGAGTACAAGAGTTGGCAGGTCATGTTACAGTTGTATAGGACTTTGGTTCGGCCACATTTGGAATACTGCGTACAGTTCTGGTCGCCACATTATCAAAAGGATGTGGATGCTCTGGAGAGGGTGCAGAGGAGGTTCACCAGGATGTTGCCTGGTATGGAGGGCGCTAGCTATGAAGAGAGGTTGAGCAGATTAGGATTATTTTCGTTAGAAAGACGGAGGTGGAGGGGGGACCTGATTGAGGTGTACAAAATCATGAGAGGTATAGACAGGGTGGATAGCAAGAGGCTTTTTCCCAGAGTGGGGGTTTCAATTACTAGAGGACACGAGTTCAAAGTGAGAGGGGAAAAGTTTAGCGGGGATATGCGTGGAAAGTTCTTTACGCAGAGGGTGGTGGGCACCTGGAACGCATTGCCAGCGGAGGTGGTAGATGCGGGCACGATGGAGTCTTTTAAGATGTATCTAGACAGATACATGAATGGGCAGGAAGAAAAGAAATACAGAACCTTAGAAAATAGGTGACATGTTTAGAGGGAGGATCTGGATCGGCGCAGGCTTGGAGGGCCGAAGGGCCTGTTCCTGTGCTGTAATTATCTTTGTATCTTTGTTCTTTGTTCAAGGGATACTTCACATTTTTATTCATTCATTCATGGGATGTGGGCATCGCTGGATAGGCCAGCATTTATTGCCCATCCCTAATTGCCCTTGAGAAGGTGGTGGGTTGGGCTGCCTTCTTGAACCACCGCAGTCCATGTGAGGTAGGTACATCCACAGTGCTGTGAGGTAGGGAGTTCCAGGATTTTGATACAGCGACAGTGAAGGAACGGCGATATAGTTCCAAGTCAGGATGGTGTGTGGCTTGAAGGGGAACTTGCAGGTGGTGGAATCCCCTGCATTTTCTGCCCTTGCCCTTCTAGGTGGTAGAGGTTGCTGGGTTTGGAAGGTGCTGTAGAAGGAGTCTTGGTGCATTGCTGCAGTGCATCTTGTAGACAGTACACACTGCTGCCACTGTGCGTCGATGGTGGAGGGAGTGAATGTTTGTAGATGGGGTGCCAATCAAGCGGGCTGCTTTGTCCTGGACGGTGTTGAGATTCTTGAATTGGAATTGCACCCATCCAGGCAAGTGGAGAGTATTCCATCACACTCTTGACTTGTGCCTTGTAGATGGTGGACAAGCTTTGGGGAGTCAGGAGTCATCGATGAGTGAGAGGAATATATCACACTTTGGGGCTTTTGTAAGAGGATTTATTGATAAACCTGGGATTTGAGAGAAGCTGCTTCATGGTTTACAGAACAAATTCAGCCTCTGGGGAGGAGCCAACAGCTGCACTGTAATTACTCACCTCAGGATTCCAAGCCTCTGACCTGCTCTTGTACCCACGTTATTTGTATGGCTACCCATTGTAACCCCCGTGATGTTGATAGTGGGGGATTCAGTGATTGTAATGCTATTGAATGTCAAGGGGAGATAGTTAGATTCTCTCTTGTTGGAGATATTCATTGCCTGGCACTTGTGTGGTGCGAATGTTACTTGCCACTTATCATCCCAAGCCTGTGAGACTGAAATAGCTCAGTTGGGAATGTGTTAGACTGAAGATCCCTGGTGCAATCTGGGGTTTTGGCAGTTCTCCTTTATTCTGCATCGCCATTTGGTTTTGACTCTCGAGTTGCACAATTTACACTGAAATTATTTACCCAACTCTGAAGGTTGGATTGGAATAGAGAGATATCAAGGATGGGAAATATTTACATTGTCTGCTGTAGTTTATTCTCTATCTCCTTGTGTCCTTTTCCCCAGTTTTTGAATCTTTCGGGGCCGGGTGAACATTTGATTTGCTGCATTTGTCCCAAACTGATGCCTTTTCCACATCTCTGGGTGGTCAGACTCGCTCTGTCTGTTTTTGCTGCTCGTGACCATTAACGAGAACAGGCCACGAGTTCAATGTTTATCAGCAAATGGAAGATAATTGGAAAGAATTCTGTGTTACTCCAGACCAGTGACAAAGATACAATGGATATTATTCAAAATAAATTCCATTTGACATTTTATGTAAACTTGTTTGCATCTAAAAGTTGGATTTTAAGTGTTACAAAAATGAGTCAAATTAATGACTGAACATGTGACAGCGCACATGGGGATCAAATCCACAGCCTTGTTGTTATCAACACTGCGTCCTAACCAACTGAACTAAGTGGCCTATAGGCAGAGCCAGGTATGGGTTTGAGCCGCACGCTGGGCGCTTTGTGTTTTCTTTCTCACACTGGGTGACAGAGCGATTGTCGAAACAATGGACACATCACATCCCTGAAACATTGTTCTGACATAAAACAGTGTGAAATAAGAACTGAGCATGGAAATGGAACGGAACCAGAAATCAGGACTTTAATCTATTGAAGTTGATCTTGAAATTCAACCATTCACTGAACTCTCTTCTGATATAAAATCCAGGAACTTGAGCTGCTGGAAAACACAACTGAGCCTGACGTGATTTGAACATGCAACCTTCTAATCTGGAGTCAGACACGCTACCGTTGTGCCACAAGCTAACAGATAAAGCAAATTGTTCCATTCCTGACAGATTTACTTCTTGTTTAGATTCAGTGATTGAAATTAATTCAATCCTCATCTGACCTCCGCTCTGTAAAGGCCTGCAATCGGACCTGAACCCGACGGGACCCGACGACCTGTGTCGGGTTCTGGTCATGTCCGGTCGCTCTTCCGGTTCTGGTTTTCGGGCTCGGGTCAGATTGGGTCATGTTCAGGTCAGGCTGGGTCCAGGTTGGACTGAGTCCGGGTCGGACACACACAGTAAGTATTACATTTAACTCTGCTGGGAAGTTGAGTTTAATAAGTGTCAAAAGTTGAAAAGCCAACCGGGTCATTAAGGAGGGAAACTCTGAGTCTGCGCAGTGAGCAAGTGAGCATCTCGATGATGTCATTGCGCTCATGCTGCAGCTTCCTACAGATTCGGAATCGGGAGGTAGATAAAGTGAACATTCCGGTGGTCGGGTAAGGCGCGGGTCGGTTCGGGCGCGGGAATAAATGGAGATACTCATGCCGGGTCTGGCTTGGGTCCAATGTGGTTCTGTCGGGTTCGGGTCGGGTATTTTTTCCTGACCTGAGCAGACCTTTACCGCTCTGTCAGTTCAGTGCCTTATTTAAACTATTACTTGGAGTTCTGTTTTACAGGGTCTCGGCTGTTGAAGTATTTCCCAGACCCACTACTCTGATTAATCATACATTTTGCTGCTAACTGCTGCTGCTACAATTGAAATGTAAAAAAGAATTTCCAGTGACCTGCAACCAATGGGCAAATACATTTCAGAAAGATAAAGCTCATTCACCAATCCACAAATGTGTCTTTCAGCTTATATTTATAAACAACTCCTTCTCTCCACTATGAGAACTATACAATCACTCCAGTTATTTGAAAGTTAGTATAAGATGTTCTAGTTCATCAATTTTAAAACTGCAGCAGGTATTTTCCAGAAAACTTCTCTGTTGGAACCTCAGTCCCATTTAGATTGAAAGTGGACAATTAATGTATTCACTTGTTCATTGTGGACAGGTGTCTGACTTCGAATAAATCTCATTAACTTTCAATGAGGTGGCAGTATTTCTGTGCTCCCATTTTACAGTCTGTCCTGTTCATGCACCATGTTTTTATTCTCCTCTCCCATTCTCCACAGGATACAGATTACAAGCATCATCAATCTAGCTGTTGAAAAGCATTGGAAGAATCTGGTCACACAGGTATTGTAACATTCATTATCTGCCATTTTACAAGTTGGTTGCTTTAAACACAGTACGATGTGTAATCATCTTGAAAAGAGATTCTCTTCAATATCCAAAACAAATTGAATTACAAACCTGACAGACAAACACAGGAGAACAAATGACTCGTGAACACAAACCTGATGGTGCTCATTTTCAGATCTATTGCAGTCATCTTACAAAACAAGTGAAAGAATATTACAGTGAAATGATTTGGAAAAGAGGTGTGACTTTTGTTGGTGCCTTTCTTTGCTCTGTTGGTGAAACTTTCTTGCACCTGACTCCTGTTCATGTCTCTGTTTCCTCAATTGAATGAGGAAGGAGGCATTTGATCAGAAATCAACTGGATTGAGTACCTTTGAGAGGGGATTTCTGCACCGTCAGGGCTGGAAACAGGAGTGAGTGAAAGACACTGCATGGAGTTTGATTTTGGACAGAGGGAGAGCAAATCTAACAGGACTGTGCAATATTGGCCTGGATTTTACAGTCCCAATAGCAGCAAACGCTGAGACTTTCACTGCTATTGAGGGTCTGAACAGCAGTGCAACTGCCGGTACATGCACACACTAACACCAGCATCTGGAAGTTGTGGTGGTGAGAAATGTGCTTAGAAGGAGCCTCTGATCATAATCACACCAGCCAACTCTTTAAAGTGACAGGGACCTGTAGTTCAGCAATTTGGGCTCATTGCCCACAACGTACCCTGATTTTTACCTGGGTTGGATTAGAGCCGGTATCAACAGGCTCAGAGCCTGCTCGGGAAGGACTTTTCTGTTGACACAACAGCTCCAATATTCCAGGAAGACACCGGCAGCAGCAGGGGTCAACTTTCAGAAAGGAGTTCAGACATTTTAAATGTTGTATTTTGTTTCTTAATTGGATGTAAGTTTTTAGCATGGCCTTATCAGAGTGCTTAAATTTACATCTGACTTTTTATCAACAAGATTGAAGTGCTTTTAAAAGATCTCTAAATATATATGACTTTTTATCCAGATTTACCTGGATTCTTTGTAAAGACTCGAGTAAGATTGAAGTGACTTTTAAAAACTACATCTTATCCTTTAAAATCCTGCTTCCATGTAGATGACATTGGAAGATGGCTTCAGAATAACTTAGACTATCTTTCTAACAGGTACTGCAACAGCTTAAGTCCTACTTTCTGCAAAAGCTGGTGAATTACAAAGAAACAATGTATTGAACATTTTATAAACTGTTGATGCAGATGGGATTCAAACTCATACATGCAAAACAGAAGGAATTAATAATCCATCATCTTAACCTCTCAAACACTTCATCACCCAGCTTTGTGCCAGTAGCCCATCACATGTCTTTTTTGCCTCCATGAAAATTTGGGCAGGATGGTCACCTTCAGCTCAGATCCTGACTGTGCAGCCAGATGTGCAATGATGGAACAGTAGCTTCTGTCAGTAAATAACATTTCCATCACATCAGGTCATGGCCTGTTGGGAATGGAGCGGTGTGAAACATTTCCAGACCATGTCCAACACGTTTCTACTCAGTGTGAAAACCCACCACTGAAAGACTGGAACATACAATCATTTGATCACATCATGATTAACATCACTCAGACACCTGAACCATTAGGTCACTGATGAAGTCATGATGACTTCGAATTTCTCATGAAATGACAACTGAACTAACTGACTGGAAGAATTGCTTTAACTCCACATGATCAGAAAGGCACATCCTCAGACCGACTCGGCAGATGAATATTGATTGAATAATTTCCGTGTGAGGAATGTTCCAGCATCATAAACCAGGGGAACGTGCTGACTGAGCTGTGTCTTCATCTCTTCTGGGCAGTCGGACAGTTCACCCTTCATTCTGCTCTGATTCACTTTCCCAAAGCGGATCTGCAGATTCTCAAATCTGGAGACTCGTTTTCTTATTTTGTTCCTTTTGATTTTTCTTGCTCTTGAATGATAATATATTCTAAACCTCGGATCAACCCTCCCCTATGCGTCGTGTTATAGTCGTGTTAAAAGAGACACAAAACGGCACAAACACTCTGAAACATACAACACGGTCACACTTTCCTTCAGTGAGATTAATGTTGAGCTGTTTTCCAGGTTAAATGCAACTGCAAACACATTGCTCTCAAAGAAATTGTAGGGGATTGAGTTGCCGTTGAAATATTAGCACTGGACATCTGCACGAGCAGGAACAGCCATTTCAAACTCACATCCTTCACAAAGGCTGAGCTGTTTTCTTGCGTGAATAAAATTCATAAGAAAAGTTAAAGTTCATAAGAAAATGGATGTAAATGATTGATAGCTAAACTTTTGAAGCAAGGATATGAATCCAGGATTTTCTGATAATTAGACAAACACTCAAACCAATTAAGCTACTGAGCCAGATCACAAGTGTTGTGACAACTAAGGGCAGAGGAGGGCACTCTTTATTCTCATCCCACTTCTCCACAGGTCACAACATCGATGTGAACTTTTCCCACATACTGATACAGTCAATCATGTACTCTATTTTTCCCAGAATAGAAGACACTGACCAGGTTTCTTTAATGAACAAGAAAATTATCCATTTATTGTCGAACAAGTTTTAACTAGTCATGAAGTGAAGCATAAACACACAGGTGGAAATTTTAAAAGTTCCTTTTTCACCTTGAACAACTTTTAAAGTCCTTTTTTTTATCTTCGAGCCACACGCACACACACACACACTGGATAGCTGAAAAAATAAAAGGGAATATTTTTTAAATTCAGCACTCTGTTACAGACAAAAAAAACCTATTGGGCTGTTTATTTGCTCGTTTTTGAAGAAATCATCAGATGAGATATGTTGCTCCAAAACTGGAATACAGTCTAACTTCCGAGTATACGTAGACAGGTCACGAGGGTATTTTGGAACAGTTCTTTTCAGAAGGCATTGAGAATTAAATTTAGCAGGCCTTCTTCAAAGACATGCGACAAGATGAATTAACTCAGTGGACTTCTCAGGGTCTTTTAAAGATTTTCTGGAAAACAAACTGGGTTGTGGTCTTCTCTCCTTCCTTGACGATTCTTCAGGCTAACTTTATCAGCTGCTCACTCCAGCAGGTAAAACACACTGACTGCTACAACCAAAGGTTGTGAGTTTTCTGCTGTCTTAGGTTTGCGCTGCTGCTGCCAAGCTTGTCCAATCAAGGGGCATGACTGACTTCTCGGTCCACATTTCTCCCTGTTACCAGGGTTTCTGCTCTATATTTAACTTGAATCATGTGACAACCAGTAAACATAGTTGCCAAATTGGTTCTTTTGGTGCCCTCTTGAAAAAGAACTGGTCCTACATTTATTCAGTTTGATTATGACTTCTTCAAAAAATATTTTAAAAGAAACAGAATCCCTTCCATAACATCATTTACTTTCCCTGAGCTACAGGTTATTGCAAGACTCTCTGGCTGTGTTTATTTTAGGTGATTTTGTACTCAGGTTCTTTTGGAATCCATGTGTTTGCAGATCTTTGTGAGTGAGAGATGTGGTAATATGTTTAAAAGATTTCCCTGTAAATTATTCATATCTCCATCTTTCCCCGAACTTTGTACAAGCACATTAATATGGGAATCACACACATCAGGCCGTCAAACCTGTCTGCTAAACATTGAAAGGTGACAGTGTTTATTGTGACGGGGTTCCATTTATGAAGACATATCTTGATGATTCACACATGTAAAAATATGTATATTATGTTCATGACATAATGACATAAATAAACATTTCCTTGCACTTGCCACGCTTGGTGAACATTTTCTCTGCTGATGCCCCCTGAATATATTAGAGAACATGGTGACGAGGTTGAGATAAAAGTCTGTAAATATAGGCAGCAAACAGCAGCAGGGACTGCAGTGAACAAGATTTACGTGACATATTTGTGCTTATATTGGTGGGTGAAATAAGATACTAAACACACAAAATCCTACATTTGAGCTCGTGTAAAAGATTGCTCTGTCGATGGCGATAGCATCAAAGAATGCTCAGGAATTTTGCCCTATGCCAGTGATCGTAACACACTTCAGGGGAACTTAAAAAAATGGTAAAATGGGCTTTCACATAACAGATGAAGTTTTACACAGAGAAGTGTGAAGTGATACAATTTGGAAGGAAGAATGCCATATAAATGAAACGTTACAGTTCTAAACTGGGTGCAGGAGCAGAGAGACAATGTACACCAATGTTAGAAGGATTGAAAAGGTTGCTTAGAGCAAACAGGACACTTGGCTTTATTAATAGAGGCATAGAGTAAAAGCATATAAGTTATGCTGAACCTTTATAAAATACTGTGAATGAATGGCCTCTTCCTGTACCTCCACAGAAAGCTTCCATTCCAGGTTTACACCCACTCATCAGGATCACTCTCCACAGATCCCGCCATTCCAGGTTCGGACACCCACTTCAGGATCACTCTCCATACATCGCAGCACTATGGGCTCGGAGACCCTCTTCAGAGATCCTAAATCTCCAGACACGGACATCCTTTGAGGAACACTCTCCACAGATTCTTCCCTCCAAGCTCAGGCACCCTCTTCAGAATCACTCTCCATACATCCCGCTACTCCACGCATTGATATCTCCCTCAGGATCAGATCAAAGAATGTTGCTTGTCACATATCAGCTCAAGCCTGAATGTTGTTCAGGTCTTGCTGCTTGCAGGCACAGACTGCTTCAGTATCTGAGGAGTTGTGAATCATCAGCGAACATTCCCACTTCTGACTTATGTTGAAAAGAAAGCCATCAATGAAACAGCTGAGGATGGTTGGGCCTAGGACACTGCCCTGAGAAACTAAGTATCCAGTCATGAATGGTGGAGGACAATTAAATAACGAACCAGATGAGGAGGCTCCAAAAACATTCCTATCCTCAATGTTGGTGGAGCCGAGCACGTCAGCGCAAAAGGTGAAGCTGAAGCATTTGAAACCATCTTCA
Organism: Heterodontus francisci; assembly: GCF_036365525.1. Classification (NCBI taxonomy): domain Eukaryota; kingdom Metazoa; phylum Chordata; class Chondrichthyes; order Heterodontiformes; family Heterodontidae; genus Heterodontus; species Heterodontus francisci. The sequence continues at coordinate 4,132,269 of NW_027140330.1, forward strand.
GTCAGAAATTGCTCAGTGGATGATTCATCTCGGCCTCTTGAGGTGCCCAGCATCACAGCTTCCATTTTCAGCCAATTCGCTTCACTCCACATAATGGCAAGAAACAGCTGAAGGCACTCGATATAGCAAAGACTATGGGCCCTAACATTCCGGCTCTAGTACTGAAGACTTGTGCTCCAGAACTAGCTGCGCTCTCAGCGAAGCTGTTCCAGTAGAGCTACAACACGGGCATCTACTTGACAATGTGGAAAATTGCCCAAGTGTGCCCTCTCCATAAAAAAATGCAGGACAAATCCAATCTGACCAATTGCCGCCCATCAGTCTACTATCAATCATCAGCAAAGTGATGGAAGATGTCACCAACAGTGCTATCAAGCACCACACACTTAGCAATAATCTGATCATCGATGCTCAGTTTAGGTTCTGGCAGGGTCTCTCAGCTCCAGGAAATAATTTGGCAGATAGGGTAGAATGTGGGAAAATGTGAGGTTATCGACTTTGGTAGGAAGAATAGAAAAGGAAAATATTATTTCAATTGTGAGAGATCACAGAATGCTGCGGTGTCGAAGGATCTGGGTGTCCTTGTACATGAATCACAAAAATTTACCATGCAGGTACAGCAAATAATTAGGAAGGCAAATGGAATGTTACCCTTTATTGCAAGGGGGATGGAGTATAAAAGTAGAGAAGTCTTGCTACAAATGTACATGGTGCTGGTGAAACCACACCTAGAGTACTGTGTACAGTTTTGGTCTCCTTATTTAAGGAGGGATATACTTGCATAGGAGGCAGTTGAGAGAAGGTTCATTGGATTGATTCCTGTGATGAAGGTGTTGTCTTATGAGGAAAGTTGAGCAGGTTGGACCGATACTCATTGGAGTTGAGAAAAATGAAAGGTGAATGTCTTGAGACATATATGATTCTGAGGGGGCTTGACAGGGTAGATGCTGAGAGGATGTTTCCTCTTGTGGTGGAATCTAGAACTAGGGGACACAGTTTCAGATTTAGGGTTTTTTTATTTAAGAAGGAATTTCTTCTCTCAGAGGGTCATTAATCTTTGGAATTCTCTACCGAAGAGAGCAGTGGAGGCTGGGTCATTGAATGTCTTCAAGATTTTTATCTACAAGAGAGCCAAGGGTTATGTGGGCAGGCAAGAAAGTGGGGTTGAGGTCATGATCAGGTCAGCCATGATCCTATTGAATGGCGGAGCAAGCTCGAGGGGCCAAATGGCCTACTCCTGCTACTAGTTCTTCTGATCTTCTGTTCTTATTACCTCATTGCAGCTTGGTCCAAACAGAGACAAAAGAGTGGAATTCCAGAGGAGAGGTGAGAGTGATTGCCCTTGAGTGAGTGTGGCATCAAGGATCCCGAGCAAAATTGAAGTCACTGGGAATCGGGGGTAAACTCTCCACTTGCTGGAGTTGGACCTCGCACAAAACAAGATGGTTGTGGTTCGTGGAGGCCAATCATCTCAGTCCAGGACACTGCCTCAGGAGTTTCTCAGGGTAGTGTCGCAGACCCAAACATCCCAGCTGTTTCATTGACGACTTTCTCTTCAACATAAGTCAGAAGTGGGAATGTTAGATGATGACTCACAACTCTTCAGATACTGAAGCAGTCTGTGCCTGCAAGCAGCAAGACATGAACAACATTCAGGCTTGAGCTGATAAGTGACAAGCAACCTTCTGGCCACACAAGTGCCAAGCAGTGAACATCTCCAATGAGAGAGAAAAAAAACGACCTTTTGATATTCCGAAGCATTATCATCGTTAAATTCCCCACCATCAACATCTTGACCAGAAACATAACTAGACCAGTCACATCTATGCTGTGGCTATAAGCGCAGGTCAGAGATTACGAATTCTGCAGCAAGTATCTCACCTCCTGACACCCCAAATCCTGTCCACCATCTGCAAGGCACAAGTCAGGAGTGGGATGGAATACATCCCACTCAACAACACTCAAGAAGCTCAACACCATCCAGGACAAAGCAGCGCACTTGATCGGCACCTCACCCGCCACCTTAAACATTCAATCCCTCCACAACCAGTAAACAGTGGCTGCAATGTGTACCATCTCCATATGCACTGCAGCAACTCGCCAAGTATCCTTCAACAGCACCTTCCAAACTCGTGACCACTACCACCTCGAAGGACAAGGGCAGCAGATGCATGGGAACTCACTACCTGCAGGTTCCCCTCCAAGACACTCACCATCCTGACTTGGAACGATATCGCCATTTCTTCACTGTTGTTGGGTCACAATCCTGGAACTCCCTCCCCAATAGCACTGCGGGTGTTCCTGCACCATATGGACTGCATCAGTTCAAGAAGGCAGCTCTCCACCACCTTCTCAACGGCAATAGGAATGGTTAATACATGCTCGCCTTATCAGCGATACTCACACCCAAGAACGAATAAAAACCAAATCACTCTCCACAGATTCCCCACAATCTGGGCTTGGACGTTTACTTCAGGAGCACAGAGCTTTATATCACTGCAACATGAGTTCCAATCTTCATATTCTGTTCACTTTCCACATTATTTTCTCCCAGTCCACGAGCTTTGATTAATTCAGTATTCGGGTCTCTGCTCCTCCGCCGTTTCTAACATCTCACCTCTGACAAAAAATCACTCTGATCTATCGTAGGTACTAAATGACCCCTCATTTTAAACTCCATCTGCCAAAGCATTGCTCACTCACTTAATCTATCAAGAAGATTTGAAAATAAATTTCTTGCCAAAGGATAATTTTCTGCATCTGCTCCCTCACCATTTGCTTTTCCCATTTGTCTTTCACTTGGTGCAAATCGAGAGAAAGTAAAGATGGAAGGAAGGAGGGGAGGAAAAATCCTGTTCCGTTTCGTGATCCCTATTTGATCTTCATTCCAGTGCAGTTTGGGTGAAGAATTCCAATTGTCTGTCTCAATTTTAATAAAGTAAAACTAATTCCGGAATCACTGTCTGGACTTCGACAAGAACAGGTTTCGAGGCTGACTTTACAAATAAACTCAAATAACATAAACAATACACGAAACAGTTCACACACTAGCGACACAGATGAGCTCCGAACCCACTTGTGCAGAGCACAGTGGATTAGCAGTCCATCACCTTAACCTCGCAGCCACCTTGTCAGTTGCACAGACATAGCTGTCACCTTCAGCACAGCTTCTGGCTGTGCAGCCAGCTGTGGAATTATGGAAATATATCTTCTGTTAGTAAATGAAGTTGGGAATGGAGCGGTGTGAAACATTTCCAGACCATGTCCAACACGTTTCTACTCAGTGTGAAAATCCACCACGGAAAGACTGGAACAAACAATCATTTCATCACATCATGATTAACATCACTCAGACATCTGAACCATTAGGTCACTGACGAAGTCATGATGATCGGATTTCTCATGAAATTACAACTGAACAAACTGACTGGAAGAATTGCTTAAACTCCACATGATCAGAGAGCCACAGCCTCAGGCCGACTTGGTGGTGGTGCAAACGGATATCACTGCTTCTGATCTTCACCAGAACAGAGAGTGAGATGTAACATTGATCATCAAACAGACTGTGAGAGAATACAACAGAATAAAACACATGGAGAGACACTGTGGAATAACAAATAGATTTGATTGGAATGTTGAAATTTTGATTGGAATGGATAAAACACCAGAAACAGCAGATTAAAGTGGGATTCTCATCATTATATTGATCTGAGACAGAAAAGAGAAACTGTTGGAAAGAAGAGAAGAAGGAAGAAAAGAAAGGATGGAACTGTTCAATTTTTTCAGTTTTTTCACTCGCCCATCAAAGCTGATAAAACAAGTTGCAAATAACAGAGAATTTCACCAAAAAGGGAGATTAAATGTTGCTGAAACCTTGGATCGAAGGATGCCCCAACAGATCACCTGTTTAACTGTCTCATCACTGGGGGATTTCAATCAGTGAGCAATATTATTCTCTACTTTTTTTGTTAATTGGTCCCAGAACTGTCACTTGGAATTAATATCTGTGTTCCGACTCCTGAATAATAAAATTGTGAGTTTCTCGATATTTTCTGGACACAGTTCCTGCTGTAAGAACTAAGAACTCTTTTCTAATTTACACAATACTCCAGACACACTCATCAAGCCTGCTAAGCTAGCATCGTTGGTGCTGCTCTCTCTTCTCCCAAACTTCATCTCATGTGACTGTTCCATCATCACTCTGACAGTAGGAGGGGTTGATCCCACGATCTTAAGCATTAACCCTTTACATCCTTAAACCACACTGTCTGTCCAAAAAAAATGGGTGGAGGGAACTTCCTTCATTGATCAAAACACCAACAGCAGCAAAGTGGCACAATGGTTAGCACCGCAGCATCACAGCTCCAGCGACCAGAATTCAGTTCTGGGTACTGCCTGTGTGGAGTTTGCAAGTTCTCCCTGTGTCTGTGTGGGTTTCCGCCGGGTGCTCTGGTTTCCTCCCACCTCCAAAAGATTTGCAGGTTGATAGGTAAATTGGCCATTGTAAATTGTCCCTAGTGTAGGTACGTGGTTGGAGAATGGTGGGGATGTGGTACAGTATATGGGATTAATGTAGGATTAGTATAAATGGGTGGTTGCTGGTTGGCACAGACTCGGTGGGCCGAAGGGCCTGTTTCAGTGCTGTATCTCTAAATAAGAAAAGTAAAATAAAAGCTACCAGTCGTAAATCAACTCAAACCCATTAGAGAGATAGAGGGAGACTGTCAGAGAACTTCCTGCATCCAGTCCTAACCCTGTCACACTCAGCAGCTTCTCACCCAGACCCCACTCTCATCAACACGGAACATTGTTGCCGAGACCCTTCAAATACTGTTTACAAAAGGTAGAAAAATTCAAACTTCATCACAGCTAGATTGAATAGAACAAAGTTTAATATCTTTTCGTCGTCACTCGGTAACCACATGATACAGTCCTTAAATCAGTAGCATAAATAATCAGCTGTAAGAATGTTTGTCATTGGGTTGAATCATTTCTGTGTGAGGAATGTTCCAGCATCATAAACCAGGGGAACGTGTTGACTGAGCTGTGTCTTCATCTCTTCTGGACAGTTCATCCTTCATTCTGCTCTGATTCACTTTCCCAAAGCAGATCGACAGATTCTCAAATCTGGAGACTGGGTTTTCTTATTTTGTTCCTTTTGATTTTTCTTGCTCTTGAATGATAATATATTCCAACCTCGGATCAAGCTTGCCCTGTGTCCCAGTCTCGGTTAAAAGCGACAAATAACGGCACCAACATTCTGAAACATACAACACTGTCACATTCTGCTTCAGTGAGATTAATGCTGAGGCAGTTTCCGTGTCGAATGCGATTGTGAAAAAATTTCTCTCGAGGAAATTGTGAGTGATCAAGTATTTGCACTGAATTTCTGTGCAAGAAGGGACAGTTTCAAACAGCCATTCCCAAATCACTTCCTTCACATAGACAAAGATTGTGCTGTCTTAACGTGTGAATCAACTTCACAAACAAATTTGTACTCGAAGTTCAGGAGAAGACAGAGATGTGAATGATTGACAGTGTAATCTTTAAATCATAATTTTCCGTTTCTTCGTTGAAGCGAGGCTCAACCCTAATCCACTGGAGATCGCGCAAAGCTACAAACTTGGATCCAGAAATCAGAAAAGCAGTGAAACAGTTGGTGAGTACATTGCGACACTGAATAATTTATCACCACATTGCAACATTGGCACATTCTTAGACCGTACATTATGAGACAGATTTGGGCGTATATTGGTGGATGAGGAAAGATACTAAACACACAAAATCCCAATTTGAGCTAGTGTGTAAGATTGCTCTTTCCACGGAGATAGCATCAAAGAATGCTAGTGAATTTCGTCCTATGCCAGTGACAGTGGCACACTTCAGAGGAACTTAAACACACTGGTAAAATGGGCTTTCACACAACAGATAAAATTTTACACAGAGAATTGTGAAGTGATACAGTTTGGGAGGAAGAATGAGACAATGTACACCAATCTTTTTTGATCAAGGTTTGAAAAGGTTGCTAAGAGCAAACAGGACACTTGGCTTTATTAATAGAGGCATAGAGTAAAAGCAAATAAGTTATTCTAAACCTTTATAAAACACTGCTGCTGAATGGCCGACTCCTGCACCTCCACAGAAAGCTTCCACTCCAGGCTCGGACACCCTCTTCAGGATCACTCTCCATACATCCCGCCACTCCACGCACGGATATCTCCCTCAGGATCAGATCACAGCTCCACAGTCCTGCCACATCCAGTCGTGAATGGTGGTGGATAATTAAATAACTAACAAGATGAGGAGGCTCCAAAAACATTCACATCCTCAATGATGGTGGTGCTGAGCACGTCAGTGCAAAATATGAAGCTGAAGCATTTGCAACCATCTTCAGTCAGAAATATTAATTGGATTTGATCTGTGCTAATTTCAGCTCGTCATGCTCGCTGGTGCCTTGGTTCTCTGGTGCTAATTTCAGAGTAAATCATGCAGCTTGACAATTGGAGCCAAAGAAAAAGACACAGGAGAGGTTGAAAGTGCCAAAACCTGGGATTGAACCAAGAACTGTTTAACTGTTAGTACAGCACAAACTCAACAAAGCTATTTCAACAACACACTAAAGCCACCATTCTGTCACTGCTTTGGAAGACAATATGTGTCATTAAAGTGAATTAAAGACAATTAAAGTGTTTGTAAAAAGTTACAGAACACAACATGTGAGTAATATTCCCATTGTTTTCTCAGTACTGATGGATTGTGAAGTGGGAGACAACCAGAAGTCCCACTGTGCCACACTGACCCTGAGCTGTGAGTGAAATGAGATAAAGTTCAATCTTTAGCAGAGAGATTCTGGAGAGAGGTAAGAGTCCTGAATCAAGGAAAGACTTTCTGACACAACAAAAGCAAAATACTGCAGATGCTGGAAATCTGAAATAAAAACAAAAAGTGCTGGAATTACTCAATAGCTCTGGCAGCATCTGTGATGAGAGAAACAGAGTTAACGTTTCTGGTCTGTGACCTTTCATCAGAACTGACACAGGTTAGAAAAGAATTAGGTTTTAAACAAGTGAAGGGGAGGGGAATGTGGGAGAGAACAAAGGGGAAGGTGTTTGATAGTGCAGAGGGCAAGAGATTAAATAACAAAGCTGTCCTGGGACAAAGGTAAAGAGTGTGTTAATGCTTGTGGTTGCCTGACACCAGTCATGCTCTGATGTTATTGAACACAATGTTCAATCCACAAGGCTGTAGAGCGCCGAATCAAAAGGTCAGGTGCTGCTCCTCGAGCTTGGGTTGATTTTCACTGGAACACTGGGGCAGGCCAAAGACAGAAATGTTGACATGCGAGCAGGGGGGAGTGTTGAAATGGCAAGCAACCAGAAGCTCAGGATCATGCTTTCGGCCTGAGCAGAGGTGTTCCATCTAATCTGCGTTTGGTCTCCCCAGTTTAGAGGAGACCGCATTGTGAGCAGTGAATACAGTATACATAATTGAAAGAAGTACAAGTAAATCGCTTCTTCACCTAAAAGGAATGTTTGGGGCTTTAGATAATGAGCAGAGTGGAGGCAAAAGGGCAGGTATTATATCTCCTGCGATTGCATGGGAAGGTGCCTTGGGAAGGGGACGAGGTATTGGGGGTAATGGAGGAGTGGACCAGGGTGTCGCAGAGGCAACAATCCCTTCAGAATATTGACAGGGGAGGGGAGGATGCGTTTGGTGGTGGCATCACGCTGGAGGTGGCTGAAATGGTGGAGGATGATCCTTTGGATGTGGAGGCTGGTGGGGTGGAAAGTGAGGACAAGGGGAACCCTGTCGCAGTTCTGGGAGGGAGGGGAAGGGGGAAGGCAGAGGTTGATGGTCCTGTCAATTCCACTGGGAGGGGGCGGGGTGGGAGTAGTTGAAATCTGGTGATGTTGTTGAATTTAATTTCAAACACTCCTTGAACTCTCTGCTGATGAAGACTGAAAAAGGGAAGAACAACCACACAACAAGGGTCTCAAATCCAAGACCCTGAGATTAAAAGTCTCATACTCTACCAACTGAGCTAACAATTCCTGATACAGTACTTCTACTCTGTCTGTTATTGAACGGATGCAGCTGTTGGCTCCACCCCAAGGGCGGGAATTTGTTCCACCAACTATGAAGCAGTTTCCCATCAATTCCCCAGATTATCAGTAAATCCACTTCCAGAAGCCCCAAAGTGTGATATATTCCTCTCACTCATCAATAATAAAACTGAAATATTTTTACCTTCCAAATGCTGCCATCTATTTTGTCAGTATTTATTTCTCTCTCCATTTTATTTAGTTCATGCATTTCTTCAGAATTTTATTTTCAATTATATCTGAGGGAAGAAATGAACAGAACTGGCAGCTCAAAACTGGGCATCCATGAAGCACTGTGGGCCATCAGCAGCAGCAGAATTGTATTTAAACACAATATGTTACCTCATGGCCTGGCATATCCCTCACTCTGCCATTACCATCAAGCCAAGGGAGCAATAGTGGTTCAATGAAGTGTGCAGGAGGGCATGTCAGGAGCAGCGCCAAGCAGACCTAAAAATGAGTGAAGCTGCAACACAGGACTACTTGCATGTCATATAGCAGAAGCAGCATGCAATAGACAAAGCTGAGTGATCTCACAACCAACAGATCAGATCAAAGCTCTGCAGTCCTGCCACATCCAGTCCTGAATGGTGGTGGATAATTAAACAATTAACAGGAGGACGAGGCTCCACAAATATCCCCATCCTTAATGATAAGGGAGACCAGTATATCAGTGCAAAATACAAGGTCGAATCATTTGCAACCATCTTCAGCCAGAAGTGCCAAGTAGATGACCCACCTCGGCCTCCTCCTGAGGTCCCCAGCATCACAGGTGCCAATCTTCAGCTAAATCCACTTCACTCCACATGATATCAAGAAATGGCTGAAGGCTCTGGATACTGACAACATCCTGGCTGCAGTGCTGAAGACTTGTGCTCCAGAACTAGCCACGCTGCCTGCCAAGCTACAACACTGGCATCTACCCAGCAATGTGGAAAACTGCCCAGGTATGTTCTGTATACAAAAGGCAGGACAAATCCAACCTGGTCAATTCCTGCCCGATCAGCCTCCTCTTGATCATCAGTAAAGTGATGGAAGGTGTCGTTGACAGTGCCATTAAGCAGCACTTACACAGCCATAACCTACTCACCAATGCTAATTTTGGGTTCTGCCAGGGCCACTTAGTTCCTGACCTCATTATGGCCTTGGCCCAAATATGGACAGAAGAGTTGAATTCAGGAGGTGAGGTGAGGTGACAGTGACTGCTCTTGCCAAGGGCATCGAGGAGCCCTTGCAAAATTGAAGTCAATGGCAATCAAGGAGAAAAATCTCCACTGGTTGGAGTCATACCTTGCGCAAAGGAATATGGTGCTTGTTGTTGGTGGCCAATCATCTCAGTACCAGACATCGCTCAGGAGTTCCTCAGGGTAGTGTCCTAGGCCCCAACCGTCTTCAGTTGCTTCATCAATAAACTTCCTCCATCATAAGATCATATGTGGAAATGTTCCCTGATGATTGCAAAATGTTCAGTTGCATTAGTAACTCCTCAGATACTGAAGCAGTCCGTGTCCACATGTGGAGAGACCTGGACAATATCCAGGCTTGGACTGATAAGTGGCAAGTAACATGCACGCCACAAAAATGCCAGGCAATGACCATTTCCAACAAGAGTGAATCTAACCATCCCCCCTTGACAGTCAATGACATTACCATTGCTGAATCCTTCACTATCAACATCTGGGGGGTTACCAATGAGCAGAAACTGAATTGGATCAGTCATATAAATACCGTAGCTACAAGAGCAGGTCAGAGGCTGGGAATTCTGCTGCAAGTAACTCACCTCCTGTCTACCATCTACAAGGCACAAGTCAGGAGTGTGATGCAATACTCCCCACTTGCCTGGTTGAGTGGAGCTCCAACAACACCAAAGAAACTCAACACCATCCAGGGCAAAGCAGATCACTTGATCAGCACTCCATCCACTACTTTAAACATTCAAATCCTGCACCACCAGTGAACAGTGGCAGCAGTGTGTACCATCTACAAGATGCACTGCAGCAACTCACCAAGCCTCCTTCGACAGCACCTTCCAAACCCCCAACCTCGACCACCTAGAAGGGCATTGGATGAATGGAAACACCACCATCTGCAAGCTCCCCTCCAAGTTACACACTGTCCTGACTGGGAACTATATCACCATTCCTTCACTGTCACTGGATCAAAATCTTGGAACTCCCTTCCTAACAGCACTGTGGGTTTACGTACAACACATGGACTGCAGCAGCTCCAAAAAGGCAGCTCACCACCACCTTCTCAAGGGCAATTAAGGATGGACAATAAAGGCTGCGTCTGCTGACAACGCAACCACTAGGTGGCACAATTCGCTTTCTCCCCCTGCTTTGCACCGGCAGCTTCCACCCTCCACAGTCGCTGGCTCCAGACATCGCTGCTCCCCACCCCCCCCCCCCACTTCCCTGGCCGATTGTCACCCGATCAGGTCACCCCATTCTTCGGTCGTTCGCTCACTCCCCACCCCACCTCCCCTCCAGCCGCTGGCTCTAGGCTGCGCAGCTTCCCTTCTCTCGGCCACTTGCTCCCATGTTTGTCCAGTCTCCACGCGCCGCCCGAAGAAGCAAGGTGGGCTGCAAAGTGTGACGTAGGAGTGAGTAGTGAGTGGCCTAGAGGAGGGAAGTGGCACGGCCTAGAGCTAGCGGCTGGAGCGGGGGTTGGGGGGCAGAGAGCAAGCGGCCATAGGGCTGGATGACGCGAGTGGGGAACAATTGTCCAGGGGAGCATCGAGGTGTGGAGCGAGCGGCTGAGGGGAGGAAGCGTCGAGGCCTGGAGCGAGTTGCCGAGGGGGGAGAGCTCCAGCCTCAAAGTCTCCTATTCAGCCGCTTCCTTGAGCTGAGTGAAGGGCTGGATACCCGATGACGCTTTAGCGCACATGTGCGAAGATGGACCAGGCGCGAATATGCGATGATGTTGGCGCTGCGCAATGACATCATCCTACGCATGTGCCACTTAATCCTGGCAAGATGTAGCTGTGCCTATGCACAGCTTAGCACAGTCCGATGATGTCAGCGGGCCGTTGCATTGACAGGAATCACATTGTGTCAGCAGTGCCCACATCCCATGAAAGAATGAAAAAGAGATTTACCACAATGGTAGCAGGGTGAGGGATTTCAGTTATGTGGAGAGATTGGAGAAGCTGGGGTTGTTCTCCTTGCAGCAGAGAAAATTCAGAAGAGATTTGACACATTTGTTCAAAATCATGAAGTTCTTCAATAGTTTAAATAAGGAGAAACTGTTTGCAGTGGTAAAAGGGTCAGTAAGCAGAGGACACAGATATCAGGTGATTGGCAGAAGAATCAGAGGTGACATGAGGAACCATTTTTTACACAGCAATGTGTTGTGATAAAGAAAGAAAAGACTTGCATTTAGAGAGCACCTTTCGAGACCACTGGACATATCAAAGCACTTTGTAGACAATGAAATACTTTTGAAGTGTAATCACTGTTGTAATGTCAGAAATGCAGCAGCTAATACCCACAAACAGCAATGTGATAATGACCAACTGATCTGATTGAAGGGCAAATATTGATCACAACACCAGGGAGAATTGCTCTTCACTTGTTTGAAATTGCAGCATGGGATCTTTTACATTCACCCAAACATGCAGACCAGGTCTTGGTTTAACATCACACCTGAAAGGCAGCACCTTCAACACCCTCAGTGCTTTACTGGAGTGTCGGCTGTGAAATCTGAACCCAGAAGCTTGTGATTTCCAGGTGAGTGTGACCAACTGAGCCACAGCTTTGACTTGAGTCTCAATCCTTCTACCAACAGTTTCTCTCTATCTGGTCTGTCACGACCCCTCATGATTGTGAACAACTCTATCAAATCTACTCTCTCGAGAAGAACCCCAGCTTCTCCAATCTATCCACATAACTGAAATCCTAACCACATGTTGCAGAAAGGAATTTTTCCTCAAGTTCCTTCTGGTTTTGTGAGTCACCTTAAATCTATAACCTTCGATTATTGACCTTTCAGCAGTTAGAAAAAGTTCCTCAGCATTTACTCTACCTCAAACCTTCAAGGAAGCTCTGCAAAGTAACTGAAAATCAAGTTGTCAGAAGTGGGATTTAAAAACATGCCTCCATTGAAAGTTGTTCTCGGTGTATGGGGATGTTTGTCCTGGGCTGTGGAATCTTGCATCCCTGTAATGGACATTAACCCACTGATTGAATCTGTATTCACTGCTTTCCGCTGTTGCTGGGTAATTGCAGAGTGTGGGGCTGGAATGTTGCTGCTTGTCCTGGCCTCACTCACTCTGGGAAAGAGTGAATAATTGATGCGTCTGTTTCTGTATCTGAAATGTGACTTCGATCTGCTGTTTTTCACCGATACAGCGCTGCAGCAGGATACGTTAATAATCTCTCACTAATCAACTGCAAACAGTCAGAATGTGTAACTTTGAGCAGCACTTTCTGTACCGTCAGGGCTGGAAAGTTGAGGGAGGGAGAGACAGTGTCTGTATCTGAGTGTGTACAGCACTGTACAGAGAAAGAGCCAATATACCGGGGCTGAGACACAGTGCATCTTTTCACATTTAATCACAATAATATCCACAGTCAGGAGCTGAAAATGATGAAAAACCGAATAGCAAGAGCAAAAATAAGAAAACTAAGCAATTATAGATTAGCTGATCAGCTTTCTCTGTGTTACCTGGTAGTCTACTGTTTTATATTCAATCCTCTCTCCACTGTGGCCAGGGAATGATTTCTTCTCAAATGCTGAACATTAACAAAACTGCTTGTAATTTAAAATCTTTTAAAATTAATTCCATGGAGCTAATGGGGAAAAGTCAAATAACTGCACCAATTTTAGGAGAGCTGTTTGGTGATGACGTGGATGTGTCTGCAGTGTGCAGGACCAGACTGCTTCTATAGATGCACAATGAATGTTCCACCCTTTATTTGTAACAGTAAAACTGATTGTGGACAATGGCTATTCTGGTTGCAGCAAACTGAAGATTTAACTCATTAACACCCTACTTGAGGGCACTCCAGAAAGCACAACATGCAGCTCTGTCAGTTAGTGTGCTTGTTTGTTAACCCACAATTTGATGGTTCAAGCACATAAATGGATGAGGCTTTATTAACTTAAACTCTTCTACATCTGCTATATTACTCTTGCTGTTGATTTTTCAAAGATAAGGTTAATCAAGTCTTTCTTTATGAAATCCATGCTGACTGTTTTATTATTTTTCATTTCCATCTGTATTTTCTACTTTGGAGGCCAGCATTTATTATCCATCCCTAATTGCCTTGAGAAGGTGGTGCTGAGCTGCCTTCTTGAACCACTGCAGTCCATGTGCTGCTGTTCTGAAGAGCGTTCCAGGATTTTGACACAGCAACAGTGAAGGAACGGTGATACAGTTACAATTCAGGATGGTGTGTGGCTTGGAGTGGAACTTGCAGGTTGTGGTGTTCCCATGCATCTGCTGCCCTTGTCCTTCTAGGTGATAAAGGTCGTGGCTTTGGAAGGTGCTGTCTCAGGAGCCTTGGCACATTGCTGCAGTGCATCTTGTGGATGGTGCACACTGCTGCCACTGTGTGCCAGTGATGGAGGGCATGAATGTTGTAAATGGGGTGCCAATCAAGCGGGCTGCTTTGTCCTGTTGAGTTTCTTGAGTATTGTTGGAACTGCACCCAGCCAGACAAGTGGAGAGTATTCCATCACACCCCTGACTTTTGGACAGGCTTTGGGGAGTCAGGAGGTGAGTTACTTGCCGCAGGATTCCTAGTCTCTGACCTGCTCTTGTAGCCATAATATTTATATGGCTACTGCAGTTCAGTTTCTGCTCAATGGTAACCCCCAGGTTGTTGAGAGTGGGGGATTCAGCGATGGTAATGCCATTAAATGTCAAAGGGAGATGGTTAGATTCTCTCTTGTTTGGGATGGTCATTGTCTGGCAGTTGTGTGGTGAGAATCTTATACATCTTTATTGTAGGGTACTCTATTGTACTGTTGAGTGACTACACTTGAAAAGTCCTTACTTCATTGGCTGTAAAAGGCTTTGCAATGTCCTGTGGTCGTGAAATGCAAGTCTTGCTATTTCCATTGTTATCAGTGTCATTGTGATCAAAAGATAGGATTCATGAGCACAAAGTTGAAATCAATTTTGATTAAAATAATGTAAAAGCATCTATATTTTTGCACTATACTTAATAATCTCCATCTTCCTATCCTTACCAAGTACAATGACTTTGACCCTGAAATTGATTCCACAATCGCAGTCCCTCAGACAATTTCAGCTCAGTTCTGATGAAAGGTCACAGATCTGAAACGTTAACTTTGTTTCTCTCTCCACAGATGCTGCCAGACCTGCTGAGTATTTCCAGCATTTTCTGTTTTTATTTCAGATTTTCAGTATCTGCAGTATTTTGCTTCTGTGTTACTTTGAAAGTTAAAACTGACCCACCTGTCCACAATTCACACTGGGGTCTCCCATGAAATGATTCTGTATAATGTTGATGTAATGAATACAGACTCTGAGCTCAGAGCTTCCTGTGGGGAATTGGGGATATGAAAACCAGCAGACTGCAGGAATTTCCACTGGGAGCACAAATTCACAAAATCTACCTTTTATATATCGATTCATTTTGATTGTCGTTCTGGAAAATTATTTTGAAACAATTTAAACATCAACCCACAGCTCCATGACTGGGTCAATTATGAGGTTATCCTCTGCCAGGTCATGTGACAGCTGGAGCCACAAGACATCAGAACCAGATTTGTGACTGGATTAAAACCCGGAATCCTGTCATAATGGCTTTTCAAATAAAGCTGTTGCTGTTTGAAAACACAGCAGTTAAACTTTCTGCCTGACCATGAGGGGAGCTAGGGAGAAATCTACAAAACTAAATCCTTTCACAAAATAGTTCAAAAACCATTCACTGAGAAATCATGTGAGGACTCATATGCAGTAGAGAAACAAGCAGAATACAGAAAGTACAGAGGAGAGCTGAAAAAGGAAATGATATCAGCAAGAGAATGTATGAGAAAAGATTAGCAGGTCACATAACTTGGAACACTGAAGTCTTTTACCAACATATGGACAGTCAATGAAAGGGTGGGTCAATTAGGAGATCCTGTGGAGGCAGAGGGTGTGGCTGAGGTACTAATTAAGTACATTTCATCTGTCATCACAAAACAAGCGGGTGCTGCAAATGTCACAGTCAAGAAGGAGGAAGTGGAGAATTTGGAGGGGATGAAAATAGATAAAGAGGAGACAATTACAAGGTTAGCAGTGCTCACAGTAGAAAGGTCACCCGGTCTGGATGGGCTGCATCCTGGGTTGCTGAGGGAAGTCAGGGTGGAAATAGCAGAGACTCGAACCACAATCTTTCAATCTTCCTTGAATATGGGAATGATGCCAGAGGACTGGAGGATGGAGGTAAGCTTGGGTAGTTCGATCCTGGTTTAACTTGACCGTTTTTATCTTGTATCCATTGTCATAACTAACAACGTTAAGAAAGCCATTTTATAATGAACACATGACCAAAGGAACCATTTTGTGTTCAGTACGAACGTTTATGTCCTGTATAATTCATCAGTAGCTACCCATTCTGAAACAGATGATTGTAAAAGTAATGAACCTTGATTGAGTTATAATTAATGAATCAATAAACATTTTAGAGAGAATGGGTTTTCATTTAAAGTTAGTTCAATCTAATTACTGTGAGTTTCTGTGTCTGTGTGGGAAAGGACAGTTTCAGCTAAATGTATTCAAACAATGGACCTTTCTCGGACCCCTGATAAAACCCATGGTATGGTACATCGTGACCTTCAAGAGTCCAGATTTAATGAATAGGAAACTTGTTTCAGATCAGATTGGGAGACAGTGTGAAACCACTCCATTGTACTCATGTCTGAGATTCTGAGGACAGGTGACTGTTCGTGGAAGACATTATTAAGAACGAATTAAATGTACCTAGCAACAGCTAGGACCAATTATTATTTTACATGGTGGTGTGATGGCCATCCAGGGGTTAAAAGTAGGGATCTTGTCAGGTTTCAGTGTGCAGGAACACTAGAAGGCCTCAGGGGTA
The DNA here is from genome assembly GCF_036365525.1 of Heterodontus francisci. Lineage (NCBI taxonomy): Eukaryota > Metazoa > Chordata > Chondrichthyes > Heterodontiformes > Heterodontidae > Heterodontus > Heterodontus francisci. The sequence continues at coordinate 4,148,425 of NW_027140330.1, forward strand.
AAGGCTCAGATCATCAACCAAGTTCTCCACCTGATGAGGGATCCAGACTGGACAAAGAGGACCGTGACACTCTGAGACCAAGCTCGACCAGTCTCCAGAGCTGTAAAGTTATATTCCCCAAGTTTGTTAAGTATAATTTTACTTTCAATTATTAAGTACTATTTTACTCTCAATAAAAGTTCTGGACTTATTAATCAAGTATCCTGTTGCTTTAATTGGTTAAAGTCATACCCAAAGTGATTGTCTGCAATAGACTTTCCAGAATTAAAACATAAGTCTGCAAGGGTTGCGAATATTACAGCCCTGTTTAAAAAGAGCGATAAACCCAGGAACTACAGACCAATTAGTCTAATGTCGGTGGTGGGGAAACTTTTAGAGACAATTATCCAGGAGGAAATTAACTGTCACTTGGTAGAACATGGGCTAATAAATGACAGCCAGGACAGATTGGTTAACAGAAGATTGTGTCTGAAATAATTAATGAATTAATTTCTGTGATGAAGTTTCAGAGAGAGTTGACCAGTGCAGTGAGGTTAATGGTGCGTGTCTGGACATCAAAATTGTGTTTGAAAAGCTACCATAAACTAGACTTGGGGCAGCACAATGGCACAGTGGTTGGCACTGCAACCTCACAGCTCTCGCAACCCAGGTTCAGTTCTGGGTACTGCCTGTGCAGAGTTTGCAAGTTCTCCCTGTGACTGTGTGTGTTTCTGCTGGGTGCTCCGGTTTCCTCCCACAAGAAAAGACTGCAGGTTGATAGGTAATTTGGCTGTTGCAAATTTCCCCTAGTGTAGGTAAGAGAATGGTGGGGATGTGGTAGGGAATATGTGATTAATGTAGGATTAGTATAAATGGGTGGTTTATGGTCGGTACAGACTCGGTGAGCTGGAAGGGCCTGTTTCAGTACTGTATCTCTAAATAAATAAATCAGAAGGCTGAGGGAGTACACCTGGACAGTAAATCCGGAGTGGAGTCCTGGAGGCGGTTACCTGTTACTCAGTTTTCCAGCAACTCCAACAGCAGAGCTGTTACCAAAAAGTCCTGGTTTTTCCTTTCCTTTGGAAAATACTAGCAATGCTGAGAGGGGGTTGCTGATGCTCAGGGTCTCCATACTATTTGCCCAGGCCTGTGCCCTGAAGAGGAAACTCCAGCTTCGTGGTTAAACATTCGCACAACCCGGGAATAAACAATTACTGATTATAAGCTCTCATTCAATTGGTGCAGAGTATGAGCGCCAGGGGCTAATTCGGACAGTGGGAGAGCTCTTAGTGTCTCATTGGATAGCTACCATTCACTCCAAGCTGGGCAGCCCTCAGTCAGTTAGGTGCTGTGAAGTCACGACCTGCTTGCTTCAATGGTTGCTTGGAGCTGAGAGAGCCATCCCTCAACAGGCGGATTGATAATCTAAGCACCAAGAAAAACAAACTCAACAAAGAAGACACCAGTCCTTCGCATCACAAGCTGGAATCTAAGGACCATGTGTCCTGGCCTTACCGACAACTTTCTGCAGGTTGATGACACACACAAGCCAGCTGTGATCGACAAGGAACTCACAAGACTCAATGTGGACATTGCTGTGCTGCAAGAAACTAGACTCGTTCAAAGTGGATCCCTCAAAGAGAAACACTACACCTTCTTCTGGCAGGGGAAAGCCCAAGAGGCAACTCGTGAGCATGGAGTGGGTTTCACAGTAAAATACACTCTACTTGAGATGAGTGAACCACCCACAGTAGGCTCAGAGAGACTTCTTACCCTTCACTGGTCAACAAGCGCGGGCCCAGTTAATCTCATGTGCATCTATGTCCCGACACTCACCTCCACCCCAGATGTCAAGGATCAATTCTATGTGACACTTGATACTGCCATCAGTAGAATTCCCAGCACTGAGGGTCTGTACCTTCTCGGAGACTTCAACACAAGCTTGGGTACTGACTACACAGCGTTGCCAATGTGCATAGGGCACCAGGGGATTGGCAAGATGAACGAAAATGTACAGAGGTTGCTGGAGCTCTGCTATCACCATGGATTCTGTGTGATGAACAGCTACTTCCAGGTCAAGCTGTGCTACAAGGTGTCCTGGAGACATCCGAGATCATGCCACTGGCACCAGCTAGACCTTATCTTCACCAGACATAACACCCTCAGCAGTGTCCTCATCACTCGCAGCTATCACAGCGCTGACTGTGACACTGACCACTCCCTGGTGTGTAACAAGGTCAGGCTTCAGCCAAGGAAGCTTCATCCATCCATGAAGAAAGGTCGTCTTCTGATCAACACTTGCCGAACCACTGATCCAGAAAGGACCCAGTAGTTCCTCAACATCCTCGATCAGGCTCTTTCAGACAACAATGCTCAAGGCCTCAGTGCAGTGTCAAAGTGGAATCATCTGCACACCACCATCTACAACTCTGCACTCACTGTGTATGGGAAAAGAGATGGGAGGAATGCTGACCGGTTTGAGGCTTATTGGACTGAATTGGAGTCAGTTACTGAAACTAAGAGGAGAGCCCACATGAACTACAAACAAGTCTCCAGCAAACAACATATAGATGCTCTCAGAGCTGCCAGAAACAAGTCTCTGCAGACTGCTCGGCACTGCACCAATCAATACTGGTTCAAACTCTGCTGCTGAATCCGGGGATGCTAGATGGATGTATGAAGGTATTAAGAAAGCAATGGGCCCAGTAGTAACTAAATCAGCACCTTTTGAAGACAAAGACAGGGACAATCATCACTGAACCTAACAAGCAGATGGAAAGGTGAGTGGAGCATTACCTTGAACTCTACATAACGGAGAACATTGTCATTGAAGTAGCTCTCAGTGCCATTCCAGACTTCCCTGTTATGGAAGAACTGGACAGTGAGCCCACCATAGTGCAGCTCAACAAGGGCTCAAAACATGCGTGATGCAAACATTGTCACCTTGTACAAAATTAAGGCGGATCGCAGTGACTGCAGCAATTATCGGAGCCAGCTACTCAGTTTCACTCACCTGCTCGATCCCTTTCCTCCTGCAGGTTCCTTTGCTTCATGTATCCATCCAATTTCCTTTTCAAATCATTGATTGTCTCTACTTCCACCACACTCGTGGATCAGGACATTACCACTCACAGCATAAAAAAATCCACCTCACCCAAGGATGGGAAATATTTATTTCTTCTATATTTAGCCTATTCTCTATCTCTACGAGAATAGAATGGCAGTCAACATGAAAGGGAACTCAAAAATCTTCGAGCAGTATATAAATAATAAGCAGGCAGTAAGCGGTGAGGTGGGCCCCATTAGGGACAAAGATGGTAATATATACTTAGAGCTGCAGGGCACTGTTAATCTAGTTAATGAGTACCTTGTATCAATGATCACTAAGGAAGTGGAATTTGACAAAATATCAGTAGAAGTGGAGAATGTAGAGGCAATGGAGAGGGTACAAATGGAGAGAGGGAGGTACTGAAAAGGCTGGTTATGCTTCAGAGAGATACATTACCTCGTCCGGATGGCTTTCATCCCAGATTGCGAAAGGAAATGTGGGTGCAGATAACAGAAAGGCTTTCTATAATCTTCCAATCTTCCCTGGATATGGGGGAGGTGTCAGAGGATTAAACAGTGGCAAATGTGACACCCTTAATCAAGAAAGGGTGTAAGGACAGACCGGCTAACTACAGGCCAGTTAGATTAACAACAGTGGTGGGTAAGGTTTTAGAAAGAACAATCAGGGAAAAAATGAACAGTCACTTGAAGAGGTTTGAGTTAATTAAGGAGAGTGAGCATGGATTTATAAATGGGAGTTCATGCTTGACTAATCTAACTGCATGTTTTGATGATCTAACAGAGAAGGTTTATGAAGGGCATGCAGTGGATGTTGTTCATGTGGATTTTAAGAAATGACACATAAAAGGGTGATTAACAACATTGAGGTTCATGGAATAGGAGGGTCAGTGTCCAATTGGATAGAAAATTGGCTTAAGGACAGAAAACAGCAAGTCGTAATAAATGGTTCATTCTCAGACTGGAAGGCTGTCGACAGTGCTGTTCCCCAAGGGTCACTGCTGGAACCACTGCTTTTTAATTGCCACAGATAAAAGACTTGGATCTTGGAATATAGAGTAGAATCTCAAAATATGCCGGGAACACCAAACTTGGAGAAGTGGCAAACAGTGAGGATGAAATGAACCACCTGCAACAAGACAGTGATAGGCTAGCAGAATGGGCAGACAGGTGCAGATGGATTTTAATAGTGACTAGTGTGAGGTGATGTATTTTAGCAGAAGGAATAGGGAGAGGCAATATATACTTAATGGCACAGTTCTAAAGAGTGTGCAGGAATAGAGGGACCTGTTCACTGTCACGTGAACAATTACTTCTTGTTGTGTGCTCTCAGCTTTGGAACCTTCACTGTACTGGAGTGAGGTGACATCTACTGGCAGGAAGCAAGAACTGCAATCAAGCAGCAGAAACTTCATATTCTGTCAGGGTGAAAGAAACATTGCAATGTGAGGAAATAGTGAATGGGTTTGATTGGGTTGATGGAGACATGATTCCACTTGTGGTGGAGTCCAAAGCAAAGGCCAGAAATATAAAATTGTCATTATTAAAAGATATGAGGAATTCATGATAAATGTATTTCGGTGGTGAGTGGGTGGAATCTGGATAGACTAGAAAGTGAGATTGGGTGGACAGAAGCAGTGTGAAAGGATGGCTCAAACAAAACGTAAACGCCCTGAAATGTTAACTCTGTTTCTCTCTCCACAGATGCTGCCAGAGCTTCTGAACAATTCCAACACTTTCTGTTTTTATTTCAGAATTTGCATAATGTTGCTTTGCTCTGAAAAAAAAATGGATGTTCGGCTTTGTCTGCCAGTGAAATTCCACAGGAGCTAAAAGGAAGTTCTGATATCAGTGGCATGTTGAGCTAGGGGTATGATTCTTGCTTCGGGTGAGTGATTAATTAATGTGTGAGAGATCCAGGGTTCAAATCCTGAACAAGCCTTTCTTCTTTGGTATTTTTAGTTTAAGGTCATTGATTGGTTTCAGCCTTGCAGAAGGCGGAATTGATTTCCATATGGAGCCTGCTTGAGGACCAGAGAGCTGGATTCAAAGAGCTTGATTAATTAAATGTGCGGATAGCCAAGTGGGAATATAAAGTTGTTGCAGTAATTGTGACCTGACTCCAAAAACAACAGGACAGGGTTCTGGACTGGAATGGAATGGAATTCTTCAGTGTTTCTGTTGTTTGGCTTCCATTGACTCATCGATTTTCTTGTTTTTCACTTTGTCGATGCCTTTGAATAATTGTGGATCCTTCTTCAGGGTGTCTTCTTTCACCAGGTAGTTCTGACCTCTGATGATGATGATCGTAATGAGCTTCAATTCGCTGATAGTTTTGGAACTGAGCAGATTTCCTTGGCTTGAGCCTACAACATGGAACTCAATCTGACATGTGGACCCATGGGAGGATTTGAATGCCACCCCTGCGTTGAAGAATACAGTTGCATCCATCCAATAAGAGACCGAGTAGAAGTGACAGTTCAGTCAGTCAAACATTAAACTTTTAATTTCAGGGTGGTGAGTTTGAGTGCCATTTTGTTTTCCCTCTTTTAAGGCTTCATTAGCAGAGAGTACAAGGAGTGTTTGAAATGAAATTCAGCAAAAGTATGAGAAAGTCTCACTTTGATTCGGGACTCTTATCTCTCTGCAGCATCTCGCTGTGAAAGATTAAACTTCATCTCATTTCATTCCCAGCTCGGGGTTAGTGCGGCTCAGTGGGACTTCTGGCTGTCTCCTGCTTCACAATCGATCAGTGCTGAGAAAGCAATGGGGAATATTATTCACGGCTCTGTAACCAGAGGACACCGATTAAAGGTGAATGGCAAAAGAACCAAAGGCAACATGAGGAAAAACTTATTTTGCACAGCGAGTGGTTAAGATCTGAAATGCACTGCTTGACAGTGTGATGGAGGCTGATTCAACCATGGCTTTCAAAATGGTATAAGATAATTATCTGAAGTGAAACAAATTGCATGTTTTCATGGAATACATGAGTCTGTGGCATGAGCTGAGTTGCTCGTGCAGAGAAGCAGCACAAGCACAATGAGCTGAATGGCTTCCTTTTGTTCTGTAACTATTGTATGATCTATGATTCTTTTCAGAGTGAAAACAACACTCACATACAAGAAACTGACAGGTACAATGTAAACCCCACACTAACATACCAGCGAATGCTAGGGACAGAGTAAAACCAACTCAGTCCTAGACTAGAAACTGACAGGTGCACTGTAAACTTCGCATTACCAGACAAGAAATTGACAGATGCAGTGTGAAACCCACAGTCACGTAGCAGCAGTTGGCAGGCAACGTGTAAAAATCTTTCTTTCATATCCCAACTGCAAGGTACAAAGGAAATTAGGTACAAACCCAGGCTCACACTTCAAAGACTGAGAGATACAAAGCAAAACACATACTCACCTACAAGTACAGAGAAGAAGACACACTCAGAGGAGGTGCAGATTAAAGACACATGCATGTAACAGAAACTGATAGGGATAAAATCAAACCCTTTCTCACTTCTCAGAAACTGATAGATCTCGACAAAAGCTGATGCTCACATACAAGTTGTTGAAAGATATGTGGTGAAACTCACATAGCAATAGCAGAAACAAACAGGTACTGAATAATACCCACAGTCACAGACCAAAAACTGAAATATACTGAGTTAAACACCACTTTCTCACACCAGAAACTCATGGCTACAAAGTGAAGCTGACTCTATCCTCCCAGGCATTGACAGGTGCAAAAGAAAACACTCACGACGATTCCAGGTCATGAAATGTACGGAATAAAACAGATCAGCTGAAAGAATAGCATTAATGACAGGTGTGGTACCCAGAATGCTCAGCGGCCTAGAATCCGCGCTATCTGTGACAGGAGCGGGGAGCGCAGGCGCAGTAGAGACAGCTTTGTCAGCAGCTGGAGCTGCGGGTTCGGAGTTGGAGCGGGATATTCACAAAGTGCGATAAGACTTTGTGGGCACACACAGCTGGAGCAGGGCTTCAGGGCCACAATAACATGGAACAATCCCATCTGTATCCCTGCGGATGGCGGTGGTGAAGCTTTTCCCGGTGAGGCTTCCCGAAACTGCGTCGATAAATGGATAAGAATTGGGGACTGGGCAGGGAACATCTCCAAATGAATAAAATTTGGGTACCAGTCAGGAGCGTCTATAAATGGATAAGAATTGGGGACTGGGCAGGGAGCGTTTCTAAATGAATAAAATTTAGGTGCTGGTCAGGGAGCATCTTTAAATGAATAAGAATTGGGGACTGGGCAGGGAGTGTCCAAAACTGAATAAGAATTGGAGACTGGGCAGGGAGCGTTTCTAAATGAATAAGATTTGGGGACTGGGCAGGGAGCGTCGATAAATGCTTAAGAATTGGGGACTGGTTAGGGAGCGTTTTTTAATTCGTTCGTGGGATGTGGGCGTCGCTGGCTCGATCTCAGCTCAAGTAATGTGTCCAGTTCTGGGCACCAGGCTTTAGAAAGGACATCAAAGCCTCTGAGACAGTTCAGAGGAGATTTACTAGAATGATACCAGAGATGAGGGGTTTCAGTTCTCTGGAAAGGCTGGTGAAGCTGGGATTGTTCTCTTCAGAGTAGAGAAGGTTAAGGGAAGATTTAATAGAGGTGTTCAGAATCATGAAGGATTGTCATAGGGTAGAGAGGGAGAAACTGTTTCCACTGACCTGGGGGTCAGTAACCAGAGGACACATATTTAAATTAATTGGCCAAAAATGTCAAGGGGAGGTGAGGAGAGATCTTTTTACCCAGTAACTGATTCGGATTTGGAATGAATTGTCTGACAGGGTGGTGGAAACAGATTCAATTATAACTTTCATAAAGGAATTGGACAAATATTTCAAAGTGAAATTCTCCAGGATTATGGGGAAATAGTCAGGGGGTTGGACTAATTGCATCTTTTTGTCAGAGAGTCAGCAGAGGCACAATGGGGCCGAATGGCCTCCTTCTGTGCTGTATGATTCTATGAACATAAGAACTAGGAGCAGGACTCGGCAAGTCAGCCCCTCGAGCCTGCTCTGCCATTCAATACAATCATGGCTGATCTCATCACGGCAGTTCTTGTTTCTTGCCAGTAGATGTCACTTCACTCCAATACAGTGAAGTTTACAAATCTGAGAAACAACAGGAAAGAATTGTTCACATTATATTGAATGTGTGGGACTTAGAAAGACAAGGAGTGGAGACGAGCTATTACTTGTCTGCTCGATCCCCATAGCCCTGTAAAATTATTTCCTTCAAGTGCCCATTCAAATTCCTTTTGTAATCCTCGATTGTCTCCATTTCCACCGCCCTCGTGGGCAGCGAGTTACAGATCATCACCAATCAGTGTAAAAAAGTTATTGCGCACATTCCCCCTGTATCTCCTGTCCAAAACCTTCAATCTGTGTCCCCAAGTCCTTGCACCAATAGTTAACGGGAACAATGTTTCCTTGCCAACTTATTTAAAACTGTCATAGCCTAAAACACATCTATCAATTCTCCCCTTACTCTCCTTTGATACAGGCAGAACAACCCTAGCTTTTCCAACCTAACCTTGTAACTAAAATCCTCCATCCCTGGATCCATTCTGGTGAATTTCCTCTGCATCCTCTCAAGGACCCTCACATTCTTTCTTAAGTGTGGGAAGCAAAACTGGAAGCAACACGCCAACTGGGGCCTAACCAGAGTTTTGTAATGGTTCAGCATAACTTCCCTGCTTTGTACTCAATGCCTCTATTTATAAAGCCCAAGATCCCATATGCTTTGCTAACCACTCTCGCAATATGTCTTGCCACCTTCAAAGATTGATGCACATGAACCCCAAGTCCCTCTATTCCAACACACTCTTTAGAACTGTGCCATTAAGTAAATATTGCCTCTCCCTATTCCTTCTGCCAAAATACATCACCTCACACTTGTCACTATTAAATTCCATCTGCCACCTGCCTGCCCATTCTGCTAGCCTATCATTGTCCTGTTGCAGGCAGTTCATATCATCCTCACTGTTTGCCGCTCCTCCAAGTTTGGTGTCATCGGCATATTTTGAGATTTTACTCTGTATTCCAAGATCCAAGATGCTTTAGCAAAAAAAGCAGTGGTACTAGCACTGACCCTAGGGGAACACCACTGTCGACTATCCTCCAGTCTGACAAAGAATCTTTTCAAAAGACTCGCTGTTTTCTGTCCTTAAACCAATTTTCTATCCAATTGGACACAAACCCTCCTATACCACGAACCTCTATTTTCTAAACCACCCTTTTATGTGGTACCTTGTCAAACGCTTCCTTAAAATCTATATAAACAACATCCACTGCATTCCCTTCATCAAGCTGCTCTGTTAGTTCATCAAAAAATGCAGTTAGATTAGTCAAGCATGAACTTCCATTTATAAATCCATGCTCACTCTCCTTAATTAACTCAAACCTCTCCAAGTGACTGTTGATTTTTTACCCTGATTATTCTTTCTAAAACCTTACCCACCACTGCTGTTAATCTAACTAGCCTGTAGTTAGCCGGACTGACCTTACACCCTTTCTTGAATAAGGGCGTCGCATTTGCCACTATTTACTCCTGGCACCTCCCCCGTATCCAGGGAAGATTGGAAGATTATAGCAAACTCTTCCATTATCCGCATCCGCATTTCCTTTTTCTACCTGGGATGCAAGCCATCCAGACCAGGTGATTTATCTACCCTAAGCACAGCCAGCCTTTTTAGTACCTCCCTCTCTCAATTTGTACCCTATCCATTGCCTCCACCCTCTTCACTTCGACTGATATTTTGTCAAATTCCACTTCCTTAGTGATCACTGATACAAAGTACTCATTAAGTAGATTAACATTGCCCTGCACCTCGGAGCATACATTATCCTCTTTGTCCCTAATAGGCACGACTCAACCTCTTACTACCCACTTATCATTTACATGCTGCTCGAAGATTTTTGGGTTTCCTTTCATGTTGACTGCCAGTCTATTCTCATAGAAATAGAGAATAAGCAAATATAGAAGATATAAGTATTTCCCATCCTTGATGAGGTGGAACTTTTTTATGCTGTGGGTAGTAATGTCTTGGCCCACGAGTGTGGTGAAAGCAGAGACAATCAATGATTTAAAAAGGAAATTAGATGGATACTTGAAGGAAAGAAACTTGCAGGAGGAAAGGGATCGAGCTGGTGAGTGGAACTGACTAGATTGCTCCGGGGAGAGCCAGCATGGACGTGATAGGCCAAACGACCACCTTCTATGCTGTAAATGACTCTGTGTTGTTTCTCAAATTCAATCCACTGGTGCTTGGTAAATAATTTCAAAGTAAATTGTACAACTGGAAAATCAGAACCAAGGCAAGGGACGCATAAGGAAGCAAAATTGCTGAAACCCGGGATTGTTAGATCTTCAGTCTAATGCTCGCCCAACTGAGCTATTTCAGCCCTAAATTAACAGTGGCTTGGTGTCCTTGTTTTGGAAGAAAATACATACATTCAAGTTTTCCAGAAAATCTGCTCAGTTCCAAAACTATCAACGAATTGAAGCTGATTACAATCAACATCATCAGAGGTCAGAACTACCTGGTGAAAGAAGACACTCTGAAGAAGGATCCACAATTATTCAAAGGCATCGACAAAGTGAAAAACAAGAAAATCGATGAGTCAATGCAAGCCAAACAACAGAAACACTGAAGAATTCCATTCCAATCCAGTCCTGTTGTTTTTGGAGTCAGGTCTCAATTACTGCAACAACTTTATATTCCCAGTTGGTTATCTGTACATTTAGTTAATTACAATTTTGTCGACAAGCTCTTTGAATCCAGTTGTCTGGTCCTCAAGCCAGCTCCGCATGGAAGTCAATTCCACCTTCTGCAAGGCTGAAACCAATAGATAACATTAATCTAAAAAATGCCAGCAGACCAGGGCTCGTCCGGGACTTGAACCCAAAGCGAGAATCATACCCCTAGACCAACGAGCCACTGACAGGTCAGGCCTTATTAGCTGCTGTGGAATTTCACTGGAACCCCCCAGCCAATCATCCATTTTTTTTCAGATCAAACAACATCCTGCAAATGCTGAAATAAAAACAGAAAGTGCTGGAAATGCTCAGCAGCTCTGGCAGCATCTGTTCTGAGAGAAACACAGTTAACGTTTCAGGGCACTCACCTTTTGTTTCAACCATCCTTTCAGACTGCTTCTGTCCATCCAATCTCACTTTCTATTCTATCCACATTCTAACCATTCACTACGTTCCTACATTTTTCATGAATTCCTCATTTCTTTTATTAATGACAAATTTGTATTTCTGGCCTTTGCTTCAGACACCACCACAAGTGGAATCATGTCTCCATCTACCCAATCAAACCACTTCGCTGCATCCTCACATTACAATGTTTCTTTAACCCTGACAGACTGTGGAGTTTCTGCTGCTTGATTGCAGTTCTTGCTTCCCGCCATTAGATGTCACCTCACTCCAATACTCCAAGTTACAAATCTGAGAGAGACACAACAGGAAATAATTGGTCACATTATAGTGAATGTGTGGGATTTAGAAATACTAGGAGTGGAGACGAGTTATTATTGCACTCTGCTATTACATCTTTTATAATGGACTCCAGCATTTTCCCCACGACTGATGTCAGGCTAACCGGTATATAATTGGCTGTTTTCTTTCTGCCTCTTTTTTTAAATAATGGAGTTACATTAACTACCGTCCAATCCATTGGAACTGTTCCAGAGTCTATAGAATTTTGAAAAAAGACCAGAAATGCATCTGCTATTTCAAGGGCCACTTCCTTAAGTACTCTGGGATGTAGATTATCAGGCCCTGGGGATTTATCGGCCTTCAATCCCATCAATTTCCCAAACATTCCCTACTAATACTGATTTCATACAGTTCCTCCTTCTCACTAGACCCTATGTTCCCCAACATTTCTGGGAGATAATTTGTATCCTCCTTTGTGAAGACAGATCCAAAGTATGTATTTAATTGGTCTGCCATTTTTTTGTTCCCCATTATAAATTCCCCCGTTTCTGACTGCAAGGGGCCCACATTTGTCTTCACTAATCTTTTTCTCTACACATATCTATAGAAGCTTTTACAGTCAGTTTCTATGTTCTCTGCTAGCTTACTCTCATACTCTATTCCCCCCTTCTTAATCAATCGTTTTGTCCTCCTCTGCTAAATTCCAAACTGCTCACAATCTTCAGGTTTGCTGCTTGTTCTGACCATTTTATATTTCTCCTCCTTGGATCTGATACTTTACTTAATTTCTTTTGTAAGCCACAGTTGAGCCACCCGTCCTGTTTTACTTTTGCACAGACAGGAATGAATAATTGTTGTAATTCATCCATGCGCTCTTTAAATGCTAGCCATTGCCTATCCACTGTCAACCTTTTAAGTAACGTTCCCCAATCTATCATAGCCAACTCCCGCCACATACTTTCATAGTTTCCTTTGTTTAGATTCAGGACCCAAGTCTCGGAATCAACTCTCTCACCCTCCACCTTAATGAAGAATTTTATCATATTATGGGCGCACTTCCCCAAGGCACCCCACACAACAAGATTGTTAACTGATCCTTTCTCATTACACAATACCCAGTCCAGGATGGCCTGTTCTCCAGAGGTGTTATACACCTCTATCAATTCTCCACTCAATCTCCTTTGATATAGGCAGAATAATCCTAGCTTTTCCAACCTAACCTTGTAACTAAAATCCCCCATCCCTGGATCAATTCTGGTAAATCGCCTCTGCATCCTCTCAAGGACCCGCACATTCTTTCTGAAGTCTGCTGAGCAGAACTGGAAGCAACACTCCAATTGGGGCCTAACCAGAGTGTTATAATGGTTCAGCATAACTTCCCTGCTTTTGTACTCAATGCCTCTATTTATAAAGCCCAAGATCCCATATGCTTTGCGACCCACTCTCGCAATATGTCTTGCCACCTTCAAAGATTGATGCACATGAACCCCAAGTTCCTCTATTCCAGCACACTCTTTAGAGCTGTGCCATTAAGTATATATTGCCTCTCCCTATTTCTTCTGCCAAAATAAATCACCTCACACTTGTCACTATTAAATTCCATCTGCCACCTGTCTGCCCATTCTGCTGGCCTATCACTGTCCTGTTGCAGGCAGTTCATATCATCCTCACTGCTGGCCACTCTTCCAAGTTTGGTGTCATCGGCATATTTTGAGATTCTACTCTGTATTCCAAGATCAAAGTCACTTACCTTTAGCAAAAAAAGCAGTGGTTCTCGCACTGACCCTTGGGGGACACCACTGTCGACGATCCTCCGGTCTGACCAAGAACCATTTAATATGACTCGCTGTTTTCAGTCTTTAAAACAATTTACTATCCAAATGGACACTGACCCTCCAAATCCATGAACCTCAATTTTGTTAACCACCCTTTTATGTGGTACTTTATAAAATGCTTTCGTAACATCCATATAAACAACATCCACTGCATTCCCTTCATCAGCATTCTCAGATAGTTTATCAACAAATACAGTTAGATTCGTCAAGCATGAACTCCCATTTATAAATCCATGCCCACTCTCCTGAATTAACTCGAACCTCTCCAAAAGACTTGATTTTTTTCCCTCACCTGTTGGTCTCGTGCTGATAGCAAGCTCACCATAGAGCATGTATTTGGCAATGTGACCGTCATCCATTTGGCCCAGTCAACAGAGTCACCGCTGACTGAAGAGGGCAAACATGCTGCGGATCCCTGCACGCTGGTGTACTTCCGCATTCGGCACTCTGTCCTGCCAGGAGATGCCCAGTATCCATATGAGGCAGTGGAGGTGGAAGCTGTTCAGCCGTTTCTTTTGGCTTGTATAAGTTGTTGATGCTTCTCTACTCTAAAGGAGGGTGCTGAGAGCACACGCCTGGTAGACGTGGAGCTTTGTATTTTCGGTCAGTTTGCTGTCGGTTCACACTTGTCTTCCCAACTTTGACATGACAGCTGCCGCATTGGCAATCCTGGTGCTGATTTCAGTATCAAGGGACAGATTGCTGGTGATTGTTGATCGAAGGTATGTGAAGCTGTTGACAACCTCCAAAGTGAGGTTGTCGATGTTGATGGAAAGTGGAGTCTCTACGTCCTGGCCCATAACTTTCATCTGCCTGATGCTGATCGTCAGTCCAAACTCTTTGCAGGCCAGGGAGAACCGATCTACAAGCTGCTGTGACTGAACTTCATTATGGGATGTCAGCACAGTATCATCAGCAAACAGCAACTCACAGACTAGGAATTTACCCTCTTTGGTCTTGGCGCACAGTCTTGCCAAGTTGAACAGCTTGTCGTCAGCTCTGATGTGCAGGTGAACACCCCCATCTGAGTCATTGAAAGTGTACAATAGCAGCATGGAGAAGAATATGCCAATTATCAAGGATGTGATAACTAGACAGTTCGAAAATGATGATCTGATTGGGCAGAGTCAACATAGATTTATGAAAAGGAAAACAGGTTTGAAAAACCTCTTGAGTTTTTTGAGGATGTTACCGATAGAACAGATAAAGGAGAACCAGTGGATGTGTGGTATTTGTATTTTCCTTTGGTAAGGTCCCACAGAGGAGGTGAGTAAACAAAATTAGAGCACATAGGCTTGGGGATAATATACTGATATGGATTGAGAATTGGTTAACAGACCGAAAACAGAGAGCAGGAATAACGGGTCCTTCTCAGGATGGCAGGCTGTTACTATTGGGGTACTGCAAGGATCAGTGTTGGAGCCACAGCTGTTAACAACCTATATAAATGATTTGGATGTGGGGATTAAATGTAATATTTCCAAGTTTGCAGATGACACAAAGCTCGGTGAAGTGTGAGTTGTGAGGAGGATGCAGAGAGGCTTCCAGGGGACCTGGAGAGGCTAAGTGAATGGGCAAGAACATGGAATATAATGTGAATAAGTGTGAAGTTATCCACTTTGGTAGAACAAACAGAAAGACAGAGTATTTCTTAAATGGTGAGAGGTTGGGAAGTGTCGATGTCCAAAGGGACCTGGGTGTCCTTGTTCCTGAGACACTAAAAGCTCTTGTGCAGGTGCAGCAATCAATTAGGAAGGCAAATGGCATGTTGTACCCACACGAGGGGTCATGAGTACAGGAGTAAAGATGTCTTGCTGCAATTGTATAGAGCCTTGGTGAATCCGCACTGGAGTATTGTGTACAGTTTAGTCTCCTCATCTTATGGAAGATACACTTGCCAAAGAGGGGGTGAAACAGAGGGTCAACAGACTAATCTTTTTTTTGCATTTATTTCATTTCATCTCAGTTTGTTCAGTTTGCTTACCTGCTGTTTTTTTCAGGTTTGTACTTGCTGCTGTTCAATATTCAGTCCGTTAACACCTAATCTGTACTAATGCTTTGTCTTTCAACACACCATTAACATATTGTTTGCCTTTGCTGCATGACCTTTTGGTCAGCTATTTGGCCTTGTCCAATCTGCACCTTCTCCTTTGTTATCTCTTGCCCCACCCCCACCTCACTTGCTTATAACCTGTGACTTTTCTAATATATGTCAGTTCCGAAGAAGGGTCACTGACCTGAAACGTTAATTCTGCTTCTCTTTTCACAGATGCTGCCAGACCTGCTGAGTGGTTCCAGCATTTCTTGTTTTTATGTCACCAGACTAATCCCTGGGATGGTGGGATTGTCTTATGAGGAAACTGGGCCTGTATTCCTTAAAGTTTCGAAGAATGAGAGGTGATCTGATTGAAACTGACAAAATTCTTACAGGGCGTGACAGTGTGGATGTAGAAAGGATGTTTTCCCTGGCTGGTGAGTCTAAAACCAAAGGACATCGTCTCAGAATCAGGAGTAGGCCATTTAAAACTGAGATGGGTGGAATTTCTTCACTCAGACGGTGGTGAATCATTGGAATACTGTGCCCCAGAGGGCTGTGGCAGCTCAATCATTGAGCATGTTCAAGACAGAAATTGATAGAAATCTTGATACTCATGAAATCAAGGGATATGGGGATAGCACGGGAAAGGGGCTTTGAGGTAGGTGATCAGCCATGATCGAATTGAATGACAGAGCAGGCTCGACGGGTGAATAGCTTACTCCGATGTTCCTCTGTTCCTAAGAGAGTTGGCGCCAGCGTGCAGCCCTGCTTTACCCCACTGCTGATCTTGAAAGCGTCTGATGTTGCTCCATTGTAACTGATGGAACTGTGCATGTTCTCGTTGAAAGAAGAGATGATGCCCAAGAGGTCAGGAGGGCAGCCTGTGTTCCATCGCAGTTTGAAGAGGACGTCTCTGCTGACAAGATCAAAGGCCTTAGCGATGTTGGTAAAAACGTGTGAGGTTCTGTGGCGCAATGGATAGCGTGTTGGACTTCTAATTAATGACGAAAAAGATATTTAAAGGTTGTGGTTTTAAGTCCCACGAGAGTCAGATTTTGGACCAGAAACAGAAGAACACAACGGAACAACAAATGAAGAAATGCGCCAAAAGCACAGATTCGGAGATCGAGCGAGAGAGAGAGGAGCAGAGCAGGGGAAAAAAACCGAGGAGTGACATCACAATGGAGAGTGAGAGCAGGGAAACAGAGAGCTGCTGGGGTAAGTGCACAGGATTTGGTTCTTTCTTCGGTGCAGTGGAAGGAGCTGTTTGGTGAGGCTCTGGTAAGCTGTGACATCACAGGCAAGCAGGTAGTTGATTGGTTTGGAAGAACCGACCTGCTTGATGCGCATCTGGTAAGTGATTAAGGTCCATTTTAGTCCGAACGTTTAAAATAGTAAACAAACTAGTAGTAAGTTTAATAAAATATGCAATAAAATGAATAATTGAATAAAATATTTAAGTAGTTAATTGAAACACGTTAAGGATGACAGGACAGGTGATGTGTCACAGCTGCAGCATGTGGGAGCTCCTGGATGCCAGTGTGTCCAGGGCAAATACATCTGCAGTAAGTGTTTGCGGCTCAAAGAGGGAGAAAAAAGGAATGTAGTGGTAGTAGGGGACAGTATCGTAAGGTGGATTGACTCTGTTCTCTGCAGCAAAAGCAAGAGTCCAGACGGCTGTGTTGCCTGCCGGTGCCAGGATTCAGGACATCTGCTCAGGGCTGGAGTGAAACATGCAATGGGAGGGGGAGGATCCAGTCATCGTGGTCCATGTCGGTACCAACGACATAGGCAGGACAAGGATAGAGGTTCTGCAAAGTCAGTATGAGGAACTAGGCTCCAAATTAAGAAGCAGAACCTCAAAGTTAATCATCTCTGGATTAGTACCTGAGCCATGTGCAAATTGGCACAGGACAAATAAGATTAGAGAAAGTAATGTGCGGCTGAAAGACTGGTGTGGTAGTAGTGGGTTCTGGTTCGTGGGGCATTGGCACCAGTACTGGGGAAAGAGGTGGCTGTACCGTTGGGACGGTCTACACCTGAACCGTGCTGGTGCCGGTGTTCTAGCGAGCCACATAACGAGGGAAGTAGAGACGGTTTTAAACTGAATAGTGGGGGCAAGGGATCAAATTTGGGAAGATATGGTGAATCAAGGAGGAGAGACAAGGCAAGAGAGAAAGGTATAAATATGGGAAATGATAAACAGACTGGGACAGGAAGGGACAGAATGTACAAATCTAAGAGTAAATCGACAGATAAGGCTAGAGGTGACAAAAATAATAAAAGGACAAAACTAAATGCTCTGTATCTGAATGCATGGAGCATTCGAAACAAACAGATGAACTGAGAGCACAAATAGAATAAATAAGTACGATCTGATAGTCATTACAGAGACATGGCTGCAGGGCGACATAGATTGGGATGTGAATATTGGAGGTGACATGGCATTTTGTAAGGACAGGAAGCGAGGAAAAGGTGGCGGGGTAGCTCTGTTAATTAATGATGGTATTAGCGGAATAGAGAGGGATGACCTGAGTTCTGGAGATTAGGATGTAGAAGCAGTTTGGGTACAAATGAGAAATCAAAAAGGCACGAAGTCACTTGTGGGAGTGGTGTACAGACCACCTAACATTAACCACACTGTCGGATGGGATATAAAGGAAGAAATAGTGGCAGCTTGTCAGAAAGGTACTGTGATAATTATGGGGGATTTTAATCTACATATAGACTGGAAAATTCAGATGGGCAGAGGTAGCCTAGATGAGGAGTACATAGAATGTTTTGGGGATAATTTCTTGGAACAATACATTATGGAGCCAACCAGAGAGCAGGCTATACTAGACCTTGCATTGTGCAACGAGATAGGATTAATTAATGACCTCATAGTTCAGGTGCCCCTAGGTAGTAGCAATTATAATATGATTGAATTTTACATTCAGTTTGAGGGAGAGGAGAGTGGGTCCCAGACTAGTATTTTAAATTTAAATAAGGGCAATTATAAGGTCATGAAAGCAGAGCTGGCTAAAGTGAACTGGCAAATTAGGTTAAGGGATAAGTCAATAGAGATGCAGTGGCAGACATTTAAGGGGATATTTCAGAATACACAGAATAGATACATTTCAACGAAAAGAAAAGTTCCAAAGGTGGGACTCACCATCCATGGTTCACGAAAACAGTTAAAGGTACGACCAAACTTAAAGAAAAAGCCTATAATTGTGCAAAGGTGGGAGGCAGGTCAGAAGATTGGTCAGAATATTAAAAAAAAGGAAACAATTACTAAAAGATTGATAAGGAAGGTAAAATTAGAGTATGAGAGAAAGCTCGCAAGAAATTTCAAGACAACTAGTAAGAGTTTCGACAGATATTTTAAAAAGAAAAGAGTTAACATAGCGACTGTTGGTCCGATAGAAAGTGTGTCTGGGGAATTAATAATGGATAATTAAGAGATGGCAGATGAATTGAACAGATACTTTGCATCTGTCTTCAGTATTGAGGATACAAATAACATCCCGGTATTAGCCGTATATCAGGAAATTGAAGGGATGGAGGAACTCAAGAAAATTACAATCACCAGGGAAGTGGTACTAAACAAATTGTTGGAGCTGCGGGCTGACAAGTCGCCAGGTCCTGAATTGGCTAGTGAGATAGTTGATGCGCTGCTTTAATATTCCAAAATTCCCTAGATTCGGGAAGGTTCCATTAGATTGGAAAAGAGTGAATGTAACTCATTTATTCAAAAAGGGAGGGAGACAGAAAGCAGGAAACGACAGGCCAGTTAGCTTAACATTTGTCTTAGGGAAAATGTTTGGAGCTATTACAGAGGATGTTATAACAGGGCATTTAGAAAAAAGTAAGGTAATCAGGCAGAGTCAACATGGTTTTTTGAAAGGGAAATCATGTTTAACCAATTTATTGGAGTTCTTTGAGGGAGTTACATGTGCTGTGGATAAAGGGGAACCAGTGGATGTATTCTATTTCGATTTCCAGAAGGAGAAGGTGCCATATCAAAGGTTATTGCAGAAAATAAAATCTCATGGTGTCGGGGGTAACATATTGGCATGGATAGAAGATTGGCTAGCTGACAGGAAACAGAGAGTCAGCACAAATGGGTCATTTTCTGGTTGGCAAGAAGTAACGAGTGGTGTGCCGCAGGGATCTGTGCTGGGGCCTCAACTTTTTACAATTTATATAAATGACGTAGATGAAGGGACCGAAGGTATTGTTGCTAAATTTGCTGATCACAAAGATAGGTAGGAAAGTAGGTTGTGAAGAGGACATAAGGGGGCTACAAGGGGATATAGATAGGTTAAGTGATTGGGCAAAGACCTGGCAAATGGAGTATAATGTGGGAAAGTCGGAAATTGGCCACTATGGCAGGAAGAATAAAAAAACATATTATCTAAATGGTGAGAGATTGCAGAGCTCTGAGATGCAGAGGGATCTGGGTGTCCGAGGGCATGAATTGCAAAAGGTTAGTATGCAGGTCCAGCACGTAATTAGGAAAGCTAATAGAATGTTATCATTTATCACCATGGGAATTGAATACAATAGTAGGGAGGTTATGCTTCAGCTATACAGGACATTGGTGAGACCTCTTCTGCAGTACTGAGTACAGTACTGGTCTCCTTATTTGCGGAAGGATGTAAATGCATTGGAGGTAGCACAGAGAAAGTTTACTGGACTAATACATGGAATGGGTGGGCTGTCTTACGAGGAAAGATTGGACAAGCTAGGCTTGTCTCCGCCAGAGTTTAGAAGAGAAAGAGGCGACATGATTTGTTATTTAATTTATTAATTAACAAATTAGCTATCCTCCAGTCTTCTGGTACCTCACCCGTGGCTAACGATGAATCAAAAATCTCTGCCAGTGCCCCATCAATCTCCTCCCTTGCTTCCCATAGCATCCTAGGATACATCTGATCAGGCCCTGGGGATTTATCCACCTTAATGCGCTTCAATACCTCCAACAACTCCTCCTTTGTAATGTTGATATGCTGCAGGATATCGCTGTTCCCTCCCTTGAACTCACTAGCTTCCATGACCTTCTCCACGGTAAATACAGACGAGAAATATTCATTTAAGACCTCGCCCATTTCGCGTGGCTTCACACATAGATTGCCACACTGATCCTTAAGGGGACCTACTCTCTCCCTAGCTACCCTTTTACTCTTAATATACTTATAGAATCTTTTAGGATTCTCATTTATCTTATCTGCCAGGGAAATCTCATGGCCACTTTTCGCCCTCCTAATTTCCTTCTGAAGTGTACTCCTACATCCCCTGTACTTCTCGAGGGACTCGCTCGATCCCAGCTGCCTATACCTGGCGTATGCCTCCTTCTTTGTCCTGACCAGACCCTCAAAATCCCTCGTCAACCAAGGTTCCCTAAACTTGCCAGCCTTGCCCTTCCAGCTAACAGGAACATGCTGGCCCTGAACTCTTCCTATCTCACTTTTAAAAGCCTCCCACTTGCCAGACGTCCCTTTACCTGTAAACAGCCTCTCCCATTCAACTTTTGAGAGTTCCTGTCTGATGCCATGGAAATTAACCTTCCCCCAATTTAGGACTTCAACCTGAGGACCAGTCCTTTCCTTTTTCATAACTATCTTGAAGCTAATAGAGTTATGGTCACGGGTCCCAAAGTGCTCCCCCACTGACACATCAACCACCTGCCCACCCTCATTTCCTAAGAGGAGGTCGAGTGTAGCCCCTTCTCTAGTCGGGCCATCCACATACTGCTTCAGAAAACTATCCTGGACACACTTAACAAATTCTTCCCCATCTGATCCCTTAGCACTAAGGCAGTCCCAGTCAATATTAGGGAAGTTAAAATAACTTACTATTACAACCCAATAATTCCTACACCTATCTGTGATTTCCCTACATATATGCTCCTCCACTTCCCTCTGACTATTGGGGGGCCTATAGTATCATCCCATCAAAGTGAATACCCCTTTCTTATTTCTCAGTTCTACCAGTATGGCCTCACTGGACATTCACCCCGGGATATCCTCTCTAAGTACTGATGTCCTCCCTAATCAATAGTACAACTCCCCCTCCTCTCTAACCTCCACCTCTGTCACGCCGGAAAGATCGGTACCCCGGAACATTGAGCTGCCAGTCCTGCCCATCCCTCAACCACGTTTCCGTAATAGCTACAATATCACAATCCCATGTACCGATCCATGCTCTGAGTTCATCTGCCTTACCTGTAAGGATACTTGCATTAAAGTAAATGCAGTTTAGCCTACCAGACCTTCCACGCTCCCTGTCCTGCCCCTGCCTGGCCTGCCTACTGGACTTGCTTGCTTTAACCTCTACATTTGCCTCAACTATCTCATCGGAGAGACTACTACTTTGGGTCCCACCCCCGCTGCAAGACTAGTTTAAACCCTCCCGTGTATTACTATAAAATCTCCCTCCAAGGATATTGGTCCCCTTCCAGTTCAGATGCAACCCGTCCCTCTTGTACAGGTCACCTCTGCACCAGAAGAGATCCCAATGATCCAAGTACCTGAAGCCCTCCCGCCTTCGCCAGTCTTCAGCAACGCATTCATTTGCCTAATCCTCCTATTCCTACCCGCACTAGCACATGTCACAGGGAGTAATCCTGAGATTACAACTCTAGAGGTCCTGCTTTTTAACCTTCTGCCTAACATCCTATATTCACTTTGCAGAGCTTCATCTCTCTTCCTGCCTATGTCGTTCGTACTAATATGGACCACGATCTCTGGCTGCTCACCCTCCCCTTTCAGAATGTCCTGCAGCTGCTCTGAAACATCCTTGACCCTAGAATTAGGGAGGCAACATACCATCCTGGAGTCATGTCTGCGGCCACAGAAACGCCTATCTGCACCCCTTATGATAGAATCCCCTATCACAATAGCTCTTCCACTCCTTTTCCTCCCCTGCTGTGCAGCAGAGCCCTCTGTGGTGCCACGTGTTGCTCTTTTCCCCTGGGAGGTCTTCCCCCCAACAGGAACCAAAGCAGTGTAACTGTTTGAGAGGGGGTTGGCCACAGGGGACTCCTGCACTACCTGCCTGCTCCTACTATTCCATCTGGTGGTCACCCATCCCTTTTCTGCCTGTGCATCCATTACCTGCGGTGTGACCACCTCACTAAACATGCTATCCATGACGCCCTCAGCTTCGCGGACGCTCCACAGTGAAACCACCCGCAGCTCCAGCTCCATAATGCGAGTAGCCAGTAGCTGCAGCTGGATACACTTCCTGTACACATGGTCGTCATGGAGACTGGGAGGGTTCCTGAATCCCCACATAGCGCAGGAGGAGCATATCATGGGGCTGAGTTCTCCTGCCATGACTTACCCTTAGATTAATTAGTTACTCCCTTAATTAAAAAATGCTAATGACACTAGGGGCCTTGTTGAACCCACTACAATCTAAAGTCGTTCATAAGCGACACTGAATAAAAAAAACACTTTAGTAGTACTCACCTTATCACCAGAGGTTTTAATTTCAACTAAAAAACTTTGCCCTTTTCCTGAAGAAATTTAACTACACTAACAGCAGTGACTCACCAACCAATCACCTTGCAGCTCTCCTCTGACGTCACAGTTGGCTTCTTTTTTTTCAAAACTCCAGCACACTTTAAGAGCTCCACTCCACTCCTGGAAGGTAAGAGACTGGGCCTCGATCCTCGGATTGGATTTATAGGCTCCGCTCTCGGCGTTCTCCTCATATCGGTCCATATAGGTCTGCTCCGCTCCGCTCCTCTCCGCTCCCGGAAGGTAATTCACCAGCTTTTGCAGAAAAGTAGGTCTTAAGCTGTTGCAGTACCTGTTAGAAAGATAGTCTAAGTTATTCTGAAGCCATCTTCCAATGTCATCGACATGGAAGAAGGATTTTAAAGGATAAGATGTAGTTTTTAAAAGTCACTTCAATCTTGCTCAAGAATCTTTACAAAGAAGCCAAGTAAATCTTGATAAAAAGTCATATACATTTAGAGATCTTTTAAAAGCACTTCAATCTTGTTAATAAAAAGTCAGATGTAAATTTAAGAACTCTGATAAGGCCATGCTAAAAAGTTACATGCAATTAAGAAATAAAATACAACATTTAAAATGACTGAACTCCTTTCTGAAAGTTGACACCTGCTGCTGCCGGTGTCTTCCTGGAATAGTGGAGCTGTTGTGTCAACAGAAAAGTCCTTCCCGAGCAGATCTGAGCCTGTTGATACCGGCTCTAATCCAACCCAGGTAAAAATCAGGGTACGTTGTGGGCAATGAGCCCAAATTGCTGAACTACAGGTCTCTGTCACTTTAAAGAGTTGGCTGGTGCGATTATGATCAGAGGCTCCTTCTAAGCACATTTCTCACCACCACAACTTCCAGATGCTGGTGTTAGTGTGTGCATGTACCGGCAGTTGCAGTGCTGTTCAGACCCTCAATAGCAGTGAAAGTCTCAGAGTTCACCGCTATTGGGGCTGTAAAATCCAGGCCAATATCTCACAGTCCTGTTAGATTTGCTCTCCCTCTGTACAAAATCAAACTCTACACATTGTCGTTCACTCACTCCTGTTTCCAGCCCTGATGATGCAGAAATTCCCTCTCAATGGTACACAATCCAGTTGATTTCTGATCAAATACCTCCTTCCACATTCAATAGAGGAAACAGAGACATGAACAGGAGTCAGGTGCAAGAAAGTTTCACCAACAGAGCAAAGAAAGGCACCAACAAAAGTCACACCTACTTTCCAAATCATTTCACTGGAATATTCTTTCACTTGTTTTGTCGGATGACTGCAATAAATCTGAAAATGAGCACCATGAGGTTTGCGTTCACTAGTCACTTGTTCTCCTGTGTTTGTCTGTCAGGTTTGTAATTCAATTTGTATTGTATATTGAAGAGAATCTCTTTTCAAGATGATTGCACATCGTACTGTGTTTAAAGCAACCAACTTGTAAAATGGCAGAAAATGAATGTTTCAATACCTGTGTGACCAGATTCTTCCAATGCTTTTCAACAGCTAGATTGATGATGCTTGTAATCTGTATCCTGTGGTGAATGGGAGAGGAGAATAAAAACATGGTGCATGAACAGGACAGACTGTGTAAAATGGGAGCACAGAAATACTGCCACCTCATTGAAAGTTAATGAGATTTATTCGAAGTCAGATACCTGTCCACAATGAACAAGTGAATACATTAATAGTCCACTTTCAATCGAAATGGGACTGAGGTTCCAACAGAGAAGTTTTCTGGAAAATACCTGCTGCAGTTTTAAAATTGATGAACTGGAACATCTTATACTAACTTTCAAATAACTGGAGTGATTGTGTAGTTCTCATAGTGGAGAGAAGGAGTTGTTTATAAATATAAGCAGAAAGACACATTTGTGGATTGGTGAATGAGCTTTATCTTTCTGAAATGTATTTTCCCATTGGTTGCAGGTCACTGGAAATTCTTTTTTACATTTCAATTGTAGAAGCAGCAGTTAGCAGCAAAATGTATGATTAATCAGAGTAGTGGGTCTGGGAAATACTTCAACAGCCGAGACCCTGTAAAACAGAACTCCAAGTAATATTTTAAATTAGGCACTGAACTGACAGAGCGCTAACGGCCTGCTCCGGTCAGGAAAAAAAACCCGACCCGAACCCAACAGAACCACATTGGACCCGAGCCCGACGCGGCCCGAGTATCTCCATTTATTCCCACGCCCAAACTAACCCGAGCCTTACCCGACCACCAGAATGTTCACTTTACCTACCTCCCAATTCCGAATCTGCAGGAAGCTGCAGCATGAGCGCAATGACGTCATAGAGATGCTCACTTGCTCACTGAGCAGACTCAGAGTTTCCCCCTTGATGACCCGGACTCCCAGCTTAGGTTAGCTTTTCAACTTTTGACAGTTATTAAACTCAACTTCCCGGCAGAGTTAAATGTAATACTTACTGTGTGTGTCCGACACGGACTCAGCCCGACCTGGACCCAGCCCGACCCGAACCTGGCCCGACCTGACCCGAGCCCGAAAGCCAGACCCGGAAGAGCGACCCGACACGACCCGGACCCGACACAGGTCGTCGGGTCCCGTCGGGTTCAGGTCGGGTAGCAGGCCTTGACAGAGCGGAGGTCAGATGAGGATTGAATTAATTTCAATCACTGAATCTAAACAAGAAGTAAATCTGCCAGGAATGGAAGACTTTGCTTTATCTGTGAGCTTGTGGCACAACGGTAACGCGTCTGACTCCAGTTCAGAAGGTTGTGTGTTCAAATCACGTCAAGCTCAGTTACGTTTTACAGCAGCTCAAGTTCCTGGATTTTATGTCAGAAGAGAGTTCGTTCTCTTGGAATGTTCGTGCATTGTAGAATTTCAAGATCAACTTTAATAGATTAAAGTCCTGATTTCTGGTTCCGTTCCATTTCCATGCTCAGTTCTTATTTCACACTGTTTTGTATCAGAACAATGTTTCAGGGATGTGATGTGTCCATTGTTTGTACAATCGCTCTGTCATCCAGTGTGAGAAATAAAACACAAACCGCACAGCGTGCGGCTCAAACCCATACCTGGCTCTGTCTATAGGCCGCTTAGTTCAGTTGGTCAGGATGCAGTGTTGATAACAACAAGGCTGTGGATTTGATCCCCATGTGCGCTGTCACATGGTCAGTCATTAATTTGACTCATTTTTGTAACACTTAAAATCCAACTTTTAGATGCAAACAAGTTTACATAAAATGTCAAATGGAATTTATTTTGAATAACATCCATTGCATCTTTGTCACTGGTCTGGAGTAACACAGAATTCTTTCCAATTATCTTCCGTTTGCTGATAAACATTGAACTCGTGGTCTGTTCTCGTTAATGGTCACGAGCAGCAAAAACAGACAGAGCGAGTCTGACCACCCAGAGATGTGGAAAAGGCTTCAGTTTGGGACATATGCAGCAAATCAAATGTTCACCCGGCCCCGAAAGATTCAAAAACTGGGGAAAAGGACACAAGGAGATAGAGAATAAGCTAAAGCTGACAATGTAAATATTTCCCATCCTTGATATCTCTCTATTCCAATCCAACCTTCAGAGTTGGGTAAATAATTTCAGTGTAAATTGTGCAGCTCAAGAGTCAAAACCAAAGGGCGATGCAGAATAAAGGAGAACTGCCAAAACCCCAGATTGAACCAGGGATCTTCAGTCTAACAAACTCCCAACTGAGCTATTTCAGTCTCACAAGCTTGGGATGATAAGTGGCAAGTAACATTCGCACCACACAAGTGCCAGGCAATGAACATCTCCAACAAGAGAGAATCTAACTATCTCCCCTTGACATTCAACAGCATTACAATCACTGAATCCCCCACCATCAACATCATGGAGGTTACCATGTGTAGCCATACAAATAACGTGACAACAAGAGCAGGCCAGAGGCTTGGAATCCTGAGGTGAGTAATTACAGTGCAGCTGTTGGCTCCACCCCAGGGGCTGAATATGTTCTGTTAACCATGAAGCAGCTTCCTCTCAAATCCCAGGTTTATCAATAAATCCTCTTACAAAAGCCCCAAAGTGTGATATATTCCTCTCAGTCATCCATGACTCCTGACTCCCCAAACCCTGTCCACCATCTGCAATTCACAAGTCAAGAGTGTGATGGAATACTCTCCACTTGCCTGGATGGGTGCAAATCGAACTCAAGAATCTTAACACCGTCCAGGACAAAGCAGCCCACTTGATTGGCACCCCATCTACAAACATTCACTCCCTCCACCATCGGCACACAGTGGCAGCAGTGTGTACCGTCTACAAGATGCACTGCAGCAATGCACCAAGACTCCTCAGACAGCACCTTCCAAACCCAGCGACCTTTACCACCGAGAAGGGCAAGGGCAGCAAATGCACGGGATACCACCACCTGCAAGTTCCCCTCCAAGCCACACACCATCCTGACTTGGAACTATATCGCCGTTCCTTCACTGTCACTGGGTCAAAATCCTGGAACTCCCTTCCTGACAGCATTGTGGGTGTACCTACCCCACATGGACTGCAGCGGTTCAAGAAGGCAGTTCACCACCACCTTCTCATGGGCAATTAGGGATGGGCAATAAATGCTGGCCTAGCCAGCAACGCCCACATCGCATGAATGAATGAATAAAAATGTGAAGTATCCCTTGTGTCATTGTTTTGGTAGAAAATATAACCCTGGTGGAATTGCCCCTCCCAATCACACCTCACTTCATGGAACATAGAAAATGGAGAAAATTTATGGCGCAGAATGAGACCATTTAGCAATCGTGTCTGTGCCAGCTGAAAAAGAGCGACCCAGCCCAATCCCACTTTCCAGGTCTTGGGAATGGGATCTGAACAGATCTCAGAGTTCACATTATGTGAATGTTCTGTTGAAGTATTGCTGAGCTGATATACCAGGGGAGATTCACACAGTTAGACACAGTGTGAAATACATTCAAGTATTTATAAAACATTACAACATGTGAGTAATATTCCCCATTGGTTTCTCAGCACTGATGGATTGTGAAGTGGGAGACAACCAGAAGTCCCAGTGATCCACACTGACGCTGAGCTGAGAATCAAATGAGAAAAAGTTCAATCTTCAGCAGTGAGATGCTGCAGAGATGTAAGAGTCCTGAATCAAGGAGAGACTTTCTCATACTGCTGTTGAATCTCATTTCAAACACTCCTTGAACTCTCTGCCGAGGAATTCAGAGCTGGATAACGCCTGTAAAATCAGCCTAAAAAGGAAATAGAAAACACCCACCGTGGGCTCAAACTCAAAAACTTGAGATTCAGAGTTTCATGCTTTCATCGACTGAGCTCACCAGGCCTGAGACAGTGTCCCCGTCCTGTCTGTTATTGGACGGTGCAGCTGTTGGCTCCACCCCAGGGGCTGAATTTGTTCTGTAAACCATGAACCAGCTTCCTCTCACATCCCAGGTTTATCAATAAATCCTCTTACAAAAGCCCCAAAGTGTGATATATTCCTCTCACTCATCCAGAATAAAAGTTACATCTTTTGCTCTTTTTACCTTCCAAACATTGACTTCTATTTTACTCAGCATTTATTTCTCTCTCCTTTTTATGTTGTGCATTTCCTAATAAACATTTCATTTCAATTATTTATGAGGGATGAAATGAACAGAAAAGATGTTCTGCAATGGTACCGGGGTGTGGGACAGAGCGAGTGGTTCGGATCTGGAATAAACTGCCTGAGAGTGTGCTGGAGGCAGATTCAATCGTGGCTTTCAAAAGGGAATTGGATAAACACCTGAATAGAGAAAATTTCCAGGGTTACAATGAAAGGGCAGAGGAGTGGAATTAGCTGATCTGCTCTTGCAAAGAGCTGTCATGGACATGATGGACTGAATGGTCTCCTTCTGTACTGTAACCATTTGATTCCTTGATTCTAACTCTGTCAAAGTTGTTCTGAACTTGCTCTGCTCCAAGGAGCACAACCCCAGCTTTTCCAGTGTCTGCACATAACTGAAGTTATGAGGAACCATGGGGAACCCACTGTAACCTTCCTCCAGACAGAAATACAACTGTTCACCACCACACTGTGACCCATCTATTCACATGATTTGGATGTGGGGACCGAATGTAGTATTTCCAAGTTTGCAGATGACACAAAACTAGGTGGGAATCTGTGTTGTGAAGAAGATGCAAAGCGGCTTCAAGGGAATTTGGACAGACTTAGTGAGTGGACAAGAAAGTGGCACATGGAATATAATGTGTAAAAATGTGAGGTTATCCACTTTGGTAGGAGAAACAGATGTTCAGATTATTTGTTAAATGGTAAGAGTGTGAATGTACAAAGGGGCCTGGGTGTCCTTGTCAATGAGTGACTGAAAGCTAACATGCAGGTGCAGCAAGCAATTAGGAAGGCGAATGATATGTTAGCCTCTATCACAAGAGGATTTGAGTACAGGAGTAGTGAAGTCTTGCTTCAATTGTATATAACCTTGGATGGTCTGCAGTTTGGAATACTGTGTGAAGTTTTGTTCCCCTTACCTTAGGAAGGATATCATTGCCAACGAGGGAGTGCAACGAAGGTTCACCAGACTTGTTCCCGGGATGGCGGGACTTTCAAATGAAGAGAGATTGGGGAAACTGGGCCTGTATTCTCTAGAGTTTCAAAGAATGAGAGGTGATCTCATTGAAACTTACAAAATATTAAAAGGGATAGACAGGTAGATGAAGCTTAGATGTTTCCCCCGGTTGAGGAGTCTAGAACCAGGGGACACAATTTCAACGTAAGGGGAAAACCACTTTGGACAGCGATGAGGAGAAATTTCTTTACTCAGTGGGTTGTGAATCTTTGGAATTCTCTACCTCAGTCATTGAGTATGTTTAAATCAGAGATTGACAGATTTCTAAATACAAATGACATAGGGGATATGGAGATAGTGTGGGAAAAAGGCATTGAAGTGGATGATCAGTCATCATCATATTGAATGGCAGGATGGGCTCGACGGGCTGAATGGCCTACTCCTGCTCCTATGTTCCTATCAGTCTGGAAACTTCATATGCATGCTGTCATTGTCCCTTTTATTCCATGGGCTTCAGTTTTACTGGCAGTCTCGTATGTGACATCATCAAGAAGGTTTTCAATAAGTTAAATAAGGATAAATTGTTTCCAGTGGCAAAAGGGTCAGTCACCAGAGGATGTATTTATCAGGTGATTCAGAAAAGAACCAGAGGCGAAATGAGGAATGATTTTTTTATACAGTGATGTGTTGTGATCTGGAATGCACTGTCTGATCAGGACTTGAAAGCAGATTCAGTCGTAACTTTGAAAAGCAATTGGGATAAATACTGGAAGGAAAAATGTACAGATTACAGGAGACAGCACTGACACAGCGGACCAAACGGTCTCCTTCTTTGGGTATCATTCTTTGGTTTTATGAACATAATGTTGATACAATTCGCTGAGTTGGAAGGGAAGTGAACCCAGATTCCGGGTATTCTAAACACCAGACCCAAACCAAATGAACAAGCCCGTTGTTTAATCTCTGTTTTTCACACCAGCTTCTCCTCACTCTTTCTGTGTTTCCTGCCTGGTCTGTTCCTCTGACCTTCATTCCTGACACTCTATTGAGAATGGCCAACTCACTGCGCCTCTCACTCACACCGTCACTCCACCCCTTCACCCACTTCCAAACCTCTCTGTTCAAACGTACCTCACATCTGCTCCTCTGCTCCATTAATGTAACAGTAAAACATTTTCAAACAGACATTTCCAGACAGTGAACGTTCCAGTAAGACAAGGTAAAGATCAGATTCATTCACTTTTTTTAAAGAATATTACAGCGCAGTACAGGTCCTTCGGCCCTCGATGTTGCGCCGATCATCTGACCTACACTATTCCATTTACATCCATATGTCTATCCAATTACCACTTAAATGCCCTTAAAGTTGGCGAGTCTACTACTGTTGCAGGCAGGGCGTTCCACGCCCCTACTACTCTCTGCATAAAGAAACTACCTCTGACATCTGTCCTATATCTTTCACCCCTCAACTTAAAGCTATGTCCCCTCGTGTTTGCCATCCTCATCCGAGGAAAAAGACTCTCACTATCCACCCTATCTAACCCTCTGATTATCTTGTATGTCTCTATTAAGTCACCTCTCCTCCTCCTTCTCTCTAACGAAAACAACCCCAAGTCCCTCAGCCTTTCCTCGTAAGACCTTCCTTCCATACCAGGCAACACCCTGGTAAATCTCCTCTGCACCCTTTCCAAAGCTTCCACATCCTTCCACCAGAGTTTTGTACAGCTGCATCATGACCTCGTGGCTCCGAAACTCGATCCCCCTACTAATAAAAGCTAACACACCATATGCCTTCTTAACAGCCCTATTAACCTGGGTAGCAACTTTCAGGGATTTATGTACCTGGATACCAAGATCTCTCTGCTCATCTACACTACCAAGAATCTTCCCATTAGCCCAGTACTCTGCATTGCTGTTACTCCTTCCAAAGTGAATCACCTCACACTTCTCCGCATTAAACTCCATTTGCCATCTCTCAGCCCAGCTCTGCAGCCTATCTATGTCCCTCTGTACCCTACAACACCCTTCGACACTATCCACAACTCCACCGACCTTCGTGTCATCCGCAAATTTACTAACCCACCCTTCTACACCCTCATCCAGGTCGTTTATAAAAATGACAAACAGCAGTGGCCCCAAAACAGAACCTTGCGGTACACCACTAGTAACTAAACTCCAGGATGAACATTTGCCATCAACCACCACCCTCTGTCTTCTTTCAGCTAGCCAATTTCTGATCCAAAGCTCTAAATCACCTTCAACCCCATACTTCCGTATTTTCTGCAATAGCCTACCGTGGGGAACCTTATCAAACGCCTTACTGAAATCCATATACACCACATCCACGGCTTTACCCTCATCCATCTGTTTGGTCACCTTCTCGAAAAACTCAATAAGGTTTGTGAGGCACGACCTACCTTTCACAAAACCGTGCTGACTATCGCAAATGAACTTATTCTTTTCAAGATGATTATAAATCCTGTCTCTTATAACCTTTTCCAACATTTTACCCACAACCGAAGTAAGGCTCACAGGTCTATAATTACCAGGGCTGTCTCTACTCCCCTTCTTGAACATGGGGACAACATTTGCTATCCTCCAGTCCTCCGGCACTACTCCTGTCGACAATGACGACATAAAGATCAACAACAACGGCTCTGCAATCTCCTCCCTGGCTTCCCAGACAATCCTAGGATAAATCCCATCTGGCCCGGGGGACTTATCTATTTTCAGTCTTTCCAAAATTGCTAACACCTCCTCCTTGTAATCTCAATCCCATCTAGCCTAGTAGGCTGTATCTCAGTAATCTCCTCGGCAACATTTTCTTTTTCTACTGTAAATACTGACGAAAAATATTCATTTAACGCTTCCCCTATCTCCTCTGATTCCGCACACAACTTCCCACTGCTATCCTTGATTGGCCCTGTTCTAACTCTTATCATTCGTTTATTCCTGATATACCTATAGAAAGCCTTAGGGTTTTCTTTGATCCTATCCGCCAATGACTTCTCGTGTCCTCTCCATGCTCTTCTTAGCCCTCCCTTTAGATCCTTCCTGGCTAGCTTGTAACTCTCAAGCGCCCTAACTGAGCCTTCACGTCTCATCCTAACATAAGCCGCCCTCTTCCTCTTGGCAAGCGCTTCAACTTCTTGAGTAAACCACGGCTCCCTCGCTCGACAACTTCCTCCCTGCCTGACAGGTACATACTTATCAAGGACACGCATTAGCTGCTCCTTGAACAAGCTCCACATTTCGTTTGTGCCCATCCCCTGCAGTTTCCTTCCCCATCCTACACATCCTAAATCTTGCCTAATCGCGTCATAATTTCCTTTCCCCCAGCTATAATTCTTGCCCTGCGGTATATACCTGTACCTGCCCATCGCTAAGGTAAACCTAACCGAATTGTGATCACTATCGCCAAAGTGCTCACCTACATCTAAATCGAACACCTGGCCGGGTTCATTACCCAGTACCAAATCCAATGTGGCATCGCCCCTGGTTGGCCTGTCCACATACTATGTCAGAAAACCCTCCTGCACACACTGGACAAAAACAGACCCATCTAAAGTACTCGAACTATAGTATTTCCAGTCAACATTTGGAAAGTTAAAGTCCCCCATAACCACTATCCTGTTGCTCTCGCTCCTGTCGAGAATCATCTTCGCTATCCTTTCCTCTACATCTCTGGAACTATTCGGAGGTCGATAGAAAACTCCCAACAGGGTGACCTCTCCTCTCCTGTTTCTAACCTCGGCTCATACTACCTCAGTACACGAGTCCTCAAACGTCCTTTCTGCCGCTGTAATACTTTCCTTGATTAACAATGCCACACCCCCCCCCCCCTCTTTTACCCTCTTCTCTGTTCTTACTGAAACATCTAAATCCCGGAACCTGCAACATCCATTCCTGCCCCTGCTCTACCCATGTCTCTGAAATGGCCACAACATCAGGATCCCAGGTACCAACCCATGCTGCAAGCTCACCCACCTTATTCCGGATGCTCCTGGCGTTGAAGTAGACACACTTTAAACCAAGTTCTTGCTTGCCAGTGCCCTCTTGCGTCCCTGTAACCTTATCCCCTACCTCACTACTCTCAACAGCCTGAACACTGGAACTACAATTTAGGTTCCCATTCCCCTGCTGATTTAGTTTAAACCCCCCCGAAGAGCACTAACAAATCTCCCCCCCAGGATATTGGTACCCCTCTGGTTCAGGTGAAGACCATCCTGTTTGTAGAGGTCCCACCTACCCCAGAAAGAGCCCCAATTATCCAGGAAACCAAAACCCTCCCTCCTACACCATCCCTGCAGCCACGTGTTCAACTCCTCTCTCTCCCTATTCGCTAGCACGCGGCACAGGCAACAACCCAGAGATAACAACTCTGGTTGTTCTCGCTCTAAGCTTCCACCCTAGCTCCCTGAATTTCTGCCTTAAATCCCCATCTCTCTTCCTACCTATGTCGTTGGTGCCTATGTGGACCACGACCTGGGGGTGCTCTCCCTCCCCCTGAAGGATCCCAAAAACACGATCGGAGACATCACGTCCCCTGGCACCTGGGAGGCAACACACCAACCGTGAGTCTCTCTCGTTCCCACAAACCTCCTATCTGTTCCCTTAACTATGGAGTCCCCAATGACTAATGCTCTGCTCCTCTTCCCTTTTCCCTTCTGAGCAACAGGGACAGACTCTGTGCCAGAGACCTGCACCCCATTGCTTACCCCTGGTAAGTCGTCCCCCACAACAGTATCCAAAACGGTATACCTATTGTTGAGGGAAACGGCCACAGGGGATCCCTGCACTGCCTACTGGTTCCCTTTCCTTCCCCTGACGGTAACCCATCTACCTACTTCTATTACCTGAGGGGTGACTGCCTCCCTATAACTCCTGTCAATAATCCCCTCCCCCTCCCGAATGATCCGAAGTTCATCCAGTATGTCTTTTTAACTGGGTGTCAGTGTGTGTCTGTGTTACTTGGTGTCAGTGCATGTTTTTGTTACTGTGTATCAGTGTTTCTCTGTGTTACTGGGTGTCAGAGTGTGTTTGTTTGTGTTACTGGGTGTCAGTGTGTGTCTGTGACACTAGGTGTCAGTATTTAGTTTAGTTTAGAGATACAGCACTTAAACAGGCCCTTCGGCCCACCGAGTCTGTGCCGACCATCAACCACCCATTTATACTAATCCTACACTAATCCCGTATTCCTATCACATCCCCACCTTTCCATACATATTTCCCGACCACCTACCTACACTAGGGGCAATTTATGATGACCAATTAACCGATCAACCTGCAAGTCTTTGTCATGTGGGAGGAAACCGGAGCACCGGGAGGAAAACCACGCAGACACAGGGAGAACTTACAAACTCCGCACAGGCAGTACCCAGAATCGAACCCGGGTCCATGGAGCTGTGAGGCTCCGGTGCTAACCACTGCGCCAATGTGCCCCCCAGTGTGTGCCTGTGTTACCGGGTATCAGTGTATGTCTTTGTTACTTGGTGTAAGTGTGTGTCTGTGTTACTTGGTGTAAGTGTGTGTCTGTGTTACTGGGTGTCAGTGTATGTCTTTGTTACTTGGTGTGAGTGAGTGTCTGTGTTACTGGGTATTAGTATATGTCTTTGTTACTTGGTGTCAGTGTATGTCTTTGTTACTTGGTGTAAGTGTGTCTCTGTGTTCTTGGGTATCAGTGTATGTCTTTGTTGCTTGGTGTCAGTGTATGTCTGTCTTACTTGGTGTAAGTGTGTGTCTCTGTTACTGGGTGTCAGTGTATGTCTTTGTGACTTGGTGTCAGTGTATGTCTTTGTTACTGGGTGTCAGTGTGTGTCTTTGTGACTTGGTGTCAGTGTATGTCTTTGTTCCTTGGTGTAAGTGTGTGTCTGTGTTATTGGGTATAAGTGTATGTCTTTGTTACTTGGTGTCAGTGTATGTCAAAATACTTGGTGTAAGTGAGTGTATTTGTTACTTGGTGTCAGTGTGTATCTGTGTTACTTGGTGTAAGTGTGTGTCTGTGTTACTGGGTATCAGTGTATGTCTTTGTTACTTGGTGTCACTGTATGTCTATGTTACTTGGCGTCAGTGTATGACTTTGTTACTGGGTGTCAGTGTATGTCTTTGTTAATTGGTGTAAGTGTGCGTCTGCGTTACTGGGTATCAGTGTATGTCTTTGTTACTTGGTGTCAGTGTATGTCAAAACACTTGGTGTAAGTGTATGTCTTTGTTACTTGGTGTAATTGTCTGTCTTTGTTACTTGGTGTCAGTGTATGTCTGTGTTACTTGGTGTAAGTGTGTGTCTTTGTTACTTGGTGTAAGCGTATGTCTTTGTTACTTGGTGTCAGTGTATGTCTTTGTTACTTGGTGTCAGTGTATGTCTGTGTTACTTGGTGCAAGAGTGTGCCTGTGTTACTGGGTATCAGTGTATGTCTTTGTTACTTGGTGTCAGTGTATTTCTGTGTTACTTGGTGTCAGTGTGTTTGTATTTGTTACTGGGTGTCAGTGTGTGTCTGTGTTACTTGGTGCAAGTGTGTGTCTTACTTACTTGGTGTCCGTGTGTGTCTGTGTTACTGGGTGTCAGTGTATGTCTTTGTTACTGGGTGACAGTGTATGTCTTTGTTACTTGGTGTAAGTGTGTGTCTGTGTTACTGGGTATCAGTGTCTGTCTTTGTTACTTGGTGTAAGTGTGTGTCTGTGTTACTGGGTATCAGTGTATGTCTTTGTTACTTGGTGTCAGTGTATGTCTGTGTTACTTGGTGTAAGTGTGTGTCTGTGTTATTGGGTATCAGTGTATGTCTTTGTGACTTTGTATCAGTGTATGTCTTTGTGACTTGGTGTCAGTGTGTGTCCGTGTTATTGGGTATCAGTGTATGTCTTTGTTACTTGGTGTCAGTGTGTGTCTGTGTTACTGGGTATCAGTGTATGTCTTTGTTACTTGGTGTAAGTGTATGTCTTTTTTACTGGGTGTAATTGTCTGTCTTTGTTACTTGGTGTCAGTGTATGGCTGTGTTACTTGGTGTAAGTGTGTGTCTTTGTTACTTGGTGTAAGTGTATGTCTTTGTTACTTGGTGTCAGTGTATGTCTTTGTTACTTGGTGTCAGTGTGTGTCTGTGTTACCGGGCATCAGTGTATGTCTTTGTGACTTGGTATCAGTGTATGTCTTTGTGACTTGGTGTCAGTGTATGTCTTTTTTACTGGGTGTAAGTGTGTGTCTGCGTTACTGGGTATCAGTGTATGTCTTTGTTACTTGGTGTCAGTTTATGTCAAAATACTCGGTGTAAGTGGATGTCTTTGTTTCTTGGTGTAATTGTCTGTCTTTGTTACTTGGTGTCAGTGTATGTCAGTGTTACTTGGTGTAAGTGTGTGTCTTTGTTACTTGGTGTAAGCGTATGTCTTTGTTACTTGGTGTCAGTGTATGTCTGTGTTACTTGGTGCAAGATTGTGCCTGTGTTACTGGGTATCAGTGTATGTCTTTGTTACTGTGTGTCAGTGTATTTCTGCGTTACTTGGTGTCAGTGTGTTTGTTTGTGTTACTGGGTGTCAGTGTGTGTCTGTGTTACTTGGTGTAAGTGTGTGTCTTAGTTACTTGGTGTCCGTGTGTGTCTTTGTTACTGGGTGACAGTGTATGTCTTTGTTACTTGGTGTAAGTGTGTGTCTGTGTTACTGGGTATCAGTGTATGTCTTTGTTACTTGGTGTCAGTGTATGTCTGTGTTACTTGGTGTAAGTGTGTGTCTGTGTTATTGGTTATCAGTGTATGTCTTTGTGACTTTGTATCAGTGTATGTCTTTGTGACTTGGTGTCAGTGTGTGTCCGTGTTATTGGGTATCAGTGTATGTCTTTGTGACTTGGTATCAGTGTATGTCTTCGTTACTTGGTGTCAGTGTATGTCTGTGTTCCTTGGGGTAAGTGTGTGTCTGTGTTACAGGGTATCAGTGTATGTCTTTGGTACTTGGTATCAGTGTATGTCTTCGTTACTTGGTGTCAGTGTATGTCTGTGTTACTTGGGGTAAGTGTGTGTCTGTTATACTGGGTATCAGTGTATGTCTTTGGTACTTGGTGTCAGTGTATGTCTGTGTTACTTGCTGTAAGTGTGTGTCTGTTTTCCAGGGTATCAGTGTATGTCTTTGTGACTTGGTGTCACTGTATGTCTTTGTTACTGGGTGTCAGTGTGTGTCTTTGTTACTTGGTGTCAGTGTATGTCTGTGTTACTTTGTGTAAGTGTGTGTCTTTGTTACTTGGTGTAGGTGTATGGCTTTGTTACTTGGTGTCAGTGTATGTCTTTGTTACTTGGTGTCAGTGTGTGTCTGTGTTATTGGGTATCAGTGTATGTCTTTGTGACTTGGTGTCAGTGTATGTCTTTGTTACGATGTGTCAGTGTGTGTCTGTGTTACTTGGTGTCCGTGTATGTATTTGTTACTGTGTATCAGTGGATCTCTGTGTTACTGGGTGTCAGTGTGTGTTTGTTTGTGTTACTGGGTGTCAGTGTGTGTCTGTGACACTAGGTGTCAGTATTTAGTTTAGTTTAGAGATACAGCACTAAAACAGGCCCCTCGGCCCACCGAGTCTGTGCCGACCATCAACCACCCATTAATGCTAATCCTACACTAATCCCGTATTTCTATCACATCCCCACCTGTCCCTATATATTTCCCTACCACCTACCTATACTAGGGGCAATTTATGATGGCCAATTAACCTATCAACCTGCAAGTCTTTGGCATGTGGGAGGAAACGGGAGCACCCGGAGGAAACTCACGCAGACAAAGGGAGAACATGCAAACTCCGCACAGGCAGTACCCAGAATCGAGCCCGGGTCCCTGGAGCTGTGAGGCTGCGGTGCTAACCACTGCTCCAATGTGCCCCCCCACCCCCAGTGTGTGCCTGTGTTACTGGGTATCAGTGTATGTCTTTGTTACTTGGTGTAAGTGTGTGTCTGTGTTACTTGGTGTAAGTGTGTGTCTGTGTTACTGGGTATCAGTGCATGTCTTTGTTACTTGGTGTGAGTGAGTGTCTTTGTTACTACGTATTAGTATATGTCTTTGTTACTTGGTGTCAGTGTATGTCTTTGTTACTTGGTGTAAGTGTGTGTCTGTGTTACTGGGTGTCAGTGTGTGTCTGTGTTACTTGGTGTAAGTGTGTGTCTTTGTTACTTGGTGTCCGTGTGTGTCTGTGTTACTGGGTGTCAGTGTATGACTTTGTTACTGGGTGTCAGTGTATTCTTTGTTACTTGGTGTTAGTGTGTGTCTGTGTTACTGAGTATCTGTGTCTGTCTTTGTTACTTGGTGTAAGTGTGTCTCTGTGTTCTTGGGTATCAGTGTATGTCTTTGTTGCTTGGTGTCAGTGTTCGTCTGTCTTACTTGGTGTAAGTGTGTGTCTGTGTTACTGGGTGTCAGTGTGTGTCTTAGTTACTTGATGTCCGTGTGTGTCTTTGTTACTGGGTGTCAGTGTATGTCTTTGTTACTGGGTGACAGTGTGTGTCTTTGTTACTTGGTGTAAGTGTGTGTCTGTGTTACTGGGTATCAGTGTCTGTCTTTGTTACTTGGTGTAAGTGTGTGTCTGTGTTACTGGGTATCAGTGTATGTCTTTGTTACTTGGTGTCAGTGTTCGTCTGTCTTACTTGGTGTAAGTGTGTGTCTATGTTACTTGGTGTAAGTGTGTGTCTTAGTTACTTGGTGTCCGTGTGTGTCTTTGTTACTGGGTGTCAGTGTATGTCTTTGTTACTGGGTGACAGTGTATGTCTTTGTTACTTGGTGTAAGTGTGTCTCTGTGTTCTTGGGTATCAGTGTATGTCTTTGTTGCTTGGTGTCAGTGTTCGTCTGTCTTACTTGGTGTAAGTGTGTGTCTGTGTTACTGGGTGTCAGTGTATGTCTTTGTGACTTGGTGTCAGTGTCTGTCTTTGTTACTGGGTGTCAGTGTGTGTCTTTGTGACTTGGTGTCAGTGTATGTCTATGTTCCTTGGTGTAAGTGTGTGTCTGTGTTATTGGGTATCAGTGTATGTCTTTGTTGCTTGGTGTCAGTGTATGTCTGTCTTACTTGGTGTAAGTGTGTGTCTCTGTTACTGGGTGTCAGTGTATGTCTTTGTGACTTGGTGTCAGTGTATGTCTTTGTTACTGGGTGTCAGTGTGTGTCTTTGTGACTTGGTGTCAGTGTATGTCTTTGTTCCTTGGTGTAAGTGTGTGTCTGTGTTATTGGGTATAAGTGTATGTCTTTGTTACTTGGTGTCAGTGTATGTCAAAATACTTGGTGTAAGTGACTGTATTTGTTACTTGGTGTCAGTGTGTATCTGTGTTACTTGGTGTAAGTGTGTGTCTGTGTTACTGGGTATCAGTGTATGTCTTTGTTACTTGGTGTCACTGTATGTCTATGTTACTTGGTGTCAGTGTATGACTTTGTTACTGGGTGTCAGTGTATGTCTTTGTTAATTGGTGTAAGTGTGCGTCTGCGTTACTGGGTATCAGTGTATGTCTTTGTTACTTGGTGTCAGTGTATGTCAAAACACTTGGTGTAAGTGTATGTCTTTGTTACTTGGTGTAATTGTCTGTCTTTGTTACTTGGTGTCAGTGTATGTCTGTGTTACTTGGTGTAAGTGTGTGTCTTTGTTACTTGGTGTAAGCGTATGTCTTTGTTACTTGGTGTCAGTGTATGTCTTTGTTACTTGGTGTCAGTGTATGTCTGTGTTACTTGGTGCAAGAGTGTGCCTGTGTTACTG
The DNA here is from genome assembly GCF_036365525.1 of Heterodontus francisci. NCBI lineage: Eukaryota > Metazoa > Chordata > Chondrichthyes > Heterodontiformes > Heterodontidae > Heterodontus > Heterodontus francisci. Next base: position 4,188,521 of record NW_027140330.1, read on the forward strand.
GGTATCAGTGTATGTCTTTGTTACTTGGTGTCAGTGTATTTCTGTGTTACTTGGTGTCAGTGTGTTTGTATTTGTTACTGGGTGTCAGTGTGTGTCTGTGTTACTTGGTGTAAGTGTGTGTCTTACTTACTTGGTGTCCGTGTGTGTCTGTGTTACTGGGTGTCAGTGTATGTCTTTGTTACTGGGTGACAGTGTATGTCTTTGTTACTTGGTGTAAGTGTGTGTCTGTGTTACTGGGTATCAGTGTCTGTCTTTGTTACTTGGTGTAAGTGTGTGTCTGTGTTACTGGGTATCAGTGTATGTCTTTGTTACTTGGTGTCAGTGTATGTCTGTGTTACTTGGTGTAAGTGTGTGTCTGTGTTATTGGGTATCAGTGTATGTCTTTGTGACTTTGTATCAGTGTATGTCTTTGTGACTTGGTGTCAGTGTGTGTCCGTGTTATTGGGTATCAGTGTATGTCTTTGTTACTTGGTGTCAGTGTGTGTCTGTGTTACTGGGTATCAGTGTATGTCTTTGTTACTTGGTGTAAGTGTATGTCTTTTTTACTGGGTGTAATTGTCTGTCTTTGTTACTTGGTGTCAGTGTATGGCTGTGTTACTTGGTGTAAGTGTGTGTCTTTGTTACTTGGTGTAAGTGTATGTCTTTGTTACTTGGTGTCAGTGTATGTCTTTGTTACTTGGTGTCAGTGTGTGTCTGTGTTACCGGGCATCAGTGTATGTCTTTGTGACTTGGTATCAGTGTATGTCTTTGTGACTTGGTGTCAGTGTATGTCTTTTTTACTGGGTGTAAGTGTGTGTCTGCGTTACTGGGTATCAGTGTATGTCTTTGTTACTTGGTGTCAGTTTATGTCAAAATACTCGGTGTAAGTGGATGTCTTTGTTTCTTGGTGTAATTGTCTGTCTTTGTTACTTGGTGTCAGTGTATGTCAGTGTTACTTGGTGTAAGTGTGTGTCTTTGTTAATTGGTGTAAGTGTGCGTCTGCGTTACTGGGTATCAGTGTATGTCTTTGTTACTTGGTGTCAGTGTATGTCAAAACACTTGGTGTAAGTGTATGTCTTTGTTACTTGGTGTAATTGTCTGTCTTTGTTACTTGGTGTCAGTGTATGTCTGTGTTACTTGGTGTAAGTGTGTGTCTTTGTTACTTGGTGTAAGCGTATGTCTTTGTTACTTGGTGTCAGTGTATGTCTTTGTTACTTGGTGTCAGTGTATGTCTGTGTTACTTGGTGCAAGAGTGTGCCTGTGTTACTGGGTATCAGTGTATGTCTTTGTTACTTGGTGTCAGTGTATTTCTGTGTTACTTGGTGTCAGTGTGTTTGTATTTGTTACTGGGTGTCAGTGTGTGTCTGTGTTACTTGGTGTAAGTGTGTGTCTTACTTACTTGGTGTCCGTGTGTGTCTGTGTTACTGGGTGTCAGTGTATGTCTTTGTTACTGGGTGACAGTGTATGTCTTTGTTACTTGGTGTAAGTGTGTGTCTGTGTTACTGGGTATCAGTGTCTGTCTTTGTTACTTGGTGTAAGTGTGTGTCTGTGTTACTGGGTATCAGTGTATGTCTTTGTTACTTGGTGTCAGTGTATGTCTGTGTTACTTGGTGTAAGTGTGTGTCTGTGTTATTGGGTATCAGTGTATGTCTTTGTGACTTTGTATCAGTGTATGTCTTTGTGACTTGGTGTCAGTGTGTGTCCGTGTTATTGGGTATCAGTGTATGTCTTTGTTACTTGGTGTCAGTGTGTGTCTGTGTTACTGGGTATCAGTGTATGTCTTTGTTACTTGGTGTAAGTGTATGTCTTTTTTACTGGGTGTAATTGTCTGTCTTTGTTACTTGGTGTCAGTGTATGGCTGTGTTACTTGGTGTAAGTGTGTGTCTTTGTTACTTGGTGTAAGTGTATGTCTTTGTTACTTGGTGTCAGTGTATGTCTTTGTTACTTGGTGTCAGTGTGTGTCTGTGTTACCGGGCATCAGTGTATGTCTTTGTGACTTGGTATCAGTGTATGTCTTTGTGACTTGGTGTCAGTGTATGTCTTTTTTACTGGGTGTAAGTGTGTGTCTGCGTTACTGGGTATCAGTGTATGTCTTTGTTACTTGGTGTCAGTTTATGTCAAAATACTCGGTGTAAGTGGATGTCTTTGTTTCTTGGTGTAATTGTCTGTCTTTGTTACTTGGTGTCAGTGTATGTCAGTGTTACTTGGTGTAAGTGTGTGTCTTTGTTACTTGGTGTAAGCGTATGTCTTTGTTACTTGGTGTCAGTGTATGTCTGTGTTACTTGGTGCAAGATTGTGCCTGTGTTACTGGGTATCAGTGTATGTCTTTGTTACTGTGTGTCAGTGTATTTCTGCGTTACTTGGTGTCAGTGTGTTTGTTTGTGTTACTGGGTGTCAGTGTGTGTCTGTGTTACTTGGTGTAAGTGTGTGTCTTAGTTACTTGGTGTCCGTGTGTGTCTTTGTTACTGGGTGACAGTGTATGTCTTTGTTACTTGGTGTAAGTGTGTGTCTGTGTTACTGGGTATCAGTGTATGTCTTTGTTACTTGGTGTCAGTGTATGTCTGTGTTACTTGGTGTAAGTGTGTGTCTGTGTTATTGGTTATCAGTGTATGTCTTTGTGACTTTGTATCAGTGTATGTCTTTGTGACTTGGTGTCAGTGTGTGTCCGTGTTATTGGGTATCAGTGTATGTCTTTGTGACTTGGTATCAGTGTATGTCTTCGTTACTTGGTGTCAGTGTATGTCTGTGTTCCTTGGGGTAAGTGTGTGTCTGTGTTACAGGGTATCAGTGTATGTCTTTGGTACTTGGTATCAGTGTATGTCTTCGTTACTTGGTGTCAGTGTATGTCTGTGTTACTTGGGGTAAGTGTGTGTCTGTTTTACTGGGTATCAGTGTATGTCTTTGGTACTTGGTGTCAGTGTATGTCTGTGTTACTTGCTGTAAGTGTGTGTCTGTTTTCCAGGGTATCAGTGTATGTCTTTGTGACTTGGTGTCACTGTATGTCTTTGTTACTGGGTGTCAGTGTGTGTCTTTGTTACTTGGTGTCAGTGTATGTCTGTGTTACTTTGTGTAAGTGTGTGTCTTTGTTACTTGGTGTAGGTGTATGGCTTTGTTACTTGGTGTCAGTGTATGTCTTTGTTACTTGGTGTCAGTGTGTGTCTGTGTTATTGGGTATCAGTGTATGTCTTTGTGACTTGGTGTCAGTGTATGTCTTTGTTACGATGTGTCAGTGTGTGTCTGTGTTACTTGGTGTCCGTGTATGTATTTGTTACTGTGTATCAGTGGATCTCTGTGTTACTGGGTGTCAGTGTGTGTTTGTTTGTGTTACTGGGTGTCAGTGTGTGTCTGTGACACTAGGTGTCAGTATTTAGTTTAGTTTAGAGATACAGCACTGAAACAGGCCCCTCGGCCCACCGAGTCTGTGCCGACCATCAACCACCCATTAATGCTAATCCTACACTAATCCCGTATTTCTATCACATCCCCACCTGTCCCTATATATTTCCCTACCACCTACCTATACTAGGGGCAATTTATGATGGCCAATTAACCTATCAACCTGTAAGTCTTTGGCATGTGGGAGGAAACGGGAGCACCCGGAGGAAACTCACGCAGACAAAGGGAGAACATGCAAACTCCGCACAGGCAGTACCCAGAATCGAGCCCGGGTCCCTGGAGCTGTGAGGCTGCGGTGCTAACCACTGCTCCAATGTGCCCCCCCACCCCCCACCCCCCACCCCCAGTGTGTGCCTGTGTTACTGGGTATCAGTGTATGTCTTTGTTACTTGGTGTAAGTGTGTGTCTGTGTTACTTGGTGTAAGTGTGTGTCTGTGTTACTGGGTATCAGTGCATGTCTTTGTTACTTGGTGTGAGTGAGTGTCTGTGTTACTACGTATTAGTATATGTGTTTGTTACTTGGTGTCAGTGTATGTCTTTGTTACTTGGTGTAAGTGTGTGTCTGTGTTACTGGGTGTCAGTGTGTGTCTGTGTTACTTGGTGTAAGTGTGTGTCTTTGTTACTTGGTGTCCGTGTGTGTCTGTGTTACTGGGTGTCAGTGTATGTCTTTGTTACTGGGTGTCAGTGTATTCTTTGTTACTTGGTGTTAGTGTGTGTCTGTGTTACTGAGTATCTGTGTCTGTCTTTGTTACTTGGTGTAAGTGTGTCTCTGTGTTCTTGGGTATCAGTGTATGTCTTTGTTGCTTGGTGTCAGTGTTCGTCTGTCTTACTTGGTGTAAGTGTGTGTCTGTGTTACTGGGTGTCAGTGTGTGTCTTAGTTACTTGATGTCCGTGTGTGTCTTTGTTACTGGGTGTCAGTGTATGTCTTTGTTACTGGGTGACAGTGTGTGTCTTTGTTACTTGGTGTAAGTGTGTGTCTGTGTTACTGGGTATCAGTGTCTGTCTTTGTTACTTGGTGTAAGTGTGTGTCTGTGTTACTGGGTATCAGTGTATGTCTTTGTTACTTGGTGTCAGTGTTCGTCTGTCTTACTTGGTGTAAGTGTGTGTCTATGATACTTGGTGTAAGTGTGTGTCTTAGTTACTTGGTGTCCGTGTGTGTCTTTGTTACTGGGTGTCAGTGTATGTCTTTGTTACTGGGTGACAGTGTATGTCTTTGTTACTTGGTGTAAGTGTGTCTCTGCGTTCTTGGGTATCAGTGTATGTCTTTGTTGCTTGGTGTCAGTTTTCGTCTGTCTTACTTGGTGTAAGTGTGTGTCTGTGTTACTGGGTGTCAGTGTATGTCTTTGTGACTTGGTGTCAGTGTCTGTCTTTGTTACTGGGTGTCAGTGTGTGTCTTTGTGACTTGGTGTCAGTGTATGTCTATGTTCCTTGGTGTAAGTGTGTGTCTGTGTTATTGGGTATCAGTGTATGTCTTTGTTACTTGGTGTCAGTGCATGTCAAAATACTTGGTGTAAGTGTGTGTCTTTGTTACTTGGTGTCAGTGTATGTCTGTGTTAATTGGTGTAAGTGTGTGTCTTTGTTACTGGGTGTCAGTGTGTATCTGTGTTACTTGGTGTAAGTGTGTGTCTGTGTTACCGGGTATCAGTGTATGTCTTTGTTACTTGGTGTCACTGTATGTCTATGTTAATTGGTGTAAGTGTGTGTCTTTGTTACTGGGTGTCAGTGTGTATCTGTGTTACTTGGTGTAAGTGTGAGTCTTTGTTACTTGGTGTCCGTGTGTGTCTGTGTTACTGGGTGTCAGTGTATGTCTTTGTTACTGGGTGTCAGTGTATGTCTTTGTTAATTGGTGTAAGTGTGTGTCTGCGTTACTGGGTATCAGTGTATGTTTTTGTTACTTGGTGTCAGTGTATGTCAAAACACTTGGTGTAAGTGTATGTCTTTGTTACTTGGTGTAATTGTCTGTCTTTGTTACTTGGTGTCAGTGTATGTCTGTGTTACTTGGTGTGAGTGCATGTCTTTGTTACTTGGTTTAAGCGTATGTCTTTCTTACTTGGTGTCAGTGTATGTCTTTGTTACTTGGTGTCAGTGTATGTCTGTGTTACTTGGTGCAAGAGTGTGCCTGTGTTACTGGGTATCAGTGTATGTCTTTGTTACTTGGTGTCAGTGTATTTCTGTGTTACTTGGTGTCAGTGTGTTTGTTTGTGTTACTGGGTGTCAGTGTGTGACTGTGTTACTTGGTGTAAGTGTGTGTCTTCGTTACTTGGTGTCCGTGTGTGTCTGTGTTACTGGGTGTCAGTGTATGTCTTTGTTACTGGGTGTCAGTGTATGTCTTTGTGTCTTGGTGTAAGTGTGTGTCTGTGTTACTGGGTATCAGTGTCTGTCTTTGTTACTTGGTGTAAGTGTGTGTCTGTGTTACTGGGTATGAGTGTATGTCTTTGTTACTTGGTGTCAGTGTATGTCTGTGTTACTTGGTGTAAGTGTGTGTCTGTGTTATTGGGTATCAGTGTATGTCTTTGTGACTTGGTATCAGTGTATGTCTTTGTGACTTGGTGTCAGTGTGTGTCCGTGTTATTGGGTATCAGTGTATGTCTTTGTTACTTGGTGTCAGTGTGTGTCTGTGTTACTGGGTATCAGTGTATGTCTTTGTGACTTGGTATCAGTGTATGTCTTCGTTACTTGGTGTCAGTGTATGTCTGTGTTACTTGGGGTAAGTGTGTGTCTGTGTTACTGTGTATAAGTGTATGTCTTTGGTACTTGCTGTCAGTGTATGTCTGTGTTACTTGGTGTCAGTGTGTGTCTGTGTTACAGGGTATCAGTGTATGTCTTTGTGACTTAGTGTCACTGTATGTCTTTGTTACTGGGTGTCAGTGTGTGTCTTTGTGACTTGGTGTAAGTGTGTGTCTGTGTTACTGGGTATCAGTGTATGTCTTTGTTACTTGGTGTCAGTGCATGTCAAAATACTTGGTGTAAGTGTATGTCTTTGTTACTTGGTGTAATTGTCTGTCTTTGTGACTTGGTGTCAGTGTATGTCTGTGTTACTTTGTGTAAGTGTGTGTCTTTGTTACTTGGTTTAGGTGTATGGCTTTGTTACTTGGTGTCAGTGTATGTCTTTGTTGCTATGTGTCAGTGTGTGTCTGTGTTACTTGGTGTCCGTGTATGTCTTTGTTACTGTGTATCAGTGGAACTCTGTGTTACTGGCTGTCAGTGCGTGTTTGTTTGTGTTACTGGGTGGCAGTGTGTTTCTGTGACACTAGGTGTCAGTATTTAGTTTAGTTTCGAGATACAGCACTTAAACAGGCCCTTCGGCCCACCGAGTCTGTGCCGACCATTAACCACCCATTAATGCTAATCCTATACTAATCCCGTATTTCTATCACATCCCCACCTGTCCCTATATATTTCCCTCCCACCTACCTATACTAGGGGCAATTTATGATGGCCAATTAACCCATCAACCTGCAAGTCTTTGGCATGTGGGAGGAAACCGGAGCACCCGGAGGAAACTCACGCAGACAAAGGGAGAACTTGCAAACTCCGCACAGGCAGTACTCAGAATCGAGCCCGGGTCCCTGGAGCTGTGAGGCTGCGGTGCTAACCACTGCTCCAATGTTCCCCCCCACCCCCCACCCCCAGTGTGTGCCTGTGTTACTGGGTATCCGTGTCTGTCTTTGTTACTTGGTTTAAGTGTGTGTCTGTGTTACTTGGTGTAAGTGTGTGTCTGTGTTACTGGGTGTCAGTGTATGTCTTTGTTACTTGGTGTGAGTGAGTGTCTGTGTTACTGGGTATTAGTATATGTCTTTGTGACTTGGTATCAGTGTATGTCTTCATTACTTGGTGTAAGTGTGTCTCTGTGTTCTTGGGGTAAGTGTGTGTCTGTGTTACTGTGTATAAGTGTATGTCTTTGGTACTTGGTGTCAGTGTATGTCTGTGTTACTTGGTGTCAGTGTGTTTGTTTGTGTTACTGGGTGTCAGTGTGTGACTGTGTTACTTGGTGTAAGTGTGTGTCTTAGTTACCTGGTGTCCGTGTGTGTCTGTGTTGCTGGGTGTCAGTGTATGTCTTTGTTACTGGGTGTCAGTGTATGTCTTTGTGTCTTGGTGTAAGTGTGTGTCTGTGTTACTGGGTATCAGTGTCTGTCTTTGTTACTTGGTGTAAGTGTGTGTCTGTGTTACTGGGTATGAGTGTATGTCTTTGTTACTTGGTGTCAGTGTATGTCTGTGTTACTTGGTGTAAGTGTGTGTCTGTGTTATTGGGTATCAGTGTATGTCTTTGTGACTTGGTATCAGTGTATGTCTTTGTGACTTGGTGTCAGTGTGTGTCCGTGTTATTGGGTATCAGTGTATGTCTTTGTTACTTGGTGTCAGTGTGTGTCTGTGTTACTGGGTATCAGTGTATGTCTTTGTGACTTGGTATCAGTGTATGTCTTCGTTACTTGGTGTCAGTGTATGTCTGTGTTACTTGGGGTAAGTGTGTGTCTGTGTTACTGTGTATAAGTGTATGTCTTTGGTACTTGCTGTCAGTGTATGTCTGTGTTACTTGGTGTCAGTGTGTGTCTGTGTTACAGGGTATCAGTGTATGTCTTTGTGACTTAGTGTCACTGTATGTCTTTGTTACTGGGTGTCAGTGTGTGTCTTTGTGACTTGGTGTAAGTGTGTGTCTGTGTTACTGGGTATCAGTGTATGTCTTTGTTACTTGGTGTCAGTGCATGTCAAAATACTTGGTGTAAGTGTATGTCTTTGTTACTTGGTGTAATTGTCTGTCTTTGTGACTTGGTGTCAGTGTATGTCTGTGTTACTTTGTGTAAGTGTGTGTCTTTGTTACTTGGTTTAGGTGTATGGCTTTGTTACTTGGTGTCAGTGTATGTCTTTGTTGCTATGTGTCAGTCTGTGTCTGTGTTTCTTGGTGTCCGTGTATGTCTTTGTTACTGTGTATCAGTGGAACTCTGTGTTACTGGGTGTCAGTGCGTGTTTGTTTGTGTTACTGGGTGTCAGTGTGTTTCTGTGACACTAGGTGTCAGTATTTAGTTTAGTTTCGAGATACAGCACTTAAACAGGCCCTTCGGCCCACCGAGTCTGTGCCGACCATTAACCACCCATTAATGCTAATCCTACACTAATCCCGTATTTCTATCACATCCCCACCTGTCCCTATATATTTCCCTACCACCTACCTATACTAGGGGCAATTTATGATGGCCAATTAACCCATCAACCTGCAAGTCTTTGGCATGTGGGAGGAAACCGGAGCACCCGGAGGAAACTCACGCAGACAAAGGGAGAACTTGCAAACTCCGCACAGGCAGTACTCAGAATCGAGCCCGGGTCCCTGGAGCTGTGAGGCTGCGGTGCTAACCACTGCTCCAATGTTCCCCCCCACCCCCCACCCCCAGTGTGTGCCTGTGTTACTGGGTATCAATGTATGTCTTTGTTACTTGGTGTAAGTGTGTGTCTGTGTTACTTGGTGTAAGTGTGTGTCTGTGTTACTGGGTGTCAGTGTATGTCTTTGTTACTTGGTGTGAGTGAGTGTCTGTGTTACTGGGTATTAGTATATGTCTTTGTGACTTGGTATCTGTGTCTGTCTTCGTCACTTGGTGTAAGTGTGTCTCTGTGTTCTTGGGGTAAGTGTGTGTCTGTGTTACTGTGTATAAGTGTATGTCTTTGGTACTTGGTGTCAGTGTATGTCTGTGTTACTTGGTGTCAGTGTGTGTCTGTGTTACAGGGTATCAGTGTATGTCTTTGTGACTTAGTGTCACTGTATGTCTTTGTTACTGGGTGTCAGTGTGTGTCTTTGTGACTTGGTGTAAGTGTGTGTCTGTGTTACAGGGTATCAGTGTATGTCTTTGTTACTTGGTGTCAGTGCATGTCAAAATACTTGGTGTAAGTGTATGTCTTTGTTACTTGGTGTAATTGTCTGTCTTTGTGACTTGGTGTCAGTGTATGTCTGTGTTACTTTGTGTAAGTGTGTGTCTTTGTTACTTGGTTTAGGTGTATGGCTTTGTTACTTGGTGTCAGTGTATGTCTTTGTTGCTATGTGTCAGTGTGTGTCTGTGTTACTTGGTGTCCGTGTATGTCTTTGTTACTGTGTATCAGTGGAACTCTGTGTTACTGGGTGTCAGTGCGTGTTTGTTTGTGTTGCTGGGTGTCAGTGTGTTTCTGTGACACTAGGTGTCAGTATTTAGTTTAGTTTCGAGATACAGCACTTGAACAGGCCCTTCGGCCCACCGAGTCTGTGCCGACCATTAACCACCCATTAATGCTAATCCTACACTAATCCCGTATTTCTATCACATCCCCACCTGTCCCTATATATTTCCCTCCCACCTACCTATACTAGGGGAAATTTATGATGGCCAATTATCCCATCAACCTGCAAGTCTTTGGCATGTGGGAGGAAACCGGAGCACCCGGAGGAAACTCACGCAGACAAAGGGAGAACTTGCAAACTCCGCACAGGCAGTACTCAGAATCGAGCCCGGGTCCCTGGAGCTGTGAGGCTGCGGTGCTAACCACTGCTCCAATGTTCCCCCCCACCCCCCACCCCCAGTGTGTGCCTGTGTTACTGGGTATCAGTGTATGTCTTTGTTACCTGGTGTAAGTGTGTGTCTGTGTTACTTGGTGTAAGTGTGTGTCTGTGTTACTGGGTGTCAGTGTATGTCTTTGTTACTTGGTGTGAGTGAGTGTCTGTTTTACTGGGTATTAGTATATGTCTTTGTTACTTGGTGTCAGTGTATGTCTTTGTTACTTGGTGTAAGTGTGTCTCTGTGTTCTTGGGTATCAGAGTATGTCTTTGTTGCTTGGTGTCAGTGTATGTCTGTCTTACTTGGTGTAAGTGTGTATCTCTGTTACTGGGTGTCAGTGTATGTCTTTGTGACTTGGTGTCAGTGTATGTCTTTGTTACTGGGTGTCAGTGTGTGTCTTTGTGACTTGGTGTCAGTGTATGTCTTTGTTCCTTGGTGTAAGTGTGTGTCTGTGTTATTGGGTATCAGTGTATGTCTTTGTTACTTGGTGTCAGTGTATGTCAAAATACTTGGTGTAAGTGAGTGTATTTGTTACTTGGTGTCAGTGTGTATCTGTGTTACTTGGTGTAAGTGTGTGTCTGTGTTACTGGGTATCAGTGTATGTCTTTGTTTCTTGGTGTCACTGTATGTCTATATTACTTGGTGTAAGTGTATGTCGTTGTTACTGGGTTTCAGTGTATGTCTTTGTTAATTGGTGTAAGTGTGTGTCTGCGTTACAGGGTATCAGTGTATGTCTTTGTTACTTGGTGTCAGTGTATGTCAAAACACTTGGTGTAAGTGTATGTCTGTGTTACTTGGTGTAAGTGTGTGTCTTTGTTACTTGGTGTAAGCGTATGTCTTTGTTACTTGGTGTCAGTGTATGTCTTTGTTACTTGGTGTCAGTGTGTGTCTGTGTTACTTGGTGCAAGTGTGTGTCTGTGTTATTGGGTATCAGTGTATGTCTTTGTTACTTGGTGTCAGTGTATGTCAAAATACTTGGTGTAAGTGAGTGTATTTGTTACTTGCTGTCAGTGTGTATCTGTGTTACTTGGTGTAAGTGTGTGTCTGTGTTACTGGGTATAAGTGTATGTCTTTGTTACTTGGTGTCACTGTATGTCTATGTTACTTGGTGTAAGTGTGTGTCTTTGTTACTGGGTGTCAGTGTGCAACTTTGTTACTTGGTGTAAGTGTGTGTCTTTGTTACTTGGTGTCCGTGTGTGTCTGTGTTAATGGGTGTCAGTGTATGTCTTTGTTACTGGGTGTCACTGGATGTCTTTGTTAATTGGTGTAAGTGTGTGACTGTGTTACTGGGTACCAGTGTCTGTCTTTGTTACTTGGTGTAAGTGTGTGTCTGTGGGACTTGGTGTAAGTGTATGTCTTTGTTAATTGGTGTAAGTGTGTGTCTGTGTTACTGGGTATCAGTGTATGTCTTTGTTACTTGGTGTCCGTGTATGTCTGTGGTACTTGGGGTAAGTGTATGTCTTTGTTACTTGATGTCAGTGTATGTCTTTGTTACTTGGTGTAAGTGTGTGTCTGTGTTACTGGGTGTCAGTGTGTGTCTGTGTTACTTGGTGTAAGTGTGTGTCATTCTAACATGGTGTCCGTGTGTGTCTGTGTTACTGGGTGTCAGAGTATGTCTTTGTTAGTGGGTGTCAGTGTATTCTTTGTTACTCGGTGTAAGTGTGTGTCTGTGTTACTGAGTATCAGTGTCTGTCTTTCTTACTTGGTGTAAGTGTGTGTCTGTGTTACTGGTTATCAGTGTATATCTTTGTTACTTGGTGTCAGTGTATGTCTGTCTTACATGAGGTAAGTGTGTGTCTGTGATACTGGGTATCAGTGTATGTCTTTGTGACTTGGTGTCAGTGTATGTCTTTGCTACTGGGTGTCAGTTTGTGTCTTTGTGACTCGGTGTCAGTGTATGTCTTTGTTACTTGGTGTAAGTTTGTGTCTGTGTTACTGGGTATCAGTGTATGTCTTTGTTACTTGGTGTCAGTGTATGTCAAAATACTTGGTGTAAGTGTATGTCTTTGTTACTAGGTGTAATTGTCTGTCTTTGTTACTTGGTGTAAGTGTGTGCCTTTGTTACTTGGTGTAAGTGTATGTCTTTGTTACTTGGTGTCAGTGTATGTCTTTGTTACTTGGTGTAAGTGTGTGTCTGTGTTACTGGGTATCACTGTATGTCTTTGTTACTTGGTGTCAGTGTATGTCTTTGTTACTTGGTGTAAGTGTATGTCTTTGTTACTTGGTGTCAGTGTATGTCTTTGTTACTTGGTGTAAGTGTGTGTCTGTGTTACTGGGTGTAAGTGTGTGTCTGTGTTACTTGGTGTCCGTGTGTGTCTGTGTTACTGGCTGTCAGTGTGTGTCTGTGACACTAGGTGTCAGTATTTAGTTTAGTTTAGAGATACAGCACTTAAACAGGCCCTTCGGCCCACCGAGTCTGTGCCGACCATCAACCACCCATTTATACTAATCCTACACTAATCCCGTATTTGTATCACATCCCCACCTGTCCCTATATATTTCCCTGCCACCTACCTGTACTAGGGGCAATTTATGATGGCCAATGAACCCATCAACCTGCAAGTCTTTGGCATGTGGGAAGATAGATTGGAGAGTTGGGCAGAGAAATGGCAGATGGAGTTCAATCAGGGCAAATGCGAGGTGATGCATTTTGGAAGATCCAATTCAAGAGTGAACTATACAGTAAATGGAAAAGTCCTGGGGAAAATTGATGTCCAGAGAGATTTGGGTGTTCAGGTCCACTGTTCCCTGAAGGTGGCAACGCAGGTAAATAGAGTGGTCAAGAAGGCATGCGGCATGCTTTCCTTCATCGGACGGGGCATTGAGTACAAGAGTTGGCAGGTTATGTTACAGTTGTATTGGACTTTGGTTCGGCCACATTTGGAATACTGCGTACAGTTCTGGTCGCCACATTATCAAAAGGATGTGGATGCTTTGGAAAGGGTGCAGAGGAGGTTCACCAGGATGTTGCCTGGTATGGAGGGCGCTAGCTATGAAGAGAGGTTGAGTAGATTAGGATTATTTTCATTAGAAAGACGGAGGTTGAGGGGGGACCTGATTGAGGTGTGCAAAATCATGAGAGGTATAGACAGGGTGGATAGCAGGAAGCTTTTTCCCAGAGTGGGGGTTTCAATTACTAGAGGACACGAGTTCAAAGTGAAAGGGGAAAAGTTTAGGGGGGATATGCGTGGAAAGTTCTTTACGCAGAGGGTGGTGGGCACCTGGAACGCATTGCCAGCGGAGGTGGTTGATGCGTGCACGATGGAGTCTTTTAAGATGTATCTAGACAGATACATGAATGGGCAGGAAGAAAAGAGATACAGAAGCTTAGAAAATAGGCGACATGTTTAGAGAGAGGATCTGGATCGGCGCAGGCTTGGAGGGCCGAAGGGCCTGTTCCTGTGCTGTAATTATCATTGTTCTTTGTGAACCGGAGCACCCGGAGGAAACTCACGCAGACACAGGGAGAACTTGCAAACTCCGCACAGGCAGTACCCAGAATCGAACCCGGGTCCCTGGAGCTGTGAGGCTGCGGTGCTCACCACTGCGCCAATGTTCCCCCCCACCCGGTCCCCCCCAGTGTGTGCCTGTGTTACTGGGTATCAGTGTATGTCTTTGTTATTGGTGTAAGTGTGTGTCTGTATTACTGGGTATCAGTGTATGTCATTGTTACTTGGTGTCATTGGATGTCAAAATACTTGGTGTAAGTGTATGTCTTTGTTACTAGGTGTAATTGTCTGTCTTTGTTACTTGGTGTAAGTGTGTGCCTTTGTTACTTGGTGTAAGTGTATGTCTTTGTTACTTGGTGTCAGTGTATGTCTTTGTTACTTGGTGAAAGTGTGTGTCTGTGGGACTTGGTGTAAGTGTATGTCTTTGTTACTTGGTGTAAGTGTGTGTCTGTGTTACTGTGTATCAGTGTATGTCTTTGTTACTTGGTGTCCGTGTATGTCTGTGGTACTTGGGGTAAGTGAATGTCTTTGTTACTTGATGTCAGTGTATGTCTTTGTTACTTGGTGTAAGTGTGTGTCTGTGTTACTGGGTGTCAGTGTGTGTCTGTGTTACTTGGTGTAAGTGTGTGTCTTTCTAACTTGGTGTCCGTGTGTGTCTGTGTTACTGGGTGTCAGAGTATGTCTTTGTTACTGGGTGTCAGTGTATTCTTTGTTACTTAGTGTATGTGTGTGTCTGTGTTACTGGGTATCAGTGTATATCTTTGTTACTTGGTGTCAGTGTATGTCTGTCTTACTTGAGGTAAGTGTGTGTCTGTGATACTGGGTATCAGTGTATGTCTTTGTGACTTGGTGTCAGTCTATGTCTTTGCTACTGGGTGTCAGTTTGTGTCTTTGTGACTCGGTGTCAGTGTATGTCTTTGTTACTTGGTGTAAGTTTGTGTCTGTGTTACTGGGTATCAGTGTATGTCTTTGTTACTTGGTGTCAGTGTATGTCAAAATACTTGGTGTAAGTGTATGTCTTTGTTACTAGGTGTAATTGTCTGTCTTTGTTACTTGGTGTAAGTGTGTGCCTTTGTTACTTGGTGTAAGTGTATGTCTTTGTTACTTGGTGTCTGTGTATGTCTTTGTTACTTGGTGTAAGTGTGTGTCTGTGTTACTGGGTATCAGTGTATGTCTTTGTTACTTGGTGTCAGTGTATGTCTTTGTTACTTGGTGTAAGTGTATGTCTTTGTTACTTGGTGTCAGTGTATGTCTTTGTTACTTGGTGTAAGTGTGTGTCTGTGTTACTGGGTGTAAGTGTGTGTCTGTGTTACTTGGTGTCCGTGTGTGTCTGTGTTACTGGCTGTCAGTGTGTGTCTGTGACACTAGGTGTCAGTATTTAGTTTAGTTTAGAGATACAGCACTTAAACAGGCCCTTCGGCCCACCGAGTCTGTGCCGACCATCAACCACCCATTTATACTAATCCTACACTAATCCCGTATTTGTATCACATCCCCACCTGTCCCTATATATTTCCCTGCCACCTACCTATACTAGGGGCAATTTATGATGGCCAATGAACCTATCAACCTGCAAGTCTTTGGCCTGTGGGAAGATAGATTGGAGAGTTGGGCAGAGAAATGGCAGATGGAGTTCAATCAGGGCAAATGCGAGGTGATGCATTTTGGAAGATCCAATTCAAGAGTGAACTATACAGTAAATGGAAAAGTCCTGGGGAAAATTGATGTCCAGAGAGATTTGGGTGTTCAGGTCCACTGTTCCCTGAAGGTGGCAACGCAGGTAAATAGAGTGGTCAAGAAGGCATGCGGCATGCTTTCCTTCATCGGACGGGGCATTGAGTACAAGAGTTGGCAGGTCATGTTACAGTTGTATAGGACTTTGGTTCGGCCACATTTGGAATACTGCGTACAGTTCTGGTCGCCACATTATCAAAAGGATGTGGATGCTTTGGAAAGGGTGCAGAGGAGGTTCACCAGGATGTTGCCTGGTATGGAGGGCGCTAGCTATGAAGAGAGGTTGAGTAGATTAGGATTATCTTCATTAGAAAGACGGAGGTTGAGGGGGGACCTGATTGAGGTGTACAAAATCATGAGAGGTATAGACAGGGTGGACAGCAAGAAGCTTTCTCCCAGAGTGGGGGTTTCAATTACTAGAGGACACGAGTTCAAAGTGAAAGGGGAAAAGTTTAGGGGGGATATGCGTGGAAAGTTCTTTACGCAGAGGGTGGTGGGCACCTGGAACGCATTGCCAGCGGAGGTGGTAGATGCGGGCACGATGGAGTCTTTTAAGATGTATCTAGACAGATACATGAATGGGCAGGAAGAAAAGAGATACAGAAGCTTAGAAAATAGGCGACATGTTTAGAGAGAGGATCTGGATCGGCGCAGGCTTGGAGGGCCGAAGGGCCTGTTCCTGTGCTGTAATTTTCTTTGTTCTTTGTTCTTTGTAAACCGGAGCACCCGGAGGAAACTCACGCAGACACAGGGAGAACTTGCAAACTCCGCACAGGCAGTACCCAGAATCGAACCCGGGTCCCTGGAGCTGTGAGGCTGCGGTGCTAATCACTGCGCCAATGTTCCCCCCCCCCGCTGCCCCCCAGTGTGTGCCTGTGTTACTGGGTATCAGTGTATGTCTTTGTTACTTGGTGTAAGTGTGTGTCTGTGTTACTGGGTATCAGTGTATGTCATTGTTACTTGGTGTCAGTGGATGTCAAAATACTTGGTGTCAGTGTATGTCTTTGTTACTGGGTGTCAGTGTGTGTCTTTGTGACTTGGTGTCAGTGTATGTCTTTGTTACTTGGTGTAAGTGTGTGTCTGTGTTACTGGGTATCAGTGTAAGACTTTGTTACTTGGTGTCAGTGTATGTATGTGTTACTTGGTGTAAGTGTTGGTCTGTGTTACTGGGTATCAGTGTATGTCTGTGTTACTTGGTGTAAGTGGGTGCCTGTGTTACTGGGTATCAGTGTATGTCTTTGTTACTTGGTGTCAGTGTATGTCTGTGTTACTTGGTGTAAGTGTGTGTCTTGTCACTGGGTGTCAGTGTGTGTCTGTGTTACTTAGTGTAAGTGTGTGTCTTTGTTACTTGGTGTCCGTGTGTGTCTGTGTTACTGGTTGTCAGTGTCTGTCTTTGTTACTTTGTGTAAGTGTGTGTCTGTGTTACTGGGTATCAGTGTATGTCTTTGTTACTTTGTGTCAGTGTATGTCTGTGTTACTGGGTGTCAGTATATGTCTTTGTTAATTGGTGTAAGTGTGTGTCTGTGTTACTGGGTATCAGTGTCTGTCTTTGTTACTTTGTGTAAGTGTGTGTCTGTGTTACTGGGTATCAGTGTATGTCTTTGTGACTTTTTGTCAGTGTATGTCTTTGTTACTGGGAGTCAGTGTGTGTCTTTGTGACTTGGTGTCAGTTTATGTCTTTGTTACTTGGTGGAAGTGTATGTCTGTGTCACTGGGGATCAGTGTATGTCTTTGTTACTTGGTGTCAGTGTATGTCAAAATACTTGGTGTAAGTGTATGTCTTTGTTACTTGGTGTAATTGTCTGTCTTTGTTACCTGGTGTCAGTGTATGTCTGTCTTACTTGGTGTAAGTGTGTGTCTTTGTTACTTGGTGTAAGCGTATGTCTGTGTTACATGGTGTAAGTGTGCGTCTGTGTTACAGGGTATCAGTGCATGTCTTTGTTACTTGGTGTAAGTGTGTGTCTGTGTTACTGGGTACCAGTGTATGTCTTTGTTAATTGGTGTCACTGTATGTCTTTGTTACTTGGTGTAATTGTCTGTCTTTGTTACCTGGTGTCAGTGTATGTCTGTGTTACTTGGTGTCAGTGTATGTCTTTGTTACTTGGTGTCAGTGTATGTCTGTGTTACATGGTGTAAGTGTGTGTCTGTGTTACTGGGTATCAGTGTATGTCTTTGTTACTTGGTGTAAGTGTGTGTCTGTGTTACTGGGTATCAGTGTATGTCTTTGTTACGTGGTGTCAGTGTATGTCTTTGTTACTTGGTGTAAGTGTGTGTCTGTGTTACTGGGTGTCAGTGTGTGTCTGTGTTACTTGGTGTCCGTGTGTGTCGGTGTTACTGGGTGTCAGTGTATGTCTTTGTTACCTGGTGTCAGTGTATGTCTTTGTAACATGGTATAAGTGCGTGTCTGTGTTACTGGGTATCAATGTATGTCTTTGTTACTTGGTGTCAGTGTATGTCTTTGTTACTTGCTGTAAGTGTATGTCTTTGTTACTTGGTGTCAGTGTATGTCTTTGTTGCTTGGTGTAAGTGTGTGTCTGTGTTACTGGGTGTAAGTGTGAGTCTGTGTTACTGGGTATCAGTGTATGTCTTTGCTACTTGGTGTCAGTGTATGTCAAAGTACTTGTTGTAAGTGTATGTCTTTGTTACTTGGTGTAATTGTCTGTCTTTGTTACTTGGTGTCAGTGTATGTCTGTGTTACTTGGTGAAAGTGTGTGTCCTAGTTACTTGGTGCAAGTGTATGCCTTTGTTACCTGGTGTCAGTGTATGTCTTTGTTACTTGGTGTCAGTGTGTGTCTGTGTTACTGGGTATCAGTGTATGTCTTTGTGACTTGGTATCAATGTATGTCTTTGTTACTAGGTGTCAGTGTATGTCTTTGTTACTTGGTGTAAGTGTGTGTCTGTGTTACTGGGTGTCAGTGTGTGTCTGTGTTACTGGGTATCAGTGTATGTCTCTGTTACTTGGTGTAAGTGTGTGTCTGTGTTACTGGGTATCAGTGTATGTCTTTGTTACTTGGTGTCAGTGTATGTCTGTGTTACTTGGTGTAAGTGTAAGTCTGTGTTACTGGGTATCAGTGTATGTCTTTGTGACTTGGTGTAAGTGTGTGTCTGTGTTACTGGGTATCAGTGTATGTCTTTGTTACTTGGTGTCAGTGTATGTCTTTGTTACTTGGTGTAAGTGTATGTCTTTGTTTCTTGGTGTCAGTGTATGTCTTTGTTACTTGGTGTAAGTGTGTGTCTTTGTTACTTGGTGTCCGTGTGTGTCTGTGTTACTGAGTGTTACTTTATGTCTTTGTCACTTGGTGTCAGTGTATGTCTTTGTTACTTGGTGTAAGTGTGTGTCTGTGTTACTGGGTATCAGTGTCTGTCTTTGTTACTTGGTGTAAGTGTGTGTCTGTGTTACTGGGTATCAGTGTATGTCTTTGTTACTTGGTGCCAGTGTATGTCTGTGCTACTTGGTGTAGGTGTGTGTCTGTGTTACTGGGTGTCAGTGTGTGTCTGTGTTACTTGGTGTCCATGTGTGTCTGTGTTACTGGGTGTCAGTGTATGTCTTTGTAACCATGTGTCAGTGTATGTCTTTGTTACATGGTGTAAGTGCGTGTCTGTGTTACTGGGTATCAATGTATGTCTTTGTTACTTTGTGTAAGTGTATGTCTTTGTTACTTGGTGTCAGTGTATGTCTGTGCTACTTGGTGTAGGTGTGTGTCTGTGTTACTGGGTGTCAGTGTGTGTCTGTGTTACTTGGTGTCCATGTGTGTCTGTGTTACTGGGTGTCAGTGTATGTCTTTGTAACCATGTGTCAGTGTATGTCTTTGTTACATGGTTTAAGTGCGTGTCTGTGTTACTGGGTATCAATGTATGTCTTTGTTACTTGGTGTAAGTGTATGTCTTTGTTACTTGGTGTCAGTGTATGTTTTTGTTACTTGGTGTAAGTGTGTGTCTGTGTTACTTTGTGTAAGTGTTTGTCTGTGTTACTGGGTATCAGTGGATGTCTTTGTTACTTGGTGTCAGTGTATGTCAAAATACTTGGTGTAAGTGTGTGTCTGTGTTACTGGGTGTAACTGTGTGTCTGTGTTACTGGGTATCAATGTATGTCTTTGTTACTTTGTGTCTGTGTATGTCTTTGTTACTTGGTGTAATTGTCTGTCTTTGTTACTTGGTGTCAGTGTATGTCTGTGTTACTTGGTGTAAGTGTGTGTCTTTGTTACTTGGTGTAAGTGTATGCCTTTGTTACTGGAAGTCAGTGTGTGTCTGTGTTACTTGGTGTCCGTGTATGTCTTTGTTACTGTGTATCAGTGGTTCTCTGTGTTACTGGGTGTCAGTGTGTGTTTGTTTGTGTTACTGGCTGTCAGTGTGTGTCTGTGACACTAGGTGTCAGTATTTAGTTTAGTTTAGAGATGCAGCACTTAAACAGGCCCTTCGGCCCACCGAGTCTGTGCCGACCATCAACCACCCATTTATACTAATCCTACACTGATCCCGTATTTGTATCACATCCCCACCTGTCCCTATATATTTCCCTGCCACCTACCTATACTAGGGGCAATTTATGATGGCCAATTAACCTATCAACCTGCAAGTCTTTGGCATGTGGGAGGAAACAGGAGCACCCGGAGGAAACTCACGCAGACACAGGGAGAACTTGCAAACTCCGCACAGGCAGTACCCAGAATCGAACCCGGGTCCCTGGAGCTGTGAGGCTGCTGTGCGAACCACTGCGCCAATGTGCACCCCCGCCCCCCCCCCCCACCCCGCCCCCCGCCCCCCGCCAGTGTGTGCCTGTGTTACTGGGTATCAGTGTATGTCTGTGTTTTTTGGTGTAAGTGTGTGCCTATGTTACTGGGTATCAGTGTATGTCTTTGTTACTTGGTGTCAGTGTATGTCTGTGTTACTTGGTGTAAGTGTGTGTCTTGTTACTGGGTATCAGTGTATGTCATTGTTACTTGGTGTCAGTGGATGTCAAAATACTTGGTGTCAGTGTATGTCTTTGCTACTGGGTGTCAGTGTGTGTCTTTGTGACTTGGTGTCAGTGTATGTCTTTGTTACTTGGTGTAAGTGTGTGTCTGTGTTACTGGGTATCAGTGTAAGACTTTGTTACTTGGTGTCAGTGTATGTATGTGTTACTTGGTGTAAGTGTTGGTCTGTGTTACTGGGTATCAGTGTATGTCTGTGTTACTTGGTGTAAGTGGGTGCCTGTGTTACTGGGTATCAGTGTATGTCTTTGTTACTTGGTGTCAGTGTATGTCTGTGTTACTTGGTGTAAGTGTGTGTCTTGTCACTGGGTGTCAGTGTGTGTCTGTGTTACTTAGTTTAAGTGTGTGTCTTTGTTACTTGGTGTCCGTGTGTGTCTGTGTTACTGGTTGTCAGTGTCTGTCTTTGTTGCTTTGTGTAAGTGTGTGTCTGTGTTACTGGGTATCAGTGTATGTCTTTGTTACTTTGTGTCAGTGTATGTCTGTGTTACTGGGTGTCAGTATATGTCTTTGTTAATTGGTGTAAGTGTGTGTCTGTGTTACTGGGTATCAGTGTCTGTCTTTGTTACTTTGTGTAAGTGTGTGTCTGTGTTACTGGGTATCAGTGTATGTCTTTGTGACTTTTTGTCAGTGTATGTCTTTGTTACTGGGAGTCAGTGTGTGTCTTTGTGACTTGGTGTCAGTTTATGTCTTTGTTACTTGGTGGAAGTGTATGTCTGTGTCACTGGGGATCAGTGTATGTCTTTGTTACTTGGTGTCAGTGTATGTCAAAATACTTGGTGTAAGTGTATGTCTTTGTTACTTGGTGTAATTGTCTGTCTTTGTTACCTGGTGTCAGTGTATGTCTGTCTTACTTGGTGTAAGTGTGTGTCTTTGTTACTTGGTGTAAGCGTATGTCTGTGTTACATGGTGTAAGTGTGCGTCTGTGTTACTGGGTATCAGTGCATGTCTTTGTTACTTGGTGTAAGTGTGTGTCTGTGTTACTGGGTACCAGTGTATGTCTTTGTTAATTGGTGTCACTGTATGTCTTTGTTACTTGGTGTAATTGTCTGTCTTTGTTACCTGGTGTCAGTGTATGTCTGTGTTACTTGGTGTCAGTGTATGTCTTTGTTACTTGGTGTCAGTGTATGTCTGTGTTACATGGTGTAAGTGTGTGTCTGTGTTACTGGGTATCAGTGTATGTCTTTGTTACTTGGTGTAAGTGTGTGTCTGTGTTACTGGGTATCAGTGTATGTCTTTGTTACGTGGTGTCAGTGTATGTCTTTGTTACTTGGTGTAAGTGTGTGTCTGTGTTACTGGGTGTCAGTGTGTGTCTGTGTTACTTGGTGTCCGTGTGTGTCTGTGTTACTGCGTGTCAGTGTATGTCTTTGTTACCTGGTGTCAGTGTATGTCTTTGTAACATGGTATAAGTGCGTGTCTGTGTTACTGGGTATCAATGTATGTCTTTGTTACTTGGTGTCAGTGTATGTCATTGTTACTTGCTGTAAGTGTATGTCTTTGTTACTTGGTGTCTGTGTATGTCTTTGTTGCTTGGTGTAAGTGTGTGTCTGTGTTACTGGGTGTAAGTGTGAGTCTGTGTTACTGGGTATCAGTGTATGTCTTTGCTACTTGGTGTCAGTGTATGTCAAAGTACTTGTTGTAAGTGTATGTCTCTGTTACTTGGTGTAATTGTCTGTCTTTGTTACTTGGTGTCAGTGTATGTCTGTGTTACTTGGTGAAAGTGTGTGTCCTAGTTACTTGGTGTAAGTGTATGCCTTTGTTACCTGGTGTCAGTGTATGTCTTTGTTACTTGGTGTCAGTGTGTGTCTGTGTTACTGGGTATCAGTGTATGTCTTTGCGACTTGGTATCAATGTATGTCTTTTTTACAAGGTGTCAGTGTATGTCTTTGTTACTTGGTGTAAGTGTGTGTCTGTGTTACTGGGTGTCAGTGTGTGTCTGTGTTACTGGGTATCAGTGTATGTCTCTGTTACTTGGTGCAAGTGTGTGTCTGTGTTACTGGGTATCAGTGTATGTCTTTGTTACTTGGTGTCAGTGTATGTCTGTGTTACTTGGTGTAAGTGTAAGTCTGTGTTACTGGGTATCAGTGTATGTCTTTGTGACTTGGTGTAAGTGTGTGTCTGTGTTACTGGGTATCAGTGTATGTCTTTGTTACTTGGTGTCAGTGTATGTCTTTGTTACTTGGTGTAAGTGTATGTCTTTGTTACTTGGTGTCAGTGTATGTCTTTGTTACTTGGTGTAAGTGTGTGTCTTTGTTACTTGGTGTCCGTGTGTGTCTGTGTTTCTGAGTGTTACTTTATGTCTTTGTCACTTGGTGTCAGTGTATGTCTTTGTTACTTGGTGTAAGTGTGTGTCTGTGTTACTGGGTATCAGTGTCTGTCTTTGTTACTTGGTGTAAGTGTGTGTCTGTGTTACTGGGTATCAGTGTATGTCTTTGTTACTTGGTGCCAGTGTATGTCTGTGCTACTTGGTGTAGGTGTGTGTCTGTGTTACTGGGTGTCAGTGTGTGTCTGTGTTACTTGGTGTCCATGTGTGTCTGTGTTACTGGGTGTCAGTGTATGTCTTTGTAACCATGTGTCAGTGTATGTCTTTGTTACTTGGTGTAAGTGTGTGTCTGTGTTACTGGGTGTCAGTGTGTGTCTGTGTTACTTGGTGTCCGTGTGTGTCTGTGTTACCTGGTGTAAGTGTGTGTCTTGTTACTGGGTGTCAGTGTGTGTCTGTGTTACTTAGTGTAAGTGTGTGTCTTTGTTACTTGGTGTCCGTGTGTGTCTGTGTTACTGGGTGTCAGTGTCTGTCTTTGTTACTTTGTGTAAGTGTGTGTCTGTGTTACTGGGTATCAGTGTATGTCTTTGTTACTTTGTGTCAGTGTATCTCTGTGTTCCTGGGTGTCAGTATATGTCTTTGTTAATTGGTGTAAGTGTGTGTCTGTGTTACTGGGTATCAGTGTCTGTCTTTGTTACTTTGTGTAAGTGTGTGTCTGTGTTACTGGGTATCAGTGTATGTCTTTGTGACTTTTTGTCAGTGTATGTCTTTGTTACTGGGAGTCAGTGTGTGTCTTTGTGACTTGGTGTCAGTGTATGTCTTTGTTACTTGGTGTAAGTGTATGTCTGTGTCACTGGGGATCAGTGTATGTCTTTGTTACTTGGTGTCAGTGTATGTCAAAATACTTGGTGTAAGTGTATTTCTTTGTTACTTGGTGTAATTGTCTGTCTTTGTTACCTGGTGTCAGTGTATGTCTGTCTTACTTGGTGTCAGTGTATGTCTGTGCTACTTGGTGTAAGTGTGTGTCTGTGCTACTGGGTATCAGTGTATGTCTTTGTTACTTGGTGTAAGTGTGTGTCTGTGTTACTGGGTATCAGTGTATGTCTTTGTTACTTGGTGTCAGTGTATGTCTTTGTTACTTGGTGTAAGTGTATGTCTTTGTTACTTGGTGTCAGTGTATGTCTTTGTTACTTGGTGTAAGTGTGTGTCTGTGTTACTGGGTGTCAGTGTGTGTCTGTGTTACTTGGTGTCCATGTGTGTCTGTGTTACTGGGTGTCACTGTATGTCTTTGTAACCATGTGTCAGTGTATGTCTTTGTTACATGGTGCAAGTGCGTGTCTGTGTTACTGGGTATCAATGAATGTCTTTGTTACTTTGTGTAAGTGTATGTCTTTGTTACTTGGTGTCAGTGTATGTCTTTGTTACTTGGTGTAAGTGTGTGACTGTGTTACTGGGTGTAAGTGTGTGTCTGTGTCACTGGGTAATCGTGGATGTCTTTGTTACTTGGTGTCAGTGTATGTCAAAATACTTGGTGTAAGTGTATGTCTTTGTTACTTGGTGTAATTGTCTGTCTTTGTTACTTGGTATCAGTGTATGTCTGTGTTACTTGGTGTAAGTGTGTGTCTTTGTTACTTGGTGTCAGTGTATGTCAAAATACTTGGTGTAAGTGTGTGTCTTTGTTACTTGGTGTCCGTGTATGTCTGTGTTACTGGGTGTCAGTTTATGTCTTTGTTACTTGGAGTCAGTGTATGTCTTTGTTACTTGGTGTAAGTGTGTGTCTGTGTTACTGGGTGTCAGTGTATGTCTTTGTTACTTGGTGTAAGTGTGTGTCTGTGTTACTGGGTATCAGTGTATGTCTTTGTTACTTGGTGTAAGTGTATGTCTTTGTTACTTGGTGTCAGTGTATGTCTTTGTTACTTGGAGTAAGTGTGTGTCTGTATTACTGGGTGTAAGTGTGTGTCTGTGTTACTTGGTGTCAGTGTGTGTCTGTGACACTGGGTGTCAGTATTTAGTTTAGTTTAGAGATACAGCACTTAAACAGGCCCTTCGGCCCACCGAGTCTGTGCCGACCATCAACCACCCATTTATACTAATCCTACACTAATCCCGTATTTGTATCACATCCCCACCTGTCCCTATATATTTCCCTGCCACCTACCTATACTAGGGGCAATTTATGATGGCCAATGAACCTATCAACCTGCAAGTCTTTGGCATGTGGGAGAAAACCGGAGCACCCGGAGGAAACTCACGCAGACACAGGGAGAACTTGCAAACTCCGCACAGGCAGTACCCAGAATCGAACCCGGGTCCCTGGGGCTGTGAGGCTGCGGTGCTAACCACTGCGCCAATGTTCCCCCCCCACCCGCTCCCCCCCAGTGTGTGCCTGTGTTACTGGGTATCAGTGTATGTCTTTGTTACTTGGTGTAAGTGTGTGTCTGTGTTACTGGGTATCAGTGTATGTCTGTGTTACTTGGTGTCAGTGGATGTCAAAATACTTGGTGTCAGTGTATGTCTGTGTTACTTGGTGTAAGTGTTGGTCTGTGTTACTGGGTATCAGTGTATGTCTGTGTTACTTGGTGTAAGTGTGTGTCTGTGTTACTGGGTATCAGTGTATGTCTTTGTGACTTGGTGTCAGTGTATGTCTTTGTTACTGGGAGTCAGTGTGTGTCTTTGACACTTGGTGTTATTGTATGTCTTTGTTACTTGGTGTAAGTGTGTGTCTGTGTTACTGGGTATCAGTGTATGTCTTTCTTACTTGGTGTCAGTGTATGTCAAAATACTTGGCGTAAGTGTATGTCTTTGTTACTTGGTGTAATTGTCTGTCTTTGTTACTTGGTGTCAGTGTATGTCTGTGTTACTTGGTGTAAGTGTGTGTCTTTGTTACTTGGTGTAAGTGTATGCCTTTGTTACTTAGTGTCAGTGTATGTCTTTGTTACTTGGTGTCAGTGTGTGTCTGTGTTACTGGGTATCAGTGTATGTCTTTGTTACTTGGTGTCAGTGTATGTCTTTGATACTTCGTGTAAGTGTATGTAATTGTTACTTGGTGTCAGTGTATGTCGTTGTTACTTGGTGTAAGTGTGTGTCTGTGTTACTGGTTATCAGTGTATGTCTTTGTGACTCGGTGTCAGTGTATATCATTGTTACTGGGTGTCAGTGTTTCTCTATGTTACAGGGTGTCAGTGTGTGTGTGTCTGTGTTACTGGGTATCAGTGTATGTCTTTTTTACAGGGTGTCAGTGTATGTCTTCGATACTTGGTGTAAGTGTATGTCTTTGTTACTTGGTGTCAGTGCATGTCATTGTTACTTGGTGTAAGTGTGTGTCTCTGTTACTGGGTAACAGTGTATATCTTTTTTACTTGGTGTCAGTGTATGTCTTTGATACTTGGTGTAAGTGTATGTCTTTGTTACTTGGTGTCAGTGCATGTCTTTGTTACTTGGTGTAAGTGTATGTCTTTGTTACTTGGTGTCAGTGTATGTCTGTGTTACTTCGTGTAAGTGTGCGTCTTTGTTACTTGGTGTAATTGTCTGTCTTTGTTACCTGGTGTCAGTGTATGTCTGTCTTACTTGGTGTAAGTGTGTGTCTTTGTTACTTGGTGTAAGCGTATGTCTGTGTTACATGGTGTAAGTGTGTGTCTGTGTTACTGGGTATCAGTACATGTCTTTGTTACTTGGTGTAAGTTTGTGTCTGTGTTACTGGGTACCAGTGTATGTCTTTGTTAACTGGTGTCAGTGTATGTCTTTGTTACTTGGTGTAATTGTCTGTCTTTGTTACCTGGTGTCAGTGTATGTCTGTGTTACTTTGTGTCAGTGTATGTCTTTGTTACTTGGTGTCAGTGTATGTCTGTGTTACATGGTGTAAGTGTTTGTCTGTGTTACTGGGTATCAGTGTATGTCTTTGTTACTTGGTGTAAGTGTGTGTCTGTGTTACTGGGTATCAGTGTATGTCTTTGTTACGTGGTGTCAGTGTATGTCTTTGTTACTTGGTGTAAGTGTGTGTCTGTGTTACTGGGTGTCAGTGTGTGTCTGTGTTACTTGGTGTCCGTGTGTGTCTGTGTTACTGGGTGTCAGTGTATGTCTTTGTTACATGGTGTCAGTGTATGTCTTTGTTACATGGTATAAGTGCGTGTCTGTGTTACTGGGTATCAATGTATGTCTTTGTTACTTTGTGTCAGTGTATGTCTTTGTTACTTGCTGTAAGTGTATGTCTTTGTTACTTGGTGTCAGTGTATGTCTTTGTTGCTTGGTGTAAGTGTGTGTCTGTGTTACTGGGTGTAAGTGTGAGTCTGTGTTACTGGGTATCAGTGTATGTCTTTGCTACTTGGTGTCAGTGTATGTCAAAATACTTGTTGTAAGTGTATGTCTTTGTTACTTGGTGTAATTGTCTGTCTTTGTTACTTGGTGTCAGTGTATGTCTGTGTTACTTGGTGAAAGTGTGTGTCCTAGTTACTTGGTGTAAGTGTATGCCTTTGTTACTTGGTGTCAGTGTATGTCTTTGTGACTTGGTGTCAGTGTGTGTCTGTGTTACTGGGTATCAGTGTATGTCTTTGTGACTTGGTATCAATGTATGTCTTTGTTACTAGGTGTCAGTGTATGTCTTTGTTACTTGGTGTAAGTGTGTGTCTGTGTTACTGGGTGTCAGTGTGTGTCTGTGTTACTGGGTATCAGTGTATGTCTTTGTTACTTGGTGTAAGTGTGTGTCTGTGTTACTGGGTGTCAGTGTATGTCTTTGTTACTTGGTGTAAGTGTGTGTCTGTGTTACTGGGTATCAGTGTATGTCTTTGTTACTTGGTGTAAGTGTATGTCTTTGTTACCTGGTGTCAGTGTATGTCTTTGTTACTTGGAGTAAGTGTGTGTCTGTGTTACTGGGTGTAAGTGTGTGTCTGTGTTACTTGGTGTCAGTGTGTGTCTGTGACACTGGGTGTCAGTATTTAGTTTAGTTTAGAGATACAGCACTTAAACAGGCCCTTCGGCCCACCGAGTCTGTGCCGACCATCAACCACCCATTTATACTAATCCTACACTAATCCCGTATTTGTATCACATCCCCACCTGTCCCTATATATTTCCCTGCCACCTACCTATACTAGGGGCAATTTATGATGGCCAATGAACCTATCAACCTGCAAGTCTTTGGCATGTGGGAGAAAACCGGAGCACCCGGAGGAAACTCACGCAGACACAGGGAGAACTTGCAAACTCCGCACAGGCAGTACCCAGAATCGAACCCGGGTCCCTGGGGCTGTGAGGCTGCGGTGCTAACCACTGCGCCAATGTTCCCCCCCCACCCGCTCCCCCCCAGTGTGTGCCTGTGTTACTGGGTATCAGTGTATGTCTTTGTTACTTGGTGTAAGTGTGTGTCTGTGTTACTGGGTATCAGTGTATGTCTGTGTTACTTGGTGTCAGTGGATGTCAAAATACTTGGTGTCAGTGTATGTCTGTGTTACTTGGTGTAAGTGTTGGTCTGTGTTACTGGGTATCAGTGTATGTCTGTGTTACTTGGTGTAAGTGTGTGTCTGTGTTACTGGGTATCAGTGTATGTCTTTGTGACTTGGTGTCAGTGTATGTCTTTGTTACTGGGAGTCAGTGTGTGTCTTTGACACTTGGTGTTATTGTATGTCTTTGTTACTTGGTGTAAGTGTGTGTCTGTGTTACTGGGTATCAGTGTATGTCTTTCTTACTTGGTGTCAGTGTATGTCAAAATACTTGGCGTAAGTGTATGTCTTTGTTACTTGGTGTAATTGTCTGTCTTTGTTACTTGGTGTCAGTGTATGTCTGTGTTACTTGGTGTAAGTGTGTGTCTTTGTTACTTGGTGTAAGTGTATGCCTTTGTTACTTAGTGTCAGTGTATGTCTTTGTTACTTGGTGTCAGTGTGTGTCTGTGTTACTGGGTATCAGTGTATGTCTTTGTTACTTGGTGTCAGTGTATGTCTTTGATACTTCGTGTAAGTGTATGTAATTGTTACTTGGTGTCAGTGTATGTCGTTGTTACTTGGTGTAAGTGTGTGTCTGTGTTACTGGTTATCAGTGTATGTCTTTGTGACTCGGTGTCAGTGTATATCATTGTTACTGGGTGTCAGTGTTTCTCTATGTTACAGGGTGTCAGTGTGTGTGTGTCTGTGTTACTGGGTATCAGTGTATGTCTTTTTTACAGGGTGTCAGTGTATGTCTTCGATACTTGGTGTAAGTGTATGTCTTTGTTACTTGGTGTCAGTGCATGTCATTGTTACTTGGTGTAAGTGTGTGTCTCTGTTACTGGGTAACAGTGTATATCTTTTTTACTTGGTGTCAGTGTATGTCTTTGATACTTGGTGTAAGTGTATGTCTTTGTTACTTGGTGTCAGTGCATGTCTTTGTTACTTGGTGTAAGTGTATGTCTTTGTTACTTGGTGTCAGTGTATGTCTGTGTTACTTCGTGTAAGTGTGCGTCTTTGTTACTTGGTGTAATTGTCTGTCTTTGTTACCTGGTGTCAGTGTATGTCTGTCTTACTTGGTGTAAGTGTGTGTCTTTGTTACTTGGTGTAAGCGTATGTCTGTGTTACATGGTGTAAGTGTGTGTCTGTGTTACTGGGTATCAGTACATGTCTTTGTTACTTGGTGTAAGTTTGTGTCTGTGTTACTGGGTACCAGTGTATGTCTTTGTTAACTGGTGTCAGTGTATGTCTTTGTTACTTGGTGTAATTGTCTGTCTTTGTTACCTGGTGTCAGTGTATGTCTGTGTTACTTTGTGTCAGTGTATGTCTTTGTTACTTGGTGTCAGTGTATGTCTGTGTTACATGGTGTAAGTGTTTGTCTGTGTTACTGGGTATCAGTGTATGTCTTTGTTACTTGGTGTAAGTGTGTGTCTGTGTTACTGGGTATCAGTGTATGTCTTTGTTACGTGGTGTCAGTGTATGTCTTTGTTACTTGGTGTAAGTGTGTGTCTGTGTTACTGGGTGTCAGTGTGTGTCTGTGTTACTTGGTGTCCGTGTGTGTCTGTGTTACTGGGTGTCAGTGTATGTCTTTGTTACCTGGTGTCAGTGTATGTCTTTGTTACATGGTATAAGTGCGTGTCTGTGTTACTGGGTATCAATGTATGTCTTTGTTACTTTGTGTCAGTGTATGTCTTTGTTACTTGCTGTAAGTGTATGTCTTTGTTACTTGGTGTCAGTGTATGTCTTTGTTGCTTGGTGTAAGTGTGTGTCTGTGTTACTGGGTGTAAGTGTGAGTCTGTGTTACTGGGTATCAGTGTATGTCTTTGCTACTTGGTGTCAGTGTATGTCAAAATACTTGTTGTAAGTGTATGTCTTTGTTACTTGGTGTAATTGTCTGTCTTTGTTACTTGGTGTCAGTGTATGTCTGTGTTACTTGGTGAAAGTGTGTGTCCTAGTTACTTGGTGTAAGTGTATGCCTTTGTTACTTGGTGTCAGTGTATGTCTTTGTGACTTGGTGTCAGTGTGTGTCTGTGTTACTGGGTATCAGTGTATGTCTTTGTGACTTGGTATCAATGTATGTCTTTGTTACTAGGTGTCAGTGTATGTCTTTGTTACTTGGTGTAAGTGTGTGTCTGTGTAACTGGGTGTCAGTGTGTGTCTGTGTTACTGGGTATCAGTGTATGTCTTTGTTACTTGGTGCAAGTGTGTGTCTGTGTTACTGGGTATCAGTGTATGTCTTTGTTACTTGGTGTCAGTGTATGTCTGTGTTACTTGGTGTAAGTGTGTGTCTGTGTTACTGGGTATCAGTGTATGTCTTTGTGACTTGGTGTAAGTGTGTGCCTGTGTTACTGGGTATCAGTGTATGTCTTTGTTACTTGGTGTCAGTGTATGTCTTTGTTACTTGGTGTAAGTGTATGTCTTTGTTACTTGGTGTAAGTGTGTGTCTTTGTTACTTGGTGTCCGTGTGTGTCTGTGTTACTGGGTGTTACTTTATGTCTTTGTTACTTGGTGTCAGTGTATGTCTTTGTTACTTGGTGTAAGTGTGTGTCTGTGTTACTGGGTATCAGTGTCTGTCTTTGTTACTTGGTGTAAGTGTGTGTCTGTGTTACTGGGTATCAGTGTATGTCTTTGTTACTTGGTGTCAGTGTATGTCTGTGCTACTTGGTGTAAGTGTGTGTCTGTGCTAAAGGGTATCAATGTATGTCTTTGTTACTTGGTGTAAGTGTGTGTCTGTGTTACTGGGTATCAGTGTATGTCTTTGTTACTTGGTGTCAGTGTATGTCTTTGTTACTTGGTGTAAGTGTATGTCTTTGTTACTTGGTGTCAGTGTATGTCTTTGTTACTTGGTGTAAGTGTGTGTCTGTGTTACTGGGTGTCAGTGTGTGTCTGTGTTACTTGGTGTCCATGTGTGTCTGTGTTACTGGGTGTCACTGTATGTCTTTGTAACCATGTGTCAGTGTATGTCTTTGTTACATGGTGCAAGTGCGTGTCTGTGTTACTGGGTATCAATGTATGTCTTTGTTACTTGGTGTCAGTGTATGTCTTTGTTACTTGGTGTAAGTGTATGTCTTTGTTACTTGGTGTCAGTGTATGTCTTTGTTACTTGGTGTAAGTGTGTGACTGTGTTACTGGGTGTAAGTGTGTGTCTGTGTTCCTGGGTATCAGTGGATGTCTTTGTTACTTGGTGTCAGTGTATGTCAAAATACTTGGTGTAAGTGTATGTCTTTGTTACTTGGTGTAATTGTCTGTCTTTGTTACTTGGTATCAGTGTATGTCTGTGTTACTTGGTGTAAGTGTGTGTCTTTGTTACTTGGTGTCAGTGTATGTCAAAATACTTGGTGTAAGTGTGTGTCTTTGTTACTTGGTGTCCGTGTGTGTCTGTGTTACTGGGTGTCAGTTTATGTCTTTGTTACTTGGAGTCAGTGTATGTCTTTGTTACTTGGTGTAAGTGTGTGTCTGTGTTACTGGGTGTCAGTGTATGTCTTTGTTACTTGGTGTAAGTGTGTGTCTGTGTTACTGGGTATCAGTGTATGTCTTTGTTACTTGGCGTAAGTGTATGTCTTTGTTACTTGGTGTCACTGTATGTCTTTGTTACTTGGAGTAAGTGTGTGTCTGTGTTACTGGGTGTAAGTGTGTGTCTGTGTTACTTGGTGTCAGTGTGTGTCTGAGACACTGGGTGTCAGTATTTAGTTTAGTTTAGAGATACAGCACTTAAACAGGCCCTTCGGCCCACCGAGTCTGTGCCGACCATCAACCACCCATTTATACTAATCCTACACTAATCCCGTATTTGTATCACATCCCCACCTGTCCCTATATATTTCCCTACCACCTACCTATACTAGGGGCAATTTATGATGGCCAATGAACCTATCAACCTGCAAGTCGTTGGCATGTGGGAGGAAACCGGAGCACCCGGAGGAAACTCACGCAGACACAGGGAGAACTTGCAAACTCCGCACAGGCAGTACCCAGAATCGAACCCGGGTCCCTGGGGCTGTGAGGCTGCGGTGCTAACCACTGCGCCAATGTTCCCCCCACCCCCCACCCGCTCCCCCCCAGTGTGTGCCTGTGTTACTGGGTATCAGTGTATGTCTTTGTTACTTGGTGTAAGTGTGTGTCTGTGTTACTGGGTATCAGTGTATGTCATTGTTACTTGGTGTCAGTGGATGTCAAAATACTTGGTGTCAGTGTATGTCTGTGTTACTTGGTGTAAGTGTTGGTCTGTGTTACTGGGTATCAGTGTATGTCTGTGTTACTTGGTGTAAGTGTGTGTCTGTGTTACTGGGTATCAGTGCATGTCTTTGTGACTTGGTGTCAGTGTATGTCTTTGTTACTGGGAGTCAGTGTGTGTCTTTGACACTTGGTGTTATTGTATGTCTTTGTTACTTGGTGTAAGTGTGTGTCTGTGTTACTGGGTATCAGTGTATGTCTTTCTTACTTGGTGTCAGTGTATGTCAAAATACTTGGCGTAAGTGTATGTCTTTGTTACTTGGTGTAATTGTCTGTCTTTGTTACTTGGTGTCAGTGTATGTCTGTGTTACTTGGTGTAAGTGTGTGTCTTTGTTACTTGGTGTAAGTGTATGCCTTTGTTACTTAGAGTCAGTGTATGTCTTTGATACTTGGTGTCAGTGTGTGTCTGTGTTACTGGGTATCAGTGTATGTCTTTGTTACTTGGTGTCAGTGTATGTCTTTGATACTTGGTGTAAGTGTATGTAATTGTTACTTGGTGTCAGTGTATGTCGTTGTTACTTGGTGCAAGTGTGTGTCTGTGTTACTGGTTATCAGTGTATGTCTTTGTGACTCGGTGTCAGTGTATATCATTGTTACTGGGTGTTAGTGTTTCTCTATGTTACGGGGTGTCAGTGTGTGTGTGTCTGTGTTACTGGGTATCAGTGTATGTCTTTTTTACAGGGTGTCAGTGTATCTCTTTGATACTTGGTGTAAGTGTATGTCTTTGTTACTTGGTGTCAGTGCATGTCATTGTTACTTGGTGTAAGTGTGTGTCTCTGTTACTGGGTAACAGTGTATATCTTTTTTACTTGGTGTCAGTGTATGTCTTTGATACTTGGTGTAAGTGTATGTCTTTGTTACTTGGTGTCAGTGCATGTCTTTGTTACTTGGTGTAAGTGTATGTCTTTGTTACTTGGTGTCAGTGTATGTCTGTGTTACTTCGTGTAAGTGTGCGTCTTTGTTACTTTGTGTAATTGTATGTCTTTGTTCCTTGGTGTCAGTGTATGTCTGTGTTACTTGGTGTAAGTGTATTTCGTTGTTACTTGGTGTCAGTGTATGTCTTTGTGACGTGGTGTCATTGTCTGTCTTTGTTACTGGGTGTCAGTGTCCGTCTTCGTTACTTGGTGTCAGTGTTTGTCTTTGTGACTTGGTGTCAGTGTATGTCTTTGTTACTTGGTGTCAGTGTATGTCTTTGTTACTTGGTGTAAGTGTGTGTCTGTGTTACTGGGTGTCAGTGCATGTCTTTGCTACATGGTGACAGTGTATGTCTGTGTTACTTGGTGTAAGTGTCTGTCTTTGTTACTTGGTGTAATTGTATGTCTTTGTTACTTGGTGTCAGTGTATGTCTGTGTTACTTGGTGTAAGTGTATGTCTGTGTTACTTGGTGTCAATGTATGTCTTTGTTACTTGGTGTAAGTGTATGTCTGTGTTACTTGGTGTAAGTGTGTGTCTGTGTTACTTGGTATCATTGTATGTCTTTGTTACTTGGTGTAAGTGTGTGTCTATGTTACTTGGTATAAGTGTATGTCTTTGTTACTTGGTGTAATTGCATGTCTTTGTTACTTGGTGTCAGTGTATGTCTTTGTTACTTGGTGTAAGTGTGTGTCTGTGTCACTCGGTATCAGTGTATGTCTTTGTTACTCTGTGTCAGTGTATTTCAAAATACTTGGTGTAAGTGTATGTCTTTGTTACTTGGTGCAATTGTCTGTCTTTGTTACTTGGTATCAGTGTATGTCTGTGTTACTTGGTGTAAGTGTGTGTCTTTGTTACTTCGTGTAAGTGTATGCCATTGTTACTTGGTGTCAGTGTATGTCTTTGTTACTTGGTGTCAGTGTGTGTCTGTGTTACTGGATATCAGTGTATGTCTTTGTGACTTGGTATCAATGCATGTCTTTGTTACTTGGTGTCAGTGTATGTCTTTGTTACTGGGTGTCAGTGTGTGTCTGTGTTAGTTGGTGTCAGTGTCTGACTTGTTGCTGTGTATCAGTGTTTCTCTGTGTTACTGCGTGTCAGTGTGTGTTTGTTTGTGTTACTGGCTGTCAGTGTGTGCCTGTGACACTAGGTGTCAGTATTTAGTTTAGTTTGGAGATACAGCACTTAAACAGGACCTTCGGCCCACCGAGTCTGTGCCGACCATCAACCACCCATTTATACTAATTCTACACTAATCCCGTATTTCTATCACATCCCCACCTGTCCCTATATGTTTCCCTACCACCTGCCTATTCTAGGGGCAATTTATGATGGCCAATTAACCTATCAACCTGCAAGTCTTTGGCATGTGGGAGGAAACCGGAGGCACCAGGAGGAAACTCACGCAGACAGAGGGAGAACTTGCAAAATCCGCACAGGCAGTGCCCAGAATCGAACCCGGGTCCCTGGAGCTGTGAGGCTGCGGTGCGAACCACTGGGCCAATGTGCCCCCCAGTGTGTGCCTGTGTTACTGGGTATCAGTGCATGTCTTTGTTACTTGGTGTCAGTGCATGTCTGTGTTACTTGGTGTAAGTGTGTGTCTGTGTTACTGGGTATCAGTGTATGTCTTTGTTACTTGGTGTAAGTGTGTGTCTGTGTTACTGGGTATCAGTGTATGTCTTTGTTAGTTGGTGTCAGTGTATGTCTTTGTTACTTGGTGTCCGTGTGTGTCTGTGTTACTGGGTTTCAGTTTATGTCTTTGTTACTTGGTGTAAGTGTGTGTCTGTGTTACTGGGTGTCAGTGTGTGTCTGTGTTACTTGGTGTAAGTGTGTGTCTTTGTTACTTGGTGTCCGTGTGTGTCTGTGTTACTGGGTGTCAGTTTATGTCTTTGTTACTTGGTGTCAGTGTATGTCTTTGTTACTTGGTGTAAGTGTGTGTCTGTGTTAGTGGGTATCAGTGTATGTCTTTGTTACTTGGTGTAAGTGTGTGTCTGTGTTACTGGGTATCAGTGTCTGTCTTTGTTACTTGGTGTCAGTGTATGTCTGTGTTACTTTGTGTGTGTGTGTTTCTGTGTTACTGGGTATCAGTGTTTGTCTTTGTTACTTGGTGTAAGTGTGTGTCTGTGTTACTGGGTGTCAGTGTGTGTCTGTGTTACTTGGTGTATGTGGGTGTCTTTGTTACTTGGTATCCGTGTGTGTCTGTGTTACTGGGTGTCAGTTTATGTCTTTGTTACTTGGTGTCAGTGTTTGTCTTTGTTACTTGGTGTAAGTGTGTGTCTGTGTTAATGGGTATCAGTGTCTGTCTTTGTTACTTGGTGTAAGTGAGTGTCTGGATTACTGGGTATCAGTGTATGTCTTTGTGACTTTGTGCTAGTGTATGTCTTTGTTACTGGGTGTCAGTGTGTGTCTTTGTGACTTGGTGTCAGTGTATGTCTTTGTTACTTGTTGTAAGTGTGTGTCTGTGTTACTGGGTATCAGTGTATGTCTTTGTTACTTGGTGTCAGTGTATGTCTGTGTTACTTGGTGTAAGTGTGTGTCTGTGTTACTGGGTGTCAGTGTGTGTCTGTGTTACTTGGTGTAAGTGTGTGTCTTTGTTACTTGGTGTCCGTGTGTGTCTGTGTTACTGGGTGTCAGTTTATGTCTTTGTTACTTGGTGTCAGTGTATGTCTTTGTTACTTGGTGTAAGTGTGTGTCTGTGTTACTGGGTATCAGTGTTTGTCTTTGTTACTTGGTGTCAGTGTATGTCTTTGTTACTTGGTGTAAGTGTGTGTCTGTGTTACTTGGTGTAAGTGTGTGTCTTTGTTACTTGGTGTCCGTGTGTGTCTGTGTTACTGGGTGTCAGTTTATGTCTTTGTTACTTGGTGTCAGTGTATGTCTTTGTTACTTGGTGTAAGTGTGTGTCTTTGTTAGTGGGTATCAGTGTCTGTCTTTGTTACTTGGTGTAAGTGTGTGTCTGTGTTACTGGGTATCAGTGTCTGTCTTTGTTACTTGGTGTCAGTGTATGTCTGTGTTACTTTGTGTGTGTGTTTCTGTGTTACTGGGTATCAGTGTTTGTCTTTGTTACTTGGTGTAAGTGTGTGTCTGTGTTACTTGGTGTCAGTGTATGTCTTTGTTACTTGGTGTAAGTGTATGTCTTTGTTACTTGGTGTCAGTGTATGTCTTTGTTACTTGGTGTAAGTGTGTGACTGTGTTACTGGGTGTAAGTGTGTGTCTGTGTTCCTGGGTATCAGTGGATGTCTTTGTTACTTGGTGTCAGTGTATGTCAAAATACTTGGTGTAAGTGTATGTCTTTGTTACTTGGTGTAATTGTCTGTCTTTGTTACTTGGTATCAGTGTATGTCTGTGTTACTTGGTGTAAGTGTGTGTCTTTGTTACTTGGTGTCAGTGTATGTCAAAATACTTGGTGTAAGTGTGTGTCTTTGTTACTTGGTGTCCGTGTGTGTCTGTGTTACTGGGTGTCAGTTTATGTCTTTGTTACTTGGAGTCAGTGTATGTCTTTGTTACTTGGTGTAAGTGTGTGTCTGTGTTACTGGGTGTCAGTGTATGTCTTTGTTACTTGGTGTAAGTGTGTGTCTGTGTTACTGGGTATCAGTGTATGTCTTTGTTACTTGGCGTAAGTGTATGTCTTTGTTACTTGGTGTCACTGTATGTCTTTGTTACTTGGAGTAAGTGTGTGTCTGTGTTACTGGGTGTAAGTGTGTGTCTGTGTTACTTGGTGTCAGTGTGTGTCTGAGACACTGGGTGTCAGTATTTAGTTTAGTTTAGAGATACAGCACTTAAACAGGCCCTTCGGCCCACCGAGTCTGTGCCGACCATCAACCACCCATTTATACTAATCCTACACTAATCCCGTATTTGTATCACATCCCCACCTGTCCCTATATATTTCCCTACCACCTACCTATACTAGGGGCAATTTATGATGGCCAATGAACCTATCAACCTGCAAGTCGTTGGCATGTGGGAGGAAACCGGAGCACCCGGAGGAAACTCACGCAGACACAGGGAGAACTTGCAAACTCCGCACAGGCAGTACCCAGAATCGAACCCGGGTCCCTGGGGCTGTGAGGCTGCGGTGCTAACCACTGCGCCAATGTTCCCCCCACCCCCCACCCGCTCCCCCCCAGTGTGTGCCTGTGTTACTGGGTATCAGTGTATGTCTTTGTTACTTGGTGTAAGTGTGTGTCTGTGTTACTGGGTATCAGTGTATGTCATTGTTACTTGGTGTCAGTGGATGTCAAAATACTTGGTGTCAGTGTATGTCTGTGTTACTTGGTGTAAGTGTTGGTCTGTGTTACTGGGTATCAGTGTATGTCTGTGTTACTTGGTGTAAGTGTGTGTCTGTGTTACTGGGTATCAGTGCATGTCTTTGTGACTTGGTGTCAGTGTATGTCTTTGTTACTGGGAGTCAGTGTGTGTCTTTGACACTTGGTGTTATTGTATGTCTTTGTTACTTGGTGTAAGTGTGTGTCTGTGTTACTGGGTATCAGTGTATGTCTTTCTTACTTGGTGTCAGTGTATGTCAAAATACTTGGCGTAAGTGTATGTCTTTGTTACTTGGTGTAATTGTCTGTCTTTGTTACTTGGTGTCAGTGTATGTCTGTGTTACTTGGTGTAAGTGTGTGTCTTTGTTACTTGGTGTAAGTGTATGCCTTTGTTACTTAGAGTCAGTGTATGTCTTTGATACTTGGTGTCAGTGTGTGTCTGTGTTACTGGGTATCAGTGTATGTCTTTGTTACTTGGTGTCAGTGTATGTCTTTGATACTTGGTGTAAGTGTATGTAATTGTTACTTGGTGTCAGTGTATGTCGTTGTTACTTGGTGCAAGTGTGTGTCTGTGTTACTGGTTATCAGTGTATGTCTTTGTGACTCGGTGTCAGTGTATATCATTGTTACTGGGTGTTAGTGTTTCTCTATGTTACGGGGTGTCAGTGTGTGTGTGTCTGTGTTACTGGGTATCAGTGTATGTCTTTTTTACAGGGTGTCAGTGTATCTCTTTGATACTTGGTGTAAGTGTATGTCTTTGTTACTTGGTGTCAGTGCATGTCATTGTTACTTGGTGTAAGTGTGTGTCTCTGTTACTGGGTAACAGTGTATATCTTTTTTACTTGGTGTCAGTGTATGTCTTTGATACTTGGTGTAAGTGTATGTCTTTGTTACTTGGTGTCAGTGCATGTCTTTGTTACTTGGTGTAAGTGTATGTCTTTGTTACTTGGTGTCAGTGTATGTCTGTGTTACTTCGTGTAAGTGTGCGTCTTTGTTACTTTGTGTAATTGTATGTCTTTGTTCCTTGGTGTCAGTGTATGTCTGTGTTACTTGGTGTAAGTGTATTTCGTTGTTACTTGGTGTCAGTGTATGTCTTTGTGACGTGGTGTCATTGTCTGTCTTTGTTACTGGGTGTCAGTGTCCGTCTTCGTTACTTGGTGTCAGTGTTTGTCTTTGTGACTTGGTGTCAGTGTATGTCTTTGTTACTTGGTGTCAGTGTATGTCTTTGTTACTTGGTGTAAGTGTGTGTCTGTGTTACTGGGTGTCAGTGCATGTCTTTGCTACATGGTGACAGTGTATGTCTGTGTTACTTGGTGTAAGTGTCTGTCTTTGTTACTTGGTGTAATTGTATGTCTTTGTTACTTGGTGTCAGTGTATGTCTGTGTTACTTGGTGTAAGTGTATGTCTGTGTTACTTGGTGTCAATGTATGTCTTTGTTACTTGGTGTAAGTGTATGTCTGTGTTACTTGGTGTAAGTGTGTGTCTGTGTTACTTGGTATCATTGTATGTCTTTGTTACTTGGTGTAAGTGTGTGTCTATGTTACTTGGTATAAGTGTATGTCTTTGTTACTTGGTGTAATTGCATGTCTTTGTTACTTGGTGTCAGTGTATGTCTTTGTTACTTGGTGTAAGTGTGTGTCTGTGTCACTCGGTATCAGTGTATGTCTTTGTTACTCTGTGTCAGTGTATTTCAAAATACTTGGTGTAAGTGTATGTCTTTGTTACTTGGTGCAATTGTCTGTCTTTGTTACTTGGTATCAGTGTATGTCTGTGTTACTTGGTGTAAGTGTGTGTCTTTGTTACTTCGTGTAAGTGTATGCCATTGTTACTTGGTGTCAGTGTATGTCTTTGTTACTTGGTGTCAGTGTGTGTCTGTGTTACTGGATATCAGTGTATGTCTTTGTGACTTGGTATCAATGCATGTCTTTGTTACTTGGTGTCAGTGTATGTCTTTGTTACTGGGTGTCAGTGTGTGTCTGTGTTAGTTGGTGTCAGTGTCTGACTTGTTGCTGTGTATCAGTGTTTCTCTGTGTTACT
The DNA here is from genome assembly GCF_036365525.1 of Heterodontus francisci. NCBI lineage: Eukaryota > Metazoa > Chordata > Chondrichthyes > Heterodontiformes > Heterodontidae > Heterodontus > Heterodontus francisci. The sequence continues at coordinate 4,227,682 of NW_027140330.1, forward strand.
GCGTGTCAGTGTGTGTTTGTTTGTGTTACTGGCTGTCAGTGTGTGCCTGTGACACTAGGTGTCAGTATTTAGTTTAGTTTGGAGATACAGCACTTAAACAGGACCTTCGGCCCACCGAGTCTGTGCCGACCATCAACCACCCATTTATACTAATTCTACACTAATCCCGTATTTCTATCACATCCCCACCTGTCCCTATATGTTTCCCTACCACCTGCCTATTCTAGGGGCAATTTATGATGGCCAATTAACCTATCAACCTGCAAGTCTTTGGCATGTGGGAGGAAACCGGAGGCACCAGGAGGAAACTCACGCAGACAGAGGGAGAACTTGCAAAATCCGCACAGGCAGTGCCCAGAATCGAACCCGGGTCCCTGGAGCTGTGAGGCTGCGGTGCGAACCACTGGGCCAATGTGCCCCCCAGTGTGTGCCTGTGTTACTGGGTATCAGTGCATGTCTTTGTTACTTGGTGTCAGTGCATGTCTGTGTTACTTGGTGTAAGTGTGTGTCTGTGTTACTGGGTATCAGTGTATGTCTTTGTTACTTGGTGTAAGTGTGTGTCTGTGTTACTGGGTATCAGTGTATGTCTTTGTTAGTTGGTGTCAGTGTATGTCTTTGTTACTTGGTGTCCGTGTGTGTCTGTGTTACTGGGTTTCAGTTTATGTCTTTGTTACTTGGTGTAAGTGTGTGTCTGTGTTACTGGGTGTCAGTGTGTGTCTGTGTTACTTGGTGTAAGTGTGTGTCTTTGTTACTTGGTGTCCGTGTGTGTCTGTGTTACTGGGTGTCAGTTTATGTCTTTGTTACTTGGTGTCAGTGTATGTCTTTGTTACTTGGTGTAAGTGTGTGTCTGTGTTAGTGGGTATCAGTGTATGTCTTTGTTACTTGGTGTAAGTGTGTGTCTGTGTTACTGGGTATCAGTGTCTGTCTTTGTTACTTGGTGTCAGTGTATGTCTGTGTTACTTTGTGTGTGTGTGTTTCTGTGTTACTGGGTATCAGTGTTTGTCTTTGTTACTTGGTGTAAGTGTGTGTCTGTGTTACTGGGTGTCAGTGTGTGTCTGTGTTACTTGGTGTATGTGGGTGTCTTTGTTACTTGGTATCCGTGTGTGTCTGTGTTACTGGGTGTCAGTTTATGTCTTTGTTACTTGGTGTCAGTGTTTGTCTTTGTTACTTGGTGTAAGTGTGTGTCTGTGTTAATGGGTATCAGTGTCTGTCTTTGTTACTTGGTGTAAGTGAGTGTCTGGATTACTGGGTATCAGTGTATGTCTTTGTGACTTTGTGCTAGTGTATGTCTTTGTTACTGGGTGTCAGTGTGTGTCTTTGTGACTTGGTGTCAGTGTATGTCTTTGTTACTTGTTGTAAGTGTGTGTCTGTGTTACTGGGTATCAGTGTATGTCTTTGTTACTTGGTGTCAGTGTATGTCTGTGTTACTTGGTGTAAGTGTGTGTCTGTGTTACTGGGTGTCAGTGTGTGTCTGTGTTACTTGGTGTAAGTGTGTGTCTTTGTTACTTGGTGTCCGTGTGTGTCTGTGTTACTGGGTGTCAGTTTATGTCTTTGTTACTTGGTGTCAGTGTATGTCTTTGTTACTTGGTGTAAGTGTGTGTCTGTGTTACTGGGTATCAGTGTTTGTCTTTGTTACTTGGTGTCAGTGTATGTCTTTGTTACTTGGTGTAAGTGTGTGTCTGTGTTACTTGGTGTAAGTGTGTGTCTTTGTTACTTGGTGTCCGTGTGTGTCTGTGTTACTGGGTGTCAGTTTATGTCTTTGTTACTTGGTGTCAGTGTATGTCTTTGTTACTTGGTGTAAGTGTGTGTCTTTGTTAGTGGGTATCAGTGTCTGTCTTTGTTACTTGGTGTAAGTGTGTGTCTGTGTTACTGGGTATCAGTGTCTGTCTTTGTTACTTGGTGTCAGTGTATGTCTGTGTTACTTTGTGTGTGTGTTTCTGTGTTACTGGGTATCAGTGTTTGTCTTTGTTACTTGGTGTAAGTGTGTGTCTGTGTTACTGGGTGTCAGTGTGTGTCTGTGTTACTTGGTGTATGTGGGTGTCTTTGTTACTTGGTGTCCGTGTGTGTCTGTGTTACTGGGTGTCAGTTTATGTCTTTGTTACTTGGTGTCAGTGTTTGTCTTTGTTACTTGGTGTAAGTGTGTGTCTGTGTTAATGGGTATCAGTGTCTGTCTTTGTTACTTGGTGTAAGTGAGTGTCTGGATTACTGGGTATCAGTGTATGTCTTTGTGACTTTGTGCTAATGTATGTCTTTGTTACTGGGTGTCAGTGTGTGTCTTTGTGACTTGGTGTCAGTGTATGTCTTTGTTACTTGTTGCAAGTGTGTGTCTGTGTTACTGGGTATCAGTGTATGTCTTTGTTACTTGGTGTCAGTGTATGTCTGTGTTACTTGGTGTAAGTGTGTGTCTGTGTTACTGGGTGTCAGTGTGTGTCTGTGTTACTTGGTGTAAGTGTGTGTCTTTGTTACTTGGTGTCCGTGTGTGTCTGTGTTACTGGGTGTCAGTTTATGTCTTTGTTACTTGGTGTCAGTGTATGTCTTTGTTACTTGGTGTAAGTGTGTGTCTGTGTTACTGGGTATCAGTGTTTGTCTTTGTTACTTGGTGTCAGTGTATGTCTTTGTTACTTGGTGTAAGTGTATGTCTTTGTTACTTGGTGTCAGTGTATGTCTTTGTTACTTGGTGTAAGTGTGTGTCTGTGTTACTGGGTGTCAGTGTGTGTCTGTGTTACTTGGTGTAAGTGTGTGTCTGTGTTACTTGGTGTCCGTGTGTGTCTGTGTTACTGGGTGTCAGTTTATGTCTTTGTTACTTGGTGTCAGTGTTTGTCTTTGTTACTTGTTGTAAGTGTGTGTCTGTGTTAATGGGTATCAGTGTCTGTCTTTGTTACTTGGTGTAAGTGTGTGTCTGGATTACTGGGTATCAGTGTATGTCTTTGTGACTTTGTGTCAGTGTCTGTCTTTGTTACTGGGTGTCAGTGTGTGTCTTTGTGACTTGGTGTCAGTGTATGTCTTTGTTACTTGTTGTAAGTGTGTGTCTGTGTTACTGGGTATCAGTGTATGTCTTTGTTACTTGGTGTCAGTTTGTGTCTGTGTTACTGGGTATCAGGGTATGTCTGTGTTACTTGGTGTAAGTATGTGTCTGTGTTCCTGGGTATCAGTGTATGTCTTTGTGACTTGGTGTCAGTGTGTGTCTTTGTTACTGGGTGTCAGTGTGTGTCTTTGTGACTTGGTGTCATTGTATGTCTTTGTTGCTTAGTGTAAGTGTGTGTCTTTGTTACTTGGTGTCAGTGTGTGTCTGTGTTACTGGGTATCAGTGTATGTCTTTGTGACCTGGTCTCAATGTATGTCTTTGTTACTTGGTGTCAATGTATGTCTTTGTTACTTGGTGTCAGTGTATGTCTTTGTTACTTGGTGTAAGTGTATGTCTTTGTTACTTGGTGTCAGTGTATATCTTTGTTAATTGGTGTAAGTGTGTGTCAGTGTTACTGGGTGCAAGTGTGTGTCTGTGTTACTTGGTGTCCGTGTGTGTCTGTGTTACTGGCTGTCAGTGTGTGTCTGTGACACTAGGTGCCAGTATTTAGTTTAGTTTAGAGATACAGCACTTAAACAGGCCCTTCGGCCCACCGAGTCTGTGCCGACCATCAACCACCCATTTATACTAATCCTACACTAATCCCGTATTTATATCTCATCCCCACCTTTCCCTATATATTTCCCTACCACCTACCTATACTAGGGGCAATTTATGATGGCCAATTAACCTATCAACCTGCAAGTCTTTGGCATGTGGGAGGAAACCGGAGCACCCGGAGGAAAATCACGCAGACACAGGGAGAACTTGCAAACTCCGCACAGGCAGTGCCCAGAATCGAACCCGTGTCCCTGGAGCTGTGAGGCTGCTGTGCGAACCACTGCGCCAATGTGCCTCCCCGCCCAACCCCCAGTGTGTGCCTGTGTTACTGGGTATCAGTGTATGTCTTTGTGACTTGGTGTCAGTGTATGTCTGTGTTACTTGGTGTAAGTGTGTGTCTGTGTTACTGGGTATCAGTGTATGTCTTTGTTACTTGGTGTAAGTGTGTGTCTGTGTTACTGGGTATCAGTGTATGTCTTTGTTACTTGGTGTCAGTGTATGTCTTTGTTACATGGTGTAAGTGTATGTCTTTGTTACTTGGTGTCAGTGTATGTCTTTGTTACTTGGTGTAAGTGTGTGTCTGTGTTACTGGGTGTCAGTGTGTGTCTGTGTTACTTGGTGTAAATGTGTGTCTTTGTTACTTGGTGTCCTTGTGTGTCTGTGCTACTGGGTGTCAATTTATGTCTTTGTTACTTGATGTCATTGTATGTTTTTGTTACTTGGTGTAAGTGTGTGTCTGTGTTACTGGGTATCAGTGTCTGTCTTTGTTACTTGGTGTAAGTGTGTGTCTGTGTTACTGGGTATCAGTGTATGTCATTGTTACTTGGTGTCAGTGGATGTCAAAATACTTGGTGTCAGTGTATGTCTTTGTTACTGGGTGTCAGTGTGTGTCTTTGTGACTTGGTGTCAGTGTATGTCTTTGTTACTTGGTGTCAGTGTATGTCTGTGTTACCTGGTGTAAGTGTTTGTCTGTGTTACTGGGTATCAGTGTATGTCTGTGTTACTTGGTGTAAGTATGTGTCTGTGTTACTGGGTATCAGTGTATGTCTTTGTGACTTGGTGTCAGTGTATGTCTTTGTTACTGGGTGTCAGTGTGTGTCTTTGTGACTTGGTGTCATTGTATGTCTTTGTTACTTGGTGTAAGTGTGTGTCTGTGTTACTGGGTATCAGTGTATGTCTTTCTTACTTGGTGTCAGTGTATGTCAAAATACTTGGCGTTAGTGTATGTCTTTGTTACTTGGTGTAATTGTCTGTCTTTGTTACTTGGTGTCAGTGTATGTCTGTGTTACTTGGTGTAAGTGTGTGTCTTTGTTACTTGGTGTATGTGTATGCCTTTGTTATTTGGTGTCAGTGTATGTCTTTGATACTTGGTGTCAGTGTGTGTCTGTGTTACTGGGTATCAGTGTATGTCTTTGTTACTTGGTGTCAGTGTATGTCTTTGTTACTTGGTGTCAGTGTATGTCGTTGTTACTTGGTGTAAGTGTGTGTCTGTGTTACTGGTTATCAGTGTATGTCTTTGTGACTCGGTGTCAGTGTATGTCTTTGTTGCTGGGTGTCAGTGTTTCTCTATTTTACTGGGTGTCAGTGTGTGTGTGTCTGTGTTACTGGGTATCAGTGTATGTCTTTGTTACTTGGTGTCAGTGTATGTCTTTGATACTTGGTGTAAGTGTATGTCTTTGTTACTTGGTGTCAGTGCATGTCTTTGTTACTTGGTGTAAGTGTGTGTCTCTGTTACTGGGTAATAGTGTATGTCTTTGTTACTTGGTGTCAGTGTATGTCTGTGTTACTTCGTGTAAGTGTGTGTCTTTCTTTCTTGGTGTAATTGTATGCCTTTGTTCCTTGGTGTCAGTGTATGTCTGTGTTACTTGGTGTAAGTGTATGTCGTTGTTACTTGGTGTCAGTGTATGTCTTTGTGACGTGGTGTCATTGTCTGTCTTTGTTACTGGGTGTCAGTGTCCGTCTTCGTTACTTGGTGTCAGTGTTTGTCTTTGTGACTTGGTGTCAGTGTATGTCTTTGTTACTTGGTGTCAGTGTATGTCTTTGTTACTTTTTGTAAGTGTGTGTCTGTGTTACGGGGTATCAGTGTATATCTTTGTTACTTGGTGTAAGTGTGTGTCTGTGTTACTGGGTATCAGTGCATGTCTTTGCTACATGGTGACAGTGTATGTCTGTGTTACTTGGTGTAAGTGTGTGTCTTTGTTACTTGGTGCAATTGTATGTCTTTGTTACTTGGTGTCAGTGTATGTCTGTGTTACTTGGTGTAAGTGGATGTCAAAATACTTGGTGTCAGTGTATGTCTTTGTTACTGGGTGTCAGTGTGTGTCTTTGTGACTTGGTGTCAGTGTATGTCTTTGTTACTTGGTGTCAGTGTATGTCTGTGTTACCTGGTGTAAGTGTTTGTCTGTGTTACTGGGTATCAGTGTATGTCTGTGTTACTTGGTGTAAGTATGTGTCTGTGTTACTGGGTATCAGTGTATGTCTTTGTGACTTGGTGTCAGTGTATGTCTTTGTTACTGGGTGTCAGTGTGTGTCTTTGTGACTTGGTGTCATTGTATGTCTTTGTTACTTGGTGTAAGTGTGTGTCTGTGTTACTGGGTATCAGTGTATGTCTTTCTTACTTGGTGTCAGTGTATGTCAAAATACTTGGCGTTAGTGTATGTCTTTGTTACTTGGTGTAATTGTCTGTCTTTGTTACTTGGTGTCAGTGTATGTCTGTGTTACTTGGTGTAAGTGTGTGTCTTTGTTACTTGGTGTATGTGTATGCCTTTGTTATTTGGTGTCAGTGTATGTCTTTGATACTTGGTGTCAGTGTGTGTCTGTGTTACTGGGTATCAGTGTATGTCTTTGTTACTTGGTGTCAGTGTATGTCTTTGTTACTTGGTGTCAGTGTATGTCGTTGTTACTTGGTGTAAGTGTGTGTCTGTGTTACTGGTTATCAGTGTATGTCTTTGTGACTCGGTGTCAGTGTATGTCTTTGTTGCTGGGTGTCAGTGTTTCTCTATTTTACTGGGTGTCAGTGTGTGTGTGTCTGTGTTACTGGGTATCAGTGTATGTCTTTGTTACTTGGTGTCAGTGTATGTCTTTGATACTTGGTGTAAGTGTATGTCTTTGTTACTTGGTGTCAGTGCATGTCTTTGTTACTTGGTGTAAGTGTGTGTCTCTGTTACTGGGTAATAGTGTATGTCTTTGTTACTTGGTGTCAGTGTATGTCTGTGTTACTTCGTGTAAGTGTGTGTCTTTCTTTCTTGGTGTAATTGTATGCCTTTGTTCCTTGGTGTCAGTGTATGTCTGTGTTACTTGGTGTAAGTGTATGTCGTTGTTACTTGGTGTCAGTGTATGTCTTTGTGACGTGGTGTCATTGTCTGTCTTTGTTACTGGGTGTCAGTGTCCGTCTTCGTTACTTGGTGTCAGTGTTTGTCTTTGTGACTTGGTGTCAGTGTATGTCTTTGTTACTTGGTGTCAGTGTATGTCTTTGTTACTTTTTGTAAGTGTGTGTCTGTGTTACGGGGTATCAGTGTATATCTTTGTTACTTGGTGTAAGTGTGTGTCTGTGTTACTGGGTATCAGTGCATGTCTTTGCTACATGGTGACAGTGTATGTCTGTGTTACTTGGTGTAAGTGTGTGTCTTTGTTACTTGGTGCAATTGTATGTCTTTGTTACTTGGTGTCAGTGTATGTCTGTGTTACTTGGTGTAAGTGTATGTCTGTGTTACTTGGTGTAGGTGTATGTCTTTGTTACTTGGTGTCAGTGTGTGTCTGGATTACTGGGTATCAGTGTATGTCTTTGTGACTTTGTGTCAGTGTATGTCTTTGTTACTGGGTGTCAGTGTGTGTCTTTGTGACTTGGTGTCAGTGTATGTCTTTGTTACTTGTTGTAAGTGTGTGTCTGTGTTACTGGGTATCAGTGTATGTCTTTGTTACTTGGTGTCAGTGTATGTCTGTGTTACTTGGTGTAAGTGTGTGTCTGTGTTACTGGGTTTCAGTGTGTGTCTGTGTTACTTGGTGTAAGTGTGTGTCTTTGTTCCTTGGTGTCCGTGTGTGTCTGTGTTACTTGGTGTCAGTGGATGTCTGTGTTACTTGGTGCAAGTGTATGTCTTTGTTACTTGGTGTCAGTGTATGTCTTTGTTACTTGGTGTAAGTGTGTGTCTGTGTTACTGGGTGTCAGTGTGTGTCTGTGTTACTTGGTGTAAGTGTGTGTCTTTGTTACTTGGTGTCCGTGTGTATCTGTGTTACTGGGTGTCACTTTATGTCTTTGTTACTTGGTGTCAGTGTTTGTCTTTGTTACTTGGTGTAAGTGTGTGTCTGTGTTAATGGGTATCAGTGTCTGTCATTGTTACTTGGTGTAAGTGTGTGTCTGGATTACTGGGTATCAGTTTATGTCTTTGATACGTGGTGTCAGAGTATGGCTGTGTTACTTGGTGTAAGTGTGTGTCTGTGTTACTGGGTATCTGTGTATGTCTTTGTGACTTTGTGTCAGTGTATGTCTTTGTTACTGGGTGTCAGTGTGTGTCTTTGTGACTTGGTGTCAGTGTATGTCTTTGTTACTTGTTGTAAGTGTGTGTCTGTGTTACTGGGTATCAGTGTATGTCTTTGTTACTTTGTGTCAGTGTATGTCTTTGTTACTTGGTGTAAGTGTGTGTCTGTGTTACTGGGTATCAGGGTATGTCTGTGTTACTTGGTATAAGTGTGTGTCTGTGTTCCTGGGTATCAGTGTATGTCTTTGTGACTTGGTGTCAGTGTATGTCTTTGTTACTGGGTGTCAGTGTGTGTCTTTGTGACTTGGTGTCATTGTATGTCTTTGTTACTTGGTGTAAGTGTGTGTCTTTGTTACTTGGTGTCAGTGTGTGTCTGTGTTACTGGGTATCAGTGTTTGTCTTTGTGACTTGGTATCAATGTATGTCTTTGTTACTTGGTGTCAGTGTATGTCTTTGTGACTTGGTGTCAGTGTATGTCTTTGTTACTTGGTGTCAGTGTATGTCTTTGTTACTTGGTGTAAGTGTGTGTCTGTGTTACTGGGTGTCAGTGCATGTCTTTGCTACATGGTGACAGTGTATGTCTGTGTTACTTGGTGTAAGTGTCTGTCTTTGTTACTTGGAGTAATTGTATGTCTTTGTTACTTGGTGTCAGTGTATGTCTGTGTTACTTGGTGTAAGTGTATGTCCGTGTTACTTGGTGTCAATGTATGTCTTTGTTACTTGGTGTAAGTGTATGTCTGTGTTACTTGGTGTAAGTGTGTGTCTGTGTTACTTGGTATCATTGTATGTCTTTGTTACTTGGTGTAAGTGTGTGTCTATGTTACTTGGTATAAGTGTATGTCTTTGTTACTTGGTGTAATTGCATGTCTTTGTTACTTGGTGTCAGTGTATGTCTTTGTTACTTGGTGTAAGTGTGTGTCTGTGTCACTCGGTATCAGTGTATGTCTTTGTTACTCTGTGTCAGTGTATTTCAAAATACTTGGTGTAAGTGTATGTCTTTGTTACTTGGTGCAATTGTCTGTCTTTGTTACTTGGTATCAGTGTATGTCTGTGTTACTTGGTGTAAGTGTGTGTCTTTGTTACTTCGTGTAAGTGTATGCCATTGTTACTTGGTGTCAGTGTATGTCTTTGTTACTTGGTGTCAGTGTGTGTCTGTGTTACTGGATATCAGTGTATGTCTTTGTGACTTGGTATCAATGCATGTCTTTGTTACTTGGTGTCAGTGTATGTCTTTGTTACTGGGTGTCAGTGTGTGTCTGTGTTAGTTGGTGTCAGTGTCTGACTTGTTGCTGTGTATCAGTGTTTCTCTGTGTTACTGCGTGTCAGTGTGTGTTTGTTTGTGTTACTGGCTGTCAGTGTGTGCCTGTGACACTAGGTGTCAGTATTTAGTTTAGTTTGGAGATACAGCACTTAAACAGGACCTTCGGCCCACCGAGTCTGTGCCGACCATCAACCACCCATTTATACTAATTCTACACTAATCCCGTATTTCTATCACATCCCCACCTGTCCCTATATGTTTCCCTACCACCTGCCTATTCTAGGGGCAATTTATGATGGCCAATTAACCTATCAACCTGCAAGTCTTTGGCATGTGGGAGGAAACCGGAGGCACCAGGAGGAAACTCACGCAGACAGAGGGAGAACTTGCAAAATCCGCACAGGCAGTGCCCAGAATCGAACCCGGGTCCCTGGAGCTGTGAGGCTGCGGTGCGAACCACTGGGCCAATGTGCCCCCCAGTGTGTGCCTGTGTTACTGGGTATCAGTGCATGTCTTTGTTACTTGGTGTCAGTGCATGTCTGTGTTACTTGGTGTAAGTGTGTGTCTGTGTTACTGGGTATCAGTGTATGTCTTTGTTACTTGGTGTAAGTGTGTGTCCTTGTTACTGGGTATCAGTGTATGTCTTTGTTAGTTGGTGTCAGTGTATGTCTTTGTTACTTGGTGTCCGTGTGTGTCTGTGTTACTGGGTTTCAGTTTATGTCTTTGTTACTTGGTGTAAGTGTGTGTCTGTGTTACTGGGTGTCAGTGTGTGTCTGTGTTACTTGGTGTAAGTGTGTGTCTTTGTTACTTGGTGTCCGTGTGTGTCTGTGTTACTGGGTGTCAGTTTATGTCTTTGTTACTTGGTGTCAGTGTATGTCTTTGTTACTTGGTGTAAGTGTGTGTCTGTGTTAGTGGGTATCAGTGTATGTCTTTGTTACTTGGTGTAAGTGTGTGTCTGTGTTACTGGGTATCAGTGTCTGTCTTTGTTACTTGGTGTCAGTGTATGTCTGTGTTACTTTGTGTGTGTGTGTTTCTGTGTTACTGGGTATCAGTGTTTGTCTTTGTTACTTGGTGTAAGTGTGTGTCTGTGTTACTGGGTGTCAGTGTGTGTCTGTGTTACTTGGTGTATGTGGGTGTCTTTGTTACTTGGTATCCGTGTGTGTCTGTGTTACTGGGTGTCAGTTTATGTCTTTGTTACTTGGTGTCAGTGTTTGTCTTTGTTACTTGGTGTAAGTGTGTGTCTGTGTTAATGGGTATCAGTGTCTGTCTTTGTTACTTGGTGTAAGTGAGTGTCTGGATTACTGGGTATCAGTGTATGTCTTTGTGACTTTGTGCTAGTGTATGTCTTTGTTACTGGGTGTCAGTGTGTGTCTTTGTGACTTGGTGTCAGTGTATGTCTTTGTTACTTGTTGTAAGTGTGTGTCTGTGTTACTGGGTATCAGTGTATGTCTTTGTTACTTGGTGTCAGTGTATGTCTGTGTTACTTGGTGTAAGTGTGTGTCTGTGTTACTGGGTGTCAGTGTGTGTCTGTGTTACTTGGTGTAAGTGTGTGTCTTTGTTACTTGGTGTCCGTGTGTGTCTGTGTTACTGGGTGTCAGTTTATGTCTTTGTTACTTGGTGTCAGTGTATGTCTTTGTTACTTGGTGTAAGTGTGTGTCTGTGTTACTGGGTATCAGTGTTTGTCTTTGTTACTTGGTGTCAGTGTATGTCTTTGTTACTTGGTGTAAGTGTGTGTCTGTGTTACTTGGTGTAAGTGTGTGTCTTTGTTACTTGGTGTCCGTGTGTGTCTGTGTTACTGGGTGTCAGTTTATGTCTTTGTTACTTGGTGTCAGTGTATGTCTTTGTTACTTGGTGTAAGTGTGTGTCTTTGTTAGTGGGTATCAGTGTCTGTCTTTGTTACTTGGTGTAAGTGTGTGTCTGTGTTACTGGGTATCAGTGTCTGTCTTTGTTACTTGGTGTCAGTGTATGTCTGTGTTACTTTGTGTGTGTGTTTCTGTGTTACTGGGTATCAGTGTTTGTCTTTGTTACTTGGTGTAAGTGTGTGTCTGTGTTACTGGGTGTCAGTGTGTGTCTGTGTTACTTGGTGTATGTGGGTGTCTTTGTTACTTGGTGTCCGTGTGTGTCTGTGTTACTGGGTGTCAGTTTATGTCTTTGTTACTTGGTGTCAGTGTTTGTCTTTGTTACTTGGTGTAAGTGTGTGTCTGTGTTAATGGGTATCAGTGTCTGTCTTTGTTACTTGGTGTAAGTGAGTGTCTGGATTACTGGGTATCAGTGTATGTCTTTGTGACTTTGTGCTAGTGTATGTCTTTGTTACTGGGTGTCAGTGTGTGTCTTTGTGACTTGGTGTCAGTGTATGTCTTTGTTACTTGTTGCAAGTGTGTGTCTGTGTTACTGGGTATCAGTGTATGTCTTTGTTACTTGGTGTCAGTGTATGTCTGTGTTACTTGGTGTAAGTGTGTGTCTGTGTTACTGGGTGTCAGTGTGTGTCTGTGTTACTTGGTGTAAGTGTGTGTCTTTGTTACTTGGTGTCCGTGTGTGTCTGTGTTACTGGGTGTCAGTTTATGTCTTTGTTACTTGGTGTCAGTGTATGTCTTTGTTACTTGGTGTAAGTGTGTGTCTGTGTTACTGGGTATCAGTGTTTGTCTTTGTTACTTGGTGTCAGTGTATGTCTTTGTTACTTGGTGTAAGTGTATGTCTTTGTTACTTGGTGTCAGTGTATGTCTTTGTTACTTGGTGTAAGTGTGTGTCTGTGTTACTGGGTGTCAGTGTGTGTCTGTGTTACTTGGTGTAAGTGTGTGTCTGTGTTACTTGGTGTCCGTGTGTGTCTGTGTTACTGGGTGTCAGTTTATGTCTTTGTTACTTGGTGTCAGTGTTTGTCTTTGTTACTTGTTGTAAGTGTGTGTCTGTGTTAATGGGTATCAGTGTCTGTCTTTGTTACTTGGTGTAAGTGTGTGTCTGGATTACTGGGTATCAGTGTATGTCTTTGTGACTTTGTGTCAGTGTCTGTCTTTGTTACTGGGTGTCAGTGTGTGTCTTTGTGACTTGGTGTCAGTGTATGTCTTTGTTACTTGTTGTAAGTGTGTGTCTGTGTTACTGGGTATCAGTGTATGTCTTTGTTACTTGGTGTCAGTTTGTGTCTGTGTTACTGGGTATCAGGGTATGTCTGTGTTACTTGGTGTAAGTATGTGTCTGTGTTCCTGGGTATCAGTGTATGTCTTTGTGACTTGGTGTCAGTGTGTGTCTTTGTTACTGGGTGTCAGTGTGTGTCTTTGTGACTTGGTGTCATTGTATGTCTTTGTTGCTTAGTGTAAGTGTGTGTCTTTGTTACTTGGTGTCAGTGTGTGTCTGTGTTACTGGGTATCAGTGTATGTCTTTGTGACCTGGTATCAATGTATGTCTTTGTTACTTGGTGTCAATGTATGTCTTTGTTACTTGGTGTCAGTGTATGTCTTTGTTACTTGGTGTAAGTGTATGTCTTTGTTACTTGGTGTCAGTGTATATCTTTGTTAATTGGTGTAAGTGTGTGTCAGTGTTACTGGGTGCAAGTGTGTGTCTGTGTTACTTGGTGTCCGTGTGTGTCTGTGTTACTGGCTGTCAGTGTGTGTCTGTGACACTAGGTGCCAGTATTTAGTTTAGTTTAGAGATACAGCACTTAAACAGGCCCTTCGGCCCACCGAGTCTGTGCCGACCATCAACCACCCATTTATACTAATCCTACACTAATCCCGTATTTATATCTCATCCCCACCTTTCCCTATATATTTCCCTACCACCTACCTATACTAGGGGCAATTTATGATGGCCAATTAACCTATCAACCTGCAAGTCTTTGGCATGTGGGAGGAAACCGGAGCACCCGGAGGAAAATCACGCAGACACAGGGAGAACTTGCAAACTCCGCACAGGCAGTGCCCAGAATCGAACCCGTGTCCCTGGAGCTGTGAGGCTGCTGTGCGAACCACTGCGCCAATGTGCCTCCCCGCCCAACCCCCAGTGTGTGCCTGTGTTACTGGGTATCAGTGTATGTCTTTGTGACTTGGTGTCAGTGTATGTCTGTGTTACTTGGTGTAAGTGTGTGTCTGTGTTACTGGGTATCAGTGTATGTCTTTGTTACTTGGTGTAAGTGTGTGTCTGTGTTACTGGGTATCAGTGTATGTCTTTGTTACTTGGTGTCAGTGTATGTCTTTGTTACATGGTGTAAGTGTATGTCTTTGTTACTTGGTGTCAGTGTATGTCTTTGTTACTTGGTGTAAGTGTGTGTCTGTGTTACTGGGTGTCAGTGTGTGTCTGTGTTACTTGGTGTAAATGTGTGTCTTTGGTACTTGGTGTCCTTGTGTGTCTGTGCTACTGGGTGTCAATTTATGTCTTTGTTACTTGATGTCATTGTATGTTTTTGTTACTTGGTGTAAGTGTGTGTCTGTGTTACTGGGTATCAGTGTCTGTCTTTGTTACTTGGTGTAAGTGTGTGTCTGTGTTACTGGGTATCAGTGTATGTCATTGTTACTTGGTGTCAGTGGATGTCAAAATACTTGGTGTCAGTGTATGTCTTTGTTACTGGGTGTCAGTGTGTGTCTTTGTGACTTGGTGTCAGTGTATGTCTTTGTTACTTGGTGTCAGTGTATGTCTGTGTTACCTGGTGTAAGTGTTTGTCTGTGTTACTGGGTATCAGTGTATGTCTGTGTTACTTGGTGTAAGTATGTGTCTGTGTTACTGGGTATCAGTGTATGTCTTTGTGACTTGGTGTCAGTGTATGTCTTTGTTACTGGGTGTCAGTGTGTGTCTTTGTGACTTGGTGTCATTGTATGTCTTTGTTACTTGGTGTAAGTGTGTGTCTGTGTTACTGGGTATCAGTGTATGTCTTTCTTACTTGGTGTCAGTGTATGTCAAAATACTTGGCGTTAGTGTATGTCTTTGTTACTTGGTGTAATTGTCTGTCTTTGTTACTTGGTGTCAGTGTATGTCTGTGTTACTTGGTGTAAGTGTGTGTCTTTGTTACTTGGTGTATGTGTATGCCTTTGTTACTTGGTGTCAGTGTATGTCTTTGATACTTGGTGTCAGTGTGTGTCTGTGTTACTGGGTATCAGTGTATGTCTTTGTTACTTGGTGTCAGTGTATGTCTTTGTTACTTGGTGTCAGTGTATGTCGTTTTTACTTGGTGTAAGTGTGTGTCTGTGTTACTGGTTATCAGTGTATGTCTTTGTGACTCGGTGTCAGTGTATGTCTTTGTTGCTGGGTGTCAGTGTTTCTCTATTTTACTGGGTGTCAGTGTGTGTGTGTCTGTGTTACTGGGTATCAGTGTATGTCTTTGTTACTTGGTGTCAGTGTATGTCTTTGATACTTGGTGTAAGTGTATGTCTTTGTTACTTGGTGTCAGTGCATGTCTTTGTTACTTGGTGTAAGTGTGTGTCTCTGTTACTGGGTAATAGTGTATGTCTTTGTTACTTGGTGTCAGTGTATGTCTGTGTTACTTCGTGTAAGTGTGTGTCTTTCTTTCTTGGTGTAATTGTATGCCTTTGTTCCTTGGTGTCAGTGTATGTCTGTGTTACTTGGTGTAAGTGTATGTCGTTGTTACTTGGTGTCAGTGTATGTCTTTGTGACGTGGTGTCATTGTCTGTCTTTGTTACTGGGTGTCAGTGTCCGTCTTCGTTACTTGGTGTCAGTGTTTGTCTTTGTGACTTGGTGTCAGTGTATGTCTTTGTTACTTGGTGTCAGTGTATGTCTTTGTTACTTTTTGTAAGTGTGTGTCTGTGTTACGGGGTATCAGTGTATATCTTTGTTACTTGGTGTAAGTGTGTGTCTGTGTTACTGGGTATCAGTGCATGTCTTTGCTACATGGTGACAGTGTATGTCTGTGTTACTTGGTGTAAGTGTGTGTCTTTGTTACTTGGTGCAATTGTATGTCTTTGTTACTTGGTGTCAGTGTATGTCTGTGTTACTTGGTGTAAGTGTATGTCTGTGTTACTTGGTGTAGGTGTATGTCTTTGTTACTTGGTGTCAGTGTGTGTCTGGATTACTGGGTATCAGTGTATGTCTTTGTGACTTTGTGTCAGTGTATGTCTTTGTTACTGGGTGTCAGTGTGTGTCTTTGTGACTTGGTGTCAGTGTATGTCTTTGTTACTTGTTGTAAGTGTGTGTCTGTGTTACTGGGTATCAGTGTATGTCTTTGTTACTTGGTGTCAGTGTATGTCTGTGTTACTTGGTGTAAGTGTGTGTCTGTGTTACTGGGTTTCAGTGTGTGTCTGTGTTACTTGGTGTAAGTGTGTGTCTTTGTTCCTTGGTGTCCGTGTGTGTCTGTGTTACTTGGTGTCAGTGGATGTCTGTGTTACTTGGTGCAAGTGTATGTCTTTGTTACTTGGTGTCAGTGTATGTCTTTGTTACTTGGTGTAAGTGTGTGTCTGTGTTACTGGGTGTCAGTGTGTGTCTGTGTTACTTGGTGTATGTGGGTGTCTTTGTTACTTGGTGTCCGTGTGTATCTGTGTTAATGGGTGTCACTTTATGTCTTTGTTACTTGGTGTCAGTGTTTGTCTTTGTTACTTGGTGTAAGTGTGTGTCTGTGTTAATGGGTATCAGTGTCTGTCATTGTTACTTGGTGTAAGTGTGTGTCTGGATTACTGGGTATCAGTTTATGTCTTTGATACGTGGTGTCAGAGTATGGCTGTGTTACTTGGTGTAAGTGTGTGTCTGTGTTACTGGGTATCAGTGTATGTCTTTGTGACTTTGTGTCAGTGTATGTCTTTGTTACTGGGTGTCAGTGTGTGTCTTTGTGACTTGGTGTCAGTGTATGTCTTTGTTACTTGTTGTAAGTGTGTGTCTGTGTTACTGGGTATCAGTGTATGTCTTTGTTACTTTGTGTCAGTGTATGTCTTTGTTACTTGGTGTAAGTGTGTGTCTGTGTTACTGGGTATCAGGGTATGTCTGTGTTACTTGGTATAAGTGTGTGTCTGTGTTCCTGGGTATCAGTGTATGTCTTTGTGACTTGGTGTCAGTGTATGTCTTTGTTACTGGGTGTCAGTGTGTGTCTTTGTGACTTGGTGTCATTGTATGTCTTTGTTACTTGGTGTAAGTGTGTGTCTTTGTTACTTGGTGTCAGTGTGTGTCTGTGTTACTGGGTATCAGTGTTTGTCTTTGTGACTTGGTATCAATGTATGTCTTTGTTACTTGGTGTCAGTGTATGTCTTTGTTACTTGGTGTAAGTGTATGTCTTTGTTACTTGGTGTCAGTGTATATCTTTGTTAATTGATGTAAGTGTGTGTCAGTGTTACTGGGTGTAAGTGTGTGTCTGTGTTACTTGGTGTCCGTGTGTGTCTGTGTTACTGGCTGTCAGTGTGTGTCTGTGACACTAGGTGCCAGTATTTAGTTTTGTTTAGAGATACAGCACTTAAACAGGCCCTTCGGCCCACCGAGTCTGTGCCGACCATCAACCACCCATTTATACTAATCCTACACTAATCCCGTATTTCTATCTCATCCCCACCTTTCCCTATATATTTCCCTACCACCTACCTATACAAGGGGCAATTTATGATGGCCAATTAACCTATCAACCTGCAAGTCTTTGGCATGTGGGAGGAAACCGGAGCACCCGGAGGAAAATCACGCAGACACAGGGAGAACTTGCAAACTCCGCACAGGCAGTGCCCAGAATCGAACCCGTGTCCCGGGAGCTGTGAGGCTGCTGTGCGAACCACTGCGCCAATGTGCCTCCCCACCCCACCCCCAGTGTGTGCCTGTGTTACTGGGTATCAGTGTATGTCTTTGTTACTTGGTGTCAGTTTCTGTCTGTGTTACTTGGTGTAAGTGTGTGTCTGTGTTACTGGGTATCAGTGTATGTCTTTGTTAATTGGTGTAAATGTATGTCTGTGTTACTGGGTATCAGTGTATGTCTTTGTTACTTGGTGTCAGTGTATGTCTTTGTTACTGTTTATCAGTGTTTCTCTGTGTTGTTGGGTGTCAGTGTGTGTTTGTTTGTGTTACGGGGTGTCAGTGTGTGTCTGTGACACTAGGTGTCAGTATTTAGTTTAGTTTTGAGAGACAGCACTTAAACAGGCCCTTCGGCCAACCGAGTCTGTGCCGACCATCAACCACCCATTTATACTAATCCTTCACTAATCCCGTATTCCTATCACATCCCCACCTATCCCTATATATTTCCCTACCACCTACCTATACTAGGGTCAATTTATAATGGCCAATTAACCTATCAACCTGCAAGTCTTTGGCATGTGGGAAGAAACCGGAGCACACGGAGGAAACTCACGCAGACACAGGGAGAACATGCAAACTCCGCAAAGGCAGTACCCAGAATCGAGCCCGGGTCCCTGGAGCTGTGAGGCTGCTAACCACTGTGAAAATGTGCCGCCCAGTGTGTGTTTGAGCTACTGGGTATCAGTGTATGTATTTGTTAATTGGTGTCAGTGTATGTCTTTGTTACTTGGTGTAAGTGTGCGTCTGTGTTACTGGATAACAGTGTATATCTTTGTTACTTTGTGTCAGTGTATGTCTGCGTTACTTGGTGTAAGTGTGTGTCTTTGTTACTTGGTGTAATTGTATGCCTTTGTTACTTGGTGTCAGTGTATGTCTGTGTTACTTGGTGTAAGTGTATGTCTTTGTGACGTGGTGTCATTGTCTGTCTTTGTTACTGGGTGTCAGTGTCTGTCTTCGTTACTTGGTGTCAGTGTTTGTCTTTTTTACTGGGTGTCAGTGTCTGTCTTTGTGACTTGGTGTCAGTGTATGTCTTTGTTTCTCTGTGTCAGTGTATGTCTTTGTTACTTGCTGTAAGTGTGTGTCTGTGTTACTGGGTATCAGTGCATATCTTTGTTACTTGGTGTTAGTGTGTGTCTGTGTTACTGGGTATCAGTGCATGTCTTTGCTACATGGTGACAGTGTATGTCTGTGTTACTTGGTGTAAGTGTGTGTCTTTGTTACTTTGTGTAATTGTATGTCTTTGTTACTTGGTGTCAGTGTATGTCTTTGTTACTTGGTGTAAGTGTGTGTCTGTGTTACCTGGTGTAAGTGTGTGTCTGTGTTATTTGGTTTCAGTGTATGTCTTTGTTACTTGGTGTAAGTGTGTGTCTCTGTTACTGGGTAACAGTGAATGTCTTTGTTACTTGGTGTCAGTGTATGTCTGTGTTACGTGTTGTAAGTGTGTGTATTTGTGACTTGGTGTAATTGTATGTCTTTGTTACTTGGTGTCAGTGTATGTCTTTGTTACTTGGTGTAAGTGAGTGTTTGTGTTACTTGGTGTAAGTGTGTGTCTGTGTCACTTGGTATCAGTGTATGTCTTTGTTACTTGGTGTAAGTGTGTGTCTGTGTTACTGGGTATCAGTGTATGTCTTTGTTAATTGGTGTAAGTGTGTGACTGTGTTACTGGGTATCAGTGTATGTCTTTGTTACTTGGTGTCAGTGTATGTCTTTGTTACTTGGTGTAAGTGTCTGTCTTTGTTACTTGGTGTCAGTGTATGTCTTTGTTACTTGGTGTAAGTGTGTGTCTGTGTTACTGGGTGTCACTGTGTGTCTGTGTTACTTGGTGTAAGTGTGTGTCTTTTTTTCTTGGTGTCCGTGAGTGTCTTTGTTACTGGGTGTCAGTGTCTGTCTTTGTGACTTGGTGTCAGTGTATTTATTTGTTTCTTGGTGTCAGTGTATGTCTTTGTTACTTGGTGTAAGTGTGTGTCTGTGTTACTGGGTATCAGTGCATATCTTTGTTACTTGGTGTAAGTGTGTGTCTGTGTTACTGGGTATCAGTGCATGTCTTTGCTAAATGGTGACAGTTTATGTCCGTGTTACTTGGTGTAAGTGTGTGTCTTTGTTACTTGGTGTAATTGTATGTCTTTGTTACTTGGTGTCAGTGTATGTCTGTGTTACTTGGTGTAAGTGTATGTCTTTTTTACTTGGTGTCAGTGTATGTCTTTGTTAATTGGTGTAAGTGTGTGACTGTGTTACTGGGTATCAGTGTATGTCTTTGTTACTTGGTGTCAGTGTATGTCTTTGTTACTTGGTGTAAGTGTCTGTCTTTGTTACTTGGTGTCAGTGTATGTCTTTGTTACTTGGTGTAAGTGTGTGTCTGTGTTACTGGGTGTCACTGTGTGTCTGTGTTACTTGGTGTAAGTGTGTGTCTTTTTTTCTTGGTGTCCGTGAGTGTCTTTGTTACTGGGTGTCAGTGTCTGTCTTTGTGACTTGGTGTCAGTGTATTTATTTGTTTCTTGGTGTCAGTGTATGTCTTTGTTACTTGGTGTAAGTGTGTGTCTGTGTTACTGGGTATCAGTGCATATCTTTGTTACTTGGTGTAAGTGTGTGTCTGTGTTACTGGGTATCAGTGCATGTCTTTGCTAAATGGTGACAGTTTATGTCCGTGTTACTTGGTGTAAGTGTGTGTCTTTGTTACTTGGTGTAATTGTATGTCTTTGTTACTTGGTGTCAGTGTATGTCTGTGTTACTTGGTGTAAGTGTATGTCTTTTTTACTTGGTGTCAGTGTATGTCTTTGTTACTTGGTGTAAGTGTGTGTCTGTGTTACTGGGTAACAGTGTATGTCTTTGTTACTTGGTGTCAGTGTATGTCTGTGTTACTTGGTGTAAGTGTGTGTCTTTGTGACTTGGTGTAATTGTATGTCTTTGTTACTTGGCGTCAGTGTATGTCTTTGATACTTGGTGTAAGTGAGTGTTTGTGTTACTTGGTGTAAATTTGTGTCTGTGTCACTTGGTGTCAGTGTGTGTCTGTGTTACTTGGTGTAAGTGTGTGTCTCTGTCAGTGGGTAACAGTGTATGTCCTTGTTACTTGGTGTCAGTGTATGTCTGTGTTACTTGTTGTAAGTGTGTGTCTTTGTGACTTGGTGTAATTGTATGTCTTTTTTACTTGGTGTCAGTGTCTGTCTTTGTTACTTGGTGTAAGTGTGTGTCTGTGTCACTTGGTATCAGTGTATGTCTTTGTTACTTGGTGTAATTGTGTGTCTGTGTTACTGGGTATCAGTGTATGTCTTTGTTACTTGGTGTAAGTGTGTGTCTGTGTTACTGGGTATCAGTGTATGTCTTTGTTACTTGGTGTCAGTGTATGTCTGTGTTACTTGGTGTAAATGTGTGTCTGTGTTACTGGGTATCAGTGTATGTTTTTGTGACTTGGTGTCAGTGTATGTCATTGTTACTGGGTGTCAGTGTGTGTCTTTGTGACTTGGTGTAAGTGTGTGTCTGTGTTACTGGGTATCAGTGTATGTCTTTGTGACTTGGTGTAATTGTGTGTCTGTGTTACTGGGTATCATTGTATGTCTTTGTTACTTGGTGTAAGTGTGTGTCTGTGTTACTGGGTATCAGTGTATGTCTTTGTTACTTGGTGTCAGTGTATGTCTTTGTTACTTGGTGTAAGTGTCTGTCTTTGTTACTTTGTGTCTGTGTATGTCTTTGTTACTTGGTGTAAGTGTGTGTCTGTGTTACTGGGTGTCAGTGTGTGTCTGTGTTACTTGGTGTAAGTGTGTGTCTTTTTTACTTGGTGTCTGTGAGTGTCTGTGTTACTGGGTGTCAGTGTATGACTTTGTTACTTGGTGTAAGTGTCTGTCTTTGTTACTTGGTGTCAGTGTATGTCTTTGTTACTTGGTGTAAGTGTGTGTCTGTGTTACTGGGTGTCAGTGTGTGTCTGTGTTACTTGGTGTAAGTGTGTGTCTTTTTTACTTGGTGTCCGTGTGTGTCTGTGTTACTGGGTGTCAGTGTATGTCTTTGTTACTGGGTTTCAGTGTATGTCTTTGTTACTTGGTGTATGTGTGTGTCTGTGTTACTGGGTATCAGTGTATGTTTTTGTGACTTGGTGTCAGTGTATGTCTTTGTTACTGGGTGTCATTGTGTGTCTTTGTGACTTGGGGTCAGTGTATGTCTTTGTTACTTGGTGTAAGTGTGTGTCTGTGTTACTGGGTATCAGTGTATGTCTTTGTTACTTGGTGTCAGTATATGTCAAAATACTTGGTATAAGTGTATGTCTTTGTTACTTGGTGCAATTGTCTGTCTTTGTTACTTGGTGTCAGTGTATGTCTGTGTGACTTGGTGTAAGTGTGTGTCTTTGTTACTTGGTGTAAGTGCATGTCTTTGTTACTTGGTATCAGTTTATGTCTTTGTGACGTGGTGTCATTGTCTGTCTTTGTTACTGGGTGTCAGTGTCTGTCTTCGTCACTTGGTGTCAGTGTTTGTCTTTGTTACTGGGTGTCAGTGTCTGTCTTTGTGACTTGGTGTCAGTGAATGTCTTTGTTTCTTGGTGTCAGTGTATGTCTTTGTTACTTGGTGTAAGTGTGTGTCGTGTTACTTGGTATCAGTGCATATCTTTGTTACTTGGTGTAAGTGTGTGTCTGTGTTACTGGGTATCAGTGCATGTCTTTCCTTCATGGTGACAGTTTATGTCCGTGTTAGTTCGTGTAAGTGTATGTCTTTGTTACTTGGTGTCAGTGCATGTCTTTGTTACTTGGTGTAAGTGTGTGTCTGTGTTACTGGGTAACAGTGTATGTCTTTGTTACTTGGTGTCAGTGTATGTCTGTGTTACTTGGTGTAATTGTATGTCTTTTTTACTTGGTGTCAGTGTATGTCTTTGATACTTGGTGTAAGTGAGTGTTTGTGTTACTTGGTGTAAATGTGTGTCTGTGTCACTTGGTGTCAGTGTATGTCTTTGTTACTTGGTGTAAGTGTGTGTGTGTGTTACTGGGTATCAGTGTATATCTTTGTTACTTGGTGTAAGTGTGTGTCTGTGTTACTGGATATCAGTGTATGTCTTTGTTACTTGGTGTCAGTGTATGTCTTTGTTACTTGGTGTGAGTGTCTGTCTTTGTTACTTGGTGTCAGTGTATGTCTTTTTTACTTGGTGTAAGTGTGTGTCTGTGTTACTGCGTGTCAGTGTGTGTCTGTGTTACTTGGTGTAAGTGCGTGTCTTTTTTACTTGGTGTCCGTGTGTGTCTGTGTTACAGGGTGTCAGTGTATATCTTTGTTACTGGGTGTCAGTGTATGTCTTTGTTACTTGGTGTAACTGTGTGTCTGTGTTACTGGGTATCAGTGTATGTCTTTGTGACTTGATGTCAGTGTCTGTCTTTGTTACTGGGTGTCAGTGTGTGTCTTTGTGACTTGGTGTCAGTGTATGTCTTTGTTACTTGGTGTAAGTGTGTGTCTGTGTTACTGGGTATCAGTGTATGTCTTTGTTACTTGGTGTAAGTGTATGTCTTTGTTACTTGGTGTCAGTGTATGTCTTTGTTACTTTGTGTAATTGTATGTCTTTGTTACTTGGTGTCAGTGTATGTCTTTGTTACTTGGTGTAAGTGTGTGTCTGTGTTACCTGGTGTAAGTGTGTGTCTGTGTTATTTGGTATCAGTGTATGTCTTTGTTACTTGGTGTAAGTGTGTGTCTCTGTTACTGGGTAACAGTGAATGTCTTTGTTACTTGGTGTCAGTGTATGTCTGTGTTACGTGTTGTAAGTGTGTGTATTTGTGACTTGGTGTAATTGTATGTCTTTGTTACTTGGTGTCAGTGTATGTCTTTGTTACTTGGTGTAAGTGAGTGTTTGTGTTACTTGGTGTAAGTGTGTGTCTGTGTCACTTGGTATCAGTGTATGTCTTTGTTACTTGGTGTAAGTGTGTGTCTGTGTTACTGGGTATCAGTGTATGTCTTTGTTAATTGGTGTAAGTGTGTGACTGTGTTACTGGGTATCAGTGTATGTCTTTGTTACTTGGTGTCAGTGTATGTCTTTGTTACTTGGTGTAAGTGTCTGTCTTTGTTACTTGGTGTCAGTGTATGTCTTTGTTACTTGGTGTAAGTGTGTGTCTGTGTTACTGGGTGTCACTGTGTGTCTGTGTTACTTGGTGTAAGTGTGTGTCTTTTTTTCTTGGTGTCCGTGAGTGTCTTTGTTACTGGGTGTCAGTGTCTGTCTTCGTTACTTGGTGTCAGTGTTTGTCTTTGTTACTGGGTGTCAGTGTCTGTCTTTGTGACTTGGTGTCAGTGTATTTATTTGTTTCTTGGTGTCAGTGTATGTCTTTGTTACTTGGTGTAAGTGTGTGTCTGTGTTACTGGGTATCAGTGCATATCTTTGTTACTTGGTGTAAGTGTGTGTCTGTGTTACTGGGTATCAGTGCATGTCTTTGCTAAATGGTGACAGTTTATGTCCGTGTTCCTTGGTGTAAGTGTGTGTCTTTGTTACTTGGTGTAATTGTATGTCTTTGTTACTTGGTGTCAGTGTATGTCTGTGTTACTTGGTGTAAGTGTATGTCTTTTTTACTTGGTGTCAGTGTATGTCTTTGTTACTTGGTGTAAGTGTGTGTCTGTGTTACTGGGTAACAGTGTATGTCTTTGTTACTTGGTGTCAGTGTATGTCTGTGTTACTTGGTGTAAGTGTGTGTCTTTGTGACTTGGTGTAATTGTATGTCTTTGTTACTTGGTGTCAGTGTATGTCTTTGATACTTGGTGTAAGTGAGTGTTTGTGTTACTTGGTGTAAATGTGTGTCTGTGTCACTTGGTGTCAGTGTCTGTCTGCGTTACTTGGTGTAAGTGTGTGTCTCTGTCAGTGGGTAACAGTGTATGTCCTTGTTACTTGGTGTCAGTGTATGTCTGTGTTACTTGTTGTAAGTGTGTGTCTTTGTGACTTGGTGTAATTGTATGTCTTTTTTACTTGGTGTCAGTGTCTGTCTTTGTTACTTGGTGTAAGTGTGTGTCTGTGTCACTTGGTATCAGTGTATGACTTTGTTACTTGGTGTAATTGTGTGTCTGTGTTACTGGATATCAGTGTATGTCTTTGTTACTTGGTGTAAGTGTTTGTCTGTGTTACTGGGTATCAGTGTATGTCTTTGGAACTTGGTGTCAGTGTATGTCTTTGTTACTTGGTGTAAGTGTCTGTCTTTGTTACTTTGTGTCTGTGTATGTCTTTGTTACTTGGTGTAAGTGTGTGTCTGTGTTACTGGGTGTCAGTGTGTGTCTGTGTTACTTGGTGTAAGTGTGTGTCTTTTTTACTTGGTGTCTGTGAGTGTCTGTGTTACTGGGTGTCAGTGTATGACTTTGTTACTTGGTGTAAGTGTCTGTCTTTGTTACTTGGTGTCAGTGTATGTCTTTGTTACTTGGTGTAAGTGTGTGTCTGTGTTACTGGGTGTCAGTGTGTTTCTGTGTTACTTGGTGTAAGTGTGTGTCTTTTTTACTTGGTGTCCGTGTGTGTCTGTGTTACTGGGTGTCAGTGTATGTATTTGTTACTGGGTTTCAGTGTATGTCTTTGTTACTTGGTGTATGTGTGTGTCTGTGTTACTGGGTATCAGTGTATGTCTTTGTTACTTGGTGTCAGTGTATGTCTGTGTTACTTGGTGTAAATGTGTGTCTGTGTTACTGGGTATCAGTGTATGTTTTTGTGACTTGGTGTCAGTGTATGTCTTTGTTACTGGGTGTCAGTGTGTGTCTTTGTGACTTGGTGTAAGTGTGTGTCTGTGTTACTGGGTATCAGTGTATGTCTTTGTGACTTGGTGTAATTGTGTGTCTGTGTTACTGGGTATCAGTGTATGTCTTTGTTACTTGGTGTAAGTGTGTGTCTGTGTTACTGGGTATCAGTGTATGTCTTTGTTACTTGGTGTCAGTGTATGTCTTTGTTACTTGGTGTAAGTGTCTGTCTTTGTTACTTTGTGTCTGTGTATGTCTTTGTTACTTGGTGTAAGTGTGTGTCTGTGTTACTGGGTGTCAGTGTGTGTCTGTGTTACTTGGTGTAAGTGTGTGTCTTTTTTACTTGGTGTCTGTGAGTGTCTGTGTTACTGGGTGTCAGTGTATGACTTTTTTACTTGGTGTAAGTGTCTGTCTTTGTTACTTGTCGTCAGTGTATGTTTTTGTGACTTGGTGTCAGTGTATGTCTTTGTTACTGGGTGTCATTGTGTGTCTTTGTGACTTGGGGTCAGTGTATGTCTTTGTTACTTGGTGTAAGTGTGTGTCTGTGTTACTGGGTATCAGTGTATGTCTTTGTTACTTGGTGTCAGTGTATGTCAAAATACTTGGTGTAAGTGTATGTCTTTGTTACTTGGTATCAGTTTAAGTCTTTGTGACGTGGTGTCATTGTCTGTCTTTGTTACTGGGTGTCAGTGTCTGTCTTCGTCACTTGGTGTCAGTGTTTGTCTTTGTTACTGGGTGTCAGTGTCTGTCTTTGTGACTTGGTGTCAGTGAATGTCTTTGTTTCTTGGTGTCAGTGTAAGTCTTTGTTACTTGGTGTCAGTGTGTGTCGTGTTACTTGGTATCAGTGCATATCTTTGTTACTTGGTGTAAGTGTGTGTCTGTGTTACTGGGTATCAGTGCATGTCTTTGCTACATGGTGACAGTTTATGTCCGTGTTACTTCGTGTAAGTGTATGTCTTTGTTACTTGGTGTCAGTGCATGTCTTTGTTACTTGGTGTAATTGTGTGTCTGTGTTACTGGGTAACAGTGTATGTCTTTGTTACTTGGTGTCAGTGTATGTCTGTGTTACTTGGTGTAATTGTATGTCTTTTTTACTTGGTGTCAGTGTATGTCTTTGATACTTGGTGTAAGTGAGTGTTTGTGTTACTTGGTGTAAATGTGTGTCTGTGTCACTTGGTGTCAGTGTATGTCTTTGTTACTTGGTGTAAGTGTGTGTGTGTGTTACTGGGTATCAGTGTATATCTTTGTTACTTGGTGTAAGTGTGTGTCTGTGTTACTGGATATCAGTGTATGTCTTTGTTACTTGGTGTCAGTGTATGTCTTTGTTACTTGGTGTGAGTGTCTGTCTTTGTTACTTGGTGTCAGTGTATGTCTTTTTTACTTGGTGTAAGTGTGTGTCTGTGTTACTGCGTGTCAGTGTGTGTCTGTGTTACTTGGTGTAAGTGTGTGTCTTTTTTACTTGGTGTCCGTGTGTGTCTGTGTTACAGGGTGTCAGTGTATATCTTTGTTACTGGGTGTCAGTGTATGTCTTTGTTACTTGGTGTAACTGTGTGTCTGTGTTACTGGGTATCAGTGTATGTCTTTGTGACTTGATGTCAGTGTCTGTCTTTGTTACTGGGTGTCAGTGTGTGTCTTTGTGACTTGGTGTCAGTGTATGTCTTTGTTACTTGGTGTAAGTGTGTGTCTGTGTTACTGGGTATCAGTGTATGTCTTTGTTACTTGGTGTAAGTGTATGTCTTTGTTACTTGGTGTCAGTGTATGTCTTTGTTACTTGGTTTTAGTCTTGTGTCTGTGTTACTGGGTGTCAGCGTGTGTCTGTGTTACTTGGTGTAAGTGTGTGTCTTTGTTACTTGGTGTCAGTGTATGTCAAAATACTTGGTGTAAGTGTATGTCTTTGTTACTTGGTGTCAGTGTATGTCTGTGTTACTTGGTGTCAGTGTGTGTCTTTGTTACTTGGTGTCAGTGTGTGTCTGTGTGTCTGTGTATGTCTTTGTTACTGTGTATCAGTGTTTCTCTATGTTACTGGGTGTCAGTGTGTGTTTGTTTGTGTTACTGGGTGTCAGTATTTACTTTAGTGATACAGCACAGAAACAGGCCCTTCGGCCAACCGAGTCTGTGCCGACCATCAACCACCCATTTGTACCAATCCTACACTAATCCCGTATTCCTATCACATCCCCACCTGTCCCGAAATATTTCGCTACCACCTAACTGCACTAGGGTCAATTTATAATGGCCAATTAACCTATCAACCTGCAAGTCTTTGGCATGTGGGAAGAAGCACGAGGGCAAACACGAGGGGACATAGCTTTAAGTTGAGGGGTGAAAGATATAGGACAGATGTCAGAGGTAGTTTCTTTACGCAGAGAGTAGTAGGGGCGTGGAACGCCCTGCCTGCAACAGTAGTTGACTCGCCAACTTTAAGGGCATTTAAGTGGTCATTGGATAGACATATGGATGTAAATGGAATAGTGTAGGTCAGATGATCGGCGCAACATCGAGGGCCGAAGGGCCTGTACTGCGCTGTAATATTCTAATTCTAAAACCGGAGCACCCGGAGGAAACTCACGCAGACACAGGGAGAACTTGCAAACTCCGCACAGGCAGTACCCAGAATCGAAACCGGGTCACTGGAGCTGTGAGGCTGCTAACCACTGTGCCAATGTGCCGCCCTGTGTGTGTCTGTGCTACTGTGTATCAGTGTATGTCTTTGTTACTTGGTGTCAGTGTATGTCTGTGTCACTTGGTGTAAGTGTGTGTCTGTGTTACTTGGTATCAGTGTATGTCTTTGTTACTTGGTGCAAGTGTGTGTCTGTGTTACTGGGTAACAGTGTATGTCTTTGTTACTTGGTGTCAGTGTATGTCTGTGTTACTTGGTGTAAGCGTATGTCTTTGTTACTTGGTGTAATTGTATGTCTTTGTTACTTGGTGTCAGTGTATGTCTGTGTTACTTGGTGTAAGTGTATGTCTTTGTTACTTGGTGTCAGTGTATGTCTTTGTGACGTGGTGTCATTGTCTGTCTTTGTTACTGGGTGTCAGTCTCTGTCTTTGTTACTTGGTGTCAGTGTTTGTCTTTGTTACTGGGTGTCAGTGTCTGTCTTTGTGACTTGGTGTAAGTGTGTGTCTGTGTTACTGGGTATCAGTGTATGTCTTTGTGACTTGATGTCAGTGTATGTCTTTGTTACTGGGTGTCAGTGTGTGTCTTTGTGACTTGGTGTCAGAGTATGTCTTTGTTACTTGGTGTAAGTGTGTGTCTGTGTTACTGGGTATCAGTGTATGTCCTTGTTACTTGGTGTCAGTGTATGTCAAAATGCTTGGTGTAAGTGTATGTCTTTGTTACTTGGTGTAATTGTCAGTCTTTGTTACTTGGTGTCAGTGTATGTCTGTGTTACTTGGTGTCAGTGTATGTCTTTGTTACTTGGTGTCAGTGTGTGTCTGTGTGTCAGTGTATGTCTTTGTTACTGTGTATCAGTGTTTCTCTATGTTACTGGGTGTCAGTGTGTGTTTGTTTGTGTTACTGGGTGTCAGTATTTAGTTTAGTGATACAGCACTGAAACAGGCCCTTCGGCCAACCGAGTCTGTGCCGACCATCAACCACCCATTTGTACCAATCCTACACTAATCCCGTATTCCTATCACATCCCCACCTGTCCCGAAATATTTCGCTACCACCTAACTGTACTAGGGTCAATTTATAATGGCCAATTAACCTATCAACCTGCAAGTCTTTGGCATGTGGGAAGAAACCGGAGCACCCGGAGGAAACTCACGCAGACAGAGGGAGAACTTGCAAACTCCGCACAGGCAGTACCCAGAATCGAAACCGGGTCACTGGAGCTGTGAGGCTGCTAACCACTGTGCCAATGTGCCGCCCGGTGTGTGTCTGTGCTACTGGGTATCAGTGTATGTCTTTGTTACTTGGTGTCAGTGTATGTCTGTGTCACTTGGTGTAAGTGTGTGTCTGTGTTACTTGGTATCAGTGTATGTCTTTGTTACTTGGTGCAAGTGTGTGTCTGTGTTACTGGGTAACAGTGTATGTCTTTGTTACTTGGTGTAAGCGTATGTCTTTGTTACTTGGTGTAATTGTATGTCTTTGTTACTTGGTGTCAGTGTATGTCTGTGTTAATTGGTGTATGTGTATGTCTTTGTTACTTGGTGTCAGTGTATGTCTTTGTGACGTGGTGTCATTGTCTGTCTTTGTTACTGGGTGTCAGTGTTTGTCTTTGTTACTGGGTGTCAGGGTCTGTCTTTGTGACTTGGTATAATTGTCTGTCTTTGTTAACTTGTGTAAGTGTGTGTCTGTGTTACTGGGTATCAGTGTCTGTCTTTGTTACTTGGTGTAATTGTGTGTCTGTGTTACTGGGTATCAGTGTATGTCTTTGTTACTTGGTGTCAGTGTATGTCTGTGTTACTTGGTGTAAGTGTGTGACTGTGTTACTGGGTATCAGTATATGTCTTTGTGACTTGGTGTCAGTGTATGTCTTTGTTACTGGGTGTCAGTGTGTGTCTTTGTGACTTGGTGTCAGTGTATGCCTTTGTTACTTGGTGTCAGTGTTTGTCTGTGTTGCTGGATATCAGTGTATGTCTTTGTTACTTGGTGTCAGTGTATGTCAAAATACTTGGTGTAAGTGTATGTCTTTGTTACTTGGTGTAATTGTCTGACTTTGTTACCTGGTGTCAGTGTATGTCTGTGTTACTTCGTGCAAGTGTGTGTCTTTGTTAGTTGGTGTAAGCGTATGTCTGTGTTACATGGTGTAAGTGTGTGTCTGTGTTACTGGGTATCAGTGAATGTCTTTGTTACTTGGTGTAAGTGTGTGTCAGTGTTACTGGGTATCAGTGGATGTCTTTGTTACTTGGTGTCAGTGTATGACTTTGTTACTTGGTGTAAGTGTATGTCTTTGTTACTTGGTGTCAGTGTATGTCTGTGTTACTGGGTATCAGTGTATGTCTTTGTTACTTGGTGTAAGTGTGTGTCTGTGTTACTGGGTATCAGTGTATGTCTTTGTTACTTGGTGTAAGTGTATGTCTTTGTTACTTGTTGTCAGTGTATGTCTTTGTTACTTGGTGTTAGTGTGTGTCCGTGTTACTGGATGTCAGTGTGTGTCTGTGTTACTTGGTGTAAGTGTGTGTCTTTGTTACTTGGTGTCCGTGTGTGTCTGTGTTACTGGGTGTCAGTGTATGTCTTTGTTACCTGGTGTCAGTGTATGTCTTAGTTACATGGTGTAAGTGTGTGTCTGTGTTACTGGGTATCAGTATCTGTCTTTGTTACTTGGTGTAAGTGTGTGTCTGTGTTACTGGGTATCAGTGAATGTCTTTGTTACTTTGTGTCAGTGTATGTCTGTGTTACTTGGTGTAAGTGTGTGTCTGTGTTACTGGGCATCAGTGTATGTCTTTGTGACTTGGTGTCAGTGTATGTCTTTGTGACTTGGTGTCAGTGTATGTCCTTGTTACTTGGTGTCAGTGTATGTCAAAATACTTGGTGAAAGTGTATGTCTTTGTTACTTGGTGTAATTGTCAGTCTTTGTTACTTGGTGTCAGTGTATGTCAAAATACTTGGTGTCAGTGTATGTCTTTGTTACTTGGTGTAATTGTCTGTCTTTGTTACTTGGTGTCAGTGTATGTCTGTGTTACTTGGTGTGCGTGTGTGTCTTTGTGATTTGGTGTAAATGTATGCCTTTGTTACTTGGTGTCAGTGTATGTCTTTGTTACTTTGTGTCAGTGTGTGTCTGTGTTACTGGGTATCAGTGTATGTCTTTGTGACTTGGTATCAATGTATGTCTTTGTTACTTGGTGTCAGTGTATGTCTTTGTTACTGGGTGTCAGTGTGTGTCTGTGTTACTTGGTGTCGGTGTATGTCTTTGTTACTGTGTATCAGTGGTTCTCTGTGTTACTTGGTGTAAGTATGTGCCTGTGTTACTGGGTATCAGTGTATGTCTTTGTTACTTGGTGTCAGTGTATGTCTGTGTTACTTGGTGTAAGTGTGTGTCTTTGTTACTGGGTATCAGTGTATGTCTTTGTGACTTGGTGTAAGTGTGTGTCTGTGTTACTGGGTATCAGTATATGTCTTTGTTACTTGGTGTCAGTGTATGTCTGTGTTACTTGTTGTAAGTGTGTGTCTGTGTTACTGGGTATCAGTGTCTGTCTTTGTTACTTGGTGTAAGTGTGTGTCTGTGTTACTGGGTATCAGTGTATGTCTTTGTGACTTGGTGTCAGTGTATGTCTTTGTTACTGGGTGTCAGTGTGTGTCTTTGTGACTTGGTGTCAGTGTATGTCTTTGTTACTTGGTGTCAGTGTATGTCAAAATACTTGGTGTAAGTGTCTGTCTTTGTTACTTGGTGTAATTGTCTGTCTTTGTTACCTGGTGTCAGTGTATGTCTGTGTTACTTCGTGTAAGTGTGTGTCTTTGTTAGTTGGTGTAAGCGTATGTCTGTGTTACATGGTGTAAGTGTGTGTCTGTGTTACTGGGTATCAGTGCATGTCTTTGTTACTTGGTGTAAGTGTGTGTCCGTGTTACTGGGTATCAGTGTATGTCTTTGTTACTTGGTGTCAGTGTATGTCTGTGTTACATGGTGTAAATGTGTGTCTGTGTTACTGGGTATCAGTGTATGTCTTTGTTACTTGGTGTAAGTGTGTGTCTGCTACTGGGTAGCAGTGTATGTCTTTGTTACTTGGTGTAAGTGTATGTCTTTGTTACTTGGTGTCAGTGTATGTCTTTGTTACTTGGTGTTAGTGTGTGTCTGTGTTACTGGGTGTCAGTGTGTGTCTGTGTTACTTGGTGTAAGTGTGGGTCTTTGTTACTTGGTGTCCGTGTGTGTCTGTGTTACTGGGTGTCAGTGTATGTCTTTGTTACCTGGTGTCAGTGCATGTCTTAGTTACATGGTGTAAGTGTGTGTCTGTGTTACTGGGTATCAGTGAATGTCTTTGTTACTTGGTGTCAGTGTATGTCTGTGTTACTTGGTGTAAGTGTGTGTCTGTGTTGCTGGGCATCAGTGTATGTCTTTGTGACTTGGTGTCAGTGTATGTCTTTGTTACTTGGTATAAGTGTGTGTCTGTGTTACTGGGTATCAGTGTATGTCTTTGTTACTTGGTGTCAGTATATGTCAAAATACTTGGTGTAAGTGGATGTCTTTGTTACTTGGTGTAATTGTCTGTCTTTGTTACTTGGTGTCAGTGTATGTCTGTGTTACTTGGTGTACGTGTGTGTCTTTGTTACTTGGTGTAATTGTATGCCTTTGTTACTTGGTGTCAATGTATGTCTTTGTTACTTGGTGTAAGTTTGTGTCTGTGTTACTGGGTATCAGTGTATGTCTTTGTTACTTGGGGTCAGTGTCTGACTTTGTTACTTGGTGTAAGTCTATGTCTTTGTTACTTGGTGTCAGTGTATGTCTTTGTTACTTGGTGTAAGTGTGTGTCTGTGTTACTGGGTGTAAGTGTGTGTCTGTGGTACTGGGTATCAGTGTATGTCTTTGTTACTTGGTGTCAGTTTGTGTCAAAATACTTGATGTAAGTGTTTGTCTTTGTTACTTGGTGTAATTGTCTGTCTTTGTTACTGGGTGTCAGTGTGTGTCTTTGTGACTTGGTGTCAGTGTATGTCTTTGTTACTTGGTATAAGTGTGTGTCTGTGTTACTGGGTATCAGTGTATGTCTTTGTTACTTGGTGTCAGTGTATGTCAAAATACTTGGTGTAAGTGGATGTCTTTGTTACTTGGTGTAATTGTCTGTCTTTGTTACTTGGTGTCAGTGTATGTCTGTGTTACTTGGTGTACGTGTGTGTCTTTGTTACTTGGTGTAATTGTATGCCTTTGTTACTTGGTGTCAGTGTGTGTCTGTGTTACTGGGTATCAGTGTATGTCTTTGTGACTTGGTATCAATGTATGTCTTTGTTACTTGGTGTCAGTGTATGTCTTTGTTACTGGGTGTCAGTGTGTGTCTGTGTTACTTGGTGTCGGTGTATGTCTTTGTTAATGTGTATCAGTGGTTCTCTGTGTTACTTGTTGTAAGTATGTGCCTGTGTTACTGGGTATCAGTGTATGTCTTTGTTACTTGGTGTCAGTGTATTTCTGTGTTACTTGGTGTAAGTGTGTGTCTTTGAGACTGGGTATCAGTGTATGTCTTTGTGACTTGGTGTAAGTGTGTTTCTGTGTTACTGGGTATCAGTATATGTCTTTGTTACTTGGTGTCAGTGTATGTCTGTGTTACTTGTTGTAAGTGTGTGTTTGTGTTACTGGGTATCAGTGTATGTCTTTGTTACTTGGTGTAAGTTTGTGTCTGTGTTACTGGGTATCAGTGTATGTCTTTGTTACTTGGTGTCAGTGTCTGTCTTTGTTGCTTGGTGTAAGTCTATGTTTTTGTTACTTGGTGTCAGTGTATGTCTTTGTTACTTGGTGTAAGTGTGTGTCTGTGTTACTGGGTGTAAGTGTGTGTCTGTGTTACTGGGCATCAGTGTATGTCTTTGTTACTTGGTGTCAGTTTGTGTCAAAATACTTGGTGTAAATGTTTGTCTTTGTTACTTGGTGTAATTGTCTGTCTTTGTGACTTGGTGTCAGTGTATGTCTGTGTTACCTGGTGTAAGTGTGAGTCTTTGTTACCTGGTGTAAGTGTATGCCTTTGTTACTTGGTGTCAGTGTATGTCCTTGTTACTTGGTGACAGTGTGTGTCTGTGTTTCTGGGTATCAGTGTATGCCTTTGTGACTTGGCATCAGTGTATGTCTTTGTTACTTGGTGTCAGTTTGTGTCAAAATAC
Source organism: Heterodontus francisci (assembly GCF_036365525.1). Lineage (NCBI taxonomy): Eukaryota > Metazoa > Chordata > Chondrichthyes > Heterodontiformes > Heterodontidae > Heterodontus > Heterodontus francisci. Next base: position 4,261,152 of record NW_027140330.1, read on the forward strand.
TTGGTGTAAATGTTTGTCCTTGTCACTTGGTTTAATTGTCTGTCTTTGTGACTTGGTGTCAGTGTATGTCTGTGTTACTTGGTGTAAGTGTGTGTCTTTGTTACTTGGTGTAAGTGTATGCCTTTGTTACTTGGTGTCAGTGTATGTCTTTGTTACTTGGTGTAAGTGTGTTCCTTTGTTACTGGGTGTAAGTGTGTGTCTGTGTTACTGGGTGTCAGTGTATGGCTTTGTTACCTGGTGTCAGTGTATGTCTTTGTTTCATGGTGCAAGTGTGTGTCTGTGTCACATGGTATCATTGGATGTCTTTGTTACTTGGTGTAAGTGTGTGTCAGTGTTACTGGGTAACAGTGTATGTCTTTGTTACATGGTGTCAGTGTATGTCTGTGTTACTGGGTATCAGTGTATGTCTTTGTTACTTGGTGTAAGTGTATGTCTTTGTTACTTGTTGTCAGTGTATGTCTTTGTTACTTGGTGTTAGTGTGTGTCCGTGTTACTGGATGTCAGTGTGTGTCTGTGTTACTTGGTGTAAGTGTGTGTCTTTGTTACTTGGTGTCCGTGTGTGTCTGTGTTACTGGGTGTCAGTGTATGTCTTTGTTACCTGGTGTCAGTGTAAGTCTTAGTTACATCGTGTAAGTGTGTGTCGGTGTTACTGGGTATCAGTATCTGTCTTTGTTACTTGGTGTAATTGTGTGTCTGTGTTACTGGGTATCGGTGAATGTCTTTGTTACTTGGTGTCAGTGTATGTCTGTGTTACTTGGTGTAAGTGTGTGTCTGTGTTACTGGGCATCAGTGTATGTCTTTGTGACTTGGTGTCAGTGTATGTCTTTGTTACTGGGTGTCAGTGTATGTCCTTGTTACTTGGTGTCAGTGTATGTCAAAATACTTGGTGTAAGTGTATGTCTTTGTTACTTGGTGTAATTGTCAGTCTTTGTTACTTGGTGTCAGTGTATGTCAAAATACTTGGTGTAAGTGTATGTCTTTGTTACTTGGTGTAATTGTCTGTCTTTGTTACTTGGTGTCAGTGTATGTCTGTGTTACTTGGTGTGCGTGTGTGTCTTTGTGACTTGGTGTAATTGTATGCCTTTGTTACTTGGTGTCAGTGTATGTCTTTGTGACTTGGTATCAATGTATGTCTTTGTTACTTGGTGTCAGTGTATGTCTTTGTTACTGGGTGTCAGTGTGTGTCTGTGTTACTTGGTGTCGGTGTATGTCTTTGTTACTGTGTATCAGTGGTTCTCTGTGTTATTTGGTGTAAGTATGTGCCTGTGTTACTGGGTATCAGTGTATGTCTTTGTTACTTGGTGTCAGTGTATGTCTGTGTTACTTGGTATAAGTGTGTGTCTTTGTTACTGGGTATCAGTGTATGTCTTTGTGACTTGGTGTAAGTGTGTGTCTGTGTTACTGGGTATCAGTATATGTCTTTGTTACTTGGTGTCAGTGTATGTCTGTGTTACTTGTTGTAAGTGTGTGTCTGTGTTACTGGGTATCAGTGTCTGTCTTTGTTACTTGGTGTAAGTGTGTGTCTGTGTTACTGGGTATCTTTGTATGTCTTTGTGACTTGGTGTCAGTGTATGCCTTTGTTATTGGGTGTCAGTGTGTGTCTTTGTGACTTGGTGTCAGTGTATGTCTTTGTTACTTGGTGTCAGTGTATGTCAAAATACTTGGTGTAAGTGTCTGTCTTTGTTACTTGGTGTAATTGTCTGTCTTTGTTACCTGGTGTCAGTGTATGTCTGTGTTACTTCGTGTAAGTGTGTGTCTTTGTTAGTTGGTGTAAGCGTATGTCTGTGTTACATGGTGTAAGTGTGTGTCTGTGTTACCGGGTTATCAGTGCATGTCTTTGTTACTTGGTGTAAGTGTGTGTCCGTGTTACTGGGTATCAGTGGATGTCTTTGTTACTTGGTGTCAGTGTATGTCTTTGTTACTTGGTGTAAGTGTATGTCTTTGTTACTTGGTGTCAGTGTATGTCTGTGTTACATGGTGTAAGTGTGTGTCTGTGTTACTGGGTATCAGTGTATGTCTTTGTTACTTGGTGTAAGTGTGTGTCAGTGTTACTGGGTAGCAGTGTATGTCTTTGTTACTTGGTGTAAGTGTATGTCTTTGTTACTTGGTGTCAGTGTATGTCTTTGTTACTTGGTGTTAGTGTGTGTCTGTGTTACTGGGTGTCAGTGTGTGTCTGTGTTACTTGGTGTAAGTGTGTGTCTTTGTTACTTGGTGTCCGTGTGTGTCTGTGTTACTGGGTGTCAGTGTATATCTTTGTTACCTGGTGTCAGTGCATGTGTTAGTTACATGGTGTAAGTGTGTGTCTGTGTTACTGGGTATCAGTGAATGTCTTTGTTACTTGGTGTCAGTGCATGTCCTTGTTACTTGGTGTCAGTGTATGTCAAAATACTTGGTGTAAGTGTATGTCTTTGTTACTTGGTGTAATTGTCATTCTTTGTTACTTGGTGTCAGTGTATGTCAAAATACTTGGCGTAAGTGTATGTCTTTGTTACTTGGTGTAATTGTCTGTCTTTGTTACTTGGTGTCAGTGTATGTCTGTGTTACTCGGTGTGCGTGTGTGTCTTTGTGACTTGGTGTAATTGTATGCCTTTGTTACTTGGTGTCAGTGTATGTCTTTGTTACTTGGTGTCAGTGTGCGTCTGTGTTACTGGGTATCAGTGTATGTCTTTGTGACTTGGTATCAATGTATGTCTTTGTTACTTGGTGTCAGTGTATGTCTTTGTTACTGGGTGTCAGTGTGTGTCTGTGTTACTTGGTGTCGGTGTATGACTTTGTTACTGTGTATCAGTGGTTCTCTGTGTTACTTGGTGTAAGTATGTGCCTGTGTTACTGGGTATCAGTGTATGTCTTTGTTACTTGGTTTCAGTGTATGTCTGTGTCACTTGGTGTAAGTGTGTGTCTTTGTTACTGGGTATCAGTGTATGTCTTTGTGACTTGGTGTAAGTGTGTGTCTGTGTTACTGGGTATCAGTATATGTCTTTATTACTTGGTGTCAGTGTATGTCTGTGTTACTTGTTGTAAGTGTGTGTCTGTGTTACTGGGTATCAGTGTCTGTCTTTGTTACTTGGTGTAAGTGTGTGTCTGTGTTACTGGGTATCAGTGTATGTCTTTGTGACTTGGTGTCAGTGTATGCCTTTGTTACTGGGTGTCAGTGTGTGTCTTTGTGACTTGGTGTCAGTGTATGTCTTTGTTACTTGGTGTCAGTGTATGTCAAAATACTTGGTGTAAGTGTCTGTCTTTGTTACTTGGTGTAATTGTCTGTCTTTGTTACCTGGTGTCAGTGTATGTCTGTGTTACTTCGTGTAAGTGTGTGTCTTTGTTAGTTGGTGTAAGCGTATGTCTGTGTTACATGGTGTAAGTGTGTGTCTGTGTTACTGGGTATCAGTGCATGTCTTTGTTACTTGGTGTAAGTGTGTGTCCGTGTTACTGGGTATCAGTGGATGTCTTTGTTACTTGGTGTCAGTGTATGTCTTTGTTACTTGGTGTAAGTGTATGTCTTTGTTACTTGGTGTCAGTGTATGTCTTTGTTACTTGGTGTCAGTGTATGTCTGTGTTACATGGTGTAAGTGTGTGTCTGTGTTACTGGGTATCAGTGTATGTCTTTGTTACTTGGTGTAAGTGTGTGTCTGTGTTACTGGGTAGCAGTGTATGTCTTTGTTACTTGGTGTAAGTGTATGTCTTTGTTACTTGGTGTCAGTGTATGTCTTTGTTACTTGGTGTTAGTGTGTGTCTGTGTTACTGGGTGTCAGTGTGTGTCTGTGTTACTTGGTGTAAGTGTGTGTCTTTGTTACTTGGTGTCCGTGTGTGTCTGTGTTACTGGGTGTCAGTGTATGTCTTTGTTACCTGGTGTCAGTGCATGTCTTAGTTACATGGTGTAAGTGTGTGTCTGTGTTACTGGGTATCAGTGAATGTCTTTGTTACTTGGTGTCAGTGTATGTCTGCGTTACTTGGTGTAAGTGTGTGTCTGTGTTGCTGGGCATCAGTGTATGTCTTTGTGACTTGGTGTCAGTGTATGTCTTTGTTACTTGGTATAAGTGTGTGTCTGTGTTACTGGGTATCAGTGTATGTCTTTGTTACTTGGTGTCAGTGTATGTCAAAATACTTGGTGTAAGTGGATGTCTTTGTTACTTGGTGTAATTGTCTGTCTTTTTTACTTGGTGTCAGTGTATGTCTGTGTTACTTGGTGTACGTGTGTGTCTTTGTTACTTGGTGTAATTGTATGCCTTTGTTACTTGGTGTCAGTGTATGTCTTTGTTACTTGGTGTAAGTTTGTGTCTGTGTTACTGGGTATCAGTGTGTGTCTTTGTTACTTGGTGTCAGTGTCTGTCTTTGTTACTTGGTGTAAGTCTATGTCTTTGTTACTTGGTGTCAGTGTATGTCTTTGTTACTTGGTGTAAGTGTGTGTCTGTGTTACTGGGTGTAAGTGTGTGTCTGTGTTACTGGGTATCAGTGTATGTCTTTGTTACTTGGTGTCAGTTTGTGTCAAAATACTTGGTGTAAGTGTTTGTCTTTGTTACTTGGTGTAATTGTCTGTCTTTGTTACTGGGTGTCAGTGTGTGTCTTTGTGACTTGGTGTCAGTGTCTGTCTTTGTTACTTGGTATAAGTGTGTGTCTGTGTTACTGGGTATCAGTGTATGTCTTTGTTACTTGGTGTCAGTGTATGTCAAAATACTTGGTGTAAGTGGATGTCTTTGTTACTTGGTGTAATTGTCTGTCTTTGTTACTTGGTGTCAGTGTATGTCTGTGTTACTTGGTGTACGTGTGTGTCTTTGTTTCTTGGTGTAATTGTATGCCTTTGTTACTAGGTGTCAGTGTATGTCTTTGTTACTTGGTGTCAGTGTGTGTCTGTGTTACTGGGTATCAGTGTATGTCTTTGTGACTTGGTATCAATGTATGTCTTTGTTACTTGGTGTCAGTGTATGTCTTTGTTACTGGGTGTCAGTGTGTGTCTGTGTTACTTGGTGTCGGTGTATGTCTTTGTTAATGTGTATCAGTGGTTCTCTGTGTTACTTGTTGTAAGTATGTGCCTGTGTTACTGGGTATCAGTGTATGTCTTTGTTACTTGGTGTCAGTGTATTTCTGTGTTACTTGGTGTAAGTGTGTGTCTTTGAGACTGGGTATCAGTGTATGTCTTTGTGACTTGGTGTAAGTGTGTTTCTGTGTTACTGGGTATCTGTATATATCTTTGTTACTTGGTGTCAGTGTATGTCTGTGTTACTTGTTGTAAGTGTGTGTTTGTGTTACTGGGTATCAGTGTATGTCTTTGTTACTTGGTGTAAGTTTGTGTCTGTGTTACTGGGTATCAGTGTATGTCTTTGTTACTTGGTGTCAGTGTCTGTCTTTGTTACTTGGTGTAAGTCTATGTCTTTGTTACTTGGTGTCAGTGTATGTCTTTGTTACTTGGTGTCAGTTTGTGTCAAAATACTTGTTGTAAGTGTTTGTCTTTGTTACTTGGTGTAATTGTCTGTCTTTGTTACTTGGTGTCAGTGTATGTCTGTGTTACTTGGTGTAAGTGTGAGTCTTTGTTACTTGGTGTAGGTGTATGCCTTTGTTACTTGGTGTCAGTGTATGTCCTTGTTACTTGGTGACAGTGTGTGTCTGTGTTACTGGGTATCAGTGTATGCCTTTGTGACTTGGCATCAATGTATGTCTTTGTTACTTGGTGTAATTGTCTGTCTTTGTTACTTGGTGTCAGTGTATGTCTGTGTTACTTGGTGTAAGTGTGTGTCTTTGTTACTTGGTGTAAGTGTATGCCTTTGTTACTTGGTGTCAGTGTATGTCGTTGTTACTTGGTGTAAGTGTGTTCCTTTGTTACTGGGTGTAAGTGTGTGTCTGTGTTACTGGGTGTCAGTGTATGTCTTTGTTACCTGGTGTCAGTGTATGTCTTTGTTTCATGGTGCAAGTGTGTGTCTGTGTCACATGGTATCATTGGATGTCTTTGTTACTTGGTGTAAGTGTGTGTCAGTGTTACTGGGTAACAGTGTATGTCTTTGTTACATGGTGTCAGTGTATGTCTGTGTTACTTGGTGTCAGTTTATGTCTTTGTTACTTGGTGTCAGTGTATGTCTTTGTTAATTGGTGTCAGTGTATGTCTTTGCTACTTGGTGACAGTGTGTGTCTGTGTTACTGGGCATCAGTGTATGCCTTTGTGACTTGGTATCAATGTATATCTTTGTTACTTGGTGTAATTGTCTGTCTTTGTTACTTGGTGTCAGTGTATGTCTGTGTTACTTGGTGTAAGTGTGTGTCTTTGTTACTTGGTGTAAGTGTATGCCTTTGTTACTTGGTGTCAGTGTATGTCTTTGTTACCTGGTGTCAGAGTCTGTCTTTGTTACATGGTGTAAGTGTCTGTCTGTGTTACTGGGTGTAAGTGTGTGTCTGTGTTACTGGGTATCAGTATATGTCAAAATACTTGGTGTAAGTGTATGTCTTTGTTACTTGGTGTAATTGTCTGGCTTTGTTACTTGGTGTCAGTGTATGTCTTTGTTACTTGGTGACAGTGTGTGTCTGTGTTACTGGGCATCAGTGTATGCCTTTGTGACTTGGTATCAATGTATGTCTTTGTTACTTGGTGTAATTTTCTGTCTTTGTTACTTGATGTCAGTGCATGTCTGTGTTGCTTGGTGTAAGTGTGTGTCTTTGTTACTTGGTGTAAGTGTATGCCTTTGTTACTTGGTGTCAGTGTATGTCTTTGTTACTTGGTGTAAGTGTGTGCCTTTGTTACTGGGTGTAAGTGTGTGTCTGTGTTACTGGGTATCAGTGTATGCCTTTGTGACTTTGTATCAATGTATGTCTTTGTTACTTGGTGTAATTTTCTGTCTTTGTTACTTGATGTCAGTGTATGTCTGTGTTACTTGGTGTAAGTGTGTGTCTTTGTTACTTGGTGTAAGTGTATGCCTTTGTTACTTGGTGTCAGTGTATGTCTTTGTTACTTGGTGTAAGTGTGTGCCTTTGTTACTGGGTGTAAGTGTGTGTCTGTGTTACTGGGTGTCAGTGTATGTCTTTGTTACCTGGTGTCAGTGTATGTCTTTGTGACATGGTGTAAGTGTATGTCTGTGTTACATGGTATCATTGTATGTCTTTGTCACTTGGTGTAAGTGTGTGTCAGTGTTACTGGGTAACAGTGTATGTCTTTGTTACATGGTGTCAGTGTATGTCTGTGTTACTTGGTGTCAGTGTATGTCTTTGTTACTGTGTATCAGTGGTTATCTGTGTTACTGGGTGTCAGTGTGTGTTTGTTTGTGTCTCTGGCTGTCAGTGTGTGTCTGTGACACTAGGTGTCAGTATTTAGTTTAGTTCAGAGATACAGCACTTAAACAGGCCCTTCGGCCCACCGAGTCTGTGCCGACCATCAACCACCCATTTATGCTAAGCCTACACTAATTCCGTATTCCGATCACATCCCTACCTGTCCCTATATATTTCCCTATCACCTACCTATACTAGGGGCAATTTATGAATGCCAATTAACCTATCAACCTGCAAGTCTTTGGCATGTGTAAAGAAACCGGAGCACCCGGTGGAAACTCACGCAGACACAGGGTGAACTTGCAAACTTCGCACAGGCAGTACCCAGAATCGAACCCGGGTCCCTGGAGCTGTGAGGCTACGGTGCTAACCACTGCGCCAATGTGCCCCCAAACCACCCCCCCCCCCCGCCCCACAGTGTGTGCCTGTGTTACTGGGTATCAGTGTACGTCTTTGTGACTTGGTGTCAGTGTATGTCTGTGTTACTTGGTGTAAGTGTGTGTCTGTGTTACTGGGTATCAGTGTATGTCTTTGTTACTTGGTGTAAGTGTGTGTCTGTGTTACTGGGTATCAGTGTATGTATTTGTTACTTGGTGTCAGTGTATGTCTGTGTTACTTGGTGTAAGTGTGTGTCTGTGTTACTGGGTATCAGTGTCTGTCTTTGTTACTTGGTGTAAGTTTGTGTTTCTGTTACTGGGTATCAGTGTATGTCTTTGTTACTTGGTGTCAGTGTATGTCTTTGTTACTTGGTGTAAGTGTATGTCTTTGTTACTTGGTGTCAGTGTATGTCTTTGTTACTTGGTGTAAGTGTGTGTCTGTGTTACTGGGTTTAAGTGTGTGTCTGTGTTACTGGGTATCAGTGTATGTCTTTGTTACTTGGTGTCAGTGTATGTCAAAATACTTGGTGTAAGTGTATGTCTTTTTTACTTGGTGTAATTGTCTGTCTTTGTTACTTGGTGTCAGTGTATGTCTGTGTTACTTGGTGTAAGTGTGTGTCTTTGTTACTTGGTGTAAGTGTATGCTTTTGTTACTTGGTGTCAGTGTGTGTCTGTGTTACTGGGTATCAGTGTATGCCTTTGTGACTTTGTATCAATGTATGTCTTTGTTACTTGGTGTAATTTTCTGTCTTTGTTACTTGATGTCAGTGTATGTCTGTGTTACTTGGTGTAAGTGTGTGTCTTTGTTACTTGGTGTAAGTCTATGCCTTTGTTACTTGGTGTCAGTGCATGTCTTTGTTGCTTGGTGTAAGTGTGTGTCTTTGTTACTGGGTGTAAGTGTGTGTCAGTGTTAATGGGTGTCAGTGCATGTCTTTGTTACCTGGTGTCAGTGTATGTCTTTGTTTCATGATGTAAGTGTGTGTCTGTGTCACTTGGTATCAGTGTATGTCTTTGTTACTTGGTGTAAGTGTGTGTCTGTGTTACTGGTTAACAGTGTATGTCTTTGTTACATGGTGTCAGTGTATGTCTGTGTTATTTGGTGTAAGTGTGTGTCTTTGTTACTTGGTGTAATTGTATGTCTTTGTTACTTGGTGTCAGTGTATGTCTGTGTTACTTGGTGTAAGTGTATGTCTTTGTTACTGGGTATCAGTGTATGTCTTAGTTACTTGGTGTCAGTGTATGTCTTTGTGACTTGGTGTCAGTGTATGTCTTTGTTACTGGGTGTCAGTGTATGTCTTTGTGACTTGGTGTCAGTGCATGTCTTTGTTACATGGTGTAAGTGTGTGTCTGTGTCACTTGGTATCAGTGTATGTCTTTGTTACTTGGTGTAAGTGTGTGTCTGTGTTACTGGTTAACAGTGTATGTCTTTGTTACATGGTGTCAGTGTATGTCTGTGTTATTTGGTGTAAGTGTGTTTCTTTGTTACTTGGTGTAATTGTATGTCTTTGTTACTTGGTGTCAGTGTATGTCTGTGTTACTTGGTGTAAGTGTCTGACTTTGTTACTTGGTGTCTGCGTATGTCTTTTTTACTTGGTGTCAGTGTGTGTCTGTGTTACTGGGTATCAGTGTATGTCTTTGTTACTTGGTGTCAGTGCATGTCTTTGTGACTTGGTGTCAGTGTATGTCTTTGTTACTGGGTGTCAGTTTATGTCTTTGTTACTTGGTGTCAGTGCATGTCTTTGTTACTTGGTGTCAGTGTGTGTCTGTGTTACTGGGTGTCAGTGTATGTCTGTGTTGCTTGGTGTAAGTGTGTGTTCTTTGTTACTTGGTGTAAGTGTATGTCTTTGTTACTTGGTGTCAGTGCATGTCTGTGTTACTTGGTGTAAGTGTATGTCTTTGTTACATGGTGTCAGTGTTTGTCTTTGTTACTTTGTGGAAGGGTGTGTCTGTGTTACTGGGTATCAGTGTATGTCTTTGTGACTTGCTGTCAGTGTATGTCTTTGTTACTGGGTGTCAGTGTGTGTCTGTGTTACTTGGTGTCAGTGTATGTCTTTGTTACAGTGTATCAGTGGTTCTCTGTGTTACTGCGTGTCAGTGTGTGTTTGTTTGTGTTACTGGGTGTCAGTGTGTGTCTGTGACACTAGGTGTCAGTATTTAGTTTAGTTAAAGATACAGCACTTAAACAGGCCCTTCGGCCAACCGAGTCTGTGCCGACCATCAACCACACATTTATACTAATCCTACACTAATCCCGTATTCCTATCACATCCACACCTGTCCCTATATATTTCCCGACCACCTACCTATACTAGGGTCAATTTATAATGGCTAATTAACCGATCAACCTGCAAGTCTTTGGCATATAGGGGTGAAACCGGAGCACCTGGAGAAAACTCACGCAGACACAGGGAGAACTTGCAAACTCCGCACAGGCAGTACCCAGAATCGAGCCCGGGTCCCTGGAGCTGTGAGGCTGCTAACCACTGTGCCAATGTGCCGCCCAGTGTGTGTCTGTGCTACTGGGTATCAGTGTATGTCTTTGTTACTTGGTGTCATTGTATGTCTGTGTTACTTGGTGTAACTGTGTGTCTGTGTTACTTGGTATCAGTGTATGTCTTTGTTACTTGGTGTATGTGTGTGTTTGTGTTACTGGGTAACTTTGTATGTCTTTGTTACTTGGTGTCAGTGTATGTCTGTGTTACTTGGTGTAAGTGTGTGTCTTTGTTACTTGGTGTAATTGTATGTCTTTGTTAATTGGTGTCAGTGTATGTCTGTGTTACTTGGTGTAAGTGTATGTCTTTGTTACCTGGTGTCAGTGTATGCCTTTGTGACGTGGTGTCATTGTCTGTCTTTGTTACTGGGTGTCAGTGTCTGTCTCTGTGACTTGATTTCAGTGTATGTCTTTGTTACTTGGTGTAAGTGTGTGTCTGTGTTACTGGGTATCAGTGCATGTATTTGCTACATGGTGTCAGTGTATGTCAATGTTACTTGGTGTAAGTGTGTGTCTTTGTCATTTGGTGTAATTGTATGTCTTTGTTACTTGGTGTCAGTGTATGTCTGTGTTACATGGTGTAAGTGTATGTCTTTGTTACTTGGTGTCAGTGTATGTCTTTGTTACTTGGTGTAAGTGTGTGTCTGTGTTACTTGGTGTAAGTGTGTGTCTGTGTGACTTGGTATCAGTGTTTGTCTTTGTTACTTATTGTAAGTGTGTGCCTGTGTTACTGGGTTACAGTGTATGTCTTTGTTACTTGGTGTCAGTGTATGTCTGTGTTACTTGGTGTAAGTGTGTGTCTTTGTTACCTTGTGTAATTGTATGTCTTTGTTACTTGGTGTCAGTGTATGTCTTTGTTACTTGGTGTAAGTGAGTGCCTGTGTTACTTGGTGTAAGTGTATGCCTTTGTTACTTGGTGTCAGTGCATGTCTTTGTTACTTGGTGACAGTGTGTGTCTGTGTCTCAGTGCATGTCTTTGTTACTGTGTATCAGTGTTTCTCTATGTTACTGGGTGTCAGTGTGTGTTTGTTTGTGTTACTGGCTGTCAGTATTTAGTTTAGTGAAACAGCACTGAAACTTCCTTTCGGCCAACCGAGTCTGTGCCGACCATCAACCACTCATTTATACTAATCCTGCACTAATCCCGTATTCCTATCACATCCCCACCTGTCCCTATATATTTCCCTACCACCTACCTATACTAGTGTCAATTTATAATGGCCAATTAACCTATCAGCCTGCAAGTCTTTGGCATGTGGGTAGAAACGGAGCACACGGAGGAAACTCACGTTGACACAGGGAGAACTTGCGAACTCCGCACAGGCAGTACCCAGAATCGAGCCCGGGTCCCTGGAGCTGTGATGCTGCTAAACACTGTGCCAATGTGCCGCCCAGTGTGTGTCTGTGCAACTGGGTATCAGTATATGTCTTTGTTAGTTGGTGTCAGTGTATGTCTGTGTTACTTGGTGTAAGTGTGTGTCTTTGTTACTTGGTGTAATTGTATGTCTTTGTTACTTGGTGTCAGTGTATGTCTGCGTTACTTGGTGTAAGTGTATGTCTTTGTTACTTGGTGTCAGTGTATGTCTTTGTGACGTGGTGTCATTGTCTGCCTTTGTTACTGGGTGTCAGTGTCTGTCTTCTTTACTTGGTGTCAGTGTTTGTCTTTGTTACTGGGTGTCAGTGTCTGTCTTTGTGACTTGGTGTCAGTGTATGTCTTTGTTACTTGGTGTCAGTGTATGTCTTTGTTACTTGGTGTAAGTGTGTGTCCGTGTTACTGGGTATCAGTGTATATCTTTGTTACTTGGTGTCAGTGTGTGTCTGTGTTACAGGGTATCAGTGCATGTCTTTGCTACATGGTGACAGTGCATGTCTGTGTTACTTGGTGTAAGTGTATGTCTTTGTTACTTGGTGTAATTGTATGTCTTTGTTACTTGGTGTCAGTGTATGTCTGTGTTATTTGGTGTAAGTGTATGTCTTTGTTAGTTGGTGTCAGTGTATGTCTTTGTTACTTGGTGTAAGTGTGTGTCTGTGTTACTTGGTGTAAATGTGTGTCTGTGTTCCTTGGTATCAGTGTATGTCTTTGTTCCTTGGTGTAAGTGTGTGTCTGTGTTACTGGGTAACAGTGTATGTCTTTGTTACTTGGTGTCAGTTTATGTCTGTGTTACTTGGTGTCAGTGTATGTCTTTGTTACTGTGTATCAGTGGTTCTCTGTGTTACTGCGTGTCAGTGTGTGTTTGTTTGTGTTACTGGGTGTCAGTGTGTGTCTGTGACACTAGGTGTCAGTATTTAGTTTAGTTTCAAGATACAGCACTTAAACAGGCCCTTCGGCCAACCGAGTCTGTGCCGACCATCAACCACACATTTATACTAATCCTACACTAATCCCGTATTCCTATAACATCCCCACCTGTCCCTGTATATTTCCCGACCACCTACCTATACTAGGGTCAATTTATAATGGCCAATTAACCGATCAACCTGCAAGTCTTTGGCATATGGGATGAAACCGGAGCACCCGGAGAAAACTCACGCAGACACAGGGAGAACTTGCAAACTCCGCACAGGCAGTACCCAGAATCGAGCCCGGGTCGCTGGAGCTGTGAGGCTGCTAACCACTGTGCCAATGTGCCGCCCAGTGTATGTCTGTGCTACTGGGTATCAGTGTATGTCTTTGTTACTTGGTTTCATTGTATGTCTGTGTTGCTTGGTGTAAGTGTGTGTCTGTGTTACTTGGTATCAGTGTATGTCTTTGTTACTTGGTGTATGTGTGTATCTGTGTTACTGGGTAACTGTGTATGTCTTTGTTACTTGGTGTCAGTGTATGTCTGTGTTACTTGTTGTAAGTGTGTGTCTTTGTTACTTGGTGTAATTGTATGTCTTTGTTACTTGGTGTCAGTGTATGTCTGTGTTAATTGGTGTAAGTGTATGTCTTTGTTACTTGGTGTCAGTGTATGCCTTTGTGACGTGGTGTCAGTGTATGTCTTTGTTACTTGGTGTAAGTGTGTGTCTTTGTTACTTGGTGTAATTGTATGTCTTTGTTACTTGGTGTCAGTGTATGTCTGTGTTAATTGGTGTAAGTGTATGTCTTTGTTACTGGGTGTCAGTGTCTGTCTCTGTGACTTGATGTCAGTGTATGTCTTTGTTACTTGGTGTAAGTGTGTGTCTGTGTTACTGGGTATCAGTGCATGTATTTGCTACATGGTGACAGTGTATGTCAATGTTACTTGGTGTAAGTGTGTGTCTTTGTCATGTGGTGTAATTGTATGCCTTTGTTACTTGGTGTCAGTGTATGTCTTTGTTACTTGGTGTAAGTGCGTGTCTGTGTTACTTGGTGTAAGTGTGTGTCTGTGTTACTTGGTATCAGTGTATGTCTTTGTTACTTATTGTAAGTGTGTGCCTGTGTTACTGGGTTACAGTGTATGTCTTTGTTACTTGGTGTCAGTGTATGTCTGTGTTACTTGGTGTAAGTGTGTGTCTTTGTTACCTTGTGTAATTGTATGTCTTTGTTACTTGGTGTCAGTGTATGTCTTTGTTACTTGGTGTAAGTGAGTGCCTGTGTTACTTGGTGTATGTGTATGCCTTTGTTACTTGGTGTCAGTGTATGACTTTGTTTCTTGGTGACAGTGTGTGTCTGTGTGTCAGTGTATGTCTTTGTTACTGTGTATCAGTGTTTCTCTATGTTACTGGGTGTCAGTGTGTGTTTGTTTGTGTTACTGGGTGTCAGTATTTAGTTTAGTGAAACAGCACTGAAACAGGCCTTTCGGCCAACCGAGTCTGTGCCGACCATCAACCACTCATTTATACTAATCCTACACGAATCCCGTATTCCTATCACATCCCCACCTGTCCCTATATATTTCCCTACCACCTACCTATACTAGTGTCAATTTATAATGGCCAATTAACCTATCAGCCTGCAAGTCTTTGGCATGTGGGTAGAAACGGAGCATCACGGAGGAAACTCACGTTGACACAGGGAGAACTTGTAAACTCCGCACAGGCAGTACCCAGAATCGATCCCGGGTCCCTGGAGCTGTGAGGCTGCTAACCACTGTGCCAATGTGCCGCCCAGTGGGTGTCTGTGCTACTGGGTATCAGTATATGTCTTTGTTAGATGGTGTCAGTGTATGTCTGTGTTCCTTGGTGTAAGTGTATGTCTTTGTTACTTGGTGTAATTGTATGTCTTTGTTACTTGGTGTAAGTGTGTGTCTGTGTTACTGGGTAACAGTGTATGTCTTTGTTACTTGGTGTCAGTGTATGTCTGTGTTACTTGGTGTAAGTATGTGTCTTTGTTACTTGGTGTAATTGTATGTCTTTGTTACTTGGTGTCAGTGTATGTCTGTGTTACTTGGTGTAAGTGTATGTCTTTGTTACTTGGTGTCAGTGTATGTCTTTGTTACTTGGTGTAAGTGTGTGTCTGTGTAACTTGGTGTAAGTGTGTATCTGTGTTACTTGGTATCAGTGTATGTCTTTGTTACTTATTGTAAGTGTGTGCCTGTGTTACTGGGTTACAGTGTATGTCTTTGTTACTTGGTGTCAGTGTATGTCTGTGTTACTTGGTGTAAGTGTGTGTCTTTGTTACCTTGTGTAATTGTATGTCTTTGTTACTTGGTGTCAGTGTATGTCTTTGTTACTTGGTGTAAGTGAGTGCCTGTGTTACTTGGTGTAAGTGTATGCCTTTGTTACTTGGTGTCAGTGCATGTCTTTGTTACTTGGTGTCAGTGTATGTCTTTGTGACGTGGTGTCATTGTCTGCCTTTGTTACTGGGTGTCAGTGTCTGTCTTCTTTACTTGGTGTCAGTGTTTGTCTTTGTTACTGGGTGTCAGTGTCTGTCTTTGTGACTTGGTGTCAGTGTCTGTCTTTGTTACTTGGTGTCAGTGTATGTCTTTGTTACTTGGTGTAAGTGTGTGTCTGTGTTACTGGGTATCAGTGTATATCTTTGTTACTTGGTGTAAGTGTGTGTCTGTGTTACAGGGTATCAGTGCATGTCTTTGCTACATGGTGACAGTACATGTCTGTGTTACTTGGTGTAAGTTTGTGTCTTTGTTACTTGGTGTAATTGTATGTCTTTGTTACTTGGTGTCAGTGTATGTCTGTGTTATTTGGTGCAAGTGTATGTCTTTGTTAGTTGGTGTCAGTGTCTGTCTTTGTTTCTTGGTGTAAGTGTGTGTCTGTGTTACTTGGTGTAAATGTGTGTCTGTGTTACTTGGTATCAGTGTATGTCTTTGTTCCTTGGTGTAAGTGTGTGTCTGTGTTACTGGGTAACAGTGTATGTCTTTGTTACTTGGTGTCAGTTTATGTCTGTGTTACTTGGTGTCAGTGTATGTCTTTGTTACTGTGTATCAGTGGTTCTCTGTGTTACTGGGTGTCAGTGTGTGTTTGTTTGTGTTACTGGGTGTCAGTGTGTGTCTGTGACACTAGGTGTCAGTATTTAGTTTAGTTTGAAGATACAGCACTTTAACGGGCCCTTCGGCCAACCGAGTCTGTGCCGACCATCAACCACACATTTATACTAATCCTACACTAATCCCGTATTCCTATCACATCCCCACCTGTCCCTATATATTTCCCGACCACCTACCTATACTAGGGTCAATTTATAATGGCCAATTAACCGATCAACCTGCAAGTCTTTGGCATATGGGATGAAACCGGAGCACCCGGAGAAAACTCACGCAGACACAGGGAGAACTTGCAAACTCCGCACAGGCAGTACCCAGCATCGAGCCCGGGTCCCTGGAGCTGTGAGGCTGCTAACCACTGTGCCAATGTGCCGCCCAGTGTGTGTCTGTGCTACTGGGTATCAGTGTATGTCTTTGTTACTTGGTGTCATTGTATGTCTGTGTTACTTGGTGTAAGTGTGTGTCTGTGTTACTTGGTATCAGTGTATGTCTTTGTTACTTGGTGTATGTGTGTGTCTGTGTTACTGGGTAACTGTGTATGTCTTTGTTACTTGGTGTCAGTGTATGTCTGTGTTACTTGTTGTAAGTGTGTGTCTTTGTTACTTGGTGTAATTGTATGTCTTTGTTACTTGGTGTCAGTGTATGTCTGTGTTACTTGGTGTAAGTGTGTGTCTTTGTTACTTGGTGTCAGTGTATGTCTTTGTTACTTGGTGTAAGTGTGTGTCTGTGTTACTGGGTGTCAGTGTATGTCTTTGTTACTGGGTGTCAGTTTGTGTCTGTGACACTAGGTGTCAGTATTTAGTTTAGTTTAGAGATACAGCACTGAAACAGGCACTTCGGCCCACCGAGTCTGTGCCGACCATCAACCCCCCATTTATACTAATCCTACACTAATCCCGTATTCCTATCAACAACTTTGCTTCCAATTTCCACCCTTCTCTCACCTTTACATGGTCCATCTCTGACACTTCCCTTCCCTTCCTCGACTTCTCTGTCTCCATCTCTGGGGATAGGTTGTCTACCAATATCCATTATAAGCCCACTGACTCCCACAGCTATCTCGACTACACTTCTTCACACCCTACCTCCTGTAAGGACTCCATTCCATTCTCCCAGTTTCTCCGTCTCCGACGCATCTGCTCTGATGATGCTACCTTCCATGACGGTGCTTCTGATATGACCTCCTTTTTCCTCAACCGAGGATTTCCCCCCACTGTGGTTGACAGGGCCCTCAACCGTGTCCGACCCATTCCCCGCACCTCTACGCTCACCCCTTCCCCTCCCTCCCAGAATCGTGACAGGGTTCCCCTTGTCCTCACTTTTCATCCCTCCAGCCTACATATCCAAAGGATCATCCTCCACCATTTTCACCACCTCCAGCGTGATGCCACTACCACTCGCATCCTCCCCTCCCTTCCCCTGTCAGCATTCCGAAGGGATCGTTCCCTCCGCGACACCCTGGTCCACTCCTCCATTACCCCCACCACCTCGTCCCCGTCCCATGTCACCTTCCATTGCAATCGCAGGAGGTGTAATACCTGTCCATTTACCTCCTCTCTCCTCACTATCCCAGGCCCCAAACACTCCTTTCAGGTGAAGCAGCGATTTACTTGTACTTCTTTCAATGTAGTATACTGCATTCGCTGCTCACAGTGTGGTCTCCTCTACATTGGGGAGACCAAGGGCAGACTGGGTGACCGCTTTGCGGAACATCTCCGCTCAGTCCGCAAGCAGGACCCTGAGCTTCCGGTTGCTTGCCATTTCAACACTCGCCCTGCTCTCATGCTCACATCTCTGCCCTGGGATTGCTGCAGTGTTCCAGTGAACATCAACGCAAGCTCGAGGAACAGCATCTCATCTACCGATTAGGCACACTACAGCCTGCCGGAATGAACATTGAGTTCAATAATTTCAGAGCATGACAGCCCCTCACTTTACTTTCATTTTTTGTCATTTTTAGTTATTGTTTCTTCCTTTTTTTTGCATTCCTTTTTACATTTTTTACAATCTTTTTTGGCATTTATTTCATTTCATCTTAGTTTGTTCAGTTTGCTTACCCATTGTTTTTTTCAGGTTGTTCTTCTTCAGGTTTGCACTTGCTGATGTTCAATATTCAGTATATTCACACCTAATCTGTACTAATGCTTTGTCTTTCAACACACCATTAACATATTGTTTGCCTTTGCTCCGTGACCTTTTGGTCAGCTATGTGGCCTGGTCCAATCTGCACCTTCTCCTTTGTTATCTCTTGCCCAACCCCCACCTCACTTGTTTATAATCTGTGACTTTTCTAATATTTGTGAGTTCCGAAGAAGGGTCACTGACCCGAAACGTTAACTCTGCTTCTCTTTCCACAGATGCTGCCAGACCTGCTGAGTGAATCCGGCATTTCTTGTTTTTGTTTCAGATTTCCAGCATCCGCAGTATTTTGCTTTTATTTTAGTGTTTAATTCACTGCCACTTCTCTTCCAGGAATGCCTACCTTGAAGAAGTTATGCTCTTCTCTCCGACGGGATTTTCGTTTGTCTCTTTTACCTTGTTCACCTTGATTGCTTTCGACTTCCCACCTGGTGTTTGATAAGGTATCTACCAAAACCCGTTTTCACAGCCACATCTCCTTCCTCAGTGACTGTCTCCGGCTCCGACTGATTCCACGTGGATTCCAACTGCAGTTTCACGCATCATGCTTTGAAACCACCCAGGACCACAGGTATCACCGAGAAATACAACGTTCCTCGGACTGCTACTCTCGCCGCATCCTGAGATCCACACTCAGTGCTATGCGCCACCATATGCACACACTGGACCTCTCTCTCCAGCAGCACCATCTCACCTTATCTCAAATCTGTTCTACTCCGCAGTTTCATCTCACCTTACGTCTCATCCGACGCATTAACAAAAAACTTTTTTTCTTCCTTTCAGGTGTTAAGGAACGCAAGCTCCAGCAGCTGATGGGGACTAATGCCCCTCCAGATCCTCCTTCCGCTTCACTTCCCTCTGACCCCACCCCTTCTGATCTGACCCCTTGCCGTGTATTCACTATACCCTCTGACCTCCCCCTCTCTGATGCTGAGCGTTCTGTACTCAGCAAAGGTCTCAGTTTTATCCCCTTACGCCCCCACCTCAATGAATTTCGCGCTCGGCATGACGTTGAGCTCTTCTTCCGTCGCCTCCGCCTCCGGGCTCACTTCTTCGACCAGGAGTCCTCCCCCCGACCAGCAGACCCATTCACCCGCCTCCAGCATTCTCCCTCTACCTGGACCCCTCACCCTGGCCTCTTACCCGCTCTTGATCTCTTCATTGAAAACTGTCGGCGAGACATTGGTCGTCTCAATTTCTCTGCCCCCCTCACTCACTCTAACCTGTCCCCTCTCTGGACTTGAGGCACTCCGTTCTCTCAGGTCTAACCCCGACATGGTCATCAAACCTGCAGACAAGGGTGGTGCTGTTGTATGGCGTACCGACCTCTACCTTGCAGAAGCTCAATGCCAACTCACAGACACCTCTTCCTACCTCCCTCTGGACCATGACCCCACCACCGAACATCAAGCCACCGTCCAAAGGACTGTCACTGAACTCATCTCCTCTGGAGATCTTCCCTCTCCAGCTTCCAAACTCATAGTCCCGCAACCCCGGACAGCCCGCTTCTCCCTCCTTCCCAAAATCCACAAACGGGACTGTCCCGGCAGACCCATTGTGTCAGCCTGCTCCTGCCCAACTGAACTTATTTCTTCCTATCTAGACTCTATCTTTTCTCCGCTGGTCC
This sequence comes from Heterodontus francisci, assembly GCF_036365525.1. Taxonomy (NCBI): domain Eukaryota; kingdom Metazoa; phylum Chordata; class Chondrichthyes; order Heterodontiformes; family Heterodontidae; genus Heterodontus; species Heterodontus francisci. The sequence continues at coordinate 4,280,436 of NW_027140330.1, forward strand.
AGTCTCTTCCCACCTACATCCGTGACTCTTCTGACGCCCTACGTCATTTTGACAATTTCCAGTTTCCTGGTCCCAACCGCCTCCTCTTCACTATGGACGTTCAATTGCTCTACACCTCCATCCCCCACCAGGATGGTTTGAGGGCTCTCCGCTTCTTCCTGGAACAGAGGCCCAACCAGTCCCCATCCACCAACACCCTCCTCTGCCTGGCTGAACTTGTTCTCACATTGAACAACTTCTCCTTCAACTCCATGCATTTCCTTCAAGTAAAAGGTGTCGCTATGGGTACCCGCATGGGTCCTAGTTATGCCTATCTTTTTGTGGGATATGTCGAGCATTCTTTTTTCCAGTCCTACTCAGGCCCCCTCCCCCAACTCTTTTTCCGGTACATTGATGACTGTATCGGTGCCGTTTCCTGCTCCCGCCCCGAACTAGAAAACTTTATCAACTTTGCTTCCAATTTCCACCCTTCTCTCACCTTTACATGGTCCATCTCTGACACTGCCCTTCTCTTCCTCGACTTCTCTGTCTCCCTCTCTGGGGATAGGTTGTCTACCAATATCCAATATAAACACACTGACTCCCACAGCTACCTCGACTACACTTCTTCACACCCTACCTCCTGTAAGTACTCCATTCCATTCTCCCAGTTTCTCCGTCTCCGACGCATCTGCTCTGATGATGCTACCTTCCATGACGGTGCTTCCGATATGACCTACTTTTTCCTCAACCGAGGGTTTCCCCCCACTGTGGTTGACAGGGCCCTCAACCGTGTCCAACCCATTCACCGCACCTCTACCCTCACCCCTTCCCCTCCCTCCCAGAATATTGACAGGGTTCCCCTTGTCCTCACTTTTCATCCCTCCAGCCTACATATCCAAAGGATCATCCTCCGCCATTTTCGCCACCTCCAGCGTGATGCCACGACCAGTCGCATCTTCCCCTCCCTTCCCCTGTCAGCATTCCGAAGGGATCGTTCCCTCCGCGACACCCTGGTCCACTCCTCCATTACCCCCACCACCTCGTCCCCGTCCCAGGGCACCTTCCCTTGCAATCGCAGGAGGTGTAATATCTGCCCACTTACCTCCTCTCTCCTCACTATCCCAGGCCCCAAACACTCCTTTCAGGTGAAGCAGCGATTTACTTGTACTTCTTTCAATGTAGTATACTGTATTCGCTGCTCACAGTGTGGTCTCCTCTACATTGGGGAGACCAAGTGCAGACTGGGTGACCGCTTTGCGGAACATCTCCGTTCACGTCCCTATATATTTCCCTACCACCTACCTATACTAGGGGCAATTTATGATGGCCAAATAACCTATCAACCTGCAAGTCTTTGGCATGTGGGAGGAAACCGGAGCACCCGGAGGAAACTCATGCAGACACAGGGAGAACTTGCAAACTCCGCACAGGCAGTACCCAGAATTGTTCCCGGGTCCCTGGAGCTGTGAGGCTGCGGTGCTAACCATTGCGCCAATGTGCCCCCCCCCCCCCCCCACCCGAGTGTGTGCCTGTGTTACTGGGTATCAGTGTATGTCTTTGTTAATTGGTTTCAGTGTATGTCCGTGTTACTTGGTGTAAGTGTGTGTCTGTGTTACTGGGTGTCAGTGTATGTCTTTGTTACTGGGTGTCAGTGTCTGTCTTTGTTACTTGGTGTAAGTGTGTGTCTGTGTTACTGGGTGTCAGTGTATGTCTGTGTTACTTGGTGTAAGTGTGTCTCTGTGTTACTGGGTATCAGTATATGTCTTTGTTACTTGGTGTCAGTGTATGTCAAACTACTTGGTGTGAGTGTATGTCTTTGTTACTTGGTGTAATTGTCTGTCTTTGTTACTTGGTGTCAGTGTATGTCTTTGTTACTTGGTGTCAGTGCATGTCTTTGTTACTTGGTGTCAGTGTATGTCTTTGTGACTTGGTATCAGTGTATGTCTTTGTGACTTGCTGTCAGTGTATGTCTTTTTTTCTGAGTGTGAGTGTGTGTCTGTGTTACTTGGTGTCAGTGTATGTCATTGTTACTGTGTATCAGTGTTTCTCTGTGTTACTGGGTGTCAGTGTATGTTTGTTTGTGTTACTGGGTATCAGTGCATGTCTGTGTGACTTGGTATCAGTGTATGTCTTTGTTACTGGGTGTCAGTGTGTGTCTGTGTTACTTGGTGTCAGTGCATCAGTGTTTCTCTGTGTGACTGGGTGTCAGTGTGTGTTTGTTTGTGTTACTGGGTGTCAGTGACACTAGGTGTCAGTATTTAGTTTAGTTTAGAGATACAGCACTTAAACAGGCCCTTCGTCCCACCGAGTCTGTGCCGACCATCAACCACCCATTTATACAAATCCTACACTAATCCCGTATTCCTAACACATCCCCACCTATCCCTATATATTTCCCTACCGCCGACCTATACTGGGGGCAATTTATGATGGCCAATTAACCTATCAACCTGCAAGTCTTTGGCATGTGTGAGGAAACCGGAGCACCCGGAGGAAACCAACGCATAAACAGGAAGAACTTGCAAACTCCGCACAGGCAGTACCCAGAATCGAACCCGGGTCCCTGGAGCTCTGAGGCTGCGGTGCCAACCACTGCGCCAATGTGCCCCCCCCCCCACTGTGTGCCTGTGTTACTGGGTATCAGTGTACGTCTTTGTTACTTGGTGTCAGTGTATGTCTGTGTTACTTTGTGTAAGTGTGTGTCTGTGTTTCAGGGTATCAGTGTATGTCTTTGTGACTTGGTGTCAGTGTATGTCTCTGTTACTCGGTGTCAGTGTGTGTCGTTGTGACTTGGTGTCAGTGTATGTCTTTGTTACTTGGTGTAAGTGTGTGTCTGTGTTACTGGGTATCAGTGTATGTCTTTTTTAATTGGAGTCAGTGTTTGTCTGTGTTACTTGGTGTCAGTGTGTTTGTTTGTGTTACTGGGTGTCAGTGTGTGTCTGTGTTCCTTGGTGTAAGGGTGTGTCTTTGTTACTTGGTGTCCGTGTGTGTCTGTGTTACTGGGTGTCAGTGTATGTCTTTGTTACTGGGTGTCAGAGTAAAACTTTGTTATTTGGTATAAGTGTGTGTCTGTGTTACTGGGTATCAGTGTCTGTCTTTGTTACTTGGTGTAAGTGTGTGCCTGTGTTACTGGGTATCAGTGTATGTCTTTGTTATTTGGTGTCAGTGTATGTCAAAATATTTGGTGTAAGTGTCTGTCTTTGTTACTTGGTGTCAGTGTATGTCTGTGTTACTTGGTGTAAGTGTGTGTCTTTGTTACTTGGTGTAAGTGTATGTCTTTGTTACTTGGTGTCAGTGTATGTCTTTGTTACTTGGTGTAAGTGTGTGTCTGTGTTACTTTGTGTCAGTGTATGTCTTTGTTACTGGGTGTCAGTGTATGTCTTTGTTACTTGGTGTAAGTGTGTGTCTGTGTTACTGGGTATCAGTGTCTGTCTTTGTTACTTGATGTAAGTGTGTGTCTGTGTTACTGGGTATCAGTGTATGTCTTTGTTACTTGGTGTCAGTGTATGTCTGTGTTACTTGGTGTCAGTGTGTTTGTTTGTGTTACTGGGTGTCTGTGTGTGTGTATGTGTTACTTGGTGTCAGTGTGTGTCTTTGTTACTCGATGTCCGTGTGTGTCTGTCTTACTGGGTGTCAGTGTGTGTCTTTGTGACTTGGTGTCAGTGTATGTCTTTGTTCCTTGGTGTAAGTGTGTGTCTGTGTTACTGGGTATCAGTGTATGTCTTTGTTACTTGGTGTCAGTGTATGTCAAAATACTTGGTGTATGTGTATGTCTTCGTTACTTGGTGTCAGTGTATGTCTTTGTTACTTGGTGTCAGTGTATGTCTGTGTTACTTGGTGTAAGTGTGTGTCTGTGTTACTGGGTATCAGTGTATGTCTTTGTGACTTGGTGTCAGTGTATGTCTTTGTTACTGGGTGTCAGTGTGTGTCTTTCTGACTTTGTGTCAGTGTATGTCTTTGTTACTTGGTGCAAGTGTGTGTCTTTGTTACTTGGTGTAAGTGTATGTCTTTGTTACTTTGTGTCAGTGTCTCTCTGTGTTACTTGGTGTAAGTGTGTGCCTGTGTTACTGAGTATCAGTGTATGTCTTTGTTACTTGGTGTCAGTGTATGTCTGTGTCACTTGGTGTAAGTGTGTTTGTTTGTGTTACTGGGTGTCAGTGTGTGTCTTTGTTACTTGGTGTAAGTGCATGTCTTTGTTACTTGGTGTCAGTGTATGTCTTTGTTACTTGGTGTCAGTGTATGTCTGTGTTACTTGGTGTAAGTGTGTGCCTGTATTACTGGGTATCAGTGTATGTCTTTGTTACTTGGTGTCAGTGTATGTCTGTGTTACTTGGTGTAAGTGTGTGTCTGTGTTACTGGGTGTCAGTGTGTTTCTGTGTTACTTGGTGTAAGTGTGAGTCTTTGTTACTTGGTGTCAGTGTATGTCTTTGCTACTTGGTGTCAGTGTATGCCTGTGTTACTTGGTGTAAGTGTGTGTCTGTGTTACTGGGTATCAGTGTATGTCTTTGTTACTTGGTGTAAGTGTGTGCCTTTGTTACTGGTTATCAGTGTATGTCTTTGTTACTTGGTGTCAATGTATGTCTTTGTTACTTGGTGTAAGTGTTTGTCTATGTTACTGGGTGTCAGTGTGTGTCTGTGTTACTTGGTGTAAGTGTGTGTCTTTTTTACTTGGTGTCCGTGTGTGTCTTTGTTACTTGGTGTCCGTGTGTGTCTGTGTTACTGGGTGCCAGTGTATGTCTTTGCTACTGGGTGTCAGTGTATGTCTTTTTTACTTGGTGTAAGTGTGTGTCTGTGTTACTGGGTATCAGTGTCTGTCTTTGTTACTTGGTGTCAGTGTATGTCTGTATTACTTGGTGCAAGTGTGTGTCTGTGTTACTGGGTATCAGTGTATGTCTTTGTGACTTGGTGTCATTGTATGTCTTTGTTACTGGTTGTCAGTGTGTGTCTTTGTGACTTGGTGTCAGTGTCTGTCTTTGTTACTTGGTGTCAGTGTATGTCTGTGTTACTTGGTGTCAGTGTGTTAGTTTGTGTTACTGGGTTTCAATGTGTGTCTGTGTTACTTGGTGTAAGTGTGTGTCTTTGTTACACGGTGTCCGTATGTGTCTGTGTTACTGGGTGTCAGTGTATGTCTTTGTTACTGGGTGTCAGTGTAATTCTTTGTTACTTGGTATAAGTTTGTGTCTGTGTTACTGGGTATCAGTGTCTGTCTTTGTTACTTGGTGTAAGTGTGTGTCTGTGTTACTGGGTATCAGTGCATGTCTTTGTTCCTTGGTGTCAGTGTGTCTCTGTGTTACTTGGTGTAAGTGTGTGTCTGTGTTACTGGGTATCAGTGTATGTCTTTGTGACTTGGTGTCAGTGTATGTCTTTGTTACTGGGTGTCAGTGTGTGTCTTTGTGACTTGGTGTCAGTGTATGTCTTTGTTACTTGATGTAAGTGTGTGTCTGTGTTGCTGGGTTTCAGTGTATGTCTTTGTTACTTGGTGTCAGTGTATGTCAACATACTTGGTGTCAGTGTATGTCTTTGTTACTTGGAGCAATTGTCTGCCTTTGTTACTTGGTGTCAGTGTATGTCTGTGTTACTTGGTGTAAGTGTATGTCTTTGTTACTTGGTGTCAGTGTATGTCTTTTTTACTTGGTGTCAGTGTTTGTCTGTGTTACTTGGTGTAAGTGTGTGCTTGTGTTACTGGGTATCAGTGTATGTCTTTGTTACTTGGTGTCAATGTATGTCTGTGTTACTTGGTGTAAGTGTGTGTCTGTGTTACTGGGTGTCAGTGTGTGTCTGTGCTACTTGGTGTAAGTGTGTGTCTTTTTTACTTGGTGTCCGTGTGTGTCTTTGTTACTTGGTGTCCGTGTGTGTCTGTGTTACTGGGTGTCAGTGTATGTCTTTGTTACTGGGTGTCAGTGTATGTCTTTGTTACTTGCTGTAAGTGTGTGTCTGTGTTACTGGGTATCAGTGTCTGTCTTTGTTACTTGGTGTAAGTGTGTGTCTGTGTTACTGGGTATCAGTGTATGTCTTTGTTACTTGGTGTCAGTGTATGTCTGTGTTACTTGGTGTAAGTGTGTGTCTGTGTTACTGGGTATCAGTGTATGTCTTTGTGACTTGGTGTCATTGTATGGCTTTGTTACTGGTTGTCAGTGTGTGTCTTTGTGACTTGGTGTCAGTGTATGTCTTTGTTACTTGTTGTAAGTGTGTGTCTGTGTTACTGGGTATCAGTGTATGTCTTTGTTACTTGTTGTAAGTGTATGTCAAAATACTTGGTGTAAGTGTATGTCTGTGTTACTTGGAGCAATTGTCTGCCTTTGTTACTTGGTGTCAGTGTATGTCTGTGTTACTTGGTGTAAGTGTATGTCTTTGTTACTTGGTGTCAGTGTATGTCTTTTTTACTTGGTGTCAGTGTTTGTCTGTGTTACTTGGCGTAAGTGTGTGCTTGTGTTACTGGGTATCAGTGTATGTCTTTGTTACTTGGTGTCAATGTATGTCTGTGTTACTTGGTGTAAGTGTGTGTCTGTGTTACTGGTTGTCAGTGTGTGTCTGTGTTACTTGGTGTAAGTGTGTGTCTTTTTTACTTGGTGTCCGTGTGTGTCTTTGTTACTTGGTGTCCGTGTGTGTCTGTGTTACTGGGTGCCAGTGTATGTCTTTGTTACTGGGTGTCAGTGTATGTCTTTGTTACTTGCTGTAAGTGTGTGTCTGTGTTACTGGGTATCAGTGTCTGTCTTTGTTACTTGGTGTAAGTGTGTGTCTGTGTTACTGGGTATCAGTTTATGTCTTTGTTACTTGGTGTCAGTGTATGTCTGTGTTACTTGGTGTCATTGTATGTCTTTGTTACTGGTTGTCAGAGTGTGTCTTTGTGACATGGTGTCAGTGTATGTCTTTGTTACTTGGTGTAAGTGTGTGTCTGTGTTACTGGGTATCAGTGTATGTCTTTGTTACTTGGTGTAAGTGTATGTCAAAATACTTGGTGTAAGTGTATGTCTTTGTTACTTGGAGCAATTGTCTGCCTTTGTTACTTGGTGTCAGTGTATGTCTGTGTTACTTGGTGTTAGTGTATGTCTTTGTTACTTGGTGTCAGTGTATGTCTTTTTTACTTGGTGTCAGTGTTTGTCTGTGTTACTTGGTGTAAGTGTGTGCTTGTGTTACTGGGTATCAGTGTATGTCTTTGTTACTTGGTGTCAATGTATGTCTGTGTTACTTGGTGTAAGTGTGTGTCTGTGTTACTGGGTGTCAGTGTGTGTCTGTGTTACTTGGTGTAAGTGTGTGTCTTTTTTACTTGGTGTCCGTGTGTGTCTTTGTTACTTGGTGTCCGTGTGTGTCTGTGTTACTGGGTGTCAGTGTATGTCTTTGTTACTGGGTGTCAGTGTATGTCTTTGTTACTTGCTGTAAGTGTGTGTCTGTGTTACTGGGTATCAGTGTCTGTCTTCGTTACTTGGTGTAAGTGTGTGTCTGTGTTACTGGGTATCAGTGTATGTCTTTGTTACTTGGTGTCTGTGTATGTCTGTGTTACTTGGTGTAAGTGTGTGTCTGTGTTACTGGGTATCAGTGTATGTCTTTGTGACTTGCTGTCATTGTATGTCTTTGTTACTGGTTGTCAGTGTGTGTCTTTGTGACTTGGTGTCAGTGTATGTCTTTGTTACTTGGTGTAAGTGTGTGTCTGTGTTACTGGGTATCAGTGTATGTCTTTGTTACTTGGTGCAAGTGTATGTCAAAATACTTGGTGTAAGTGTATATCTTTGTTAATTGGTGTCAGTGTATGTCTGTGTTACTTGGTGCAAGTGTGTGTCTTTGTTACTTGGTGTAAGTGGATGTCTGTGTTACTTGGTGCAAGTGTGTGTCTTTGTTACTTGGTGTCAGTGTATGTCTTTGTGACTTCGTGTCAGTGTATGTCTTTGTTACTGGGTGTCAGTGTTTGTCTGTGTTACTTGGTGTCAGTGTATGTCTTTGTTACTGTTTATCATTGTTTCTCTGTGTTACTGGGTGTCAGTGTGTGTTTGTTTGTGTTGCTGGGTGTCAGTGTGTATCTGTGACATTAGGTGTCAGTATTTAGTTTAGTTTGGAGAGACAGCACTTAAACAGGCCCTTCGGCCCACCGAGTCTGTGCCGACCATCAACCACCCATTTATGCTAATCCAACACTAATTCCGTATTCCGATCACATCTCCACCTGTCCCTATATATTTCCCTAAAAGCTACCTATACTAGGGGCAATTTATGATGGCCAATTAACCTATCAACCTGCAAGTCTTTGGCATGTGGAAGGAAACCGGAGCACCCGGAGGAAACTCACGCAGACACAGGGAGAAATTGCAAACTCAGCACAGGCAGTACCCAGAATCGAACCCGGGTCCCTGGAGCTGTGAGGCTGCGGTGCTAAACACTGCGCCAATGTCCCCCCCCCCCCCCCCCCCCCCCCCCCCCAGTGTTTGCCTGTGTTACTGGTTATCAGTGTATGTCTTTGTTACTTGGTGTCAGTGCATGTCTCTGTTACTTGGTTTCAGTGTGTTTGTTTGTGTGACTGGGTTTCATTGTGTGTCTGTGTTACTTGGTGGAAGTGTGTGTCTTTGTTACTCGGTGTCCGTATGTGTCTGTGTTAGTGGGTGTCAGTGTATGTCTTTGTTACTGGGTGTCAGTGTAATTCTTTGTTACTTGGTATAGGTTTGTGTCTGTGTTACTGGGTATCAGTGTCTGTCTTTGTTACTTGGTGTAAGTGTGTGTCTGTGTTACTGGGTATCAGTGCATGTCTTTGTTGCTTGGTGTCAGTGTATGTCTTTGTTACTGGGTGTCAGTGTGTGTCTTTGTGACATGGAGCAATTGTCTGTCTTTGTTACTTGGTGTCAGTGTATGTCAGTGTTACTGGGTATCAGTGTATGTCTTTGTTACTTGGTGTCAGTGTATGTCAAAATACTTGGTGTAAGTTTATGTCTTTGTTACTTGGTGCAATTGTCTTTCTTTGTTACTTGGTGTCAGTGTATGTCTGTGTTACTTGGTGTAAGTGTATGTATTTGTTACTTGGTGTCAGTGTATGTCTTTTTTACTTGGTGTCAGTGTATGTCTGTGTTACTTGGTGTAAGTGTGTGCCTGTGTTACTGGGTATCAGTGTATGTCTTTGTTACTTGGTGTCAATGTATGACTGTGTTACTTGGTGTAAGTGTGTGTCTGTGTTACTGGGTGTCAGTGTGTGTCTGTGTTACTTGGTGTAAGTGTGTGTCTTTTTTACTTGGTGTCCGTGTGTGTCTTTGTTACTTGGTGTCCGTGTGTGTCTGTGTTACTGGGTGTCAGTGTATGTCTTTGTTACTGGGTGTCAGTGTATGTCTTTGTTACTTGCTGTAAGTGTGTGTCTGTGTTACTGAGTATTAGTGTCTGTCTTTGTTACTTGGTGTAAGTGTGTGTCTGTGTTACTGGGTATCAGTGCATATCTTTGTTACTTGGTGTCAGTGTATGTCTGTGTTACTTGGTGTAAGTGTGTGTCTGTGTTACTGGGTATCAGTGTATGTCTTTGTGACTTGGTGTCATTGTATGTCTTTGTTACTGGTTGTCAGTGTGTGTCTTTGTGACTTGGTGTCAGTGTATGTCTTTGTTACTTGGTGTAAGTGTGTGTCAAAATACTTGGTGTAAGAGTATGTCTTTGTTAATTGGTGTCAGTGTACGTCTGTGGTACTTGGTGCAATTGTCTGTCTTTGTTACTTGGTGTAAGTGGATGTCTTTGTTACTTGGTGTCAGTGTATGTCTTTGTTACTTGGTGTCAGTGTGTATCTGTGTTACTGGTATCAGTGTATGTCTTTGTGAATTGGTATCAGTGTATATCTTTGTGACTTCGTGTCAGTGTATGTCTTTGTTACTGGGTGTCAGTGTGTGTCTGTGTTACTTGGTGTCAGTGTATGTCTTTGTTACTGTTTATCAGTGTTTCTCTGTGTTACTGGGTGTCAGTGTGTGTTTGTTTGTGTTGCTGGGTGTCAGTGTGTATCTGTGACACTAGGTGTCAGTATTTAGTTTAGTTTGGAGAGACAGCACTTAAACAGGCCCATCGGCCCACCGAATCTGTGCCGACCATCAACCACCCATTTATGCTAATCCTACACTAATTCCGTATTCCGATCACATCCCCACCTGTCCCTATATATTTCCCTACCACCTACCTATACTAGGGGCAATTTATGATGGCCAATTAACTTATCAACCTGCAAGTCTTTGGCATGTGGAAGGAAACCGGAGCACCCGGAGGAAATTCACGCAGACACAGGGAGAACTTGCAAACTCCGCACAGGCAGTACCCATAATCGAACCCGGGTCCCTGGAGCTGTGAGGCTGCGGTGCGAAACACAGCGCCAATGTCCCCCCCCCCACCCACCCAGTGTTTGCCTGTGTTACTGGTTATCAGTGTATGTCTTTGTTACTTGGTGTCAGTGTATGTCTGTGTTACTTGGTGTCAGTGTGTGTGTTTGTGTTACTGGGTTTCAGTGTGTGTCTGTGTTACTTGGTGTAAGTGTGTGTCCTTGTTACTCGGTGTCCGTATGTGTCTGTGTTCCTGGGTTTCAGTGTATGTCTTTGTTACTGGGTGTCAGTGTAATTCTTTGTTACTTGGAAGAAGTTTGTGTCTGTGTTACTGGGTATCAGTGTCTGTCTTTGTTACTTGGTGTAAGTGTGTGTCTGTGTTACTGGGTATCAGTGCTTGTCTTTGTTCCTTGGTGTCAGTGTATCTCTGTGTTACTTGGTGTAAGTGTGTGTCTGTGTTACTGGGTATCAGTGTATGTCTTTGTTACTGGGTGTCAGTGTGTGTCTTTGTGACTTGGTGTCAGTGTATGTCTTTTTTACTTGATGTAAGTGTGTGTCTGTGTTACTGGGTATCAGTGTATGTCTTTGTTACTTGGTGTCAGTGTATGTCTTTGTTACTTGGTGTAAGTGTATGTCTTTGTTACTTGGTGCAATTGTCTGTCTTTGTTACTTGGTGTCAGTGTATGTCTGTGTTACTTGTTGTAAGTGTATGTCTTTGATACTTGGTGTCAGTGTATGTCTTTTTTAGTTGGTGTCAGTGTATGTCTGTGTTACTTTGTGTCAATGTGTGCCTGTGTTTCTGGGTATCAGTGTATGTCTTTGTTACTTGGTGTCAATGTATGTCTGTGTTACTTGGTGTAAGTGTGTGTCTGTGTTACTGGGTGTCAGTATGTGTCTGTATTACTTGGTGTAAGTGTGTGTCTTATTTACTTGGTGTCCGTGTGTATCTTTGTTACTTGGTGTCCGTGTGTGTCTGTGTTACTGGGTGTCAGTGTATTTCTTTGTTACTGGGTGTCAGTGTCTGTCTTTGTTACTTGCAGTAAGTGTGTGTCTGTGTTCCTGTGTATCAGTGTCTGTCTTTGTTACTTGGTGTAAGTGTGTGTCTGTGTTACTGGGTATCAGTGTATGTCTGTGTTACTAGGTGTAAGTGTGTGTCTGTGTTACTGGGAATCAGTGTATGTCTTTGTGACTTGATGTCATTGTATGTCTTTGTTACTGGGTGTCAGTGTGTGTCTTTGTGACTTGGTGTCAGTGTATGTCTCTGTTACTTGGTGTAAGTGTGTGTCTGTGTTACTGGGTATCAGTGTATGTCTTTGTGACATGGTATCAGTGCATGTCTTTGTGACTTGGTGTCAGTGTATGTCTTTGTTACTGGATGTCAGTGTGTGTCTGTGTTACTTGGTGTCAGTGTATGTCTTTGTTACTGTTTATCAGTGTTTCTCTGTGTCACTGGGTGTCAGTGTGTGTTTGTTTGTGTTGCTGGGTGTCAGTGTGTATCAGTGACACTAGGTGTCAGTATTTAGTTTAGTTTCGAGAGACAGCACTGAAACAGGCCTTTCGGCCCACCGGGTCTGTGCCGACCATCCACCACCCAGTTATGCTAATCCTACACGAATACCGTATTCCGATCACATCCCCACCTGTCCCTATATATTTCCCTGCCACCTACCTATACTAGGGGCAGTTTATGATGGCCAATTAACCGATCAAACTGCAAGTCTTTGGCAAGTGGGAGGAAACCGGAGCACCCGGAGGAAACTCACGGAGACACAGGGAGAACTTGCAAACACCGCACAGGCTGTACCCAGAATCGAACCCGGGTCCCTGGAGCTGTGAGGCTGCGGTGCTAAACACTGCGCCAAAGTCCCACCACCACCCCCGCCCCCCAGTGTGTGCCTGTGTTACTGGGTAGCAGTGCATGTCTTTGTTACTTGGTGTCAGTGTATGTCTGTGTTACTTGGTGTCAGTGTGTTTGTTTGTGTTACTGGGTGTCAGAGTGTGTCTGTGTTACTGGGTGTCAGAGTGTGTCTGTGTTACTTGGTGTAAGTGTGTGTCTTTGTTCCTCGGTGTCCGTGTATTTCTGTGTTACTGGATGTCAGTGTATGTCTTTGTTAATGGGTGTCAGTGTATGTCTTCGTGACTTGGAGTCAGTGTATGTCTTTGTTACTTGGTGTAAGTGTCTGTCTGTGTTACTGGTTATCAGTGTGTGTCTTTGTTACTTGGTGTCAGTATATGTCAAAATACTTGGTGTAAGTGTATGTCTGTGTTACTTGGTGTACGTGTGTGTCTTTGTTACTTGGTGTAAGTGTATGTCTTTGTTACTTGGTGTCATTGTATGTCTTTGTTACTTGGTGTCAGTGTATGTCTGTGTTACTTGGTGTAAGTGTGTGCCTGTGTTACTGGGTATCAGTGTATGTCTTTGTTACTTGGTGTCAGTGTATGTCTGTGTTACTTGGTGTAAGTGTGTGTCTGTGTTACTGGGTGTCAGTGTGTTTCTGTGTTACTTGGTGTAAGTGTGTGTCTTTGTTACTTGGTGTCCATGTGTGTCTTTGTTACTTGGTGGCCGTGTGTGTCTGTGTTACTGGGTGTCAGTGTATGTCTTTGATACTGGGTGTCAATGTATGTCTTTGTTACTTGGTGTAAGTGTGTGTCTGTGTTACTGGGTGTCAGTGTCTGTCTTTGTTACTTGGTGTAAGTGTGTGTCTGTGTTACTGGGTATCAGTGTATGTCTTTGTTACTTGGTGTCAGTGTATGTCTGTGTTACTTGGTGTAAATGTGTGTCTGTGTTACTGGGTATCAGTGTATGTCTTTGTTACTTGGTGTCAGTGTATGTCAACTACTTGGTGTAAGTGTATGTCTTTGTTACTTGGTGTCAGTGTATGTCTGTGTTACTTGGTGCAAGTGTGTGTCTTTGTTACTTGGTGTAAGTGGATTTCTGTGTTACTGGGTATCAGTGTATGTCTTTGTTACTTGGTGTCAGTGTATGTCTTTGTTACTTGGTGTAAGTGTGTGTCTGTGTTACTGGATATCAGTGTATGTCTTTGTTACTTGGTGTCAGTGTATGTCAAATACTTGGTGTACGTGTATGTCTTTGTTACTTGGTGTCAGTGTATGTCTGTGTTACTTGGTGCAAGTGTGTGTCTTTGTTACTTGGTGTAAGTGGATTTCTTTGTTACTTGGTGTCAGTGCATGTCTTTGTTACTTGGTGTCAGTGTGTGTCTGTGTTAATGGGTATCAGTGTATGTCTTTGTGACTTGGTATCAGTGTATGTCTTTGTGACTTGGTGTCAGTGTATGTCTTTGTTACTTGGTGTCAGTGTGTGTCTGTGTTACTTGGTGTCAGTGTATGTCTTTGTTACTGTTTATCCGTGTTTCTCTGTGTTACTGGGTGTCAATGTGTGTGTTTGTTTGTTTTGCTGGGTGTAATTGTGTATCTGTGACACTAGGTGTCAGTATTTAGTTTAGTTTGGAGAGACAGCACTGAAACAGGTTCTTCGGCCCACCGAGTCTGTGCCGAACATCAACCAAATATTTATGCTAATCCTACACTAATTCCGTTTTCCGATCACATCCCCACCTGTACCTATATATTTCCCTACCACCTACCTATACTATGGGCAATGTATGATAGCCAATTAACCTATCAACCTGCAAGTCTTTGGCATGTGGGAGGAAACCGGAGCACCCGGAGGAAACTCACGCAGACACAGGGAGAACTTGCAAACTCCGCACTGGCAGTACCCAGAATCGAACCCGGGTCCCTGGAGCAGTGAGGCTGCGGTGCCAAACACTGCGCCAACGTCCCCCACCCCGCCCCCCCCCCCCGCCCCAGTGTGTGCCTGTGTTACTGGGTATCAGTGCATGTCTTTGTTACTTGGTGTCAGTGTATGTCTGTGTTACTTGGTGTCAGTGTGTTTGTTTTTGTTACTGGGTGTCAGTGTGTGTCTGTGTTACTTGGTGTAAGTGTGTGTCTTTGTTACTTGGTGTCCGTGTGTGTCTATGTTCCTGGATGTCAGTGTATGTCTTTGTTACTGGGTGTCAGTGTAAGTCTTTGTTACTTGGTGCAAGTGTGTGTCTGTGTTACTGGGTATCAGTGTATGTCTTTGTGACTTGGTGTCTGTGTATGTCTGTGTTACTTGGTGTAAGTGTGTGTCTGTGTTACTGGGTATCAGTGTATGTCTTTGTGACGTGGTGTCAGTGTATGTCTTTGTTACTTGGTGTAAGTGTATGTCTTTGTTAATTGGTGTCAGTGTGTGTCTTTGTTACTTGGTGTCCGTGTCTGTCTGTGTTACTGGGTATCAGTGTCTGTCTTTTTTACTTGGTGTAAGTGTGTGTCTGTGTTACTGGGTATCAGTGTATGTCTTTGTTGCTTGGTGTCAGTGTATGTCTGTGTTACTTGGTGTAAGTGTGTGTCTGTGTTACTGGGTATCAGTGTATGTCTTTGTGACTTGGTATCAGTGTATGTCTTTGTTACTGGGTGTCAGTGTGTGTCTTTGTGACTTGGTGTCAGTGTATGTCTTTGTTACTTGGTGTAAGTGTGTGTCTGTGTTACAGGGTATCAGTGTATGTCTTTGTTACTTGGTGTCAGTGTCTGTCAATATACTTGGTGTAAGTGTATGTCTTTGTTACTTGGTGTAAGTGTATGTCCGTGTTACTTGGTGCAAGTGTGTGTCTTTTTTACTTGGTGTAAGTGGATGTCTTTGTTACTTGGTGTCAGTGTATGTCTTTGTTACTTGGTGTCAGTGTATGTCTGTGTTACTAGGTGTAAGTGTATGACTTTGTTACTGGGTGTCAGTGTGTGTCTTTGTGACTTGGTGTCAGTGTATGTCTCTGTTACTTGGTGTAAGTGTGTGTCTGTGTTACTGGGTATCAGTGTATGTCTTTGTGACATGGTATCAGTGCATGTCTTTGTGACTTGGTGTCAGTGTATGTCTTTGTTACTGGATGTCAGTGTGTGTCTGCGTTACTTGGTGTCAGTGTATGTCTTTGTTACTGTTTATCAGTGTTTCTCTGTGTTACTGGGTGTCAGTGTGTGTTTGTTTGTGTTGCTGGGTGTCAGTGTGTATCAGTGACACTAGGTGTCAGTATTTAGTTTAGTTTCGAGAGACAGCACTTAAACAGGCCTTTCGGCCCACCGAGTCTGTGCCGACCATCAACCACCCAGTTATGCTAATCCTACACGAATACCGTATTCCGATCACATCCCCACCTGTCCCTATATATTTCCCTACCACCTACCTATACTAGGGGCAGTTTATGATGGCCAATTAACCGATCAAACTGCAAGTCTTTGGCAAGTGGGAGGAAACCGGAGCACCCGGAGGAAACTCACGGAGACACAGGGAGAACTTGCAAACTCCGCACAGGCTGTACCCAGAATCGAACCCGGGTCCCTGGAGCTGTGAGGCTGCGGTGCTAAACACTGCGCCAATGTCCGCCGCCCCGCCCCCCCAGTGTGTGCCTGTGTTACTGGGTATCAGTGTATGTCTTTGTCACTTGGTGTCAGTGTATGTCTGTGTTACTTGGTGTCAGTGTGTTTGTTTGTGCTACTGGGTGTCAGAGTGTGTCTGTGTTACTTGGTGTAAGTGTGTGTCTTTGTTCCTCGGTGTCTGTGTATTTCTGTGTTACTGGGTGTCAGTGTATGTCTTTGTTAATGGGTGTCAGTGTATGTCTTCGTGACTTGGAGTCAGTGTATGTCTTTGTTACTTGGTGTAAGTGTCTGTCTGTGTTACTGGGTATCAGTGTGTGTCTTTGTTACTTGGTGTCAGTGTATGTCAAAATACTTGGTGTAAGTGTATGTCTGTGTTACTTGGTGTACGTGTGTGTCTTTGTTACTTGGTGTAAGTGTATGTCTTTGTTACTTGGTGTCATTGTATGTCTTTGTTACTTGGTGTCAGTGTATGTCTGTGTTACTTGGTGTAAGTGTGTGCCTGTGTTACTGGGTATCAGTGTCTGTCTTTGTTACTTGGTGTCAGTGTATGTCTGTGTTACTTGGTGTAAGTGTGTGTCTGTGTTACTGGGTGTCAGTGTGTTTCTGTGTTACTTGGTGTAAGTGTGTGTCTTTGTTACTTGGTGTCCGTGTGTGTCTTTGTTACTTGGTGGCCGTGTGTGTCTGTGTTACTGGGTGTCAGTGTATGTCTTTGATACTGGGTGTCAGTGTATGTCTTTGTTACTTGGTGTAATTGTGTGTCTGTGTTACTGGGTGTCAGTGTCTGTCTTTGTTACTTGGTGTAAGTGTGTGTCTGTGTTACTGGGTATCAGTGTATGTCTTTGTTACTTGGTGTCAGTGTATGTCTGTGTTACTTGGTGCAAGTGTGTGTCTTTGTTACTTGGTGTAAGTGGATTTCTGTGTTACTGGGTATCAGTGTATGTCTTTGTTACTTGGTGTCAGTGTATGTCTTTGTTACTTGGTGTAAGTGTGTGTCTGTGTTACTGGGTATCAGTGTATGTCTTTGTTACTTGGTGTCAGTGTATGTCAAATACTTGGTGTAAGTGTATGTCTTTGTTACTTGGTGTCAGTGTATGTCTGTGTTACTTGGTGCAAGTTTGTGTCTTTGTTACTTGGTGTAAGTGGATTTCTTTGTTACTTGGTGTCAGTGCATGTCTTTGTTACTTGGTGTCAGTGTGTGTCTGTGTTAATGGGTATCAGTGTATGTCTTTGTGACTTGGTATCAGTGTATGTCTTTGTGACTTGGTGTCAGTGTATGTCTTTGTTACTTGGTGTCAGTGTGTGTCTGTGTTACTTGGTGTCAGTGTATGTCTTTGTTACTGTTTATCAGTGTTTCTCTGTGTTACTGGGTGTCAATGTGTGTGTTTGTTTGTTTTGCTGGGTGTCAGTGTGTATCTGTGACACTAGGTGTCAGTATTTAGTTTAGTTTGGAGAGACAGCACTGAAACAGGTTCTTCGGCCCACCGAGTCTGTGCCGAACATCAACCAAATATTTATGCTAATCCTACACTAATTCCGTTTTCCGATCACATCCCCACCTGTACCTATATATTTCCCTACCACCTACCTATACTATGGGCAATGTATGATAGCCAATTAACCTATCAACCTGCAAGTCTTTGGCATGTGGGAGGAAACCGGAGCACCCGGAGGAAACTCACGCAGACACAGGGAGAACTTGCAAACTCCGCACTGGCAGTACCCAGAATCGAACCCGGGTCCCTGGAGCAGTGAGGCTGCGGTACCAAACACTGCGCCAACGTCCCCCACCCCGCCCCCACCCCCCCGCCCCAGTGTGTGCCTGTGTTACTGGGTATCAGTGCATGTCTTTGTTACTTGGTGTCAGTGTATGTCTGTGTTACTTGGTGTCAGTGTGTTTGTTTTTGTTACTGGGTGTCAGTGTGTGTCTGTGTTACTTGGTGTAAGTGTGTGTCTTTGTTACTTGGTGTCCGTGTGTGTCTATGTTCCTGGATGTCAGTGTATGTCTTTGTTACTGGGTGTCAGTGTAAGTCTTTGTTACTTGGTGCAAGTGTGTGTCTGTGTTACTGGGTATCAGTGTATGTCTTTGTGACTTGGTGTCTGTGTATGTCTGTGTTACTTGGTGTAAGTGTGTGTCTGTGTTACTGGGTATCAGTGTATGTCTTTGTGACGTGGTGGTCAGTGTATGTCTTTGTTACTTGGTGTAAGTGTATGTCTTTGTTAATTGGTGTCAGTGTGTGTCTTTGTTACTTGGTGTCCGTGTCTGTCTGTGTTACTGGGTATCAGTGTCTGTCTTTTTTACTTGGTGTAAGTGTGTGTCTGTGTAACTGGGTATCAGTGTATGTCTTTGTTGCTTGGTGTCAGTGTCTGTCAATATACTTGGTGTAAGTGCATGTCTTTGTTACTTGGTGTCAGTGTATGTCTGTGTTACTTGGTGCAAGTGTGTGTCTTTTGTTACTTGGTGTAAGTGGATGTCTTTGTTACTTGGTGTCAGTGTATGTCTTTGTGACTTGGTATCAGTGTATGTCTTTGTGACTTGGTGTCAGTGTATGTCTTTGTTACTGGGTGTCTGTGTGTGTCTGTGTTACTTGGTGTCAGTGTATGTCTTTGTTACTGTTTATCAGTGTTTCTCTGCGTGACTGGGTGTCAGTGTGTGTTTGTTTGTGTGACTGGGTGTCAGTGTGTATCTGTGACACTAGGTGTCAGTATTTAGTTTAGTTTGGAGATACAGCACTTAAACAGGCCCTTCGGCCCACCGAGCCTGTGCCGACCGTCAACCACCCATTTATGCTAATCCTACACTAATTCCGTTTTCCGATCACATCCCCACCTGTACCTATATATTTCCCTACCACCTACCTATACTGTGGGCAAGTATGATAGCCAATTAACCTATCAACCTGCAAGTCTTTGGCATGTGGAAGGAAACCGGAGCACCCGGAGGAAACTCACGCAGACACAGGGAGAACTTGCAAACTCCGCACAGGCAGTACCCAGAATCGAACCCGGGTCCCTGGAGCTGTGAGGCTGCGGTGCTAAACACTGCGCCAATGTCCGCCGCCCCGCCCCCCCAGTGTGTGCCTGTGTTACTGGGTATCAGTGTATGTCTTTGTCACTTGGTGTCAGTGTATGTCTGTGTTACTTGGTGTCAGTGTGTTTGTTTGTGCTACTGGGTGTCAGAGTGTGTCTGTGTTACTTGGTGTAAGTGTGTGTCTTTGTTCCTCGGTGTCTGTGTATTTCTGTGTTACTGGGTGTCAGTGTATGTCTTTGTTAATGGGTGTCAGTGTATGTCTTCGTGACTTGGAGTCAGTGTATGTCTTTGTTACTTGGTGTAAGTGTCTGTCTGTGTTACTGGGTATCAGTGTGTGTCTTTGTTACTTGGTGTCAGTGTATGTCAAAATACTTGGTGTAAGTGTATGTCTGTGTTACTTGGTGTACGTGTGTGTCTTTGTTACTTGGTGTAAGTGTATGTCTTTGTTACTTGGTGTCATTGTATGTCTTTGTTACTTGGTGTCAGTGTATGTCTGTGTTACTTGGTGTAAGTGTGTGTCTGTGTTACTGGGTATCAGTGTCTGTCTTTGTTGCTTGGTGTCAGTGTAGGTCTGTGTTACTTGGTGTAAGTGTGTGTCTGTGTTACTGGGTATCAGTGTATGTCTTTGTGACTTGGTATCAGTGTATGTCTTTGTTACTGGGTGTCAGTGTGTGTCTTTGTGACTTGGTGTCAGTGTATGTCTTTGTTACTTGGTGTAAGTGTGTGTCTGTGTTACAGGGTATCAGTGTATGTCTTTGTTACTTGGTGTCAGTGTCTGTCAATATACTTGGTGTAACTGTATGTCTTTGTTACTTGGTGTCAGTGTATGTCTGTGTTACTTGGTGCAAGTGTGTGTCTTTGTTACTTGGTGTAAGTGGATGTCTTTGTTACTTGGTGTCAGTGTATGTCTTTGTTACTTGGTGTCAGTGTGTGTCTGTGTTACTGGTTATCAGTGTATGTCTTTGTGACTTGGTATCAGTGTATGTCTTTGTGACTTGGTGTCAGTGTATGTCTTTGTTACTGGGTGTCTGTGTGTGTCTGTGTTACTTGGTGTCAGTGTATGTCTTTGTTACTGTTTATTAGTGTTTCTCTGCGTTACTGGGTGTCAGTGTGTGTTTGTTTGTGTGACTGGGTGTCAGTGTGTATCTGTGACACTAGGTGTCAGTATTTAGTTTAGTTTGGAGATACAGCACTTAAACAGGCCCTTCGGCCCACCGAGCCTGTGCCGACCGTCAACCACCCATTTATGCTAATCCTACACTAATTCCGTATTCCGATCACATCCCCACCTGTCCCTACATATTTCCCTACCACCTACCTATACTAGGGGCAATTTATGATGGCCAATTAACCTATCAACCTGCAAGTCTTTGGCATGTGGGAGGAAACCGGAGCGCCCACAGGAAACTCACGCAGACACAGGGAGAACTTGCAAACTCCGCACAGGCAGAACCCAGAATCGAACCAGGGTCCCTGGAGCTGTGAGGATGCGGTGCTAAACACTGCGCCAATGTCCCACCCCACACCCCCACAGTGTGTGCCTGTGTTACTGGGTATCACTGTATGTCTTTGTTACTTGGTGTCAGTGTATGTCTGTGTTACTTGGTGTCAGTGTGTTTGTTTGTGTTACTGGGTGCCAGTGTGTGTCTATGTTACTTGGTGTAATTGTGTGTCTTTGTTACTTGGTGTCCGTGTGTGTCTGCGTTACTGGGTGTCAGTGTATGTCTTTGTTACTGGGTGTCAGTGTAACTCTTTGTTACTTGGTGTAAGTGTGTGTCTGTGTTACTGGGTATCAGTGTCTGTCTTTGTTACTTGGTGTAAGTGTGTGTCTGAGTTACTGGGTATCAGTGTATGTCTTTGTTACTTGTTGTCGGTGTATGTCTGTGTTACCTGGTGTAAGTGTGTGTCTCTGTTACTGGGTATCAGTGTATGTCTTTGTGACTTGGTGTCAGTGTATGTCTTTGTTACTTGGTGTAAGTGTGTGTCTGTGTTACAGGGTGTCAGTGTATGTCTTTGTTACTTGGTGTCAGTGTCTGTCAATATACTTGGTGTAAGTGTATGTCTTTGTTACTTGGTGTCTGTGTATGTCTGTGTTACTTGGTGCTAGTGTGTGTCTTTGTTACTTGGTGTAAGTGGCAGTCTTTGTTACTTGGTGTCAGTGTATGTCTTTGTTACTTGGTATCAATGTGTGTCTGTGTTACTGGTTATCAGTGTATGTCTTTGTGACTTGTTATCAGTGTATGTCTTTGTGACTTGGTGTCGGTGTATGTCTTTGTTACTGGGTGTCAGTGTATGTCTGTGTTACTTGGTGTAAGTGTGTGTCTGTGTTACTGGGTATCAGTGTATGTCTTTGTGACTTGGTGTCAGTGTCTGTCTTTGTTACTGGGTGTCTGTGTGTGTCTTTGTGACTTTGTGTCAGTGTATGTCTTTGTTACTTGGTGCAAGTGTGTGTCTTTGTTACTGGGTATCAGTGTATGTCTTTGTTACTTGGTTTCAGTGTATGTCAAAATACTTGGTGTAAGTGTATGTCTTTGTTTCTTGGTGTAATTGACTGTCTTTGTTACTTGGTGTCAGTGTATGTCTGTGTTACTTGGTGTAAGTGTGTGTCTTTGTTACTTCGTGTAAGTGTATGTCTTTGATACTTGGTGTCAGTGTATGTCTTTGTTACTTGGTGTCACTGTATGTCTGTGTGACTTGGTGTAAGTGTGTGCCTGTGTTACTGGGTATCTGTGTATGTCTTTGTTACTTGGTGTCAGTGTATGTCTTTGTTACTTGGTGTCCGTGTGTGTCTTTGTGACTTGGTGTCCGTGTGTGTCTGTGTTACTGGGTGTCAGTGTATGTCTTTGTTACTTGGTGTAAGTGTGTGTCTGTGTTACTGGGTATCAGTGTCTGTCTTTTTTACTTGGTGTAAGTGTGTGTCTGTGTTACTGGGTATCAGTGTATGTCTTTGTTACTTGGTGTCAGTGTATGTCTGTGTTACTTGGTGTAAGTGTGTGTCTGTGTTACTGGGTATCAGTGTGTGTCTGCGTTACTTGGTGTCAGTGTATGTCTTTGTTACTGGGTGTCTGTGTGTGTCTGTGTTACTTGGTGTCAGTGTATGTCTTTGTTACTTTTTATCAGTGTTTCTCTGTGTTTCTGGGTGTCACTGTGTGTTTGTTTGTGTTACTGGGTGTCAGTGTGTATCTGTGACACTAGGTGTCAGTATTTAGTTTAGTTTCGAGATACAGCACTGAAACAGGCCCTGCGGCCCACCGAGTCTGTGCCGACCATCAACCACCCATTTATGCTAATCCTACACTAATTCCGTATTCCTATCACATCCCCACCAGTCCCTATAAATTTCCCTGCCACCTACCTATACTAGGGGCAATTTATGATGGCCAATAAACCTATCAACCTGCAAGTCTTTGGCATGTGGGAGGAAAACGGAGCGCCCAGAGGAAACTCACGCAGACACAGGGAGAACTTGCAAACTCCGCACAGGCAATACCCAGAATCGAACCCGGGTCCCTGGAGCTGTGAGGCTGAGGTGCTAAACACTGCGCCAATGTCCCCCCTCCCCCCGCCCCCCCCCCCAGTGTGTCAGTGTTTGTCTTTGTTACTTGGTGTCAGTGTGAGTCTGTGTTACTTGGTGTCAGTGTATGTCTTTGTTACTGGTTGTCACTGTATGTCTTTGTTACATGGTGTCAGTGTGTGTCTTTGTTACTGGGTGTCAGTGTATGTCTGTTTTACTTGGTGTCAGTGTATGTCTTTGTTACTTGGTGTCAGTGTGTGTCTTTGTCACTGGGTGTCAGTGTATGTCTGTGTTACTTGGTGTCAGTGTGTGTCTGTGTTACTTGGTTTCAGTGTGTGTCTTTGTTACTGGGTGTCAGTGCATGCTTTGTTCCTTGGTGTCAGTGTATGTCTGTGTTACTTGGTGTCAGTGTATGTCTTTGTTACTTGGTGTCAGTGTGTGTCTTTGTTAATTGGGGTCAGTGTCTGTCTGTGTTACTGTGTGGCAGTGCATGTTTTTGTTATTTGGTGTAGGTGTATGTCTTTGTGACTTGGTGTCAGTGTATGTCTTTGATAACTGGTGTCAGTGTATGTCTTTGTTACTTATTGTCAGTGAGTGTCTGTGTTACTGGGTGTCAGTGTATGTCTTCGTTACTTGGTGTCAGTGCGTGTCTATGTTACTGGGTGTCAGTGTTTGTCTTTGTTACCTGGTGTCAGTGTTTGTCTTTGTTACTGGGTGTCAGTGTTTGTCTTTGTTACTTGGTATCAGTGAATGTCTTTCTTACTTGGTGTCAGTGTGTGTCTGTGTTACTTGGTGTCAGTGTTTGTCTTTGTTACTTGGTGTCAGTGTGAGTCTTTGTTAATGGGTGTCAGTGTATGTCTTTGGTACTTGGTGGAAGTATATGTCTTTGTGACTTGGTGTCAGTGCGTGTCTGTGTTACTGGGTGTCAGTGTTTGTCTTTGTTACTTGGTGTCAGTGTTTGTCTTTGTTACTTCGTGTCAGTGTATGTGTGTGATACTGGGTGTCAGTGTATGTCTTTGTTACTTGGTGTCAGTGTATGTCTTTATTACTTCGTGTCAGTGCATGTCTGTGATACTGGGTCTCAGTGCATGTCTTTTTACTTGGTGTCAGTGCTTGTCTTTGTTACTTCATGTCAGTGTATGTCTGTGTTGCTGGGTGTCAGTGTATGTCTTTGTTACTTGGTGTCAGTGTTTGTCTTTGTTAATTGGTGTCAGTGTTTGTCTTTGTTACTGGGTGTCAGTGTATGTCTTTGTTACTTGGTGTAAATATGTGTCTGTGTTACTGGGTATCAGTGTATGTCTTTGTTACTTGGTGTCAGTGTATGTCAAAATACTTGGTGTAAGTGTATGTCTTTGTTGCTTGGTGTCAGTGTATGTCTGTGTTACTTGGTGCAAGTGTGTGTCTTTGTTACTTGGTGTAAGTGGATGTCTTTGTTACTTGGTGTCAGTGTATGTCTTTGTTACTTGGTGTCAGTGTGTGTCTGTGTTACTGGGTATCAGTGTATGTCTTTGTGACTTGGTATCAGTGTATGTCTTTGTGACTTGGTGTCAGTGTATGTCTTTGTTACTGGGTGTCTGTGTGTGTCTGTGTTACTTGGTGTCAGTGTATGTCTTTGTTACTTTTTATCAGTGTTTCTCTGTGTTACTGGGTGTCACTGTGTGTTTTTTTGTGTTACTGGGTGTCAGTGTGTATCTGTGACACTAGGTGTCAGTATTTAGTTTAGTTTCGAGATACAGCACTGAAACAGGCCCTGCGGCCCACCGAGTCTGTGCCGACCATCAACCACCCATTTATGCTAATCCTACACTAATTCCGTATTCCGATCACATCCCCACCAGTCCCTATATATTTCCCTACCACCTACCTATACTAGGGGCAATTTATGATGGCCAATAAACCTATCAACCTGCAAGTCTTTGGCATGTGGGAGGAAAACGGAGCGCCCAACGGAAACTCACGCAGACACAGGGAGAACTTGCAAACTCCGCTCAGGCAGTACCCAGAATCGAACCCGGGTCCCTGGAGCTGTGAGGCTGCGGTGCTAAACACTGCGCCAATGTGCTCCCCCCCCCCCACCCCAGTGTGTCAGTGTTTGTCTTTGTTAGTTGGTGTCAGTGTGAGTCTGTGTTACTTGGTGTCAGTGTATGTCTTTGTTACTGGTTGTCAGTGTATGTCTTTGTTACTTGGTGTCAGTGTGTGTCTTTGTTACTGGGTGTCAGTGTATGTCTGTTTTACTTGATGTCAGTGTATGTCTTTGTTACTTGGTGTCAGTGTGTGTATTTGTTACTGGGTGTCAGTGTATGTCTGTGTTACTTGGTGCCAGTGTATGTCTTGGTGACTGGCTGTCAGTGTATGTCTTTGTTACTTGGTGTCAGTGTATGTCTTTGTTACTTGGTTTCATGTGTATCTTTGTCACTGGGTGTCAGTGTATGTCTGTGTGACTTGGTGTCAGTGTGTGCCTGTGTTACTTGGTTTCAGTGTGTGTCTTTATTTCTGGGTGTCAGTGTATGTCTTTGTTACTTGGTGTCAGTGTATGTCTGTGTTACTTGGTGTCAGTGTATGTCTTTGTTACTTGGTGTCAGTGTGTGTCTGTGTTACTTGGGGTCAGTGTCTGTCTGTGTTACTGGGTGGCAGTGCATGTCTTTGTTATTTGGTGTAGGTGTATGTCTTTGTGACTTGGTGTCAGTGTATGTCTTTGATAACTGGTGTCAGTGTATGTCTTTGTTACTTGGTGTCAGCGATTGTCTGTGTTACTGGGTGTCAGTGTATGTCTTTGTTACTTGGTGTCAGTGCGTGTCTATGTTACTTGGTGTCAGTGTTTGTCTTTGTTAATTGGTGTCAGTGTTTGTCTTTGTTACTGGGTGTCAATGTATGTCTTTGTTACTTGGTGTAAATATGTGTCTGTGTTACTGGGTATCAGTGTATGTCTTTGTTACTTGGTGTCAGTGTATGTCAAAATACTTGGTGTAAGTGTATGTCTTTGTTGCTTGGTGTCAGTGTGTGTCTGTGTTACTTTGTGTCAGTGTATGTCTTTGTTACTCGGTGTCAGTGCGTGTCTGTGTTCCTGGGTGCCAGTGTTTGTCTTTGTTACTTGGTGTCAGTGTGAGTCTGTGTTACTTGGTGTCAGTGTATGTCTTTGTTACTGGGTATCAGTGTGTGTCTTTGTTACTTGGTGTCAGTGTGTGTCTTTGTTACTTGGTGTCAGTGTGGGTCTTTGTTACTGGGTGTCAGTGTATGTCTGTGTTACTTGGTGTCAGTGTATGTCTTTGTGACAGGTTGTCAGTGTATGTCTTTGTTACTTGGTGTCAGTGTATGTCTTTGGTACTTGGTGTAAATATATATGTCTTTGTTGCTTGGTGTCAGTGCGTGTCTGTGTTACTGGGTGTCATTGTATGTCTGTGTTACTTGGTGTCAGTGTGTGTCTGTGTTACTTGGTTTCAGTGTGTGTCTTTGTTACTGGGTGTCAGTGTATGTCTTTGTTACTTGGTGTCAGTGTGTGTCTGTGTTACGTGGGGTCAGTGTCTGTCTGTGTTACTGGGTGGCAGTGCATGTCTTTTTTATTTGGTGTTGGTGTATGTCTTTGTGACTTGGTGACAGTGTATGTCTTTGATAACCGGTGTCAGTGTATGTCTTTGTTACTTGGTGTCAGTGAGTGTCTGTGTTACTGGGTGTCAGTGTATGTCTTTGTTACTTGGTGTCAGTGCGTGTCTATGTTACTGGGTGTCAGTGTTTGTCTTTGTTACCTGGTGTCAGTGTTTGTCTTTGTTACTGGGTGTCAGTGCATGTCTGTGTTACTGGGTGTCAGTGTTTGTCTTTGTTACTTGGTATCAGTGAATGTCTTTGTTACTTGGTGTCATTGTGTGTCTGTGTTACTTGGTGTCAGTGTTTGTCTTTGTTACTTGGTGTCAGTGTGAGTCTTTGTTACTTGGTGTCAGTGTATGTCTTTGGTACTTGGTGTAAGTATATGTCTTTGTTACTTGGTGTCAGTGCGTGTCTGTGTTACTGGGTGTCAGTGTTTGTCTTTGTTACTTGGTGTCAGTGTTTGTCTTTGTTACTTCGTGTCAGTGTATGTGTGTGATACTGGGTGCCAGTGTATGTCTTTGTTACTTCGTGTCAGTGCATGTCTGTGATACTGGGTCTCAGTGCATGTCTTTTTACTTGGTATCTGTGTATGTCTTTGTTACTTGGTGTCAGTGTGTGTCTTTGTCACTGGGTGTCAGTGTATGTCTGTGTTACTTGGTGTCAGTGTGTGTCTGTGTTACTTGGTTTCAGTGTGTGTCTTTGTTACTGGGTGTCAGTGTATGTCTTTGTTACTTGGTGTCATGGTATGTCTGTGTTACTTGGTGTCAGTGTATGTCTTTGTTACTTCGTGTCGGTGTATGTCTTTGTTACTTGGTGTAAGTGTATGTCATTGTTACTTGGTGCCAGTGTCTGTCTGTGTTACTGGGTGGCAGTGCATGTCTTTGTTATTTGGTGTAGGTGTATGTCTTTGTGACTTGGTGTCAGTGTATGTCTTTGTTAATTGGTGCCAGTGAGTGTCTGTGTTACTGGGTGTCAGCGTATGTCTTTGGTACTTGGTGTCAGTGCGTGTCTATGTTACTGGGTGTCAGTGTTTGTCTTTGTTACTTGGTGTCAGTGTTTGTCTTTGTTACTGGGTGTCAGTGCCTGTCTGTGTTACTGGGTGTCAGTGTTTGTCTTTGTTACTTGGTATCAGTGAATGCCTTTGTTACTTGGTGTCAGTGTGTGTCTGTGTTACTTGGTGTCAATGTTTGTCTTTGTTACTTGGTGTCAGTGTGTGTCTTTGCTACTTGGTGTCAGTGTATGTCTTTGTTACTGGGTGTCAGTGCATGTCTGTGTTACTGGGTGTCAGTGCGTGTCTATGTTACTGGATGTCAGTGTTTGTCTTTGTTACTTGGTGTCAGTGTTTGTCTTTGTTACTTGGTATCAGTGAATGTCTTTCTTACTTGGTGTCAGTGTGTGTCTGTGTTACTTGGTGTCAGTGTTTGTCTTTGTTACTGGGTGTCAGTGTATGTCTTTGGTACTTGGTGGAAGTATATGTCTTTGTGACTTGGTGCCAGTGCGTGTCTGTGTTACTGGGTGTCAGTGTTTGTCTTTGTTACTTGGTGTCAGTGTTTGTCTTTGTTACTTCGTGTCAGTGTATGTGTGTGATACTGGGTGTCAGTGTATGTCTTTGTTACTTGGTGTCAGTGTATGTCTTTATTACTTCGTGTCAGTGCATGTCTGTGATACTGGGTCTCAGTGCATGTCTTTTTACTTGGTGTCCGTGTTTGTCTTTGTTACTTCATGTCAGTGTATGTCTGTGTTGCTGGGTGTCAGTGTATGTCTTTGTTACTTGGTGTCAGTGTTTGTCTTTGTTAATTGGTGTCAGTGTTTGTCTTTGTTACTGGGTGTCAGTGTATGTCTTTGTTACTTGGTGTAAATATGTGTCTGTGTTACTGGGTATCAGTGAATGTCTTTGTTACTTGGTGTCAGTGTATGTCAAAATACTTGGTGTAAGTGTATGTCTTTGTTGCTTGGTGTCAGTGTATGTCTGTGTTACTTGGTGCAAGTGTGTGTCTTTGTTACTTGGTGTAAGTGGATGTCTTTGTTACTTGGTGTCAGTGTATGTCTTTGTTACTTGGTGTCAGTGTGTGTCTGTGTTACTGGGTATCAGTGTATGTCTTTGTGACTTGGTATCAGTGTATGCCTTTGTGACTTGGTGTCAGTGTATGTCTTTGTTACTGGGTGTCAGTGTGTGTCTGTGTTACTTGGTGTCAGTGTATGTCTTTGTTACTTTTTATCAGTGTTTCTCTGTGTTACTGGGTGTCACTGTGTGTTTGTTTGTGTTACTGGGTGTCAGTGTGTATCTGTGACACTAGGTGTCAGTATTTAGTTTAGTTTCGAGATACAGCACTGAAACAGGCCCTGCGGCCCACCGAGTCTGTGCCGACCATCAACCACCCATTTATGCTAATCCTACACTAATTCCGTATTCCGATCACATCCCCACCAGTCCCTATATATTTCCCTACCACCTACCTATACTAGGGGCAATTTATGATGGCCAATAAACCTATCAACCTGCAAGTCTTTGGCATGTGGGAGGAAAACGGAGCGCCCAACGGAAACTCACGCAGACACAGGGAGAACTTGCAAACTCCGCACAGGCAGTACCCAGAATCGAACCCGGGTCCCTGGAGCTGTGAGGCTGCGGTGCTAAACACTGCGCCAATGTGCTCCCCCCCACCACCCCAGTGTGTCAGTGTTTGTCTTTGTTAGTTGGTGTCAGTGTGAGTCTATGTTACTTGGTGTCAGTGTATGTCTTTGTTACTGGTTGTCAGTGTATGTCTTTGTTACTTGGTGTCAGTGTGTGTCTTTGTTACTGGGTGTCAGTGTATGTCTGTTTTACTTGATGTCAGTGTACGTCTTTGTTACTTGGTGTCAGTGTGTGTATTTGTTACTGGGTGTCAGTGTATGTCTGTGTTACTTGGTGCCAGTGTATGTCTTCGTGACTGGCTGTCAGTGTATGTCTTTGTTACTTGGTGTCAGTGTATGTCTTTGTTACTTGGTTTCATGTGTATCTTTGTCACTGGGTGTCAGTGTATGTCTGTGTGACTTGGTGTCAGTGTGTGCCTGTGTTACTTGGTTTCAGTGTGTGTCATTGTTTCTGGGTGTCAGTGTTTGTCTTTGTTACTGGGTGTCAGTGTATGCCTTTGTTACTTGGTGTAAATATGTGTCTGTGTTACTGGGTATCAGTGTATGTCTTTGTTACTTGGTGTCAGTGTATGTCAAAATACTTGGTGTAAGTGTATGTCTTTGTTGCTTGGTGTCAGTGTATGTCTGTGTTACTTGGTGCAAGTGTGTGTCTTTGTTACTTGGTGTAAGTGGATGTCTTTGTTACTTGGTGTCAGTGTATGTCTTTGTTACTTGGTGTCAGTGTGTGTCTGTGTTACTGGGTATCAGTGTATGTCTTTGTGACTTGGTATCAGTGTATGTCTTTGTGACTTGGTGTCAGTGTATGTCTTTGTTACTGGGTGTCAGTGTGTGTCTGTGTTACTTGGTGTCAGTGTATGTCTTTATTACTTCGTGTCAGTGCATGTCTGTGATACTGGGTCTCAGTGCATGTCTTTTTACTTGGTGTCAGTGTTTGTCTTTGTTACTTCATGTCAGTGTATGTCTGTGTTGCTGGGTGTCAGTGTATGTCTTTGTTACTTGGTGTCAGTGTTTGTCTTTGTTAATTGGTGTCAGTGTTTGTCTTTGTTACTGGGTGTCAGTGTATGTCTTTGTTACTTGGTGTAAATATGTGTCTGTGTTACTGGGTATCAGTGAATGTCTTTGTTACTTGGTGTCAGTGTATGTCAAAATACTTGGTGTAAGTGTATGTCTTTGTTGCTTGGTGTCAGTGTATGTCTGTGTTACTTGGTGCAAGTGTGTGTCTTTGTTACTTGGTGTAAGTGGATGTCTTTGTTACTTGGTGTCAGTGTATGTCTTTGTTACTTGGTGTCAGTGTGTGTCTGTGTTACTGGGTATCAGTGTATGTCTTTGTGACTTGGTATCAGTGTATGCCTTTGTGACTTGGTGTCAGTGTATGTCTTTGTTACTGGGTGTCAGTGTGTGTCTGTGTTACTTGGTGTCAGTGTATGTCTTTGTTACTTTTTATCAGTGTTTCTCTGTGTTACTGGGTGTCACTGTGTGTTTGTTTGTGTTACTGGGTGTCAGTGTGTATCTGTGACACTAGGTGTCAGTATTTAGTTTAGTTTCGAGATACAGCACTGAAACAGGCCCTGCGGCCCACCGAGTCTGTGCCGACCATCAACCACCCATTTATGCTAATCCTACACTAATTCCGTATTCCGATCACATCCCCACCAGTCCCTATATATTTCCCTACCACCTACCTATACTAGGGGCAATTTATGATGGCCAATAAACCTATCAACCTGCAAGTCTTTGGCATGTGGGAGGAAAACGGAGCGCCCAACGGAAACTCACGCAGACACAGGGAGAACTTGCAAACTCCGCACAGGCAGTACCCAGAATCGAACCCGGGTCCCTGGAGCTGTGAGGCTGCGGTGCTAAACACTGCGCCAATGTGCTCCCCCCCACCACCCCAGTGTGTCAGTGTTTGTCTTTGTTAGTTGGTGTCAGTGTGAGTCTATGTTACTTGGTGTCAGTGTATGTCTTTGTTACTGGTTGTCAGTGTATGTCTTTGTTACTTGGTGTCAGTGTGTGTCTTTGTTACTGGGTGTCAGTGTATGTCTGTTTTACTTGATGTCAGTGTACGTCTTTGTTACTTGGTGTCAGTGTGTGTATTTGTTACTGGGTGTCAGTGTATGTCTGTGTTACTTGGTGCCAGTGTATGTCTTCGTGACTGGCTGTCAGTGTATGTCTTTGTTACTTGGTGTCAGTGTATGTCTTTGTTACTTGGTTTCATGTGTATCTTTGTCACTGGGTGTCAGTGTATGTCTGTGTGACTTGGTGTCAGTGTGTGCCTGTGTTACTTGGTTTCAGTGTGTGTCATTGTTTCTGGGTGTCAGTGTTTGTCTTTGTTACTGGGTGTCAGTGTATGCCTTTGTTACTTGGTGTAAATATGTGTCTGTGTTACTGGGTATCAGTGTATGTCTTTGTTACTTGGTGTCAGTGTATGTCAAAATACTTGGTGTAAGTGTATGTCTTTGTTGCTTGGTGTCAGTGTATGTCTGTGTTACTTGGTGCAAGTGTGTGTCTTTGTTACTTGGTGTAAGTGGATGTCTTTGTTACTTGGTGTCAGTGTATGTCTTTGTTACTTGGTGTCAGTGTGTGTCTGTGTTACTGGGTATCAGTGTATGTCTTTGTGACTTGGTATCAGTGTATGTCTTTGTGACTTGGTGTCAGTGTATGTCTTTGTTACTGGGTGTCAGTGTGTGTCTGTGTTACTTGGTGTCAGTGTATGTCTTTGTTACTTTTTATCTGTGTTTCTCTGTGTTACTGGGTGTCACTGTGTGTTTGTTTGTGTTACTGGATGTCAGTGTGTATCTGTGACACTAGGTGTCAGTATTTAGTTTAGTTTCGAGATACAGCACTGAAACAGGCCCTGCGGCCCACCGAGTCTGTGCCGACCATCAACCACCCATTTATGCTAATCCTACACTAATTCCGTATTCCGATCACATCCCCACCAGTCCCTATATATTTCCCTACCACCTACCTATACTAGGGGCAATTTATGATGGCCAATAAACCTATCAACCTGCAAGTCTTTGGCATGTGGGAGGAAAACGGAGCGCCCAACGGAAACTCACGCAGACACAGGGAGAACTTGCAAACTCCGCACAGGCAGTACCCAGAATCGAACCCGGGTCCCTGGAGCTGTGAGGCTGCGGTGCTAAACACTGCGCCAATGTGCTCCCCCCCCCACCCCAGTGTGTCAGTGTTTGTCTTTGTTAGTTGGTGTCAGTGTGAGTCTATGTTACTTGGTGTCAGTGTATGTCTTTGATACTGGTTGTCAGTGTATGTCTTTGTTACTTGGTGTCAGTGTGTGTCTTTGTTACTGGGTGTCAGTGTATGTCTGTTTTACTTGATGTCAGTGTATGTCTTTGTTACTTGGTGTCAGTGTGTGTATTTGTTACTGGGTGTCAGTGTATGTCTGTGTTACTTGGTGCCAGTGTATGTCTTGGTGACTGGCTGTCAGTGTATGTCTTTGTTACTTGGTGTCAGTGTATGTCTTTGTTACTTGGTTTCATGTGTATCTTTGTCACTGGGTGTCAGTGTATGTCTGTGTGACTTGGTGTCAGTGTGTGCCCGTGTTACTTGGTTTCAGTGTGTGTCTTTGTTTCTGGGTGTCAGTGTATGTCTTTGTTACTTGGTGTCAGTGTATGTCTGTGTTACTTGGTGTCAGTGTATGTCTTTGTTACTTGGTGTCAGTGTGTGTCTGTGTTACTTGGGGTCAGTGTCTGTCTGTGTTACTGGGTGGCAGTGCATGTCTTTGTTATTTGGTGTAGGTGTATGTCTTTGTGACTTGGTGTCAGTGTATGTCTTTGATAACTGGTGTCAGTGTATGTCTTTGTTACTTGGTGTCAGCGATTGTCTGTGTTTCTGGGTGTCAGTGTATGTCTTTGTTACTTGGTGTCAGTGCGTGTCTATGTTACTTGGTGTCAGTGTTTGTCTTTGTTAATTGGTGTCAGTGTTTGTCTTTGTTACTTGGTGTAAATATGTGTCTGTGTTACTGGGTATCAGTGTATGTCTTTGTTACTTGGTGTCAGTGTATGTCAAAATACTTGGTGTAAGTGTATGTCTTTGTTGCTTGGTGTCAGTGTGTGTCTGTGTTACTTGGTGTCAGTGTTTGTCTTTGTTACTGGGTGTCAGTGTATGTCTTTGGTACTTGGTGGAAGTATATGTCTTTGTGACCTGGTGTCAGTGCGTGTCTGTGTTACTGGGTGTCAGTGTTTGTCTTTGTTACTTGGTGTCAGTGTTTGTCTTTGTTACTTCGTGTCAGTGTATGTGTGTGATACTGGGTGTCAGTGTATGTCTTTGTTACTTGGTGTCAGTGTATGTCTTTATTACTTCGTGTCAGTGCATGTCTGTGATACTGGGTCTCAGTGCATGTCTTTTTACTTGGTGTCAGTGTTTGTCTTTGTTACTTCATGTCAGTGTATGTCTGTGTTGCTGGGTGTCAGTGTATGTCTTTGTTACTTGGTGTCAGTGTTTGTCTTTGTTAATTGGTGTCAGTGTTTGTCTTTGTTACTGGGTGTCAGTGTATGTCTTTGTTACTTGGTGTAAATATGTGTCTGTGTTACTGGGTATCAGTGTATGTCTTTGTTACTTGGTGTCAGTGTATGTCAAAATACTTGGTGTAAGTGTATGTCTTTGTTGCTTGGTGTCAGTGTATGTCTGTGTTACTTGGTGCAAGTGTGTGTCTTTGTTACTTGGTGTAAGTGGATGTCTTTGTTACTTGGTGTCAGTGTATGTCTTTGTTACTTGGTGTCAGTGTGTGTCTGTGTTACTGGGTATCAGTGTATGTCTTTGTGACTTGGTATCAGTGTATGTCTTTGTGACTTGGTGTCAGTGTATGTCTTTGTTACTTGGTGTCAGTGTATGTCTTTATTACTTCGTGTCAGTGCATGTCTGTGATACTGGGTCTCAGTGCATGTCTTTTTACTTGGTGTCAGTGTTTGTCTTTGTTACTTCATGTCAGTGTATGTCTGTGTTGCTGGGTGTCAGTGTATGTCTTTGTTACTTGGTGTCAGTGTTTGTCTTTGTTAATTGGTGTCAGTGTTTGTCTTTGTTACTGGGTGTCAGTGTATGTCTTTGTTACTTGGTGTCAGTGTCTGTCTTTGTTACTTGGGGTCAGTGCTTGTCTTTGTTAATTGGTGTCAGTGTATGTCTTTGTTAATTGGTGTCAGTGTATGTCTGTGTTACTTGGTGTCAGTGTATGTCTTTGTTACTTGGTGTCAGTGTATGTCTGTGTTACTTGGTGCCAGTGTATGTTTTTGTTACTCGGTTTCTTGCGTGTCTGTGTTCCTGGGTGCCAGTGTTTGTCTTTGTTACTTGGTGTCAGTGTGAGTCTGTGTTACTTGGTGTCAGTGTATGTCTTTGTTACTGGGTGTCAGTGTATGTCTTTGTTACTTGGTGTCAGTGTGTGTCTTTGTTACTGGGTGTCAGTGTATGTCTGTTTTACTGGGTGTCAGTGTATGTCTTTGTTACTTGGTGTCAGTGTGTGTCTTTGTTACTGGGTGTCAGTGTATGTCTGTGTTACTTGGTGTCAGTGTATGTCTTTGTGACTGGTTGTCAGTGTATGTCTTTGTTACTTGGTGTCAGTGTATGTCTTTGGTACTTGGTGTAAGTATATGTCTTTGTTACTTGGTGTCAGTGCGTGTCTGTGTTACTGGGTGTCAGTGTTTGCCTTTGTTACTTCGTGTCAGTGTATGTGTGTGATACTGGGTGTCAGTGTATGTCTTTGTCACTTGGTGTCAGTGTATGTCTTTATTACTTCGTGTCAGTGCATGTCTGTGATACTGGGTCTCAGTGCATGTCTTTGTACTTGGTGTCAGTGTTTGTCTTTGTTACTTCATGTCAGTGTATGTCTGTGTTGCTGGGTGTCAGTGTATGTCTTTGTTACTTGGTGTCAGTGTTTGTCTTTGTTAATTGGTGTCAGTGTTTGTCTTTGTTACTGGGTGTCAGTGTATGTCTTTGTTACTTGGTGTCAGTGTCTGTCTTTGTTACTTGGGGTCAGTGCCTGTCTTTGTTAATTGGTGTCAGTGTATGTCTTTGTTAATTGGTGTCAGTGTATGTCTGTGTTACTGGGTGTCAGTGTATGTCTTTGTTACTTGGTGTCAGTGTGTGTCTGTGTTACTTGGTGTCAGTGTATGTCTTTGTTACTTGGTGTCAGTGCGTGTCTGTGTTCCTGGGTGCCAGTGTTTGTCTTTGTTACTTGGTGTCAGTGTGAGTCTGTGTTACTTGGTGTCAGTGTATGTCTTTGTTACTGGGTGTCAGTGTATGTCTTTGTTACATGGTGTCAGTGTGTGTCTTTGTTACTGGGTGTCAGTGTATGTCTGTTTTACTAGGTGTCAGTGTCTGTCTTTGTTACTTGGTGTCAGTGTGTGTCTTTCTTACTGGGTGTCAGTGTATGTCTGTGTTACTTGGTGTCAGTGTATGTCTTTGTGACTGGTTGTCAGTGTATGTCTTTGTTACTTGGTATCAGTGTATGTCTTTGTTACTTGGTGTCAGTGTGTGTCTTTGTCACTGGGTGTCAGTGTATGTCTGTGTTACTTGGTGTCAGTGTGTATCTGTGTTACTTGGTGTCAATGTGTATCTGTGTTACTTGGTTTCAGTGTGTGTCTTTGTTACTGGGTGTCAGTGTATGTCTTTGTTACTTGGTGTCATGGTATGTCTGTGTTACTTGGTGTCAGTGTATGTCTTTGTTACTTCGTGTCGGTGTATGTCTTTGTTACTTGGTGTAAGTGTATGTCATTGTTACTTGGAGCCAGTGTCTGTCTGTGTTACTGGGTGGCAGTGCATGTCTTTGTTATTTGGTGTAGGTGTATGTCTTTGTGACTTGGTGTCAGTGTATGTCTTTATTAATTGGTGCCAGTGTATGTCTTTGTTAACTGGTGTCAGTGTATGTCTTTGTTACTTGGTGTCAGTGAGTGTCTGTGTCACTGGGTGTCAGCGTATGTCTTTGGTACTTGGTGTCAGTGCGTGTCTATGTTACTGGGTGTCAGTGTTTGTCTTTGTTACTTGGTGTCAGTGTTTGTCTTTGTTACTGGGTGTCAGTGCCTGTCTGTGTTACTGGGTGTCAGTGTTTGTCTTTGTTACTTGGTATCAGTGAATGCCTTTGTTACTTGGTGTCAGTGTGTGTCTGTGTTACTTGGTGTCAATGTTTATCTTTGTTACTTGGTGTCAGTGTGTGTCTTTGCTCTTGGTGTCAGTGTATGTCTTTGTTACTTGGTGTAAGTATATGTCTTTGTTACTTGGTGTCAGTGCGTGTCTGTGTTACTGGGTGTCAGTGTTTGTCTTTGTTACTTGGTGTCAGTGTTTGTCTTTGTTACTTCGTGTCAGTGTCTGTGTGTGATACTGGGTGTCAGTGTATGTCTTTGTTACTTCGTGTCAGTGCATGTCTGTGATACTGGGTCTCAGTGCATGTCTTTTTACTTGGTGTCAGTGTTGGTCTTTGTTACTTGGTATCAGTGTATGTCTTTGTTACTTGGAGTCAGTGTGTGTCTTTGTCACTGGGTGTCAGTGTATGTCTGTGTTACTTGGTGTCAGTGTGTGTCTGTGTTACTTGGTTTCAGTGTGTGTCTTTGTTACTGGGTGTCAGTGTATGTCTTTGTTACTTGGTGTCATGGTATGTCTGTGTTACTTGGTGTCAGTGTATGTCTTTGTTACTTCGTGTCGGTTTATGTCTTTGTTACTTGGTGTAAGTGTATGTCATTGTTACTTGGTGCCAGTGTCTGTCTGTGTTACTGGGTGGCAGTGCATGTCTTTGTTATTTGGTGTAGGTGTATGTCTTTGTGACTTGGTGTCAGTGTATGTCTTTGTTAATTGGTGCCAGTGAGTGTCTGTGTTACTGGGTGTCAGCGTATGTCTTTGGTACTTGGTGTCAGTGCGTGTCAATGTTACTTGGTGTCAGTGTTTGTCTTTGTTACTTGGTGTAAGTGTATGTCATTGTTACTTGGAGCCAGTGTCTGTCTGTGTTACTGGGTGTCAGTGCCTGTCTGTGTTACTGGGTGTCAGTGTTTGTCTTTGTTACTTGGTATCAGTGAATGCCTTTGTTACTTGGTGTCAGTGTGTGTCTGTGTTACTTGGTGCCAATGTTTGTCTTTGTTACTTGGTGTCAGTGTGTGTCTTTGCTACTTGGTGTCAGTGTATGTCTTTGTTACTGGGTGTCAGTGCATGTCTGTGTTCCTGGGTGTCAGTGCGTGTCTATGTTACTGGATGTCAGTGTTTGTCTTTGTTACTTGGTGTCAGTGCTTGTCTTTGTTACTGGGTGTCAGTGTTTGTCTTTTTAAACTTGGTATCAGTGAATGTCTTTGTTACTTGGTGTCAGTGTGTGTCTGTGTTACTTGGTGTCAGTGTTTGTCTTTGTTACTTGGTGTCAGTCTGAGTCTTTGTTACTTGGTGTCAGTGTATGTCTTTGGTACTTGGTGTAAGTATATGTCTTTGTTACTTGGTGTCAGTGCGTGTCTGTGTTACTGGGTGTCAGTGTTTGTCTTTGTTACTTGGTGTCAGTGTTTGTCTTTGTTACTTCGTGTCAGTGTATGTGTGTGATACTGGGTGTCAGTGTATGTCTTTGTTACTTCGTGTCAGTGCATGCCTGTGATACTGGGTCTCAGTGCATGTCTTTTTACTTGGTGTCAGTGTTTGTCTTTGTTACTTCATGTCAGTGTATGTCTGTGTTGCTGGGTGTCAGTGTATGTCTTTGTTACTTGGTGTCAGTGTTTGTCTTTGTTAATTGGTGTCAGTGTTTGTCTTTGTTACTGGGTGTCAGTGTAAGTCTTTGTTACTTGGTGTCAGTGTCTGTCTTTGTTACTTGGGGTCAGTGCATGTCTTTGTTAATTGGTGTCAGTGTATGTCTTTGTTAATTGGTGTCAGTGTATGTCTGTGTTACTTGGTGTCAGTGTATGTCTTTGTTACTTGGTGTCAGTGTATGTCTGTGTTACTTGGTGCCAGTGTATGTTTTTGTTACTCGGTTTCATGCGTGTCTGTGTTCCTGGGTGCCAGTGTTTGTCTTTGTTACTTGGTGTCAGTGTGAGTCTGTGTTACTTGGTGTCAGTGTATGTCTTTGTTACTGGGTGTCAGTGTATGTCTTTGTTACTTGGTGTCAGTGTGTGTCTTTGTTACTGGGTGTCAGTGTATGTCTGTTTTACTGGGTGTCAGTGTATGTCTTTGTTACTTGGTGTCAGTGTGTGTCTTTGTTACTGGGTGTCAGTGTATGTCTGTGTTACTTGGTGTCAGTGTATGTATTTGTGACTGGTTGTCAGTGTATGTCTTTGTTACTTGGTGTCAGTGTATGTCTTTGGTACTTGGTGTAAGTATATGTCTTTGTTACTTGGTGTCAGTGCGTGTCTGTGTTACTGGGTGTCAGTGTTTGTCTTTGTTACTTGGTGTCAGTGTTTGTCTTTGTTACTTCGTGTCAGTGCATGTGTGTGATACTGGGTGTCAGTGTTTGTCTTTGTTACTTGGTGTCAGTGTATGTCTTTATTACTTCGTGTCAGTGCATGTCTGTGATACTGGGTCTCAGTGCATGTCTTTTTACTTGGTGTCAGTGTTTGTCTTTGTTACTTCATGTCAGTGTATGTCTGTGTTGCTGGGTGTCAGTGTATGTCTTTGTTACTTGGTGTCAGTGTTTGTCTTTGTTAATTGGTGTCAGTGTTTGTCTTTGTTACTGGGTGTCAGTGTATGTCTTTGTTACTTGGTGTCAGTGTCTGTCTTTGTTACTTGGGGTCAGTGCCTGTCTTTGTAAATTGGTGTCAGTGTATGTCTTTGTTAATTGGTGTCAGTGTATGTCTGTGTTACTTGGTGTCAGTGTATGTCTTTGTTACTTCATGTCAGTGTATGTCTGTGTTGCTGGGTGTCAGTGTATGTCTTTGTTACTTGGTGTCAGTGTTTGTCTTTGTTAATTGGTGTCAGTGTTTGTCTTTGTTACTGGGTGTCAGTGTATGTCTTTGTTACTTGGTGTCAGTGTCTGTCTTTGTTACTTGGGGTCAGTGCCTGTCTTTGTAAATTGGTGTCAGTGTATGTCTTTGTTAATTGGTGTCAGTGTATGTCTGTGTTACTTGGTGTCAGTGTATGTCTTTGTTACTTGGTGTCAGTGCGTGTCTGTGTTACTTGGTGTCAGTGTATGTCTTTGTTACTCGGTGTCAGTGCGTGTCTGTGTTCCTGGGCGCCAGTGTTTGTCTTTGTTACTTGGTGTCTGTGTGAGTCTGTGTTACTTGGTGTCAGTGTATGTCTTTGTTACTGGGTGTCAGTGTATGTCTTTGTTACATGGTGCCAGTGTGTGTCTTTGTTACTGGGTGTCAGTGTATGTCTGTTTTACTGGGTGTCAGTGTCTGTCTTTGTTACTTGGTGTCAGTGTGTGTCTTTGTTACTGGGTGTCAGTGTATGTCTGTGTTACTTGGTGTCAGTGTATGTCTTTGTGACTGGTTGTCAGTGTATGTCTTTGTTACTTGGTGTCAGTGTATGTCTTTGGTACTTGGTGTAAGTATATGTCTTTGTTACTTGGTGTCAGTGCGTGTCTGTGTTACTGGGTGTCAGTGTTTGTCTTTGTTACTTGGTGTCAGTGTTTGTCTTTGTTACTTCGTGTCAGTGCATGTGTGTGATACTGGGTGTCAGTGTTTGTCTTTGTTACTTGGTTTCAGTGTATGTCTTTATTACTTCGTGTCAGTGCATGTCTGTGATACTGGGTCTCAGTGCATGTCTTTTTACTTGGTGTCAGTGTTTGTCTTTGTTACTTCATGTCAGTGTATGTCTGTGTTGCTGGGTGTCAGTGTATGTCTTTGTTACTTGGTGTCAGTGTTTGTCTTTGTTAATTGGTGTCAGTGTTTGTCTTTGTTACTGGGTGTCAGTGTATGTCTTTGTTACTTGGTGTCAGTGTCTGTCTTTGTTACTTGGGGTCAGTGCCTGTCTTTGTAAATTGGTGTCAGTGTATGTCTTTGTTAATTGGTGTCAGTGTATGTCTGTGTTACTTGGTGTCAGTGTATGTCTTTGTTACTTCATGTCAGTGTATGTCTGTGTTGCTGGGTGTCAGTGTATGTTTTTGTTACTTGGTGTCAGTGTTTGTCTTTGTTAATTGGTGTCAGTGTTTGTCTTTGTTACTGGGTGTCAGTGTATGTCTTTGTTACTTGGTGTCAGTGTCTGTCTTTGTTACTTGGGGTCAGTGCCTGTCTTTGTAAATTGGTGTCAGTGTATGTCTTTGTTACTTGGTGTCAGTGTGTGTCTGTGTTACTTGGTGTCAGTGTATGTCTTTGTTACTCGGTGTCAGTGCGTGTCTGTGTTCCTGGGTGCCAGTGTTTGTCTTTGTTACTTGGTGTCTGTGTGAGTCTGTGTTACTTGGTGTCAGTGTATGTCTTTGTTACTGGGTGTCAGTGTATGTCTTTGTTACATGGTGTCAGTGTGTGTCTTTGTTACTGGGTGTCAGTGTATGTCTGTTTTACTGGGTGTCAGTGTCTGTCTTTGTTACTTGGTGTCAGTGTGTGTCTTTGTTACTGGGTGTCAGTGTATGTCAGTGTTACTTGGTGTCAGTGTATGTCTTTGTGACTGGGTGTCAGTGTGTGCCTTTGTTACTTGGTGTAAGAGTATGTCTTTGTGATTGGTGTTAGTGTGTGTCTTTGATACTTGATGTTAGTGTATGCCTCTGTTACTTGGTGTAAGAGTATGTCTTTGTGATTTGTGTAAGTGTTTGTCTTTGTTACTTGGT
The DNA here is from genome assembly GCF_036365525.1 of Heterodontus francisci. NCBI lineage: Eukaryota > Metazoa > Chordata > Chondrichthyes > Heterodontiformes > Heterodontidae > Heterodontus > Heterodontus francisci. The sequence continues at coordinate 4,320,549 of NW_027140330.1, forward strand.
GTCAGTGTATGTCTTTGTTGCTAGGTGTCAGTGTATGTCTTTTTTACTTGGTGTCTGTGTGTGTCCTTGTTACTGTGTGTCAGTGTATGTCTGTGTTAATTGGTTTCAGTGTGTGTCTTTGTTACTGGGTGTCAGTGTATGTCTGTGTGACTTGGTGTCAGTGTATGTCTTTGTTACTTGCTGTCCATGTATGTCGTTGTTACTGGGTGTCATTGTATGTCTGTGTTACTTGGTGTCAGTGTGTGTCTGTGTTACTTGGTTTCAGTGTGTCTCTTTGTTATTTGGTGTCAGTGTATGTCTTTGTTACTTGGTGTCAGTTTATGTCTGTGTTACTTGGTGTCAGTGCATGTGTTTGTTACTTGGTGTCAGTGTGTGTCTGTGTTACTTGGTGTCAGTGTCTGTCTTTGTTACTTCGTGTCAGTGTATGTCTTTGTTACTTGGTTTCAGTGTATGTTTTGTTACTTGGTGCCAGTGTGTGTCTTTGTTACTGGGTGGCAGTGCATGTCTTTGTTATTTGGTGTCAGTGTATGTCTTTGTGACTTGGTGTCAGTGTATGTCTGTGTTACTTGGTGTCAGTGTATGTCTTTGTTACTTGGTGTCAGTGAGTGGCTGTATTACTGGGTGTCAGTGGATGTCTTTGTTACTTGGTGTCAGTGCATGTCTGTGTTACTGGGTATCAGTGTTTTTCTTTGTTACTTGGTGTCAGTGTTTGTCTTTGCTACTGGGTGTCAGTGCATGTCTGTGTTACTGGGTGTCATTGTTTGTCTTTCTTACTTGGTATCATTGAATATCTTTGTTACTTGGTGTCAGTGTGTGTCGGTGTTACTGGGTGTCAGTGTTTGTCTTTGTTACTTGGTGTCAGTGTATGTCTTTGTTACTTGGTGTCAGTGTGTGTCTTTGCTACTGGGTATCAGTGTATGTCTGTGTTACTTGGTGTCAGTGTGTGTCTTTGTTACTTGGTGTCCGTATATGTCTTTGTTACGTGGTGTATGTGTATGTCTTTGTTACTTGGTGTCAGTGTGTGTCTTTGTGACTTGGTGTCACTGTATGTCTTTGTTACTTGGTGTCAGTGTGTGTCTTTGTTACTTGGTGCAAGTGTATGTCTTTATTACTTGGTGTCAGTGTGTGTCTTTGTTACTTGGTGTAGGTTTATGTCTTTGTTACTTGGTGTCAGTGCGTGTCTGTGTTACTGGGTGTCAGAGTTTGTCTTTGTTACTTGGTGTCAGTTTATGTCTTGTTACTTGGTGTCAGTGTATGTCTTTGTTACTTGGTGTCAGTGTGTGTCTTTGTTACTTGGTGCAAGTGTATGTCTTTATTACTTGGTGTCAGTGTGTGTCTTTGTTACTTGGTGTAGGTTTATGTCTTTATTACTTGGTGTCAGTGTTTGTCTTTGTTACTTGGTGTCAATGTTTGTCTGTGTTACTTGGTGTCATTGTTTGCCTTTGTTACTTGGTGTAAGTGTATGTCTTTGTTACTTGGTGTAAGTGTGTGTCTTTGTTACTTGGTGTCAGTGCGTGTCTGTGTTACTGGGTGTCAGTGTTTGTCTTTGTTACTTGGTGTCAGTATGTGTCTTTGTTACTAGGTGTAAGTGTATGTCTTTGTTACTTTGCGTCAGTGCGTGTCTGTGTTACTGGTTGTCAGTGTTTGTCTTTGTTACTTGGTGTCAGTGTGTGTCTTAGTTACTTGGTGTAAGAGTATGTCTTTGTGATTGGTGTAAGTGTGTGTCTTTGTTACTTGGTGTTAGTGTATGCCTCTGTTACTTGGTGTAAGAGTATGTCTTTGAGATTGGTGTAAGAGTTTGTCTTTGTTACTTGGTGTCAGTGTATGTCTTTGTTACTGGGTGTCAGTGTATGTCTTTGTTACTTGGTGTCAGTGTGTGTCTTTGTTACTGGGTGTCAGTGTATGTCTGTGTTACTTGGTGTCAGTGTGTGTCTGTGTTACTTGGTGTCAGTGTATGTCTTTGTGACTTGGTTTCAGTGTATTTCTTTGTTAATTGGTGTCAGTGTATGTCTTTGTTACTGGGTGTCATTGTATGTCTGTGTTACTTGGTGTCAGTGTGTGTCTGTGTTACTTGGTGTCAGTGTATGTCTTTGTGACTTGGTTTCAGTGTATTTCTTTGTTAATTGGTGTCAGTGTGTGTCTTTGTGACTTGGTGTCAGTGTATGTCTGTGTTACTTGGTGTCAGTGTATGTTTTTGTTACTTGGTGTAAGTGTATGTCTTTGTTACTTTGTGTCAGTGCGTGTCTGTGTTACTGGGTGTCAGTGTTTGTCTTTGTTACTTGGTGTCAGTGTGTGTCTTTGTTACTTGGTGCAAGTGTATGTCTTTGTTACTTTGTGTCAGTGCGTGTCTGTGTTACTGGGTGTCAGTGTTTGTCTTTGTTACTTGGTGTCAGTGTGTGTCTTACTTACTTGGTGTAAGAGTATGTCTTTGTGATTGGTGTAAGTGTGTGTCTTTGTTACTTGGTGTCAGTGTATGCCTCTGTTACTTGGTGTAAGAGTATGTCTTTGTGATTGGTGTAAGAGTTTGTCTTTGTTGCTTGGTGTCAGTGTATGTCTTTGTTACTTGGTGTCAGTGTGTGTCTTTGTTACTGGGTGTCAGTGTATGGCTTTGTTACTTGGTGTCAGTGTGTGTCTGTGTTACTTGGTGTCAGTGTATGTCTTTGTTACTGGGTTTCAGTGTATTTCTTTGTTACTTGGTGTCAGTGTATGTCTTTGTTACTTGGTGTCAGTTTGTGTCTTTGTTACTGGGTGTCATTGTATGTCTGTGTTACTTGGTGTCAGTGTGTGTCTGTGTTACATCGTTTCAGCGTGTCTCTTTGTTACTGGGTGTCAGTGTATGTATTTGTTACTTGGTTTCAGTGTATGTCTGTGTTACTTGGTGTCTTTGTATGTCTTTGTTACTTGGTGTCAGTGTGTGTCTGTGTTACTTGGTGTCAGTGTATGGCTTTGTTACTTCGTGTCAGTGTATGCCTTTGTTACTTGGTGTAAGTGTATGTCTTTGTTACTTGGTGCCAGTGTCTGTGTTTGTTACTGGGTGGCAGTGCATGTCTTTGTTATTTGGTGTCAGTGTATGTCTTTGTGACTTGGTGTCAGTGTATGTCTGTGTTACTTGGTGTCAGTGTATGTTTTTGTTACTTGGTGTAAGAGTTTGTCTTTGTTACTTGGTGTCAGTGTTTGTCTTTGTTACTGGGTGTCAGTGCATGTCTGTGTTACTGGGTGTCAGTGTTTGTCTTTGCTACTTGGTATCAGTGAATGTCTTTGTTACTTGGTGTCAGTGTGTCTGTGTTACTTGGTGTCAGTGTTTGTCTTTGTTACCTGGTGTCAGTGTGTGTCTTTGTTACTTGGTGTCAGTGTATGTCTTTGTTACTTGTTGTAAGTATATGTCTTTGTTACTTGGTGTCAGTGCGTGTCTGCGTTACTTGGTGTCAGTGTGTGTCTTTGTTACTTGGTGTCAGTGTATGTCTTTGTTACTTGGTGTCAGTGTGTGTCTGTGTTACTTGGTGTCAGTGTATGTCTTTGTGACTTGGTTTCAGTGTATTTCTTTGTTAATTGGTGTCAGTGTATGTCTTTGTTACTTGGTGTCAGTTTGTGTCTTTGTTACTGGGTGTCATTGTATGTCTGTGTTACTTGGTGTCAGTGTGTGTCTGTGTTACATCGTTTCAGCGTGTCTCTTTGTTACTGGGTGTCAGTGTATGTATTTGTTACTTGGTTTCAGTGTATGTCTGTGTTACTTGGTGTCTTTGTATGTCTTTGTTACTTGGTGTCAGTGTGTGTCTGTGTTACTTGGTGTCAGTGTATGGCTTTGTTACTTCGTGTCAGTGTATGCCTTTGTTACTTGGTGTCAGTGCGTGTCTGTGTTACTGGGTGTCAGTGTTTGTCTTTGTTACTTGGTGTCAGTATGTGTCTTTGTTACTAGGTGTAAGTGTATGTCTTTGTTACTTTGCGTCAGTGCGTGTCTGTGTTACTGGTTGTCAGTGTTTGTCTTTGTTACTTGGTGTCAGTGTGTGTCTTAGTTACTTGGTGTAAGAGTATGTCTTTGTGATTGGTGTAAGTGTGTGTCTTTGTTACTTGGTGTTAGTGTATGCCTCTGTTACTTGGTGTAAGAGTATGTCTTTGAGATTGGTGTAAGAGTTTGTCTTTGTTACTTGGTGTCAGTGTATGTCTTTGTTACTGGGTGTCAGTGTATGTCTTTGTTACTTGGTGTCAGTGTGTGTCTTTGTTACTGGGTGTCAGTGTATGTCTGTGTTACTTGGTGTCAGTGTGTGTCTGTGTTACTTGGTGTCAGTGTATGTCTTTGTGACTTGGTTTCAGTGTATTTCTTTGTTAATTGGTGTCAGTGTATGTCTTTGTTACTGGGTGTCATTGTATGTCTGTGTTACTTGGTGTCAGTGTGTGTCTGTGTTACTTGGTGTCAGTGTATGTCTTTGTGACTTGGTTTCAGTGTATTTCTTTGTTAATTGGTGTCAGTGTGTGTCTTTGTGACTTGGTGTCAGTGTATGTCTGTGTTACTTGGTGTCAGTGTATGTTTTTGTTACTTGGTGTAAGTGTATGTCTTTGTTACTTTGTGTCAGTGCGTGTCTGTGTTACTGGGTGTCAGTGTTTGTCTTTGTTACTTGGTGTCAGTGTGTGTCTTTGTTACTTGGTGCAAGTGTATGTCTTTGTTACTTTGTGTCAGTGCGTGTCTGTGTTACTGGGTGTCAGTGTTTGTCTTTGTTACTTGGTGTCAGTGTGTGTCTTACTTACTTGGTGTAAGAGTATGTCTTTGTGATTGGTGTAAGTGTGTGTCTTTGTTACTTGGTGTCAGTGTATGCCTCTGTTACTTGGTGTAAGAGTATGTCTTTGTGATTGGTGTAAGAGTTTGTCTTTGTTGCTTGGTGTCAGTGTATGTCTTTGTTACTTGGTGTCAGTGTGTGTCTTTGTTACTGGGTGTCAGTGTATGGCTTTGTTACTTGGTGTCAGTGTGTGTCTGTGTTACTTGGTGTCAGTGTATGTCTTTGTTACTGGGTTTCAGTGTATTTCTTTGTTACTTGGTGTCAGTGTATGTCTTTGTTACTTGGTGTCAGTTTGTGTCTTTGTTACTGGGTGTCATTGTATGTCTGTGTTACTTGGTGTCAGTGTGTGTCTGTGTTACATCGTTTCAGCGTGTCTCTTTGTTACTGGGTGTCAGTGTATGTATTTGTTACTTGGTTTCAGTGTATGTCTGTGTTACTTGGTGTCTTTGTATGTCTTTGTTACTTGGTGTCAGTGTGTGTCTGTGTTACTTGGTGTCAGTGTATGGCTTTGTTACTTCGTGTCAGTGTATGCCTTTGTTACTTGGTGTAAGTGTATGTCTTTGTTACTTGGTGCCAGTGTCTGTGTTTGTTACTGGGTGGCAGTGCATGTCTTTGTTATTTGGTGTCAGTGTATGTCTTTGTGACTTGGTGTCAGTGTATGTCTGTGTTACTTGGTGTCAGTGTATGTTTTTGTTACTTGGTGTAAGAGTTTGTCTTTGTTACTTGGTGTCAGTGTTTGTCTTTGTTACTGGGTGTCAGTGCATGTCTGTGTTACTGGGTGTCAGTGTTTGTCTTTGCTACTTGGTATCAGTGAATGTCTTTGTTACTTGGTGTCAGTGTGTCTGTGTTACTTGGTGTCAGTGTTTGTCTTTGTTACCTGGTGTCAGTGTGTGTCTTTGTTACTTGGTGTCAGTGTATGTCTTTGTTACTTGTTGTAAGTATATGTCTTTGTTACTTGGTGTCAGTGCGTGTCTGCGTTACTTGGTGTCAGTGTGTGTCTTTGTTACTTGGTGTCAGTGTATGTCTTTGTTACTTGGTGTCAGTGTGTGTCTGTGTTACTTGGTGTCAGTGTATGTCTTTGTGACTTGGTTTCAGTGTATTTCTTTGTTAATTGGTGTCAGTGTATGTCTTTGTTACTTGGTGTCAGTTTGTGTCTTTGTTACTGGGTGTCATTGTATGTCTGTGTTACTTGGTGTCAGTGTGTGTCTGTGTTACATCGTTTCAGCGTGTCTCTTTGTTACTGGGTGTCAGTGTATGTATTTGTTACTTGGTTTCAGTGTATGTCTGTGTTACTTGGTGTCTTTGTATGTCTTTGTTACTTGGTGTCAGTGTGTGTCTGTGTTACTTGGTGTCAGTGTATGGCTTTGTTACTTCGTGTCAGTGTATGCCTTTGTTACTTGGTGTAAGTGTATGTCTTTGTTACTTGGTGCCAGTGTCTGTGTTTGTTACTGGGTGGCAGTGCATGTCTTTGTTATTTGGTGTCAGTGTATGTCTTTGTGACTTGGTGTCAGTGTATGTCTGTGTTACTTGGTGTCAGTGTATGTTTTTGTTACTTGGTGTAAGAGTTTGTCTTTGTTACTTGGTGTCAGTGTTTGTCTTTGTTACTGGGTGTCAGTGCATGTCTGTGTTACTGGGTGTCAGTGTTTGTCTTTGCTACTTGGTATCAGTGAATGTCTTTGTTACTTGGTGTCAGTGTGTCTGTGTTACTTGGTGTCAGTGTTTGTCTTTGTTACCTGGTGTCAGTGTGTGTCTTTGTTACTTGGTGTCAGTGTATGTCTTTGTTACTTGTTGTAAGTATATGTCTTTGTTACTTGGTGTCAGTGCGTGTCTGCGTTACTTGGTGTCAGTGTGTGTCTTTGTTACTTGGTGTCAGTGTATGTCTTTGTTACTTGGTGTCAGTGTGTGTCTTTGTTACTTGGTGCAAGTGTATGTATTTATTACTTGGTGTCAGTGTGTGTCTTTGTTACTTGGTGCAGGTTTATGTCATTGTTACTTGGTGTCAGTGCGTGTCTGTGTCACTGGGTGTCAGAGTTTGACTTTGTTACTTGGTGTCAGTGTATGTCTTTGTTACTTGGTTTCAGTGTGTGTCTTTGTTACTTGGTGTAAGTGTATGCCTTTGTTACTTGGTGTCAGTGTGTCTCTTTGTTACTTGGTGTCAGTTGATGTCTTTGTTACTTGGTGTCAGTGTCTGTCTTTGTTACTTGCTGCACGTGTATGTCTTTATTACTTGGTGTCAGTGTGTGTCTTTGTTACTTGGTGTAGGTTTATGTCTTTGTTACTTGGTGTCAGAGTATGTCTTTATTACTTGGTGTCAATGTTTGTCTGTGTTACTTGGTGTCAGTGTTTGTCTTTGTTAATTGGTTTCAGTGTTTGTCTGTGTTACTTGGTGTCAGTGTGTGTATTTGTTACTTGATGTAAGTTTATGTCTTTGTTACTTGGTGTCAGTGCGTGTCTGTGTTACTTGGTGTTAGTGGTTGTCTGTGTTACGTCGTGTCAGTGTGTGTCTTTGTTACTTGATGTATGTTTATGTCTTTTTTACTTGGTGTCAGTGCGTGTCTGTGTTACTGGGTGTCATTGTTTGTCTTTGTTACTTCGTGTAAGTGTATGTCTTTGTTACTTGGTGTAAGTGTGTGTCTTTGTTACTTGGTGTCAGTGCGTTTCTGTGTTACTGGGTGTCAGTGTTTGTCTTTGTTACTTGGTGTTAGTGTATGCCTCTGTTACTTGGTGTAAGTGTATGTCTTTGTGATTTGTGTAAGTGTTTGTCTTTGTTACTTGGTGTCAGTGTATGTCTTTGTTGCTGGGTGTCAGTGTATGTCTGTGTTACTTGGTGTCAGTGTGTGTCTTTGTTACTGGGTGTCAGTGTATGTCTGTGTTACTTGGTGTCAGTGTATGTCTTTGTTACTTGCTGTCAGTGTATGTCTTTGTTACTGGGTGTCATTGTATGTCTGTGTTACTTGGTGTCAGTGTGTGTCTGTGTTACTTGGTTTCAGTGTGTCTCTTTGTTACTTGGTGTCAGTGTATGTCTTTGTTACTTGGTGTCAGTTTATGTCTGTGTTACTTGGTGTCAGTGCATGTGTTTGTTACTTGGTGTCAGTGTGTGTCTGTGTTACTTGGTGTCAGTGTCTGTCTTTGTTACTTCGTGTCAGTGTATGTCTTTGTTACTTGGTTTCAGTGTATGTTTTGTTACTTGGTGCCAGTGTGTGTCTTTGTTACTGGGTGGCAGTGCATGTCTTTGTTATTTGGTGTCAGTGTATGTCTTTGTGACTTGGTGTCAGTGTCTGTCTTTGTTACTTGGTGTCAGTGTATGTCTTTGTTACTTGGTTTCAGTGTATGTTTTGTTACTTGGTGCCAGTGTGTGTCTTTGTTACTTGGTGTCAGTGAGTGGCTGTATTACTGGGTGTCAGTGGATGTCTTTGTTACTTGGTGTCAGTGCGTGTCTGTGTTACTGGGTGTCAGTGTTTTTCTTTGTTACTTGGTGTCAGTGTTTGTCTTTGCTACTGGTTGTCAGTGCATGTCTGTGTTACTGGGTGTCATTGTTTGTCTTTCTTACTTGGTATCATTGAATGTCTTTGTTACTTGGTGTCAGTGTGTGTCTGTGTTACTGGGTGTCAGTGTTTGTCTTTGTTACTTGGTGTCAGTGTATGTCTTTGTTACTTGGTGTCCGTGTGTGTCTTTGTTACTGGGTATCAGTGTATGTCTGTGTTACTTGGTGTCAGTGTGTGTCTTTGTTACTTGGTGTCCGTATATGTCTTTGTTACGTGGTGTATGTGTATGTCTTTGTTACTTGGTGTCAGTGTGTGTCTTTGTTACTTGGTGCAAGTGTATGTCTTTATTACTTGGTGTCAGTGTGTATCTTTGTTACTTGGGTAGGTTTATGTCTTTGTTACTTGGTGTCAGTGCGTGTCTGTGTTACTGGGTGTCAGAATTTGTCTTTGTTACTTGGTGTCAGTGTATGTCTTGTTACTTGGTGTCAATGTATGTCTTTGTTACTTGGTGTCAGTGTGTGTCTTTGTTACTTGGTGCAAGTGCATGTCTTTATTACTTGGTGTCAATGTTTGTCTGTGTTACTTGGTGTCAGTGTTTGTCTTTGTTACTTGGTTTCAGTGTTTGTCTGTGTTACCTGGTGTCAGTGTGTGTCTTTGTTACTTGGTGCAAGTTTATGTCTTTGTTATTTCGTGTCACTGTATGTCTTTGTTACTTGGTTTAAGTGTATGTCTTTGTTACTTGGTGCCAGTGTGTGTCTGTGTTACTTGGTTTCAGTGTGTCTCTTTGTTACTGGGTGTCAGTGTATGTCTTTGTTACTTGGTGTCAGTGTATGTCTGTGTTACTTGGTGTCAGTGTATGTCTTTGTTACTTGGTGTCAGTGTGTGTCTGTGTTATTTGGTGTCAGTGTATGTCTTTGTTACTTCGTGTCACTGTATGTCTTTGTTACTTGGTTTAAGTGTATTTCTTTGTTACTTGGTGTCAGTGTATGTCTGTGTTACTTGGTGCAAGTGTTTGTCTTTGTTACTTGGTGTAAGTGTGTGTCTGCGCTACTTGGTGTAAGTGTGTGTCTGTGTACCTGGGTATCAGTGTATGTCTTTGTTACTTGGTGTCAGTGTATGTCTGTGTTATTTGGTGTAAGTGTGTGTCTGTGTTACTGGGTATCAGTTTCTGTCTTTGTTACTTGGTGTCAGTGCATGTCTGTGTTACGTGGTGTAAGTGTGTGTCTCTGTTACTGCGTGTCAGTGTGTGTCTTTGCTACTTGGTGTAAGTCTGTGTCTTTGTTATCTGGTGTCCGTGTGAGTCTGTGTTACTGGGTGTCAGTGTATGTCTTTGTTACTGGGTGTCAGTGTATGTCTTGTTACTTGGTGTAAGTGTGTGTCTGTGTTACTGGGTTTCAGAGTCTGTCTTTGTTACTTGGAGTAATTGTGTGTCTGTGTTACTGGGTATCAGTGTATGTCTTTGTTACTTGGTGTCAGTGTATGTCTGTGTTACTTGGTGTAAGCGTGTGTCTGTGTTACTGGGTATCAGTGTATGTCTTTGTGACTTGGTGTCATTGTATGTCTTTGTTACTGGGTGTCAGTGTGTGTCTTTGTGACTTGGTGTCAGTGTATGTCTTAGTTACTTGGTGTAAGGGTGTGTCTGTGTTACTGGGTATCAGTGTATGTCTTTGTTACTTTGTGTCAGTGTATGTCAAAATACTTGGTGTAAGTGTATGTCTTTGTTACTTGGTGTAAGTGTGTGTCTTTGTTACTTGGTGTAAGTGTATGTCTTTGTTACTTGGTGTCAGTGTATGTCTTTGTTACTTGGTGTGAGTGCATGTCTGTGTTACTTGGTGTATATGTGTGTTTTTGTTACTTGGTGTAAGCGTTTGTCTTTGTTACTTGGTGTCAGTGCATGTCTTTGTTACTTGGTGTCACTGTGTGTCTGTGTTACTGGGTATCAATGTATGTCTTTGTGACTTGGTATCAGAGTATGTCTTTGTTACTGGCTTTCAGTGTGTGTCTGTGTTACTGGGTATCAGTGTATGTCTTTGTGACTTGGTATCAGTGTGTATCTTTGTTGCTGGGTGTCAGTGTGTGTCTGCGTTACTGGGTATCAGTGTATGTCTTTGTGACTTGATATCATACCATGTCTTTGTTACTGGGTGTCAGTGTGTGTCTGTGTTCCTGGGTGTCAGTGTATGTCTTTGCGACTTGGTGTCAGTGCATGTCTTTGTTACTGGGTGTCAGTGTGTGTCTTTGTGACTTGGTGTCAGTGTATGTATGTATTACTTGGTGTAATTGTGTGCCTGTGTTACTGGGTATCAGTGTATGTCTTTGTTACTTGGTGTCAGTGTATGTCTGTGTAACTTGGAGTAAGTGTGTCTCTGTGTTACTTGGTGTCCGTGTGTGTCTGTGTTGCTGGGTGTCAATGCATGTCTTTGTTACTTGGTACCAGTGTATATCTGTGTTACTTGGTGTAAGTGTGTGTCTTTGTTACTTGGTGTAATTGTATGTCTTTGTTACTTGGTGTCAGTGTATGTCTGTGTTACTTGGTGAATGTGTATGTCTTTGTTACTTGATGTAAGTGCGTGTCTGTGTTCCTCGGTATCAGAGTATGTCTTTGTTACTTGGTGTCAGTGTATGTCTGTGTTACTTGGTGTAAGTGTGTGTCTGTGTTGCTGGGTGTCAGTGTGTGTCTGTGTTACTTGGTGTAAGTGTGTGTCTTTGTTACTTGGTGTCCGTGTGTGTCTGTGCTACTGGGTGTCAGTGTATGTCTTTGTTACTGGGTGTCAGTGTATGTCTTTGTTACTTGGTGTAAGTGTGTGTCTGTGTTACTGGGATTCAGTGTCTGTCTTTGTTACTTGGTGTAAGTGTATGTCTTTGTTCCTTGGTGTCCGTGTGTGTCTGTGTTACTGGGTGTCAGTGCATGTCTTTGTTACTTGGTTCCAGTTTGTATCTGTGTTACTTGGTGTAAATGTGTGTCTTTCTTACTTCGTGTAATTGTATGTCTTTGTTACTTGGTGTCAGTGTATGTCTGTGTTACTTGGTGAAAGTGTATGTCTTTGTTACTTGGTGTAAGTGTGTGTCTGTGTTACTTGGCGTAAGTGTGTGTCTGTGTCCCTGGGTAACAGTGTATGACTTTGTTACTTGGTGTCAGTGTATGTCTGTGTTACTTGGTGTAAGTGTGTGTCTGTGTTACTGGGTGTAAGTGTGTGTCTTTGTTACTTGGTGTCCGTGTGTGTCTGTGCTACTGGGTGTCAGTGTATGTCTTTGTTACTGGGTGTCAGTGTATGTCTTTGTTACTTGGTGTAAGTGTGTGTCTGTGTTACTGGGATTCAGTGTCTGTCTTTGTTACTTGGTGTAAGTGTATGTCTTTGTTCCTTGGTGTCCGTGTGTGTCTGTGTTACTGGGTTTCAGTGCATGTCTTTGTTACTTGGTTCCAGTGTATATCTGTGTTACTTGGTGTAAATGTGTGTCTTTCTTACTTCGTGTAATTGTATGTCTTTGTTACTTGGTGTCAGTGTATGTCTGTGTTACTTGGTGAAAGTGTATGTCTTTGTTACTTGGTGTAAGTGTGTGTCTGTGTTACTTGGCGTAAGTGTGTGTCTGTGTCCCTGGGTAACAGTGTATGACTTTGTTACTTGGTGTCAGTGTATGTCTGTGTTACTTGGTGTAAGTGTGTGTCTGTGTTACTGGGTATCAGTGTATGTCTTTGTTACTTGGTGTCAGTGTATGTCTTTGTTACTTGGTGTCAGTGTGTGTCTTTGTTACTGGGTATCAGTGTATGTCTGTGTTACTTGGTGTCAGTGTGTGTCTTTGTTACTTGGTGTCCGTATATGTCTTTGTTACTTGGTGTAAGAGTATGTCTTTGTGATTGGTGTAAGAGTTTGTCTTTGTTACTTGGTGTCAGTGTATGTCTTTGTTACTGGGTGTCAGTGTATGTCTTTGTTACTTGGTGTCAGTGTATGTCTTTGTTACTTGGTGTCAGTGTGTGTCTTTGTTACTGGGTGTCAGTGTATGTCCTTGTTACTTGGTGTCAGTGTGTGTCTGTGTTACTTGGTGTCAGTGTATGTCTTTGTTACTGGGTTTCAGTGTATTTCTTTGTTACTTGGTGTAAGTGTATGTCTTTGTTACTTGGTGTCAGTTTGTGTCTTTGTTACTGGGTGTCATTGTATGTCTGTGTTACTTGGTGTCAGTGTGTGTCTGTGTTACATCGTTTCAGCGTGTCTCTTTGTTACTGGGTGTCAGTGTATGTATTTGTTACTTGGTTTCAGTGTATGTCTGTGTTACTTGGTGTCTTTGTATGTCTTTGTTACTTGGTGTCAGTGTGTGTCTGTGTTACTTGGTGTCAGTGTATGGCTTTGTTACTTCGTGTCAGTGTATGCCTTTGTTACTTGGTGTAAGTGTATGTCTTTGTTACTTGGTGCCAGTGTCTGTGTTTGTTACTGGGTGGCAGTGCATGTCTTTGTTATTTGGTGTCAGTGTATGTCTTTGTGACTTGGTGTCAGTGTATGTCTGTGTTACTTGGTGTCAGTGTATGTTTTTGTTACTTGGTGTAAGAGTTTGTCTTTGTTACTTGGTGTCAGTGTTTGTCTTTGTTACTGGGTGTCAGTGCATGTCTGTGTTACTGGGTGTCAGTGTTTGTCTTTGCTACTTGGTATCAGTGAATGTCTTTGTTACTTGGTGTCAGTGTGTCTGTGTTACTTGGTGTCAGTGTTTGTCTTTGTTACCTGGTGTCAGTGTGTGTCTTTGTTACTTGGTGTCAGTGTATGTCTTTGTTACTTGTTGTAAGTATATGTCTTTGTTACTTGGTGTCAGTGCGTGTCTGCGTTACTTGGTGTCAGTGTGTGTCTTTGTTACTTGGTGTCAGTGTATGTCTTTGTTACTTGGTGTCAGTGTGTGTCTTTGTTACTTGGTGCAAGTGTATGTATTTATTACTTGGTGTCAGTGTGTGTCTTTGTTACTTGGTGCAGGTTTATGTCATTGTTACTTGGTGTCAGTGCGTGTCTGTGTCACTGGGTGTCAGAGTTTGACTTTGTTACTCGGTGTCGGTGTTTGTCTTTGTTACTTGGTTTCAGTGTGTGTCTTTGTTACTTGGTGTAAGTGTATGCCTTTGTTACTTGGTGTCAGTGTGTCTCTTTGTTACTTGGTGTCAGTTGATGTCTTTGTTACTTGGTGTCAGTGTCTGTCTTTGTTACTTGCTGCACGTGTATGTCTTTATTACTTGGTGTCAGTGTGTGTCTTTGTTACTTGGTGTAGGTTTATGTCTTTGTTACTTGGTGTCAGAGTATGTCTTTATTACTTGGTGTCAATGTTTGTCTGTGTTACTTGGTGTCAGTGTTTGTCTTTGTTAATTGGTTTCAGTGTTTGTCTGTGTTACTTGGTGTCAGTGTGTGTATTTGTTACTTGATGTAAGTTTATGTCTTTGTTACTTGGTGTCAGTGCGTGTCTGTGTTACTTGGTGTTAGTGGTTGTCTGTGTTACGTCGTGTCAGTGTGTGTCTTTGTTACTTGATGTATGTTTATGTCTTTTTTACTTGGTGTCAGTGCGTGTCTGTGTTACTGGGTGTCATTGTTTGTCTTTGTTACTTCGTGTAAGTGTATGTCTTTGTTACTTGGTGTAAGTGTGTGTCTTTGTTACTTGGTGTCAGTGCGTTTCTGTGTTACTGGGTGTCAGTGTTTGTCTTTGTTACTTGGTGTTAGTGTATGCCTCTGTTACTTGGTGTAAGTGTATGTCTTTGTGATTTGTGTAAGTGTTTGTCTTTGTTGCTGGGTGTCAGTGTATGTCTGTGTTACTTGGTGTCAGTGTGTGTCTTTGTTACTGGGTCTCAGTGTATGTCTGTGTTACTTGGTGTCAGTGTATGTCTTTGTTACTTGCTGTCAGTGTATGTCTTTGTTACTGGGTGTCATTGTATGTCTGTGTTACTTGGTGTCAGTGTGTGTCTGTGTTACTTGGTTTCAGTGTGTCTCTTTGTTACTTGGTGTCAGTGTATGTCTTTGTTACTTGGTGTCAGTTTATGTCTGTGTTACTTGGTGTCAGTGCATGTGTTTGTTACTTGGTGTCAGTGTGTGTCTGTGTTACTTGGTGTCAGTGTCTGTCTTTGTTACTTCGTGTCAGTGTATGTCTTTGTTACTTGGTTTCAGTGTATGTTTTGTTACTTGGTGCCAGTGTGTGTCTTTGTTACTGGGTGGCAGTGCATGTCTTTGTTATTTGGTGTCAGTGTATGTCTTTGTGACTTGGTGTCAGTGTCTGTCTTTGTTACTTGGTGTCAGTGTATGTCTTTGTTACTTGGTTTCAGTGTATGTTTTGTTACTTGGTGCCAGTGTGTGTCTTTGTTACTTGGTGTCAGTGAGTGGCTGTATTACTGGGTGTCAGTGGATGTCTTTGTTACTTGGTGTCAGTGCGTGTCTGTGTTACTGGGTGTCAGTGTTTTTCTTTGTTACTTGGTGTCAGTGTTTGTCTTTGCTACTGGTTGTCAGTGCATGTCTGTGTTACTGGGTGTCATTGTTTGTCTTTCTTACTTGGTATCATTGAATGTCTTTGTTACTTGGTGTCAGTGTGTGTCTGTGTTACTGGGTGTCAGTGTTTGTCTTTGTTACTTGGTGTCAGTGTATGTCTTTGTTACTTGGTGTCCGTGTGTGTCTTTGTTACTGGGTATCAGTGTATGTCTGTGTTACTTGGTGTCAGTGTGTGTCTTTGTTACTTGGTGTCCGTATATGTCTTTGTTACGTGGTGTATGTGTATGTCTTTGTTACTTGGTGTCAGTGTGTGTCTTTGTTACTTGGTGCAAGTGTATGTCTTTATTACTTGGTGTCAGTGTGTATCTTTGTTACTTGGTGTAGGTTTATGTCTTTGTTACTTGGTGTCAGTGCGTGTCTGTGTTACTGGGTGTCAGAGTTTGTCTTTGTTACTTGGTGTCAGTGTATGTCTTGTTACTGGGTGTCAATGTATGTCTTTGTTACTTGGTGTCAGTGTGTGTCTTTGTTACTTGGTGCAAGTGCATGTCTTTATTACTTGGTGTCAATGTTTGTCTGTGTTACTTGGTGTCAGTGTTTGTCTTTGTTACTTGGTTTCAGTGTTTGTCTGTGTTACCTGGTGTCAGTGTGTGTCTTTGTTACTTGGTGCAAGTTTATGTCTTTGTTATTTCGTGTCACTGTATGTCTTTGTTACTTGGTTTAAGTGTATGTCTTTGTTACTTGGTGCCAGTGTGTGTCTGTGTTACTTGGTTTCAGTGTGTCTCTTTGTTACTGGGTGTCAGTGTATGTCTTTGTTACTTGGTGTCAGTGTATGTCTGTGTTACTTGGTGTCAGTGTATGTCTTTGTTACTTGGTGTCAGTGTGTGTCTGTGTTATTTGGTGTCAGTGTATGTCTTTGTTACTTCGTGTCACTGTATGTCTTTGTTACTTGGTTTAAGTGTATTTCTTTGTTACTTGGTGTCAGTGTATGTCTGTGTTACTTGGTGCAAGTGTTTGTCTTTGTTACTTGGTGTAAGTGTGTGTCTGCGCTACTTGGTGTAAGTGTGTGTCTGTGTACCTGGGTATCAGTGTATGTCTTTGTTACTTGGTGTCAGTGTATGTCTGTGTTATTTGGTGTAAGTGTGTGTCTGTGTTACTGGGTATCAGTTTCTGTCTTTGTTACTTGGTGTCAGTGCATGTCTGTGTTACGTGGTGTAAGTGTGTGTCTCTGTTACTGCGTGTCAGTGTGTGTCTTTGCTACTTGGTGTAAGTCTGTGTCTTTGTTATCTGGTGTCCGTGTGAGTCTGTGTTACTGGGTGTCAGTGTATGTCTTTGTTACTGGGTGTCAGTGTATGTCTTGTTACTTGGTGTAAGTGTGTGTCTGCGTTACTGGGTTTCAGAGTCTGTCTTTGTTACTTGGAGTAAGTGTGTGTCTGTGTTACTGGGTATCAGTGTATGTCTTTGTTACTTGGTGTCAGTGTATGTCTGTGTTACTTGGTGTAAGCGTGTGTCTGTGTTACTGGGTATCAGTGTATGTCTTTGTGACTTGGTGTCATTGTATGTCTTTGTTACTGGGTGTCAGTGTGTGTCTTTGTGACTTGGTGTCAGTGTATGTCTTAGTTACTTGGTGTAAGGGTGTGTCTGTGTTACTGGGTATCAGTGTATGTCTTTGTTACTTTGTGTCAGTGTATGTCAAAATACTTGGTGTAAGTGTATGTCTTTGTTACTTGGTGTAAGTGTGTGTCTTTGTTACTTGGTGTAAGTGTATGTCTTTGTTACTTGGTGTCAGTGTATGTCTTTGTTACTTGGTGTGAGTGCATGTCTGTGTTACTTGGTGTATATGTGTGTTTTTGTTACTTGGTGTAAGCGTTTGTCTTTGTTACTTGGTGTCAGTGCATGTCTTTGTTACTTGGTGTCACTGTGTGTCTGTGTTACTGGGTATCAATGTATGTCTTTGTGACTTGGTATCAGAGTATGTCTTTGTTACTGGCTTTCAGTGTGTGTCTGTGTTACTGGGTATCAGTGTATGTCTTTGTGACTTGGTATCAGTGTGTATCTTTGTTGCTGGGTGTCAGTGTGTGTCTGCGTTACTGGGTATCAGTGTATGTCTTTGTGACTTGATATCATACCATGTCTTTGTTACTGGGTGTCAGTGTGTGTCTGTGTTCCTGGGTGTCAGTGTATGTCTTTGCGACTTGGTGTCAGTGCATGTCTTTGTTACTGGGTGTCAGTGTGTGTCTTTGTGACTTGGTGTCAGTGTATGTATGTATTACTTGGTGTAATTGTGTGCCTGTGTTACTGGGTATCAGTGTATGTCTTTGTTACTTGGTGTCAGTGTATGTCTGTGTAACTTGGAGTAAGTGTGTGTCTGTGTTACTTGGTGTCCGTGTGTGTCTGTGTTGCTGGGTGTCAATGCATGTCTTTGTTACTTGGTACCAGTGTATATCTGTGTTACTTGGTGTAAGTGTGTGTCTTTGTTACTTGGTGTAATTGTATGTCTTTGTTACTTGGTGTCAGTGTATGTCTGTGTTACTTGGTGAATGTGTATGTCTTTGTTACTTGATGTAAGTGCGTGTCTGTGTTCCTCGGTATCAGAGTATGTCTTTGTTACTTGGTGTCAGTGTATGTCTGTGTTACTTGGTGTAAGTGTGTGTCTGTGTTGCTGGGTGTCAGTGTGTGTCTGTGTTACTTGGTGTAAGTGTGTGTCTTTGTTACTTGGTGTCCGTGTGTGTCTGTGCTACTGGGTGTCAGTGTATGTCTTTGTTACTGGGTGTCAGTGTATGTCTTTGTTACTTGGTGTAAGTGTGTGTCTGTGTTACTGGGATTCAGTGTCTGTCTTTGTTACTTGGTGTAAGTGCATGTCTTTGTTCCTTGGTGTCCGTGTGTGTCTGTGTTACTGGGTGTCAGTGCATGTCTTTGTTACTTGGTTCCAGTTTATATCTGTGTTACTTGGTGTAAATGTGTGTCTTTCTTACTTCGTGTAATTGTATGTCTTTGTTACTTGGTGTCAGTGTATGTCTGTGTTACTTGGTGAAAGTGTATGTCTTTGTTACTTGGTGTAAGTGTGTGTCTGTGTTACTTGGCGTAAGTGTGTGTCTGTGTCCCTGGGTAACAGTGTATGACTTTGTTACTTGGTGTCAGTGTATGTCTGTGTTACTTGGTGTAAGTGTGTGTCTGTGTTACTGGGTGTAAGTGTGTGTCTTTGTTACTTGGTGTCCGTGTGTGTCTGTGCTACTGGGTGTCAGTGTATGTCTTTGTTACTGGGTGTCAGTGTATGTCTTTGTTACTTGGTGTAAGTGTGTGTCTGTGTTACTGGGATTCAGTGTCTGTCTTTGTTACTTGGTGTAAGTGTATGTCTTTGTTCCTTGGTGTCCGTGTGTGTCTGTGTTACTGGGTTTCAGTGCATGTCTTTGTTACTTGGTTCCAGTGTATATCTGTGTTACTTGGTGTAAATGTGTGTCTTTCTTACTTCGTGTAATTGTATGTCTTTGTTACTTGGTGTCAGTGTATGTCTGTGTTACTTGGTGAAAGTGTATGTCTTTGTTACTTGGTGTAAGTGTGTGTCTGTGTTACTTGGCGTAAGTGTGTGTCTGTGTCCCTGGGTAACAGTGTATGACTTTGTTACTTGGTGTCAGTGTATGTCTGTGTTACTTGGTGTAAGTGTGTGTCTGTGTTACTGGGTATCAGTGTATGTCTTTGTTACTTGGTGTCAGTGTATGTCTTTGTTACTTGGTGTCAGTGTGTGTCTTTGTTACTGGGTATCAGTGTATGTCTGTGTTACTTGGTGTCAGTGTGTGTCTTTGTTACTTGGTGTCCGTATATGTCTTTGTTACATGGTGTATGTGTATGTCTTTGTTACTTGGTGTCAGTGTGTGTCTTTGTTACTTGGTGCAAGTGTATGTCTTTATTACTTGGTGTCAGTGTGTGTCTTTGTTACTTGGTGTAGGTTTATGTCTTTGTTACTTGGTGTCAGTGCGTGTCTGTGTTACTGGGTGTCCGAGTTTGTCTTTGTTACTTGGTGTCAGTGTGTGTCTTTGTTACTTGGTGCAAGTGTATGTCTTTATTACTTGATGTCAATGTTTGTCTGTGTTACTTGGTGTCAGTGTTTGTCTTTGTTACTTGGTTTCAGTGTTTGTCTGTGTTACCTGGTGTCAGTGTGTGTCTTTGTTACTTGGTGTAAGTTTATGTCTTTGTTATTTCGTGTCACTGTATGTCTTTGTTACTTGGTTTAAGTGTATGTCCTTGTTACTTGGTGCCAGTGTGTGTCTGTGTTACTTGGTTTCAGTATGTCTCTTTGTTACTGGGTGTCAGTGTATGTCTTTGTTACTTGGTGTCAGTGTATGTCTGTGTTACTTGGTGTCAGTGTATGTCTTTGTTACTTGGTGTCAGTGTGTGTCTGTGTTACTTGGTGTCAGAGTATGTCTTTGTTACTTCGTGTCACTGTATGGCTTTGTTACTTGGTTTATGTGTATGTCTGTGTTACTTGGTGCAAGTGTATGTCTTTGTTACTTGGTGTAAGTGTGTGTCTGCGTTACTTGGTGTAAGTGTGTGTCTGTGTCCCTGGGTATCAGTGTATGTCTTTGTTACTTGGTGTCAGTGTATGTCTGTGTTTTTTGGTGTAAGTGTGTGTCTGTGTTACTGGGTATCAGTTTCTGTCTTTGTTACTTGGTGTCAGTGCATGTCTGTGTTACGTGGTGTAAGTGTGTGTCTCTGTTACTGCGTGTCAGTGTGTGTCTTTGCTACTTGGTGTAAGTCTGTGTCTTTGTTACTTGGTGTCCGTGTGAGTCTGTGTTACTGGGTGTCAGTGTATGTCTTTGTTACTGGGTGTCAGTGTATGTCTTGTTACTTGGTGTAAGTGTGTGTCTGTGTTACTGGGTTTCAGAGTCTGTCTTTGTTACTTGGAGTAAGTGTGTGTCTGTGTTACTGGGTATCAGTGTATGTCTTTGTTACTTGGTGTCAGTGTATGTCTGTGTTACTTGGTGTAAGCGTGTGTCTGTGTTACTGGGTATCAGTGTATGTCTTTGTGACTTGGTGTCATTGTATGACTTTGTTACTGGGTGTCAGTGTGTGTCTTTGTGACTTGGTGTCAGTGTATGTCTTAGTTACTTGGTGTAAGGGTGTGTCTGTGTTACTGGGTATCAGTGTATGTCTTTGTTACTTTGTGTCAGTGTATGTCAAAATACTTGGTGTAAGTGTATGTCTTTGTTACTTGGTGTAAGTGTGTGTCTTTGTTACTTGGTGTAAGTGTATGTCTTTGTTACTTGGTGTCAGTGTATGTCTTTGTTACTTGGTGTCACTGTGTGTCTGTGTTACTGGGTATCAGTGTATGTCTTTGTGACTTGGTATCAGAGTATGTCTTTGTTACTGGCTTTCAGTGTGTGTCTATGTTACTGGGTATCAGTGTATGTCTTTGTGACTTGGTATCAGTGTGTATCTTTGTTACTGGGTGTCAGTGTGTGTCTGCGTTACTGGGTATCAGTGTATGTCTTTGTGACTTGATATCATTGTATGTCTTTGTTACTGGGTGTCAGTGTGTGTCTGTGTTCCTGGGTGTCAGTGTATGTCTTTGCGACTTGGTTTCAGTGCATGTCTTTGTTACTGCGTGTCAGTGTGTGTCTTTGTGACTTGGTGTCAGTGTATGTCTGTATTACTTGGTGTAATTGTACGTCTTTGTTCCTTGGTGTCAGTGTATGTCTGTGTAACTTGGAGTAAGTGTGTGTCTGTGTTACTTGGTGTCCGTGTGTGTCTGTGTTGCTGGGTGTCAGTGCATGTCTTTGTTACTTGGTACCAGTGTATATCTGTGTTACTTGGTGTAAGTGTGTGTCTTTGTTACTTGGTGTAATTGTATGTCTTTGTTACTTGGTGTCAGTGTATGTCTGTGTTACTTGGTGAATGTGTATGTCTTTGTTACTTGGTGTAAGTGTGTGTCTGTGTTCCTGGGTATCAGTGTATGTCTTTGTTACTTGGTGTCAGTGTATGTCTGTGTTACTTGGTGTAAGTGTGTGTCTGTGTTACTGGGTATCAGTGTATGTCTTTGTTACTTGGTGTCAGTGTATGTCTGTGTTACATGGTGTAATTGTGTGTCTGTGTTGCTGGGTGTCAGTGTGTGTCTGTGTTACTTGGTGTAAGTGTGTGTCTTTGTTACTTGGTGTCCGTGTGTGTCTGTGCTACTGGGTGTCAGTGTATGTCTTTGTTACTGGGTGTCAGTGTATGTCTTTGTTACTTGGTGTAAGTGTGTGTCTGTGTTACTGGGATTCAGTGTCTGTCTTTGTTACTTGGTGTAAGTGTATGTCTTTGTTCCTTGGTGTCCGTGTGTGTCTGTGTTACTGGGTGTCAGTGCATGTCTTTGTTACTTGGTTCCAGTGTATATCTGTGTTACTTGGTGTAAATGTGTGTTTTCTTACTTCGTGTAATTGTATGTCTTTGTTACTTGGTGTGAGTGTATGTCTGTGTTACTTGGTGAAAGTGTATGTCTTTGTTACTGGGTGTAAGTGTGTGTCTGTGTTACTTGGCGTAAGTGTGTGTCTGTGTCCCTGGGTAACAGTGTATGACTTTGTTACTTGGTGTCAGTGTATGTCTGTGTTACTTGGTGTAAGTGTGTGTCTGTGTTACTGGGTATCAGTGTTTGTCTTTGTTACTTGGTGTCAGTGTATGTCTGTGTTACTTGGTGTAAGTGTGTGTCTGTGTTACTGGGTATCAGTTTATGTCTTTGTGGCTTGGTATCAGTGTATGTCTGTGTTACTTGGCGTAAGTGTGTTTCTGTGTCCCTGGGTTACAGTGTATGACTTTGTTACTTGGTGTCAGTGTATGTCTGTGTTACTTGGTGTAAGTGTGTGTCTGTGTTACTGTGTATCAGTGTATGTCTTTGTTACTTGGTGTCAGTGTATGTCTGTGTTACTTGGTGTAAGTGTGTGTCTGTGTTACTGGGTATCAGTGTATGTCTTTGTGACTTGGTGTCAGTGTATGTCTGTGTTACTTGGTGTAAGTGTGCGTCTGTGTTACTGGGTGTCAGTGTGTGTCTGTGTTACTTGGTGTAAGTGTGTGTCTTTGTTACTTTGTGTCCGTGTGTGTCTGTGTTCCTGGGTGTCAGTGTATGTCTTTCTTACTGGGTTTCAGTGTATGTCTTTGTTACTTGGTGTAAGTGTGTGTCTGTGTTACATGGTGTAAGTGTGTGTCTTTGATACATGGTGTCCGTGTGTGTCTGTGTTACTGGCTGTCAGTGCATGTCTTTGTTACTTGGTGCCAGTGTATATCTGTGTTACTTGGTGTAAGTGTGTGTCTTTGTTACTTGGTGTCAGTGTATGTCTGTGTTACTTTGTGTAAGTGTATGTCTTTGTTACTTGGTGCAAGTGTGTGTCTGTGTTACTTGGTGCAAGTGTGTGTCTGTGTTACTTGGTGTAAGTGTGTGTCTGTGTTACTGGGTATCAGTGTATGTCTGTGTTACTTGGTGTAAGTGTGTGTCTTTGTTACTTGGTGTCCGTGTGTGTCTGTGTTACTGGGTGTCAGTGTATGTCATTGTTACTGGGTGTCAGTGTATGTCTTTGTTACTTGATGTAAGTGTGTGTCTGTGTTACTGGGTATCAGTGTCTGTCTTTGTTACTTGGAGTAAGTGTGTGTCTGTGTTACTGGGTATCAGTGTATGTCTTTGTTACTTGGTGTCAGTGTATGTCTGTGTTACTTGGTGTAAGTGTGTCTCTGTTACTGGGTATCAGTGTATGTCTTTGTTACTTGGTGTAAGTGTGTGTCTGTGTTACTGGGTATCAGTGTATGTCTTTGTTACTTGGTGTCAGTTTATGTCAAAATAATTGGTGTAATAGTCTGTCTTTGTTACTTGGTGTAAGTGTATGTCTTTGTTACTTGGTGTCAGTGTATGTCATTGTTACTTGGTGTGAGTGCATGTCTGTGTTACTTGGTGGAAGTGCAAGTCTTTGTTACTTGGTGTCAGTGTGTGTCTGTGTTACTGGTTATCAGTGTATGTCTTTGTGACTTGGTATAAGTGTATGTCTTTGCTACTGGCTTTCAGTGTGTGTCTGTGTTAATGGGTATCAGTGTATGTCTTTGTGGCTTGGTATCAGTGTATGTCTTTGTTACTGGGTGTCAGAGTGTTTCTGTGTTACTGGGTATCAGTGTATGTCTTTGTGACTTGGTATCAGTGTATGTCTTCGTTACTGGGTGTCAGTGTGTGTCTGTGTTCCTGGGTATCAGTGTATGTCTTTGTTACTGGGTGTCAGTGTGTGTCTTTGTGACTTGGTGTCAGTGTATGTCTTTGTTACTTGGTGTCAGTGCATGTCATTGTTACTTGGTGTGAGTGCATGTCTGTGTTACTTGGTGTAAGTGTGTGTCTTTGTTACTTGGTGTAAGTGTATGTCTTTGTTACTTGATGTCAGTGCATGTCTTTGATACTTGGTGTCAGTGTGTGTCTGTGTTACTGGTTATCAATGTATGTCTTTGTGACTTGGTATAAGTGTATGTCTTTGCTACTGGGTGTCAGTGTGTTTCTGTGTTACTGGGTAGCAGTGTATGTCTTTGTGACTTGGTATCAGTGTATGTCTTTTTAACTGGGTGTCAGTGTACGTCTGTGTTCCTGTGTATCATTGTATGTCTTTGTGACTTGGTGTCAGTGTTTGTCTTTCTTACTGGGTGTCAGTGTGAGTCTTTGTGGCTTGGTGTCAGTGTAAGTCTTTGTTACTTGGTGTAAGTGTGTGTCTGTGATACTGGGTATCAGTGTATGTCTTTGTTACTTGGTGTCAGTGTATGTCTGTGTTACTTGGTGTAAGTGTGTGTCTGTGTATCAGTGTAAGTCTTTGTGACTTGGTGTCAGTGTATGTCTTTGTTACTGGGTGTCAGTGTGTGTCTTTGGAATTGCTGTCAGTGTATGTCTGTGTTACAGGGGTCAGTGTGTGTCTGTGTCACTGGGGGTCAGTGTGTGTTTCTAACTGGGTGTCAGTGTGTGTCTGTGTTACTGTGTATCAGTGTATGTCTTTGTTACTTGGTGTCAGTGTATGTCTGTGTTACTTGGTGTAAGTGTGTGTCTGTGTTACTTGGTATCAGTTTATGTCTTTGTGGCTTGGTTTCAGTGTATGTCTTTGTTACTGGGTGTCAGAGTGTTTCTGTGTTACTGGGTATCAGTGTATGTCTTTGTGACTTGGTGTCAGTGTATGTCTGTGTTAATTGGTGTAAGTGTGCGTCCGTGTTACTGGGTGTCAATGTGTGTCTGTGTTACTTGGTGTAAGTGTGTGTCTTT
This sequence comes from Heterodontus francisci, assembly GCF_036365525.1. Taxonomy (NCBI): domain Eukaryota; kingdom Metazoa; phylum Chordata; class Chondrichthyes; order Heterodontiformes; family Heterodontidae; genus Heterodontus; species Heterodontus francisci. The sequence goes on from NW_027140330.1 coordinate 4,344,487, forward strand.
GTTACTTTGTGTCCGTGTGTGTCTGTGTTCCTGGGTGTCAGTGTATGTCTTTGTTACTGGGTTTCAGTGTATGTCTTTGTTACTTGGTGTAAGTGTGTGTCTGTGTTACATGGTGTAAGTGTGTGTCTTTGATACTTGGTGTCCGTGTGTGTCTGTGTTACTGGGTGTCAGTGCATGTCTTTGTTACTTGGTGCCAGTGTATATCTGTGTTACTTGGTTTAAGTGTGTGTCATTGTTACTTGGTGTCAGTGTATGTCTGTGTTACTTTGTGTAAGTGTATGTCTTTGTTACTTGGTGCAAGTGTGTGTCTGTGTTACTTGGTGCAAGTGTGTGTCTGTGTTACTTGGTGTAAGTGTGTGTCTGTGTTACTGGGTATCAGTGTATGTCTGTGTTACTTGGTGTAAGTGTGTGTCTTTGTTACTTGGTGTCCGTGTGTGTCTGTGTTACTGGGTGTCAGTGTATGTCTTTGTTACTGGGTGTCAGTGTATGTATTTGTTACTTGATGTAAGTATGTGTCTGTGTTACCGGGTATCAGTGTCTGTCTTTGTTACTTGGAGTAAGTGTGTGTCTGTGTTACTGGGTATCAGTGTATGTCTTTGTTACTTGGTGTCAATGTATATCTGTGTTACTTGGTGTAAGTGTGTCTCTGTTACTGGGTATCAGTGTATGTCTTTGTTACTTGGTGTAAGTGTGTGTCTGTGTTACTGGGTATCAGTGTATGTCTTTGTTACTTGGTGTCAGTGTATGTCTGTGTTACTTGGTGTAAGTGTGTCTCTGTTACTGGGTATCAGTGTATGTCTTTGTTACTTGGTGTAAGTGTGTGTCTGTGTTACTGGGTATCAGTGTATGTCTTTGTTACTTGGTGTCAGTTTATGTCAAAATAATTGGTGTAATAGTCTGTCTTTGTTACTTGGTGTAAGTGTATGTCTTTGTTACTTGGTGTCAGTGTATGTCATTGTTACTTGGTGTGAGTGCATGTCTGTGTTACTTGGTGGAAGTGCAAGTCTTTGTTACTTGGTGTCAGTGTGTGTCTGTGTTACTGGTTATCAGTGTATGTCTTTGTGACTTGGTATAAGTGTATGTCTTTGCTACTGGCTTTCAGTGTGTGTCTGTGTTAATGGGTATCAGTGTATGTCTTTGTGGCTTGGTATCAGTGTATGTCTTTGTTACTGGGTGTCAGAGTGTTTCTGTGTTACTGGGTATCAGTGTATGTCTTTGTGACTTGGTATCAGTGTATGTCTTTGTTACTGGGTGTCAGTGTGTGTCTGTGTTCCTGGGTATCAGTGTATGTCTTTGTTACTGGGTGTCAGTGTGTGTCTTTGTGACTTGGTGTCAGTGTATGTCTTTGTTACTTGGTGTCAGTGTATGTCATTGTTACTTGGTGTGAGTGCATGTCTGTGTTACTTGGTGTAAGTGTGTGTCTTTGTTACTTGGTGTAAGTGTATGTCTTTGTTACTTGATGTCAGTGCATGTCTTTGATACTTGGTGTCAGTGTGTGTCTGTGTTACTGGTTATCAATGTATGTCTTTGTGACTTGGTATAAGTGTATGTCTTTGCTACTGGGTGTCAGTGTGTTTCTGTGTTACTGGGTAGCAGTGTATGTCTTTGTGACTTGGTATCAGTGTATGTCTTTGTAACTGGGTGTCAGTGTACGTCTGTGTTCCTGTGTATCATTGTATGTCTTTGTGACTTGGTGTCAGTGTTTGTCTTTGTTACTGGGTGTCAGTGCGAGTCTTTGTGGCTTGGTGTCAGTGTAAGTCTTTGTTACTTGGTGTAAGTGTGTGTCTGTGATACTGGGTGTCAGTGTATGTCTTTGTTACTTGGTGTCAGTGTATGTCTGTGTTACTTGGTGTAAGTGTGTGTCTGTGTATCAGTGTAAGTCTTTGTGACTTGGTGTCAGTGTATGTCTTTGTTACTGGGTGTCAGTGTGTGTCTTTGGAAATGCTGTCAGTGTATGTCTGTGTTACTGGGGGTCAGTGTGTGTCTGTGTCACTGGGGGTCAGTGTGTGTTTCTAACTGGGTGTCAGTGTGTGTCTGTGTTACTGTGTATCAGTGTATGTCTTTGTTACTTGGTGTCAGTGTATGTCTGTGTTACTTGGTGTAAGTGTGTGTCTGTGTTACTTGGTATCAGTTTATGTCTTTGTGGCTTGGTTTCAGTGTATGTCTTTGTTACTGGGTGTCAGAGTGTTTCTGTGTTACTGGGTATCAGTGTATGTCTTTGTGACTTGGTGTCAGTGTATGTCTGTGTTACTTGGTGTAAGTGTGCGTCCGTGTTACTGGGTGTCAGTGTGTGTCTGTGTTACTTGGTGTAAGTGTGTGTCTTTGTTACTTTGTGTCCGTGTGTGTCTGTGTTCCTGGGTGTCAGTGTATGTCTTTGTTACTGGGTTTCAGTGTATGTCTTTGTTACTTGGTGTAAGTGTGTGTCTGTGTTACATGGTGTAAGTGTGTGTCTTTGATACTTGGTGTCCGTGTGTGTCCGTGTTACTGGGTGTCAGTGCATGTCTTTGTTACTTGGTGCCAGTGTATATCTGTGTTACTTGGTTTAAGTGTGTGTCATTGTTACTTGGTGTCAGTGTATGTCTGTGTTACTTTGTGTAAGTGTATGTCTTTGTTACTTGGTGCAAGTGTGTGTCTGTGTTACTTGGTGCAAGTGTGTGTCTGTGTTACTTGGTGTAAGTGTGTGTCTGTGTTACTGGGTATCAGTGTATGTCTGTGTTACTTGGTGTAAGTGTGTGTCTTTGTTACTTGGTGTCCGTGTGTGTCTGTGTTACTGGGTGTCAGTGTATGTCTTTGTTACTGGGTGTCAGTGTATGTATTTGTTACTTGATGTAAGTGTGTGTCTGTGTTACCGGGTATCAGTGTCTGTCTTTGTTACTTGGAGTAAGTGTGTGTCTGTGTTACTGGGTATCAGTGTATGTCTTTGTTACTTGGTGTCAGTGTATATCTGTGTTACTTGGTGTAAGTGTGTCTCTGTTACTGGGTATCAGTGTATGTCTTTGTTACTTGGTGTAAGTGTGTGTCTGTGTTACTGGGTATCAGTGTATGTCTTTGTTACTTGGTGTCAGTTTATGTCAAAATAATTGGTGTAAGTGCATGTCTTTGTTACTTGGTGTAATACTCTGTCTTTGTTACTTGGTGTAAGTGTATGTCTTTGTTACTTGGTGTCAGTGTATGTCATTGTTACTTGGTGTGAGTGCATGTCTGTGTTACTTGGTGGAAGTGCAAGTCTTTGTTACTTGGTGTCAGTGTGTGTCTGTGTTACTGGTTATCAGTGTATGTCTTTGTGACTTGGTATAAGTGTATGTCTTTGCTACTGGCTTTCAGTGTGTGTCTGCGTTAATGGGTATCAGTGTATGTCTTTGTGGCTTGGTATCAGTGTATGTCTTTGTTACTGGGTGTCAGAGTGTTTCTGTGTTACTGGGTATCAGTGTATGTCTTTGTGACTTGGTATCAGTGTATGTCTTTGTTACTGGGTGTCAGTGTGTGTCTGTGTTCCTGGGCATCAGTGTATGTCTTTGTTACTGGGTGTCAGTGTGTGTCTTTGTGACTTGGTGTCAGTGTATGTCTTTGTTACTTGGTGTCAGTGTATGTCATTGTTACTTGGTGTGAGTGCATGTCTGTGTTACTTGGTGTAAGTGTGTGTCTTTGTTACTTGATGTCAGTGCATGTCTTTGTTACTTGGTGTCAGTGTGTGTCTGTGTTACTGGTTATCAATGTATGTCTTTGTGACTTGGTATAAGTGTATGTCTTTGCTACTGGGTGTCAGTGTGTTTCTGTGTTACTGGGTAGCAGTGTATGTCTTTGTGACTTGGTATCAGTGTATGTCTTTGTAACTGGGTGTCAGTGTACGTCTGTGTTCCTGTGTATCATTGTATGTCTTTGTGACTTGGTGTCAGTGTATGTCGTTGTTACTGGGTGTCAGTGTGAGATTTGTGGCTTGGTGTCAGTGTATGTCTTTGTTACTTGGTGTAAGTGTGTGTCTGTGATACTGGGTATCAGTGTATGTCTTTGTTACTTGGTGTCAGTGTATGTCTGTGTTACTTGGTGTAAGTGTGTGTCTGTGTATCAGTGTAAGTCTTTGTGACTTGGTGTCAGTGTATGTCTTTGTTACTGGGTGTCAGTGTGTGTCTTTGTGACTTGGTGTCAGTGTATGTCTGTGTTACTGGGGGTCAGTGTGTGTCTGTGTCACTGGGGGTCAGTGTGTGTTTCTAACTGGGTGTCAGTGTGTGTCTGTGTTACTGGGTATCAGTGTATGTCTTTGTTACTTGGTGTCAGTGTATGACTGTGTTACTTGGTGTAAGAGTACGTCTTTGTTACTTGGTGTAAGTGTGTGTCTGTGTTACTTGGTGTAAGTCTGTGTCTGTGTTCCTGGGTATCATTGTATGTCATTGTTACTGGGTGTCAGTGCATGTCTTTGTTACTTGGTGCCAGTGTATATATGTGCTACTTGGTGTAAGTGTATGTCTTTGTTACTTGGTGTAAATGTATGTCTTTGTTACTTGGTGTCAGTGTATGTCTGTGTTACTTGGTGTAAGTGTATGTCTTTGTTACTTGGTGTAAGTGTGTGTCTGTGTTACTTGGTGTAAGTGTGTGTCTGTGTTCCTGGGTATCAGTGCATGTCTTTGTTACTTGGTTTCAGTGTATGTCTGTGTTACTTGGTGTAAATGTGTTTCTGTGTTACTGGGTATCAGAGTATGTCTTTGTTACTTGGTGTCAGTGAATGTCTGTGTTACTTGTTGTAAGTGTGTGTCTTTGTTACTTGGCGTCCATGTGTGTCTGTGTTACTTGGTGTCAGTGTATGTCTTTGTTACTTGGTGTAAGTGTGTGTCTGTGTTACTGGGTATCAGTGTCTGTCTTTGTTACTTGATGTAAGTGTGTGTCTGTGTTACTTGGTGTAAGTGTGTGTCTTTGTTACTTGGTGTCCGTGTGTGTCTGTGTTACTGGGTGTCAGTGCATCTCTTTGTTACTTGGTGCCAGAGTATATCTGTGTTACTTGGTGTAAGTGTGTGTCTTTGTTACTTGGTGTAATTGTATGTCTTTGTTACTTGTTGTCAGTGTATGTCTTTGTTACTTGGTGTAAGTGTGTCACTGTGTTAATAGGGGTAAGTGTGTGTCTGTGTATCTGGGTGTCAGTGTATGTCTTTGTTACTTGGTGTCAGTGTATGTCTGTGTTACTTGGTGTAAGTGTGTGTCTGTGTTACTGGGTATCAGTGTATGTCTTTGTGACTGGGTGTCAGTGTATGTCTGTGTTACTTGGTGCAAGTGTGTGTCTGTGTTACTGGGTTTCAGTGTGTGTCTGTGTTACTTGGTGTAAGTGTGTGTCTTTGTTACTTGGTGTCCGTGTGTGGCTGTGTTACTGGGTGTTAGTGTATGTCTTTGTTACTGGGTGTCAGTGTATCTCTTTGTTACTTGGTGTCAGTGTGTGTCTGTGTTACTGGGTATCAGTGTCTGTCTTTGTTACTTGGTGTAAGTGTGTGTCTGTGTTACTTGGTGTAAGGGTGTGTCTTTGTTACTTGGTGTCCGTGTGTGTCTGTGTTACTGGGTGTCAGTGCATGTCTTTGTTACTTGGTGCCAGTGTATATCTGTGTTACTTGGTGTAAGTGTGTGTCTTTGTCACTTGGTGTAATTGTATGTCTTTGTTACTTGGTGTCAGTGTATGTCTGTGTTACTTGGTGTAAGTGTATGTCTTTGTTATTTGGTGTAAGTGTGTGTCTGTGTTACTTGGTGTAAGTGTGTGACTGTGTTCCTGGGTATCAGTGTATGTCTTTGTTACTTGGTGTCAATGGATGTCTGTGTTACTTGGTGTAAGAGTGTGTCTGTGTTACTGGGTATCAGTGTATGTCTTTGTTACTCGTTGTCAGGGGATGTCTGTGTTACTTGGTGCAAGTGTGTGTCTGTGTTACTGGGTGTCAGTGTGTGTCTGTGTTACTTGGTGTAAGTGTGTGTCTTTGTTACTTAGTGTCCGTGTGTGTCTGTGTTACTGGGTGTCAGTGCATCTCTTTGTTACCTGGTGCCAGTGTATATCTGTGTTACTGGGTGTCAGTGTATGTCTTTGTTACTTGATGTAAGTTTGTTTCTGTGTTACTGGGTATCAGTGTCTGTCTTTGTTACTTGGTGTAAGTGTGTGTCTGTGTTACTGGGTATCAGTGTATGTCTTTGTCACTTGGTGTCAGTGTATGTCTGTGTTACTTGGTGTAAGTGTGTCTCTGTTACTGGGTATCAGTGTATGTCTTTGTTACTTGGTGTAAGTGTGTGTCTGTGTTACTGGGTATCAGTGTATGTCTTTGTGACTTGGTATCAGTGTATGTCTTTGTTACTGGGTGTCAGTGTTTGTCTGTGTTCCTGGGTATCAGTGTATGTCTTTGTTACTGGGTGTCAGTGTGTGTCTTTGTGACTTGGTGTCAGTGTATGTCTTTGTTACTTGGTGTCAGTGTATGTCATTGTTACTTGGTGTGAGTGCATGTCTGTGTTACTTGGTGTAAGTGTGTGTCTTTGTTACTTGGTGTAAGTGTATGTCTTTGTTACTTGATGTCAGTGCATGTCTTTGTTACTTGGTGTCAGTGTGTGTCTGTGTTACTGGTTATCAATGTATGTCTTTGTGACTTGGTATAAGTGTATGTCTTTGCTACTGGCTTTCAGTGTGTGTCTGTGTTAATGGGTATCAGTGTATGTCTTTGTGACTTGGTTTCAGTGTATGTCTTTGTTACTGGGTGTCAGTGTGTTTCTGTGTTACTGGGTAGCAGTGTATGTCTTTGTGACTTGGTATCAGTGTATGTCTTTGTAACTGGGTGTCAGTGTACGTCTGTGTTCCTGTGTATCATTGTATGTCTTTGTGACTTGGTGTCAGTGTATGTCTTTGTTACTGGGTGTCAGTGTGAGTCTTTGTGGCTTGGTGTCAGTGTATGTCTTTGTTACTTGGTGTAAGTGTGTGTCTGTGTTACTGGGTATCAGTGTCTGTCTTTGTTACTTGATGTAAGTGTGTGTCTGTGTTACTTGGTGTAAGTGTGTGTCTTTGTTACTTGGTGTCCGTGTGTGTCTGTGTTACTGGGTGTCAGTGCATCTCTTTGTTACTTGGTGCCAGAGTATATCTGTGTTACTTGGTGTAAGTGTGTGTCTTTGTTACTTGGTGTAATTGTATGTCTTTGTTACTTGTTGTCAGTGTATGTCTTTGTTACTTGGTGTAAGTGTGTCACTGTGTTAATAGGGGTAAGTGTGTGTCTGTGTTTCTGGGTGTCAGTGTATGTCTTTGTTACTTGGTGTCAGTGTATGTCTGTGTTACTTGGTGTAAGTGTGTGTCTGTGTTACTGGGTATCAGTGTATGTCTTTGTGACTGGGTGTCAGTGTATGTCTGTGTTACTTGGTGCAAGTGTGTGTCTGTGTTACTGGGTTTCAGTGTGTGTCTGTGTTACTTGGTGTAAGTGTGTGTCTTTGTTACTTGGTGTCCGTGTGTGGCTGTGTTACTGGGTGTTAGTGTATGTCTTTGTTACTGGGTGTCAGTGTATCTCTTTGTTACTTGGTGTCAGTGTGTGTCTGTGTTACTGGGTATCAGTGTCTGTCTTTGTTACTTGGTGTAAGTGTGTGTCTGTGTTACTTGGTGTAAGGGTGTGTCTTTGTTACTTGGTGTCCGTGTGTGTCTGTGTTACTGGGTGTCAGTGCATGTCTTTGTTACTTGGTGCCAGTGTATATCTGTGTTACTTGGTGTAAGTGTGTGTCTTTGTCACTTGGTGTAATTGTATGTCTTTGTTACTTGGTGTCAGTGTATGTCTGTGTTACTTGGTGTAAGTGTATGTCTTTGTTATTTGGTGTAAGTGTGTGTCTGTGTTACTTGGTGTAAGTGTGTGACTGTGTTCCTGGGTATCAGTGTATGTCTTTGTTACTTGGTGTCAATGTATGTCTGTGTTACTTGGTGTAAGAGTGTGTCTGTGTTACTGGGTATCAGTGTATGTCTTTGTTACTCGGTGTCAGGGTATGTCTGTGTTACTTGGTGTAAGTGTGTGTCTGTGTTACTGGGTGTCAGTGTGTGTCTGTGTTACTTCGTGTAAGTGTGTGTCTTTGATACTTGGTGTCCGTGTGTGTCTGTGTTACTGGGTGTCAGTGCATCTCTTTGTTACCTGGTGCCAGTGTATATCTGTGTTACTGGGTGTCAGTGTATGTCTTTGTTACTTGATGTAAGTTTGTTTCTGTGTTACTGGGTATCAGTGTCTGTCTTTGTTACTTGGTGTAAGTGTGTGTCTGTGTTACTGGGTATCAGTGTATGTCTTTGTCACTTGGTGTCAGTGTATGTCTGTGTTACTTGGTGTAAGTGTGTCTCTGTTACTGGGTATCAGTGTATGTCTTTGTTACTTGGTGTAAGTGTGTGTCTGTGTTACTGGGTATCAGTGTATGTCTTTGTTACTTTGTGTCAGTTTATGTCAAAATAATTGGTGTAAGTGCATGTCTTTGTTACTTGGTGTAATAGTCTGTCTTTGTTACTTGGTGTAAGTGTATGTCTTTGTTACTTGGTGTCAGTGTATGTCATTGTTACTTGGTGTGAGTGCATGTCTGTGTTACTTGGTGGAAGGGCATGTCTTTGTTACTTGGTGTCAGTGTGTGTCTGTGTTACTGGTTATCAGTGCATGTCTTTGCTACTGGCTTTCAGTGTGTGTCTGTGTTTATGGGTATCAGTGTTTGTCTTTGTGGCTTGGTATCAGTGTCTGTCTGTGTTACTGGGTGTCAGAGTGTTTCTGTGTTACTGGGTATCAGTGTATGTCTTTGTGACTTGGTATCAGTGTATGTCTTTGTTACTGGGTGTCAGTGTGTGTCTGTGTTCCTGGGTATCAGTGTATGTCTTTGTTACTGGGTGTCAGTGTGTGTCTTTGTGACTTGGTGTCAGTGTATGTCTTTGTTACTTGGTGTCAGTGTATGTCATTGTTACTTGGTGTGAGTGCATGTCTGTGTTACTTGGTGTAAGTGTGTGTCTTTGTTACTTGGTGTAAGTGTATGTCTTTGTTACTTGATGTCAGTGCATGTCTTTGTTACTTGGTGTCAGTGTGTGTCTGTGTTACTGGTTATCAATGTATGTCTTTGTTACTTGGTGTCAGTGTAGGTCTTTGTTACTTGGTGTACGTGTGTGTCTGTGTTACAGGGTATCAGTGTATGTCTTTGTTACTTGGTGTAAGGGTCTGTCTGTGTTGCTGGGTATCACTGTCTGTCTTTGTTACTTGGTGTCAGTATATGTCTTTGTTACTTGGTGTAAGTGTATGTCTTTATGACTTGGTGTCATTGTAAGTCTTTGATACTTGGTGTAAGTGTGTGTCTGTGTCACTGGGTATCAGTGTATGTCTTTGTTAATTTGAGTCAGTGTATGTCTTTGTTACTTGGTGTCAGTGTATGTCTTTGTTACTTGGTGTAATTGTGTGTCTGTGTTACTGGGTTTCAGTGTATGTCTTTGTTCCTTGGTGTCAGTGTGTGTCTTTGTTAATGGGTGTCAGTGTATGTCTTTGTTACTGGGTGTCAGTGTGTGTCTTTGTGACTTGGTGTAAGTGTGTGTCTTTGTTACTGGATGTCAGTGTCTGTCTTTGTTACTTGGTGTAAGTGTGTGTCTGTGTTATTCGGTATATGTGTCTGTCTTTGTTACTGGGTATCAGTGTCTGTCTTTGTTACTGGGTGTCAGTGTGTGTCTGCATTACTGGGTATCAGTGTCTGTCTTTGTTACTTGGTGTAAGTGTGTGTCCGTGTTACTTGATTTAAGTGTCTGTCTTTGTAAATTGGTGTAAGAGTGTGTCTGTGTTGCTGGGTATCAGTGTATGTCTTTGTTACTTGGTGTCAGTGTATGTCTGTGTACTTGGTGTAAGTGTGTGTCTTTGTTATTTGGTGTCAGTGTATGTCTGTGTTACTTGGTGTAAGTGTATGTCTTTGTTACTTGGTGTCAGTGTATGTCTTTGTTACTTGGTGTAAGTGTATGTCTTTGTTACTTGGTGTCAGTGTATGTCTCTGTTACATGGAGTAAGTGTGTGTCTGTGTTACTGTGTATCAGTGTATGTCTTTGTTACTTGGTGTCATTGTCTGCCTTTGTTACTTGGTGTAAGTGTGTGTCTGTGTTACTGGGTATCAGTGTATGTCTTTGTTACTTGGTGTCAGTGTATGTCTTTGTTACTTGGTGTCAGTGTATGTCTGTGTTACTTGGTGTAAGTGTGTGTCTGTGTTATTGGGTATCAGTGTATGTCTTTGCTTCTTGGTGTCAGTGTCTGTCTTTGTTACTTGGTGTCAGTGTATGTCTTTGTTACTTGGTGTAAGTGTATTTCTTTGTTAATTGTTGTCAGTGTATGTCTTTGTTAATTGGTGTAAGTGTATGTCTTTGCTACTTAGTGTCAGTGTATGTCTTTGATACTTTGTGGCAGGCTATGTCTGTGTTACTGGGTATCAGTGTCTGTCTTTGCTACTAGGTGTAAGTGTGTGTCTGTGTTGCTGTGTATCAGTGTATGTGTTTGTTACTTGGTGTAAGTGTGTGTCTGTGTTACTGGGTATCAGTGTCTGTCTTTGTAACTTGTTGTCTGTTTATGTCTTTGTTACTTGGTGTCAGTGTGTGTCTTTGTTACTTGGTGTCAGTGTGTGTCTTTGTTACTGGGTGTCAGTGTTTGTGTTTGTTACTGGGTGTCAGTGTATGTCTTAGTGACTTGGTGTTAGTGTGTGTCTGTGTTACTGGGTATCAGTGTATGTCTTTGTTACTTGGTGTCAGTGTATGTCTTTTTTAATTGGTGTACGTGTATGTCTTTGTTCCTTGGTGTCAGTGTATGTCTTTGTTACTTGGTGTAATTGTGAGTCTGTGTTACTCGGTATCAGTGTATGTCTTTGTTAATTGGTGTCAGGGTATGTCTTTGTAACTTGGTGTAAGTGTGTGTCTGTGTTACTGGGTATCAGTGTATGTCTTTGTTACTTGGTGTCAGTGTGTGTCTTTGTTACTGGCTGTCAGTGCTTGTGTTTGTTACTGTGTGTCAGTGTATGTCTTTGTGACGTGGTGTAAGTGCGTGTCTGTGTTACTGGGTATCAGTGTATGTCTTTGTTACTTGGAGTAAGTGTTTCTCTGTGTTCCTGGGTGTCAGTGTGTATCTGTGTTCCTGGGTGTCAGTGTCTGTCTTTGTTACTTTGTGTCAGTCCATGACTGTGTTAGTTGGTGTAAGTGTGTGTCTGTGTTATTGGGTATCAGTGTATGTCTTTGTTACTTGGTGTAAGTGTGTGCCTGTGTTACTGGGTATCAGTGTATGTCTTTGTTACTTGGTGTCAGTGTATGTCTTTGTTACTTGGTGTAAGTGTATGTCTTTGTTACTTTGTGTCAGTGTATGTCTTTGTTACTTGGTGTAAGTGGATGTCTTTGTTACTAGGTGTAAGTGTGTGTCTGTGTTACTTGGTGTAAGTGTGTGTCTGTGTTACTGGGTATCAGTTTATGTCTTTGTTACTTGGTGTAAGTGTGTGTCTGTGTTTCTGGGTATCAGTGTCTGTCTTTGTTACTTGTTGTCAGTGTATGTCTTTGTTACTGGGTGTCAGTGCATGTCTGTGATACTGGGTATCATTGTATGTCTTTGTTGCTTTGTGTCAGTGTATGTCTTTGTACTTGGTGTAAGTGGATGTCTTTGTTACTAGGTGTAAGTTTGTGTCTGTGTTACTTGGTGTCAGTGTGTGTCTGTGTTACTGCGTATCAGTGTATGTCTTTGTTACTTGGTGTCATTGTTTGTCTTTGTTACTTGGTGTAAGTGTATGTCTTTGTTACTTGGTGTCAGTGGATGTCTGTGTTACTTGGTGTAACTGTATGTCTTTGTTAATTGGTGTCAGTGTATGTCTTTGTTACTTGGTGTACGAGGGTGTCTGTGTTACTGGGTATCAGTGTATGTCTTTGTTACTTGGTGTAAGTGTCTGTCTGTGTTGCTGGGTATCACTGTATGTCTTTGTTACTTGGTGTCAGTATATGTCTTTGTTACTTGGTGTAAGTGTATGTCTTTATGACTTGGTGTCAGTGTAAGTCTTTGTTACTTGGTGTAAGTGTGTGTCTGTGTTACTGGGTATCAGTGTATGTCTTTGTTAATTTGTGTCAGTGTATGTCTTTGTTACTTGGTGTCAGTGTATGTCTTTGTTACTTGGTGTAATTGTGTGTCTGTGTTAATGGGTATCAGTGTATGTCTTTGTTACTTGGTGTCAGTGTGTGTCTTTGTTACTGGGTGTCAGTGTATGTCTTTGTTACTGGGTGTCAGTGTGTGTCTTTGTGACTTGGTGTAAGTGTGTGTCTTTGTTACTGGATGTCAGTGTCTGTCTTTGTTACTTGGTGTAAGTGTGTGTCTTAGTGACTTTGTGTAAGTGTGTGTCTGCATTACTGGGTATCAGTGTCTGTCTTTGTTACTGGGTGTCAGTGTGTGTTTTAGTGACTTGGTGTAAGTGTGTGTCTGCATTACTGGGTATCAGTGTCTGTCTTTGTTACTTGGTGTAAGTGTGTGTCCGTGTTACTTGGTTTAAGTGTCTGTCTTTGTTAATTGGTGTCAGTGTTTGTCTTTGATTCTTGGTGTAAGTGTGTGTCTGTGTTACTGGGTATCAGTGTCTGTCTTTGTTACTTGGTGTAAGAGTGTGTCTGTGTTGCTGGGTATCAGTGTATGTCTTTGTTACTTGGTGTCAGTGTAGGTCTGTGCTGCTTGGTGTAAGTGTGTATCTTTCTTACTTTGTGTAAGTGCATGTCTTTGTTAATTGGTGTCAGTGTATGTCTGTGTTACTTGGTGTAAGTGTGTGTCTTTGTTAGTTGTTGTAAGTGTATGTCTTTGTTACTTGGTGTCAGTGTATGTCTGTGTTATTTGCTGTAAGTGTATGTCTTTATTACTTTGTGTCAGTGTATGTCTTTGTTACTTGCTGTAAGTGTTTGTCTGTGTTACTGGGTATCAGTCTATGTCTTTGTTACTTGGTGTCAGTGTATGTCTGTGTACTTGGTGTAAGTGTATGTCTTTGTTATTTGGTGTCAGTGTATGTCTTTGTTACTTGGTGTAAGTGTATGTCTTTGTTACTTTGTGTCAGTGTATGTCTCTGTTACTTGGTGTAAGTGTGTGTCTTTGTTATTTGGTGTCAGTGTATGTCTGTGTTACTTGGTGTAGGTGTATGTCTTTGTTACTTGGTGTCAGTGTATGTCTTTGTTACTTGGTGTAAGTGTATGTCTTTGTTACTTGGTGTCAGTGTATGTCTCTGTTACTTGGAGTAAGTGTGTGTCTGTGTTACTGTTTATCAATGTATGTCTTTGTTACTTGGTGTCATTGTCTGCCTTTGTTACTTGGTGTAAGTTTGTGTCTTTGTTACTGGGTATCAGTGTATGTCTTTGTTACTTGTTGTCAGTGTATGTCTTTGTTACTTGGTGTCAGTGTATGTCTGTGTTACTTGGTGTAAGTGTGTGTCTGTGTTATTGGGTATCAGTGTATGTCTTTGCTTCTTGGTGTCAGTGTCTGTCTTTGTTACTTGGTGTCAGTGTATGTCTTTGTTACTTGGTGTAAGTGTATGTCTTTGTTAATTGGTGTCAGTGTATGTCTTTGTTACTTGGTGTAAGTGTATGTCTTTGCTACTTTGTGTCAGTGTATGTCTGTGTTACTGGGTATCAGTGTCAGTCTTTGCTACTAGGTGTAAGTGTGTGTCTGTGTTGCTGGGTATCAGTGTATGTGTTTGTTACTTGGTGTAAGTGTGTGTCTGTGTTACTGTGTATCAGTGTATGTCTGTGTTACTTGGTGTAAGTGTGTGTCTTTGTTACTTGGTGTAAGTGTACGTCTTTTTTACTTGGTGTCAGTGTATGTCTTTGTTACTTGGTGTCAGTGTGGGTCTGTGTTACTGGGCATCAGTGTATGTATTTGTGACTTGGTATCAGTGTATGTATTTATGACTTGGTTTCAGTGTATGTCTTTTTTACTGGGTGTAAGTGTGTGTCTGCGTTACTGGGCATCAGTGTGTGTCTTTGTTACTTGGTGTAAGTGTATGTCTTTGTTACTTGGTGTCAGTGTGTGTCTGTGTTACAGGGTGTAAGTGTGTGTCTGCGTTACTGGGTATCAGTGTATGTCTGTGTTACTTGGTGCAAGTGTGTGTCTGTGTTACTGGGTGTCAGTGTGTGTCTGTGTTAATTGGTGTAAGTGTATGTCTTTGTTACTTGGTGTCCGTGTGTGTCTTTGTTACTGGGTGTCATTGTATGTCTTTGTTACTTGGTGTCAGTTTATGTCTGTTTTACTTGGTGTCAGTGTGTTTGTTAGTGTTACTGGGTGTCAGTGTAAGTCTTTGTTACTTGGTGTAAGTGTGTGTCTGTGTTACTGGGTATCAGTGTCTGTCTTTTTTACTTGGTGTAAGTGTGTGTCTGTGTTACTGGGTATCAGTGTATGTCTTTGTTACTTGGTGTCAGTGGATGTCAAAATACTTGGTGTAAGTGTATGTCTTTGTTACTTGGTGTAATTGTCTGTCTTTGTCACTTGGTGTCAGTGTATGTCTGTGTTACTTGGTGTATGTGTGTGTCTTTGTTACTTGGTGTAAGTGAACGTCTTTTTTACTTGGTGTCAGTGTATGTCTTTGTTACTTGGTGTCAGTGTGGGTCTGTGTTACTGGGCATCAGTGTATGTATTTGTGACTTGGTATCAGTGTATGTATTTATGACTTAGTTTCATTGTATGTCTTTTTTACTGGGTGTAAGTGTGTGTCTGCGTTACTGGGCATCAGTGTGTGTCTTTGTTACTGGGTGTAATTGTATGTCTTTGTTACTTGGTGTCAGTGTGTTTGTTAGTGTTACTGGGTGTCAGTGTATGTCTTTGTTACTTGGTGTAAGTGTGTGTCTGTGTTACTGGGTATCAGTGTCTGTCTTTTTTACTTGGTGTAAGTGTGTGTCTGTGTTACTGGGTATCAGTGCTTGTCTTTGTTACTTGGTGTCATTGTATGTCTGTGTTACTTGGTCTAAGTGTGCGTCTGTGTTACTGGGTATCAGTGTATGCCTTTGTTACTTGGTGTCAGTGTATGTCAAAATACTTGGTGTCAGTGTATGTCTTTGTTACTTGGTGTAATTGTCTGTCTTTGTTACTTGGTGTCAGTGTATGTCTGTGTTACTTGGTGTAAGTGTGTGTATTTGTTACTGGGCATCAGTGTATGTCTTTGTGACTTGGAATCATTATATGTCTTTGTGACTTGGTGTCAGTGTATGTCTTTTTTACAGGGTGTCAGTGTGTGTCTGTGTTACTTGGTGTCAGTGTATGTCTTTGTTACTGTGTATCAGTGTTTCTCTGTGTTACTGGGTGTCAGTGTGTGTTTGTTTGTGGTACTGGGTGTCAGTGTGTGTCTTTGTTACTTGGTGTAATTATCTGTCTTTGTTACTTGGTGTCAGTGTATGTCTGTGTTACTTGGTGTTAGTGCCTGTCTTTGTTACTTGGTGTAAGTGCATGTCTTTGTTACTTGGTGTCAGTGTATGTCTTTGTTACTTGGTGTCAGTTTGTGTCTGTGTTACTGGGCATCAGTGTATGTCTTTGTGACTTGGTATCAGTGTATGTCTTTGTGACTTGGTGTCAGTGCAAGTCGTTTTTACTGGGTGTAAGTGTGTGTCTGCGTTTCTGGGTATCAGTGTATGTCTTTGTTACTTGGTGTCAGTGTATGTCAAAATACTTGGTGTAACTGTATGTCTTTGTTACTTGGTGCAAGTGTATGTCTTTGTTACTTGGTGTCAATGTATGTCTGTGTTACTTGGTGTAAGTGTGTGTCTTTGTTACTGGGCATCAGTGTCTGTCTTTGTAACTTGGTATCAGTGTATGTCTTTTTTACTGGGTGTCAGTGTGTGTCTGTGTTACTTGGTGTCAGTGCATGTCTTTGTTACTGTGTATCAGTGTTTCTCTCTGTTACTGGGTGTCAGTGTGTGTTTGTTTGTGTTACTGGGTGTCAGTGTGTGTCTGTGACACTAGGTGTCATTATTTAGTTTAGTTTGGAGATACAGCACTTAAATAGGCCCTTCGGCCCACCGAGTCTGTGCCGACCATCAACCACCCATTTATACTAATCCTACACTGATCCCGTATTCCTATCACATCCCCACCTATCCCTAAATATTTCCCTACCACGTACCTATACTAGGGGCATTTTATGATGGCCAATTAACCTATCAACCTGCAAGTCTCTGGCATGTGGGAGGAAACCGGAGCACCGGGAGGAACCCCACGCAGACACAGGGAGAACTTGCAAACTCCGCACAGGCAGGACCCAGAATCGAACCCGGTTCCCTGGAGCTGTGAGGCTGCGGTGCTAACAACTGCGACAATGTGCCCCCCCCCCCTCCGCCAGTGTGGGTCTGTGTCACTGGGTATCAGTGTATGTCTTTGTGACTTGGTATCAGTGTGTGTCTGTGTTACTCGGTGTAAGTGTGTGTCTGCGTTACTGGGTATCAGTGTATGTCTTTGTTACTTGGTGTCAGTGTATGTCAAAATACTTGGTGCAGGTGTATGTCTTTGTTACTTGGTGTCAGTGAATGTCTGTGTTACTTGGTGTAAGTGTGTGTCTTTGTTACTGGGCATCAGTGTATGTCTTTGTGACTTGGTATCAGTGTATGTCTTTGTGACTTGGTGTCAGTGTATGTCTTTTTTACTGGGTGTCAGTGTGTGTTTGTTTGTGTTACTGGGTGTCAGTGTATGTCTTTGTGACTTGGTATCAGTGTATGTCTTTGTTACTTGGTGTCAGTGGATGTCAAAATACTTGGTGTAAGTGTATGTCTTTGATACTTGGTGTAATTGTCTGTCTTTGTCACTTGGTGTCAGTGTATGTCTGTGTTACTTGGTGTATGTGTGTGTCTTTGTTACTTGGTGTAAGTGTACGTCTTTTTTACTTGGTGTCAGTGTATGTCTTTGTTACTTGGTGTCAGTGTGGGTCTGTGTTACTGGGCATCAGTGTATGTATTTGTGACTTGGTATCAGTGTATGTATTTATGACTTAGTTTCATTGTATGTCTTTTTTACTGGGTGTAAGTGTGTGTCTGCGTTACTGGGCATCAGTGTGTGTCTTTGTTACTTGGTGTAAGTGTATGTCTTTGTTGCTTGGTGTCAGTGTATGTCTTTGTTACTTGGTGTCAGTGTGTGTCTGTGTTACAGGGTGTAAGTGTGTGTCTGCGTTACTGGGTATCAGTGTATGTCTGTGTTACTTGGTGCAAGTGTGTGTCTGTGTTACTGGGTGTCAGTGTGTGTCTGTGTTACTTGGTGTAAGTGTATGCCTTTGTTACTTGGTGTCCGTGTGTGTCTTTGTTACTGGGTGTAATTGTATGTCTTTGTTACTTGGTGTCAGTGTGTTTGTTAGTGTTACTGGGTGTCAGTTTATGTCTTTGTTACTTGGTGTAAGTGTGTGTCTGTGTTACTGGGTATCAGTGTCTGTCTTTTTTACTTGGTGTAAGTGTGTGTCTGTGTTACTGGGTATCAGTGCTTGTCTTTGTTACTTGGTGTCATTGTATGTCTGTGTTACTTGGTCTAAGTGTGCGTCTGTGTTACTGGGTATCAGTGTATGCCTTTGTTACTTGGTGTCAGTGTATGTCAAAATACTTGGTGTCAGTGTATGTCTTTGTTACTTGGTGTAATTGTCTGTCTTTGTTACTTGGTGTCAGTGTATGTCTGTGTTACTTGGTGTAAGTGTGTGTATTTGTTACTGGGCATCAGTGTATGTCTTTGTGACTTGGAATCATTATATGTCTTTGTGACTTGGTGTCAGTGTATGTCTTTTTTACAGGGTGTCAGTGTGTGTCTGTGTTACTTGGTGTCAGTGTATGTCTTTGTTACTGTGTATCAGTGTTTTTCTGTGTTACTGGGTGTCAGTGTGTGTTTGTTTGTGGTACTGGGTGTCAGTGTGTGTCTTTGTTACTTGGTGTAATTATCTGTCTTTGTTACTTGGTGTCAGTGTATGTCTGTGTTACTTGGTGTTAGTGCCTGTCTTTGTTACTTGGTGTAAGTGCATTTCTTTGTTACTTGGTGTCAGTGTATGTCTTTGTTACTTGGTGTCAGTTTGTGTCTGTGTTACTGGGCATCAGTGTATGTCTTTGTGACTTGGTATCAGTGTATGTCTTTGTGACTTGGTGTCAGTGCAAGTCGTTTTTACTGGGTGTAAGTGTGTGTCTGCGTTTCTGGGTATCAGTGTATGTCTTTGTTACTTGGTGTCAGTGTATGTCAAAATACTTGGTGTAACTGTATGTCTTTGTTACTTGGTGCAAGTGTATGTCTTTGTTACTTGGTGTCAATGTATGTCTGTGTTACTTGGTGTAAGTGTGTGTCTTTGTTACTGGGCATCAGTGTCTGTCTTTGTAACTTGGTATCAGTGTATGTCTTTTTTACTGGGTGTCAGTGTGTGTCTGTGTTACTTGGAGTCAGTGCATGTCTTTGTTACTGTGTATCAGTGTTTCTCTCTGTTACTGGGTGTCAGTGTGTGTTTGTTTGTGTTACTGGGTGTCAGTGTGTGTCTGTGACACTAGGTGTCATTATTTAGTTTAGTTTGGAGATACAGCACTTAAATAGGCCCTTCGGCCCACCGAGTCTGTGCCGACCATCAACCACCCATTTATACTAATCCTACACTGATCCCGTATTCCTATCACATCCCCACCTATCCCTAAATATTTCCCTACCACGTACCTATACTAGGGGCATTTTATGATGGCCAATTAACCTATCAACCTGCAAGTCTCTGGCATGTGGGAGGAAACCGGAGCACCGGGAGGAACCCCACGCAGACACAGGGAGAACTTGCAACTCCGCACAGGCAGGACCCAGAATCGAACCCGGTTCCCTGGAGCTGTGAGGCTGCGGTGCTAACAACTGCGCCAATGTGCCCCCCCCCCCCCCACCTCCGCCAGTGTGGGTCTGTGTCACTGGGTATCAGTGTATGTCTTTGTTACTTGGTGTCAGTGGATGTCAAAATACTTGATGTAAGTGTATGTCTTTGTTACTTGGTGTAATTATCTGTCTTTGTTACTTGGTGTCAGTGTATGTCTGTGTTACTTGGTGTAAGTGCCTGTCTTTGTTACTTGGTGTAAGTGTATGTCTTTGTTACTTGGTGTCAGTGTATGTCTTTGTTACTTGGTGTCAGTGTGTGTCTGTGTTACTCGGTGTAAGTGTGTGTCTGCGTTACTGGGTATCAGTGTATGTCTTTGTTACTTGGTGTCAGTGTATGTCAAAATACTTGGTGCAGGTGTATGTCTTTGTTACTTGGTGTCAGTGAATGTCTGTGTTACTTGGTGTAAGTGTGTGTCTTTGTTACTGGGCATCAGTGTATGTCTTTGTTACTGGGCATCAGTGTATGTCTTTGTGACTTGGTGTCAGTGTATGTCTTTTTTACTGGGTGTCAGTGTGTGTTTGTTTGTGTTACTGGGTGTCAGTGTATGTCTTTGTGACTTGGTGTCAGTGTATGTCTTTGTTACTGGGTGTCAGTGTGTGTCTTTGTGACTTGGTGTCAGTGTATGTCTTTGTTACTTGGTGTAAGTGTGTGTCTCTGTTACTGGGTATCAGTGTACGTCATTGTTACTTGGTGTCAGTGGATGTCAAAATACTTGGTGTCAGTGTATGTCTTTGTTACTGGGTGTCAGTGTGTGTCTTTGTGACTTGGTGTCAGTGTATGTCTTTGTTACTTGGTGTAAGTGTGTGTCTGTGTTACTGGGTATCAGTGTATGTCTTTGTTACTTGGTGTCAGTGTATGTCTGTGTTACTTGGTGTTAGTGTATGTCTGTGTTACTTGGTGTAAGTGTGTGTCTTTGTTGCTTGGTGTCAGTGTGTGCCTTTGTTACTTGGTGTCAGTGTATGTCTTTGTTACTTCGTGTCAGTGAATGTCTGTGTTACTTGGTGTAAGTGTTTGTCTTTGTTACTGGGCATCAGTGTATGTCTTTGTTACTGGGCATCAGTGTATGTCTTTGTGACTTGGTGTCAGTGTATGTCTTTTTTACTGGGTGTCAGTGTGTGTTTGTTTGTGTTACTGGGTGTCAGTGTATGTCTTTGTGACTTGGTGTCAGTGTATGTCTTTGTTACTGGGTGTCAGTGTGTGTCTTTGTGACTTGGTGTCAGTGTATGTCTTTGTTACTTGGTGTAAGTGTGTGTCTCTGTTACTGGGTATCAGTGTACGTCATTGTTACTTGGTGTCAGTGGATGTCAAAATACTTGGTGTCAGTGTGTGTCTTTGTTACTGGGTGTCAGTGTGTGTCTTTGTGACTTGGTGTCAGTGTATGTCTTTGTTACTTGGTGTAAGTGTGTGTCTGTGTTACTGGGTATCAGTGTATGTCTTTGTTACTTGGTGTCAGTGTATGTCTGTGTTACTTGGTGCAAGTGTATGTCTGTGTTACTTGGTGTAAGTGTGTGTCTGTGTTACTTGGTATCAGTGTATGTCTCTGTTACTTGGTGTCAGTGTATCTCTTTGTTACTTGGTGTAAGTGTGTGTCTTTGTTACTGGTTGTCAGTGTATGTCTTTGTGACTCAGTTTCAGTGTATGTCTTTGTTACTTGGTGTCAGTGTATGTCTTTGTTACTGGGTGTCAGTGTATGTCTTTGTTACTTGGTGACAGTGTGTGTCTGTGTGTCAGTGTGTCTTTGTTACTGTGTATCAGTGTTTCTCTATGTTACTGGGTGTCAGTGTGAGTTGGTTTGTGTTACTGGGTGTCAGTATTTAGTTTAGTGAAACAGCTCTGAAACATGCCCTTCGGCCAACCGAGTTTGTGCCGACTATCATCCACACATTTATACTTTTGGGCCTCCTTATCTCGAGAGACAATGGATACGCGCCTGGAGGTGGTCAGTGGTTTGTGAAGCAGCGCCTGGAGTGGCTATAAAGGCCAATTCTGGAGTGACAGGCTCTTCCACAGGTGCTGCAGAGAAATTTGTTTGTTGGGGCTGTTGCACAGTTGGCTCTCCCCTTGCGCCTCTGTCTTTTTTCCTGCCAACTACGAAGTCTCTTCGACTCGCCACAATTTAGCCCTGTCTTTATGGCTGCCCGCCAGCTCTGGCGAATGCTGGCAACTGACTCCCACGACTTGTGATCAATGTCACACGATTTCATGTCGCGTTTGCAGACGTCTTTATAACGGAGACATGGACGGCCGGTGGGTCTGATACCAGTGGCGAGCTCGCTGTACAATGTGTCTTTGGGGATCCTGCCATCTTCCATGCGGCTCACATGGCCAAGCCATCTCAATCGCCGCTGACTCAGTAGTGTGTATAAGCTGGGGATGTTGGCCGCTTCAAGGACTTCTGTGTTGGAGATATAGGCCTGCCACCTGATGCCAAGTATTCTCCGAAGGCAGCGAAGATGGAATGAATTGAGACGTCTCTCTTGGCTGGCATACGTTGTCCAGGCCTCGCTGCCGTAGAGCAAGGTACTGAGGACACAGGCCTGATACACTCGGACTTTTGTGTTCCGTGTCAGTGCGCCATTTTCCCACACTCTCTTGGCCAGTCTGAACATCGCAGTGGAAGCCTTACCCATGCGCTTGTTGATTTCTGCATCTAGAGACAGGTTACTGGTGATAGTTGAGCCTAGGTAGGTGAACCCTTGAACCACTTCCAGAGCGTGGTCGCCAATATTGATGGATGGAGCATTTCTGACATCCTGCCCCATGATGTTCGTTTTCTTGAGGCTGATGGTTAGGCCAAATTCATTGCAGGCAGACGCAAACCTGTCGATGAGACTCTGCAGGCATTCTTCAGTGTGAGATGTTAAAGCAGCATCGTCAGCAAAGAGGAGTTCTCTGATGAGGACTTTCCGTACTTTGGACTTCGCTCTTAGACGGGCAAGGTTGAACAACCTGCCCCCTGATCTTGTGTGGAGGAAAATTCCTTCTTCAGAGGATTTGAACGCATGTGAAAGCAGCAGGGAGAAGAAAATCCCAAAAAGTGTGGGTGCGAGAACACAGCCCTGTTTCACACCACTCAGGATAGGAAATGGCTCTGATGAGGAGCCACCATGTTGAATTGTGCCTTTCATATTGTCATGGAATGAGGTGATGATACTTAGTAGCTTTGGTGGACATCTGATCTTTTCTCGTAGTCTGAAGAGACCACGTCTGCTGACGAGGTCAAAGGCTTTGGTGAGATCAATGAAAGCAATGTACAGGGGCATCTGTTGTTCACGGCATTTCTCCTGTATCTGACGAAGGGAGAACAGCATGTCAATAGTCGATCTCTCTGCACGAAAGCCACACTGTGCCTCAGGGTAGACGCGCTCGGCCAGCTTCTGGAGCCTGTTCAGAGCGACTCGAGCAAAGACTTTCCCCACTATGCTGAGCAGGGAGATTCCACGGTAGTTGTTGCAGTCACCGCGGTCACCTTTGTTTTTATAAAGGGTGATGATGTTCGCATCGCGCATGTCCTGGGGTACTGCTCCCTCGTCCCAGCACAGGCATAGCAGTTCATGTAGTGCTGAGAGTATAGCAGGCTTGGCACTCTTGATTATTTCAGGGGTAATGCTGTCCTTCCCAGGGGCTTTTCCGCTGGCTAGGGAATCAATGCCATCACTGAGTTCCGATTTGGTTGGCTGTATGTCCAGCTCATCCATGACTGGTAGAGGCTGGGCTGCATTGAGGGCAGTCTCAGTGACAGCATTCTCCCTGGAGTACAGTTCTAGGTAGTGCTCAACCCAGCGGTCCATCTGTTTGCGTTGGTCAGTGATTATGTCCCCCGATTTAGATTTGAGGGGGGTGATCTTCTTGATGGTTGGCCCAAGAGCTCTCTTCATGCCATCATACATTCCTCTGATGTTTCCGGTGTCTGAGGCCAGCTGAATATGACTGCATAGGTGTTGCCAGTAGTCGTTTGCGCAACGCCTAGCTGTTCTTTGTGCAGTACTTCTGGCTGCTTTAAGTGCTGCGGATGTTAAATCGCTGGGGGCTTTCTTGTAGTTCAAAAGTGCAATGCGCTTAGTGGCTATGACAGGTTCCAGCTCTTCATTATGAGATTGAAACCAGTCTGCATTTCTCTTCGCACTTTTGCCGTAGGTGGTCAAAGCTGACTCATAGATGGCGTCTCTGATGTGGGCCCACTTGGTCTCAGCATCCCCTGTGGGAGTGTTTTGAAGGGCTGTTACAAGTGAATTTAGAAATTTTTGTAACAGCTGTGGGTGAGAAATTCT
The DNA here is from genome assembly GCF_036365525.1 of Heterodontus francisci. Taxonomy (NCBI): domain Eukaryota; kingdom Metazoa; phylum Chordata; class Chondrichthyes; order Heterodontiformes; family Heterodontidae; genus Heterodontus; species Heterodontus francisci. The sequence goes on from NW_027140330.1 coordinate 4,367,574, forward strand.
GCTCGTGTTGATGCGCGGGTGTCCCTTCTGCTTGGAATGATGCAACTTCTTTGGTCTGAGTCTAACCTTGCTGCACACCAGGGAGTGGTCGGTGTCGCAGTCCGCACTGTGGAAGCTGCGTGTGATTTGAACACTGTTTAAGGCGGCTCGCCTTGTGACAATGAGGTCTAGCTGGTGCCAACGACGTGATCTTGGGTGCCTCCATGAAACCTGGTGACAGGGTTTAGTGTGAAAGAACGAGTTGGTGATGCAGAGGTTATGATAGGTACACAACTCAAGCAGTCTCTGCCCGTTCTCATTCATCCTTTCAACGCCATAGCGCCCAAGGCAGGAGGGCCATGAGTCATGGTCGGCCCCAACCCTGGCCTAATCCTTCACTAATCCCGTATTCGTATCACATCCCCACCTGTCCCTATATTTTTCCCTGCCACCTACCAAGACTAGGGTCAATTTATAATGGCCAATTAACCGATCAACCTGCAAGTCTTTGGCATGTGGGAGGAGACCGGAGCACCCGGAGGAAACTCACGCAGACACAGGGAGAACTTGCAAACTCCGCACAGGCAGTACACAGAATCGAGCCCGGGTCCCTGGAGCTGTAAGGCTTATAACCACTGTGCCAATGTGCTGCCCGGTGTGAGTCTGTGTTACTGGGTATCAGTGTATGTCTTTGTTACTTGGTGTAAGTGTGTGTCTGTGTTACTGGGTAACAGTGTATGTCTTTGTTACTTGGTGCAAGTGTATGTCATTGTTACTTGGTGTCAGTGTATGTGTTTGTGTCGTGGTGACATTGTCTGTCTTTGTTACTGGGTGTCAGTGTCTGTCTTCGTTACTTGGTGTCAGTGTTTGTCTTTGTAACTGGGTGTCAGTGTCTGCCTTTGTGACTTGGTGTCAGTGTATGTCTTTGTTACTTGGTGTCAGTGTATGTCTTTGTTACTTGGTGTAAGTGTGTGTCTGTATCACCGGGTATCAGTGTATATCTTTGTTACTTGGTGTCAGTGTGTGTCTGTGTTATTGGGTATCAGTGCATGTCTTTGCTACATGGTGACAGTGTGTGTCTGCGTTACTTGGTGTAAGTCTGTGTCTGTGTTACTTGGTATCAGTGTATGTCTTTGTTACTTGGTGTAAGTGTGTGCCTGTGTTACTGGGTAACAGTGTATGTCTTTGTTACCTGTTGTCAGTGTATGTCTGTGTTACCTGGTGTAAGTGTGCGTCTTTGTTACTTGGTGTAATAGTATGTCTTTGTTACTTGGTGTCTGTGTATGTCTTTGTTACTTGGTGTAAGTGAGTGTTTGTGTTACTTGGTGTAAGTGTGTGTCTGTGCCACTCGGTATCAGTGTATGTCTTTTTTACTTGGTTTAAGTGTGTGTCTGTGTTACTGGGTAACTGTGTATGTCTTTGTTACTTGGTGTCAGTGTATGTCTGTGTTATTTGGTGTAAGTGTATGTCTTTGTTAATTGGTGTAATTATATGTCTTTGTTACTTGGTGTCAGTGTATGTCTGTGTTACTTGTTGTAAGTGTATGTCTTTGTTACTTGGTGTCAGTGTATGTCTTTGTTACTTGGTGTAAGTGTGTGTCTGTGTTACTGGGTATCAGTGTATGTATTTGTTACTTGGTGTCAGTGTAAGTCTTTGTGACTTGGTGTCAGTGTATGTCTTTGTTACTTGGTGTCAGTGTATGTCTGTGTTACTTAGTGTAAGTGTCTGTCTTTGTGACGTGGTGTCATTGTCTGTCTGTGTTACTGGGTGTCAGTGCCTGTCGTCGTAACTTGGAGTCAGTGTTTGTCTTTGTCACTGGGTAACTGTGTATGTCTTTGTTACTTGGTGTCAGTGTTTGTCTTTGATACTTGGTGTCAGTGTATGTCTGTGTTACTTGGTGTAAGTTTGTGTCTTTGTTACTTGGTGTCCGTGTATGTATTTGTTATTTGGTGTAAGTGGATGTCTTTGTTACTTGGTGTAATTGAATGTTTTTGTTACTTGGTGTCAGTGTATGTCTGTGTTACTTGTTGTAAGTGTATGTCTTTGTTACTTGGTGTCAGTGTATGTCTTTGTTACTTGGTGTAAGTGTGTGTCTGTGTTACTGGGTGTCAGTGTATGTCTTTGTTACTTGGTGTCAGTGTATGTCTTTGTGACTTCGTGTCAGTGTATGAGTTTGTTACTTGGTGTCCGTGTGTGTCTTTGTTACTGGGTGTCATTGTATGTCTTTGTTACTTGGTGTCAGTTTATGTCTGTGTTACTTGGTGTCAGTGTGTTTGTTTGTGTTACTGGATGTCAGTGTATGTCTTTGTTACTTGGTGTAAGTGTGTGTCTGTGTTACTGGGTATCAGTGTCTGTCTTTTTTACTTGGTGTAAGTGTGTGCCTGTGTTACTGGGTATCAGTGTATGTCTCTGTTACTTGGTGTCAGTGTATGTCTGTGTTACTTGGTGTAAGTGTGTGTCTTTGTTACTTGGTGTAATTATCTGTCTTTGTTACTTGGTCTAAGTGCATGTCTTTGTTACTTGGTGTCAGTGTATGTCTTTGTTACTTGGTGTCAGTTTGTGTCTGTGTTACTGGGCATCAGTGTATGTCTTTGTGACTTGGTATCAGTGTATGTCTTTGTGACTTGGTGTCAGTGCAAGTCTTTTTTACTGGGTGTAAGTGTGTGTCTGCGTTACTGGGTATCAGTGTATGTCTTTGTTACTTGGTGTCAGTGTATGTCAAAATACTTGGTGTAACTGTATGTCTTTGTTACTTGGTGCAAGTGTATGTCTTTGTTACTTTGTGTCAGTGTATGTCTGTGTTACTTGGTGTAAGTGTGTGTCTTTGTTACTGGGCATCAGTGTCTGTCTTTGTAACTTGGTATCAGTGTATGTCTTTTTTACTGGGTGTCAGTGTGTGTCTGTGTTACTTGGTGTCAGTGCATGTCTTTGTTACTGTGTATCAGTGTTACTCTCTGTTACTGGGTGTCAGTGTGTGTTTGTTTGTGTTACTGGGTGTCAGTGTGTGTCTGTGACACTAGGTGTCATTATTTAGTTTAGTTTGGAGATACAGCACTTAAATAGGCCCTTCGGCCCACCGAGTCTGTGCCGACCATCAACCACCCATTTATACTAATCCTACACTGATCCCGTATTCCTATCACATCCCCACCTATCCCTATATATTTCCCTACCACGTACCTATACTAGGGGCATTTTATGATGGCCAATTAACCTATCAACCTGCAAGTCTTTGGCATGTGGGAGGAAACCGGAGCACCGGGAGGAACCCCACGCAGACACAGGGAGAACTTGCAAACTCCGCAAAGGCAGGACCCAGAATCGAACCCGGTTCCCTGGAGCTGTGAGGCTGCGGTGCTAACAACGGCGCCAATGTGCCCCCCCCCCCACCCTCCGCCAGTGTGTGTCTGTGTCACTGGGTATCAGTGTATGTCTTTGTTACTTGGTGTCAGTGGATGTCAAAATACTTGATGTAAGTGTATGTCTTTGTTACTTGGTGTAATTATCTGTCTTTGTTACTTGGTGTCAGTGTATGTCTGTGTTACTTGGTGTAAGTGCCTGTCTTTGTTACTTGGTGTAAGTGTATGTCTTTGTTACTTGGTGTCAGTGTATGTCTTTGTTACTTGGTGTCAGTGTGTGTCTGTGTTACTAGGTGTAAGTGTGTGTCTGCGTTACTGGGTATCAGTGTATGCCTTTGTTACTTGGTGTCAGTGTATGTCAAAATACTTGGTGCAGGTGTATGTCTTTGTTACTTGGTGTCAGTGTATGTCTGTGTTACTTGGTGTAAGTGTGTGTCTTTGTTACTGGGCATCAGTGTATGTCTTTGTGACTTGGTATCAGTGTATGTCTTTGTGACTTGGTGTCAGTGTATGTCTTTTTTACTGGGTGTCAGTGTGTGTCTGTGTTACTTGGTGTCAGTGTATGTCTTTGTAACTGTGTATCAGTGTTTCTCTGTGTTACTGGGTGTCAGTGTGTGTTTGTTTGTGTTACTGGGTGTCAGTGTATGTCTTTGTGACTTGGTGTCAGTGTATGTCTTTGTTACTGGGTGTCAGTGTGTGTCTTTGTGACTTGGTGTCAGTGTATGTCTTTGTTACTTGGTGTAAGTGTCTGTCTCTGTTACTGGGTATCATTGTACGTCATTGTTACTTGGTGTCAGTGGATGTCAAAATACTTGGTGTCAGTGTATGTCTTTGTTACTGGGTGTCAGTGTGTGTCTTTGTGACTTGGTGTCAGTGTATGTCTTTGTTACTTGGTGTAAGTGTGTGTCTGTGTTACTTGGTGTAAGTGTGTGTCTTTGTTGCTTGGTGTCAGTGTGTGCCTTTGTTACTTGGTGTCAGTGTATGTCTTTGTTACTTCGTGTCAGTGTATGTCTGTGTTACTTGGTGTTAGTGTATGTCTGTGTTACTTGGTGTAAGTGTGTGTCTTTGTTGCTTGGTGTCAGTGTGTGCCTTTGTTACTTGGTGTCAGTGTATGTCTTTGTTACTTCGTGTAAGTGTATGTCTGTGTTTCTTGGTATCAGTGTATGTCTTTGTTACTTGGTGTCAGTGTATCTCTTTGTTACTTGGTGTAAGTGTGTGTCTTTGTTACTGGTTGTCAGTGTTTGTCTTTGTGACTCAGTGTCAGTGTATGTCTTTGTTACTTGGTGTCAGTGTATGTCTTTGTTACTGGGTGTCAGTGTATGTCTTTGTTACTTGGTGACAGTGTGTGTCTGTGTGTCAGTGTATGTCTTTGTTACTGTGTATCAGTGTTACTCTATGTTACTGGGTGTCAGTGTGAGTTGGTTTGTGTTACTGGGTGTCAGTATTTAGTTTAGTGAAACAGCACTGAAACAGGCCCTTCGGCCAACCGAGTTTGTGCCGACTATCATCCACACATTTATACTAAACCTACACTAATCCCGTATTCGTATCACATCCCCACCTGTCCCTATATTTTTCCCTGCCACCTACCAATACTAGGGTCAATTTATAATGGCCAATTAACCGATCAACCTGCAAGTCTTTGGCATGTGGGAGGAGACCGGAGCACCCGGAGGAAACTCACGCAGACACAGGGAGAACTTGCAAACTCCGCACAGGCAGTACACAGAATCGAGCCCGGGTCCCTGGAGTTGTAAGGCTTATAACCACTGTGCCAATGTGCTGCCCGGTGTGAGTCTGTGTTACTGGGTATCAGTGTATGTCTTTGTTACTTGGTGTAAGTGTGTGTCTGTGTTACTGGGTAACAGTGTATGTCTTTGTTACTTGGTGCAATTGTATGTCATTGTTACTTGGTGTCAGTGTATGTGTTTGTGTCGTGGTGACATTGTCTGTCTTTGTTACTGGGTGTCAGTGTCTGTCTTCGTTACTTGGTGTCAGTGTTTGTCTTTGTAACTGGGTGTCAGTGTCTGCCTTTGTGACTTGGTGTCAGTGTATGTCTTTGTTACTTGGTGTCAGTGTATGTCTTTGTTACTTGGTGTAAGTGTGTGTCTGCATCACCGGGTATCAGTGTATATCTTTGTTACTTGGTGTAAGTGTGTGTCTGTGTTATTGGGTATCAGTGCATGTCTTTGCTACATGGTGACAGTGTGTGTCTGCGTTACTTGGTGTAAGTCTGTGTCTGTGTTACTTGGTATCAGTGTATGTCTTTGTTACTTGGTGTAAGTGTGTGCCTGTGTTACTGGGTAAAAGTGTATGTCTTTGTTACCTGTTGTCAGTGTATGTCGGTGTTACCTGGTGTAAGTGTACGTCTTTGTTACTTGGTGTAATAGTATGTCTTTGTTACTTGGTGTCTGTGAATGTCTTTGTTACTTGGTTTAAGTGAGTGTTTGTGTTACTTGGTGTAAGTGTGTGTCTGTGCCACTCGGTATCAGTGTATGTCTTTTTTACTTGGTGTAAGTGTGTGTCTGTGTTACTGGGTAACTGTGTATGTCTTTGTTACTTGGTGTCAGTGTATGTCTGTGTTATTTGGTGTAAGTGTATGTCTTTGTTAATTGGTGTAATTGTATGTCTTTGTTACTTGGTGTCAGTGCATGTCTGTGTTACTTGTTGTCAGTGTATGTCTTTGTTACTTGGTGTCAGTGTATGTCTTTGTTACTTGGTGTAAGTATGTGTCTGTGTTACTGGGTATCAGTGTATGTCTTTGTTACTTGGTGTCAGTGTAAGTCTTTGTGACTTGGTGTCAGTGTATGTCTTTGTTACTTGGTGTCAGTGTATGTCTGTGTTACTTAGTGTAAGTGTCTGTCTTTGTGACGTGGTGTCATTGTCTGTCTTTGTTACTGGGTGTCAGTGCCAGTCGTCGTCACTTGGAGTCAGTGTTTGTCTTTATCACTGGGTAACTGTGTATGTCTTTGTTACTTGGTGTCAGTGTTTGTCTGTGTTATTTGGTGTAAGTGTATGTCTTTGTTACTTGGTGTAATTGAATGTCTTTGTTACTTGGTGTCAGTGTATGTCTGTGTTACTTGCTGTAAGTGTATGTCTTTGTTACTTGGTGTCAGTGCATGTCTTTGTTACTTGGTGTAAGTGTGTGTCTGTGTTACTGGGTATCAGTGTATGTCTTTGTTACTTGGTGTCAGTGTATGTCTTTGTGACTTCGTGTCAGTGTATGTCTTTGTTACTGGGTGTCAGTGTATGTCTGTGTTACTTGGTGTAAGTGTGTGTCTTTGTTGCTTGGTGTAAGTGTGTGTCTGCGTTACTGGGTATCAGTGTATGTCTTTGTTACTTGGTGTGAGTGTATGTCTGTGTTGCTTGGTGTAGGTGTGTGTCTTTGTTACTTTGTGTCAGTGTATGTCTTTGTTACTTGGTGTCAGTGCATGACTGTGTTACTTGGTGTAAGTGTATGTCTTTGTTACTTGGTGTCAGTGTATGTCTTTGTTACTTGGTGTAAGTGTGTGTCTGTGTTACTGGGTATCAGTGTATGTCTTTGTTACTTGGTGTCAGTGTATGTCTTTGTGACTTCGTGTCAGTGTATGTCTTTGTTACTGGGTGTCAGTGTATGTCTGTGTTACTTGGTGTAAGTGTGTGTCTTTGTTGCTTGGTGTAAGTGTGTGTCTGCGTTACTGGGTATCAGTGTATGTCTTTGTTACTTGGTGTGAGTGTATGTCTGTGTTGCTTGGTGTAGGTGTGTGTCTTTGTTACTGGGTGTCAGTGTGTTTCTGTGTTACTTGGTGTCAGTGTATGTCTTTGTTCCTGTGTATCAGTGGTTCTCTGTGTTACTGGGTGTCAGTGTGTGTTTGTTTATGTTACTGGGAGTCATTGTGTGTCTGTGGCACTCGGTGTCAGTATTTAGGTTAGTTTAGAAATACAGCACTTAAACAGGCCCTTCGGCCAACCGAGTCTGTGCCGACCATCAACCACCCATTTATACTAATCCTACACTAATCCCGTATTCCTATCACACCCCCACCTGTCCCTATATATTTCCCGACCACCTACCTATACTAATTTATAATGGCCAATTAACCTATCAACCTGCAAGTCTTTGGCATGTGGGAAGAAACCGGAGCACCCGGAGGAAACTCACGCAGACACAGGGAGAACTTGCAAACTCCGCAAAGGCAGTACCCAGAATCGATCCCGGGTCCCTGGAGCTGTGAGACTGCGAAGCACTGTGCCAATGTGCCGCCCAGTGCGTGTCTGCGCTACTGGGTATCAGTGTTTGTCTTTGTTACTTGGTGTCAGTATATTTCTTTGTTACTTGGTGTAAGTGTGTGTCCGTGTTACTGGGTAACAGTGTATGTCTTTGTTACTTGGTGTCAGTGTATGTCTATGTTACTTGGTGAAAGTGTGTGACTTCGTTACTTGGTGTAATTGTATGTCTTTGTTACTTGGTGTCAGTGTATGTCTGTGTTACTTGGTGTAAGTGTATGTCTTTGTTACTTGGTGTCAGTGTCTGTCTTAGTGACGTGGTGTCATTGTCTGTCTTTGTTACTGGGTGTCATTGTCTGTCGTCGTAACTTGGTGTCAGTGTTTGTCTTTGTTACTGGGTGTCAGTGTATGTCTTTGTTACTTGGTGTCAGTGTATGTCTGTGTTATTTGTTGTAAGTGTTTGTCTGTGTTACTGGGTATCAGTGTATGTCTTTGTTACTTGGTGTAAGTGTCTGTCTTTGTTACTTGGTGTCAGTGTATGTCTTTGTTACTTGGTGTAAGTGTGTGTCTGTGTTGCTGGGTATCAGTGTATGTCTTTGTTACATGGTGTCAGTGTATGTCTGTGTTACTGGGTATCAGTGTATGTCTTTGTGACTTAGTGTCAGTGTATGTCTTTGTTACTGGGTTTCAGTGTGTGACTTTGTGACTTGGTGTCAGTGTATGTCTTTGTTACTTGGTGTAAGTGTGTGTCTGTGTTACTGGGTATCAGTGTATGTCTTTGTTACTTGGTTTCAGTGTCTGTCAAAATACTTGGTGTAAGTGTATGTCTTTGTTACTTGGTGTAATTGTCTGTCTTTGTTACTTGGTGTCAGTGTATGTCTGTGTTACTTGGTGTAAGTGTGTGTCTTTGTTACTTGGTGTAAGTGTATGCCTTTCTTACATGGTGTCAGTGTATGTCTTTGTTACTTGGTGTCTGTGTGTGTCTGTTTTACTGGGTATCAGTCTATGTCTTTGTTACTTGGTGTCAGTGTATGTATTTGTGTCGTGGTGTCATTGTCTGTCTTTGTTACTGGGTGTCATTGTCTGTCTTCGTTACTTGGTGTCAGTGTTTGTCTTTGTAACTGGGTGTCAGTGTCTGCCTTTGTGACATGGTGTCAGTGTATGTCTTTGTTACCTGGTGTCAGTGTATGTCTTTGTTACTTGGTGTAAGTGTGTGTCTGTATCACCGGGTATCAGTGTATATCTTTGTTACTTGGTGTAAGTGTGTGTCTGTGTTATTGGGTATCAGTGCATGTCTTTGCGACATGGTGACAGTGTGTGCCTGTGTTACTTGGTGTAAGTCTGTGTCTGTGTTACTTGGTATCAGTTTATGTCTTTGTTACTTGGTGTAAGTGTGTGCCTGTGTTACTGGGTAACAGTGTATGTCTTTGTTACTTGGTGTCAGTGTATGTCTGTGTTACCTGGTGTAAGTGTGCGTCTTTGTTACTTGGTGTAATAGTATGTCTTTGTTACTTGGTGTCTGTGTATGTCTTTGTTACTTGGTGTAAGTGTGTGTTTGTGTTACTTGTTGTAATTGTGTGTCTGTGTTACTTGGTATCAGTGTATGTCTGTGTTACTTGGTGTAGGTGTGTGTCTGTGTTACTGGGTAACAGTGTATGCCTGTGTTACTTGGTGTAAGTGTGTGTCTTTGTTACTTGGTTTCAGTGTATGTCTGTGTTACTTGGTGTAATTGTATGTCTTTGTTACTTGGTGTCAGTGTATGTCTTCGTTACTTCGTGTATGTGTGTGTCTGTGCTACTGGGTATCAGTGTATGTCTTTGTTACTTGGTGTCAGTGTATGTCTTTGTGACTTGGTGTCAGTGTATGTCTTTTTTACTGGGTGTCAGTGGATGTCTTTGTGACTGGGTGTCAGTGTACGTCTTTGTTACTGTGTGTCAGTTTATGTCTTTGTTACTTGGTGTAAGTGTGTGTCTTTGTTACTTGGTGTCAGTGTGTGTCTTTGTTACTTGGTGTCAGTGTATGTCTTTGTTGCTTGGTGTAAGTGTGTGTCTGCGTTACTGGGTACCAGTGTATGTCTTTGTTACTTGGTGTCAGTGTATGTCTGTGTTACTTGGTGTAAGTGTGTGTCTTTGTTAATTGATGTAATTGTATGTCTTTGTTACTTGGTTTCAGTGTATGTCTTTGTTACTTGGTGTAAGTGTGTGTCTGTGTTACTGGGTATCAGTGTATGTATTTGTTTTTTTGGTGTCAGTGTATGTCTTTGTTACTTGGTATCTGTGTATGTCTTTGTTACTGTGTGTCTGTGTTTCTCTATGTTACTGGGCGTCAGTGTGTGTTTGTTTGTGTTACTGGGTGTCAGTGTGTGTCTGTGTTACTTGGTGTAAGTGTATGTCTTTGTTTCTTGGTGTCAGTGTATGTCTTTGTTAATTGGTGCAAGTGTGTGTCTTTGTTACTGGGTGTCAGTGTATGTCTTTGTTCCTTGGTGTAAGTCTGTGTCTGAGTTACTGGGTATCAGTGTATGTATTTGTTTTTTGGTGTCAGTGTATGTCTTTGTTACTTGGTGTCAGTGTATGTCTGTGTTACTGGGTGTCAGTGCATGTCTTTGTTACATGGTGTCAGTGTATGTCTGTGTTACTTGGTGTAAGTGTGTGCTTTGTTACTTGGTGTCAGTGTATGTCTGTGTTACTGGGTATCACTGCATGTCTTTGTTACATGGTGTCATTGTATGTCTGTGTTACTTTGTGTAAGTGTGTGTCTTTGTTACTTGGTGTAAGTGTATGACTTTGTTACTTGGTGTCAGTGTATGTCTTTGTTACTTGGTGTAGGTTTGTGTCTGTGTTACTTGGTGTAAGTGTGTGTCTGTGTTACTTGGTATCAGTGTATGTCTTTGTTACTTGGTGTAAGTGTGTGTCTGTGTTACTGGGTATCAGTGTATGTCTTTGTTACTTGGTGTCAGTGTATTTCTGTGTTACTTGGTGTAAGTGTGTGTCTTTGTTACTTGGTGTAATTGTATGTCTTTGTTATTTGGTGTCAGAGTATGTCTGTGTTACTTGGTGTAAGTGTATGACTTTGTTACTTGGTGTCAGTGTATGTCTCTGTTACTTGGTGTAAGTTTGTGTCTGTGTTACTTGGTGTACGTGTGTGTCTGTGTTACTTGGTATCAGTGTATGTCTTTGTTACTTGGTGTAAGTGTGTTTCTGTGTTACTGGGTAACAGTGTATGTCTTTGTTACTTGGTGTCAGTGTATGTCTGTATTACTTGGTGTAAGTGTGTGTCTTTGTTACTTGGTGTAATTGTATGTCTTTGTTAATTGGTGTCAGTGTATGTCTTTGTTACTTGGTGTAAGTGTGTGTTTGTGTTACTTGTTGTAATTGTGTGTCTGTGTTACTTGGTATCAGTGTATGTCTGTGTTACTTGGTGTAGGTGTGTGTCTGTGTTACTGGGTAACAGTGTATGCCTGTGTTACTTGGTGTAAGTGTGTGTCTTTGTTACTTGGTTTCAGTGTATGTCTGTGTTACTTGGTCTAATTGTATGTCTTTGTTACTTGGTGTCAGTGTATGTCTTCGTTACTTCGTGTATGTGTGTGTCTGTGCTACTGGGTATCAGTGTATGTCTTTGTTACTTGGTGTCAGTGTATGTCTTTGTGACTTGATGTCAGTGTATGTCTTTTTTACTGGGTGTCAGTGGATGTCTTTGTGACTTGGTGTCAGTGTACGTCTTTGTTACTGTGTGTCAGTTTATGTCTTTGTTACTTGGTGTAAGTGTGTGTCTTTGTTACTTGGTGTCAGTGTGTGTCTTTGTTACTTGGTGTCAGTGTATGTCTTTGTTGCTTGGTGTAAGTGTGTGTCTGCGTTACTGGGTACCAGTGTATGTCTTTGTTACTTGGTGTCAGTGTATGTCTGTGTTACTTGGTGTAAGTGTGTGTCTTTGTTAATTGGTGTAATTGTATGTCTTTGTTACTTGGTTTCAGTGTATGTCTTTGTTACTTGGTGTAAGTGTGTGTCTGTGTTACTGGGTACCAGTGTATGACTTTGTTACTTGGTGTCAGTGTATGTCTGTGTTACTTGGTGCAAGTGTGTGTCTTTGTTAATTGGTGTAATTGTATGTCTTTGTTACTTGGTGTCAGTGCATGTCTGTGTTACTTGGTGTAAGTGTATGTCTTTGTTACTTGGTGTCAGGGTATGTCTTGGTTACTTGGTGTAAGTGTGTCACTGTGCTACTGGGTATCAGTGTCTGTCTTTGTTACTTGGTGTCAGTGTATGTCTTTGTGACTTGGTGTCAGTGTATGTATTTGTTACTGTGTGTCAGTGTATGTCTTTGTGATTTGGTGTCAGTGTATGTCTTTGTTACTGTGTGTCAGTTTATGTCTTTGTTACTTTGTGTCAGTGTATGTCTTTGTTACTTGGTGTCAGTGTATGTCTGTGTTACTTGGTGTAAGTGTGTGTCTTTGTTACTTGGTGTAAGTGTGTATCTGTGTTACTGGGTATCAGTGTATGTCTTTGTTACTTGGTGTCAGTGTATGTCTTTGTTTCTTGGTGTAAGTGTGTGTCTGTGTTACTGGGTGTCAGTGTATGTCTTTGTTACTTGGTGTCAGTGTATGTCTGCGTACACGGTGTCAGTGTGTGTCTTTGTTACTGGGTGTCTGTGTATGTCTTTGTTTCTTGGTGTAAGTGTGGTTCTGTGTTACTGGGTATCAGAGTATGTCTTTGCTACTTGGTGTCAGTGTATGTCTGTGTTACTTGGTGTAAGTGTATGTGTTTGTTACTTGGTGTCCGTGTTTGTCTTTGTTACTTGGTGGAAGTGTGTGTCTGTGTTACTGGGTATCAGTGTATGTCTTTGTGACTTGGTGTCTGTCTATGTCTTTGTTACTGGGTGTCACTGTATTTCTTTGTTACTTGGTGACAGTGTGTGTCTGTGTTAGTCTTTGTTACTTGGTGTCAGTGTGTGTCTGTGTATGTCTTTGTTACTGTGTGTCTGTGTTTCTCTATGTTACTGGGTGTCAGTGTGTGTTTGTTTGTGTTACTGGGTGTCAGTGTGTGTCTGTGTTACTTGGTGTAAGTGTATGTCTTTGTTTCTTGGTGTCAGTGTATGTCTTTGTTACGTGGTGTCAGTGTTTGTCTTTGTTACTTGGTGCAAGTGTGTGTCTGTGTTGCTGGGTATCAGTGTATGTCTTTGTTGCTTGGTGTCAGTGTATGGCTTTGTTACTTTGTGTCAGTGTATGTCTTTGTGACTTGGTGTCAGCGCATGTCTTTGTTACTTGGTGCAAGTCTGTGTCTGTGTTACTGGGTATCAGTGTATGTATTTGTTTTTTGGTGTCAGTGTATGTCTTTGTTACTTGGTGTCAGTGTATGTCTGTGTTACTGGGTATCAGTGCATGTATTTGTTACATGGTGTCAGTTTATGTCTGTGTTACTTGGTGTAAGTGTATGTCTTTGTTACTTGGTGTCAGTGTATGTCTGTGTTACTGGGTATCACTGCATGTCTTTTGTTACATGGTGTCATTGTATGTCTGTGTTACTTGGTGGAAGTGAATGTCTTTGTTACTGGGTGTCAGTGTCTGTCTTCGTTACTTGGTGTCAGTGTTTGTCTTTGTTACTTGGTGCAAGTGTCTGTCTTTGTGACTTGGTGTAAGTTTGTGTCTGTGTTACTTGGTGTACGTGTGTGTCTGTGTTACTTGGTATCAGTGTATGTCTTTGTTACATGGTGTAAGTGTGTTTCTGTGTTACTGCGTAACATTGTATGTCTTTGTTACTTGGTGTCAGTGTATGTCTGTATTACTTGGTGTAAGTGTGTGTCTTTGTTACTTGGTGTAATTGTATGTCTTTGTTACTTGGTGTCAGTGTATGTCTTTGTTACTTGGTGTAAGTGTGTGTTTGTGTTACTTGTTGTAATTGTGTGTCTGTGTTACTTGGTATCAGTGTATGTCTTTGTTACTTGGTGTAGGTGTGAGTCTGTGTTACTGGGTAACAGTGTATGTCTTTGTTACTTGGTGTCAGTGTATGTCTTTGTTACTTGGTGTCAGTGTATGTCTGTGTTACTTGGTGTAAGTGTGTGTCTTTCTTACTTGATGTAATTGTATGGCTTTGTTACTTGGTTTCAGTGTATGTCTGTGTTACTTGGTGTAATTGTATGTCTTTGTTACGTAGTGTCATAGTATGTGTTTGTTACTTGGTGTAAGTGGATGTCTTTGTTACATGGTGTCAGTCTATGTCTGTGTTACTTGGTGTCAGTGTATGTCTGTGTTACTTGGTGTCAGAGCGTGTCTTTGTTACTTGGTGTAAGTGTATGTGTTTGTTACTTGGGGTCTATGCATGTCTTTGTTACTTGGTGTAAGTGTATGCATTTGTTACTTGGTGTAAGTGTGTGTCTGTGTTACTGGGTATCAGTGTATGTCTTTGTTAATTGGTGTCAGTGTATGTCTTTGTTACTTGGTGCAAGTGTGTGTCTTTGTTACTAGGTGTAATTGTATGTCTTTGTTACTTGGTGTCAGTGTATGTCTTTGTTACTTGGTGTAAGTGTGTGTTTGTGTTACTTGTTGTAATTGTGTGTCTGTGTTACTTGGTATCAGTGTATGTCTTTGTTACTTGGTGTCAGTGTATGTCTTTGTTACTTGGTGTCAGTGTATGTCTGTGTTACTTGGTGTAAGTGTGTGTCTTTCTTACTTGATGTAATTGTATGGCTTTGTTACTTGGTTTCAGTGTATGTCTGTGTTACTTGGTGTAATTGTATGTCTTTGTTACGTGGTGTCATAGTATGTGTTTGTTACTTGGTGTAAGTGGATGTCTTTGTTACATGGTGTCAGTCTATGTCTGTGTTACTTGGTGTCAGTGTATGTCTGTGTTACTTGGTGTCAGAGCGTGTCTTTGTTACTTGGTGTAAGTGTATGTGTTTGTTACTTGGGGTCTATGCATGTCTTTGTTACTTGGTGTAAGTGTATGCATTTGTTACTTGGTGTAAGTGTGTGTCTGTGTTACTGGGTATCAGTGTATGTCTTTGTTAATTGGTGTCAGTGTATGTCTTTGTTACTTGGTGCAAGTGTGTGTCTTTGTTACTAGGTGTAATTGTATGTCTTTGTTACTTGGTGTCAGTGTATGTCTTTGTTACTTGGTGTAAGTGTGTGTTTGTGTTACTTGTTGTAATTGTGTGTCTGTGTTACTTGGTATCAGTGTATGTCTTTGTTACTTGGTGTAGGTGTGAGTCTGTGTTACTGGGTAACAGTGTATGTCTTTGTTACTTGGTGTCAGTGTATGTCTTTGTTACTTGGTGTCAGTGTATGTCTGTGTTACTTTGTGTAAGTGTGTGTCTTTGTTACTTGATGTAATTGTATGTCTTTGTTACGTGGTGTCAGAGTATGTGTTTGTTACTTGGTGTAAGTGGATGTCTTTGTTACATGGTGTCAGTGTATGTCTGTGTTACTTGGAGTCAGTGCGTGTCTTTGTTACTTGGTGTAAGTGTTTGTGTTTGTTACTTGGGGTCTATGCATGTCTTTGTTACTTGGTGTAAGTGTATGCATGTGTTACTTGGTGTAAGTGTGTGTCTGTGTTACTGGGTATCAGTGTATGTCTTTGTTATTTGGTGTAACTGTGTGTCTGTGTTACTGGGTATCAGTGTATGTTTTTGTTACTTGGTGTCAGTGTGTGTCTTTGTTACTGGGTGTCAGTGTATGTCTTTGTCACTGGATGTCAGTGTATGTCTTTGTACTTGGTGTAAGTGGATGTCTTTGTTACATGGTGTCAGTGTATGTCTTTGTTACTTGGTGTCAGTGTATGTCTCTGTTACTTGGTGTAAGTGTGTGTCTGTGTTACTGGGCATCAGTGTATGTCTTTGTTACTTGGTGTAAGTATATGTCTTTGTTACTTTCTGTCAGTGTATGTCTGAGTTACTTGGTGTAAGTGTATGTCTTTGTTACTTGTTGTCAGTGTATGTCTTTGTTACTTGGTGTAAGTGTATGTCTTTGTTACTTGGTGTCAGTGTATGTCTTTGTTACTTGGTGTAAGTGTATGTCTTTGCTACTTGGTGTCAGTGTATGTCTTTGTTACTTGGTGAAAGTGTATGTCAGTGTTACTTGGTGTAAGTGTGTGTCTGTGTTCCTGGGTGTCAGTGTATGTCATTGTTACATGGTGTCAGTGTATGTCTTTGTTACTTGGTGTAAGTGTATGTCTTTGTTACTTGGTGTCAGTGAATGTCTTTGTTACTTGGTGTAAGTGTGTGTCTGTGTTACTGGGTATCAGTGTATGTCCTTGTTACTGGGTGTCAGTGAGTTTCTTTCTCACTGGGTGCAGTGTATGTCTTTGTTACAAGGTGTCAGTGTGTGTCTTTGTGACTTGGTGTAAGTGTGTGTCTGTGTTACTGGGTATCAGTCTCTGTCTTTGTTACTTGGTGTAACTGTGTGTCTGTGTTACTGGGTATCAGTGTCTGTCTTTGTTACTGGATGTCAGTGTGTGTCTTTGTGACATGGTGTAAGTGTGTGTCTGTGTTACTGGGTATCAGTGTCTGCCTTTGTTACTTTGTGTAAGTGTGTGTCTGTGTTACTGGGTGTCAGTGTATGTCTTTGTTACTTGGTGTCAGTGTATGTCTGTGTTACTTGGTGTAACTGTGTGTCTTTGTTACTTCGTGTAAGTGTATGTCTGTGTTACTTGGTGTAAGTGTATGTCTTTGTTACTTGGTGTAAGTGTGTGTCTGTGTTACTGGGTATCAGTGTATGTCTTTGTTACTTGGTGTCAGTGTATGTCTTTTTTACTTGGTCTAAGTTTATGTCTTTGTTACTTGGTGTCAGTGTATGTCTTTGTTACTTGGTGTAAGTGTGTGTCTGTGTTACTCGGTATCAGTGTATGTCTTTGTTACTTGGTGTCTGTGTATGTCTTTGTTACTTGGTGTCAGTGTGTGTCTTTGTTACTTGGTGTCAGTGTATGTCTTTGTTACTTGGTGTAAGTGTGTGTCTGTGTTACTGGGGATCAGTGAATGTCTTTGTTACATGGTGTCAGTGTATGTCTTTGTTACTGGGAGTCCGTGTGTGTCTGTGTTACTGGGTGTCAATGTATGTCTTTGTTACTGGATGTCAGTGTATGTCTTTGTTACTTGGTGTCAGTGTATGTCTTTGTTACTTGGTTTAAGTGGGTGTCTGTGTTACTGGGTATCAGTGAATGTCTTTGTTACTTGGTGTCAGTGTATGTCTTTGTTACTTGGTGTTAGTGTGTGTCTGTGTTACTGGGTATCAGTGTATGTCATTGTTGCTTGGCGTCAGTGTGTGCCTTTGTTACTTGGTGTCATTGTGTGTCTTTGTTACTGGGTGTCAGTGTATGTCTTTGTTACATGGTGTAAGTGTGTGTCTGTGTTGCTGGGTATCAGTGTATGTCTTTGTTACTTGGTGTAAGTGTGTGTCTGTGTTACTGGGTATCAGTGTATGTCTTTGTTACTTGGTGTCAGTGTATGTCTTTTTTACATGGTGTAAGTGTATGTCTTTGTTACTTGGTGTCAGTGTATGTCTTTGTTACTTGGTGTAAGTGTGTGTCTGTGTTACTGGGTATCAGTGTATGTCTTTGTTACTTGGTGTCTGTGTATGTCTTTGTTACTTGGTGTCAGTGTGTGTCTTTGTTACTTGGTGTCAGTGTATGTCTTTGCTACTTGGTGTAAGTGTGTGTCTGTGTTACTGGGTATCAGTGAATGTCTTTTATACTTGGTGTCAGTGTATGTCTTTGTTACTTAGTGTTAGTGTGTGTCTGTGTTACTGGGTATCAGTGTATGTCATTGTTGCTTGGTGTCAGTGTGTGCCTTTGTTACTTGGTGTCATTGTGTGTCTTTGTTACTGGGTGTCAGTGTATGTCTTTGTTACATGGTGTAAGTGTGTGTCTGTGTTGCTCGATATCTTTGTATGTCCTTGTTACTTGGATCTGAGTATGTCTGTGATACTTGGTGCAAGTGTGTGTCTGTGTTACTGGGTATCAGTGTATGTCATTGTTACTTGGTGTAAGTGTGTGTCTGTGTTACTGGGTATCAGTGTGTGTCTTTGTTAATTGGTGTCAGTGTATGTCTCTGTTTACTTGGTGTAAGTGTGTGTCTTTGTTACTTGGTGTCAGTGTATGTCTGTGTTACTTGGTGTAAGTGTATGTCTTTGTTACTTGGTGTCAGTGTATGTCTTTGTTACATGGTGTAAGTGTGTGTCTGTGTTGCTGGGTATCAGTGTATGTCTTTGTTACTTGGTGTAAGTGTGTTTGTGTTACTGGGTATCAGTGTATGTCTTTGATACTTGGTGTCTGTGTATGTCTTTGTATACTTGGTGTCAGTGTGTGTCTTTGTTACTTGGTGTCAATGTGTTTCCTTGTTACTGGGTGTCAGTGTTTGTCTTTGTTACTGGGTGTCAGTGTATGTCTTTGAGACTTGGTGTTAGTGTGTGTCTATGTTACTGTGTATCAATGTATGTCTTTGTTACTGGGTACCAATGTGTGTCTTTGTTACTTGGTGTCAGTGTATGTCTGTGTACTTAGTGTAAGTGTGTGTCTTGGTTACTTGGTGTCAATGTATGTCTGTGTTACTTGGTGTAACTGTGTGTCTTTGTTATTTGGTATCAGTGTATGTCTTTGTTACTTGGTGTCAGTGCATGTCCTTGTTACTTGGTGTAAGCGTACGTCTTTGTTACTTGGTGTCAGTGTATGTCTTTGTTACTTATTGTAAGTGTGTGTCTGTGTTACTGGGTATCAGTGTATGTCTTTGTTACTTGGTGTCAGTGCATGTCTTTGTTACTTGGTGTAAGTGAATGCCTTTGTAAATTGGTGTTAGTGTATGTATCTGTTACTTGGTGTAAGTGTGTGTCTGTGTTACTGGGTATCAGTGTATGTCTTTGTTACTTGGTGTCATTGTCTGTCTTTGTTACTTGGTGTAAGTGTGTGTCTGTGTTACTGGGTATCAGTGTATGTCTTTGTTACTTGGTGTCAGTGTCTGTCTGTGTTACTTGGTGTAAGTGTGTGTCTGTGTTACTGGGTATCAGTGTATATCTTTGTTACTTGGTGTAAGTGTATGTCTTTGTTACTTGGTGTCAGTGTATGTCAGTGTTACCTGGTGTAAGTGTATGTCTTTGTTACTTGGTGTCAGTGTATGTCTTTGTTACTTGGTGTAAGTGTATGTCTTTGCTACTTGGTGTCAGTGTATGTCTTTGATACTTGGTGTAAGTGTATGTCTGTGTTACTGGGTATCAGTGTCTGTCTTTGTTACTTGGTGTAAGTGTGTGTCTGTGTTACTGGGTATCAGTGTATGTCTTTGTTACCTTGTGTCAGTGTATTTCTTTTTTACTTGGTGTAAGTGTATGTCTTTGTTACCTGGTGTCTGTGTCTGTCTTTGTTACTTGGTGCAAGTGTGTGTCTGTGTTACTGGGTATCAGTGTATGTCTTTGTTACTTGGTGTAAATGTGTGTCTGCGTTACTTGGTGTAAGTGTGTGTCTGTGTAACTGGGTATCAATGTATGTCTTTGTTACTTGGTGTAAGTGTGTGTCTGTGTTACTGGGTATCAGTGTATGTCTTTGTTAATTGGTGTCAGTGTATGTCTTTGTTACTTGGTGTAAGTGTGTGTCTGTGTTACTGGGTATCAGTGTATGTCTTTGTTACTTGGTGTCAGTGTGTGTCTTTGTTACTGGGTGTCAGTGCATGTCTTTGTTACTGGGTGTCAGTGTATGTCTTCGTTACTTGGTGTAAGTGTATGTCTTTGTTACTTGGTGTCAGTGTGTGTCTTTGTTACTGGCTGTCAGTGCATGTCTTTGTTTCTAGGTATCAGTGTCTGTCTTTGTTACTTTGTGTCAGTGTATGTCTTTGTTACATGGTGTAAGTGTGTGTCTGTGTTGCTGGGTATCAGTGTATGTCTTTGTTACTTGGTGTCTTTGTATGTCTGTGATACTTGGTGCAAGTGTGTGTCTGTGTGGCTGGGTATCAGTGTATGTCTTTGTTACTTGGTGTAAGTGTGTGTCTGTGTTACTGGGTACCAGTGTCTGTCATTGTTACTTGGTGTAAGTGTGTGTCTGTGTTACTGGGTATCAGTGTGTGTCTTTGTTACTTGGTGTCAGTGTATGTCTGTGTTACTTGGTGTAAGTGTGTGTCTTTGTTACTTGGTGTCAGTGTATGTCTGTGTTACTTGGTGTAAGTGTATGTCTTTGTTACTTGGTGTCAGTGTATGCCTTTGTTACATGGTGTAAGTGTGTTTGTGTTACTGGGTATCAGTGTATGTCTTTGATACTTGGTGTCAGTGTATGTCTTTGTTACTTGGTGTAGGTTTGTGTCTGTGTTACTTGGTGTAAGTGTGTGTCTGTGTTACTTGGTATCAGTGTATGTCTTTGTTACTTGGTGTAAGTGTGTGTCTGTGTTACTGGGTATCAGTGTATGTCTTTGTTACTTGGTGTCAGTGTATTTCTGTGTTACTTGGTGTAAGTGTGTGTCTTTGTTACTTGGTGTAATTGTATGTCTTTGTTATTTGGTGTCAGAGTATGTCTGTGTTACTTGGTGTAAGTGTATGACTTTGTTACTTGTTGTCAGTGTATGTCTCTGTTACTTGGTGTAAGTTTGTGTCTGTGTTACTTGGTGTACGTGTGTGTCTGTGTTACTTGGTATCAGTGTATGTCTTTGTTACTTGGTGTAAGTGTGTTTCTGTGTTACTGGGTAACAGTGTATGTCTTTGTTACTTGGTGTCAGTGTATGTCTGTATTACTTGGTGTAAGTGCGTGTCTTTGTTACTTGGTGTAATTGTATGTCTTTGTTACTTGGTGTCAGTGTATGTCTTTGTTACTTGGTGTAAGTGTGTGTTTGTGTTACTTGTTGTAATTGTGTGTCTGTGTTACTTGGTATCAGTGTATGTCTGTGTTACTTGGTGTAGGTGTGTGTCTGTGTTACTGGGTAACAGTGTATGCCTGTGTTACTTGGTGTAAGTGTGTGTCTTTGTTACTTGGTGTCAGTGTATGTCTTCGTTACTTCGTGTATGTGTGTGTCTGTGCTACTGGGTATCAGTGTATGTCTTTGTTACTTGGTGTCAGTGTATGTCTTTGTGATTTGGTGTCAGTGTATGTCTTTTTTACTGGGTGTCAGTGGATGTCTTTGTGACTTGGTGTCAGTGTACGTCTTTGTTACTGTGTGTCAGTTTATGTCTTTGTTACTTGTTGTAAGTGTGTGTCTTTGTTACTTGGTGTCAGTGTGTGTCTTTGTTACTTGGTGTCAGTGTATGTCTTTGTTGCTTGGTGTAAGTGTGTGTCTGCGTTACTGGGTACCAGTGTATGTCTTTGTTACTTGGTGTCAGTGTATGTCTGTGTTACTTGGTGTAAGTGTGTGTCTTTGTTAATTGGTGTAATTGTATGTCTTTGTTACTTGGTTTCAGTGTATGTCTTTGTTACTTGGTGTAAGTGTGTGTCTGTGTTACTGGGTACCAGTGTATGACTTTGTTACTTGGTGTCAGTGTATGTCTGTGTTACTTGGTGCAAGTGTGTGTCTTTGTTAATTGGTGTAATTGTATGTCTTTGTTACTTGGTGTCAGTGCATGTCTGTGTTACTTGGTGTAAGTGTATGTCTTTGTTACTTGGTGTCAGGGTATGTCTTGGTTACTTGGTGTAAGTGTGTCACTGTGCTACTGGGTATCAGTGTCTGTCTTTGTTACTTGGTGTCAGTGTATGTCTTTGTGACTTGGTGTCAGTGTATGTATTTGTTACTGTGTGTCAGTGTATGTCTTTGTGATTTGGTGTCAGTGTATGTCTTTGTTACTGTGTGTCAGTTTATGTCTTTGTTACTTTGTGTCAGTGTATGTCTTTGTTACTTGGTGTCAGTGTATGTCTGTGTTACTTGGTGTAAGTGTGTGTCTTTGTTACTTGGTGTAAGTGTGTATCTGTGTTACTGGGTATCAGTGTATGTCTTTGTTACTTGGTGTCAGTGTATGTCTTTGTTTCTTGGTGTAAGTGTGTGTCTGTGTTACTGGGTGTCAGTGTATGTCTTTGTTACTTGGTGTCAGTGTATGTCTGCGTACACGGTGTCAGTGTGTGTCATTGTTACTGGGTGTCTGTGTATGTCTTTGTTTCTTGGTGTAAGTGTGGTTCTGTGTTACTGGGTATAAGAGTATGTCTTTGCTACTTGGTGTCAGTGTATGTCTGTGTTACTTGGTGTAAGTGTATGTGTTTGTTACTTGGTGTCCGTGTTTGTCTTTGTTACTTGGTGGAAGTGTGTGTCTGTGTTACTGGGTATCAGTGTATGTCTTTGTGACTTGGTGTCAGTCTATGTCTTTGTTACTGGGTGTCACTGTATTTCTTTGTTACTTGGTGACAGTGTGTGTCTGTGTTAGTCTTTGTTACTTGGTGTCAGTGTGTGTCTGTGTATGTCTTTGTTACTGTGTGTCTGTGTTTCTCTATGTTACTGGGTGTCAGTGTGTGTTTGTTTGTGTTACTGGGTGTCAGTGTGTGTCTGTGTTACTTGGTGTAAGTGTATGTCTTTGTTTCTTGGTGTCAGTGTATGTCTTTGTTACGTGGTGTCAGTGTTTGTCTTTGTTACTTGGTGCAAGTGTGTGTCTGTGTTGCTGGGTATCAGTGTATGTCTTTGTTGCTTGGTGTCAGTGTATGGCTTTGTTACTTTGTGTCAGTGTATGTCTTTGTGACTTGGTGTCAGCGCATGTCTTTGTTACTTGGTGCAAGTCTGTGTCTGTGTTACTGGGTATCAGTGTATGTATTTGTTTTTTGGTGTCAGTGTATGTCTTTGTTACTTGGTGTCAGTGTATGTCTGTGTTACTGGGTATCAGTGCATGTATTTGTTACATGGTGTCAGTTTATGTCTGTGTTACTTGGTGTAAGTGTGTGTCTTTGTTACTTGGTGTCAGTGTATGTCTGTGTTACTGGGTATCACTGCATGTCTTTTGTTACATGGTGTCATTGTATGTCTGTGTTACTTGGTGGAAGTGAATGTCTTTGTTACTGGGTGTCAGTGTCTGTCTTCGTTACTTGGTGTCAGTGTTTGTCTTTGTTACTTGGTGCAAGTGTCTGTCTTTGTGACTTGGTGTAAGTTTGTGTCTGTGTTACTTGGTGTACGTGTGTGTCTGTGTTACTTGGTATCAGTGTATGTCTTTGTTACATGGTGTAAGTGTGTTTCTGTGTTACTGGGTAACATTGTATGTCTTTGTTACTTGGTGTCAGTGTATGTCTGTATTACTTGGTGTAACTGTGTGTCTGTGTTACTGGGTATCAGTGTATGTTTTTGTTACTTGGTGTCAGTGTGTGTCTTTGTTACTGGGTGTCAGTGTATGTCTTTGTCACTGGATGTCAGTGTATGTCTTTGTACTTGGTGTAAGTGGATGTCTTTGTTACATGGTGTCAGTGTATGTCTTTGTTACTTGGTGTCAGTGTATGTCTCTGTTACTTGGTGTAAGTGTGTGTCTGTGTTACTGGGCATCAGTGTATGTCTTTGTTACTTGGTGTAAGTATATGTCTTTGTTACTTTCTGTCAGTGTATGTCTGAGTTACTTGGTGTAAGTGTATGTCTTTGTTACTTGTTGTCAGTGTATGTCTTTGTTACTTGGTGTAAGTGTATGTCTTTGTTACTTGGTGTCAGTGTATGTCTTTGTTACTTGGTGTAAGTGTATGTCTTTGCTACTTGGTGTCAGTGTATGTCTTTGTTACTTGGTGAAAGTGTATGTCAGTGTTACTTGGTGTAAGTGTGTGTCTGTGTTCCTGGGTGTCAGTGTATGTCATTGTTACATGGTGTCAGTGTATGTCTTTGTTACTTGGTGTAAGTGTATGTCTTTGTTACTTGGTGTCAGTGAATGTCTTTGTTACTTGGTGTAAGTGTGTGTCTGTGTTACTGGGTATCAGTGTATGTCCTTGTTACTGGGTGTCAGTGAGTTTCTTTCTCACTGGGTGCAGTGTATGTCTTTGTTACAAGGTGTCAGTGTGTGTCTTTGTGACTTGGTGTAAGTGTGTGTCTGTGTTACTGGGTATCAGTCTCTGTCTTTGTTACTTGGTGTAACTGTGTGTCTGTGTTACTGGGTATCAGTGTCTGTCTTTGTTACTGGATGTCAGTGTGTGTCTTTGTGACATGGTGTAAGTGTGTGTCTGTGTTACTGGGTATCAGTGTCTGCCTTTGTTACTTTGTGTAAGTGTGTGTCTGTGTTACTGGGTATCAGTGTATGTCTTTGTTACTTGGTGTCAGTGTATGTCTGTGTTACTTGGTGTAACTGTGTGTCTTTGTTACTTCGTGTAAGTGTATGTCTGTGTTACTTGGTGTAAGTGTATGTCTTTGTTACTTGGTGTAAGTGTGTGTCTGTGTTACTGGGTATCAGTGTATGTCTTTGTTACTTGGTGTCAGTGTATGTCTTTTTTACTTGGTCTAAGTTTATGTCTTTGTTACTTGGTGTCAGTGTATGTCTTTGTTACTTGGTGTAAGTGTGTGTCTGTGTTACTCGGTATCAGTGTATGTCTTTGTTACTTGGTGTCTGTGTATGTCTTTGTTACTTGGTGTCAGTGTGTGTCTTTGTTACTTGGTGTCAGTGTATGTCTTTGTTACTTGGTGTAAGTGTGTGTCTGTGTTACTGGGGATCAGTGAATGTCTTTGTTACATGGTGTCAGTGTATGTCTTTGTTACTGGGAGTCCGTGTGTGTCTGTGTTACTGGGTGTCAATGTATGTCTTTGTTACTGGATGTCAGTGTATGTCTTTGTTACTTGGTGTCAGTGTATGTCTTTGTTACTTGGTGTAAGAGGGTGTCTGTGTTACTGGGTATCAGTGAATGTCTTTGTTACTTGGTGTCAGTGTATGTCTTTGTTACTTGGTGTTAGTGTGTGTCTGTGTTACTGGGTATCAGTGTATGTCATTGTTGCTTGGCGTCAGTGTGTGCCTTTGTTACTTGGTGTCATTGTGTGTCTTTGTTACTGGGTGTCAGTGTATGTCTTTGTTACATGGTGTAAGTGTGTGTCTGTGTAGCTGGGTATCAGTGTATGTCTTTGTTACTTGGTGTAAGTGTGTGTCTGTGTTACTGGGTATCAGTGTATGTCTTTGTTACTTGGTGTCAGTGTATGTCTTTTTTACATGGTGTAAGTGTATGTCTTTGTTACTTGGTGTCAGTGTATGTCTTTGTTACTTGGTGTAAGTGTGTGTCTGTGTTACTGGGTATCAGTGTATGTCTTTGTTACTTGGTGTCTGTGTATGTCTTTGTTACTTGGTGTCAGTGTGTGTCTTTGTTACTTGGTGTCAGTGTATGTCTTTGCTACTTGGTGTAAGTGTGTGTCTGTGTTACTGGGTATCAGTGAATGTCTTTTATACTTGGTGTCAGTGTATGTCTTTGTTACTTAGTGTTAGTGTGTGTCTGTGTTACTGGGTATCAGTGTATGTCATTGTTGCTTGGTGTCAGTGTGTGCCTTTGTTACTTGGTGTCATTGTGTGTCTTTGTTACTGGGTGTCAGAGTATGTCTTTGTTACATGGTGTAAGTGTGTGTCTGTGTTGCTCGATATCTTTGTATGTCCTTGTTACTTGGATCTGAGTATGTCTGTGATACTTGGTGCAAGTGTGTGTCTGTGTTACTGGGTATCAGTGTATGTCATTGTTACTTGGTGTAAGTGTGTGTCTGTGTTACTGGGTATCAGTGTGTGTCTTTGTTACTTGGTGTCAGTGTATGTCTCTGTTACTTGGTGTAAGTGTGTGTCTTTGTTACTTGGTGTCAGTGTATGTCTGTGTTACTTGGTGTAAGTGTATGTCTTTGTTACTTGGTGTCAGTGTATGTCTTTGTTACATGGTGTAAGTGTGTGTCTGTGTTGCTGGGTATCAGTGTATGTCTTTGTTACTTGGTGTAAGTGTGTTTGTGTTACTGGGTATCAGTGTATGTCTTTGATACTTGGTGTCTGTGTATGTCTTTGTATACTTGGTGTCAGTGTGTGTCTTTGTTACTTGGTGTCAATGTGTTTCCTTGTTACTGGGTGTCAGTGTTTGTCTTTGTTACTGGGTGTCAGTGTATGTCTTTGTGACTTGGTGTTAGTGTGTGTCTGTGTTACTGTGTATCAATGTATGTCTTTGTTACTGGGTACCAATGTGTGTCTTTGTTACTTGGTGTCAGTGTATGTCTGTGTACTTAGTGTAAGTGTGTGTCTTGGTTACTTGGTGTCAATGTATGTCTGTGTTACTTGGTGTAACTGTGTGTCTGTGCTATTTGGTATCAGTGTATGTCTTTGTTACTTGGTGTCAGTGCATGTCCTTGTTACTTGGTGTAAGCGTACGTCTTTGTTACTTGGTGTCAGTGTATGTCTTTGTTACTTATTGTAAGTGTGTGTCTGTGTTACTGGGTATCAGTGTATGTCTTTGTTACTTGGTGTCAGTGCATGTCTTTGTTACTTGGTGTAAGTGAATGCCTTTGTAAATTGGTGTTAGTGTATGTATCTGTTACTTGGTGTAAGTGTGTGTCTGTGTTACTGGGTATCAGTGTATGTCTTTGTTACTTGGTGTCATTGTCTGTCTTTGTTACTTGGTGTAAGTGTGTGTCTGTGTTACTGGGTATCAGTGTATGTCTTTGTTACTTGGTGTCAGTGTCTGTCTGTGTTACTTGGTGTAAGTGTGTGTCTGTGTTACTGGGTATCAGTGTATATCTTTGTTACTTGGTGTAAGTGTATGTCTTTGTTACTTGGTGTCAGTGTATGTCAGTGTTACCTGGTGTAAGTGTATGTCTTTGTTACTTGGTGTCAGTGTATGTCTTTGTTACTTGGTGTAAGTGTATGTCTTTGCTACTTGGTGTCAGTGTATGTCTTTGATACTTGGTGTAAGTGTATGTCTGTGTTACTGGGTATCAGTGTCTGTCTTTGTTACTTGGTGTAAGTGTGTGTCTGTGTTACTGGGTATCAGTGTATGTCTTTGTTACCTTGTGTCAGTGTATTTCTTTTTTACTTGGTGTAAGTGTATGTCTTTGTTACCTGGTGTCTGTGTCTGTCTTTGTTACTTGGTGCAAGTGTGTGTCTGTGTTACTGGGTATCAGTGTATGTCTTTGTTACTTGGTGTAAATGTGTGTCTGCGTTACTTGGTGTAAGTGTGTGTCTGTGTAACTGGGTATCAATGTATGTCTTTGTTACTTGGTGTAAGTGTGTGTCTGTGTTACTGGGTATCAGTGTATGTCTTTGTTAATTGGTGTCAGTGTATGTCTTTGTTACTTGGTGTAAGTGTGTGTCTGTGTTACTGGGTATCAGTGTATGTCTTTGTTACTTGGTGTCAGTGTGTGTCTTTGTTACTCGGTGTCAGTGCATGTCTTTGTTACTGGGTGTCAGTGTATGTCTTCGTTACTTGGTGTAAGTGTATGTCTTTGTTACTTGGTGTCAGTGTGTGTCTTTGTTACTGGCTGTCAGTGCATGTCTTTGTTTCTAGGTATCAGTGTCTGTCTTTGTTACTTTGTGTCAGTGTATGTCTTTGTTACATGGTGTAAGTGTGTGTCTGTGTTGCTGGGTATCAGTGTATGTCTTTGTTACTTGGTGTCTTTGTATGTCTGTGATACTTGGTGCAAGTGTGTGTCTGTGTGGCTGGGTATCAGTGTATGTCTTTGTTACTTGGTGTAAGTGTGTGTCTGTGTTACTGGGTACCAGTGTCTGTCATTGTTACTTGGTGTAAGTGTGTGTCTGTGTTACTGGGTATCAGTGTGTGTCTTTGTTACTTGGTGTCAGTGTAGGTCTGTGTTACTTGGTGTAAGTGTGTGTCTTTGTTACTTGGTGTCAGTGTATGTCTGTGTTACTTGGTGTAAGTGTATGTCTTTGTTACTTGGTGTCAGTGTATGCCTTTGTTACATGGTGTAAGTGTGTTTGTGTTACTGGGTATCAGTGTATGTCTTTGATACTTGGTGTCTGGGTATGTCTTTGTATACTTGGTGTCAGTAAGTGTCTTTGTTACTTGGTGTCAGTGTGTTTCTTTGTTACTGGGTGTCAGTGTTTGTCTTTGTTACTGGGTGTCAGTGTATGTCTTTGTGACTTGGTGTTAGTGTGTGTCTGCGTTACTGGGTATCAATGTATGTCTTTGTTGCTGGGTACCAATGTGTGTCTTTGTTACTTGGTTGAAGTGTGTGTCTGTGTTACTGGGTATCAGTGTATGTCTTTGTTACTTGGTGTCAGTGTATGTCTGTGTACTTAGTGTAAGTGTGTGTCTTTGTTACTTTGTGTCAATGTATGTCTGTGTTACTTGGTGTAAGTGTGTGTCTGTGTTATTGGGTGTAAGTGTGTGTCTTTGTTACTTGGTTTCAGTGTATGTCTGTGTTACTTGGTATAAGTGTATGTCTTTGTTACTTGGTGTCAGTGTATGCCTTTGTTACATGGTGTAAGTGTGTTTGTGTTACTGGGTATCAGTGTATGTCTTTGATACTTGGTGTCTGTGTATGTCTTTATATACTTGGTGTCAGTGTGTGTCTTTGTTACTTGGTGTCAGTGTATGCCTTTGTTACTTGGTGTTAGTGTATGTATCTGTTACTTGGTGTAAGTGTGTGTCTGTGTTACTGGGTATCAGTGTATGTCTTTGTTACTTGGTGTCATTGTCTGTCTTTGTTACTTGGTGTAAGTGTGTGTCTGTGTTACTGGGTATCAGTGTATGTCTTTGTTACTTGGTGTCAGTGTCTGTCTGTGTTACTTGGTGTAAGTGTGTGTCTGTGTTACTGGGTATCAGTGTATGTCTTTGTTACTTGGTGTCAGTGTCTGTCTGTGTTACTTGGTGTAAGTGTGTGTCTGTGTTACTGGGTATCAGTGTATATCTTTGTTACTTGGTGTAAGTGTATGTCTTTGTTACTTGGTGTCAGTGTATGTCAGTGTTACCTGGTGTAAGTGTATGTCTTTGTTACTTGGTGTCAGTGTATGTCTTTGATACTTGGTGTAAGTGTATGTCTTTGCTACTTGGTGTCAGTGTATGTCTTTGATACTTGGTGTAAGTGTATGTCTGTGTTACTGGGTATCAGTGTCTGTCTTTGTTACTTGGTGTAAGTGTGTGTCTGTGTTACTGGGTATCAGTGTATGTCTTTGTTACCTTGTGTCAGTGTATTTCTTTTTTACTTGGTGTAAGTGTATGTCTTTGTTACCTGGTGTCTGTGTCTGTCTTTGTTACTTGGTGCAAGTGTGTGTCTGTGTTACTGGGTATCAGTGTATGTCTTTGTTACTTGGTGTAAATGTGTGTCTGCGTTACTTGGTGTAAGTGTGTGTCTGTGTAACTGGGTATCAATGTATGTCTTTGTTACTTGGTGTAAGTGTGTGTCTGTGTTACTGGGTATCAGTGTATGTCTTTGTTAATTGGTGTCAGTGTATGTCTTTGTTACTTGGTGTAAGTGTGTGTCTGTGTTACTGGGTATCAGTGTATGTCTTTGTTACTTGGTGTCAGTGTGTGTCTTTGTTACTCGGTGTCAGTGCATGTCTTTGTTACTGGGTGTCAGTGTATGTCTTCGTTACTTGGTGTAAGTGTATGTCTTTGTTACTTGGTGTCAGTGTGTGTCTTTGTTACTGGCTGTCAGTGCATGTCTTTGTTTCTAGGTATCAGTGTCTGTCTTTGTTACTTTGTGTCAGTGTATGTCTTTGTTACATGGTGTAAGTGTGTGTCTGTGTTGCTGGGTATCAGTGTATGTCTTTGTTACTTGGTGTCTTTGTATGTCTGTGATACTTGGTGCAAGTGTGTGTCTGTGTGGCTGGGTATCAGTGTATGTCTTTGTTACTTGGTGTAAGTGTGTGTCTGTGTTACTGGGTACCAGTGTCTGTCATTGTTACTTGGTGTAAGTGTGTGTCTGTGTTACTGGGTATCAGTGTGTGTCTTTGTTACTTGGTGTCAGTGTATGTCTGTGTTACTTGGTGTAAGTGTGTGTCTTTGTTACTTGGTGTCAGTGTATGTCTGTGTTACTTGGTGTAAGTGTATGTCTTTGTTACTTGGTGTCAGTGTATGCCTTTGTTACATGGTGTAAGTGTGTTTGTGTTACTGGGTATCAGTGTATGTCTTTGATACTTGGTGTCTGGGTATGTCTTTGTATACTTGGTGTCAGTAAGTGTCTTTGTTACTTGGTGTCAGTGTGTTTCTTTGTTACTGGGTGTCAGTGTTTGTCTTTGTTACTGGGTGTCAGTGTATGTCTTTGTGACTTGGTGTTAGTGTGTGTCTGCGTTACTGGGTATCAATGTATGTCTTTGTTGCTGGGTACCAATGTGTGTCTTTGTTACTTGGTTGAAGTGTGTGTCTGTGTTACTGGGTATCAGTGTATGTCTTTGTTACTTGGTGTCAGTGTATGTCTGTGTACTTAGTGTAAGTGTGTGTCTTTGTTACTTTGTGTCAATGTATGTCAGTGTTACTTGGTGTAAGTGTGTGTCTGTGTTATTGGGTGTAAGTGTGTGTCTTTGTTACTTGGTTTCAGTGTATGTCTGTGTTACTTGGTATAAGTGTATGTCTTTGTTACTTGGTGTCAGTGTATGCCTTTGTTACATGGTGTAAGTGTGTTTGTGTTACTGGGTATCAGTGTATGTCTTTGATACTTGGTGTCTGTGTATGTCTTTATATACTTGGTGTCAGTGTGTGTCTTTGTTACTTGGTGTCAGTGTATGCCTTTGTTACTTGGTGTTAGTGTATGTATCTGTTACTTGGTGTAAGTGTGTGTCTGTGTTACTGGGTATCAGTGTATGTATTTGTTACTTGGTGTCATTGTCTGTCTTTGTTACTTGGTGTAAGTGTGTGTCTGTGTTACTGGGTATCAGTGTATGTCTTTGTTACTTGGTGTCAGTGTCTGTCTGTGTTACTTGGTGTAAGTGTGTGTCTGTGTTACTGGGTATCAGTGTATGTCTTTGTTACTTGGTGTCAGTGTCTGTCTGTGTTACTTGGTGTAAGTGTGTGTCTGTGTTACTGGGTATCAGTGTATATCTTTGTTACTTGGTGTAAGTGTATGTCTTTGTTACTTTGTGTCAGTGTATGTCTGTGTTACTTGGTGTAAGTGTATGTCTTTGTTACTTGGTGTAAGTGTATGTCTTTGATACTTTCTTTTTTTTTTCTTTCTTTTGGGCCTCCTTATCTCGTGAGACAATGGATACGCGCCTGGAGGTGGTCAGTGGTTTGTGAAGCAGCGCCTGGAGTGGCTATAAAGGCCAATTCTGGAGTGACAGGCTCTTCCACAGGTGCTGCAGAGAAATTTGTTTGTTGGGGCTGTTGCACAGTTGGCTCTCCCCTTGCGCCTCTGTCTTTTTTCCTGCCAACTACTAAGTCTCTTCGACTCGCCACAATTTAGCCCTGTCTTTATGGCTGCCCGCCAGCTCTGGCGAATGCTGGCAACTGACTCCCACGACTTGTGATCAATGTCACACGATTTCATGTCGCGTTTGCAGACGTCTTTATAACGGAGACATGGACGGCCGGTGGGTCTGATACCAGTGGCGAGCTCGCTGTACAATGTGTCTTTGGGGATCCTGCCATCTTCCATGCGGCTCACATGGCCAAGCCATCTCAAGCGCCGCTGACTCAGTAGTGTGTATAAGCTGGGGATGTTGGCCGCTTCAAGGACTTCTGTGTTGGAGATATAGTCCTGCCACCTGATGCCAAGTATTCTCCGAAGGCAGCGAAGATGGAATGAATTGAGACGTCGCTCTTGGCTGCATACGTTGTCCAGGCCTCGCTGCCGTAGAGCAAGGTACTGAGGACACAGGCCTGATACACTCGGACTTTTGTGTTCCGTGTCAGTGCGCCATTTTCCCACACTCTCTTGGCAGTCTGAACATAGCAGTGGAAGCCTTATCCATGCGCTTGTTGATTTCTGCATCTAGAGACAGGTTACTGGTGATAGTTGAGCCTAGGTAGGTGAACTCTTGAACCACTTCCAGAGCGTGGTCGCCAATATTGATGGATGGAGCATTTCTGACATCCTGCCCCATGATGTTCGTTTTCTTGAGGCTGATGGTTAGGCCAAATTCATTGCAGGCAGACGCAAACCTGTCGATGAGACTCTGCAGGCATTCTTCAGTGTGAGATGTTAAAGCAGCATCGTCAGCAAAGAGGAGTTCTCTGATGAGGACTTTCCGTACTTTGGACTTCGCTCTTAGACGGGCAAGGTTGAACAACCTGCCCCCTGATCTTGTGTGGAGGAAAATTCCTTCTTCAGAGGATTTGAACGCATGTGAAAGCAGCAGGGAGAAGAAAATCCCAAAAAGTGTGGGTGCGAGAACACAGCCCTGTTTCACACCACTCAGGATAGGAAAGGGCTCTGATGAGGAGCCACCATGTTGAATTGTGCCTTTCATATTGTCATAGAATGAGGTGATGATACTTAGTAGCTTTGGTGGACATCCGATCTTTTCTAGTAATCTGAAGAGACCACGTCTGCTGACGAGGTCAAAGGCTTTGGTGAGATCAATGAAAGCAATGTAGAGGGGCATCTGTTGTTCACGGCATTTCTCCTGTATCTGACGAAGGGTACTTGGTGTAAGTGTATGTCTTTGATACTTGATGTAAGTGTATGTCTGTGTTACTGGGTATCAGTGTCTGTCTTTGTTACTTGGTGTAAGTGTGTGTCTGTGTTACTGGGTATCAGTGTATGTCTTTGTTACCTTGTGTCAGTGTATGTCTTTTTTACTTGGTGTAAGTGTATGTCTTTGTTTCCTGGTGTCAGTGTATGTCTTTGTTACTTGGTGTAAGTGTGTGTCTGTGTTACTGGGTATCAGTGTATGTCTTTGTTGCTTGGTGTAAATGTGTGTCTGCGTTACTTGGTGTAAGTGTGTGTCTGTGTAACTGGGTATCAATGTATGTCTTTGTTACTTGGTGCAAGTGTGTGCCTGTGTTCCTGGGTATCAGTGTATGTGTTAGTTACTTGGTGTCAGTGTATGTCTTTTTTACTTGGTGTAAGTGTGTGTCTGTGTTACTGGGTATCAGTGTATGTCTTTGTTACTTGGTGTCAGTGTGTGTATTTGTTACTGGGTGTCAGTGCATGTCTTTGTTTCTAGGTATCAGTGTCTGTCTTTGTTACTGGGTGTCAGTGTATGTCTTCGTTACTTGGTGTAAGTGTATGTCTTTGTTACTTGGTGTCAGTGTGTGTCTGTGTTACTGGGTATCAGTGTATGTCTTTGTTACTTGGTGTCAGTGTATGTCTGTGTTACTTAGTGTAAGTGCGTGTCTGTGTTACTGGGCATCAGTGTATGTCTTTGTTACTTTGTGTAAGTGTATGTCTTTGTTACTTGCTGTCAATGTATGTCTGTGTTACTTGGTGTAAGTGTATATCTTTGTTACTTGGTGTCAGTGCATGTCTATGTTACTTGGTGTAAGTGTATGTCTTTGTTACTTGGTGTCAGTGTATGTCTTTGTTACTTGGTGTAAGTGTATGTCTTTGCTACTTGGTGTCAGTGTATGTCTTTGATACTTGGTGTAAGTGCATGTCTGTGTTACTGGGTAAGAGTGTCTGTCTTTGTCACTTTGTGTAAGTGTGTGCCTGTGTTACTGGGTATCAATGGATGTCTTTGTTACTTTGTGTCAGTGTATGTCTTTTTTACTTGGTGTATGTGTATGTCTTTGTTACATGGTGTCAGTGTATGTCATTGTTACTTGGTGTAAGTGTGTGTCTGTTTTACTAGGTATCAGTGTACGTCTTTGTTACTTGGTGTCTGTGTGTGTCTGTGTTACTTGGTGTAAGTGTGTGTCTGTGTAACTGGGTATCAGTGTATGTCTTTGTTACTTGGTGTAAGTGTGTGTCTGTGTTACTGGGTATCAGTGTATGCCTTTGTTACTTGGTGTCAGTGTATGTCTTTTTTACTTGGTGTAAGTGTATGTCTTTGGCACTTGGTGTCAGTGTATGTCTTTGTTACTTGGTGTAAGTGTGTGTGTTTGTTACTGGGTATCAGTGTATTTCTTTGTTACTTGGTGTCAATGTGTGTGTCTTTGTCACTGCGTGTCAGTGCATGTCTTTGTTACTGGGTGTCAGTGTATGTCTTTGTTACTTGGTGTAAGTGTATGTCTTTGTTACGTGGTGTCAGTGTGTGTCTTTGTTACTGGGTGTCAGTGCATGTCTTTGTTACTGGGTATCAGTGTCTGTCTTTGTTACTTGGTGTAAGTGTGTGTCTTTCTTACTTGGTGTAAGTGCATGTCTTTGTTAGTTGGTGTCAGTGTATGTCTTTGTTACTTGGTGTAAGTGTATGTCTTTGTTACGTGGTGTCAGTGTGTGTCTGTGTTGCTGGGTATCAGTGTATGTCTTTGTTACTTGGTGTCAGTGTAGGTCTGTGTTACTTGGTGTAAGTGTGTGTCTTTCTTACTTGGTGTAAGTGTATGTCTGTGTTACTTGGTGTAAGTGTATGTCTTTGTTACTTGGTGTCAGTGTATGCCTTTGTTACATGGTGTAAGTGTGTTTGTGTTACTGGGTATCAGTGTATGTCTTTGATACTTGGTGTCTGGGTATGTCTTTGTATACTTGGTGTCAGTAAGTGTCTTTGTTACTTGGTGTCAGTGTGTTTCTTTGTTACTGGGTGTCAGTGTTTGTCTTTGTTACTGGGTGTCAGTGTATGTCTTTGTGACTTGGTGTTAGTGTGTGTCTGCGTTACTGGGTATCAATGTATGTCTTTGTTGCTGGGTACCAATGTGTGTCTTTGTTACTTGGTTGAAGTGTGTGTCTGTGTTACTGGGTATCAGTGTATGTCTTTGTTACTTGGTGTCAGTGTATGTCTGTGTACTTAGTGTAAGTGTGTGTCTTTGTTACTTGGTGTCAATGTATGTCTGTGTTACTTGGTGTAAGTGTGTGTCTGTGTTATTGGGGGTAAGTGTGTGTCTTTGTTACTTGGTGTCAGTGTATGTCTGTGTTACTTGGTATAAGTGTATGTCTTTGTTACTTGGTGTCAGTGTATGCCTTTGTTACATGGTGTAAGTGTGTTTGTGTTACTGGGTATCAGTGTATGTCTTTGATACTTGGTGTCTGTGTATGTCTTTATATACTTGGTGTCAGTGTGTGTCTTTGTTACTTGGTGTCAGTGTATGCCTTTGTTACTTGGTGTTAGTGTATGTATCTGTTACTTGGTGTAAGTGTGTGTCTGTGTTACTGGGTATCAGTGTATGTCTTTGTTACTTGGTGTCATTGTCTGTCTTTGTTACTTGGTGTAAGTGTGTGTCTGTGTTACTGGGTATCAGTGTATGTCTTTGTTACTTGGTGTCAGTGTCTGTCTGTGTTACTTGGTGTAAGTGTGTGTCTGTGTTACTGGGTATCAGTGTATGTCTTTGTTACTTGGTGTCAGTGTCTGTCTGTGTTACTTGGTGTAAGTGTGTGTCTGTGTTACTGGGGATCAGTGTATATCTTTGTTACTTGGTGTAAGTGTATGTCTTTGTTACTTTGTGTCAGTGTATGTCTGTGTTACTTGGTGTAAGTGTATGTCTTTGTTACTTGGTGTAAGTGTATGTCTTTGATACTTTCTTTTTTTTTTTCTTTCTTTTGGGCCTCCTTATCTCGTGAGACAATGGATACGCGCCTGGAGGTGGTCAGTGGTTTGTGAAGCAGCGCCTGGAGTGGCTATAAAGGCCAATTCTGGAGTGACAGGCTCTTCCACAGGTGCTGCAGAGAAATTTGTTTGTTGGGGCTGTTGCACAGTTGGCTCTCCCCTTGCGCCTCTGTCTTTTTTCCTGCCAACTACTAAGTCTCTTCGACTCGCCACAATTTAGCCCTGTCTTTATGGCTGCCTGCCAGCTCTGGCGAATGCTGGCAACTGACTCCCACGACTTGTGATCAATGTCACACGATTTCATGTCGCGTTTGCAGACGTCTTTATAACGGAGACATGGACGGCCGGTGGGTCTGATACCAGTGGCGAGCTCGCTGTACAATGTGTCTTTGGGGATCCTGCCATCTTCCATGCGGCTCACATGGCCAAGCCATCTCAAGCGCCGCTGACTCAGTAGTGTGTATAAGCTGGGGATGTTGGCCGCTTCAAGGACTTCTGTGTTGGAGATATAGTCCTGCCACCTGATGCCAAGTATTCTCCGAAGGCAGCGAAGATGGAATGAATTGAGACGTCGCTCTTGGCTGGCATACGTTGTCCAGGCCTCGCTGCCGTAGAGCAAGGTACTGAGGACACAGGCCTGATACACTCGGACTTTTGTGTTCCGTGTCAGTGCGCCATTTTCCCACACTCTCTTGGCCAGTCTGAACATAGCAGTGGAAGCCTTACCCATGCGCTTGTTGATTTCTGCATCTAGAGACAGGTTACTGGTGATAGTTGAGCCTAGGTAGGTGAACTCTTGAACCACTTCCAGAGCGTGGTCGCCAATATTGATGGATGGAGCATTTCTGACATCCTGCCCCATGATGTTCGTTTTCTTGAGGCTGATGGTTAGGCCAAATTCATTGCAGGCAGACGCAAACCTGTCGATGAGACTCTGCAGGCATTCTTCAGTGTGAGATGTTAAAGCAGCATCGTCAGCAAAGAGGAGTTCTCTGATGAGGACTTTCCGTACTTTGGACTTCGCTCTTAGACGGGCAAGGTTGAACAACCTGCCCCCTGATCTTGTGTGGAGGAAAATTCCTTCTTCAGAGGATTTGAACGCATGTGAAAGCAGCAGGGAGAAGAAAATCCCAAAAAGTGTGGGTGCGAGAACACAGCCCTGTTTCACACCACTCAGGATAGGAAAGGGCTCTGATGAGGAGCCACCATGTTGAATTGTGCCTTTCATATTGTCATGGAATGAGGTGATGATACTTAGTAGCTTTGGTGGACATCCGATCTTTTCTAGTAATCTGAAGAGACCACGTCTGCTGACGAGGTCAAAGGCTTTGGTGAGATCAATGAAAGCAATGTAGAGGGGCATCTGTTGTTCACGGCATTTCTCCTGTATCTGACGAAGGGTACTTGGTGTAAGTGTATGTCTTTGATACTTGATGTAAGTGTATGTCTGTGTTACTGGGTATCAGTGTCTGTCTTTGTTACTTGGTGTAAGTGTGTGTCTGTGTTACTGGGTATCAGTGTATGTCTTTGTTACCTTGTGTCAGTGTATGTCTTTTTTACTTGGTGTAAGTGTATGTCTTTGTTTCCTGGTGTCAGTGTATGTCTTTGTTACTTGGTGTAAGTGTGTGTCTGTGTTACTGGGTATCAGTGTATGTCTTTGTTGCTTGGTGTAAATGTGTGTCTGCGTTACTTGGTGTAAGTGTGTGTCTGTGTAACTGGGTATCAATGTATGTCTTTGTTACTTGGTGCAAGTGTGTGTCTGTGTTCCTGGGTATCAGTGTATGTGTTAGTTACTTGGTGTCAGTGTATGTCTTTTTTACTTGGTGTAAGTGTGTGTCTGTGTTACTGGGTATCAGTGTATGTCTTTGTTACTTGGTGTCAGTGTGTGTCTTTGTTACTGGGTGTCAGTGCATGTCTTTGTTTCTAGGTATCAGTGTCTGTCTTTGTTACTGGGTGTCAGTGTATGTCTTCGTTACTTGGTGTAAGTGTATGTCTTTGTTACTTGGTGTCAGTGTGTGTCTGTGTTACTGGGTATCAGTGTATGTCTTTGTTACTTGGTGTCAGTGTATGTCTGTGTTACTTAGTGTAAGTGCGTGTCTGTGTTACTGGGCATCAGTGTATGTCTTTGTTACTTTGTGTCAGTGTATGTCTTTTTTACTTGGTGTATGTGTATGTCTTTGTTACATGGTGTCAGTGTATGTCATTGTTACTTGGTGTAAGTGTGTGTCTGTTTTACTAGGTATCAGTGTACGTCTTTGTTACTTGGTGTCTGTGTGTGTCTGTGTTACTTGGTGTAAGTGTGTGTCTGTGTAACCGGGTATCAGTGTATGTCTTTGTTACTTGGTGTAAGTGTGTGTCTGTGTTACTGGGTATCAGTGTATGCCTTTGTTACTTGGTGTCAGTGTATGTCTTTTTTACTTGGTGTAAGTGTATGTCTTTGGCACTTGGTGTCAGTGTATGTCTTTGTTACTTGGTGTAAGTGTGTGTCTTTGTTACTGGGTATCAGTGTATTTCTTTGTTACTTGGTGTCAATGTGTGTGTCTTTGTCACTGCGTGTCAGTGCATGTCTTTGTTACTGGGTGTCAGTGTATGTCTTTGTTACTTGGTGTAAGTGTATGTCTTTGTTACGTGGTGTCAGTGTGTGTCTTTGTTACTGGGTGTCAGTGCATGTCTTTGTTACTGGGTATCAGTGTCTGTCTTTGTTACTTGGTGTAAGTGTGTGTCTTTCTTACTTGGTGTAAGTGCATGTCTTTGTTAGTTGGTGTCAGTGTATGTCTTTGTTACTTGGTGTAAGTGTATGTCTTTGTTACGTGGTGTCAGTGTGTGTCTGTGTTGCTGGGTATCAGTGTATGTCTTTGTTACTTGGTGTCAGTGTAGGTCTGTGTTACTTGGTGTAAGTGTGTGTCTTTCTTACTTGGTGTAAGTGCATGTCTTTGTTAGTTGGTGTCAGTGCATGTCTGTGTAACTTGGTGTAAGTGTGTGTCTTTGTTAATTGGTGTAAGTGTATATCTTTGTTACTTGGTGTCAGTGTATGTCTGTGTTATTTGGTGTAAGTGTATGTAATTGTTACTTGGTGTCGGTGCATTTCTTTGTTACTTGGTGTAAGTGTTTGTCTGTGTTACTGGGTATCAGTGTATGTCTTTGCTAGTTGGTGTCTGTGTATGTCTGTGATACTTGGTGTAAGTGTGTGTCTTTGTTACCGGGTATCAGTGTATGTCTTTGTTACTTCGTGTAAGTGTGTGTCTGTGTTACTGGATATCAGTGTATGTCTTTGTTACTTGGTGTCAGTGTATGTCTTTGTTACTTGGTGTAAGTGTATGTCTTTGTTACTTGGTGTCAGTGTATGTATTTGTTACTTGGTGTATGTGTGTGTCTTTGACACTGGGTATCAGTGTATGTCTTTGTTAATTTTTGTCAGTGGATGTCTTTGTTACTTGGTGTCAGTGTGTGTCTTTGTTACTGGGTGTCAGTGTATATCCTTGTTACTGGGTGTCAGTGTATGTCTTTGTGACTTGGTGTAAGTGTGTGTCTCTTTTACTGGGTATCAGTGTCTGTCTTTGTTACTTGGTGTAAGTGTATGTCTGTGTTACTGGGTATCAGTGTATGTCTTCGTTACATTGTGTCTGTGTAGGTCTTTGTTACCTGGTGTCAGTGTGTGTCTTTGTTACTTGGTGTCAGTGTATGTCTTTGTTACCTGGTGTCAGTGTATGTCTTTGATACTTGTTGTCAGTGTATGTCTGTGTTACTTGGTGTACGTTTGTGTCTTTGTTACTGGGTGTCAGTGTATGTTTTAGTTACTTGGTTTCTGTGTATGTCTGTGATACTTGGTGTAAGTGTGTGTCTGTGTTACTGGGTATCAGTGTCTGTCTTCGTTACTTGGTGTCTGTGTATGTCTTTGTTACTTGGTGTCAGTGTATGTCTTTGTTACTTGGTGTAAGTGTATGTCTTTGTTACTTGGTGTCAGTGTATGTATTTGTTACTTGGTGTATGTGTGTGTCTTTGACACTGGGTATCAGTGTATGTCTTTGTTAATTTTTGTCAGTGGATGTCTTTGTTACTTGGTGTCAGTGTGTGTCTTTGTTACTGGGTGTCAGTGTATATCCTTGTTACTGGGTGTCAGTGTATGTCTTTGTGACTTGGTGTAAGTGTGTGTCTCTTTTACTGGGTATCAGTGTCTGTCTTTGTTACTTGGTGTAAGTGTATGTCTGTGTTACTGGGTATCAGTGTATGTCTTCGTTACATTGTGTCTGTGTAGGTCTTTGTTACCTGGTGTCAGTGTGTGTCTTTGTTACTTGGTGTCAGTGTATGTCTTTGTTACCTGGTGTCAGTGTATGTCTTTGATACTTGTTGTCAGTGTATGTCTATGTTACTTGGTGTACGTTTGTGTCTTTGTTACTGGGTGTCAGTGTATGTTTTAGTTACTTGGTTTCTGTGTATGTCTGTGATACTTGGTGTAAGTGTGTGTCTGTGTTACTGGGTATCAGTGTCTGTCTTCGTTACTTGGTGTCTGTGTATTTCTTTGTTACTTGGTGTCAGTGTGTGTCTTTGTTACTTGGTGTCAGTGTATGTCTTTGTTACTTTTTGTAAGTGTGTGTCTGTGTTACTGGGGATCAGTGAATGTCTTTGTTACTTGGTGTCAGTGTATGTCTTTGTTACTGGGTGTCAGTGTATGTTTTTGTTACTGGGTGTCAGTGTATGTCTTTGTTACTTGGTGTCCGTGTGTGTCTGTGTTACTGGGTGTCAGTGTATGTCTTTGTTACTTGGTGAAAGTGTGTTTCTGTGTTACTGGGTATCAGTGAATGTCTTTGTTACTTGGTGTCAGTGTATGTCTTTGTTACTTGGTGTAAGTGTGTGTCTGTGTTACTGGGTATCAGTGTATGTCTTTGTTACTTGGTGTCAGTGTGTGTCTTTGTTACTTGGTGTCAGTGTATGTCTTTGTTACTTGGTGTCAGTGTATGTCTTTGATACTTGGTGTCAGTGTATGTCTGTGTTACTTGGTGTAAGTTTGTGTCTTTGTTACTTGGTGTCAGTGTATGTATTTGTTACTTGGTGTCAGTGTATCTCTGTGTTACTTGGTGTAAGTGTATGTCTTTGTTACTTGGTGTCAGTGTATGTCTTTGTTACTTGGTGTCAGTGTGTGTCTTTGTTAGTTGGTGTAGGTGTATGTCTTTGTTACTTGGTGTCAGTGTATGTCTGCGTTACTTGGTGTCCGTGTATGTCTTTGTTACTTGGTGTAAGTGTGTGTCTGTGTTACTGGGTATCAGTGTATGTCTTCGTTACTTGGTGTCTGTGTATGTCTTTGTTACTTGGTGTCAGTGTGTGTCTTTGTTACTTGGTGTCAGTGTATGTCTTTGTTACTTGGTGTAGGTGTGTGTCTGTGTTACTGGGGATCAGTGAATGTGTTTGTTACTTGGTGTCCGTGTGTGTCTGTGTTATTTTGTGTCAGTGTATGTCTTTGTTACTTGGTGTGAGGGTATGTCTTTGTTACTTGGTGTAAGTGTGTGTCTGTGTTCCTGGGTATCAGTGAATGTCTTTGTTACTTGGTGTCAGTGTATGTCTTTGTTACTTGGTGCAAGTGTGTGTCTGTGTTACTGGGTATCAGTGTATGTCATTGTTACTTGGTTTCAGTGTATGCCTTTGTTACTTGGTGTCATTGTGTGTCTTTGTTACTGTGTGTCAGTGTATGCCTTTGTTACTGGGTGTCAGTGTCTGTCTTTGTGACTTGGTGTCAGTGTGTGTCTGTGTTACAGGGTGTCAGTATCTGTCATTGTTACTTGGTGTAAGTGTGTGTCTGTGTTACTGGGTATCAGTGTATGTCTTTGTTACTTGGTGTCAGTGTATGTCTGTGTTACTTGGTGTAAGTGTGTGTCGTTGTTACTAGGTGTCAGTGTATGTCTGTGTTACTTGGTGTAAGTGTATGTCTTTGTTACTTGGTGTCAGTGTATGTCTTTGTTACATGGTGTAAGTGTGTGTCTGTGTTACTGGGTATCAGTGTATGTCTTTGTTACTTGGTGTCTGTGTATTTCTGTGATACTTGGTGTAAGTGTGTGTCTGTGTGGCTGGGTATCAGTGTATGTCTTTGTTACTTGGTGTCTGTGTATGCCTTTGTTACTTGGTGTCAGTGTGTGTCTTTGTTACTTGGTGTCAGTGTATGTCTTTGTTACTTGGTGTAAGTGTGTGTCTGTGTTACTGGGGATCAGTGAATATCTTTTTTACTTGATGTCAGTGTATGTCTTTGTTACTGTGTGTCAGTGTATGTTTTTGTTACTGGGTGTCAGTTTTTTTCTTTGTTACTTGGTGTCCGTGTGTGTCTGTGTTACTGGGTGTCAGTGCATGTCTTTGTTACTTGGTGTAAGTGTGTGTCTTTGTTACTTGATGTAAGTGTGTGTCTGTGTTACTGGGTATCATTGAATGTCTTTGTTACTTGGTGTCAGTGTATGTCTTTGTATACTTGGTGTCAGTGTGTGTCTTTGTTACTTGGTGTCAGTGTGTTAATTTGTTACTGGGTGTCAGTGTTTGTCTTTGTTACTGGGTGTCAGTGTATGTATTTGCTACTTGGTGTCCGTGTATGTTTTTGTTACTTGGTGTAAGTGTGTGTCTGTGTTACTGGGTATCTGTCTATGTTTTTGTTACTTGGTGTCTGTGTATGTCTGTGATACTTGGTGTAAGTGTGTGTCTGTGTTACTGGGTATCAGTGAATGTCTTTGTTACTTGGTGTAAGTGTGTGTCGTGTGTTACTGGGTATCAGTGTATGTCTCCGTTACTTGTTGTCTGTGTATGTCTTTGTTACTTGGTGTCAGTGTGTGTCTTTGTTACTTGGTGTCAGTGTATGTCTTTGTTTCTTGGTGTCAGTGTATGTCTTTGATACTTGTTGTCAGTGTATGTCTGTGTTACTTGGTGTACGTTTGTGTCTTTGTTACTGGGTGTCAGTGTATGTTTTTGTTACTTGGTTTCTGTGTATGTCTGTGATACTTGGTGTAAGTGTGTGTCTGTGTTTCTGGGTATCAGTGAATGTCTTTGTTACTTGGTGTAAGTGTTTGTCTGTGTTACTGGGTATCAGTGTATGTCTTCGTTACTTGGTGTAAGTGTATGTCTTTGTTACTTGGTGTCAGTGTATGTCTTTGTTACTTGGTGTCAGTGCATGTCTTTGTTACTTGGTGTAAGTGTATGCCTATGTTACTTGGTGTTAGTGTATGTCTCTGTTACTTGGTGTAAGTGTGTGTCTGTGTTACTGGGTATCAGTGTATGTCTTTGTTACTTGGTGGAAGTGTTTGTCTGCGTTAGTTGGTGTCAGTGTATGTCTGTGTTACTTGGTGTAAGTGTATGTCGTTGTTACTTGGTGTCAGTGTATGTCTTTGTTACATGGTGTAAGTGTGTGTCTGTGTTACTGGGTATCAGTGTCTGTCTTTGTTACTTGGTGTAAGTGTGTGTCTGTGTTACTGGGTATCAGTGTATGTCTTTGTTACTTGGTGTCAGTGCATGCCTTTGTTACTTGGTGTAAGCGTACGTCTTTGTTACTTGGTGTCAGTGCATGTCTTTGTTACTTGGTGTAAGTGTATGCCTTTGTTACTTGGTGTTAGTGTATGTCTCTGTTACTTGGTGTAAGTGTGTGTCTGTGTTACTGGGTATCAGTGTATGTCTTTGTTACTTGGTGTCAGTGTATGTCTGTGTTACTTGGTGTAAGTGCGTGTCTGTGTTACTGGGCATCAGTGTTTGTCTTTGTTACTTGGTGTAATTGTATGTCTTTGTTACTTGCTGTCAGTGTATGTCTGTGTTACTTGGTGTAAGTGTATCTCTTTTTTACTTGGTGTCAGTGTATGACTTTGTTACTTGGTGTAAGTGTATGTCTTTGTTACTTGGTGTCAGTGAATGTCTTTGTTACTTGGTGTCAGTGTATGTCTTTGTTACTTGGTGTAAGTGTGTGTCTGTGTTATGGGTATCAGTGTATGTCATTGTTACTTGGTGTCAGTGTATGCCTTTGTTACTTGGTGTCATTGTGTGTCTTTGTTGCTATGTGTCAGTGTATGCCTTTGTTACTAGGTGTCAGTGTATGTCTTTGTGACTTGGTGTAAGTTTGTGTCTGTGTTACTGGGTGTCAGTATCTGTCATTGTTACTTGGTGTAAGTGTGTGTCTGTGTTACTGGGTATCAGTGTATGTCTTTGTTACTTGGTGTCAGTGTATGTCTGTGTTACTTGGTGTAAGTGTGTGTCTTTGTTACTTGGTGTCAGTGTATGTCTGTGTTACTTGGTGTAAGTGTATGTCGTTGTTACTTGGTGTCAGTGTATGTCTTTGTTACATGGTGTAAGTGTGTGTCTGTGTTACTGGGTATCAGTGTATGTCTTTGTTACTTGGTGTCAGTGTATGTCTGTGTTAATGGGTATCAGTGTATGTCTTTGTTACTTGGTGTCAGTGTGTGTCTTTGTTACTTGGTGTCAGTGTATGTCTTTGTTACTTGGTGTCAGTGTATGTCTTTGATACTTGGTGTCAGTGTATGTCTGTGT
The DNA here is from genome assembly GCF_036365525.1 of Heterodontus francisci. Taxonomy (NCBI): domain Eukaryota; kingdom Metazoa; phylum Chordata; class Chondrichthyes; order Heterodontiformes; family Heterodontidae; genus Heterodontus; species Heterodontus francisci. The sequence goes on from NW_027140330.1 coordinate 4,410,987, forward strand.
TACTTGGTGTAAGTTTGTGTCTTTGTTACTTGGTGTCAGTGTATGTATTTGTTACTTGGTGTCAGTGTATCTCTGTGTTACTTGGTGTAAGTGTATGTCTTTGTTACTTGGTGTCTGTGTATTTCTGTGATACTTGGTGCAAGTGTGTGTCTGTGTGGCTGGGTATCAGTGTATGTCTTTGTTACTTGGTGTCTGTGTATGCCTTTGTTACTTGGTGTCAGTGTGTGTCTTTGTTACTTGGTGTCAGTGTATGTCTTTGTTACTTGGTGTAAGTGTGTGTCTGTGTTACTGGGGATCAGTGAATGTCTTTATTACTTGGTGTCAGTGTATGTCTTTGTTACTGTGTGTCAGTGTATGTTTTTGTTACTGGGTGTCAGTTTATGTCTTTTTTACTTGGTGTCCGTGTGTGTCTGTGTTACTGGGTGTCAGTGTATGTCTTTGTTACTTGGTGTCAGTGTATGTCTTTGTGACTTGATGTAAGTGTGTGTCTGTGTTACTGGGTATCAGTGAATGTCTTTGTTACTTGGTGTCAGTGTATGTCTTTGTATACTTGGTGTCAGTGTGTGTCTTTGTTACTTGGTGTCAGTGTGTTAATTTGTTACTGGGTGTCAGTGTTTGTCTTTGTTACTGGGTGTCAGTGTATGTCTTTGCTACTTGGTGTCCGTGTATGTTTTTGTTACTTGATGTAAGTGTGTGTCTGTGTTACTGGGTATCTGTCTATGTCTTTGTTACTTGGTGTCTGTGTATGTCTGTGATACTTGGTGTAAGTGTGTGTCTGTGTTACTGGGTATCAGTGTATGTCTTCGTTACTTGTTGTCTCTGTATGTCATTGTTACTTGGTGTCAGTGTATGCCTTTGTTACTTGGTGTCATTGTGTGTCTTTGTTACTGGGTGTCAGTGCATGCCTTTGTTACTGGATGTCAGTGTATGTCTTTGTGACTTGGTGTAAGTGTCTGTCTGTGTTACTGGGTGTCAGTATCTGTCATTGTTACTTGGTGTAAGTGTGTGTCTGTGTTACTGGGTATCAGTGTATGTCTGTGTTACTTGGTGTAAGTGTATGTCTTTGTTACTTGGTGTCAGTGTATGTCTTTGTTACATGGTGTAAGTGTGTGTCTGTGTTACTGGGTATCAGTGTATGTCTTTGTTACTTGGTGTCTGTGTATTTCTGTGATACTTGGTGTAAGTGTGTGTCTGTGTGGCTGGGTATCAGTGTATGTCTTTGTTACTTGGTGTCTGTGTATGCCTTTGTTACTTGGTGTCAGTGTGTGTCTTTGTTACTTGGTGTCAGTGTATGTCTTTGTTACTTGGTGTCCGTGTGTTTCTGTGTTACTGGGTGTCAGTGCATGTCTTTGTTACTTGGTGTCAGTGTATGTCTTTGTTACTTGATGTAAGTGTGTGTCTGTGTTACTGGGTATCAGTGAATGTCTTTGTTACTTGGTGTCAGTGTATGTCTTTGTATACTTGGTGTCAGTGTGTGTCTTTGTTACTTGGTGGCACTGTGTTAATTTGTTTCTGGGTGTCAGTGTTTGTGTTTGTTACTTAGTGTCAGTGTATGTCTTTGTGACTTGGTGTTAGTGTGTGTCTGTGTTACTGGGTATCAGTGTATGTCTTGGTTACTGGGTACCAGTGTCTGTCTTTGTTACTTGGTGTAAGTGTGTGTCTGTGTTAATGGGTATCAGTGTATGTCTTTGTTACTTGGTATCAGTGTATGTCTGTGTACTTGGTGTAAGTGTGTGTCTTTGTTACTTGGTGTCAGTGTATGTCTGTGTTACTTGGTGTAAGTGCATGTCTTTGTTACTTGGTGTCAGTGCATGTCTTTGTTACTTGGTGTAAGTGTACATCTTTGTTACTTGGTGTCAGTGCATGTCTTTGTTACTTGGTGTTAATGTATGCCTTTGTTACTTGTTGTCAGTGTTTGTCACTGTTACTTTTTGTAAGTTTGTGTCTGTGTTACTGGGTATCAGTGTATGTCTTTGTTACTTGCTGTCATTGTCTGTCTTTGTTACTTGGTGTAAGTGTGTGTCTGTGTTACTGGGTATCAGTGTATGTCTTTGTTACTTGGTGTCAGTGTATGTCTGTGTTACTTGGTGTAAGTGTGTGTCTGTGTTACTGGGTATCAGTGTATGTCTCTGTTACTTGGTGTCAGTGTATGTCTTTGTGACTTGGTGTAAGTGTATGTCTTTGTTACTTGATGTCAGTGTATGTCTGTGTTACTTGGTGTAAGTGTATGTCTTTGTTACTTGGTGTCAGTGTATGTCTTTGTTACTTGGTGTAAGTGTATGTCTTTGTTACTTGGTGTCAGCGTATGTCTTTGTTACTTGGTGTAAGTGTATGTCTTTGCTACTTGGTGTCTGTGTATGTCTTTGATACTTGGTGTAAGTGTATGTCTGTGTTACTGGGTATCAGTGTCTTTCTTTGTTACTTGGTGTAAGTGTGTGTCTGTGTTACTGGGTATCAGTGTATGTCTTTGTTACTTGGTGTCAGTGTATGGCTTTTTTACTTGGTGTATGTGTATGTCTTTGTTACTTGGTGTCAGTGTATGTCTTTGCAACTTGGTGTAAGTGTGTGACTGTGTTACTGGGTATCAGTGTATGTCTTTTTTACTTGGTGTCTGTGTGTGTCTGTTTTACTTGGTGTAAGTGTGTGTCTGTGTAACTGGGTATCAGTGTATGTCTTTGTTACTTGGTGTAAGTGTGTGTCTGTGTTACTGGGTATCAGTGTATGTCTTTGTTACTTGGTGTCAGTGTAGGTCTTTTTTACTTGGTGTAAGTGTATGTCTTTGTTACTTGGTGTCAGTGTATGTCTTTGTTACTTGGTGTAAGTGTGTGTCTGTGTTACTGGGTATCAGTGTACGTCTTTGTTAATTGGTGTCAGTGTATGTCTTTGTTACTTGGTGTAAGTGTGTGTCTGTGTTACTGGGTGTCAGTGTATGTCTTTGTTACTTGGTGTCAGTGTGTGTCTTTGTTACTGGGTGTCAGTGCATGTCTTTGTTACTGGGTGTCAGTGCATGTCTTTGTTACTCGGTGTAAGTGTATGTCTTTGTTACTTGGTGTCAGTGTGTGTCTTTGTTACTGTGTGTCAGTGCATGGCTTTGTTACTGGGTATCAGTGTCTGTCTTTGTTACTTGCTGTAAGAGTGTGTCTGTGTTGCTGGGTATCAATGTATGTATTTGTTACTTGCTGTCAGTGCAGGTCTGTGTTACTTGGTGTAGGTGTGTGTCTTTCTTACTTGGTGTAAGTGCATGTCTTTGTTACTTGGTGTCAGTGTATGTCTGTGTAACTTGGTGTAAGTGCGTGTCTTTGTTAGTTGGTGTAAGTGAATATCTTTGTTACTTGGTGTCAGTGTATATCTGTGTTATTTGGTGTAAGTGTATGTATTTGTTACTTGGTGTCGGTGTATGTCTTTCTTACTTGATGTAAGTGTGTGTCTGTGTTACCGGGTATCAGTGCATGTCTTTGTTACTTCGTGCAAGTGTGTGTCTGTGTTACTTGGTATCAGTGTATGTCTTTGTTACTTGGTGACTGTGTATGTCTGTGATACTTGGTGTAAGTGTGTGTCTGTGTTACCGGGTATCAGTGTATGTCTTTGTTACTTCGTGTAAGTGTGTGTCTGTGTTACTGGGTATCAGTGTATGTCTTTGTTACTTGGTGTCAGTGTATGTATTTGTTACTTGCTGTAAGTGTGTGTCTTTGTTACTGGGTATCAGTGTATGTCTTTGTTAATTTGTGTCAGTGGATGTCTGTGTTAAATGGTGTAAGAGTGTGTCTTTGTTACTTGGTGTCAGTGTGTGTCTTTGTTACTGGGTGTCAGTGTATGTCTTTGTGACTTGGTGTAAGTGTGTGTCTCTGTTACCGGGTATCAGTGTCTGTCCTTGTTACTTGGTGTAAGTTTGTGTCTGTGTTACTGGGTATCAGTGTATATCTTTGTTACTTGGTGTAAGTGTATGTCTTTGTTACTTGGAATCAGTGTATGTCTTTTTTGCTTGGTATATGTGTATGTCTTTGTTACCTGGTGTCAGTGTATGTCTATGTTACTGGGTATCAGTGTATGTCTTTGTTACTTGGTGTCAGTGTAGGTTTTTTTTACATGGTGTAAGTGTACGTCTTTGTCACTTTCTGTCAGTGCAGGTCTGTGTTACTTGGTGTAGGTGTGTGTCTTTCTTACTTGGTGAAAGTGCATGTCTTTGTTACTTGGTGTCAGTGTATGTCTGTGTAACTTGGTGTAAGTGTGTGTCTTTGTTAGCTGGAGTAAGTGTATATCTTTGTTACTTGGTATCAGTGTATATCTGTGTTCTTTGGTGTAAGTGTATGTATTTGTTAATTGGTGTCGGTGTATCTCTTTGTTATTTGGTGTAAGTGTGTGTCTGTGTTACCGGGTATCAGTGTATGTCTTTGTTACTTCGTGTAAGTGTGTCTCTGTGTTACTGGGTATCAGTGTATGTCTTTGTTACTTGGTGTCTGTGTATGTCTGTGATACTTGGTGTAAGTGTGTGTCTGTGTTACCGGGTATCAGTGTATGTCTTTGTTACTTCGTGTAAGTGTGTGTCTTTGTTACTTGGTGTAAGTGTATGTCTTTGTTACTTGGTGTCAGTGTATGTATTTGTTACTTGGTCTAAGTGTGTGTCAGTGTTACTGGGAATCAGTGTTTGTCTTTGTTAATTGGTGTCAGTGTATGTCTTTGTTGATTTGTGTCAGTGGATGTCTGTGTTACTTGGTGTCAGTGTGTGTCTTTGTTACTTGGTGTCAGTGTGTGTCTTTGTTACTGGGTGACAGTGTATGTCTTTGTGACTTGGTGTAAGTGTGTGTCTCTGTTACTGGTTATCAGTGTCTGTCTTTGTGACTTGGTGTAAGTGTGTGTCTGTGTTACTGGGTATCAGTGTATGTCTTTGTTACTTGGTGTAAGTGTAAGTCTTTGTTACTTGGAATCAGTGTATGTCTTTTTTACTTGGTGTATGTGTATGTCTTTGCTACCTGGTGTCAGTGTATGTCTGTGCTACTGGGTATCAGTGTATGTCTCTGTTACTTGGTGTCAGTGTATGTCTTTGTTACTTGGTGTAAGTGTGCGTCTGTGTTACTGGGTATCAGTGTATGTCTTTGTTACTTGGTGTAAGTGTGTGTCTGTGTTACTGGGTATCAGTGTATGTCTTTGTTACTTGGTGTAAGTGAGTGTCTATGTTACTGGGTATCAGTGTATGTCTTTGTTACTTGGTGTCAGTGTATGTCTGTGTACTTGGTGTAAGTGTGTGTCTTTGTTACTTGGTGTCAGTGTATGTCTGTGTTACTTGGTGTAAGTGCATGTCTTTGTTACTTGGTGTCAGTGCATGTCTTTGTTACTTGGTGTAAGTGTACATCTTTGTTACTTGGTGTCAGTGCATGTCTTTGTTACTTGGGGTTAATGTATGCCTTTGTTACTTGTTGTCAGTGTATGTCTCTGTTACTTTTTGAAAGTGTGTGTCTGTGTTACTGGGTATCAGTGTATGTCTTTGTTACTTGCTGTCATTGTCTGTCTTTGTTACTTGGTGTAAGTGTGTGTCTGTGTTACTGGGTATCAGTGTATGTCTGTGTTACTTGGTGTAAGTGTGTGTCTGTGTTACTGGGTATCAGTGTATGTCTCTGTTACTTGGTGTCAGTGTATGTCTTTGTTACTTGGTGTAAGTGTATGTCTTTGTTACTTGATGTCAGTGTATGTCTGTGTTACTTGGTGTAAGTGTATGTCTTTGTTACTTGGTGTCAGTGTATGTCTTTGTTACTTGGTGTAAGTGTATGTCTTTGTTACTTGGTGTCAGCTTATGTCTTTGTTACTTGGTGTAAGTGTATGTCTTTGCTACTTGGTGTCTGTGTATGTCTTTGATACTTGGTGTAAGTGTATGTCTGTGTTACTGGGTATCAGTGTCTGTCTTTGTTACTTGGTGTAAGTGTGTGTCTGTGTTACTGGGTATCAGTGTATGTCTTTTTTACTTGGTGTCTGTGTGTGTCTGTGTTACTTGGTGTAAGTGTGTGTCTGTGTAACTGGGTATCAGTGTATGTCTTTGTTACTTGGTGTAAGTGTGTGTCTGTGTTACTGGGTATCAGTGTATGTCTTTGTTACTTGGTGTCAGTGTAGGTCTTTTTTACTTGGTGTAAGTGTATGTCTTTGTTACTTGGTGTCAGTGTATGTCTTTGTTACTTGGTGTAAGTGTGTGTCTGTGTTACTGGGTATCAGTGTACGTCTTTGTTAATTGGTGTCAGTGCATGTCTTTGTTACTTGGTGTAAGTGTGTGTCTGTGTTACTGGGTGTCAGTGTATGTCTTTGTTACTTGGTGTCAGTGTGTGTCTTTGTTACTGGGTGTCAGTGCATGTCTTTGTTACTCGGTGTAAGTGTATGTCTTTGTTACTTGGTGTCAGTGTGTGTCTTTGTTACTGGGTGTCAGTGCATGGCTTTGTTACTGGGTATCAGTGTCTGTCTTTGTTACTTGCTGTAAGAGTGTGTCTGTGTTGCTGGGTATCAATGTATGTATTTGTTACTTGCTGTCAGTGCATGTCTGTGTTACTTGGTGTAGGTGTGTGTCTTTCTTACTTGGTGTAAGTGCATGTCTTTGTTACTTGGTGTCAGTGTATGTCTGTGTAACTTGGTGTAAGTGCGTGTCTTTGTTAGTTGGTGTAAGTGAATATCTTTGTTACTTGGTGTCAGTGTATATCTGTGTTATTTGGTGTAAGTGTATGTATTTGTGACTTGGTGTCGGTGTATGTCTTTCTTACTTGATGTAAGTGTGTGTCTGTGTTACCGGGTATCAGTGTATGTCTTTGTTACTACGTGTAAGTGTGTGTCTGTGTTTCTTGGTATCAGTGTATGTCTTTGTTACTTGGTGACTGTGTATGTCTGTGATACTTGGTGTAAGTGTGTGTCTGTGTTACCGGGTATCAGTGTATGTCTTTGTTACTTCGTGTATGTGTGTGTCTGTGTTACTGGGTATCAGTGTATGTCTTTGTTACTTGGTGTCAGTGTATGTATTTGTTACTTGGTGTAAGTGTCTGTCTTTGTTACTGGGTATCAGTGTATGTCTTTGTTAATTTGTGTCAGTGGATGTCTGTGTTACTTGGTGTCAGTGTGTGTCTTTGTTACTTGGTGTCAGTGTGTGTCTTTGTTACTGGGTGTCACTGTATGTCTTTGTGACTTGGTGTAAGTGTGTGTCTCTGTTACTGGGTATCAGTGTCTGTCTTTGTTACTTGGTGTAAGTTTGTGTCTGTGTTACTGGGTATCAGTGTATGTCTTTGTTACTTGGTGTAAGTGTATGTCTTTGTTTCTTGGAATCAGTGTATGTCTTTTTTACTTGGTGTATGTGTATGTCCTTGTTACCTGGTGTCAGTGTATGTCTATGTTACTGGGTATCAGTGTATGTCTTTGCTACTTGGTGTCAGTGTAGGTCTTTTTTACTTGGTGTAAGTGTATGTCTTTGTCACTTGCTGTCAGTGCAGGTCTGTGTTACTTGGTGTAGGTGTGTGTCTTTCTTACTTGGTGTAAGTGCATGTCTTTGTTACTTGGTGTCAGTGTATGTCTGTGTAACTTGGTGTAAGTGTGTGTCTTTGTTAGCTGGTGTAAGTGTATATCTTTGTTACTTGGTATCAGTGTATATCTGTGTTCTTTGGTGTAAGTGTATGCATTTGTTACTTGGTGTCGGTGTATGTCTTTGTTACTTGGTGTAAGTGTGTGTCTGTGTTACCTGGTATCAGTGTATGTCTTTGTTACTTCGTGTAAGTGTGTGTCTGTGTTACTGGGTATCAGTGTATGTCTTTGTTACTTGGTGTCTGTGTATGTCTGTGTTACTTGGTGTAAGTGTGTGTCTGTGTTACTGGGTATCAGAGTATGTCTCTGTTACTTGGTGTCAGTGTATGTCTTTGTTACTTGGTGTAAGTGTATGTCTTTGTTACCTGATGTCAGTGTATGTCTGTGTTACTTGGTGTAAGTGTATGTCTTTGTTACTTGGTGTCAGTGTATGTCTTTGTTACTTGGTGTAAGTGTATGTCTTTGTTACTTGGTGTCAGCGTATGTCTTTGTTACTTGGTGTAAGTGTATGTCTTTGCTACTTGGTGTCTGTGTATGTCTTTGATACTTGGTGTAAGTGTATGTCTGTGTTACTGGGTATCAGTGTCTGTCTTTGTTACTTGGTGTCAGTGTATGTCTTTGTTACTTGGTGTAAGTGTGTGTCTGTGTTACTGGGTATCAGTGTATGTCTTTTTTACTTGGTGTCTGTGTGTGTCTGTGTTACTTGGTGTAAGTGTGTGTCTGTGTAACTCGGTATCAGTGTATGTCTTTGTTACTTGGTGTAAGTGTGTGTCTGTGTTACTGGGTATCAGTGTATGTCTTTGTTACTTGGTGTCAGTGTAGGTCTTTTTTACTTGGTGTAAGTGTATGTCTTTGTTACTTGGTGTCAATGTATGTCTTTGTTACTTGGTGTAAGTGTGTGTCTGTGTTACTGGGTATCAGTGTACGTCTTTGTTAATTGGTGTCAGTGTATGTCTTTGTTACTTGGTGTAAGTGTTTGTCTGTGTTACTGGGTGTCAGTGTATGTCTTTGTTACTTGGTGTCAGTGTGTGTCTTTGTTACTGGGTGTCAGTGCATGTCTTTGTTACTCGTTGTAAGTGTATGTCTTTGTTACTTGGTGTCAGTGTGTGTCTTTGTTACTGGGTGTCAGTGCATGGCTTTGTTACTGGGTATCAGTGTCTGTCTTTGTTACTTGCTGTAAGAGTGTGTCTGTGTTGCTGGGTATCAATGTATGTATTTGTTACTTGCTGTCAGTGCAGGTCTGTGTTACTTGGTGTAGGTGTGTGTCTTTCTTACTTGGTGTAAGTGCATGTCTTTGTTACTTGGTGTCAGTGTATGTCTGTGTAACTTGGTGTAAGTGCGTGTCTTTGTTAGTTGGTGTAAGTGAATATCTTTGTTACTTGGTGGCAGTGGAGATCTGTGTTATTTGGTGTAAGTGTATGTATTTGCGACTTGGTGTCGGTGTATGTCTTTCTTACTTGATGTAAGTGTGTGTCTGTGTTACCGGGTATCAGTGTATGTCTTTGTTACTTCGTGTAAGTGTGTGTCTTTGTTACTGGGTATCAGTGTATGTCTTTGTTAATTTGTGTCAGTGGATGTCTGTGTTACTTGGTGTCAGTGTGTGTCTTTGTTACTTGGTGTCAGTGTGTGTCTTTGTTACTGGGTGTCAGTGTATGTCTTTGTGACTTGGTGTAAGTGTGTGTCTCTGTTACTGGGTATCAGTGTCTGTCTTTGTTACTTGGTGTAAGTTTGTGTCTGTGTTACTGGGTATCAGTGTATGTCTTTGTTACTTGGTGTAAGTGTATGTCTTTGTTACTTGGAATCAGTGTATGTCTTTTTTACTTGGTGTATGTGTATTTCTTTGTTACCTGGTGTCAGTGTATGTCTATGTTACTGGGTATCAGTGTATGTCTTTGCTACTTGGTGTCAGTGTAGGTCTTTTTTACTTGGTGTAAGTGTATGTCTTTGTCACTTGCTGTCAGTGCAGGTCTGTGTTACTTGGTGTAGGTGTGTGTCTTTCTTACTTGGTGTAAGTGCATGTCTTTGTTACTTGGTGTCAGTGTATGTCTGTGTAACTTGGTGTAAGTGTGTGTCTTTGTTAGCTGGTGTAAGTGTATATCTTTGTTACTTGGTATCAGTGTATATCTGTGTTCTTTCGTGTAAGTGTATGTATTTGTTACTTGGTGTCGGTGTATGTCTTTGTTACTTGGTGTAAGTGTGTGTCTGTGTTACCGGGTATCAGTGTATGTCTTTGTTACTTCGTGCAAGTGTGTGTCTGTGTTACTGGGTATCAGTGTATGTCTTTGTTACTTGGTGTCTGTGTATGTCTGTGATACTTGGTGTAAGTGTGTGTCTGTGTTACCGGGTATCAGTGCATGTCTTTGTTACTTCGTGTAAGTGTGTGTCTGTGTTACTGGGTATCAGTGTATGTCTTTGTTACTTGGTGTCAGTGTATGTCTTTGTTACTTGGTGTAAGTGTATGTCTTTGTTACTTGGTGTCAGTGTATGTATTTGTTACTTGGTCTAAGTGTGTGTCTTTGTTACTGGGTATCAGTGTATGTCTTTGTTAATTTGTGTCAGTGGATGTCTGTGTTACTTGGTGTCAGTGTGTGTCTTTGTTACTTGGTGTCAGTGTGTGTCTTTGTTACTGGTTGACAGTGTATGTCTTTGTGACTTGGTGTAAGTGTGTGTCTCTGTTACTGGTTATCAGTGTCTGTCTTTGTTACTTGGTGTAAGTGTGTGTCTGTGTTACTGGGTATCAGCGTATGTCTTTGTTACTTGGTGTAAGTGTATGTCTTTGTTACTTGGAATCAGTGTATGTCTTTTTTACTTGGTGTATGTGTATGTCTTTGCTACCTGGTGTCAGTGTATGTCTGTGCTACTGGGTATCAGTGTATGTCTCTGTTACTTGGTGTCAGTGTATGTCTTTGTTACTTGGTGTAAGTGTGCGTCTGTGTTACTGGGTATCAGTGTATGTCTTTGTTACTTGGTGTAAGTGTGTGTCTGTGTTACTGGGTATCAGTGTATGTCTTTGTTACTTGGTGTCAGTGTAGGTCTTTTTTACTTGGTGTAAGTGTATGTCTTTGTTACTTGGTGTCAGTGTATGTCTTTGTTACTTGGTGTAAGTGTGTGTCTGTGTTACTGGGTATCAGTGTATGTCTTTGTTAATTGGTGTCAGTGTATGTCTTTGTTACTTGGTGTAAGTGTGTGTCTGTGTTACTGGGTGTCAGTGTATGTCTTTGTTACTTGGTGTCAGTGTGTGTCTTTGTTACTGGGTGTCAGTGCATGTCTTTGTTACTGGGTGTCAGTGTATGTCTTCGTTACTCGGTGTAAGTGTATGTCTTTGTTACTTGGTGTCAGTGTGTGTCTTTGTTACTGGGTGTCAGTGCATGTCTTTGTTACTGGGTATCAGTGTCTGTCTTTGTTACTTGCTGTAAGAGTGTGTCTGTGTTGCTGGGTATCAATGTATGTATTTGTTACTTGCTGTCAGTGCAGGTCTGTGTTACTTGGTGTAGGTGTGTGTCTTTCTTACTTGGTGGAAGTGCATGTCTTTGTTACTTGGTGTCAGTGTATGTCTGTGTAACTTGGTGTAAGTGTGTGTCTTTGTTAGTTGGTGTAAGTGTACATCTTTGTTACTTGGTGTCAGTGTATATCTGTGTTATTTGGTGTAAGTGTATGTATTTGTTACTTGGTGTCGATGTATGTCTTTGTTACTTGGTGTAAGTGTGTGTCTGTGTTACCGGGTATCAGTGTATGTCTTTGTTACTTCGTGTAAGTGTGTGTCTGTGTTACTGGGTATCAGTGTATGTCTTTGTTACTTGGTGACTGTTTATGTCTGTGATACTTGGTGTAAGTGTGTGTCTGTGTTACCGGGTGTCAGTGTATGTCTTTGTTACTTCGTGTAAGTGTGTGTCTGTGTTACTGGGTATCAGTGTATGTCTTTGTTACTTGGTGTCAGTGTATGTCTTTGTTACTTGGTGTAAGTGTATGTCTTTGTTACTTGGTGTCAGTGTACGTATTTGTTATTTGGTGTAAGTGTGTGTCTTTGTTACTGGGTATCAGTGTATGTCTTTGTTACTTGGTGTCAGTGTATGTCTGTGTTACTTGGTGTAAGTGTGTGTCTGTGTTACTGGGTATCAGTGGATGTCTCTGTTACTTGGTGTAAGTGTGTGTCTGTGTTACTGGGTATCAGTGTATGTCTTTGTTACTTGGTGTCAGTGTATGTCTTTGTTACTTGGTGTAAGTGTATGTCTTTGTTACTTGGTGTCAGTGTACGTATTTGTTATTTGGTGTAAGTGTGTGTCTTTGTTACTGGGTATCAGTGTATGTCTTTGTTACTTGGTGTCAGTGTATGTCTGTGTTACTTGGTGTAAGTGTGTGTCTGTGTTACTGGGTATCAGTGGATGTCTCTGTTACTTGGTGTCAGTGTATGTCTTTGTGACTTGGTGTTGTGTGTGTCTCTGTTACTGGGTATCAGTGTCTGTCTTTGTTACTTGGTGTAAGTTTGTGTCTGTGTTACTGGGAATCAGTCTATGTCTTTGTTACTTGGTGTAAGTGTATGTCTTTGTTACTTGGAATCATTGTATGTCTTTTTTACTTGGTGTATGTGTATGTCTTTGTTACCTGGTGTCAGTGTATGTCTATGTTACTGGGTATCAGTGTATGTCTTTGTTACTTGGTGTAGGTGTGTGTCTTTCTTACTTGGTGTAAGTGCATGTCTTTGTTACTTGGTGTCAGTGTATGTCTTTGTAACTTGGTGTCAGTGTATATCTGTGTTATTTGGTGTAAGTGTATGTATTTGTTACTTGGTGTCGGTGTATGTCTTTGTGACTTGGTGTAAGTGTGTGTCTTTGTTACCGGGTATCAGTGTATGTCTTTGTTACTTCGTGTAACTGTGTGTCTGTGTTACTGGATATCAGTGTATGTCTTTGTTACTTGGTGTCTGTGTATGTCAGTGATACTTGGTGTAAGTGTGTGTCTGTGTTACCGGGTATCAGTGTATGTCTTTGTTACATCGTGTAAGTGTGTGTCTGTGTTACTGGGTATCAGTGTATGTCTTTGTTACTTTGTGTCAGTGTATGTCTTTGTTACTTGGTGTAAGTGTATGTCTTTGTTACTTGGTGTAAGTGTGTGTCTGTGTTACTGGGTATCAGTGTATTTCTTTGTTACTTGGTGTAAGTGTATGTCTTTGTTACTTGGAATCAGTGTATGTCTTTTTTACTTGGTGTATGTGTATGTCTTTGTCACCTGGTGTCAGTGGATGTTTGTGTTACTGGGTATCAGTATATGTCTTTGTTACTTGGTGTCAGTGTATGTCTTTGTTACTTGGTGTAAGTGTGTGTCTGTGTTACTGGGTGTCAGTGTATGTCTTTGTTACTTGGTGTCAGTGTGTGTCTTTGTTACTGGGTGTCAGTGCATGTCTTTGTTACTGGGTGTCAGTGTATGTCTTTGTTACTCGGTGTAAGTGTATGTCTTTGTTACTTGGTGTCAGTGTGTGTCTTTGTTACTGGGTGTCAGTGCATGTCTTTGTAACTGGGTATCAGTGTATGTCTTTGTTACTTGCTGCAAGAGTGTGTCTGTGTTGCTGTTTATCAATGTATGTATTTGTTACTTGGTGTCAGTGCAGGTCTGTGTTTCTTGGTGTAGGTGTGTGTCTTTCTTACTTGGTGTAAGTGCATGTCTTTGTTTCTTGGTGTCTGTGTATGTCTGTGTAACTTGGTGTAAGTGTGTGTCTTTGTTAGTTGGTGTAAGTGTATATCCTTGTTACTTGGTGTCAGTGTATATCTGTGTTATTTGGTGTAAGTGTATGTATTTGTTACTTGGTGTCGGTGTATGTCTTTGTTACTTGGTGTAAGTGTGTGTCTGTGTTCCCGGGTATCAGTGTATGTCTTTGTTACTTCGTGTAAGTGTGTGTCTGTGTTACTGGGTATCAGTGTATGTCTTTGTTACTTGGTGTCTGTGTATGTCTGTGATACTTGGTGTAATTGTGTGTCTGTGTTACCGGGTATCAGTGTATGTCTTTGTTACTTCGTGTAAGTGTGTGTCTGTGTTACTAGGTATCAGTGTATGTCTTTGTTACTTGGTGTCAGTGTATGTCTTTGTTACTTGGTGTAAGTGTATGTCTTTGTTACTTGGTGTCAGTGTATGTATTTGTTACTTGGTGTAAGTGTGTGTCTTTGTTACTGGGTATCAGTGTATGTCTTTGTTAATTTGTGTTAGTGGATGTCTGTGTTATTGGTGTCAGTGTGTGTCTTTGTTACTTGGTGTCAGTGTGTGTCTTTGTTACTGGGTGTCAGTGTATGTCTTTGTGACTTGGTGTAAGTGTGTGTCTCTGTTACTGGGTATCAGTGTATGTCTTTGTTACTTGGTGTAAGTGTATGTCTTTGTTATTTGGAATCAGTGTATGTCTTTTTTACTTGGTGTATGTGTATGTCTTTGTTGCCTGGTGTCAGTGTCTGTCTATGTTACTGGGTATCAGTGTATGTCTTTGTTACTTGGTGTAGGTGTGTGTCTTTCTTACTTGGTGTAAGTGCATGTCTTTGTTACTTGGTGTCAGTGTATGTCTGTGTAACTTGGTGTAAGAGTGTGCCTTTGTTAGTTGGTGTAAGTGTATATCTTTGTTACTTGGTGTCAGTGTATATCTGTGTTCTTTGGTGTAAGTGTATGTATTTGTTACTTGGTGTCGGTGTATGTATTTGTTACTTGGTGTAAGTGTGTGTCTGTGTTACCGGGTATCAGTGTATGTCTTTGTTACTTCGTGTAAGTGTGTGTCTGTGTTACTGGGTATCAGTGGATGTCTCTGTTACTTGGTGTCAGTGTCTGTCTTTGTGACTTGGTGTTGTGTGTGTCTCTGTTACTGGGTATCAGTGTCTGTCTTTGTTACTTGGTGTAAGTTTGTGTCTGTGTTACTGGGAATCAGTCTATGTCTTTGTTACTTGGTGTAAGTGTATGTCTTTGTTACTTGGAATCATTGTATGTCTTTTTTACTTGGTGTATGTGTATGTCTTTGTTACCTGGTGTCAGTGTATGTCTATGTTACTGGGTATCAGTGTATGTCTTTGTTACTTGGTGTAGGTGTGTGTCTTTCTTACTTGGTGTAAGTGCATGTCTTTGTTACTTGGTGTCAGTGTATGTCTTTGTAACTTGGTGTCAGTGTATATCTGTGTTATTTGGTGTAAGTGTATGTATTTGTTACTTGGTGTCGGTGTATGTCTTTGTTACTTGGTGTAAGTGTGTGTCTGTGTTCCCGGGTATCAGTGTATGTCTTTGTTACTTCGTGTAAGTGTGTGTCTGTGTTACTGGGTATCAGTGTATGTCTTTGTTACTTGGTGTCTGTGTATGTCTGTGATACTTGGTGTAATTGTGTGTCTGTGTTACCGGGTATCAGTGTATGTCTTTGTTACTTCGTGTAAGTGTGTGTCTGTGTTACTAGGTATCAGTGTATGTCTTTGTTACTTGGTGTCAGTGTATGTCTTTGTTACTTGGTGTAAGTGTATGTCTTTGTTACTTGGTGTCAGTGTATGTATTTGTTACTTGGTGTAAGTGTGTGTCTTTGTTACTGGGTATCAGTGTATGTCTTTGTTAATTTGTGTTAGTGGATGTCTGTGTTATTGGTGTCAGTGTGTGTCTTTGTTACTTGGTGTCAGTGTGTGTCTTTGTTACTGGGTGTCAGTGTATGTCTTTGTGACTTGGTGTAAGTGTGTGTCTCTGTTACTGGGTATCAGTGTATGTCTTTGTTACTTGGTGTAAGTGTATGTCTTTGTTATTTGGAATCAGTGTATGTCTTTTTTACTTGGTGTATGTGTATGTCTTTGTTGCCTGGTGTCAGTGTCTGTCTATGTTACTGGGTATCAGTGTATGTCTTTGTTACTTGGTGTAGGTGTGTGTCTTTCTTACTTGGTGTAAGTGCATGTCTTTGTTACTTGGTGTCAGTGTATGTCTGTGTAACTTGGTGTAAGAGTGTGCCTTTGTTAGTTGGTGTAAGTGTATATCTTTGTTACTTGGTGTCAGTGTATATCTGTGTTCTTTGGTGTAAGTGTATGTATTTGTTACTTGGTGTCGGTGTATGTATTTGTTACTTGGTGTAAGTGTGTGTCTGTGTTACCGGGTATCAGTGTATGTCTTTGTTACTTCGTGTAAGTGTGTGTCTGTGTTACTGGGTATCAGTGGATGTCTCTGTTACTTGGTGTCAGTGTCTGTCTTTGTGACTTGGTGTTGTGTGTGTCTCTGTTACTGGGTATCAGTGTCTGTCTTTGTTACTTGGTGTAAGTTTGTGTCTGTGTTACTGGGAATCAGTCTATGTCTTTGTTACTTGGTGTAAGTGTATGTCTTTGTTACTTGGAATCATTGTATGTCTTTTTTACTTGGTGTATGTGTATGTCTTTGTTACCTGGTGTCAGTGTATGTCTATGTTACTGGGTATCAGTGTATGTCTTTGTTACTTGGTGTAGGTGTGTGTCTTTCTTACTTGGTGTAAGTGCATGTCTTTGTTACTTGGTGTCAGTGTATGTCTTTGTAACTTGGTGTCAGTGTATATCTGTGTTATTTGGTGTAAGTGTATGTATTTGTTACTTGGTGTCGGTGTATGTCTTTGTGACTTGGTGTAAGTGTGTGTCTTTGTTACCGGGTATCAGTGTATGTCTTTGTTACTTCGTGTAACTGTGTGTCTGTGTTACTGGATATCAGTGTATGTCTTTGTTACTTGGTGTCTGTGTATGTCAGTGATACTTGGTGTAAGTGTGTGTCTGTGTTACCGGGTATCAGTGTATGTCTTTGTTACATCGTGTAAGTGTGTGTCTGTGTTACTGGGTATCAGTGTATGTCTTTGTTACTTTGTGTCAGTGTATGTCTTTGTTACTTGGTGTAAGTGTATGTCTTTGTTACTTTGTGTCAGTGTATGTCTTTGTTAATTTGAGTCAGTGGATGTCTGTGTTACTTGGTGTCAGTGTGTGTCTTTGTTACTTGGTGTCAGTGTGTGCCTTTGTTACTGGGTGTCAGTGTATGTCTTTGTGACTTGGTGTAACTGTGTGTCTCTGTTACTGGTTATCAGTGTCTGTCTTTGTTACTTGGTGTAAGTGTGTGTCTGTGTTACTGGGTATCAGTGTATTTCTTTGTTACTTGGTGTAAGTGTATGTCTTTGTTACTTGGAATCAGTGTATGTCTTTTTTACTTGGTGTATGTGTATGTCTTTGTCACCTGGTGTCAGTGGATGTTTGTGTTACTGGGTATCAGTATATGTCTTTGTTACTTGGTGTCAGTGTATGTCTTTGTTACTTGGTGTAAGTGTGTGTCTGTGTTACTGGGTGTCAGTGTATGTCTTTGTTACTTGGTGTCAGTGTGTGTCTTTGTTACTGGGTGTCAGTGCATGTCTTTGTTACTGGGTGTCAGTGTATGTCTTTGTTACTCGGTGTAAGTGTATGTCTTTGTTACTTGGTGTCAGTGTGTGTCTTTGTTACTGGGTGTCAGTGCATGTCTTTGTAACTGGGTATCAGTGTCTGTCTTTGTTACTTGCTGCAAGAGTGTGTCTGTGTTGCTGGTTATCAATGTATGTATTTGTTACTTGGTGTCAGTGCAGGTCTGTGTTTCTTGGTGTAGGTGTGTGTCTTTCTTACTTGGTGTAAGTGCATGTCTTTGTTTCTTGGTGTCTGTGTATGTCTGTGTAACTTGGTGTAAGTGTGTGTCTTTGTTAGTTGGTGTAAGTGTATATCCTTGTTACTTGGTGTCAGTGTATATCTGTGTTATTTGGTGTAAGTGTATGTATTTGTTACTTGGTGTCGGTGTATGTCTTTGTTACTTGGTGTAAGTGTGTGTCTGTGTTCCCGGGTATCAGTGTATGTCTTTGTTACTTCGTGTAAGTGTGTGTCTGTGTTAGTGGGTATCAGTGTATGTCTTTGTTACTTGGTGTCTGTGTATGTCTGTGATACTTGGTGTAATTGTGTGTCTGTGTTACCGGGTATCAGTGTATGTCTTTGTTACTTCGTGTAAGTGTGTGTCTGTGTTACTAGGTATCAGTGTATGTCTTTGTTACTTGGTGTCGGTGTATGTCTTTGTTACTTGGTGTAAGTGTATGTCTTTGTTACTTGGTGTCAGTGTATGTATTTGTTACTTGGTGTAAGTGTGTGTCTTTGTTACTGGGTATCAGTGTATGTCTTTGTTAATTTGTGTTAGTGGATGTCTGTGTTATTGGTGTCAGTGTGTGTCTTTGTTACTTGGTGTCAGTGTGTGTCTTTGTTACTGGGTGTCAGTGTATGTCTTTGTGACTTGGTGTAAGTGTGTGTCTCTGTTACTGGGTATCAGTGTATGTCTTTGTTACTTGGTGTAAGTGTATGTCTTTGTTATTTGGAATCAGTGTATGTCTTTTTTACTTGGTGTATGTGTATGTCTTTGTTGCCTGGTGTCAGTGTCTGTCTATGTTACTGGGTATCAGTGTATGTCTTTGTTACTTGGTGTAGGTGTGTGTCTTTCTTACTTGGTGTAAGTGCATGTCTTTGTTACTTGGTGTCAGTGTATGTCTGTGTAACTTGGTGTAAGAGTGTGTCTTTGTTAGTTGGTGTAAGTGTATATCTTTGTTACTTGGTGTCAGTGTATATCTGTGTTCTTTGGTGTAAGTGTATGTATTTGTTACTTGGTGTCGGTGTATGTATTTGTTACTTTGTGTAAGTGTGTGTCTGTGTTACCGGGTATCAGTGTATGTCTTTGTTACTTCGTGTAAGTGTGTGTCTGTGTTACTGGGTATCAGTGTATGTCTTTGTTACTTGGTGTCAGTGTATGTCTTTGTTACTTGGTGTAAGTGTATGTCTTTGTTACTTGGTGTCAGTATATGTATTTGTTACTTGGTGTAAGTGTGTGTCTTTGTTACTGGGTATCAGTATATGTCTTTGTTAATTTGTGTCAGTGGATGTCTGTGTTACTTGGTGTCAGTGTGTGTCTTTGTTACTTGGTGTCAGTGTGTGTCTTTGTTACTGGGTGTCAGTGCATGTCTTTGTGACTTGGTGTATGTGTGTGTCTCTGTTACTGGTTATCAGTGTCTGTCTTTGTTACTTGGTGTAAGTGTGTGTCTGTGTTACTGGGTATCATTGTATGTCTTTGTTACTTGCTGTAAGTGTATGTCTTTGTTACTTGGAATCAGTGTATGTCTTTTTTACTTGGTGTATGTGTATGTCTTTGTTACCTGGTGTCAGTGTATGTCTGCGTTACTGGGTATCAGTGTATGTCTTTGTTACTTGGTGTCAGTGTATGTCTTTGTTACTTGGTGTAAGTATGTGTCTGGTTACTGGGTATCAGTGTATGTCTTTGTTAATTTGTGTCAGTGTATGTCTTTGTTCTTTGGTGTAAGTGTGTGTCTGTGTTACTGGGTATCAGTGTATGTCTATGTTACCTGGTGTCACTGTGTGTCTTTGTTACTGAGTGTCAGTGCATGTCTTTGTTACTTGGTGTCAGTGTATGTCTGTGTAACTTGGTGCAAGTGTGTGTCTTTGTTATTTGGTGTAAGTGTATGTATTTGTTACTTGGTGTCGGTGTATGTCTTTGTTATTTGGTGTAAGTGTTTGTCTGTGTTACTGGGTATCAGTGTATGTCTTTGTTAGTTGTTGTCTGCGTATGTCTGTGATACTTGGTGTATGTGTGTGTCTGTGTTACCGGGTATCAGTGTATGTCTTTGTTACTTCGTGTAAGTGTGTGTCTGTGTTACTGGGTATCAGTGTATGTCTTTGTTACTTGGTGTCAGTGTATGTCTTTGTTACTTGGTGTAAGCGTATGTCTTTGTTATTTGGTGTCAGTGTATGTATTTGTTACTTGGTGTAAGTGTGTGTCTTTGTTACTGGGTATCAGTGTATGTCTTTGTTAATTGGTGTCAGTGGATGTCTTTGTTACTTGGTGTCAGTGTGTGTCTTTGTTACTTGGTGTCAGTGTGTGTCTGTGTTACTTGGTGTAAGTGTGAGTTTTTGTTAGTTGGTGCAAGTCTATGTCTTTGTTACTTGGTGTCAGTGTATGTCTGTGTTATTTGGTGTAAGTGTATGTCTTTGTTACTTGGTGTCAGTGTATGTCTTTGTTACTTGCTGCAAGAGTGTGTCTGTGTTGCTGGTTATCAATGTATGTATTTGTTACTTGGTGTCAGTGCAGGTCTGTGTTTCTTGGTGTAGGTGTGTGTCTTTCTTACTTGGTGTAAGTGCATGTCTTTGTTTCTTGGTGTCTGTGTATGTCTGTGTAACTTGGTGTAAGTGTGTGTCTTTGTTAGTTGGTGTAAGTGTATATCCTTGTTACTTGGTGTCAGTGTATATCTGTGTTATTTGGTGTAAGTGTATGTATTTGTTACTTGGTGTCGGTGTATGTCTTTGTTACTTGGTGTAAGTGTGTGTCTGTGTTCCCGGGTATCAGTGTATGTCTTTGTTACTTCGTGTAAGTGTGTGTCTGTGTTACTGGGTATCAGTGTATGTCTTTGTTACTTGGTGTCTGTGTATGTCTGTGATACTTGGTGTAATTGTGTGTCTGTGTTACCGGGTATCAGTGTATGTCTTTGTTACTTCGTGTAAGTGTGTGTCTGTGTTACTAGGTATCAGTGTATATCTTTGTTACTTGGTGTCAGTGTATGTCTTTGTTACTTGGTGTAAGTGTATGTCTTTGTTACTTGGTGTCAGTGTATGTATTTGTTACTTGGTGTAAGTGTGTGTCTTTGTTACTGGGTATCAGTGTATGTCTTTGTTAATTTGTGTTAGTGGATGTCTGTGTTATTGGTGTCAGTGTGTGTCTGTGTTACTTGGTGTCAGTGTGTGTCTTTGTTACTGGGTGTCAGTGTATGTCTTTGTGACTTGGTGTAAGTGTGTGTCTCTGTTACTGGGTATCAGTGTATGTCTTTGTTACTTGGTGTAAGTGTATGTCTTTGTTACTTGGAATCAGTGTATGTCTTTTTTACTTGGTGTATGTGTATGTCTTTGTTGCCTGGTGTCAGTGTCTGTCTATGTTACTGGGTATCAGTGTATGTCTTTGTTACTTGGTGTAGGTGTGTGTCTTTCTTACTTGGTGTAAGTGCATGTCTTTGTTACTTGGTGTCAGTGTATGTCTGTGTAACTTGGTGTAAGAGTGTGTCTTTGTTAGTTGGTGTAAGTGTATATCTTTGTTACTTGGTGTCAGTGTATATCTGTGTTCTTTGGTGTAAGTGTATGTATTTGTTACTTGGTGTCGGTGTATGTATTTGTTACTTGGTGTAAGTGTGTGTCTGTGTTACCGGGTATCAGTGTATGTCTTTGTTACTTCGTGTAAGTGTGTGTCTGTGTTACTGGGTATCAGTGGATGTCTCTGTTACTTGGTGACTTTGTATGTCTGTGATACTTTGTGTAAGTGTGTGTCTGTGTTACCGGGTATCAGTGTATGTCTTTGTTACTTCGTGTAAGTGTGTGTCTGTGTTACTGGGTATCAGTGTATGTCTTTGTTACTTGGTGTCAGTGTATGTCTTTGTTACTTGGTGTAAGTGTATGTCTTTGTTACTTGGTGTCAGTATATGTATTTGTTACTTGGTGTAAGTGTGTGTCTTTGTTACTGGGTATCAGTGGATGTCTTTGTTAATTTGTGTCAGTGGATGTCTGTGTTACTTGGTGTCAGTGTGTGTCTTTGTTACTTGGTGTCAGTGTGTGTCTTTGTTACTGGGTGTCAGTGCATGTCTTTGTGACTTGGTGTATGTGTGTGTCTCTGTTACTGGTTATCAGTGTCTGTCTTTGTTACTTGGTGTAAGTGTGTGTCTGTGTTACTGGGTATCATTGTATGTCTTTGTTACTTGCTGTAAGTGTATGTCTTTGTTACTTGGAATCAGTGTATGTCTTTTTTACTTGGTGTATGTGTATGTCTTTGTTACCTGGTGTCAGTGTATGTCTGCGTTACTGGGTATCAGTGTATGTCTTTGTTACTTGGTGTCAGTGTATGTCTTTGTTACTTGGTGTAAGTGTGTGTCTGGTTACTGGGTATCAGTGTATGTCTTTGTTAATTTGTGTCAGTGTATGTCTTTGTTCTTTGGTGTAAGTGTGTGTCTGTGTTACTGGGTATCAGTGTATGTCTATGTTACCTGGTGTCACTATTTGTCTTTGTTACTGAGTGTCAGTGCATGTCTTTGTTACTTGGTGTCAGTGTATGTCTGTGTAACTTGGTGCAAGTGTGTGTCTTTGTTATTTGGTGTAAGTGTATGTATTTGTTACTTGGTGTCGGTGTATGTCTTTGTTACTTGGAGTAAGTGTTTGTCTGTGTTACTGGGTATCAGTGTATGTCTTTGTTAGTTGTTGTCTGCGTATGTCTGTGATACTTGGTGTATGTGTGTGTCTGTGTTACCGGGTATCAGTGTATGTCTTTGTTACTTCGTGTAAGTGTGTGTCTGTGTTACTGGGTATCAGTGTATGTCTTTGTTACTTGGTGTCAGTGTATGTCTTTGTTACTTGGTGTAAGCGTATGTCTTTGTTATTTGGTGTCAGTGTATGTATTTGTTACTTGGTGTAAGTGTGTGTCTTTGTTACTGGGTATCAGTGTATGTCTTTGTTAATTGGTGTCAGTGGATGTCTTTGTTACTTGGTGTCAGTGTGTGTCTTTGTTACTTGGTGTCAGTGTGTGTCTGTGTTACTTGGTGTAAGTGTGAGTTTTTGTTAGTTGGTGTAAGTCTATGTCTTTGTTACTTGGTGTCAGTGTATGTCTGTGTTATTTGGTGTAAGTGTATGTCTTTGTTACTTGGTGTCAGTGTATGTCTTTGTTACTTGGTGTAGGTGTGTGTCTGTGTTACTGGGTATCAGTGTATGTCTTTGTTACTTGATGTCTATGTATATCTGTGATACTTGGTGTAAGTGTGTGTCTGTATTACTGGGTATCAGTGTATGTCATTGTTACTTGGTGTAAGTGTGTGTCTGTGTTACTGGGTATCAGTGTATGTGTTCGTTACTTGGTGTCTGTGTATGTCTTTGTTACTTGGTGTCAGTGTATGTCTTTGTTACTTGGTGTAAGTGTATGTCTTTGTTACTTGGTGTCAGTATATGTATTTGTTACTTGGTGTAAGTGTGTGTCTTTGTTACTGGGTATCAGTGTATGTCTTTGTTAATTTGTGTCAGTGGATGTCTGTGTTACTTGGTGTCAGTGTGTGTCTTTGTTACTTGGTGTCAGTGTGTGTCTTTGTTACTGGGTGTCAGTGTATGTCTTTGTGACTTGGTGTATGTGTGTGTCTCTGTTACTGGTTATCAGTGTCTGTCTTTGTTACTTGGTGTAAGTGTGTGTCTGTGTTACTGGGTATCATTGTATGTCTTTGTTACTTGCTGTAAGTGTATGTCTTTGTTACTTGGAATCAGTGTATGTCTTTTTTACTTGGTGTATGTGTATGTCTTTGTTACCTGGTGTCAGTGTATGTCTGCGTTACTGGGTATCAGTGTATGTCTTTGTTACTTGGTGTCAGTGTATGTCTTTGTTACTTGGTGTAAGTGTGTGTCTGGTTACTGGGTATCAGTGTATGTCTTTGTTAATTTGTGTCAGTGTATGTCTTTGTTCTTTGGTGTAAGTGTGTGTCTGTGTTACTGGGTATCAGTGTATGTCTATGTTACCTGGTGTCACTGTGTGTCTTTGTTACTGAGTGTCAGTGCATGTCTTTGTTACTTGGTGTCAGTGTATGTCTGTGTAACTTGGTGCAAGTGTGTGTCTTTGTTATTTGGTGTAAGTGTATGTATTTGTTACTTGGTGTCGGTGTATGTCTTTGTTACTTGGTGTAAGTGATTGTCTGTGTTACTGGGTATCAGTGTATGTCTTTGTTAGTTGTTGTCTGCGTATGTCTGTGATACTTGGTGTATGTGTGTGTCTGTGTTACCGGGTATCAGTGTATGTCTTTGTTACTTCGTGTAAGTGTGTGTCTGTGTTACTGGGTATCAGTGTATGTCTTTGTTACTTGGTGTCAGTGTATGTCTTTGTTACTTGGTGTAAGCGTATGTCTTTGTTATTTGGTGTCAGTGTATGTATTTGTTACTTGGTGTAAGTGTGTGTCTTTGTTACTGGGTATCAGTGTATGTCTTTGTTAATTGGTGTCAGTGGATGTCTTTGTTACTTGGTGTCAGTGTGTGTCTTTGTTACTTGGTGTCAGTGTGTGTCTGTGTTACTTGGTGTAAGTGTGAGTTTTTGTTAGTTGGTGTAAGTCTATGTCTTTGTTACTTGGTGTCAGTGTATGTCTGTGTTATTTGGTGTAAGTGTATGTCTTTGTTACTTGGTGTCAGTGTATGTCTTTGTTACTTGGTGTAGGTGTGTGTCTGTGTTACTGGGTATCAGTGTATGTCTTTGTTACTTGATGTCTATGTATATCTGTGATACTTGGTGTAAGTGTGTGTCTGTATTACTGGGTATCAGTGTATGTCATTGTTTCTTGGTGTAAGTGTGTGTCTGTGTTACTGGGTATCAGTGTATGTGTTCGTTACTTGGTGTCTGTGTTTGTCTTTGTTACTTGGTGTCAGTATATGTATTTGTTACTTGGTGTAAGTGTGTGTCTTTGTTACTGGGTATCAGTGTATGTCTTTGTTAATTTGTGTCAGTGGATGTCTGTGTTACTTGGTGTCAGTGTGTGTCTTTGTTACTTGGTGTCAGTGTGTGTCTTTGTTACTGGGTGTCAGTGTATGTCTTTGTGACTTGGTGTATGTGTGTGTCTCTGTTACTGGTTATCAGTGTCTGTCTTTGTTACTTGGTGTAAGTGTGTGTCTGTGTTACTGGGTATCATTGTATGTCTTTGTTACTTGCTGTAAGTGTATGTCTTTGTTACTTGGAATCAGTGTATGTCTTTTTTACTTGGTGTATGTGTATGTCTTTGTTACCTGGTGTCAGTGTATGTCTGCGTTACTGGGTATCAGTGTATGTCTTTGTTACTTGGTGTCAGTGTATGTCTTTGTTACTTGGTGTAAGTGTGTGTCTGGTTACTGGGTATCAGTGTATGTCTTTGTTAATTGGTGTCAGTGTATGTCTTTGTTCTTTGGTGTAAGTGTGTGTCTGTGTTACTGGGTATCAGTGTATGTCTATGTTACTTGGTGTCAGTGTATGTCTGTGTAACTTGGTGCAAGTGTGTGTCTTTGTTATTTGGTGTAAGTGTATGTATTTGTTACTTGGTGTCGGTGTATGTCTTTGTTACTTGGTGTAAGTGTTTGTCTGTGTTACTGGGTATCAGTGTATGTCTTTGTTAGTTGTTGTCTGCGTATGTCTGTGATACTTGGTGTATGTGTGTGTCTGTGTTACCGGGTGTCAGTGTATGTCTTTGTTACTTCGTGTAAGTGTGTGTCTGTGTTACTGGTTATCAGTGTATGTCTTTGTTACTTGGTGTCAGTGTATGTCTTTGTTACTTGGTGTAAGCGTATGTCTTTGTTATTTGGTGTCAGTGTATGTATTTGTTACTTGGTGTAAGTGTGTGTCTTTGTTACTGGGTATCAGTGTATGTCTTTGTTAATTGGAGTCAGTGGATGTCTTTGTTCCTTGTTGTCAGTGTGTGTCTTTGTTACTTGGTGTCAGTGTGTGTCTTTGTTACTGGGTGTCAGTGTATGTCTTTGTGACTTGTTGCAAGTGTGTGTCTTTGTTACTGGGTGTCAGTGTATGTCTTTGTCACTGGGTGTCAGTGTATGTCTTTGTTACTTGGTGTAAGAGTATGTCTTTGTTACGTGGTGTCAGTGTATGTCTTTGATACTTGGTGTCAGTGTATGTCTGTGTTACTTGGTGTAAGTTTGTGTCTTTGTTACTTGGTGTCAGTTTATGTATTTGTTATTTGGTGTCAGTGTATGTCTGTGTTACTTGGTGTAAGTGTATGTCTTTGTTACTTGGTGTCAGTGTATGTCTTTGTTACTTGGTGTAAGTGTGTGTCTTTGTTACTTGGTGTAAGTGCATGTCTTTGTTACTTGGTGTCAGTGAATGCCTGTGTTACTTGGTGTAAGTGTGAGTTTTTGTTAGTTGGTGTAAGTCTATGTCTTTGTTACTTGGTGTCAGTGTATGTCTGTGTTATTTGGTGTAAGTGTATGTCTTTGTTACTTGGTGTCAGTGTATGTCTTTGTTACTTGGTGTAAGTGTGTGTCTGTGTTACTGGGTATCAGTGTATGTCTTTGTTACTTGATGTCTATGTATATCTGTGATACTTGGTGTAAGTGTGTGTCTGTATTACTGTGTATCAGTGTATGTCATTGTTACTTGGTGTAAGTGTGTGTCTGTGTTACTGGGTATCAGTGTATGTGTTCGTTACTTGGTGTCTGTGTATGTCTTTGTTACTTGGTGTCAGTGTATGTCTTTGTTACTTCGTGTAAGTGTATGTCTTTGTTACTTGGTGTCAGTATATGTATTTGTTACTTGGTGTAAGTGTATGTCTTTGTTACTGGGTATCAGTGTATGTCTTTGTTAATTTGTGTCAGTGGATGTCTGTGTTACTTGGTGTCAGTGTGTGTCTTTGTTACTTGGTGTCAGTGTGTGTCTTTGTTACTGGGTGTCAGTGTATGTCTTTGTGACTTGGTGTATGTGTGTGTCTCTGTTACTGGTTATCAGTGTCTGTCTTTGTTACTTGGTGTCAGTGTGTGTCTGTGTTACTGGGTATCATTGTATGTCTTTGTTACTTGCTGTAAGTGTATGTCTTTGTTACTTGGAATCAGTGTATGTCTTTTTTACTTGGTGTATGTGTATGTCTTTGTTACCTGGTGTCAGTGTATGTCTGCGTTACTGGGTATCAGTGTATGTCTTTGTTACTTGGTGTCAGTGTATGTCTTTGTTACTTGGTGTAAGTGTGTGTCTGGTTACTGGGTATCAGTGTATGTCTTTGTTAATTGGTGTCAGTGTATGTCTTTGTTCTTTGGTGTAAGGGTGTGTCTGTGTTACTGGGTATCAGTGTATGTCTATGTTACTTGGTGTCAGTGTGTGTCTTTGTTGCTGAGTGTCAGTGCATGTCTTTGTTACTTGGTGTCAGTGTATGTCTGTGTAACGTGGTGCAAGTGTGTGTCTTTGTTATTTGGTGTAAGTGTATGTATTTGTTACTTGGTGTCGGTGTATGTCTTTGTTACTTGGTGTAAGTGTTTGTCTGTGTTACTGGGTATCAGTGTATGTCTTTGTTAGTTGTTGTCTGCGTCTGTCTGTGATACTTGGTGTATGTGTGTGTCTGTGTTACCGGGTATCAGTGTATGTCTTTGTTACTTCGTGTAAGTGTGTGTCTGTGTTACTGGGTATCAGTGTATGTCTTTGTTACTTGGTGTCAGTGTATGTCTTGTTACTTGGTGTAAGCGTATGTCTTTGTTATTTGGTGTCAGTGTATGTATTTGTTACTTGGTGTAAGTGTGTGTCTTTGTTACTGGGTATCAGTGTATGTCTTTGTTAATTGGTGTCAGTGGATGTCTTTGCTACTTGGTGTCAGTGTGTGTCTTTGTTACTTGGTGTCAGTGTGTGTCTGTGTTACTTGGTGTAAGTGTGAGTTTTTGTTAGTTGGTGTAAGTCTATGTCTTTGTTACTTGGTGTCAGTGTATGTCTGTGTTATTTGGTGTAAGTGTATGTCTTTGTTACTTGGTGTCAGTGTATGTCTTTGTTACTTGGTGTAAGTGTGTGTCTGTGTTACTGGGCATCAGTGTATGTCTTTGTTACTTGATGTCTATGTATATCTGTGATACTTGGTGTAAGTGTGTGTCTGTATTACTGGGTATCAGTGTATGTCATTGTTACTTGGTGTAAGTGTGTGTCTGTGTTACTGGGTATCAGTGTATGTTTTCGTTACTTGGTGTATGTGTATGTCTTTGTTACTTGGTGTCAGTGTATGTCTTTGTTACTTGGTGTAAGTGTATGTCTTTGTTACTTGGTGTCAGTATATGTATTTGTTACTTGGTGTAAGTGTGTGTCTTTGTTACTGGCTATCAGTGTATGTCTTTGTTAATTTGTGTCAGTGGAAGTCTGTGTTACTTGGTGTCAGTGTATGTCTTTGTAACTTGGTGTCAGTGTGTGTCTTTATTACTGGGTGTCAGTGTATATCTTTGTGACTTGGTGTATGTGTGTGTCTCTGTTACTGGTTATCAGTGTCTGTCTTTGTTACTTGGTGTAAGTGTGTGTCTGTGTTACTGGGTATCATTGTATGTCTTTGTTACTTGCTGTAAGTGTATGTCTTTGTTACTTGGAATCAGTGTAAGTCTTTTTTACTTGCTGTATGTGTATGTCTTTGTTACCTGGTGTCAGTGTATGTCTGCGTTACTGGGTATCAGTGTATGTCTTTGTTACTTGGTGTCAGTGTATGTCTTTGTTACTTGGTGCAAGTGTGTGTCTGGTTACTGAGTATCAGTGTATGTCTTTGTTAATTGGTGTCAGTGTATGTCTTTGTTCTTTGGTGTAAGTGTGTGTCTGTGTTACTGGGTATCAGTGTATGTCTATGTTACTTGGTGTCAGTGTGTGTCTTTGTTACTGAGTGTCAGTGCATGTCTTTGTTACTTGGTGTCAGTGTATGTCTGTGTAACTTGGTGCAAGTGTGTGTCTTTGTTATTTGGTGTAAGTGTATGTATTTGTTACTTGGTGTCGGTGTATGTCTTTGTTACTTGGTGTAAGTGTTTGTCTGTGTTACTGGGTATCAGTGTATGTCTTTGTTAGTTGTTGTCTGCGTATGTCTGTGATACTTGGTGTATGTGTGTGTCTGTGTTACCGGGTATCAGTGTATGTCTTTGTTACTTCGTGTAAGTGTGTGTCTGTGTTACTGGGTATCAGTGTATGTCTTTGTTACTTGGTGTCAGTGTATGTCTTTGTTATTTGGTGTCAGTGTATGTATTTGTTACTTGGTGTAAGTGTGTGTCTTTGTTACTCGGTATCAGTGTATGTCTTTGTTAATTGGTGTCAGTGGATGTCTTTGTTGCTTGGTGTCAGTGTGTGTCTTTGTTACTTGGTGTCAGTGTGCGTCTTTGTTACTGGGTGTCAGTGTATGTCTTTGTGACTTGTTGTAAGTGTGTGTCTCTGTTACTGGGTATCAGTGTATGTCTTTGTTACTTGGTGTAAGTGTATGTCTTTGTTACTTGGTGTCAGTGTATGTCTTTGATACTTGGTGTCAGTGTATGTCTGTGTTTCTTGGTGTAAGTTTGTGTCTTGGTTACTTGGTGTCAGTTTATGTCTTTGTTACTTGGTGTCAGTGTATGTCTTTGTTACTTGGTGTAAGTGTGTATCTTTGTTACTTGGTGTAAGTGCATGTCTTTGTTACTTGGTGTCAGTGTATGCCTGTGTTACTTGGTGTAAGTGTGAGTTTTTGTTAGTTGGTGTAAGTCTATGTCTTTGTTACTTGGTGTCAGTGTATGTCTGTGTTATTTGGTGTAAGTGTGTGTCTTTGTTACTTGGTGTCAGTGTATGTCTTTGTTACTTGGTGTAAGTGTGTGTCTGTGTTACTGGGTATCAGTGTCTGTCTTTGTTACTTGATGTCTATGTATATCTGTAATACATGGTGTAAGTGTGTGTCTGTATTACTGGGTATCAGTGTATGTCATTGTTACTTGGTGTAAGTGTGTGTCTGTGTTACTGGGTATCAGTGTATGTGTTCGTTACTTGGTGTCTGTGTATGTCTTTGTTACTTGGTTTCAGTGTGTGTCTTTGTTACTTGGTGTCAGTGTGTGTCTTTGTTACTGGGTGTCAGTGTTTGTCTTTGTTACGGGGTGTCAGTGTATGTCTTTGTTACTTCGTGAAAGTGTGTGTCTGTGTTACTGGGTATCAGTGTATGTCTTTGTTACTTCGTGAAAGTGTGTGTCTGTGTTACTGGGTATCAGTGTAGGTCTTTGTTACTTGGTGTCAGTGTATGTCTTTGTTACTTGGTGTAAGTGTATGTCTTTGTTACTGGGTATCAGTGTATGTCTTTGTTACTTCGTGAAAGTGTGTGTCTGTGTTACTGGGTATCAGTGTATGTCTTTGTTACTTCGTGAAAGTGTGTGTCTGTGTTACTGGGTATCAGTGTATGTCTTTGTTACTTGGTGTCAGTGTATGTATGTGTTACTTGGTGTAAGTGTGTGTCTTTGTTACTGGGTATCAGTGTATGTCTTTGTTACTTCGTGAAAGTGTGTGTCTGTGTTACTGGGTATCAGTGTATGTCTTTGTTACTTGGTGTCAGCGTATGTCTTTGTACTTGGTGTAAGTGTATGTCTTTGCTACTTGGTTTCAGTGTATGTATGTGTTACTCGGTGTAAGTGTGTGTCTTTGTTACTGGGTATCAGTGTATGTCATTGATAATTTGTGTCAGTGGATGTCTTTGTTACTTGGTGTCAGTGTGTGTCTTTGTTACTTGGTGTCAGTGTGTGTCTTTGTTACTGGGTGTCAGTGTATGTCTTTGTTACTGGGTGTCAGTGTATGTCTTTGTGACTTGTTGTAAGTGTGTGTCTCTGTTACTGGGTATCAGTGTCTGTCTTTGTTGCTTGGTGTAAGTGTGTGTCTGTGTTACTGGGTATCAGTGTATGTCTTTGTTACTTGGTGTAAGTGTATGTCTTTGATACTTGGTGTCAGTGTATGTCTGTGTTACTTGGTGTAAGTTTGTGTCTTTGTTACTTGGTGTCCGTGTATGTATTTGTTACTTAGTGTCAGTGTATGTCTGTGTTACTTGGTGTAAGTGTATGTCTTTGTTACTTGGTGTCAGTGTATGTCTTTGTTACTTGGTGTCAGTGTGTGTCTTTATTACTTGGTGTAAGTGTGTGTTTTAGTTAGTTGGTGTAAGTCTATGTCTTTGTTACTTGGTGTCAGTGTATGTCTGTGTTACTTGGTGTAAGTGTATGTCTTTGTTACATGGTGTCAGTGTATGTCTTTGTTACTTGGTGTAAGTGTGTTTCTGTGTTACTGGGTATCAGTGTATGTCTTTGTTACTTGATGTCTGTGTATATCTGTGATACTTTGTGTAAGTGTGTGTCTGTGTTACTGGGTATCAGTGTATGTCATTGTTACTTGGTGTTAGTGTGTGTCTGTGTTACTGGGTATCAGTGTATGTCTTCGTTCCTTGGTGTCTGTGTATGTCTTTGTTACTTGGTGTCAGTGTGTGTCTTTGTTACTTGGTGTCAGTGTGTGTCTTTGTTACTGGGTGTCAGTGTTTGTCTTTGTTACTGGATGTCAGTGTATGTCTTTGTGACTTGGTGTAAGTGTGTGTCTGTGTTGCTGGGTATCAGTTTCTGTCTTTGTTACTTGGTGTAATTGTGTGTCTGTGTTACTGGGTGTCAGTGTATGTCTTTGTTACTTGGTGTCAGTGTATGTCTGTGTACTTGGTGTAAGTGTGTATCTTTGTTACTTGGTGTCAGTGTATGTCTCTGTTACTTGGTGTAAGTGTATGTCTTTGTTACTTGGTGTCATTGTCTGTCTTTGTTACTTGGTGTAAGTGTGTGTCTGTGTTACTGGGTATCAGTGTATGTCTTTGTTACTTGGTGTCAGTGTATGTCTTTGTTACTTGGTGTCAGTGTATGTCTGTGTTACTTGGTGTAAGTGTGTGTCTGTGTTACTGGGTATCAGTGTATGTCTTTGTTACTTGCTGTCAGTGTACGTCTTTGTTACTTGGTGTAAGTGTATGTCTTTGTAACTTGGTGTCAGTGTATGTCTTTGTTACTTGGTGTAAGTGTGTGTCTGTGTTACTTAGAATTAGTGTATGTCTTTGTTCCTTGGTGTAAGTGTGCGTCTGTGTTACTGGGTATCAGTGTACGTCTTTGTTACTTTCTGTCAGTGTATGTCTTTGTTACTTGGTGTCAGTGTATTTCTTTGTTACTTGGTGTAAGTGTGTGTCTGTGTTACTGGGTATCAGTGCATGTCTTTGTTACTTGGTGTCAGTGTATATCTTTGTTACTGGGTGTCAGTGTATGTTTTTGTTAATGGGTTTCAGTGTAAGTCTTTGTTACTTGGTGCCCGTGTGTGTCTTTGTTACTTGGTGTAGGTGTGTGTCTGTGTAACTGAGTATCAGTGTAAGTCTTTGTTACTTGGTGTAAGTGTGTGTCTGTGTTACTGGGTATCAGTGTATGTCTTTGTTACTTGGTGTCCGTGTGTGTCTGTGTTACTGGGTGTCAATGTATGTCTTTGTTACTGGGTGTCAGTGCATGCCCTTGTAACTTGGTGTCATTGTATGTCTTTGTTACTTGGTGTAAGTGTGTGTCTGTGTCACTGGGTATCAGTGTATGTCTTTGTTACTTGGGGTCAGTGTATGTCTTTGTTACTTGGTGTAAGTGTGTGTCTGTGTTAATGGGTATCAGTGAATGTCTTTGTTACTTGGTGTCAGTGTATGTCTTTGTTACTTGGTGTAAGTGTATGTCTTTGTTACTGGGTATCAGTGTATGTCTTTGTTACTTCGTGAAAGTGTGTGTCTGTGTTACTGGGTATCAGTGTATGTCTTTGTTACTTCGTGAAAGTGTGTGTCTGTGTTACTGGGTATCAGTGTATGTCTTTGTTACTTGGTGTCAGTGTATGTATGTGTTACTTGGTGTAAGTGTGTGTCTTTGTTACTGGGTATCAGTGTATGTCTTTGTTACTTCGTGAAAGTGTGTGTCTGTGTTACTGGGTATCAGTGTATGTCTTTGTTACTTGGTGTCAGCGTATGTCTTTCTTACTTGGTGTAAGTGTTTGTCTTTGTTACTGGGTATCAGTGTATGTCTTTGTTAATTTGAGTCAGTGGATGTCTTTGTTACTTGGTGTCAGTGTGTGTCTTTGTTACTTGGTGTCAGTGTGTGTCTTTGTTACTGGGTGTCAGTGTATGTCTTTGTTACTGGGTGTCAGTGTATGTCTTTGTGACTTGTTGTAAGTGTGTGTCTCTGTTACTGGGTATCAGTGTATGTCTTTGTTGCTTGGTGTAAGTGTGTGTCTGTGTTACTGGGTATCAGTGTATGTCTTTGTTACTTGGTGTAAGTGTATGTCTTTGATACTTGGTGTCAGTGTATGTCTGTGTTACTTGGTGTAAGTTTGTGTCTTTGTTACTTGGTGTCCGTGTATGTATTTGTTACTTAGTGTCAGTGTATGTCTGTGTTACTTGGTGTAAGTGTATGTCTTTGTTACTTGGTGTCAGTGTATGTCTTTGTTACTTTGTGTAAGTGTGTGTCTTTGTTACTTGGTGTAAGTGCATGTCTTTGTTACTTGGTGTCAGTGTGTGTCTTTATTACTTGGTGTAAGTGTGTGTTTTTGTTAGTTGGTGTAAGTCTATGTCTTTGTTACTTGGTGTCAGTGTATGTCTGTGTTACTTGGTGTAAGTGTATGTCTTTGTTACATGGTGTCAGTGTATGTCTTTGTTACTTGGTGTAAGTGTGTTTCTGTGTTACTGGGTATCAGTGTATGACTTTGTTACTTGATGTCTGTGTATATCTGTGATACTTTGTGTAAGTGTGTGTCTGTGTTACTGGGTATCAGTGTATGTCATTGTTACTTGGTGTTAGTGTGTGTCTGTGTTACTGGGTATCAGTGTATGTCTTCGTTCCTTGGTGTCTGTGTATGTCTTTGTTACTTGGTGTCAGTGTGTGTCTTTGTTACTTGGTGTCAGTGTGTGTCTTTGTTACTGGGTGTCAGTGTTTGTCTTTGTTACTGGATGTCAGTGTATGTCTTTGTGACTTGGTGTAAGTGTGTGTCTGTGTTGCTGGGTATCAGTTTCTGTCTTTGTTACTTGGTGTAATTGTGTGTCTGTGTTACTGGGTGTCAGTGTATGTCTTTGTTACTTGGTGTCAGTGTATGTCTGTGTACTTGGTGTAAGTGTGTATCTTTGTTACTTGGTGTCAGTGTATGTCTCTGTTACTTGGTGTAAGTGTATGTCTTTGTTACTTGGTGTCATTGTCTGTCTTTGTTACTTGGTGTAAGTGTGTGTCTGTGTTACTGGGTATCAGTGTATGTCTTTGTTACTTGGTGTCAGTGTATGTCTTTGTTACTTGGTGTCAGTGTATGTCTGTGTTACTTGGTGTAAGTGTGTGTCTGTGTTACTGGGTATCAGTGTATGTCTTTGTTACTTGCTGTCAGTGTACGTCTTTGTTACTTGGTGTAAGTGTATGTCTTTGTAACTTGGTGTAAGTGTATGTCTTTGTTACTTGGTGTAAGTGTGTGTCTGTGTTACTTAGAATTAGTGTATGTCTTTGTTCCTTGGTGTAAGTGTGCGTCTGTGTTACTGGGTATCAGTGTATGTCTTTGTTACTTTCTGTCAGTGTATGTCTTTGTTACTTGGTGTCAGTGTATTTCTTTGTTACTTGGTGTAAGTGTGTGTCTGTGTTACTGGGTATCAGTGCATGTCTTTGTTACTTGGTGTCAGTGTATATCTTTGTTACTGGGTGTCAGTGTATGTTTTTGTTAATGGGTTTCAGTGTAAGTCTTTGTTACTTGGTGCCCGTGTGTGTCTTTGTTACTTGGTGTAGGTGTGTGTCTGTGTAACTGAGTATCAGTGTAAGTCTTTGTTACTTGGTGTAAGTGTGTGTCTGTGTTACTGGGTATCAGTGTATGTCTTTGTTACTTGGTGTCCGTGTGTGTCTGTGTTACTGGGTGTCAATGTATGTCTTTGTTACTGGGTGTCAGTGCATGCCCTTGTAACTTGGTGTCATTGTATGTCTTTGTTACTTGGTGTAAGTGTGTGTCTGTGTTACTGGGTATCAGTGTATGTCTTTGTTACTTGGGGTCAGTGTATGTCTTTGTTACTTGGTGTAAGTGTGTGTCTGTGTTACTGGGTATCAGTGAATGTCTTTGTTACTTGGTGTCAGTGTATGTATTTGTTACTTGGTGTAAGTGTATGTCTTTGTTACTTGGTGTCAGTGCATGTCTTTGTTACTTGGTGTAAGTGTATGTCTGTTTTACTTGGTGTCAGTATATGTCTTTTTTACTTGGTGTAAGTGTATGTCTTTGTTACTTGTTGTCAGTGTATGTTTGTGTTACTTGGTGTAAGTGTATGTCTTTGTTACTTGGTGTCAGTGTATGTTTTTGTTACTTGGTGTAAGTGTATGTCTTTGTTACTTGGTGTCAGTGCATGTCTTTGTTACTTGGTGTAAGTGTATGTCTGTGTTACTTGGTGCCAGTATATGTCTTATTTACTTGGTGTAAGTGTATGTCTTTGTTACTTGGTGTCAGTGTATGTGTGTGTTACTTGGTGTAAGTGTGTTTCTGTGTTACTGGGTATCAGTGTATGTCTTTGTTAATTGGTGTCAGTGTATGTCTTTGTTACTTCGTGTATGTGTGTGTCTGTGTTACTGGGTGTCAGTGTATCCCTTTGTTACTTGGTGTCAGTGTATGTCTTTGTTACTTGGTGTAAGTTTGTGTCTGTGTTACTGGGTATCAGTTTCTGTCTTTGTTACTTGGAGTAAGTGTGTGTCTGTGTTACTGGGTGTCAGTGTAGGTCTTTGTTACTTGGTGTCAGTGTATATCAGTGTACTTGGAGTAAGTGTGTGTCTTTGTTACTTGTTGTCAGTGTATGTTTGTGTTACTTGGTGTAAGTGTATGTCTTTGTTACTTGGTGTCAGTGTATGTTTTTGTTACTTGGTGTAAGTGTATGTCTTTGTTACTTGGTGTCAGTGCATGTCTTTGTTACTTGGTGTAAGTGTATGTCTGTGTTACTTGGTGTCAGTGTAAGTCTTCTTTACTTGGTGTAAGTGTATGTCTTTGTTACTTCGTGTAAGTGTGTGGCTGTGTTACTGGGTATCAGTGTATGTCTTTGTTACTTGGTGTCAGTGTGTGTCTTTGTTACTGGGTGTCAGTGCATGTCTTTGTTACTGTGTGTCAGTGTATGTCTTTGTTACTTGGTGTAGGTGTGTGTCTGTGTAACTGAGTATCAGTGTAAGTCTTTGTTACTTGGTGTAAGTGTGTGTCTGTGTTACTGGGTATCAGTTTCTGTCTTTGTTATTTGGTGCAAGTGTGTGTCTGTGTTACTGGGTGTCAGTGTATGTCTTTGTTACTTGGTGTCAGTGTATGTCAGTGTACTTGGTGTAAGTGTGTGTCTTTGTTACTTGTTGTCAGTGTATGTTTGTGTTACTTGGTGTAAGTGTATGTCTTTGTTACTTGGAGTAAGTGTGTGTCTGTGTTACTGGGTATCAGTTTCTGTCTTTGTTACTTGGAGTAAGTGTGTGTCTGTGTTACTGGGTGTCAGTGTATGTCTTTGTTACTTGGTGTCAGTGTATGTCAGTGTACTTGGTGTAAGTGTGTGTCTTTGTTACTTGTTGTCAGTGTATGTTTGTGTTACTTGGTGTAAGTGTATGTCTTTGTTACTTGGTGTCAGTGTATGTTTTTGTTACTTGGTGTAAGTGTATGTCTTTGTTACTTGGTGTCAGTGCATGTCTTTGTTACTTGGTGTAAGTGTATGTCTGTGTTACTTGGTGTCAGTATATGTCTTTTTTACTTGGTGTAAGTGTATGTCTTTGTTAGTTGGTGTCAGTGTATGTGTGTGTTACTTGGTGTAAGTGTGTGTCTGTGTTACTGGGTATCAGTGTATGTCTTTGTTAATTGGTGTCAGTGTATGTCTTTGTTACTTCGTGTAAGTGTGTGTCTGTGTTACTGGGTATCAGTTTCTGTCTTTGTTACTTGGAGTAAGTGTGTGTCTGTGTTACTGGGTGTCAGTGTATGTCTTTGTTACTTGGTGTCAGTGTATGTCAGTGTACTTGGAGTAAGTGTGTGTCTTTGTTACTTGTTGTCAGTGTATGTTTGTGTTACTTGGTGTAAGTGTATGTCTTTGTTACTTGGTGTCAGTGTATGTTTTTGTTAATTGGTGTAAGTGTATGTCTTTGTTACTTGGTGTCAGTGCATGT
Organism: Heterodontus francisci; assembly: GCF_036365525.1. Lineage (NCBI taxonomy): Eukaryota > Metazoa > Chordata > Chondrichthyes > Heterodontiformes > Heterodontidae > Heterodontus > Heterodontus francisci. Next base: position 4,447,178 of record NW_027140330.1, read on the forward strand.
CTTTGTTACTTGGTGTAAGTGTATGTCTGTGTTACTTGGTGTCAGTGTAAGTCTTCTTTACTTGGTGTAAGTGTATGTCTTTGTTACTTCGTGTAAGTGTGTGGCTGTGTTACTGGGTATCAGTGTATGTCTTTGTTACTTGGTGTCAGTGTATGTCTTTGTTACTGGGTGTCAGTGCATGTCTTTGTTACTGTGTGTCAGTGTATGTCTTTGTTACTTGGTGTAGGCGTGTGTCTGTGTAACTGAGTATCAGTGTAAGTCTTTGTTACTTGGTGTAAGTGTGTGTCTGTGTTACTGGGTATCAGTTTCTGTCTTTGTTATTTGGTGCAAGTGTGTGTCTGTGTTACTGGGTGTCAGTGTATGTGTTTGTTACTTGGTGTCAGTGTTTGTCTGTGTACTTGGTGCAAGTGTGTGTCTTTGTTACTTGGTGTCAGTGCATGTTTGTGTTACTTGGTGTAAGTGTATGTCTTTGTTACTTGGTGTCAGTGTATGTTTTTGTTACTTGTTGTAAGTGTATGTCTTTGTTACTTGGTGTCAGTGTGTGTCTGTGTTACTTGGTGTCAGTGTATGTCTTTGTTACTTGGTGTCCGTGTGTGTCTGTGTTACTGGGTGTCAATGTACGTCTTTGTTACTGGGTGTCAGTGCATGCCCTTGTAACTTGGTGTCAGTGTAAGTCTTTGTTACTTGGTGTAAGTGTGTGTCTGTGTAACTGAGTATCAGTGTATGTCTTTGTTACTTGGTGTAAGTGTGTGTCTGTGTTACTGGGTATCAGTGTATGTCTTTGTTACTTGGGGTCAGTGTATGTCTTTGTTACTTGGTGTAAGTGTGTGTCTGTGTTACTGGGTGTCAGTGTATGTCTTTGTTACTTGGTGTCAGTGTATGTCAGTGTACTTGGTGTAAGTGTGTGTCTTTGTTACTTGTTGTCAGTGTATGTTTGTGTTGCTTGGTGTAAGTGTATGTCTTTGTTACTTGGTGTCAGTGTATGTTTTTGTTACTTGGTGTAAGTGTATGTCTTTGCTACTTGGTGTCAGTGCATGTCTTTGTTACTTGGTGTAAGTGTATGTCTGTGTTACTTGGTGTCAGTATATGTCTTTTTTACTTGGTGTAATTGTTTGTCTTTGTTACTTGGTGTCAGTGTATGTGTGTGTTACTTGGTGTCAGTGTGTGTCTGTGTTACTGGGTATCAGTGTATGTCTTTGTTAATTGGTGTCAGTGTATGTCTTTGTTACTTCGTGTAAGTGTGTGTCTGTGTTACTGGGTGTCAGTGTATGCCTTTGTTACTTGGTGTCAGTGTATGTCTTTGTTACTTGGTGTAAGTTTGTGTCTGTGTTACTGGGTATCAGTTTCTGTCTTTGTTACTTGGAGTAAGTGTGTGTCTGTGTTACTGGGTGTCAGTGTATGTCTTTGTTACTTGGTGTCAGTGTATGTCAGTGTACTTGGTGTAAGTGTGTGTCTTTGTTACTTGTTGTCAGTGTATGTTTGTGTTACTTGGTGTAAGTTTATGTCTTTGTTACTTGGTGTCAGTGTATGTTTTTGTTACTTGGTGTAAGTGTATGTCTTTGTTACTTGGTGTCAGTGCATGTCTTTGTTACTTGGTGTAAGTGTATGTCTGTGTTACTTGGTGTCAGTGTAAGTCTTCTTTACTTGGTGTAAGTGTATGTCTTTGTTACTTGGTGTCAGTGTATGTGTTTGTTACTTGGTGTAAGTGTGTGTCTGTGTTACTGGGTATCAGTGTATGTCTTTGTTAATTGGTGTCAGTGTATGTCTTTGTTACTTGGTGTCAGTGTGTGTCTTTGTTACTGGGTGTCAGTGCATGTCTTTGTTACTGTGTGTCAGTGTATGTCTTTGTTACTTGGTGTAAGTGTATGTCTTTGTTACTTGGTGAAAGTGTGTGTCTGTGTTACTGGGTATCAGTGTATGTCTTTGTTACTTGGTGTCAGTGTATGTCTGTGTTACTTGGTTTAAGTGTGTGTCTGTGTAACTGAGTATGAGTGTATGTCTCTGTTACTTGGTGTAAGTGTGTGTCTGTGTTACAGGGTGTCAGTGTGTGTCTTTGTTACTTGCTGTCAGTGTACGTCTTTGTTACTTGGTGTAAGTGTATGTCTTTGTTGCTTGGCGTCAGTGTATGCCTTTGTTACTTGCTGTAGGTGTGTGTCTGTGTAACTGAGTATCAGTGTATGTCTTTGTTACTTGGAGTAAGTGTGTGTCTGTGTTACTGGGTATCAGTTTCTGTCTTTGTTACTTGGAGTAAGTGTGTGTCTGTGTTACTGGGTGTCAGTGTATGTCTTTGTTACTTGGTGTCAGTGTATGTCAGTGTACTTGGTGTAAGTGTGTGTCTTTGTTACTTGGTGTCAGTATATGTCTTTTTTACTTGGTGTAAGTGTATGTCTTTGTTACTTGGTGTCAGTGTATGTGTGTGTTACTTGGTGTAAGTGTGTGTCTGTGTTACTGGGTATCAGTGTATGTCTTTGTTAATTGGTGTCAGTGTATGTCTTTGTTACTTCGTGTAAGTGTGTGTCTGTGTTACTGGGTGTCAGTGTATGCCTTTGTTACTTGGTGTCAGTGTATGTCTTTGTTACTTGGTGTAAGTTTGTGTCTGTGTTACTGGGTATCAGTTTCTGTCTTTGTTACTTGGAGTAAGTGTGTGTCGTGTTACTGGGTGTCAGTGTATGTCTTTGTTACTTGGTGTCAGTGTATGTCAGTGTACTTGGTGTAAGTGTGTGTCTTTGTTACTTGTTGTCAGTGTATGTTTGTGTTACTTGGTGTAAGTGTATGTCTTTGTTACTTGGTGTCAGTGTATGTTTTTGTTACTTGGTGTAAGTGTATGTCTTTGTTACTTGGTGTCAGTGCATGTCTTTGTTACTTGGTGTAATTGTATGTCTGTGTTACTTGGTGTCAGTGTAAGTCTTCTTTACTTGGTATAAGTGTATGTCTTTGTTACTTGGTGTCAGTGTATGTGTTTGTTACTTTGTGTAAGTGTGTGTCTGTGTTACTGGGTATCAGTGTATGTCTTTGTTAATTGGTGTCAGTGTATGTCTTTGTTACTTCGTGTAAGTGTGTGGCTGTGTTACTGGGTATCAGTGTATGTCTTTGTTACTTGGTGTCTGTGTGTGTCTTTGTTACTGTGTGTCAGTGCATGTCTTTGTTACTGTGTGTCAGTGTATGTCTTTGTTACTTGGTGTAAGTGTATGTCTTTGTTACTTGGTGTAAGTGTGTGTCTGTGTTACTGGGTATCAGTGCATGTCTTTGTTACTTGGTGTCAGTGTATGTCTTTGTTACTGGGTGTCAGTGTATGTTTTTGTTCATGGGTTTCAGTGTACTTCCTTGTTACTTGGTGTCCGTGTGTGTCTTTGTTACTTGGTGTAGGTGTGTGGCTGTGTAACTGAGTATCAGTGTAAGTCTTTATTACTTGGTGTAAGTGTGTGTCTGTGTTACTGGGTATCAGTTTCTGTCTTTGTTATTTGGTGTAAGTGTGTGTCTGTGTTACTGGGTGTCAGTGTGTGTCTTTGTTACTTGCTGTCAGTGTACGTCTTTGTTACTTGGTGTAAGTGTATGTCTTTGTTGCTTGGCGTCAGTGTATGCCTTTGTTACTTGGTGTAGGTGTGTGTCTGTGTAACTGAGTATCAGTGTATGTCTTTGTTACTTGGAGTAAGTGTGTGTCTGTGTTACTGGGTATCAGTTTCTGTCTTTGTTACTTGGAGTAAGTGTGTGTCTGTGTTACTGGGTGTCAGTGTATGTCTTTGTTACTTGGTGTCAGTGTATGTCAGTGTACTTGGTGTAAGTGTGTGTCTTTGTTACTTGTTGTCAGTGTATGTTTGTGTTACTTGGTGTAAGTGTATGTCTTTGTTACTTGGTGTCAGCGTATGTTTTTGTTACTTGGTGTAAGTGTATGTCTTTGTTACTTGGTGTCAGTGCATGTCTTTGTTACTTGGTGTAAGTGTATGTCTGTGTTACTTGGTGTCAGTATATGTCTTTTTTACTTGGTGTAAGTGTATGTCTTTGTTACTTGGTGTCAGTGTATGTGTGTGTTACTTGGTGTAAGTGTGTGTCTGTGTTACTGGGTATCAGTGTATGTCTTTGTTAATTGGTGTCAGTGTATGTCTTTGTTACTTCGTGTAAGTGTGTGTCTGTGTTACTGGGTGTCAGTGTATGCCTTTGTTACTTGGTGTCAGTGTATGTCTTTGTTACTTGGTGTAAGTTTGTGTCTGTGTTACTGGGTATCAGTTTCTGTCTTTGTTACTTGGAGTAAGTGTGTGTCGTGTTACTGGGTGTCAGTGTATGTCTTTGTTACTTGGTGTCAGTGTATGTCAGTGTACTTGGTGTAAGTGTGTGTCTTTGTTACTTGTTGTCAGTGTATGTTTGTGTTACTTGGTGTAAGTGTATGTCTTTGTTACTTGGTGTCAGTGTATGTTTTTGTTACTTGGTGTAAGTGTATGTCTTTGTTACTTGGTGTCAGTGCATGTCTTTGTTATTTGGTGTAATTGTATGTCTGTGTTACTTGGTGTCAGTGTAAGTCTTCTTTACTTGGTGTAAGTGTATGTCTTTGTTACTTGGTGTCAGTGTATGTGTTTGTTACTTGGTGTAAGTGTGTGTCTGTGTTACTGGGTATCAGTGTATGTCTTTGTTAATTGGTGTCAGTGTATGTCTTTGTTACTTCGTGTAAGTGTGTGGCTGTGTTACTGGGTATCAGTGTATGTCTTTGTTACTTGGTGTCTGTGTGTGTCTTTGTTACTGGGTGTCAGTGCATGTCTTTGTTACTGTGTGTCAGTGTATGTCTTTGTTACTTGGTGTAAGTGTATGTCTTTGTTACTTGGTGTAAGTGTGTGTCTGTGTTACTGGGTATCAGTGCATGTCTTTGTTACTTGGTGTCAGTGTATGTCTTTGTTACTGGGTGTCAGTGTATGTTTTTGTTCATGGGTTTCAGTGTACTTCCTTGTTACTTGGTGTCCGTGTGTGTCTTTGTTACTTGGTGTAGGTGTGTGTCTGTGTAACTGAGTATCAGTGTAAGTCTTCATTACTTGGTGTAAGTGTGTGTCTGTGTTACTGGGTATCAGTTTCTGTCTTTGTTATTTGGTGCAAGTGTGTGTCTGTGTTACTGGGTGTCAGTGTATGTGTTTGTTACTTGGTGTCAGTGTTTGTCTGTGTAATTGGTGCAAGTGTGTGTCTTTGTTACTTGGTGTCAGTGTATGTTTTTGTTACTTGGTGTCAGTGTGTGTCTGTGTTACTTGGTGTCAGTGTATGTCTTTGTTACTTGGTGTCCGTGTGTGTCTGTGTTACTGGGTGTCAATGTACGTCTTTGTTACTGGGTGTCAGTGCATGCCCTTGTAACTTGGTGTCAGTGTATGTCTTTGTTACTTGGTGTAAGTGTGTGTCTGTGTAACTGAGTATCAGTGTATGTCTTTGTTACTTGGTGTAAGTGTGTGTCTGTGTTACTGGGTATCAGTGTATGTCTTTGTTACTTGGGGTCAGTGTATGTCTTTGTTACTTGGTGTAAGTGTGTGTCTGTGTTACTGGGTGTCAGTGTATGTCATTGTTACTTGGTGTCAGTGTATGTCAGTGTACTTGGTGTAAGTGTGTGTCTTTGTTACTTGTTGTCAGTGTATGTTTGTGTTACTTGGTGTAAGTGTATGTCTTTGTTACTTGGTGTCAGTGTATGTTTTTGTTACTTGGTGTAAGTGTATGTCTTTGCTACTTGGTGTCAGTGCATGTCTTTGTTACTTGGTGTAAGTGTATGTCTGTGTTACTTGGTGTCAGTATATGTCTTTTTTACTTGGTGTAAGTGTATGTCTTTGTTACTTGGTGTCAGTGTATGTGTGTGTTACTTGGTGTAAGTGTGTGTCTGTGTTACTGGGTATCAGTGTATGTCTTTGTTAATTGGTGTCAGTGTATGTCTTTGTTACTTCGTGTAAGTGTGTGTCTGTGTTACTGGGTGTCAGTGTATGCCTTTGTTACTTGGTGTCAGTGTATGTCTTTGTTACTTGGTGTAAGTTTGTGTCTGTGTTACTGGGTATCAGTTTCTGTCTTTGTTACTTGGAGTAAGTGTGTGTCTGTGTTACTGGGTGTCAGTGTATGTCTTTGTTACTTGGTGTCAGTGTATGTCAGTGTACTTGGTGTAAGTGTGTGTCTTTGTTACTTGTTGTCAGTGTATGTTTGTGTTACTTGGTGTAAGTGTATGTCTTTGTTACTTGGTGTCAGTGTATGTTTTTGTTACTTGGTGTAAGTGTATGTCTTTGTTACTTGGTGTCAGTGCATGTCTTTGTTACTTGGTGTAAGTGTATGTCTGTGTTACTTGGTGTCAGTGTAAGTCTTCTTTACTTGGTGTAAGTGTATGTCTTTGTTACTTGGTGTCAGTGTATGTGTTTGTTACTTGGTGTAAGTGTGTGTCTGTGTTACTGGGTATCAGTGTATGTCTTTGTTAATTGGTGTCAGTGTATGTCTTTGTTACTTCGTGTAAGTGTGTGGCTGTGTTACTGGGTATCAGTGTATGTCTTTGTTACTTGGTGTCAGTGTGTGTCTTTGTTACTGGGTGTCAGTGCATGTCTTTGTTACTTGGTGTCAGTGTATGTCTTTGTTACTGGGTGTCAGTGTATGTTTTTGTTAATGGGTTTCAGTGTACTTCTTTGTTACTTGGTGTCCGTGTGTTTCTTTGTTACTTGGTGTAGGTGTGTGTCTGTGTAACCGAGTATCAGTGTAAGTCTTTGTTACTTGGTGTAAGTGTGTGTCTGTGTTACTGGGTATCAGTTTCTGTCTTTGTTGTTTGGTGTAAGTGTGTGTCTGTGTTACTGGGTGTCAGTGTATGTGTTTGTTACTTGGTGTCAGTGTATGTCTGTGTACTTGGTGCAAGTGAGTGTCTTTGTTACTTGGTGTCAGTGCATGTTTGTGTTACTTGGTGTAAGTGTATGTCTTTGTTACTTGGTGTCAGTGTATGTTTTTGTTACTTGTTGTAAGTGTATGTCTTTGTTACTTGGTGTCAGTGTGTGTCTGTGTTACTTGGTGTCAGTGTATGTCTTTGTTACTTGGTGTCCGTGTGTGTCTGTGTTACTGGGTGTCAATGTACGTCTTTGTTACTGGGTGTCAGTGCATGCCCTTGTAACTTGGTGTCAGTGTATGTCTTTGTGACTTGGTGTAAGTGTGTGTCTGTGTAACTGAGTATCAGTGTATGTCTTTGTTACTTGGTGTAAGTGTTTGTCTGTGTTACTGGGTATCAGTGTATGTCTTTGTTACTTGGGGTCAGTGTATGTCTTTGTTACTTGGTGTAAGTGTGTGTCTGTGTTACTGGGTATCAGTGAATGTCTTTGTTACTTGGTGTCAGTGAATGTCCTTGTTACTTGGTGCAAGTGTGTGTCTTTGTTACTGGGTATCAGTGTATGTCTTTGTTACTTGGTGTCATTGTGTGCCTTTGTTACTTGGTGTCATCGTGTGTCTTTGTTACTGGGTGTCAGTGTATGTCTTTGTGACTTGGTGTAAGTGTGTGTATGTGTTACTGGGTATCAGTGTCTGTCATTTTACTTGGTGTAGGTGTGTGTCTGTGTTACTGAGTATGAGTGTATGTCTTTGTTACTTGGTATAAGTGTGTGTCTGTGTTACTGGGTGTCAGTGTATGTCTTTGTTACTTGGTGTCAGTGTATGTCTGTGTCCTTGGTGTAAGTGTGAGTCTTTGTTACTTGCTGTCAGTGTACGTCTTTGTTACTTGGTGTAAGTGTATGTCTTTGTTACTTGGCGTCTGTGTTTTCCTTTGTTACTTGGTGTAAGTGTATGTCTTTGTTACTTGGTGTCAGTGTATGTTTTTGTTACTTGTTGTAAGTGTATGTATTTGTTACTTGGTGTCAGTGTGTGTCTGTGTTACTTGGTGTCAGTGTATGTCTTTGTTACTTGGTGTCCGTGTGTGTCTGTGTTACTGGGTGTCAATGTATGTCTTTGTTACTGGGTGTCAGTGCATGCCCTTGTAACTTGGTGTCAGTGTATGTCTTTGTTACTTGGTGTAAGTGTGTGTCTGTGTAACTGAGTATCAGTGTATGTCTTTGTTACTTGGTGTAAGTGTGTGTCTGTGTTACTGGGTATCAGTGTATGTCTTTGTTACTTGGGGTCAGTGTATGTCTTTGTTACTTGGTGTAAGTGTGTGTCTGTGTTACTGGGTATCACTGAATGTCTTTTTTACTTGGTGTCAGTGAATGTCCTTGTTACTTGGTGCAAGTGTGTGTCTTTGTTACTGGGTATCAGTGTATGTCTTTGTTACTTGGTGTCATTGTGTGCCTTTGTTACTTGGTGTCATCGTGTGTCTTTGTTACTGGGTGTCAGTGTATGTCTTTGTGACTTGTTGTAAGTGTGTGTATGTGTTACTGGGTATCAGTGTCTGTCATTTTACTTGGTGTAGGTGTGTGTCTGTGTTACTGGGTATTAGTGTATGTCTTTGTTACTTGGTGTCAGTGTATGTCTGTGTTACTTGGTGTAAGTGTGTGTCTGTGTTACTGAGTATGAGTGTATGTCTTTGTTACTTGCTATAAGTGTGTGTCTGTGTTACTGGGTGTCAGTGTATGTTTTGTTACTTGGTGTCAGTGTATGTCTGTGTACTTGGTGTAAGTGTGAGTCTTTGTTACTTGCTGTCAGTGTACGTCTTTGTTACTTGGTGTAAGTGTATGTCTTTGTTACGTGGCGTCTGTGTTTGCCTTTGTTACTTGGTGTAAGTGTGTGTCTGTGTTACTGGGTGTCAGTGTATGTCTTTGTTACTGGGAGTCAGTGTATGCCTTTGTTACTTGGTGTCAGTGTATGTCTTTGTTACTTGGTGTAGGTGTGTGTCTGTGTAACTGAGTATCAGTGTATGTCTTTGTTACTTGGAGTAACTGTGTGTCTGTGTTACTGGGTATCAGTTTCTGTCTTTGTTACTTGGAGTAAGTGTGTGTCTGTGTTACTGGGTGTCAGTGTATGTCTTTGTTACTTGGTGTCAGTGTATGTCAGTGCACTTGGTGTAAGTGTGTGTCTTTGTTACTTGTTGTCAGTGTATGTTTGTGTTACTTGGTGTAAGTGTATGTCTTTGTTACCTGGTGTCAGTGTATGTTTTTGTTACTTGGTGTAAGTGTATGTCTTTGTTACTTGGAGTCAGTGCATGTATTTGTTACTTGGTGTAAGTGTATGTCTGTGTTACTTGGTGTCAGTGTATGTCTTTTTTACTTGGTGTAAGTGTATGTCTTTGTTACTTGGTGTCAGTGTATGTGTTTGTTACTTGGTGTAAGTGTGTGTCTGTGTTACTGGGTAGCAGTGTATGTCTTTGTTAATTGGTGTCAGTGTATGTCTTTGTTACTTCGTGTAAGTGTGTGTCTGTGTTACTGTGTGTCAATGTACGTCTTTGTTACTGGGTGTCAGTGCATGCCCTTGTAACTTGGTGTCAGTGTATGTCTTTGTTACTTGGTGTAAGTGTGTGTCTGTGTTACTGGGTATCATTGTATGTCTTTGTTAATTGGTGTCAGTGTATGTCTTTGTTACTTCGTGTAAGTGTGTGGCTGTGTTACTGGGTATCAGTGTATGTCTTTGTTACTTGGTGTCTGTGTGTGTCTTTGTTACTGGGTGTCAGTGCATGTCTTTGTTACTGTGTGTCAGTGTATGTCTTTGTTACTTGGTGTAAGTGTATGTCTTTGTTACTTGGTGTAAGTGTGTGTCTGTGTTACTGGGTATCAGTGCATGTCTTTGTTACTTGGTGTCAGTGTATGTCTTTGTTACTGGGTGTCAGTGTATGTTTTTGTTCATGGGTTTCAGTGTACTTCCTTGTTACTTGGTGTCCGTGTGTGTCTTTGTTACTTGGTGTAGGTGTGTGTCTGTGTAACTGAGTATCAGTGTAAGTCTTTATTACTTGGTGTAAGTGTGTGTCTGTGTTACTGGGTATCAGTTTCTGTCTTTGTTATTTGGTGCAAGTGTATGTCTGTGTTACTGGGTGTCAGTGTATGTGTTTGTTACTTGGTGTCAGTGTTTGTCTGTGTAATTGGTGCAAGTGTGTGTCTTTGTTACTTGGTGTCAGTGTATGTTTTTGTTACTTGGTGTCAGTGTGTGTCTGTGTTACTTGGTGTCAGTGTATGTCTTTGTTACTTGGTGTCCGTGTGTGTCTGTGTTACTGGGTGTCAATGTACGTCTTTGTTACTGGGTGTCAGTGCAATCCCTTGTAACTTGGTGTCAGTGTATGTCTTTGTTACTTGGTGTAAGTGTGTGTCTGTGTAACTGAGTATCAGTGTATGTCTTTGTTACTTGGTGTAAGTGTGTGTCTGTGTTACTGGGTATCAGTGTATGTCTTTGTTACTTGGGGTCAGTGTATGTCTTTGTTACTTGGTGTAAGTGTGTGTCTGTGTTACTGGGTGTCAGTGTATGTCTTTGTTACTTGGTGTCAGTGTATGTCAGTGTACTTGGTGTAAGTGTGTGTCTTTGTTACTTGTTGTCAGTGTATGTTTGTGTTACTTGGTGTAAGTGTATGTCTTTGTTACTTGGTGTCAGTGTATGTTTTTGTTACTTGGTGTAAGTGTATGTCTTTGCTACTTGGTGTCAGTGCATGTCTTTGTTACTTGGTGTAAGTGTATGTCTGTGTTACTTGGTGTCAGTATATGTCTTTTTTACTTGGTGTAAGTGTATGTCTTTGTTACTTGGTGTCAGTGTATGTGTGTGTTACTTGGTGTAAGTGTGTGTCTGTGTTACTGGGTATCAGTGTATGTCTTTGTTAATTGGTGTCAGTGTATGTCTTTGTTACTTCGTGTAAGTGTGTGTCTGTGTTACTGGGTGTCAGTGTATGCCTTTGTTACTTGGTGTCAGTGTATGTCTTTGTTACTTGGTGTAAGTTTGTGTCTGTGTTACTGGGTATCAGTTTCTGTCTTTGTTACTTGGAGTAAGTGTGTGTCTGTGTTACTGGGTGTCAGTGTATGTCTTTGTTACTTGGTGTCAGTGTATGTCAGTGTACTTGGTGTAAGTGTGTGTCTTTGTTACTTGTTGTCAGTGTATGTTTGTGTTACTTGGTGTAAGTGTATGTCTTTGTTACTTGGTGTCAGTGTATGTTTTTGTTACTTGGTGTAAGTGTATGTCTTTGTTACTTGGTGTCAGTGCATGTCTTTGTTACTTGGTGTAAGTGTATGTCTGTGTTACTTGGTGTCAGTGTAAGTCTCCTTTACTTGGTGTAAGTGTATGTCTTTGTTACTTGGTGTCAGTGTATGTGTCTGTTACTTGGTGTAAGTGTGTGTCTGTGTTACTGGGTATCAGTGTATGTCTTTGTTAATTGGTGTCAGTGTATGTCTTTGTTACTTCGTGTAAGTGTGTGGCTGTGTTACTGGGTATCAGTGTATGTCTTTGTTACTTGGTGTCAGTGTGTGTCTTTGTTACTGGGTGTCAGTGCATGTCTTTGTTACTGTGTGTCAGTGTATGTCTTTGTTACTTGGTGTAAGTGTATGTCTTTGTTACTTGGTGTAAGTGTGTGTCTGTGTTACTGGGTATCAGTGCATGTCTTTGTTACTTGGTGTCAGTGTATGTCTTTGTTACTGGGTGTCAGTGTATGTTTTTGTTAATGGGTTTCAGTGTACTTCTTTGTTACTTGGTGTCCGTGTGTTTCTTTGTTACTTGGTGTAGGTGTGTGTCTGTGTAACCGAGTATCAGTGTAAGTCTTTGTTACTTGGTGTAAGTGTGTGTCTGTGTTACTGGGTATCAGTTTCTGTCTTTGTTGTTTGGTGTAAGTGTGTGTCTGTGTTACTGGGTGTCAGTGTATGTGTTTGTTACTTGGTGTCAGTGTATGTCTGTGCACTTGGTGCAAGTGAGTGTCTTTGTTACTTGGTGTCAGTGCATGTTTGTGTTACTTGGTGTAAGTGTATGTCTTTGTTACTTGGTGTCAGTGTATGTTTTTGTTACTTGTTGTAAGTGTATGTCTTTGTTACTTGGTGTCAGTGTGTGTCTGTGTTACTTGGTGTCAGTGTATGTCTTTGTTACTTGGTGTCCGTGTGTGTCTGTGTTACTGGGTGTCAATGTACGTCTTTGTTACTGGGTGTCAGTGCATGCCCTTGTAACTTGGTGTCAGTGTATGTCTTTGTGACTTGGTGTAAGTGTGTGTCTGTGTAACTGAGTATCAGTGTATGTCTTTGTTACTTGGTGTAAGTGTGTGTCTGTGTTACTGGGTATCAGTGTATGTCTTTGTTACTTGGGGTCAGTGTATGTCTTTGTTACTTGGTGTAAGTGTGTGTCTGTGTTACTGGGTATCAGTGAATGTCTTTGTTACTTGGTGTCAGTGAATGTCCTTGTTACTTGGTGCAAGTGTGTGTCTTTATTACTGGGTATCAGTGTATGTCTTTGTTACTTGGTGTCATTGTGTGCCTTTGTTACTTGGTGTCATCGTGTGTCTTTGTTACTGGGTGTCAGTGTATGTCTTTGTGACTTGGTGTAAGTGTGTGTATGTGTTACTGGGTATCAGTGTCTGTCATTTTACTTGGTGTAGGTGTGTGTCTGTGTTACTGGGTATCAGTGTATGTCTTTGTTACTTGGTGTCAGTGTATGTCTGTGTTACTTGGTTTAAGTGTGTGTCTGTGTTACTGAGTATGAGTGTATGTCTTTGTTACTTGCTATAAGTGTGTGTCTGTGTTACTGGGTGTCAGTGTATGTCTTTGTTACTTGGTGTCAGTGTATGTCTGTGTCCTTGGTGTAAGTGTGAGTCTTTGTTACTTGCTGTCAGTGTACGTCTTTGTTACTTGGTGTAAGTGTATGTCTTTGTTACTTGGCGTCTGTGTTTTCCTTTGTTACTTGGTGTAAGTGTATGTCTTTGTTACTTGGTGTCAGTGTATGTTTTTGTTACTTGTTGTAAGTGTATGTCTTTGTTACTTGGTGTCAGTGTGTGTCTGTGTTACTTGGTGTCAGTGTATGTCTTTGTTACTTGGTGTCCGTGTGTGTCTGTGTTACTGGGTGTCAATGTATGTCTTTGTTACTGGGTGTCAGTGCATGCCCTTGTAACTTGGTGTCAGTGTATGTCTTTGTTACTTGGTGTAAGTGTGTGTCTGTGTAACTGAGTATCAGTGTAAGTCTTTATTACTTGGTGTAAGTGTGTGTCTGTGTTACTGGGTATCAGTTTCTGTCTTTGTTATTTGGTGCAAGTGTATGTCTGTGTTACTGGGTGTCAGTGTATGTGTTTGTTACTTGGTGTCAGTGTTTGTCTGTGTAATTGGTGCAAGTGTGTGTCTTTGTTACTTGGTGTCAGTGTATGTTTTTGTTACTTGGTGTCAGTGTGTGTCTGTGTTACTTGGTGTCAGTGTATGTCTTTGTTACTTGGTGTCCGTGTGTGTCTGTGTTACTGGGTGTCAATGTACGTCTTTGTTACTGGGTGTCAGTGCAATCCCTTGTAACTTGGTGTCAGTGTATGTCTTTGTTACTTGGTGTAAGTGTGTGTCTGTGTAACTGAGTATCAGTGTATGTCTTTGTTACTTGGTGTAAGTGTGTGTCTGTGTTACTGGGTATCAGTGTATGTCTTTGTTACTTGGGGTCAGTGTATGTCTTTGTTACTTGGTGTAAGTGTGTGTCTGTGTTACTGGGTGTCAGTGTATGTCTTTGTTACTTGGTGTCAGTGTATGTCAGTGTACTTGGTGTAAGTGTGTGTCTTTGTTACTTGTTGTCAGTGTATGTTTGTGTTACTTGGTGTAAGTGTATGTCTTTGTTACTTGGTGTCAGTGTATGTTTTTGTTACTTGGTGTAAGTGTATGTCTTTGCTACTTGGTGTCAGTGCATGTCTTTGTTACTTGGTGTAAGTGTATGTCTGTGTTACTTGGTGTCAGTATATGTCTTTTTTACTTGGTGTAAGTGTATGTCTTTGTTACTTGGTGTCAGTGTATGTGTGTGTTACTTGGTGTAAGTGTGTGTCTGTGTTACTGGGTATCAGTGTATGTCTTTGTTAATTGGTGTCAGTGTATGTCTTTGTTACTTCGTGTAAGTGTGTGTCTGTGTTACTGGGTGTCAGTGTATGCCTTTGTTACTTGGTGTCAGTGTATGTCTTTGTTACTTGGTGTAAGTTTGTGTCTGTGTTACTGGGTATCAGTTTCTGTCTTTGTTACTTGGAGTAAGTGTGTGTCTGTGTTACTGGGTGTCAGTGTATGTCTTTGTTACTTGGTGTCAGTGTATGTCAGTGTACTTGGTGTAAGTGTGTGTCTTTGTTACTTGTTGTCAGTGTATGTTTGTGTTACTTGGTGTAAGTGTATGTCTTTGTTACTTGGTGTCAGTGTATGTTTTTGTTACTTGGTGTAAGTGTATGTCTTTGTTACTTGGTGTCAGTGCATGTCTTTGTTACTTGGTGTAAGTGTATGTCTGTGTTACTTGGTGTCAGTGTAAGTCTCCTTTACTTGGTGTAAGTGTATGTCTTTGTTACTTGGTGTCAGTGTATGTGTCTGTTACTTGGTGTAAGTGTGTGTCTGTGTTACTGGGTATCAGTGTATGTCTTTGTTAATTGGTGTCAGTGTATGTCTTTGTTACTTCGTGTAAGTGTGTGGCTGTGTTACTGGGTATCAGTGTATGTCTTTGTTACTTGGTGTCAGTGTGTGTCTTTGTTACTGGGTGTCAGTGCATGTCTTTGTTACTGTGTGTCAGTGTATGTCTTTGTTACTTGGTGTAAGTGTATGTCTTTGTTACTTGGTGTAAGTGTGTGTCTGTGTTACTGGGTATCAGTGCATGTCTTTGTTACTTGGTGTCAGTGTATGTCTTTGTTACTGGGTGTCAGTGTATGTTTTTGTTAATGGGTTTCAGTGTACTTCTTTGTTACTTGGTGTCCGTGTGTTTCTTTGTTACTTGGTGTAGGTGTGTGTCTGTGTAACCGAGTATCAGTGTAAGTCTTTGTTACTTGGTGTAAGTGTGTGTCTGTGTTACTGGGTATCAGTTTCTGTCTTTGTTGTTTGGTGTAAGTGTGTGTCTGTGTTACTGGGTGTCAGTGTATGTGTTTGTTACTTGGTGTCAGTGTATGTCTGTGCACTTGGTGCAAGTGAGTGTCTTTGTTACTTGGTGTCAGTGCATGTTTGTGTTACTTGGTGTAAGTGTATGTCTTTGTTACTTGGTGTCAGTGTATGTTTTTGTTACTTGTTGTAAGTGTATGTCTTTGTTACTTGGTGTCAGTGTGTGTCTGTGTTACTTGGTGTCAGTGTATGTCTTTGTTACTTGGTGTCCGTGTGTGTCTGTGTTACTGGGTGTCAATGTACGTCTTTGTTACTGGGTGTCAGTGCATGCCCTTGTAACTTGGTGTCAGTGTATGTCTTTGTGACTTGGTGTAAGTGTGTGTCTGTGTAACTGAGTATCAGTGTATGTCTTTGTTACTTGGTGTAAGTGTGTGTCTGTGTTACTGGGTATCAGTGTATGTCTTTGTTACTTGGGGTCAGTGTATGTCTTTGTTACTTGGTGTAAGTGTGTGTCTGTGTTACTGGGTATCAGTGAATGTCTTTGTTACTTGGTGTCAGTGAATGTCCTTGTTACTTGGTGCAAGTGTGTGTCTTTATTACTGGGTATCAGTGTATGTCTTTGTTACTTGGTGTCATTGTGTGCCTTTGTTACTTGGTGTCATCGTGTGTCTTTGTTACTGGGTGTCAGTGTATGTCTTTGTGACTTGGTGTAAGTGTGTGTATGTGTTACTGGGTATCAGTGTCTGTCATTTTACTTGGTGTAGGTGTGTGTCTGTGTTACTGGGTATCAGTGTATGTCTTTGTTACTTGGTGTCAGTGTATGTCTGTGTTACTTGGTTTAAGTGTGTGTCTGTGTTACTGAGTATGAGTGTATGTCTTTGTTACTTGCTATAAGTGTGTGTCTGTGTTACTGGGTGTCAGTGTATGTCTTTGTTACTTGGTGTCAGTGTATGTCTGTGTCCTTGGTGTAAGTGTGAGTCTTTGTTACTTGCTGTCAGTGTACGTCTTTGTTACTTGGTGTAAGTGTATGTCTTTGTTACTTGGCGTCTGTGTTTTCCTTTGTTACTTGGTGTAAGTGTATGTCTTTGTTACTTGGTGTCAGTGTATGTTTTTGTTACTTGTTGTAAGTGTATGTCTTTGTTACTTGGTGTCAGTGTGTGTCTGTGTTACTTGGTGTCAGTGTATGTCTTTGTTACTTGGTGTCCGTGTGTGTCTGTGTTACTGGGTGTCAATGTATGTCTTTGTTACTGGGTGTCAGTGCATGCCCTTGTAACTTGGTGTCAGTGTATGTCTTTGTTACTTGGTGTAAGTGTGTGTCTGTGTAACTGAGTATCAGTGTATGTCTTTGTTACTTGGTGTAAGTGTGTGTCTGTGTTACTGGGTATCAGTGTATGTCTTTGTTACTTGGGGTCAGTGTATGTCTTTGTTACTTGGTGTAAGTGTGTGTCTGTGTTACTGGGTATCACTGAATGTCTTTTTTACTTGGTGTCAGTGAATGTCCTTGTTACTTGGTGCAAGTGTGTGTCTTTGTTACTGGGTATCAGTGTATGTCTTTGTTACTTGGTGTCATTGTGTGCCTTTGTTACTTGGTGTCATCGTGTGTCTTTGTTACTGGGTGTCAGTGTATGTCTTTGTGACTTGTTGTAAGTGTGTGTATGTGTTACTGGTTATCAGTGTCTGTCATTTTACTTGGTGTAGGTGTGTGTCTGTGTTACTGGGTATCAGTGTATGTCTTTGTTACTTGGTGTCAGTGTATGTCTGTGTTACTTGGTGTAAGTGTGTGTCTGTGTTACTGAGTATGAGTGTATGTCTTTGTTACTTGCTATAAGTGTGTGTCTGTGTTACTGGGTGTCAGTGTATGTTTTGTTACTTGGTGTCAGTGTATGTCTGTGTACTTGGTGTAAGTGTGAGTCTTTGTTACTTGCTGTCAGTGTACGTCTTTGTTACTTGGTGTAAGTGTATGTCTTTGTTACGTGGCGTCTGTGTTTGCCTTTGTTACTTGGTGTAAGTGTGTGTCTGTGTTACTGGGTGTCAGTGTATGTCTTTGTTACTGGGAGTCAGTGTATGCCTTTGTTACTTGGTGTCAGTGTATGTCTTTGTTACTTGGTGTAGGTGTGTGTCTGTGTAACTGAGTATCAGTGTATGTCTTTGTTACTTGGAGTAACTGTGTGTCTGTGTTACTGGGTATCAGTTTCTGTCTTTGTTACTTGGAGTAAGTGTGTGTCTGTGTTACTGGGTGTCAGTGTATGTCTTTGTTACTTGGTGTCAGTGTATGTCAGTGCACTTGGTGTAAGTGTGTGTCTTTGTTACTTGTTGTCAGTGTATGTTTGTGTTACTTGGTGTAAGTGTATGTCTTTGTTACCTGGTGTCAGTGTATGTTTTTGTTACTTGGTGTAAGTGTATGTCTTTGTTACTTGGAGTCAGTGCATGTATTTGTTACTTGGTGTAAGTGTATGTCTGTGTTACTTGGTGTCAGTGTATGTCTTTTTTACTTGGTGTAAGTGTATGTCTTTGTTACTTGGTGTCAGTGTATGTGTTTGTTACTTGGTGTAAGTGTGTGTCTGTGTTACTGGGTAGCAGTGTATGTCTTTGTTAATTGGTGTCAGTGTATGTCTTTGTTACTTCGTGTAAGTGTGAGTCTGTGTTACTGGGTGTCAGTGTATGCCTTTGTTACTTGGTGTCAGTGTATGTCTTTGTTACTTGGTGTAAGTGTGTGTCTGTGTTACTGGGTGTCAGTGTATGTCTTTGTTACTTGGTGTCATTGTATGTCTGTGTACTTGGTGTAAGTGTGAGTCTTTGTTACTTGCTGTCAGTGTACGTCTTTGTTACATGGTGTAAGTGTATGTCTTTGTTACTTGGCGTCTGTGTTTGCCTTTGTTACTTGGTGTAAGTGTATGTCTTTGTTACTTGGTGTCAGTGTATTTTTTTGTTACTTGTTGTAAGTGTATGTCTTTGTTACTTCGTGTCAGTGTGTGTCTGTGTTACTTGGTGTCAGTGTATGTCTTTGTTACTTGGTGTCCGTGTGTGTCTGTGCTACTGGGTGTCAATGTATGTCTTTGTTACTGGGTGTCAGTGCATGCCCTTGTAACTTGTTGTCAGTGTATGTCTTTGTTACATGGTGTAAGTGTGTGTCTGTGTAACTGAGTATCAGTGTATGTCTTTGTTACTTGATGTAAGTGTGTGCCTGTGTTACTGGGTATCAGTGTATGTCTTTGTTACTTGGGGTCAGTGTATGTCTTTGTTACTTGGTGTAAGTGTGTGTCTGTGTTACTGGGTATCAGTGAATGTCTTTGTTACTTGGTGTCAGTGAATGTCCTTGTTACTTGGTGCAAGTGTGTGTCTTTGTTACTGGGTATCAGTGTATGTCTTTGTTACTTGGTGTCATTGTGTGCCTTTGTTACTTGGTGTCATCGTGTGTCTTTGTTACTGGGTGTCAGTGTATGTCTTTGTGACTTGTTGTAAGAGTGTGTCTGTGTTACTGGGTATCAGTGTCTGTCATTTTACTTGGTGTAGGTGTGTGTCTGTGTTACTGGGTATCAGTGTATGTCTTTGCTACTTGGTGTCAGTGTACGTCTTTGTTACTTGGTGTAAGTGTATGTCTTTGTTACGTGGCGTCTGTGTTTGCCTTTGTTACTTGGTGTAAGTGTGTGTCTGTGTTACTGGGTGTCAGTGTATGTCTTTGTTACTGGGTGTCAGTGTATGCCTTTGTTACTTGGTGTCAGTGTATGTCTTTGTTACTTGGTGTAGGTGTGTGTCTGTGTAACTGAGTATCAGTGTATGTCTTTGTTACTTGGAGTAACTGTGTGTCTGTGTTACTGGGTATCAGTTTCTGTCTTTGTTACTTGGAGTAAGTGTGTGTCTGTGTTACTGGGTGTCAGTGTATGTCTTTGTTACTTGGTGTCAGTGTATGTCAGTGCACTTGGTGTAAGTGTGTGTCTTTGTTACTTGTTGTCAGTGTATGTTTGTGTTACTTGGTGTAAGTGTATGTCTTTGTTACCTGGTGTCAGTGTATGTTTTTGTTACTTGGTGTAAGCGTATGTCTTTGTTACTTGGAGTCAGTGCATGTATTTGTTACTTGGTGCAAGTGTATGTCTGTGTTACTTGGTGTCAGTGTATCTCTTTTTTACTTGGTGTAAGTGTATGTCTTTGTTACTTGGTGTCAGTGTATGTGTTTGTTACTTGGTGTAAGTGTGTGTCTGTGTTACTAGGTAGCAGTGTATGTCTTTGTTAATTGGTGTCAGTGTATGTCTTTGTTACTTCGTGTAAGTGTGAGTCTGTGTGACTGGGTGTCAGTGTATGCCTTTGTTACTTGGTGTCAGTGTATGTCTTTGTTACTTGGTGTAAGTGTGTGTCTGTGTTACTGGGTATCAGTTTCTGTCTTTGTTACTTGGAGTAAGTGTGTGTCTGTGTTACTGGGTGTCAGTGTATGTCTTTGTTACTTGGTGTCAGTGTATGTCAGTGTACTTGGTGTAAGTGTGTGTCTTTGTTACTTGTTGTCAGTGTATGTTTGTGTTACTTGGTGTAAGTGTATGTCTTTGTTACTTGGTGTCAGTGTATGTTTTTGTTACTTGGTGTAAGTGTATGTCTTTGTTACTTGGTGTCAGTGCATGTCTTTGTTACTGGGTATCAGTGTATGTCTTTGTTACTTGGTGTCAGTGTATGTCTTTGTTACTTGTTGTAAGTGTATGTCTTTGTTACTTGGTGTCAGTGTATGTATTTGTTACTTGGCGTAAGTTTGTGTCTTTGTTACTGGGTATCAGTGTATGTCTTTGTTAATTTGTGTCAGTGGATGTCTTTGTTACTTGGTGTCAGTGTGTGTCTTTGTTACTTGATGTCTGTGTGTGTCTTTGTAACTGGGTGTCATTGTATGTCTTTGTTACTGGGTGTCAGTGTATGTATTTGTGACTTCGTGTAAGTGTGTGTCTCTGTTACTGGGTATCAGTGTCTGTCTTTGTTACTTGGTGTAAGTGTGTGTCTGTGTTACTGGGTATCAGTGTATGTCTTTGTTATTTGGTGTAAGTGTATGTCTTTGTTACTTGGTGCCAGTGTATGTCTTTGATACTTGGTGTCAGTGTATATCTGTGTTACTTGGTGTAAGTTTGTGTCTTTGTTACTTGGTGTCAGTGTCTGTATTTGTTACTTCGTGTCAGTGCATGTCTGTGTTACTTGGTGTAGGTGTACGTTTTTGTTCCTTGGTGTCAGTGTATGTCTTTGTTATTTGGTGTAAGTGTATGTCTTTGTTACTTGGTGCCAGTGTATGTCTTTGATACTTGGTGTCAGTGTATATCTGTGTTACTTGGTGTAAGTTTGTGTCTTTGTTACTTGGTGTAAGTGTGTGTCTTTGTTACTTGGTGTAAGTGTATGTCTTTGTTACTTGGTGTCAGTGTATGTCTGTGTTACTTGGTGTAAGTGTGCGTCTTTGTTAGTTCGTGTAAGTGTATGTCTTTGTTACTTGGTGTCAGTGTATGTCTGTGTTGCTTGGTGTAAGTGTATGTCTTTGTTACTTGGTGTCAGTGCATGTCTTTGTTACTTGGTGTAAGTGTATGTCTGTGTTACTTGGTGTCAGTGTATGTCTTTTTTACTTGGTGTAAGTGTATGTCTTTGTTACTTGGTTTCAGTGTATGTGTTTGTTACTTGGTGTAAGTGTGTGTCTGTGTTACTGGGTATCAGTGTATGTCTTTGTTAATTGGTGTCAGTGTATGTCTTTGTTACTTCGTGTAAGTGTGTGTCTGTGTTACTGGGTGTCAGTGTATGCCTTTGTTACTTGGTGTCAGTGTATGTCTTTGTTACATGGTGTAAGTGTGTGTCTGTGTTACTGGGTATCAGTTTCTGTCTTTGTTACTTGGAGTAAGTGTGTGTCTGTGTTACTGGGTGTCAGTGTATGTCTTTGTTACTTGGTGTCAGTGTATGTCAGTGTACTTGGTGTAAGTGTGTGTCTTTGTTACTTGTTGTCAGTGTATGTTTGTGTTACTTGGTGTAAGTGTATGTATTTGTTACTTGGTGTCAGTGTATGTTTTTGTTACTTGGTGTAAGTGCATGTCTTTGTTTCTTGGTGTCAGTGCATGTCTTTGTTACTTGGTGTAAGTGTATGTCTGTGTTACTTGGTGTCAGTGTATGTCTTCTTTACTTGGTGTAAGTGTATGTCTTTGTTACTTGGTGTCAGTGTATGTGTTTGTTACTTGGTGTAAGTGTGTGTCTGTGTTACTGGGTATCAGTGTATGTCTTTGTTAATTGGTGTCAGTGTATGTCTTTGTTACTTGGTGTCAGTGTATGTCTTTGTTACTTGGTGTAGGTGTGTGTCTGTGTAACTGAGTATCAGTGTATGTCTTTGTTACTTGGAGTAACTGTGTGTCTGTGTTACTGGGTATCAGTTTCTGTCTTTGTTACTTGGAGTAAGTGTGTGTCTGTGTTACTGGGTGTCAGTGTATGTCTTTGTTACTTGGTGTCAGTGTATGTCAGTGTACTTGGTGTAAGTGTGTGTCTTTGTTACTTGTTGTCAGTGTATGTTTGTGTTACTTGGTGTAAGTGTATGTCTTTGTTACTTGGTGTCAGTGTATGTTTTTGTTACTTGGTGTAAGTGTATGTCTTTGTTACTTGGTGTCAGTGCATGTCTTTGTTACTGGGTATCAGTGTATGTCTTTGTTACTTGGTGTCAGTGTATGTCTTTGTTACTTGTTGTAAGTGTATGTCTTTGTTACTTGGTGTCAGTGTATGTATTTGTTACTTGGCGTAAGTTTGTGTCTTTGTTACTGGGTATCAGTGTATGTCTTTGTTAATTTGTGTCAGTGGATGTCTTTGTTACTTGGTGTCAGTGTGTGTCTTTGTTACTTGATGTCTGTGTGTGTCTTTGTAACTGGGTGTCATTGTATGTCTTTGTTACTGGGTGTCAGTGTATGTATTTGTGACTTCGTGTAAGTGTGTGTCTCTGTTACTGGGTATCAGTGTCTGTCTTTGTTACTTGGTGTAAGTGTGTGTCTGTGTTACTGGGTATCAGTGTATGCCTTTGTTATTTGGTGTAAGTGTATGTCTTTGTTACTTGGTGCCAGTGTATGTCTTTGATACTTGGTGTCAGTGTATATCTGTGTTACTTGGTGTAAGTTTGTGTCTTTGTTACTTGGTGTCAGTGTCTGTATTTGTTACTTGGTGTCAGTGCATGTCTGTGTTACTTGGTGTAGGTGCACGTTTTTGTTCCTTGGTGTCAGTGTATGTCTTTGTTATTTGGTGTAAGTGTATGTCTTTGTTACTTGGTGCCAGTGTATGTCTTTGATACTTGGTGTCAGTGTATATCTGTGTTACTTGGTGTAAGTTTGTGTCTTTGTTACTTGGTGTAAGTGTGTGTCTTTGTTACTTGGTGTAAGTGTATGTCTTTGTTACTTGGTGTCAGTGTATGTCTGTGTTACTTGGTGTAAGTGTGCGTCTTTGTTAGTTCGTGTAAGTGTATGTCTTTGTTACTTGGTGTCAGTGTATGTCTGTGTTGCTTGGTGTAAGTGTATGTCTTTGTTACTTGGTGTCAGTGCATGTCTTTGTTACTTGGTGTAAGTGTATGTCTGTGTTACTTGGTGTCAGTGTATGTCTTTTTTACTTGGTGTAAGTGTATGTCTTTGTTACTTGGTTTCAGTGTATGTGTTTGTTACTTGGTGTAAGTCTGTGTCTGTGTTACTGGGTATCAGTGTATGTCTTTGTTAATTGGTGTCAGTGTATGTCTTTGTTACTTCGTGTAAGTGTGTGTCTGTGTTACTGGGTGTCAGTGTATGCCTTTGTTACTTGGTGTCAGTGTATGTCTTTGTTACATGGTGTAAGTGTGT
Source organism: Heterodontus francisci (assembly GCF_036365525.1). NCBI lineage: Eukaryota > Metazoa > Chordata > Chondrichthyes > Heterodontiformes > Heterodontidae > Heterodontus > Heterodontus francisci. Next base: position 4,469,859 of record NW_027140330.1, read on the forward strand.
GTCTGTGTTACTGGGTATCAGTTTCTGTCTTTGTTACTTGGAGTAAGTGTGTGTCTGTGTTACTGGGTGTCAGTGTATGTCTTTGTTACTTGGTGTCAGTGTATGTCAGTGTACTTGGTGTAAGTGTGTGTCTTTGTTACTTGTTGTCAGTGTATGTTTGTGTTACTTGGTGTAAGTGTATGTATTTGTTACGTGGTGTCAGTGTATGTTTTTGTTACTTGGTGTAAGTGCATGTCTTTGTTTCTTGGTGTCAGTGCATGTCTTTGTTACTTGGTGTAAGTGTATGTCTGTGTTACTTGGTGTCAGTGTATGTCTTCTTTACTTGGTGTAAGTGTATGTCTTTGTTACTTGGTGTCAGTGTATGTGTTTGTTACTTGGTGTAAGTGTGTGTCTGTGTTACTGGGTATCAGTGTATGTCTTTGTTAATTGGTGTCAGTGTATGTCTTTGTTACTTCGTGTAAGTGTGTGGCTGTGTTACTGGGTATCAGTGTATGTCTTTGTTACTTGGTGTCAGTGTATGTCTTTGTTACTTGGTGTAGGTGTGTGTCTGTGTAACTGAGTATCAGTGTATGTCTTTGTTACTTGGAGTAACTGTGTGTCTGTGTTACTGGGTATCAGTTTCTGTCTTTGTTACTTGGAGTAAGTGTGTGTCTGTGTTACTGGGTGTCAGTGTATGTCTTTGTTACTTGGTGTCAGTGTATGTCAGTGTACTTGGTGTAAGTGTGTGTCTTTGTTACTTGTTGTCAGTGTATGTTTGTGTTACTTGGTGTAAGTGTATGTCTTTGTTACTTGGTGTCAGTGCATGTTTTTGTTACTTGGTGTAAGTGTATGTCTTTGTTACTTGGAGTCAGTGCATGTCTTTGTTACTTGGTGTAAGTGTATGTCTGTGTTACTTGGTGTCAGTGTATGTCTTTTTTACTTGGTTTAAGTGTATGTCTTTGTTACTTGGTGTCAGTGTATGTGTTTGTTACTTGGTGTAAGTGTGTGTCTGTGTTACTGGGTAGCAGTGTATGTCTTTGTTAATTGGTGTCAGTGTATGTCTTTGTTACTTCGTGTAAGTGTGAGTCTGTGTTACTGGGTGTCAGTGTATGCCTTTGTTACTTGGTGTCAGTGTATGTCTTTGTTACTTGGTGTAAGTGTGTGTCTGTGTTACTGGGTATCAGTTTCTGTCTTTGTTACTTGGAGTAAGTGTGTGTCTGTGTTACTGGCTGTCAGTGTATGTCTTTGTTACTTGGTGTCAGTGTATGTCAGTGTACTTGGTGTAAGTGTGTGTCTTTGTTACTTGTTGTCAGTGTATGTTTGTGTTACTTGGTGTAAGTGTATGTCTTTGTTACTTGGTGTCAGTGTATGTTTTTGTTACTTGGTGTAACTGTATGTCTTTGTTACTTGGTGTCAGTGCATGTCTTTCTTACTGGGTATCAGTGTATGTCTTTGTTACTTGGTGTCAGTGTATGTCTTTGTTACTTGTTGTAAGTTTATGTCTTTGTTACTTGGTGTCAGTGTCTGTATTTGTTACTTGGCGTAAGTTTGTGTCTTTGTTACTGGGTATCAGTGTATGTCTTTGTTAATTTGTGTCAGTGGATGTCTTTGTTACTTGGTGTCAGTGTGTGTCTTTGTTACTTGATGTCAGTGTGTGTCTTTGTAACTGGGTGTCAGTGTATGTCTTTGTTACTGGGTGTCAGTGTATGTCTTTGTGACTTGGTGTAAGTGTGTGTCTCTGTTACTGGGTATCAGTGTCTGTCTTTGTTACTTGGTGTAAGTGTGTGTCTGTGTTACTGTGTATCAGTGTATGTCTTTGTTATTTGGTGTAAGTGTATGTCTTTGTTACTTGGTGCCAGTGTATGTCTTTGATACTTGGTGTCAGTGTATGTCTGTGTTACTTGGTGTAAGTTTGTGTCTTTGTTACTTGGTGTCAGTGTCTGTATTTGTTACTTGGTGTCAGTGCATGTCTGTGTTACTTGGTGTAGGTGTATGTTTTTGTTCCTTGGTGTCAGTGTATGTCTTTGTTACTTGGTGTAAGTGAGTGTCTTTGTTACTTGGTGTAAGTGTATGTCTTTGTTACTTGGTGTCAGTGTATGTCTGTGTTGCTTGGTGTAAGTGTATGTCTTTGTTACTTGGTGTCAGTGTATGTCTTTTTTACTTGGTGTAAGTGTATGTCTTTGTTACTTGGTTTCAGTGTATGTGTTTGTTACTTGGTGTAAGTGTGTGTCTGTGTTACTGGGTATCAGTGTATGTCTTTGTTAATTGGTGTCAGTGTATGTCTTTGTTACTTCGTGTAAGTGTGTGTCTGTGTTACTGGGTATCAGTGTATGTCTTTGTTAATTGGTGTCAGTGTATGTCTTTGTTACATGGTGTAAGTGTGTGTCTGTGTTACTGGGTATCAGTTTCTGTCTTTGTTACTTGGAGTATGTGTGTATCTGTGTTACTGGGTGTCAGTGTATGTCTTTCTTCCTTGGTGTCAGTGTATGTCAGTGTACTTGGTGTAAGTGTGTGTCTTTGTTACTTGTTGTCAGTGTATGTTTGTGTTACTTGGTGTAAGTGTATGTCTTTGTTACTTGGTGTCAGTGTATGTCTTTGTTACTTGGTGTAGGTGTGTGTCTGTGTAACTGAGTATCAGTGTATGTCTTTGTTACTTGGAGTAACTGTGTGTCTGTGTTACTGGGTATCAGTTTCTGTCTTTGTTACTTGGAGTAAGTGTGTGTCTGTGTTACTGGGTGTCAGTGAATGTCTTTGTTACTTGGTGTCAGTGTATGTCAGTGTACTTGGTGTAAGTGTGTGTCTTTGTTACTTGTTGTCAGTGTATGTTTGTGTTACTTGGTGTAAGTGTATGTCTTTGTTACTTGGTGTCAGTGTATGTTTTTGTTACTTGGTGTAAGTGTATGTCTTTGTTACTTGGAGTCAGTGCATGTCTTTGTTACTTGGTGTAAGTGTATGTCTGTGTTACTTGGTGTCAGTGTATGTCTTTTTTACTTGGTGTAAGTGTATGTCTTTGTTACTTGGTGTCAGTGTATGTGTTTGTTACTTGGTGTAAGTGTGTGTCTGTGTTACTGGGTAGCAGTGTATGTCTTTGTTAATTGGTGTCAGTGTATGTCTTTGTTACTTCGTGTAAGTGTGAGTCTGTGTTACTGGGTGTCAGTGTATGCCTTTGTTACTTGGTGTCAGTGTATGTCTTTGTTACTTGGTGTAAGTGTGTGTCTGTGTTACTGGGTATCAGTTTCTGTCTTTGTTACTTGGAGTAAGTGTGTGTCTGTGTTACTGGGTGTCAGTGTATGTCTTTGTTACTTGGTGTCAGTGTATTTCAGTGTACTTGGTGTAAGTGTGTGTCTTTGTTACTTGTTGTCAGTGTATGTTTGTGTTACTTGGTGTAAGTGTATGTCTTTGTTACTTGGTGTCAGTGTATGTTTTTGTTACTTGGTGTAACTGTATGTCTTTGTTACTTGGTGTCAGTGCATGTCTTTCTTACTGGGTATCAGTGTATGTCTTTGTTACTTGGTGTCAGTGTATGTCTTTGTTACTTGTTGTAAGTTTATGTCTTTGTTACTTGGTGTCAGTGTATGTATTTGTTACTTGGCGTAAGTTTGTGTCTTTGTTACTGGGTATCAGTGTATGTCTTTGTTAATTTGTGTCAGTGGATGTCTTTGTTACTTGGTGTCAGTGTGTGTCTTTGTTACTTGATGTCAGTGTGTGTCTTTGTAACTGGGTGTCAGTGTATGTCTTTGTTACTGGGTGTCAGTGTATGTCTTTGTGACTTGGTGTAAGTGTGTGTCTCTGTTACTGGGTATCAGTGTCTGTCTTTGTTACTTGGTGTAAGTGTGTGTCTGTGTTACTGGGTATCAGTGTATGTCTTTGTTATTTGGTGTAAGTGTATGTCTTTGTTACTTGGTGCCAGTGTATGTCTTTGATACTTGGTGTCAGTGTATGTCTGTGTTACTTGGTGTAAGTTTGTGTCTTTGTTACTTGGTGTCAGTGTCTGTATTTGTTACTTGGTGTCAGTGCATGTCTGTGTTACTTGGTGTAGGTGTACGTTTTTGTTCCTTGGTGTCAGTGTATGTCTTTGTTACTTGGTGTAAGTGTGTGTCTTTGTTACTTGGTGTAAGTGTATGTCTTTGTTACTTGGTGTCAGTGTATGTCTGTGTTACTTGGTGTAAGTGTGCGTCTTTGTTAGTTCGTGTAAGTGTATGTCTTTGTTACTTGGTGTCAGTGTATGTCTGTGTTGCTTGGTGTAAGTGTATGTCTTTGTTACTTGGTGTCAGTGTATGTCTTTTTTACTTGGTGTAAGTGTATGTCTTTGTTACTTGGTTTCAGTGTATGTGTTTGTTACTTGGTGTAAGTGTGTGTCTGTGTTACTGGGTATCAGTGTATGTCTTTGTTAATTGGTGTCAGTGTATGTCTTTGTTACTTCGTGTAAGTGTGTGTCTGTGTTACTGGGTGTCAGTGTATGCCTTTGTTACTTGGTGTCAGTGTATGTCTTTGTTACATGGTGTAAGTGTGTGTCTGTGTTACTGGGTATCAGTTTCTGTCTTTGTTACTTGGAGTATGTGTGTATCTGTGTTACTGGGTGTCAGTGTATGTCTTTGTTACTTGGTGTCAGTGTATGTCAGTGTACTTGGTGTAAGTGTGTGTCTTTGTTACTTGTTGTCAGTGTATGTTTGTGTTACTTGGTGTAAGTGTATGTATTTGTTACTTGGTGTCAGTGTATGTTTTTGTTACTTGGTGTAAGTGTATGTCTGTGTTACTTGGTGTCAGTGTATGTCTTCTTTACTTGGTGTAAGTGTATATCTTTGTTACTTGGTGTCAGTGTATGTGTTTGTTACTTGGTGTAAGTGTGTGTCTGTGTTACTGGGTATCAGTGTATGTCTTTGTTAATTGGTGTCAGTGTATGTCTTTGTTACTTTGTGTAAGTGTGTGGCTGTGTTACTGGGTATCAGTGTATGTCTTTGTTACTTGGTGTCAGTGTATGTCTTTGTTACTTGGTGTAGGTGTGTGTCTGTGTAACTGAGTATCAGTGTATGTCTTTGTTACTTGGAGTAACTGTGTGTCTGTGTTACTGGGTATCAGTTTCTGTCTTTGTTACTTGGAATAAGTGTGTGTCTGTGTTACTGGGTGTCAGTGTATGTCTTTGTTACTTGGTGTCAGTGTATGTCAGTGTACTTGGTGTAAGTGTGTGTCTTTGTTACTTGTTGTCAGTGTATGTTTGTGTTACTTGGTGTAAGTGTATGTCTTTGTTACTTGGTGTCAGTGTATGTTTTTGTTACTTGGTGTAAGTGTATGTCTTTGTTACTTGGAGTCAGTGCATGTCTTTGTTACTTGGTGTAAGTGTATGTCTGTGTTACTTGGTGTCAGTGTATGCCTTTTTTACTTGGTGTAAGTGTATGTCTTTGTTACTTGGTGTCAGTGTATGTGTTTGTTACTTGGTGTAAGTGTGTGTCTGTGTTACTCAGTAGCAGTGTATGTCTTTGTTAATTGGTGTCAGGGTATGTCTTTGTTACTTCGTGTAAGTGTGAGTCTGTGTTACTAGGTGTCAGTGTATGCCTTTGTTACTTGGTGTCAGTGTATGTCTTTGTTACTTGGTGTAAGTGTGTGTCTGTGTTACTGGGTATCAGTTTCTGTCTTTGTTACTTGGAGTAAGTGTGTGTCTGTGTTACTGGGTGTCAGTGTATGTCTTTGTTACTTGGTGTCAGTGTATGTCAGTGTACTTGGTGTAAGTGTGTGTCTTTGTTACTTGTTGTCAGTGTATGTTTGTGTTTCTTGGTGTAAGTGTATGTCTTTGTTACTTGGTGTCACTGTATGTTTTTGTTACTTGGTGTAACTGTATGTCTTTGTTACTTGGTGTCAGTGCATGTCTTTCTTATTGGGTATCAGTGTATGTCTTTGTTACTTGGTGTCAGTGTATGTCTTTGTTACTTGTTGTAAGTGTATGTCTTTGTTACTTGGTGTCAGTGTATGTATTTGTTACTTGGCGTAAGTTTGTGTCTTTGTTACTGGGTATCAGTGTATGTCTTTGTTAATTTGTGTCAGTGGATGTCTTTGTTACTTGGTGTCAGTGTGTGTCTTTGTTACTTGATGTCAGTGTGTGTCTTTGTAACTGGGTGTCAGTGTATGTCTTTGTTACTGGGTGTCAGTGTATGTCTTTGTGACTTGGTGTAAGTGTGCGTCTCTGTTACTGGGTATCAGTGTCTGTCTTTGTTACTTGATGTAAGTGTGTGTCTGTGTTACTGGGTATCAGTGTATGTCTTTGTTATTTGGTGTAAGTGTATGTATTTGTTACTTGGTGCCAGTGTATGTCTTTGATACTTGGTGTCAGTGTATGTCTGTGTTACTTGGTGTAAGTTTGTGTCTTTGTTACTTGGTGTCAGTGTCTGTATTTGTTACTTGGTGTCAGTGTATGTCTGTGTTACTTGGTGTAGGTGTATGTCTTTGTTCCTTGGTGTCAGTGTATGTCTTTGTTACTTGGTGTAAGTTTGTGTCTTTGTTACTTGGTGTAAGTGTATGTCTTTGTTACTTGGTGTCAGTGTATGTCTGTGTTACTTGGTGTAAGTGTGCGTCTTTGTTAGTTCGTGCAAGTGTATGTCTTTGTTACTTGGTGTCAGTGTATGTCTGTGTTACTTGGTGTAAGTGTATGTCTTTGTTACTTGGTGTCAGTGTATGTCTTTGTTACTTGGTGTAAGTGTGTGTCTGTTTTACTGAGTATCAGTGTATGTCTTTGTTCCTTGGTGTAAGTGTGTGTCTGTGTTACTGGGTATCAGTGTATGTCTTAGTTACTTGGTGTCAGTGTATGTCTTTGTTACCTGGTGTCAGTGTATGTCTTTGTAACTTGGTGCAAGTGTGTGTCAGTGTGACTGGGAATCAGTGAATGTCTTTGTTACTTGGTGTCAGTGTATGTCTTTGTTACTGGGTGTCAGTGTATGTCTTTGTTACTGGGTGTCAGAGTATGCCTTTGTTACTTGGTGTTAGTGTATGTCTTTGTTACTTGGTGCAGGTGTGTGTCTGTGTAAAAGAGTATCAGTGTATGTCTTTGTTACTTGGTGTAAGTGTGTGTCTGTGTTACTGGGTATCAGTTTCTGTCATTGTTACTTGGAGTAATTGTGTGTCTGTGTTACTGGGTGTCAGTGTATGTCTTTGTTAATTGGTGTCAGTGTATGTCTGTGTTACTTGGTGTAAGTGTGTGTCTGTGTTGCTGGGTATCAGTGTATTTCTTTGTGACTTGGTGCCAGTGTATGTCTTTGTTACTGGGTGTAAGTGAGTGTCTTGGTTACTTGTTGTCAGTGTATCTTTGTGTAACTTGGTGTAAGTGTATGTCTTTCTTCCTTGGTGTCAATGTATGTTTTTGTTACTTGGTGTAAGTGTATGTCTTTGTTACTTGGTGTCAGTGCATGTCTTTGTTACTTGGTGTAAATGTATTTCTTTGCTAATTGGTGTCAGTGTATGTCTCTGTTACTTGGTGTAAGTGTGTGTCTGTGTTACTGGGTATCAGTGTATGTCTTTGTAACTTGCTGTCATTGTCTGTCTTTCTTACTTGGTGGAAGTGTGTGTCTGTGTTACTGGGTATCAGTGTATGTCTGTGTTACTTGGTGTCAGTGTATGTCTTTGTTACTTGGTGTCAGTGTATGTCTTTGTTACTTGGTGTCAGTGTGTGTCTTTGTTACTTGGTGTCAGTGTATGTCTTTGTTACTTGGTGTAAGTGTATGTCATTGTTACTTGGTGTAAGTGTGTGTCTGTGTTACTGAGTATTGTGCATGTCTTTGTAACTTGTTGTAATTGTGTGTCTGTGTTACTGGGTATCAGTGTATGTCTTTATTACTTGTTGTCAGTGTATGTCTTTGTTACTTGGTGTAAGTGTGTGTCTGTGTTACTGGGTATCAGTGAATGTCTTTGTTACTAGGTGTCAGTTTATGTCTTTGTTACTGGGTGTCAGTGTATGTTTTTGTTAATGGGTGTCAGTGTATGTCTTTGTTACTTGGTGTCCGTGTGTGCCTGTGTTACTGGGTGTCAGTGTATGTATTTGTTACTGGGTGTCAGTGTATGCCTTTGTCACTTGGTGTCAGTGTATGTCTTTGTTACTTGGTGTAAGTGTGTGTCTGTGTTACTGGGTATCAGTGTATGTCTTTGTTGCTTGGTGTCAGTGTATGTCTTTGTTACTTGGTGTAAGTGTGTGTCTGTGTTACTGGGTATCAGTGAATGTCTTTGTTACTTGGTGTCAGTGTATGTCCTTGCTACTTGTTGTAAGTGTGTGTCTGTGTTACTGGGTATCAGTGTATGTCTTTGTTACTTGGTGTCAGTGTGTGCCTTTGTGACTTGGTGTCATTCTGTGTCTTTGTTACTGGGTGTCAGTGTATGCCTTTGTTACTGGGTGTCAGTGTATGTCTTTGTGACTTGGTTTAAGTGTGTGCATGTGTTACTGGGTATCAGTGTCTGTCATTGTTACTTGTTTTAAGTGTGTGTCTGTGTTACTGGGTAACAGTGTATGTCTTTGTTACTTGGTGTCAGTGTATGTCTGTGTTACTTGGTGTAAGTGTATGTCTTTGTTACTTGGTGTCAGTGTATGTCTTTGTTACTGTGTATCAGTGTATGTCTTTGTTACTTGGTGTCTGTATATGTCTATGATACTTGGTGTAAGTGTGTGTCTGTGTTGCTGGGTATCAGTGTATGTCTTTGTTACTTGGTGTAAGTGCGTGTCTTTTTTACTGGGTATCAGTGTATGTCGTTGTTACTTGGTGTATGTGTATGTCTTTGTTACTTCGTGTCAGTGTGTGTCTTTGTTACTGGGTGTCAGTGTTTGTCTTTGTTACTGGGTGTCAGTGTATGTCTTTGTGACTTGGTGTTAGTGTGTGTCTGTGTTACTGTGTATCAGTGTATGTCTTTGTTACTTGGTGTCAGTGTATGTCTGTGTACTTGGTGTAAGTGTGTGTCTTTGTTACTTGGTGTCAGTGTATGTCTGTGTTACTTGGTGTAAGTGTATGTCTTTGTTACTTGGTGTCAGTGTATGCCTTTGTTACTTGGTGTCAGTGCATGTCTTTGTTACTTGGTGTAAGTGTATGACTTTGTTACTTGGTGTAAGTGTGTGTCTGTTTTACTGAGTATCAGTGTATGTCTTTGTTCCTTGGTGTAAGTGTGTGTCTGTGTTACTGGGTATCAGTGTATGTCTTAGTTACTTGGTGTCAGTGTATGTCTTTGTTACTTGGTGTCAGTGTATGTCTTTGTTACTTGGTGTATGTGTGTGTCAGTGTTACTGGGTATCAGTGAATGTCTTTGTTACTTGGTGTCAGTGTATGTCTTTGTTACTGGGTGTCAGTGTATGTTTTTGTTAATGGGTGTCAGTGTATGTCTTTGTTACTTGGTTTCCGTGTGTGTCTGTGTTACTGGTTGTCAGTGTATGTCTTTGTTACTGGGTGTCAGTGTATGCCTTTGTTACTTGGTGTCAGTGTATGTCTTTGTTACTTGGCGTAGTTGTGTGTCTGTGTAACAGAGTATCAGTGTATGTCTTTGTTACTTGGTGTAAGTGTGTGTCTGTGTTCCTGGGTATCAGTTTTTGTCATTGTTACTTGGAGTAAGTGTGTGTCTGTGTTACTGGGTGTCAGTGTATGTCTTTGTTAATTGGTGTCAGTGTACGTCTGTGTTACTTGGTGTCGGTGTGTGTCTGTGTTACTGGGTGTCAGTGTATGTCTTTGTTAATTGGTGTCAGTGTATGTCTGTGTTACTTGGTGTAAGTGTGTGTCTGTGTTGCTGGGTATCAGTGTATTTCTTTGTGACTTGGTGCCAGTGTATGTCTTTGTTACTGGGTGTAAGTGAGTGTCTTGGTTACTTGTTGTCAGTGTATCTTTGTGTAACTTGGTGTAAGTGTATGTCTTTCTTCCTTGGTGTCAATGTATTTTTTTGTTACTTGGTGTAAGTGTATGTCTTTGTTACTTGGTGTCAGTGCATGTCTTTGTTACTTGGTGTAAATGTATCTCTTTGCTACCTGGTGTCAGTGTATGTCTCTGTTACTTGGTGTAAGTGTGTGTCTGTGTTACTGGGTATCAGTGTAAGTCTTTGTAACTTGCTGTCATTGTCTGTCTTTCTTACTTGGTGGAAGTGTGTGTCTGTGTTACTGGGTATCAGTGTATGTCTGTGTTACTTGGTGTCAGTGTATGTCTTTGTTACTTGGTGTCAGTGTATGTCTTTGTTACTTGGTGTCAGTGTGTGTCTTTGTTACTTGGTGTCAGTGTATGTCTTTGTTACTTGGTGTAAGTGTATGTCATTGTTACTTGGTGTAAGTGTGTGTCTGTGTTACTGAGTATTGTGCATGTCTTTGTAACTTGTTGTAATTGTGTGTCTGTGTTACTGGGTATCAGTGTATGTCTTTATTACTTGTTGTCAGTGTATGTCTTTGTTACTTGGTGTAAGTGTGTGTCTGTGTTACTGGGTATCAGTGAATGTCTTTGTTACTAGGTGTCAGTTTATGTCTTTGTTACTGGGTGTCAGTGTATGTTTTTGTTAATGGGTGTCAGTGTATGTCTTTGTTACTTGGTGTCCGTGTGTGCCTGTGTTACTGGGTGTCAGTGTATGTATTTGTTACTGGGTGTCAGTGTATGCCTTTGTCACTTGGTGTCAGTGTATGTCTTTGTTACTTGGTGTAAGTGTGTGTCTGTGTTACTGGGTATCAGTGTATGTCTTTGTTGCTTGGTGTCAGTGTATGTCTTTGTTACTTGGTGTAAGTGTGTGTCTGTGTTACTGGGTATCAGTGAATGTCTTTGTTACTTGGTGTCAGTGTATGTCCTTGCTACTTGTTGTAAGTGTGTGTCTGTGTTACTGGGTATCAGTGTATGTCTTTGTTACTTGGTGTCAGTGTGTGCCTTTGTGACTTGGTGTCATTCTGTGTCTTTGTTACTGGGTGTCAGTGTATGCCTTTGTTACTGGGTGTCAGTGTATGTCTTTGTGACTTGGTTTAAGTGTGTGCATGTGTTACTGGGTATCAGTGTCTGTCATTGTTACTTGTTTTAAGTGTGTGTCTGTGTTACTGGGTATCAGTGTATGTCTTTGTTACTTTGTGTCAGTGTATGTCTGTGTTACTTGGTGTAAGTGTGTGTCTTCGTTACTTGGTGTCAGTGTATGTCTGTGTTACTTGGTGTAAGTGTATGTCTTTGTTACTTGGTGTCAGTGTATGTCTTTGTTACTGTGTATCAGTGTATGTCTTTGTTACTTGGTGTCTGTATATGTCTATGATACTTGGTGTAAGTGTGTGTCTGTGTTGCTGGGTATCAGTGTATGTCTTTGTTACTTGGTGTAAGTGCGTGTCTTTTTTACTGGGTATCAGTGTATGTCGTTGTTACTTGGTGTATGTGTATGTCTTTTTTACTTCGTGTCAGTGTGTGTCTTTGTTACTTCGTGTCAGTGTGTGTCTTTGTTACTGGGTGTCAGTGTTTGTCTTTGTTACTGGGTGTCAGTGTATGTCTTTGTGACTTGGTGTTAGTGTGTGTCTGTGTTACTGTGTATCAGTGTATGTCTTTGTTACTTGGTGTCAGTGTATGTCTGTGTACTTGGTGTAAGTGTGTGTCTTTGTTACTTGGTGTCAGTGTATGTCTGTGTTACTTGGTGTAAGTGTATGTCTTTGTTACTTGGTGTCAGTGTATGTCTTTGTTACTTGGTGTCAGTGCATGTCTTTGTTACTTGGTGTAAGTGTATGACTTTGTTACTTGGTGTAAGTGTGTGTCTGTTTTACTGGGTATCAGTGTATGTCTTTGTTGCTTGGTGTCAGTGTATGTCTTTGTTACTTGGTGTAAGTGTGTGTCTGTGTTACTGGGTATCAGTGAATGTCTTTGTTACTTGGTGTCAGTGTATGTCCTTGCTACTTGTTGTAAGTGTGTGTCTGTGTTACTGGGTATCAGTGTATGTCTTTGTTACTTGGTGTCAGTGTGTGCCTTTGTGACTTGGTGTCATTCTGTGTCTTTGTTACTGGGTGTCAGTGTATGCCTTTGTTACTGGGTGTCAGTGTATGTCTTTGTGACTTGGTTTAAGTGTGTGCATGTGTTACTGGGTATCAGTGTCTGTCATTGTTACTTGTTTTAAGTGTGTGTCTGTGTTACTGGGTAACAGTGTATGTCTTTGTTACTTGGTGTCAGTGTATGTCTGTGTTACTTGGTGTAAGTGTATGTCTTTGTTACTTGGTGTCAGTGTATGTCTTTGTTACTGTGTATCAGTGTATGTCTTTGTTACTTGGTGTCTGTATATGTCTATGATACTTGGTGTAAGTGTGTGTCTGTGTTGCTGGGTATCAGTGTATGTCTTTGTTACTTGGTGTAAGTGCGTGTCTTTTTTACTGGGTATCAGTGTATGTCGTTGTTACTTGGTGTATGTGTATGTCTTTGTTACTTCGTGTCAGTGTGTGTCTTTGTTACTTCGTGTCAGTGTGTGTCTTTGTTACTGGGTGTCAGTGTTTGTCTTTGTTACTGGGTGTCAGTGTATGTCTTTGTGACTTGGTGTTAGTGTGTGTCTGTGTTACTGTGTATCAGTGTATGTCTTTGTTACTTGGTGTCAGTGTATGTCTGTGTACTTGGTGTAAGTGTGTGTCTTTGTTACTTGGTGTCAGTGTATGTCTGTGTTACTTGGTGTAAGTGTATGTCTTTGTTACTTGGTGTCAGTGTATGTCTTTGTTACTTGGTGTCAGTGCATGTCTTTGTTACTTGGTGTAAGTGTATGACTTTGTTACTTGGTGTAAGTGTGTGTCTGTTTTACTGAGTATCAGTGTATGTCTTTGTTCCTTGGTGTAAGTGTGTGTCTGTGTTACTGGGTATCAGTGTATGTCTTAGTTACTTGGTGTCAGTGTATGTCTTTGTTACTTGGTGTCAGTGTATGTCTTTGTTACTTGGTGTATGTGTGTGTCAGTGTTACTGGGTATCAGTGAATGTCTTTGTTACTTGGTGTCAGTGTATGTCTTTGTTACTGGGTGTCAGTGTATGTTTTTGTTAATGGGTGTCAGTGTATGTCTTTGTTACTTGGTTTCCGTGTGTGTCTGTGTTACTGGTTGTCAGCGTATGTCTTTGTTACTGGGTGTCAGTGTATGCCTTTGTTACTTGGTGTCAGTGTATGTCTTTGTTACTTGGCGTAGTTGTGTGTCTGTGTAACAGAGTATCAGTGTATGTCTTTGTTACTTGGTGTAAGTGTGTGTCTGTGTTCCTGGGTATCAGTTTTTGTCATTGTTACTTGGAGTAAGTGTGTGTCTGTGTTACTGGGTGTCAGTGTATGTCTTTGTTAATTGGTGTCAGTGTACGTCTGTGTTACTTGGTGTCGGTGTGTGTCTGTGTTACTGGGTGTCAGTGTATGTCTTTGTTAATTGGTGTCAGTGTATGTCTGTGTTACTTGGTGTAAGTGTGTGTCTGTGTTGCTGGGTATCAGTGTATTTCTTTGTGACTTGGTGCCAGTGTATGTCTTTGTTACTGGGTGTAATTGAGTGTCTTGGTTACTTGTTGTCAGTGTATCTTTGTGTAACTTGGTGTAAGTGTATGTCTTTGTTCCTTGGTGTCAATGTATGTTTTTGTTACTTGGTGTAAGTGTATGTCTTTGTTACTTGGTGTCAGTGCATGTCTTTGTTACTTGGTGTAAATGTATTTCTTTGCTACCTGGTGTCAGTGTATGTCTCTGTTACTTGGTGTAAGTGTGTGTCTGTGTTACTGGGTATCAGTGTATGTCTTTGTAACTTGCTGTCATTGTCTGTCTTTCTTACTTGGTGGAAGTGTGTGTCTGTGTTACTGGGTATCAGTGTATGTCTGTGTTACTTGGTGTCAGTGTATGTCTTTGTTACTTGGTGTCAGTGTATGTCTTTGTTACTTGGTGTCAGTGTGTGTCTTTGTTACTTGGTGTAAGTGTGTGTCTGTGTTACTGAGTATTGTGCATGTCTTTGTAACTTGTTGTAATTGTGTGTCTGTGTTACTGGGTATCAGTGCATGTCTTTATTACTTGTTGTCAGTGTATGTCTTTGTTACTTGGTGTAAGTGTGTGTCTGTGTTACTGGGTATCAGTGAATGTCTTTGTTACTAGGTGTCAGTTTATGTCTTTGTTACTGGGTGTCAGTGTATGTTTTTGTTAATGGGTGTCAGTGTATGTCTTTGTTACTTGGTGTCCGTGTGTGCCTGTGTTACTGGGTGTCAGTGTATGTATTTGTTACTGGGTGTCAGTGTATGCCTTTGTCACTTGGTGTCAGTGTATGTCTTTGTTACTTGGTGTAAGTGTGTGTCTGTGTTACTGGGTATCAGTGTATGTCTTTGTTGCTTGGTGTCAGTGTATGTCTTTGTTACTTGGTGTAAGTGTGTGTCTGTGTTACTGGGTATCAGTGAATGTCTTTGTTACTTGGTGTCAGTGTATGTCCTTGCTACTTGTTGTAAGTGTGTGTCTGTGTTACTGGGTATCAGTGTATGTCTTTGTTACTTGGTGTCAGTGTGTGCCTTTGTGACTTGGTGTCATTCTGTGTCTTTGTTACTGGGTGTCAGTGTATGCCTTTGTTACTGGGTGTCAGTGTATGTCTTTGTGACTTGGTTTAAGTGTGTGCATGTGTTACTGGGTATCAGTGTCTGTCATTGTTACTTGTTTTAAGTGTGTGTCTGTGTTACTGGGTATCAGTGTATGTCTTTGTTACTTTGTGTCAGTGTATGTCTGTGTTAATTGGTGTAAGTGTGTGTCTTTGTTACTTGGTGTCAGTGTATGTCTGTGTTACTTGGTGTAAGTGTATGTCTTTGTTACTTGGTGTCAGTGTATGTCTTTGTTACTGTGTATCAGTGTATGTCTTTGTTACTTGGTGTCTGTATATGTCTATGATACTTGGTGTAAGTTTGTGTCTGTGTTGCTGGGTATCAGTGTATGTCTTTGTTACTTGGTGTAAGTGCGTGTCTTTTTTACTGGGTATCAGTGTATGTCGTTGTTACTTGGTGTATGTGTATGTCTTTGTTACTTCGTGTCAGTGTGTGTCTTTGTTACTTCGTGTCAGTGTGTGTCTTTGTTACTGGGTGTCAGTGTTTGTCTTTGTTACTGGGTGTCAGTGTATGTCTTTGTGACTTGGTGTTAGTGTGTGTCTGTGTTACTGTGTATCAGTGTATGTCTTTGTTACTTGGTGTCAGTGTATGTCTGTGTACTTGGTGTAAGTGTGTGTCTTTGTTACTTGGTGTCAGTGTATGTCTGTGTTACTTGGTGTAAGTGTATGTCTTTGTTACTTGGTGTCAGTGTATGTCTTTGTTACTTGGTGTCAGTGCATGTCTTTGTTACTTGGTGTAAGTGTATGACTTTGTTACTTGGTGTAAGTGTGTGTCTGTTTTACTGAGTATCAGTGTATGTCTTTGTTCCTTGGTGTAAGTGTGTGTCTGTGTTACTGGGTATTAGTGTATGTCTTAGTTACTTGGTGTCAGTGTATGTCTTTGTTACTTGGTGTCAGTGTATGTCTTTGTTACTTGGTGTATGTGTGTGTCAGTGTTACTGGGTATCAGTGAATGTCTTTGTTACTTGGTGTCAGTGTATGTCTTTGTTACTTGGTGTCAGTGTATGTTTTTGTTAATGGGTGTCAGTGTATGTCTTTGTTACTTGGTTTCCGTGTGTGTCTGTGTTACTGGTTGTCAGTGTATGTCTTTGTTACTGGGTGTCAGTGTATGCCTTTGTTACTTGGTGTCAGTGTATGTCTTTGTTACTTGGCGTAGTTGTGTGTCTGTGTAACAGAGTATCAGTGTATGTCTTTGTTACTTGGTGTAAGTGTGTGTCTGTGTTACTGGGTATCAGTTTTTGTCATTGTTACTTGGAGTAAGTGTGTGTCTGTGTTACTGGGTGTCAGTGTATGTCTTTGTTAATTGGTGTCAGTGTACGTCTGTGTTACTTGGTGTCGGTGTGTGTCTGTGTGACTGGGTATCAGTGTACTTCTTCGTGACTTGGTGTCAGTGTATGTCTTTGTAACTGGGTGTAAGTGTGTGTCTTGGTTACTTGTTGTCAGTGTATGTGTGTGTAACTTGGTGTAATTTTATATCTTTGTTACTTGGTGTCAATGTATGTTTTTGTTACTTGGTGTAAGTGTATGTCTTTGTTACTTGGTGTCAGTGCATGTCTTTGCTACTTGGTGTCAGTGTATGTCTCTGTTACTTGGTGTAAGTGTGTGTCTGTGTTACTGGGTATCAGTGTATGTCTTTGTAACTTGCTGTCATTGTCTGTCTTTCATACTTGGTGTAAGTGTGTGTCTGTGTTACTGGGTATCAGTGTATGTCTTTGTTACTTGGTGTCAGTGTATGTCTTTGTTACTTGGTGTCAGTGTATGTCTTTGTTACTTGGTTTAAGTGTATGTCTTTGTTACTTGGTGTAAGTGTATGTCATTGTTACTTGGTGTAAGTGTGTGTCTGTGTTACTGAGTATCTGTGTATGTCTTTGTAACCTGTTGTAATTGTGTGTCTGTGTTACTGGGTATCAGTGTATGTCTTTGTTACTTGGTGTCAGTGTATGTCTTTGTTACTTGGTGTAAGTGTGTGTCTGTGTTACTGGGTATCAGTGAATGTCTTTGTTACTAGCTGTCAGTGTATATCTTTGTTACTGGGTGTCAGTGTATGTTTTTGTTAATTGGTGTCAGTGTATGTCTTTGTTACTTGGTGTCCGTGTGTGCCTGTGTTACTGGGTATCAGTGTATGTATTTGTTACTGGGTGTCAGTGTATGCCTTTGTCACTTGGTGTCAGTGTATGTCTTTGTTACTTGGTGTAAGTGTGTGTCTGTGTTACTGGGTATCAGTGTATGTCTTTGTTACTTGGTGTCAGTGTATGTCTTTGTTACTTGGTGTAAGTGTGTGTCTGTGTTACTGGGTATCAGTGAATGTCTTTGATACTTGGTGTCAGTGTATGTCCTTGTTAATTGGTGTAAGTGTGTGTCTGTGTTACTGGGTATCAGTGAATGTCTTTGTTACTTGGTCTCAGTGTATGTCCTTGTTAATTGGTGTAAGTGTGTGTCTGTGTTACTGGGTATCAGTGTATGTCTTTGTTACTTGGTGTCAGCGTGTGCCTTTGTTACTTGGTGTCATTCTGTGTCTTTCTTACTGGGTGTCAGTGTATGCCTTTGTTACTGGGTGTCAGTGTATTTCTTTGTGACTTGGTTTAAGTGTGTGTATGAGTTACTGGGTATCAGTGTCTGTCATTGTTACTTGTTGTAAGTGTGTGTCTGTGTTACTGGGTATCAGTGTATGTCTTTGTTACTTGGTGTCAGTGTATGTCTGTGTTACTTGGTGTAAGTGTGTGTCTTTGTTACTTGGTGTCAGTGTATGTCTGTGTTACTTGGTGTAAGTGTATGTCTTTGTTACTTGGTGTCAGTGTATGTCTTTGTTACTTGGTGTCATTGTATGTCTTTGTTACAATGTGTAAGTGTGTGACTGTGTTACTGTGTATCAGTGTATGTCTTTGTTACTTGGTGTCAGTGTATGTCTTTGTTACTTGGTGTCAGTGTATGCCTGATTTACTTGGTGTAAGTGTGTGTCTGTGTTACTGGGTATCAGTGTATGTCTTTGTTACTTGGTGTCAGTGTATGTCTTTGTTACTTGGTTTAAGTGTATGTCTTTGTTACTTGGTGTAAGTGTATGTCATTGTTACTTGGTGTAAGTGTGTGTCTGTGTTACTGAGTATCTGTGTATGTCTTTGTAACCTGTTGTAATTGTGTGTCTGTGTTACTGGGTATCAGTGTATGTCTTTGTTACTTGGTGTCAGTGTATGTCTTTGTTACTTGGTGTAAGTGTGTGTCTGTGTTACTGGGTATCAGTGAATGTCTTTGTTACTAGCTGTCAGTGTATATCTTTGTTACTGGGTGTCAGTGTATGTTTTTGTTAATTGGTGTCAGTGTATGTCTTTGTTACTTGGTGTCCGTGTGTGCCTGTGTTACTGGGTATCAGTGTATGTATTTGTTACTGGGTGTCAGTGTATGCCTTTGTCACTTGGTGTCAGTGTATGTCTTTGTTACTTGGTGTAAGTGTGTGTCTGTGTTACTGGGTATCAGTGTATGTCTTTGTTACTTGGTGTCAGTGTATGTCTTTGTTACTTGGTGTAAGTGTGTGTCTGTGTTACTGGGTATCAGTGAATGTCTTTGATACTTGGTGTCAGTGTATGTCCTTGTTAATTGGTGTAAGTGTGTGTCTGTGTTACTGGGTATCAGTGAATGTCTTTGTTACTTGGTCTCAGTGTATGTCCTTGTTAATTGGTGTAAGTGTGTGTCTGTGTTACTGGGTATCAGTGTATGTCTTTGTTACTTGGTGTCAGCGTGTGCCTTTGTTACTTGGTGTCATTCTGTGTCTTTCTTACTGGGTGTCAGTGTATGCCTTTGTTACTGGGTGTCAGTGTATTTCTTTGTGACTTGGTTTAAGTGTGTGTATGTGTTACTGGGTATCAGTGTCTGTCATTGTTACTTGTTGTAAGTGTGTGTCTGTGTTACTGGGTATCAGTGTATGTCTTTGTTAATTGGTGTCAGTGTATGTCTGTGTTACTTGGTGTAAGTGTGTGTCTTTGTTACTTGGTGTCAGTGTATGTCTGTGTTACTTGGTGTAAGTGTATGTCTTTGTTACTTGGTGTCAGTGTATGTCTTTGTTACTTGGTGTCATTGTATGTCTTTGTTACAATGTGTAAGTGTGTGACTGTGTTACTGTGTATCAGTGTATGTCTTTGTTACTTGGTGTCTGTGTATGTCTATGATACTTGGTGTAAGTGTGTGTCTGTGTTGCTGGGTATCAGTGTATGTCTTTGTTACTTGGTGTAAGTGTGTGTCTTTTTTACTGGGTATCAGTATATGTAGTTGTTACTTGGTGTATTTTTATGTCTTTGTTACTTCGTGTCAGTGTGTGTCTTTGTTACTTCGTGTCAGTGTGTGTCTTTGTTACTGGGTGCCAGTGTTTGTCTTTGTTACTGGGTGTCAGTGGATGTCTTTGTTACTTGGTGTAAGTGTGTGTCTGTGTTACTGGGTATCAGTTTTTGTCATTTTTACTTGGAGTAAGTGTGTGTCTGTGTTACTGGGTGTCAGTGTATGTCTTTGATAATTGGTGTTAGTGTATGTCTGTGTTACTTGGTATAAGTGTGTGTTTGTGTTACTGGGTATCAGTGTATTTCTTCGTGACTTGGTGTCAGTGTATGTCTTTGTTACTGGGTGTAAGTGTGTGTCTTGGTTACTTGTTGTCAGTGTATGTTTGTGTAACTTGGTGTAAGTGTATATCTTTGTTACTTGGTGTCAATGTATGTTTTTGTTACTTGGTGTAAGTGTATGTCTTTGTTACTTGGTGTCAGTGCATGTCTTTGCTACTTGGTGTCAGTGTATGTCTCTGTTACTTGGTGTAAGTATGTGTCTGTGTTACTGGGTATCAGTGTATGTCTTTGTAACTTGCTGTCATTGTCTGTCTTTCTTACTTGGTGTAAGTGTGTGTCTGTGTTACTGGGTACCAGTGTATGTCTTTGTTACTTGGTGTCAGTGTATGTCTTTGTTACTTGGTGTCAGTGTATGCCTGACTTACTTGGTGTAAGTGTGTGTCTGTGTTACTGGGTATCAGTGTATGTCTTTGTTACTTGGTGTCAGTGTATGTCTTTGTTACTTGGTGTAAGTGTGTGTCTGTGTTACTGGGTATCAGTGAATGTCTTTGTTACTAGGTGTCAGTGTATGTCTTTGTTACTGGGTATCAGTGTATGTTTTTGTTAATGGGTGTCAGTGTATGTCTTTGTTACTTGGTGTCCGTGTGTGCCTGTGTTACTGGGTGTCAGTGTATGTATTTGTTACTGGGTGTCAGTGTATGCCTTTGTCACTTGGTGTCAGTGTATGTCTTTGTTACTTGGTGTAAGTGTGTGTCTGTGTTACTGGGTATCAGTGTATGTCTTTGTTACTTGGTGTCAGTGTATGTCTTTGTTACTTGGTGTAAGTGTGTGTCTGTGTTACTGGGTATCAGTGAATGTCTTTGTTACTTGGTGTCAGTGTATGTCCTTGTTAATTGGTGTAAGTGTGTGTCTGTGTTACTGGGTGTCAGTGTATGTCTTTGTTACTGGGTGTAAGTGTGTGTCTTGGTTACTTGTTGTCAGTGTATGTTTGTGTAACTTGGTGTAAGTGTATATCTTTGTTACTTGGTGTCAATGTATGTTTTTGTTACTTGGTGTAAGTGTATGTCTTTGTTACTTGGTGTCAGTGCATGTCTTTGCTACTTGGTGTCAGTGTATGTCTCTGTTACTTGGTGTAAGTGTGTGTCTGTGTTACTGGGTATCAGTGTATGTCTTTGTAACTTGCTGTCATTGTCTGTCTTTCATACTTGGTGTAAGTGTGTGTCTGTGTTACTGGGTATCAGTGTATGTCTTTGTTACTTGGTGTCAGTGTATGTCTTTGTTACTTGGTGTCAGTGTATGTCTTTGTTACTTGGTTTAAGTGTATGTCTTTGTTACTTGGTGTAAGTGTATGTCATTGTTACTTGGTGTAAGTGTGTGTCTGTGTTACTGAGTATCTGTGTATGTCTTTGTAACCTGTTGTAATTGTGTGTCTGTGTTACTGGGTATCAGTGTATGTCTTTGTTACTTGGTGTCAGTGTATGTCTTTGTTACTTGGTGTAAGTGTGTGTCTGTGTTACTGGGTATCAGTGAATGTCTTTGTTACTAGCTGTCAGTGTATATCTTTGTTACTGGGTGTCAGTGTATGTTTTTGTTAATTGGTGTCAGTGTATGTCTTTGTTACTTGGTGTCCGTGTGTGCCTGTGTTACTGGGTATCAGTGTATGTATTTGTTACTGGGTGTCAGTGTATGCCTTTGTCACTTGGTGTCAGTGTATGTCTTTGTTACTTGGTGTAAGTGTGTGTCTGTGTTACTGGGTATCAGTGTATGTCTTTGTTACTTGGTGTCAGTGTATGTCTTTGTTACTTGGTGTAAGTGTGTGTCTGTGTTACTGGGTATCAGTGAATGTCTTTGATACTTGGTGTCAGTGTATGTCCTTGTTAATTGGTGTAAGTGTGTGTCTGTGTTACTGGGTATCAGTGAATGTCTTTGTTACTTGGTCTCAGTGTATGTCCTTGTTAATTGGTGTAAGTGTGTGTCTGTGTTACTGGGTATCAGTGTATGTCTTTGTTACTTGGTGTCAGCGTGTGCCTTTGTTACTTGGTGTCATTCTGTGTCTTTCTTACTGGGTGTCAGTGTATGCCTTTGTTACTGGGTGTCAGTGTATTTCTTTGTGACTTGGTTTAAGTGTGTGTATGAGTTACTGGGTATCAGTGTCTGTCATTGTTACTTGTTGTAAGTGTGTGTCTGTGTTACTGGGTATCAGTGTATGTCTTTGTTACTTGGTGTCAGTGTATGTCTGTGTTACTTGGTGTAAGTGTGTGTCTTTGTTACTTGGTGTCAGTGTATGTCTGTGTTACTTGGTGTAAGTGTATGTCTTTGTTACTTGGTGTCAGTGTATGTCTTTGTTACTTGGTGTCATTGTATGTCTTTGTTACAATGTGTAAGTGTGTGACTGTGTTACTGTGTATCAGTGTATGTCTTTGTTACTTGGTGTCAGTGTATGTCTTTGTTACTTGGTGTCAGTGTATGCCTGATTTACTTGGTGTAAGTGTGTGTCTGTGTTACTGGGTATCAGTGTATGTCTTTGTTACTTGGTGTCAGTGTATGTCTTTGTTACTTGGTTTAAGTGTATGTCTTTGTTACTTGGTGTAAGTGTATGTCATTGTTACTTGGTGTAAGTGTGTGTCTGTGTTACTGAGTATCTGTGTATGTCTTTGTAACCTGTTGTAATTGTGTGTCTGTGTTACTGGGTATCAGTGTATGTCTTTGTTACTTGGTGTCAGTGTATGTCTTTGTTACTTGGTGTAAGTGTGTGTCTGTGTTACTGGGTATCAGTGAATGTCTTTGTTACTAGCTGTCAGTGTATATCTTTGTTACTGGGTGTCAGTGTATGTTTTTGTTAATTGGTGTCAGTGTATGTCTTTGTTACTTGGTGTCCGTGTGTGCCTGTGTTACTGGGTATCAGTGTATGTATTTGTTACTGGGTGTCAGTGTATGCCTTTGTCACTTGGTGTCAGTGTATGTCTTTGTTACTTGGTGTAAGTGTGTGTCTGTGTTACTGGGTATCAGTGTATGTCTTTGTTACTTGGTGTCAGTGTATGTCTTTGTTACTTGGTGTAAGTGTGTGTCTGTGTTACTGGGTATCAGTGAATGTCTTTGATACTTGGTGTCAGTGTATGTCCTTGTTAATTGGTGTAAGTGTGTGTCTGTGTTACTGGGTATCAGTGAATGTCTTTGTTACTTGGTCTCAGTGTATGTCCTTGTTAATTGGTGTAAGTGTGTGTCTGTGTTACTGGGTATCAGTGTATGTCTTTGTTACTTGGTGTCAGCGTGTGCCTTTGTTACTTGGTGTCATTCTGTGTCTTTCTTACTGGGTGTCAGTGTATGCCTTTGTTACTGGGTGTCAGTGTATTTCTTTGTGACTTGGTTTAAGTGTGTGTATGTGTTACTGGGTATCAGTGTCTGTCATTGTTACTTGTTGTAAGTGTGTGTCTGTGTTACTGGGTATCAGTGTATGTCTTTGTTAATTGGTGTCAGTGTATGTCTGTGTTACTTGGTGTAAGTGTGTGTCTTTGTTACTTGGTGTCAGTGTATGTCTGTGTTACTTGGTGTAATTGTATGTCTTTGTTACTTGGTGTCAGTGTATGTCTTTGTTACTTGGTGTCATTGTATGTCTTTGTTACAATGTGTAAGTGTGTGACTGTGTTACTGTGTATCAGTGTATGTCTTTGTTACTTGGTGTCTGTGTATGTCTATGATACTTGGTGTAAGTGTGTGTCTGTGTTGCTGGGTATCAGTGTATGTCTTTGTTACTTGGTGTAAGTGTGTGTCTTTTTTACTGGGTATCAGTATATGTAGTTGTTACTTGGTGTATTTTTATGTCTTTGTTACTTCGTGTCAGTGTGTGTCTTTGTTACTTCGTGTCAGTGTGTGTCTTTGTTACTGGGTGCCAGTGTTTGTCTTTGTTACTGGGTGTCAGTGGATGTCTTTGTTACTTGGTGTAAGTGTGTGTCTGTGTTACTGGGTATCAGTTTTTGTCATTTTTACTTGGAGTAAGTGTGTGTCTGTGTTACTGGGTGTCAGTGTATGTCTTTGATAATTGGTGTTAGTGTATGTCTGTGTTACTTGGTATAAGTGTGTGTTTGTGTTACTGGGTATCAGTGTATTTCTTCGTGACTTGGTGTCAGTGTATGTCTTTGTTACTGGGTGTAAGTGTGTGTCTTGGTTACTTGTTGTCAGTGTATGTTTGTGTAACTTGGTGTAAGTGTATATCTTTGTTACTTGGTGTCAATGTATGTTTTTGTTACTTGGTGTAAGTGTATGTCTTTGTTACTTGGTGTCAGTGCATGTCTTTGCTACTTGGTGTCAGTGTATGTCTCTGTTACTTGGTGTAAGTATGTGTCTGTGTTACTGGGTATCAGTGTATGTCTTTGTAACTTGCTGTCATTGTCTGTCTTTCTTACTTGGTGTAAGTGTGTGTCTGTGTTACTGGGTACCAGTGTATGTCTTTGTTACTTGGTGTCAGTGTATGTCTTTGTTACTTGGTGTCAGTGTATGCCTGACTTACTTGGTGTAAGTGTGTGTCTGTGTTACTGGGTATCAGTGTATGTCTTTGTTACTTGGTGTCAGTGTATGTCTTTGTTACTTGGTGTAAGTGTGTGTCTGTGTTACTGGGTATCAGTGAATGTCTTTGTTACTAGGTGTCAGTGTATGTCTTTGTTACTGGGTATCAGTGTATGTTTTTGTTAATGGGTGTCAGTGTATGTCTTTGTTACTTGGTGTCCGTGTGTGCCTGTGTTACTGGGTGTCAGTGTATGTATTTGTTACTGGGTGTCAGTGTATGCCTTTGTCACTTGGTGTCAGTGTATGTCTTTGTTACTTGGTGTAAGTGTGTGTCTGTGTTACTGGGTATCAGTGTATGTCTTTGTTACTTGGTGTCAGTGTATGTCTTTGTTACTTGGTGTAAGTGTGTGTCTGTGTTACTGGGTATCAGTGAATGTCTTTGTTACTTGGTGTCAGTGTATGTCCTTGTTAATTGGTGTAAGTGTGTGTCTGTGTTACTGGGTATCAGTGTATGTCTTTGTTACTTGGTGTCAGCGTGTGCCTTTGTTACTTGGTGTCATTCTGTGTCTTTCTTACTGGGTGTCAGTGTATGCCTTTGTTAGTGGGTGTCAGTGCATGTCTTTGTGACTTGGTTTAAGTGTGTGTATGTGTTACTGGGTATCAGTGTCTGTCATTGTTACTTGTTGTATGTGTGTGTCTGTGTTACTGGGTATCAGTGTATGTCTTTGTTACTTGGTGTCAGTGTATGTCTGTGTTACTTGGTGTAAGTGTGTGTCTTTGTAACTTGGTGTCAGTGTATGTCTGTGTTACTTGGTGTAAGTGTATGTCTTTGTTACTTGGTGTCAGTGTATGTCTTTGTTACTTGGTGTCATTGTATGTCTTTGTTACAATGTGTAAGTGTGTGACTGTGTTACTGTGTATCAGTGTATGTCTTTGTTACTTGGTGTCTGTGTATGTCTATGATACTTGGTGTAAGTGTGTGTCTGTGTTGCTGGGTATCAGTGTATGTCTTTGTTACTTGGTGTAAGTGTGTGTCTTTTTTACTGGGTATCAATATATGTAGTTGTTACTTGGTGTATGTGTATGTCTTTGTTACTTCGTGTCAGTGTGTGTCTTTGTTACTTCGTGTCAGTGTGTGTCTTTGTTACTGGGTGCCAGTGTTTGTCTTTGTTACTGGGTGTCAGTGGATGTCTTTGTTACTTGGTGTAAGTGTGTGTCTGTGTTACTGGGTATCAGTTTTTGTCATTGTTACTTGGAGTAAGTGTGTGTCTGTGTTACTGGGTGTCAGTGTATGTCTTTGATAATTGGTGTTAGTGTATTTCTGTGTTACTTGGTGTAAGTGTGTGTTTGTGTTACTGGGTATCAGTGTACTTCTTCGTGACTTGGTGTCAGTGTATGTTTGTGTAACTTGGTGTAAGTGTATATCTTTGTTACTTGGTGTCAATGTATGTTTTTGTTACTTGGTGTAAGTGTATGTCTTTGTTACTTGGTGTCAGTGCATGTCTTTTCTACTTGGTGTCAGTGTATGTCTCTGTTACTTGGTGTAAGTATGTGTCTGTGTTACTGGGTATCAGTGTATGTCTTTGTAACTTGCTGTCATTGTCTGTTTTTCTTACTTGGTGTAAGTGTGAGTCTGTGTTACTGGGTACCAGTGTATGTCTTTGTTACTTGGTGTCAGTGTATGTCTTTGTTACTTGGTGTCAGTGTATGCCTGACTTACTTGGTGTAAGTGTGTGTCTGTGTTACTGGGTATCAGTGTATGTCTTTGTTACTTGGTGTCAGTGTATGTCTTTGTTACTTGGTGTAAGTGTGTGTCTGTGTTACTGGGTATCAGTGAATGTATTTGTTACTAGGTGTCAGTGTATGTCTTTGTTACTGGGTGTCAGTGTATGTTTTTGTTAATGGGTGTCAGTGTATGTCTTTGTTACTTGGTGTCCGTGTGTGCCTGTGTTACTGGGTGTCAGTGTATGTATTTGTTACTGGGTGTCAGTGTATGCCTTTGTCAGTTGGTGTCAGTGTATGTCTTTGTTACTTGGTGTAAGTGTGTGTCTGTGTTACTGGGTATCAGTGTATGTCTTTGTTACTTGGTGTCAGTGTATGTCTTTGTTACTTGGTGTAAGTGTGTGTCTGTGTTACTGGGTATCAGTGAATGTCTTTGTTACTTGGTGTCATTGTATGTCCTTGTTAATTGGTGTAAGTGTGTGTCTGTGTTACTGTGTATCAGTGTATGTCTTTGTTACTTGGTGTCAGCGTGTGCCTTTGTTACTTGGTGTCATTCTGTGTCTTTGTTACTGGGTGTCAGTGTATGCCTTTGTTACTGGGTGTCAGTGTATGTCTTTGTGACTTGGTTTAAGTGTGTGTATGTGTTACTGGGTATCAGTGTCTGTCATTGTTACTTGTTGTAAGTGTGTGTCTGTGTTACTGGGTATCAGTGTATGTCTTTGTTACTTGGTGTCAGTGTATGTCTGTGTTACTTGGTGTAAGTGTGTGTCTTTGTTACTTGGTGTCAGTGTATATCTGTGTTACTTGGTGTAAGTGTATGTCTTTGTTACTTGGTGTCAGTGTATGTCTTTGTTACTTGGTGTCATTGTATGTCTTTGTTACAATGTGTAAGTGTGTGACTGTGTTACTGTGTATCAGTGTATGTCTTTGTTACTTGGTGTCTGCGTATGTCTATGATACTTGGTGTAAGTGTGTGTCTGTGTTGCTGGGTATCAGTGTTTGTCTTTGTTACTTGGTGTAAGTGTGTGTCTTTTTTACTGGGTATCAGTGTATGTAGTTGTTACTTGGTGTATGTGTATGTCTTTGTTACTTCGTGTCAGTGTGTGTCTTTGTTAATTCATGTCAGTGTGTGTCTTTGTTACTGGGTGCCAGTGTTTGCCTTTGTTACTGGGTGTCAGTGTATGTCTTTGTGACTTGGTGTTAGTGTGTGTCTGTGTTACCGTGTGTCAGTGTATGTCTTTGTTACTTGGTGTCAGTGTATGTCTGTGTACTTGGTGTAAGTGTGTGTCTTTGTTACTTGGTGTCAGTGTATGTCTTTGTTACTTGGTGTAAGTGTATGTCTTTGTTACTTGGTGTCAGTGCATGTCTTTGTTACTTGGTATAAGTGTATGTCTGTTTTACTGATTATCAGTGTATGTCTTTGTTCCTTGGTGTAAGTGTGTGTC
Source organism: Heterodontus francisci (assembly GCF_036365525.1). Lineage (NCBI taxonomy): Eukaryota > Metazoa > Chordata > Chondrichthyes > Heterodontiformes > Heterodontidae > Heterodontus > Heterodontus francisci. The sequence goes on from NW_027140330.1 coordinate 4,496,573, forward strand.
TGTGTTACTTCGTGTCAGTGTGTGTCTTTGTTAATTCGTGTCAGTGTGTGTCTTTGTTACTGGGTGCCAGTGTTTGCCTTTGTTACTGGGCGTCAGTGTATGTCGTAGTTACTTGGTGTCAGTGTATGTCTTTGTTACTGGGTGTCAGTGTATGTTTTTGTTAATGGGTGTCAGTGTATGTCTTTGTTACTTGGTGTCCGTGTGTGTCTGTGTTACTGTGTGTCAGTGTATGTCTCTGTTACTTGGTGTAAGTGTGTGTCTGTGTTACTGGGTATCAGCGTATGTCTTTGTAACTTGCTGTCATTGTCTGTCTTTCTTACTTGGTGTAAGTGTGTGTCTGTGTTACTGGGTACCAGTGTATGTCTTTGTTACTTGGTGTCAGTGTATGTCTTTGTTACTTGGTGTCAGTGTATGCCTGACTTACTTGGTGTAAGTGTGTGTCTGTGTTACTGGGTATCAGTGTATGTCTTTGTTACTTGGTGTCAGTGTATGTCTTTGTTACTTGGTGTAAGTTTGTGTCTGTGTTACTGGGTATCAGTGAATGTCTTTGTTACTAGGTGTCAGTGTATGTCTTTGTTACTGGGTGTCAGTGTATGTTTTTGTTAATGGGTGTCAGTGTATGTCTTTGTTACTTGGTGTCCGTGTGTGCCTGTGTTACTGGGTGTCAGTGTATGTATTTGTTACTGTGTGTCAGTGTATGCCTTTGTCACTTGGTGTCAGTGTATGTCTTTGTTACTTGGTGTAAGTGTGTGTCTGTGTTATTGGGTATCAGTGTATGTCTTTGTTACTTGGTGTAAGTTTGTGTCTGTGTTACTGGGTATCAGTGAATGTCTTTGTTACTAGGTGTCAGTGTATGTCTTTGTTACTGGGTGTCAGTGTATGTTTTTGTTAATGGGTGTCAGTGTATGTCTTTGTTACTTGGTGTCCGTGTGTGCCTGTGTTACTGGGTGTCAGTGTATGTATTTGTTACTGGGTGTCAGTGTATGCCTTTGTCACTTGGTGTCAGTGTATGTCTTTGTTACTTGGTGTAAGTGTGTGTCTGTGTTATTGGGTATCAGTGTATGTCTTTGTTACTTGGTGTCAGTGTATGTCTTTGTTACTTGGTGTAAGTGTGTGTCTGTGTTACTGGGTATCAGTGAATGTCTTTGATACTTGGTGTCAGTGTATGTCCTTGTTAATTGGTGTAAGTGTGTGTCTGTGTTACTGGGTATCAGTGTATGTCTTTGTTACTTGGTGTCAGCGTGTGACTTTGTTACTTGGTGTCATTCTGTGTCTTTGTTACTGGGTGTCAGTGTATGCCTTTGTTACTTGGTGTCAGTGTATGTCTTTGTGACTTGGTTTAAGTGTGTGTATGTGTTACTGGGTATCAGTGTCTGTCATTGTTACTTGTTGTAAGTGTGTGTCTGTGTTACTGGGTATCAGTGTATGCCTTTGTTACTTGGTGTCAGTGTATGTCTGTGTTACTTGGTGTAAGTGTGTGTCTTTGTTACTTGGTGTCAGTGTATATCTGTGTTACTTGGTGTAAGTGTATGTCTTTGTTACTTGGTGTCAGTGTATGTCTTTGTTACTTGGTGTCATTGTATGTCTTTGTTACAATGTGTAAGTGTGTGACTGTGTTACTGTGTATCAGTGTATGTCTTTGTTACTTGGTGTCTGTGTATGTCTATGATACTTGGTGTAAGTGTGTGTCTGTGTTGCTGGGTATCAGTGTTTGTCTTTGTTACTTGGTGTAAGTGTGTGTCTTTTTTACTGGGTATCAGTGTATGTAGTTGTTACTTGGTGTATGTGTATGTCTTTGTTACTTCGTGTCAGTGTGTGTCTTTGTTAATTCGTGTCAGTGTGTGTCTTTGTTACTGGGTGCCAGTGTTTGCCTTTGTTACTGGGTGTCAGTGTATGTCTTTGTGACTTGGTGTTAGTGTGTGTCTGTGTTACTGTGTATCAGTGTATGTCTTTGTTACTTGGTGTCAGTGTATGTCTGTGTACTTGGTGTAAGTGTGTGTCTTTGTTACTTGGTGTCAGTGTATGTCTGTGTTACTTGGTGTAAGTGTATGTCTTTGTTACTTGGTGTCAGTGCATGTCTTTGTTACTTGGTGTAAGTGTATGTCTGTTTTACTGAGTATCAGTGTATGTCTTTGTTCCTTGGTGTAAGTGTGTGTCTGCGTTACTGGGTATCAGTGTATGTCTTAGTTACTTGGTGTCAGTGTATGTCTTTGTTACTGGGTGTCAGTGTATGTTTTTGTTAATGGGTGTCAGTGTATGTCTTTGTTACTTGGTGTCCGTGTGTGTCTGTGTTACTGTGTGTCAGTGTATGTCTTTGTAACTTGGTGTAAGTGTGTGTCAGTATTACTGGGTATCAGTGAATGTCTTTGTTACTTGGTGTCAGTGTATGTCTTTGTTACTGGGTGTCAGTGCATGTTTTTGTTAATGGGTGTCAGTGTATGTCTTTGTTACTTGGTGTCCGTGTGTGTCTGTGTTACTGGGTGTCAGTGTATGTCTTTATTACTGGGTGTCAGTGTATGCCTTTGTTACTTGGTGTCAGTGTATGTCTTTGTTACTTGGTGTAGGTGTGTGTCTGTGTAACAGAGTATCAGTGTATGTCTTTGTTACTTGGTGTAAGTGTGTGTCTGTGTTACTGGGTATCAGTTTCTGTCATTGTTACTTGGAGTAAGTGTATGTCTTTGTTACTTGGTGTCAGTGTATGTCTTTGTTACTTGGTGTCATTGTATGTCTTTGTTACAATGTGTAAGTGTGTGACTGTGTTACTGTGTATCAGTGTATGTCTTTGTTACTTGGTGTCTGTGTATGTCTATGATACTTGGTGTAAGTGTGTGTCTGTGTTGCTGGGTATCAGTGTATGTCTTTGTTACTTGGTGTAAGTGTGTGTCTTTTTTACTGGGTATCAGTGTATGTAGTTGTTACTTGGTGTATGTGTATGTCTTTGTTACTTCGTGTCAGTGTGTGTCTTTGTTACTTCGTGTCAGTGTGTGTCTTTGTTACTGGGTGTCAGTGTTTGTCTTTGTTACTGGGTGTCAGTGTATGTCTTTGTTACTTGGTGTAAGTGTGTGTCTGTGTTACTGGGTATCAGTTTTTGTCATTGTTACTTGGAGTAAGTGTGTGTCTGTGTTACTGGGTGTCAGTGTATGTCTTTTTTAATTGGTGTCAGTGTATGTCTGTGTTACTTGGTGTAAGTGTGTCTGTGTTACTGTTTATCAGTGTACTTCTTCGTGACTTGTTGTCAGTGTATGTCTTTGTTACTGGGTGTAAGTGTGTGTCTTGGTTACTTGTTGTCAGTGTATGTTTGTGTAACTTGGTGTAACTGTATATCTTTGTTACTTGGTGTCAATGTACGTTTTTGTTACTTGGTGTAAGTGTATGTCTTTGTTACTTGGAGTCAGTGCATGTCTTTGCAACTTGGTGTCAGGGTATGTCTCTGTTACTTGGTGCAAGTGTGTGTCTGTGTTACTGGGTATCAGTGTATGTCTTTGTTACTTGGTGTCAGTGTATGTCTTTGTTACTTGGTGTCAGTGTATGCCTGACTTACTTGGTGTCAGTGTGTGTCTGTGTTACTTGGTGTCAGTGTATGTCTTGGTTACTTGGTGCAAGTGTATGTCTTTGTTACTTGGTGTAAGTGTATGTCATTGTTACTTGGTGTAAGTGTGTGTCTTTGTTACTGAGTATCTGTGTATGTCTTTGTAACCTGTTGTAATTGTGTGTCTGTGTTACTGGGTATCAGTGTATGTCTTTGTTACTTGGTGTCAGTGTATGTATTTGTTACTTGGTGTAAGTGTGTGTCTGTGTTACTGGGTATCAGTGAATGTCTTTGTTACTAGGTGTCAGTGTATGTCTTTGTTACTGGGTGTCAGTGTATGTTTTTGTTAATGGGTGTCAGTGTATGTCTTTGTTACTTGGTGTCCGTCTGTGCCTGTGTTACTGGGTGTCAGTGTATGTATTTGTTACTGGGTGTCAGTGTATGCCTTTGTCACTTGGTGTCAGTGTATGTCTTTGTTACTTGGTGTAAGTGTGTGTCTGTGTTACTGGGTATCAGTGTATGTCTTTGTTACTTGGTGTCAGTGTATGTCTTTGTTACTTGGTGTAAGTGTGTGTCTGTGTTACTGGGTATCAGTGAATGTCTTTGTTACTTGGTGTCAGTGTATGTCCTTGTTAATTGGTGTAAGTGTGTGTCTGTGTTAGTGGGTATCAGTGTATATCTTTGTTACTTGGTGTCAGCGTGTGCCTTTGTTACTTGGTGTCATTCTGTGTCTTTGTTACTGGGTGTCAGTGTATGTCTGTGTTACTTGCTGTAAGTGTGTGTCATTGTTACTTGGTGTCAGTGTGTGTCTGTGTTACTGAGTATCTGTGTATGTCTTTGTAACCTGTTGTAATTGTGTGTATGTGTTACTGGGTATCAGTGTCTCTCATTGTTACTTGTTGTAAGTGTGTGTCTGTGTTACTGGGTATCAGTGTATGTCTTTGTTACTTTGTGTCAGTGTATGTCTGTGTTACTTGGTGTAAGTGTGTGTCTTTGTTACTTGGTGTCAGTGTATGTCTGTGTTACTTGGTGTAAGTGTATGTCTTTGTTAATTGGTGTCAGTGTATGTCTTTGTTACTTGGTGTCATTGTATGTCTTTGTTACTTGGTGTTAGAGTGTGTCTGTGTTACTGTGTATCAGTGTATGTCTTTGTTACTTGGTGTCAGTGTATGTCTGTGCACTTGGTGTAAGTGTGTGTCTTTGTTACTTGTTGTCAGTGTATGTCTGTTTTACTTGGTGTAAGTGTATGTCTTTGTTACTTGGTGTCAGTGTCTGTCTTTGTTACTTGGTGTAAGTGTATGTCTTTGTTACTTGGTGTCAGTGCATGTCTTTGTTACTTGGTGTAAGTGTATGTCTGTTTTACTGAGTATCAGTGTATGTCTTTGTTCCTTGGTGGAAGTGTTTGTCTGCGTTACTGGGTATCAGTGTATGTCTTAGTTACTTGGTGTCAGTGTATGTCTTTGTTACTGGGTGTCAGTGTATGTTTTTGTTAATGGGTGTCAGTGTATGTCTTTGTTACTTGGTGTCCGTGTGTGTCTGTGTTACTGGGTGTCAGTGTATGTCTTTGTTACTTGGTGTAAGTGTGTGTCAGTGTTACTGGGTGTCAGTGAATGTCTTTGTTACTTGGTGTCAGTGTATGCCTTTGTTACTGGGTGTCAGTGTATGTTTTTTAATGGGTGTCAGTGTATGTCTTTGTTACTTGGTGTCCGTGTGTGTCTGTGTTACTGGGTGTCAGTGTATGTCTTTATTACTGTTTGTCGTGTATGCCTTTGTTACTTGGTGTCAGTGTATGTCTTTGTTACTTGGTGTAGGTGTTTGTCTGTGTAAAAGAGTATCAGTGTATGTCTTTGTTACTTGGTGTAAGTGTGTGTCTGTGTTACTGGGTTTCAGTTTCTGTCATTGTTACTTGGAGTAAGTGTGTGTCTGTGTTACTGGGTGTCAGTGTATGTCTTTGTTAATTGGTGTCAGTGTATGTCTTTGTTACTGGGTGTAAGTGTGTGTCTTGGTTACTTGTCAGTGTATGTTTGTGTAACTTGGTGTAAGTGTGTGTCTGTGTTACTGGGTGTCAGTGTATGTCTTTGTTACTTGGTGTCAGTGTATGTCTTTGTTACTTGGTGTCAATGTATGTCTTTGTTACTTGGTGTCAGTGCTAGTCTTTGTTACTTGGTGTCAGTGTATGTCTTTGTTACTTGGTGTAAGTGTATGTCTTTGTTACTTGGTGTAAGTGTATGTCATTGTTACTTGGTGTAAGTGTGTGTCTGTGTTACTGAGTATCTGTGTATGTCTTTGTAACTTGTTGTAATTGTGTGTCTGTGTTACTGGGTATCAGTGTATGTCTTTGTTACTTGGTGTCAGTGTATGTCTTTGTTACTTGGTGTCAGTGTATGTCTTTGTTACTTGGTGTAAGTGTGTGTCTGTGTTACTGGGTATCAGTGAATGTCTATGTTACTGGGTGTCAGTGTATGTTTTTGTTAATGGGTGTCAGTGTATGTCTTTCTTACTTGGTGTCCGTGTGTGCCTTTGTCACTTGGTGTCAGTGTATGTGTTTGTTACTTGGTGTAAGTGTGTGTCTGTGTAACTGAGTATCAGTGTATGTCTTTGTTACAGGGTGTAAGTGTGTGTCTGTGTTACTGGGTATCAGTGTATGTATTTGTTACTTGGTGTCAGTGTATGTCTTTGTTACTTGGTGTAAGTGTGTGTCTGTGTTACTGGGTATCAGTGAATGTCTTTGTTACTTGGTGTCAGTGTATGTCCCTGTTACTTGGTGTAAGTGTGTGTCTGTGTTACTGGGTATCAGTGTATGTCTTTGTTACTTGGTGTCAGTGTGCGCCTTTGTTACTTGGTGTCATTCTGTGTCTTTGTTACTGGGTGTCAGTGTATGTTGTTGTTAATGGGTGTCAGTGTATGTCTTTGTTACTTGGTGTCCGTGTGTGTCTGTGTTACTGGGTGTCAGTGTATGTCTTTGTTACTTGGTGTAAGTGTGTGTCAGTGTTACTGGGTGTCAGTGAATGTCTTTGTTACTTGGTGTCAGTGTATGCCTTTGTTACTGGGTGTCAGTGTATGTTTTTTAATGGGTGTCAGTGTATGTCTTTGTTACTTGGTGTCCGTGTGTGTCTGTGTTACTGGGTGTCAGTGTATGTCTTTATTACTGTTTGTCAGTGTATGCCTTTGTTACTTGGTGTCAGTGTATGTCTTTGTTACTTGGTGTAGGTGTTTGTCTGTGTAAAAGAGTATCAGTATATGTCTTTGTTACTTGGTGTAAGTGTGTGTCTGTGTTACTGGGTATCAGTTTCTGTCATTGTTACTTGGAGTAAGTGTGTGTCTGTGTTACTGGGTGTCAGTGTATGTCTTTGTTAATTGGTGTCAGTGTATGTCTTTGTTACTGGGTGTAAGTGTGTGTCTTGGTTACTTGTCAGTGTATGTTTGTGTAACTTGGTGTAAGTGTGTGTCTGTGTTACTGGGTGTCAGTGTATGTCTTTGTTACTTGGTGTCAGTGTATGTCTTTGTTACTTGGTGTCAATGTATGTCTTTGTTACTTGGTGTCAGTGCTAGTCTTTGTTACTTGGTGTCAGTGTATGTCTTTGTTACTTGGTGTAAGTGTATGTCTTTGTTACTTGGTGTAAGTGTATGTCATTGTTACTTGGTGTAAGTGTGTGTCTGTGTTACTGAGTATCTGTGTATGTCTTTGTAACTTGTTGTAATTGTGTGTCTGTGTTACTGGGTATCAGTGTATGTCTTTGTTACTTGGTGTCAGTGTATGTCTTTGTTACTTGGTGTAAGTGTGTGTCTGTGTTACTGGGTATCAGTGAATGTCTATGTTACTGGGTGTCAGTGTATGTTTTTGTTAATGGGTGTCAGTGTATGTCTTTCTTACTTGGTGTCCGTGTGTGCCTTTGTCACTTGGTGTCAGTGTACGTGTTTGTTACTTGGTGTAAGTGTGTGTCTGTGTAACTGAGTATCAGTGTATGTCTTTGTTACATGGTGTAAGTGTGTGTCTGTGTTACTGGGTATCAGTGTATGTATTTGTTACTTGGTGTCAGTGTATGTCTTTGTTACTTGGTGTAAGTGTGTGTCTGTGTTATGGGTATCAGTGTATGTCTTTGTTACTTGGTGTCAGTGTGCGCCTTTGTTACTTGGTGTCATTCTGTGTCTTTGTTACTGGGTGTCAGTGTATGCCTTTGTTACTGGGTGTCAGTGTATGTCTTTGTTACTTGTTGTAAGTATGTGTCTGTGTTACTGGGTATCAGTATATGTCTTTGTTACTTGGTGTCAGTGTATGTCTGTGTTACTTGGTGTATGTATGTGTCTTTGTTACTTGGTGTCAGTGTATGTCTGTGTTACTTGGTGTAAGTGTATGTCTTTGTTACTTGGTGTCAGTGTATGTCTTTGTTACTTGGTGTCATTGTATGTCTTTGTTACAATGTGTAAGTGTGTGACTGTGTGACTGTGTATCAGTGTATGTCTTTGTTACTTGGTGTCTGTGTATGTCTATGATACTTGGTGCAAGTGTGTGTCTGTGTTGCTGGCTATCAGTGTATGCCGTTGTTACTTTGTGTATGTGTATGTCTTTGTTACTTGGTGTCAGTGTGTGTCTTTGTTACTTCGTGTATGTGTGTGTCTTTGTTACTGGGTGTCAGTGTTTGTCTTTGTTACTGGGTGTCGGTGTATGTCTTTGTGACTTGGTGTTAGTGTGTGTCTGTGTTACTGTGTATCAGTGTATGTCTTTGTTACTTGGCGTCAGTGTATGTCTGTGTACTTGGTGTAAGTTTGTGTCTTTGTTACTTGGTGTCAGTGTATGTCTGTGTTACTTGGTGTGAGTGTATGTCTTTGTTACTTGGTGTCAGTGTATGTCTTTGTTACTTTGTGTAATTGTATGTCTTTGTTACTTGGTGTCAGCGCATGTCTTTGTTACTTGGTGTAAGTGTATGTCTTTGTTACTTGGTGTCAGTGTATGACTCTGTTACTTTGTGTAAGTGTGTGTCTGTGTTACTGGGTATCAGTGTATGTCTTTGTTACTTGGTGTCATTGTCTGTCTTTGTTACTTGGTGTAAGTGTGTGTCTGTGTTACTGGGTATCAGTGTATGTCTTTGTTACTTGATGTCAGTGTATGTCTTTGTTACTTGGTGTCAGTGTATGTCTGTGTTACTTGGTGTATGTGTGTGTCTGTGTTACTGGGTGTCAGTGTATGTCTTTGTGACTTGGTGTAAGTGTGTTTATGTGCTACTGGGTATCAGTGTCTGTCATTGTTACTTGTTGTAAGTGTGTGTCTGTGTTACTGGGTATCAGTGTATGTCTTTGTTACTTGGTGTCAGTGTATGTCTTTGTTACTTGGTGTAAGTGTGTGTCTGTGTTACTGGGTATCAGTGAATGTCTATGTTACTGGGTGTCAGTGTATGTTTTTGTTAATGGGTGTCAGTGTATGTCTTTCTTACTTGGTGTCCGTGTGTGCCTTTGTCACTTGGTGTCAGTGTATGTCTTTGTTACTTGGTGTAAGTGTGTGTCTGTGTAACTGAGTATCAGTGTATGTCTTTGTTACATGGTGTAAGTGTGTGTCTGTGTTACTGGGTATCAGTGTATGTATTTGTTACTTGGTGTCAGTGTATGTCTTTGTTACTTGGTGTAAGTGTGTGTCTGTGTTACTGGGTATCTGTGTATCTCTTTGTTACTTGGTGTCAGTGTATGTCTGTGTTACGTGGTGTAAGTGTGTGTCTTTGTTACTTGGTGTCAGTGTATGTCTGTGTTACTTGGTGTAAGTGTATGTCTTTGTTACAATGTGTAAGTGTGTGTCTGTGTTTCTGGGTATCAGTGTATGTCTTTGTTACTTGGTTTCTGTGTATGTCTATGATACTTGGTGTAAGTGTGTGTCTGTGTTGCTGGGTATCAGTGTATGTCTTTGTTACTTGGTGTAAGTGTGTGTCTGTTTTACTGGGTATCAGTGTATGTCGTTGTTACTTGGTGTATGTGTATGTCTTTTTTACTTGGTTTCAGTGTGTCTCTTTGTTACTTCGTGTCAGTGTGTATCTTTGTTACTGGGTGTCAGTGTTTGTCTTTGTGAATTGGTGTCAGTGTGTGTCTGTGTTACTGGGTATCAGTGTCTGTCTTTGTTACTTGGTGTAAGTGTGTGTCTGTGTTACTGTGTATCAGTGTATGTCTTTGTAACTTGGTGTCAGTGTATGTCTGTGTACTTGGTGTAAGTGTGTGTCTTTGTTACTTGGTGTCAGTGTATGTCTTTGTTCCTTGGTGTAAGTGTATGTCTTTGTTACTTGGTGTCAGTGTATGACTCTGTTACTTTGTGTAAGTGTGTGTCTTTGTTACTGGGTATCAGTGTATGTCTTTGTTACTTGGTGTCATTGTCTGTCTTTGTTACTTGGTGTAAGTGTGTGTCTGTGTTACTGGGTATCAGTGTATGTCTTTGTTACTTGGTGTCAGTGTATGTCTTTGTTACTTGGTGTCAGTGTATGTCTGTGTTACTTGGTGTAAGTGTGTGTCTGTGTTACTGGGTATCAGTGTATGTCTTTGTTACTTGGTGTCAGTGTATGTCTTTGTTACTTGGTTTCAGTGTATGTCTTTGTTACTTGGTGTCAGTGTATGTCTTTGTTACTTGGTGTAAGTGTATGTCTTTGCTACTTGGTGTCAGTGTATGTCTTTGGTACTTGGTGTAAGGGTATGTCTGTGTTACTGGGTATCAGTGTCTGTCTTTGTTACTTGGTGTAAGTGTATGTCTGTGTTGCTGGGTATCAGTGTATGTCTTTGTTACTTGGTGTAAGTGTGTGTCTGTGTTACTGGGTATCAGTGTCTGTCTTTGTTACTTGGTGTCTGTGTATGTCTTTGTTACTGGGTGTCAGTGTATGTCTTTGTGACTCGGTGTTTGTGTGTGTCTGTGTTACTTGGTATCAGTGTCTGTCTTTGTTAAATGGTGTAAGTGTGTGTCTGTGTTACTTGGTATCAGTGTATGTCTGTGTACTTGGTGTATGTGGGTGTCTCTGTTACTTGGTGTCAGTGTATGTCTTTGTTACTTGGTGTAAGTGTATGTCTTTGTTACTTGGTGTCAGTGTATGTCTTTGTTACTTGGTGTAAGTGTATGTCTTTGTTTCTTGGTGTCAGTGCATGTCTTTGTTACTTGGTGTCATTGTCAGACTTTGTTACTTGGTGTAAGTGTGTGTCTTTGTTACTTGGTGTCAGTGTATGTCTTTGTTACTTGGTGTAATTGTATGTCTTTGTTACTTGGTGTCATTGTCTGTCTTTGTTACTTGGTGTAAATGTATGTCTGTGTTACTTGGTGTAAGTGTGTGTCTGTGTTACTGGGTATCAGTGTATGTCTTTGTTACTTGGTGTCAGTGTATGTCTTTGATACTTGTTGTAAGTGTATGTATTTGTTACTTAGTGTCAGTGTATGTCTCTGTTACTTGGTGTCAGTGTATGTCTGTGTTCCTGGGTATCAGTGTCTGTCTTTGTTACTTGGTGTCTGTGTATATCTTTGTTACTTGGTGTAAGTGTGTTTCTTTGTTACTTGCTGTCAGTGTGTGTCTTTGTTACTTGGTGTCAGTGTATGTCTGTGTACTTGGTGTATGTGGGTGCCTCTGTTACTTGGTGTCAGTGTATGTGTGTGTTACTTGGTGTAAGTGTATGTCTTTGTTACTTGGTGTCAGTGTATGTCTTTGTTACTTGGTGTAAGTGTATGTCTTTGTTTCTTGGTGTCAGTGCATGTCTTTGTTACTTGGTGTCATTGTCAGTCTTTGTTACTTGGTTTAAGTGTGTGTCTGTGTCACTTGGTGTAAGTGTGTGTCTGTGTTACTGGGTATTAGTGTATGTCTTTGTTACTTGGTGTCATTGTCTGTCTTTGTTACTTGGTGTAAGAGTATGTCTGTGTTACTTGGTGCAAGTGTGTGTCTTTGTGACTGGGTATCAGTGTATGTCTTTGTTACTTGGTGTCAGTGTATGTCTTTGTTACTTGGTGTAAGTGTATGTCTTTGTTAATTGGTGTCAGTGTATGTCTGTGTTACTTGGTGTAAGTGTATGTCTTTGTTACTTGGTGCCAGTGTATGTCTTTGTTACTTGGTGTCAGTGTATGTCTTTGTTACTTGGTGTAAGTGTGTGTCTGTGTTACTGGGTATCAGTGTCTGTCTTTGTTACTTGGTGTAAGTGTGTTTCTTTGTTACTTGGTGTCAGTGTATGTCTGTGTCACTTGGTGTAAAGTGTATGTCTTTGTTACTTGGTGTCAGTGTATGTCTGTGTTACTTGGTGTAAGTGTATGTCTTTGTTTCTTGGTGACCATGCATGTCTTTGTGACTTGGTGTCAGTGTATTTCTCTGTTACTTGGTGCAAGAGTGTGTCCGTTACTTGGTATCAGTGTATGTCTTTGTTACTTGGTGTCATTGTCTGTCTTTGCTACTTGGTGTAAGTGTGTGTCTGTGTTACTTGGTGTAAGTGTGTGTCTGTGTTACTGGGTATCAGTGTATGTCTTTGTTACTTGGTGTAAGTGTATGTATTTGTTACTTGGTGTCAGTGTATGTCTGTGTTACTTGGTGTCAGTGTATGTCTGTGTTACTTGGTGTAAGTGTATGTCTTTGTTACTTGGTGTCAGTGTATGTCTTTGTTACTTGGTGTAAGTGTATGTTTTGTTACTTGGTGTAAGTGTATAGCTTTGCTACTTGGTGTCAGTGTATGTCTTTGATACTTGGTGTAAGTGTATGTCTGTGTTACTGGGTATCAGTGTCTGTCTTTGTTACTTGGTGTAAGTGTGTGTCTGTGTTGCTGGGTATCAGTGTATGTCTTTGTTACTTGGTGAAAGTGTGTGTCAGTGTTACTGGGTATCAGTGTCTGTCTTTGTTACTTGGTGTCTGTGTGTGTCTATGTTACTTGGTGTAAGTGTGTGTCTGTGTAACTGGGTATCAGTGTATGTCTTTGTTACTTGGTGTAAGTGTGTGTCTGTGTTATAGGGTATCAGTGTATGTCTTTGTTACTTGGTGTCAGTGTATGTCTTTTTTAATTGGTGTAAGTGTATGCCTTTGTGACTTGGTGTCAGTGTATGTCTTTGTTACTTGGTGTAAGTGTGTGTCTGTGTTACTGGGTATTAGTGTATGTCTTTGTTACTTGGTGTCATTGTCTGTCTTTGTTACTTGGTGTAAGTGTATGTCTGTGTTACTTGGTGCAAGTGTGTGTCTTTGTGACTGGGTATCAGTGTATGTCTTTGTTACTTGGTGTCAGTGTATGTCTTTGTTACTTGGTGTAAGTGTATGTCTTTGTTAATTGGTGTCAGTGTATGTCTGTGTTACTTGGTGTAAGTGTATGTCTTTGTTACTTGGTGCCAGTGTATGTCTTTGTTACTTGGTGTAAGTGTGTGTCTGTGTTACTGGGTATCAGTGTCTGTCTTTGTTACTTGGTGTAAGTGTGTTTCTTTGTTACTTGGTGTCAGTGTATGTCTGTGTCACTTGGTGTAAAGTGTATGTCTTTGTTACTTGGTGTCAGTGTATGTCTGTGTTACTTGGTGTAAGTGTATGTCTTTGTTTCTTGGTGACCATGCATGTCTTTGTGACTTGGTGTCAGTGTATTTCTCTGTTACTTGGTGCAAGAGTGTGTCCGTTACTTGGTATCAGTGTATGTCTTTGTTACTTGGTGTCATTGTCTGTCTTTGCTACTTGGTGTAAGTGTGTGTCTGTGTTACTTGGTGTAAGTGTGTTTCTGTGTTACTGGGTATCAGTGTATGTCTCTGTTACTTGGTGTAAGTGTATGTATTTGTTACTTGGTGTCAGTGTATGTCTGTGTTACTTGGTGTCAGTGTATGTCTGTGTTACTTGGTGTAAGTGTATGTCTTTGTTACTTGGTGTCAGTGTATGTCTTTGTTACTTGGTGTAAGTGTATGTTTTGTTACTTGGTGTAAGTGTATGGCTTTGCTACTTGGTGTCAGTGTATGTCTTTGATACTTGGTGTAAGTGTATGTCTGTGTTACTGGGTATCAGTGTCTGTCTTTGTTACTTGGTGTAAGTGTGTGTCTATGTTACTTGGTGTAAGTGTGTGTCTGTGTAACTGGGTATCAGTGTATGTCTTTGTTACTTGGTGTAAGTGTGTGTCTGTGTTATAGGGTATCAGTGTATGTCTTTGTTACTTGGTGTCAGTGTATGTCTTTTTTAATTGGTGTAAGTGTATGCCTTTGTGACTTGGTGTCAGTGTATGTCTTTGTTACTTGGTGTAAGTGTGTGTCTGTGTTACTGGGTATCAGTGTATGTCTTTGTTACTTGGCGTAAGTGTGTGTCTGTGTTACTGGGTATCAGTGTAATTCTTTGTTACTTGGTGTCAGTTTGTGTCTTTGTTACTGGGTGTCAGTGCATGTCTTTGTTACTGGGTGTAAGTGCATGTCTTTGTGACTTGGTGTAAGTGCGTGTCTGTGTTACTGGGTTTCAGTGCATGTCTTTGTGACTTGGTGTAAGTGCGTGTCTGTGTTACTGGGTATCAGTGTATGTCTTTGTTACTTGGAGTAAGTGTTTCTCTGTGTTACTGGGTTTGAGTCTGTATCTGTGTTCCTGGGTGTCAGTGTCTGTTTTTGTTACTTTGTGCCACTGTGTGACTGTGTTAGTTGGTGTAAGTGTGTGTCTTTCTTACTTGGTGTCCGTGTGTGCCTGTGTTACTGGGTGTCAGTGTATGTATTTGTTACTGGGTGTCAGTGTATGCCTTTGTCACTTGGTGTCAGTGTATGTCTTTGTTACTTGGTGTAAGTGTGTGTCTGTGTAACTGAGTATCAGTGTATGTCTTTGTTATTTGGTGTAAGTGTGTGTCTCTGTTACTGGGTATCAGTGTATGTCTTTGTTACTTGGTGTCAGTGTATGTTTTTGTTAATGGGTGTCAGTGTATGTCTTTCTTACTTGGTGTCCGTGTGTGCCTGTGTTACTGGGTGTCAGTGTATGTATTTGTTACTGGGTGTCAGTGTATGCCTTTGTCACTTGGTGTCAGTGTATGTCTTTGTGACTTGGTGTAAGTGTGTGTCTGTGTAACTGAGTATCAGTGTATGTCTTTGTTACTTGGGGTAAGTGTGTGTCTCTGTTACTGGGTATCAGTGTATGTCTTTGTTACTTGGTGTAAGTGTGTGTCTGTGTTACTGGGTATCAGTGAATGTCTTTGTTACGTGGCGTCAGTGTATGTCCTTGTTACTTGGTGTAATTGTGTGTCTGTGTTATTGGGTATCAGTGTATGTCTTTGTTACTTGGTGTCAGCGTGTGCCTTTGTTACTTGGTGTCATTCTGTGTCTTTGTTACTGGGTGTCAGTGTATGCCTTTGTTACTGGGTGTCAGTGTATGTCTTTGTGACTTGGTTTAAGTGTGTGTATGTGTTACTGGGTATCAGTGTCTGTCATTGTTACTTGTTGTAAGTGTGTGTCTGTGTTACTGGGTATCAGTATATGTCTTTGTTACTTGGTGTCAGTGTATGTCTGTGTTACTTGGTGCATGTGTGTGTCTTTGTTACTTGGTGTCAGTGTATGTCTGTGTTACTTGGTGTAAGTGTATGTCTTTGTTACTTGGTGTCAGTGTCTGTCTTTGTTACTTGGTGTCATTGTATGTCTTTGTTACAATGTGTAAGTGTGTGACTGTGTGACTGTGTATCTGTGTATGTCTTTGTTACTTGGTGTCTGTGTATGTCTATGATACTTGGTGCAAGTGTGTGTCTGTGTTGCTGGGTATCAGTGTATGTCGTTGTTACTTGGTGTATGTGTATGTCTTTGTTACTTGGTGTAAGTGTGTGTCTTTGTTACTGGGTGTGAGTGTGTGTCTGTATTACTGGATATCAGTGTATGTATTTGTTGCTTGGTGTCAGGGTATGTCATTGTTACTTAGTGTAAGTGTATGTCTTTGTTACTTGGTGTCAGTGTATGTCTGTGTTACTTGGCGTAACTGCATGTCTTTGTTACTTGGTGTCAGTGTATGTCTTTGTTACTTGGTGTAAGTGTGTGTCTGTGTTACTGGGTATCAGTGTATGTCTTTGTTACTTGTTGTAAGTGTGTGTCTGTGTTACTGGGTATCGGTGTATGTCTTTGTTACTTGTTGTCAGTGTATGTATTTGTTACTTGGTGCAAGTGTATGTCTTTGTTACTTGGTGTCATTGTCTGTCTTTGTTACTTGTTGTAAGTTTGTGTCTGTGTTACTTGGTGTAAGTGTGTGTCTCTGTTACTGGGTATCAGTGTATGTCTTTGTTACTTGGTGTCATTGTCTGTCTTTGTTACTTGGTGTAAGTGTGTGTCTGTGTTACTTGGTGTAAGTGTGTGTCTGTGTTACTGGGTATCAGTTTATGTCTTTGTTACTTGGTGTCAGTGTATGTCTTTGATACTTGTTGTAAGTGTATGTATTTGTTACTTGGTGTCAGTGTATGTCTGTGTTACTTGGTGTCAGTGTATGTCTGTCTTACTTGGTGGAAGTGTATGTCTTTGTTACTTCTTGTCAGTGTTTGACTTTGTTACTTGGTGTAAGTGTATGTCTTTGTTACTTGATGTCAGTGTATGTCTTTGTTACTTGGTGTAACTGTATGCCTTTGCTACTTGGTGTCAGTGTATGCCTTTGATACTTGGTGTAAGTGTATGTCTGTGTTACTGGGTATCAGTGTCTGTCTTTGTTACTTGGTGTAAGTGTGTGTCTGTGTTGCTGGGTATCAGTGTATGACTTTGTTACTTGGTGTAAGTGTGTGTCTGTGTTACTGGGTATCAGTCTCTGTCTTTGTTACCTGGTGTCCGTGTCTGTCTTTGTTACTTGGTGTAAGTGTGTCTCTGTGTTACTGGGTATCAGTGTACGTCTTTGTTACTTGGTGTCTGTGTATGCCTTTGTTACTTGGTGTCAGTGTATGTCTGTGTACTTGGTGTATGAGTGTGTCTTTGTTACTTGGTGTCAGTGTATGTCTGTGTTACTTGGTGTAAAGTGTATGTCTTTGTTACTTGGTGTCAGTGTATGTCTTTGTTACTTGGTGTAAGTGTATGTCTTTGTTTCTTGGTGACAGTGCATGTCTTTGTTACTTGGTGTCAGTGTATTTCTCTGTTACTTGGTGCAAGTGTGTGTTGTGTTACTGGGTATCAGTGTATGTCTTTGTTACTTGGTGTCATTGTCTGTCTTTGTTACTTGGTGTAAGTGTGTGTCTGTGTTACTTGGTGTAAGTGTGTGTCTGTGTTACTGGGTATCTTTGTATGTCTTTGTTACTTGGTGTCAGTGTATGTCTTTGTTACTTGGTGTCAGTGTATTTATTTGTTACTTGGTGTCAGTGTATGTCTGTGTTACTTGGTGTCAGTGTATGTCTGTGTTACTTGGTTTAAGTGTATGTCTTTGTTACTTGGTGTAAGTGTATGGCTTTGCTACTTGGTGTCAGTGTATGTCTTTGATACTTGGTGTAAGTGTATGTCTGTGTTACTGGGTACCAGTGTCTTTCTTTGTTACTTGGTGTAAGTGTGTGTCTGTGTTACTGGGTATCAGTGCATGTCTTTGTTACTTGTTGTCAGTGTATGTCTTTGTTACTTGGTGTAAGTGTATGTCTTTGTTACTTGGTGTCATTGTCTGTCTTTGCTACTTGGTGTAAGTTTGTGTCTGTGTTACTTGGTGTAAGTGTGTGTCTGTGTTACTGGGTATCAGTGTATTTCTTTGTTACTTGGTGTCATTGTCTGTCTTTGTTACTTGGTGTAAGTGTGTGTCTTTGTTACTTGGTGTCAGTGTATGTCTGTGTTACTTGGTGGAAGTGTATGTCTTTGTTACTTCTTGTCAGTGTATGACTTTGTTACTTGGTGTAAGTGTATGTCTTTGTTACTTGATGTCAGTGTATGTCTTTGTTACTTGGTGTAAGTGTATGCCTTTGCGACTTGGTGTCAGTGTATGCCTTTGATACTTGGTGTAAGTGTATGTCTGTGTTACTGGGTATCAGTGTCTGTCTTTGTTACTTGGTGTAAGTGTGTGTCTGTGTTGCTGGGTATCAGTGTATGCCTTTGTTACTTGGTGTAAGTGTGTGTATGTGTTACTGGGTATCAGTGTCTGTCTTTGTTACCTGGTGTCCGTGTATGTCTTTGTTACTTGGTGTAAGTGTGTCTCTGTGTTACTGGGTATCAGTGTACGTCTTTGTTACTTGTTGTCTGTGTATGTCTTTGTTACTTGGTGTCAGTGTATGTCTGTGTACTTGGTGTATGAGTGTATCTTTGTTACTTGGTGTCAGTGTATGTCTGTGTTACTTGGTGTAAAGTGTATGTCTTTGTTACTTGGTGTCAGTGTATGTCTTTGTTACTTGGTGTAAGTGCATGTCTTTGTTTCTAGGTGACAGTGCATGTCTTTGTTACTTGGTGTCAGTGTATTTCTCTGTTACTTGGTGCAAGTGTGTGTCTGTGTTACTGGGTATCAGTGTATGTCTTTGTTACTTGGTGTCATTGTCTGACTTTGTTACTTGGTGTAAGTGTGTGTCTGTGTTACTGGGTATCAGTGTATGTCTTTGTTACTTGGTGTCAGTGTATGTTTTTGTTACTTGGTGTAAGTGTATTTATTTGTTACTTTGTGTCAGTGTATGTCTGTGTTACTTGGTGTCAGTTTATGTCTGTGTTACTTGTTGTAAGTGTATGTCTTTGTTACTTGGTGTAAGTGTATGTCTTTGTTACTTGGTGTCATTGTCTGTCTTTGTTACTTGGTGTAAGTTTGTGTCTGTGTTACTTGGTGTAAGTGTGTGTCTGTGTTACTGGGTATCAGTGTATGTCTTTGTTACTTGGTGTCATAGTCTGTCTTTGTTACTTGGTGTAAGTGTGTGTCTGTGTTACTTGGTGTAAGTGTGTGTCTGTGTTACTGGGCATCAGTTTATGTCTTTGTTACTTGGTGTCAGTGTATGTCTTTGATACTTGTTGTAAGTGTATGTATTTGTTACTTGGTGTCAGTGTATGTCTGTGTTACTTGGTGTCAGTGTATGTCTGTGTTACTTGGTGGAAGTGTATGTCTTTGTTACTTCTTGTCAGTGTATGACTTTGTTACTTGGTGTAAGTGTATGTCTTTGTTACTTGATGTCAGTGTATGTCTTTGTTACTTGGTGTAAGTGTATGCCTTTGCTACTTGGTGTCAGTGTATGCCTTTGATACTTGGTGTAAGTGTATGTCTGTGTTACTGGGTATCAGTGTCTGTCTTTGTTACTTGGTGTAAGTGTGTGTCTGTGTTGCTGGGTATCAGTGTATGTCTTTGTTACTTGGTGTAAGTGTATGTATGTGTTACTGGGAATCAGTGTCTGTCTTTGTTACCTGGTGTCCGTGTATGTCTTTGTTACTTGGTGTAAGTGTGTCTCTGTGTTACTGGGTATCAGTGTACGTCTTTGTTACTTGTTGTCTGTGTATGTCTTTGTTACATGGTGTCAGTGTATGTCTGTGTACTTGGTGTATGAGTGTGTCTTTGTTACTTGGTGTCAGTGTATGTCTGTGTTACTTGGTGTAAAGTGTATGTCTTTGTTACTTGGTGTCATTGTCTGACTTTGTTACTTGGTGTAAGTGTGTGTCTGTGTTACTTGGTGTAAGTGTGTGTCTGTGTTACTGGGTATCAGTGTATGTCTTTGTTACTTGGTGTCAGTGTATGTCTTTGTTACTTGGTGTAAGTGTATTTATTTGTTACTTGGTGTCAGTGTATGTCTGTGTTACTTGGTGTCAGTGTATGTCTGTGTTACTTGGTGTAAGTGTATGTCTTTGTTACTGGGTGACAGTGTATGTCTTTGTTACTTGGTGTAAGTGTATGGCTTTGCTACTTGGTGTCAGTGTATGTCTTTGATACTTGGTGTAAGTGTATGTCTGTGTTACTGTGTACCAGTGTCTGTCTTTGTTACTTGGTGTAAGTGTGTGTCTGTGTTGCTGGGTATCAGTGTATGTATTTGTTAGTTGGTGTAAGTGTGTGTCTGTGTTACTGGGTATCAGTGTCTGTCTTTGTTACTTGGTGTCATTGTATGTCTTTGTTACTTGGTGTAAGTGTGTCTCTGTGTTACTGGGTATCAGTGTACGTCTTTGTTACTTGGTGTCTGTGTGTGTCTGTGTTACTTGGTGTAAGTGTGTGACTGTGTAACTGGGTATCAGTGTATGTCTTTGTTACTTGGTGTAAGTGTGTGTCTGTGTTATTGGCAATCAGTGTATGTCTTTGTTACTTGGTGTCAGTGTATGTCTTTTTTAATTGGTGTAAGTGTATGTCTTTGTTACTTGGTTTCAGTGTATGTCTTTGTTACTTGGTGTAAGTGTGTGTCTGTGTTACTTTGTATCAGTGTATGTCTTTGTTACTTGGTGTCAGTGTTTGTCTTTGTTACTTGGTGTAAGTGTATTTATTTGTTACTTGGTGTCAGTGTATGTCTGTGTTACTTGGTGTCAGTGTATGTCTGTGTTACTTGGTGTAAGTGTATGTCTTTGTTACTTGGTTTAAGTGTATGTCTTTGTTACTTGGTGTAAGTGTATGGCTTTGCTACTTGGTGTCAGTGTATGTCTTTGATACTTGGTGTAAGTGTATGTCTGTGTTACTGGGTACCAGTGTCTGTCTTTGTTACTTGGTGTAAGTGTGTGTCTGTGTTGCTGGGTATCAGTGTATGTCTTTGTTAGTTGGTGTAAGTGTGTGTCTGTGTTACTGGGTATCAGTGTCTGTCTTTGTTACTTGGTGTCATTGTATGTCTTTGTTACTTGGTGTAAGTATGTCTCTGTGTTACTGGGTATCAGTGTACGTCTTTGTTACTCGGTGTAAGTGTGTGTCTGTGTTATTGGGTATCAGTGTATGTCTTTGTTATTTGGTGTCAGTGTATGTCTTTGTTACTTGGTGTAAGTGTGTGTCTGTGTTACTGGGTATCAGTGTACGTCTTTGTTACTTGGTGTCTGTGTGTGTCTGTGTTACTTGGTGTAAGTGTGTGTCTGTGTAACTGGGTATCAGTGAATGTCTTTGTTACTTGGTGTAAGTGTGTGTCTGTGTTATTGGGTATCACTGTATGTCTTTGTTACTTGGTGTCAGTGTATGTCTTTTTTAATTGGTGTAAGTGTATGTCTTTGTTACTTGGTTTCAGTGTGTGTCTTTGTTACTTGGTGTAAGTGTGTGTCTGTGTTACTGTGTATCAGTGTATGTCTTTGTTACTGGGTGTCAGAGTATGTCTTTGTGACTTGGTGTCAGTGTGTGTCTTTGTTACTGGGTGTCATTGCATGTCTTGTTACTGGGTGTCAGTGTATGTCTTTGTGACTTGGTTTAAGTGCGTGTCTGTATTACTGGGTATCAGTGTATGTCTTTGTTACTTGGAGTAAGTGTTTCTCTGTGTTACTGGGTGTCAGTGTGTATCTGTGTTCCTGGGTGTCAGTGTATGTCTTTCTTACTTTGTGTCAGTGTATGACTGTGTTAGTTGGTGTAAGTGTGTGTCTGTGTTATTGGGTATCAGTGTATGTCTTTGTTACTAAGTGTAAGTGTGTGTCTGTGTTACTGGTTATCAGTGTATGTCTTTGTCACTTGGTGTCAGTGTATGTCTTTGTTACTTGGTGTAAGTGTGTGTCTGTGTTACTGTGTATCAGTGTATGTCTTTATTACTTGGTGTAAGTGTGTGTCTGTGTTACTGGGTATCAGTGTCTGTCTTTGTTACTTGGGGTCAGTGTATGTCTTTGTCACTGGTTGTCAGTGCGTGTCTGTGAAACTGGGTATCATTGTATGTCTTTGTTGCTTGGTGTCAGTGTATGTCTTTGTACTTGGTGTAAGTGGATGTCTTTGTTACTTGGTGTCAGTGTATGTCTGTCTTACTTGGTGTCAGTGTGTGTCTTTGTTACTTGGTGTCAGTGTTTCTCTGTGTTACTGGGTGTCACTGTGTATCTGTGTTCCTGGGTGTCAGTGTATGTCTTTGTTACTTGGTGTCAGTGTATGTCAGTGTTACTTGGTGTAAGTGTGTGTCTGTGTTACTTGGTGTAAGTGTGTGTCTGTATTACTGGATATCAGTGTATGTATTTGTTGCTTGGTGTCAGTGTATGTCATTGTTACTTGGTGTAAGTGTATGTCTTTGTTACTTGGTGTCATTGTCTGTCTTTGTTTCTTGGTGTAAATGTGTGTCTGTGTTACTTGGTGTAAGTGTGTGTCTGTGTTACTGGGTATCAGTGTATGTCTTTGTTACTTGGTGTCATTGTCTGTCTTTGTTACTTGCTGTAAGTGTGTGTCTGTGTTACTTGGTGTAAGCGTGTGTCTGTGTTACTGCTTATCAGTGTATGTCTTTGTTACTTGGTGTCAGTGTATGTCTTTGATACTTGTTGTAAGTGTATGTATTTGTTACTTGGTGTCAGTGTATGTCTGTGTTACTTGGTGTCAGTGTATGTCTGTGTTACTTGGTGTAAGTGTATGTCTTTGTTACTTCTTGTCGGTGTATGTATTTGTTACTTGGTGTAAGTGCATGTCTTTGTTAATTGGTGTCAGTGTATGTCTTTGTTACTTGGTGTAAGTGTATGCCTTTGCTACTTGGTGTCAGTGTGTGCCTTTGTTACTTGGTGTAAGTGTATGTCTGTGTTACTGGGTATCAGTGTCTGTCTTTGTTACTTGGTGTAAGTGTGTGTCTGTGTTGCTGGGTATCAGTGTATGTCTTTGTTACTTGGTGTCAGTGTATGTCTTTGTTACTTGGTGTAAGTGTATTTATTTGTTACTTGGTGTCAGTGTGTATCTGTGTTCCTGGGTGTCAGTGTCTGTCTTTGTTACTTGGTGTCAGTGTATGTCAGTGTTACTTGGTGTAAGTGTGTGTCTGTGTTACTTGGTGTAAGTGTGTGTCTGTATTACTGGATATCAGTGTATGTATTTGTTGCTTGGTGTCAGTGTATGTCATTGTTACTTGGTGTGAGTGTATGTCTTTGTTACTTGGTGTCAGTGTATGTCTGTGTTACTTGGCGTAACTGCATGTCTTTGTTACATGGTGTCAGTGTATGTCTTTGTTTCTTGCTGTAAGTGTGTGTCTGTGTTACTGGGCATCAATGTATGTCTTTGTTACTTGGTGTAAGTGTGTGTCTGTGTAACTGGGTATCAGTGTCTGTCTTTGTTACCTGGTGTCCGTGTATGTCTTTGTTACTTGGTGTAAGTGTGTGTCTGTGTTACTTGGTGTAAGTGTGTGTCTGTGTTACTGGGCATCAGTTTATGTCTTTGTTACTTGGTGTCAGTGTATGTCTTTGATACTTGTTGTAAGTGTATGTATTTGTTACTTGGTGTCAGTGTATGTCTGTGTTACTTGGTGTCAGTGTATGTCTGTGTTACTTGGTGGAAGTGTATGTCTTTGTTACTTCTTGTCAGTGTATGACTTTGTTACTTGGTTTAAGTGTATGTCTTTGTTACTTGATGTCAGTGTATGTCTTTGTTACTTGGTGTAAGTGTATGCCTTTGCTACTTGGTGTCAGTGTATGCCTTTGATACTTGGTGTAAGTGTATGTCTGTGTTACTGGGTATCAGTGTCTGTCTTTGTTACTTGGTGTAAGTGTGTGTCTGTGTTGCTGGGTATCAGTGTATGTCTTTGTTACTTGGTGTAAGTGTGTGTATGTGTTACTGGGTATCAGTGTCTGTCTTTGTTACCTGGTGTCCGTGTATGTCTTTGTTACTTGGTGTAAGTGTGTCTCTGTGTTACTGGGTATCAGTGTACGTCTTTGTTACTTGTTGTCTGTGTATGTCTTTGTTACTTGGTGTCAGTGTATGTCTGTGTACTTGGTGTATGAGTGTGTCTTTGTTACTTGGTGTCAGTGTATGTCAGTGTTACTTGGTGTAAAGTGTATGTCTTTGTTACTTGGTGTCATTGTCTGACTTTGTTACTTGGTGTAAGTGTGTGTCTGTGTTACTTGGTGTAAGTGTGTGTCTGTGTTACTGGGTATCAGTGTATGTCTTTGTTACTTGGTGTCAGTGTATGTCTTTGTTACTTGGTGTAAGTGTATTTATTTGTTACTTGGTGTCAGTGTATGTCTGTGTTACTTGGTGTCAGTGTATGTCTGTGTTACTTGGTGTAAGTGTATGTCTTTGTTACTGGGTGACAGTGTATGTCTTTGTTACTTGGAGTAAGTGTATGGCTTTGCTACTTGGTGCCAGTGTATGTCTTTGATACTTGGTGTAAGTGTATGTCTGTGTTACTGTGTACCAGTGTCTGTCTTTGTTACTTGGTGTAAGTGTGTGTCTGTGTTGCTGGGTGTCAGTGTATGTCTTTGTTAGTTGGTGTAATGGTGACAGTGTGTGTCTGTGTGTCAGTGTATGTCTTTGTTACTGTGTATCAGTTTTTCGCTATGTTACTGGGTGTCAGTGTGAGTTGGTTTGAGTTACTGGGTGTCAGTATTTAGTTTAGTGATGCAGCACTGAAACAGGCGCATCGGCCAACCGAGTTTGTGCCGACTATCATCCACCCATTTATACTAATCCGACACTAATCCCGTATTCGTATCACATCCCCACCTGTCCCTATATTTTTCCCTGCCACCTACCAATACTAGGGTCAATTTATAATGGCCAATTAACCTATCAACCTGCAAGTCTTTGGCATGTGGGAGGAAACCGGAGCACCCGGAGGAAACTCACGCAGACACAGGGAGAACTTGCAAACTCCGCACAGGCAGTACCCAGAATCGAGCCCGGGTCCCTGGAGCTGTAAGGCTATTAACCACTGTGCCAATGTGCTGCCCGGTGTGAGTCTGTGTTACTGGGTATCAGTGTATGTATTTGTTACTTGGTGTAAGTGTGTGTCTGTGTTACTGGGTAACAGTGTATGCCTTTGTTACTTGGTGTCAGTGTATGTCTTTGTTACTTGGTGTCAGTGTGTGTCTGTGTTACGTGGTATCAGTGTATGTCTTTGTTACTTGGTGTCAGTGTATGTCTTTGTTACTTGGTGTAAGTGTATGTCTGTGTTACGGGGTATCAGAGTATATCTTAGTTACTTGGTGTAAGTGTGTGTCTGTGTTACTGGGTATCAGTGCATGTCTTTGCTACATGGTGGACAGTGTATGTCTGTGTTACTTGGTGTCAGTGTATGTCTTTGTTCCTTGGTGTCAGTGTATGTCTGTGTTAATTGGTGTAAGTGTATGTCTGTGTTACTTGGTGTCAGTGTATGTCCTTGTTACTTGGTGTCAGAGTGTGTCTTTGTTACTTGGTGCAAGTCTGTGTCTGTGTTACTTGGTATCAGTGTATGTCTTTGTTACTTGGTGTGACTGTGTGTCTCTGTTACTGGGTAACAGTGTATGTCTTTGTTACTTGGTGTCAGTGTATGTCTGTGTTACTTGGTGTAAGAGTGTGTCTTCGTTACTTGGTGTAATTGTATGTCTTTGTTACTTGGTGTCAGTGTATGTCTTTGTTACTTGGTGCAAGTGAGTTTTTCTGTTACTTGGTGTAAGTGTGTGTCTGTGTCACTCGGTATCAGTGTATTTCTTTGTTACTTGGTGTCAGTGCATGTCAAAATACTTGGTGTCAGTGTATGTCTTTGTTACTTGGTGTAATTGTCTGTCTTTGTAACTTGGTGTCAGTGTGTGTCTGTGTTACTGGGTATCTGTGTATGTCTTTGTGACTTGGTGTAAGTGTGTGTCTGTGTTACTTGGTGTCATTGTCTGACTTTGTTACTTGGTGTAAGTGTGTGTCTGTGTTACTTGGTGTAAGTGTGTGTCTGTGTTACTGGGTATCAGTGTATGTCTTTGTTACTTGGTGTCAGTGTATGTCTTTGTTACTTGGTGTAAGTGTATTTATTTGTTACTTGGTGTCAGTGTATGTCTGTGTTACTTGGTGTCAGTGTATGTCTGTGTTACTTGGTGTAAGTGTATGTCTTTGTTACTGGGTGACAGTGTATGTCTTTGTTACTTGGAGTAAGTGTATGGCTTTGCTACTTGGTGCCAGTGTATGTCTTTGATACTTGGTGTAAGTGTATGTCTGTGTTACTGTGTACCAGTGTCTGTCTTTGTTACTTGGTGTAAGTGTGTGTCTGTGTTGCTGGGTGTCAGTGTATGTCTTTGTTAGTTGGTGTAATGGTGACAGTGTGTGTCTGTGTGTCAGTGTATGTCTTTGTTACTGTGTATCAGTTTTTCTCTATGTTACTGGGTGTCAGTGTGAGTTGGTTTGAGTTACTGGGTGTCAGTATTGAGTTTAGTGATGCAGCACTGAAACAGGCGCATCGGCCAACCGAGTTTGTGCCGACTATCATCCACCCATTTATACTAATCCGACACTAATCCCGTATTCGTATCACATCCCCACCTGTCCCTATATTTTTCCCTGCCACCTACCAATACTAGGGTCAATTTATAATGGCCAATTAACCTATCAACCTGCAAGTCTTTGGCATGTTGGAGGAAACCGGAGCACCCGGAGGAAACTCACGCAGACACAGGGAGAACTTGCAAACTCCGCACAGGCAGTACCCAGAATCGAGCCCGGGTCCCTGGAGCTGTAAGGCTATTAACCACTGTGCCAATGTGCTGCCCGGTGTGAGTCTGTGTTACTGGGTATCAGTGTATGTCTTTGTTACTTGGTGTAAGTGTGTGTCTGTGTTACTGGGTAACAGTGTATGCCTTTGTTACTTGGTGTCAGTGTATGTCTTTGTTACTTGGTGTCAGTGTGTGTCTGTGTTACGTGGTATCAGTGTATGTCTTTGTTACTTGGTGTCAGTGTATGTCTTTGTTACTTGGTGTAAGTGTATGTCTTTGTTACTTGGTGTAAGTGTGTGTCTTTGTTACTTGGTGTCAGTGTGTGTCTGTGTTACTGGGTATCAGTGTATGTCTTTGTGACTTGGTGTCAGTGTATGTCTTTGTTACTTGGTGTCAGCGTATGTCTTTGTTACTTGGTGTAAGTGTATGTCTTTGTGACTTGGTGTCAGTGTATGTCTTTGTTACTTTGTGTCAGAGTATGTCTTTGTTACTTGGTGTAAGTGTGTGTCTGTGTTACGGGGTATCAGAGTATATCTTAGTTACTTGGTGTAAGTGTGTGTCTGTGTTACTGGGTATCAGTGCATGTCTTTGCTACATGGTGGACAGTGTATGTCTGTGTTACTTGGTGTCAGTGTATGTCTTTGTTCCTTGGTGTCAGTGTATGTCTGTGTTAATTGGTGTAAGTGTATGTCTGTGTTACTTGGTGTCAGTGTATGT
Organism: Heterodontus francisci; assembly: GCF_036365525.1. Classification (NCBI taxonomy): domain Eukaryota; kingdom Metazoa; phylum Chordata; class Chondrichthyes; order Heterodontiformes; family Heterodontidae; genus Heterodontus; species Heterodontus francisci. The sequence goes on from NW_027140330.1 coordinate 4,523,146, forward strand.
CCTTGTTACTTGGTGTCAGAGTGTGTCTTTGTTACTTGGTGCAAGTCTGTGTCTGTGTTACTTGGTATCAGTGTATGTCTTTGTTACTTGGTGTGACTGTGTGTCTCTGTTACTGGGTAACAGTGTATGTCTTTGTTACTTGGTGTCAGTGTATGTCTGTGTTACTTGGTGTAAGAGTGTGTCTTCGTTACTTGGTGTAATTGTATGTCTTTGTTACTTGGTGTCAGTGTATGTCTTTGTTACTTGGTGCAAGTGAGTTTTTCTGTTACTTGGTGTAAGTGTGTGTCTGTGTCACTCGGTATCAGTGTATTTCTTTGTTACTTGGTGTCAGTGCATGTCAAAATACTTGGTGTCAGTGTATGTCTTTGTTACTTGGTGCAAGTGAGTTTTTCTGTTACTTGGTGTAAGTGTATGTCTGTGTTACTTGGTGTCAGTGTATGTCTTTGTTACTTGGTGTCAGTGCATGACTGTGTTACTTGGTGTAAGTGTATGTCTTTGTTACTTGGTGTCAGTGTATGTCTTTGTGACTTGCTGTCAGTGTATGTCTTTGTTGCTGGGTGTCATGGTGTTTCTGTGTTACTTGGTGTCAGTGTATGTCTTTGTTCCTGTGTATCAGTGGTTCTCTGTGTTACTGGGTGTCAGTGTGTGTTTGTTTGTGTTACTGGGAGTCATTGTGTGTCTGTGACACTCGGTGTCAGTATTTAGGTTAGTTGAGAAATACAGCACTTAAACAGGCCCTTCGGCCAACCGTGTCTGTGCCGACCATCAACCACCCATTTATACTAATCCTACACTAATCCCGAATTCCTATCACATCCCCACCTGTCCCTATATATTTCCCGACCACCTACCTATACTATTTTATAACGGCCAATTAACCTATCAACCTGCAAGTCTTTGGCATGTGGGAGGAAACCGGAGCACACGGAGGAAACTCACGCAGACACAGGGAGTACTTGCAAACTCCGCAAAGGCAGTACCCAGAATCGAGCCCGGGTCCCTGGAGCTGTGAGACTGCGAAGCACTGTGCCAATGTGCCGCCCAGTGTGTCTCTGTGCTACTGGGTATCAGTGTTTGTCTTTGTTACTTGGTGTCAGTGTATGTCTGTGTTACTTGGTGTAAGTGTGTGTCTGTGTTACCTGGTATCAGTATATGTCTTTGTTACTTGGTGTAAGTGTGTGTCCTTGTTTCTGGGTAACAGTGTATGTCTTTGTTACTTGGTGTCCGTGTATGTCTGTGTTACTTGGTGAAAGTGTGTGTCTTTGTTACTTGGTGTCAGTGTATGTCTGTGTTACTTGCTGTAAGTGTATGTCTTTGTTACTTGGTGTCAGTGTCTGTCCTTGTGACGTGGTGTCCTTGTCTGTCTTTGTTACTGGGTGTCAGTGTCTGTCGTCGTAACTTGGTGTCAGTGTTTGTCTTTGTTACTGGGTGTCAGTGTATGTCTTTGTTACTTGGTGTCAGTGTATATCTGTGTTACTTGTTGTAAGTGTTTGTCTTTGTTACTTGGTGTTGGTGTATGTCTTTGTTACTTGGTGTAAGTGTGTGTCTGTGTTACTGGGTATCAGTGTATGTCTTTGTTACTTGGTGTAAGTGTCTGTCTTTGTTACTTGGTGTCAGTGTATGTCTTTGTTACTTGGTTTAAGTGTGTGTCTTTTTTACTTGGTGTCCGTGTGTGTCTGTGTTACTGGGTGTCAGTGTATGTCTTTGTTACTGGGTGTCAGTGTATGTCTTTGTTACTGGGTGTAAGTGCGTGTCTGTGTTACTGGGTATCAGTGTATGTCTTTGTGACTTAGTGTCAGTGTATGTCTTTGTTAATGGGTGTCAGTGTGTGTCTTTGTGACTTGGTGTCAGTGTATGTCTTTGTTACTTGGTGTAAGTGTGTGTCTGTGTTACTGGGTATCAGTGTATGTCTTTGTTACTTGGTGTCAGTGTCTGTCAAAATACTTGGTGTAAGTGTCTGTCTTTGTTACTTGGTGTAATTGTCTGTCTTTGTTACTTGGCGTCAGTGTATGTCTGTGTTACTTGGTGTAAGTGTGTGTCTTTGTTACTTGGTGTAAGTGTATGCCTTTCTTACATGGTGTCAGTGTATGTCTTTGTTACTTGGTGTCTGTGTGTGTCTGTTTTACTGGGTATCAGTGGATGTCTTTGTTACTTGGTGTCAGTGTATGTCTTTGGTACTTGGTGTAAGTGTATGTCTTTGTTAATTGGTGTCAGTGTATGTCGTTGTTACTTGGTGTAAGTGTGTGTCTGTGTTACTGGTTATCAGTGTATGTCTTTGTGACTCGGTATCAGTGTATGTCTTTGTTACTGGGTGTCAGTATATGTCTTTGTTACTTGGTGACAGTGTGTGTCTGTGTGTCAGTGTATGTCTTTGTTACTGTGTATCAGTGTTTCTCCATGTTACTGGGTGTCAGTGTGTGTTTGTTTGTGTTACTGGGTGTCAGTAATTCGGTTAGTGATGCAGCTCTGAAACAGGCCCTTCGGCCAACCGAGTCTGTGCCGACCATCAACCACCCATTTATACCAATCCTACACTAATCCCGTATTCCTATCACATCCCCAGCATTCCCGAAATATTTCCCTACCACCCACGTATACTAGGGTCAATTTATAATGGACAATTAACCTATCAACCTGCAAGTCTTTGGCATGTGGGAAGAAACCGGAGCACCCGGAGGAAACTCACGCAGACACAGGGAGAACTTGCAAACTCCGCAAAGGCAGTACCCATAATCGAGCCCGGGTCCCTGGAGCTGTGAGGCTGCTAACCACTGTGCCAATGTGCCGCCCAGTGTGTGTCTGTGCTACTGGGCATCAGTGTATGTCTTTGTTACTTGGTGTCAGTGTATGTCTGTGTCACTTGGTGTAAGTGTATGTCTTTTATACCTGGTGTCAGTGTCTGTCTTTGTCACGTGGTGTCAATGTCTGTCTTTGTTACTGGGTGTCAGTGTCTGTCTTCGTTACTTGGTATCACTGTTTGTCTTTGTTACTTGGTGTAAGTGTGTGTCTGTGTTACTGGGTAACAGTGTATGTCGTTGTTACTTGGTGTCAGTGTATGTCTGTGTTACTTGGTGTAAGTGTGTGTCTGTGTCTCTTGGTATCAGTGTATGTCTCTGTTACTTGGTGTAAGTGTGTGTCTGTGTTACTGGGTATCAGTGTATGTCTTTGTTACTTGGTGTAAGTGTGTGTCTGTGTTACTGTGTATCAGTGTATGTCTTTGTTACTTGGTGTCAGTGTACGTCTTTGTTACTTGGTGTAGTTGCATGTCTTTTTTACTTGGCGTCAGTGTATGTCTGTGTTACTTGGTGTAAGTGTATGTCTTTGTTACCTGGTGTCAGTGTATGTCTTTGTGACGTGGTGTCATTGTCTGTCTTTGTTACTGGGTGTCTGTGTCTGTCTCTGTGACTTGATGTCAGTGTATGCCTTTGTTACTTGGTGTAAGTGTGTGTCTCTGTTACTGGGTATCAGTGCATGTCTTTGCTACATGGTGACAGTGTATGTCTATGTTACTTGGTGTAAGTGCGTGTCTTTGTTATTTGGTGTAATTGTATGTCTTTGTTACTTGGTGTCAGTGTATGTCTTTGTTACCTGGTGTAAGTGTATGTCTTTGTAACTTGGTGTCAGTGTATGTTTTTGTTACATGGTGTAAGTGTGTGTCTGTGTTACTTGGTGTAAGTGTGTGTCTGTGTTACTTGGTATCAGTGTATGTCTTTGTTACTTGGTGTAAGTGTGTGTCTGTGTTACTGGGTAACAGTGTATGTCTTTGTTACTTGGTGTCAGTGTATGTCTGTGTTACTTCGTGTAAGTGTGTGTCTTTGTTACCTGGTGTCATTGTATGTCTTTGTTACTTGGTGTCAGTGTATGTCTTTGTTACTTGGTGTAAGTGAGTATTTGTGTTACTTGGTGTAAGTGTGTGTCTGTGTCTCTTGGTATCAGTGTATGTCTGTGTTACTTGGTGTAAGTGTGTGACTGTGTTGCTGGGTATTAGTGTATGTCTTTGTTACTTGATATAAGTGTGTGTCTGTGTTACTGGGTATCAGTGTATGTCTTTGTTACTTGGTGTCAGTGTATGTCTTTGTTACTTGGTGTAAGTGTATGCCTTTGTTACCTGGTGTCAGTTTGTGTCTTTGTTACTTGGTGTCAGTGTGTGTCTGTTTTACTGGATATCAGTGTATGTCTTTGTTACTTGGTGTCAGTGTATGTCTGCGTTACTTGGTGTAAGTGTGTGTCTGTGTTACTGGTTATCAGTGCATGTCTTTGTGACTCGGTGTCAGTGTATGTCTTTGTTACTGGATGTCAGTGTCTGTCTTTGTTACTTGGTGACAGTATGTGTCTGTGTGTCAGTGTATGTCGTTGTTACTGTGTACTTGTGTTTCTCTGTGTTACTGGGTGTCAGTGTGTGTTTGTTTGTGTTACTGTGTGTCAGTATTTAGTTTAGTGATGCAGCACTGAAACAGGCCCTTCGGCCAACCGAGTCTGTGCCGACCATCAACCACTCATTTATACTAATCCTACACTAATCCCATATTCCTATCACAACCCCACCTGTCCCTATATATTTCCCTACCACCTTCCTCTACTCGTGTCAATTTATAATGGCCAATTAACATATCAACCTGCAAGTCTTTGGCATGTGGGAAGAAACCGGAGCACCCGGAGGAAACTCACGCAGACACAGGGAGAACTTGCAAACTCCGCCCAGGCAGTACCCATAATCGTGCCCGGGTCCCTGGAGCTGTGAGGCTGCTAACCACTGTGCCAATGTGCCGCCCAGTGTGTGTCTGTGCTACTGGGTATCAGTGTATGTCCTTGTTACTTGCTGTCAGTGTATGTCTGTGATACTTGGTATCAGTGCATGTCTTTGTTACTTGGTGTCAGTGTGTGTCTGTGTTACTGGGTAACAGTGTATGTCTTTGTTACTTGGTGTCAGTGTATGTCTGTGTTACTTGGTGTAAGTGTGTGTCTTTGTTACTTGGTGTAATTGTATGTCTTTGTTACTTGGTGTCAGTATACGTCTGTGTTACTTGGTGTAAGTGTATGACTTTGTTACTTTGTGTAATTGTATGTCTTTGTTACTTGGTGTCAGTGTTTGTCTGTGTTACTTGGTGTAAGTGTATGACTTTGTTACTTGGTGTAAGTGTGTGTCTGTGTTACTTGGTGTAAGTTTGTGTCTGTGTTACTTGGTATCAGTGTATGTCTTTGTTAATTGGTGTCAGTGTATGTCTGTGTTACTTGGTGTAAGTGTGTGTCTTTGTTACTTGGTGTAATAGTATGTCTTTGCTACTTGGTGTAAGTGTGTGTCTGTGTTACTGGCTAACAGTGTATGTCTTTGTTACTTGGTGTCAGTGTCTGTCTGCGTTACTTGTTGTAATTGTGTGTCTTTGTTACTTGGTGTAATTGTATGTCTTTGTTACTTGGTGTCAGTGTATGTCTGTGTTACTTGGTGTAATTGTATGTCTTTGTTACTTGGTGTAAGTGTGTGTCTGTGTTACTGGGTAACAGTGTATGTCGTTGTTACTTCGTGTCAGTGTATGTCTGTGTTACTTGGTGTAAGTGTGTGTCTGTGTCTCTTGGTATCAGTGTATGTCTCTGTTACTTGGTGTAAGTGTGTGTCTGTGTCACTTGGTATCAGTGTATGTCTTTGTTACTTGGTGTAAGAGTGTGTCTGTGTTACTTGGTGTAATTGTGTGTCTTTGTTACTTGGTGTCAGTGTATGACTTTGTTACTTGGTGTAAGTGTGTGTCTGTGTTACTGGGTTTCAGTAGATGTCTTTGTTACTTGGTGTCAGTGCTTGTCTTTGTTACTTTGTGGAAGTGTGTGTCTGTGTTACTGGGTATCAGTGTATGTCTTTGTGACTTGATGTCAGTGTATATCTGTGTTACTGGGTATCAGTGCATGTCTTTATTAAATGGTGTCAGTGTATGTCTGTGTTACTTGGTGTAAGTGTGTGTCTTTGTTACTTGGTGTAATTGTATGTCTTTGTTACTTGGTGTCAGTGTATGTCTGTGTTACTTGGTGTAAGTGAGTGTCTTTGTTACATGGTGTAAGTGTATGTCATTGTTAGTTTGTGACAGTGTATGTCTGTTACTTGGTGTAAGTGTATGTCCTTGTTACTTGGTGTCTGTGTTTGTCTTTGTTAATTTTTGGAAGTGTGTCTCTGTGTTACTGGGTATCAGTGTATGTCTCTGTGACTTGGTGTCAGTGTATGTCTTTGTTACTTGGTGTAATTGTATGTCTTTGTTACTTGGTGTCAGTGCATGTCTTTGTTACTTTGTGTAAGTGTCTGTTTGTGTTACTTGGTGTAAGTGTATGTCTTTGTTACTTGGTGCAAGTGTGTTTGTGTTACTTGGTGTAAGTGTATGCCTTTGTTACTTGGTGTCAGTGTATGTCTTTGTTACTTGGTGGAAGTTTGTGTCTGTGTTACTGGTTATCAGTTTATGTCTGTGTTACTTGGTGTAAGTGTGTGTCTTTGTTACTTGGAGTAATTGTATGTCTTTGTTACTTGGTGTCAGTGTATGTCTTTGTTACTTGGTGTAAGTGTGTGTTTGTATTACTTGGTCTAATTGTATCTCTGTGTTACTGGGTATCAGTGTATGTCTTTTTTACTTGGTGTCAGTGTATGTCTGTGTTACCTGGTGAAAGTGTTTGTCTGTGTTACTGGGTATCAGTGTATGTCTTTGTGACTTGGTGTCAGTGTATGTCTTTGTTATTGGGTGTCAGTGTGTGTCTTTGTGACTTGGTGTCAGTGCATGTCTTTGTTACTTTGTGTAAGTGTGTGTCTGTGTTACTGGGTATCAGTGTATGTCTTTGTTACTTGGTGTCAGTGTCTGTCAAAATACTTGGTGTAAGTATATGTCTTTGTTACTTGGTGTAATTGTCTGGCTTAGTTACTTGGTGTCAGTGTATGTCTGTTTTACTGGGTGTCTGTGTGTGTCTGTATTACTTGGTGTACGTGTGTGTCTTTGTTACTTGGTGTCCGTGTGTGTCTGTGTTACTGGGTGTCAGTGTATGTCTTTGTTACTGGGTGTCAGTGTATGTCTTTGTTACATGGTGTAAGTGTGTGTCTGTGTTACTGGGTATCAGTGTCTGTCTTTGTTACTTGGTGTAAGTGTGTGTCTGTGTTACTGGGTATCAGTGCATGTCTTTGTTACTTGGTGTCAGTGTATGTTTGTGTTACATGGTTTAAGTGTGTGTCTTTGTTACTTGGTGTAAGTCCATGCCTTTGTTACTTGCTGTACGTGTGTCTGTGTTACTGGGTATCAGTGTCTGTCTTTGTTACTTGGTGTAAGTGTGTGTCTGTGTTACTTGGTGTAAGTGTGTGTGTCTGTGTTACTTGGTATCAGTGTATGTCTTTGTTACCTGATGTATGTGTGTGTCTGTGTTACTGGGTAACAGTGTATATATTTGTTACTTTGTGTAAGTGTGTGTCTGTGTTACTTGGTATCAGTGTATGTCTTTGTTACTTGGTGTAAGTGTGTTTCTGTGTTACCGGTTAACAGTGTATGTCTTTGTTACTTGGTGTCAGTGTATGTCTGTGTTACTTGGTGTAAGTGTGTGTCTTTGTTACCTGGTGTAATTGTATGTCTTTGTTACTTGGTGTCAGTGTATGTCTTTGTTACTTGGTGTAAGTGAGTGTTTGTGTTACTTGGTGTAAGTCTGTGTCTGCGTCTCTTGGTATCAGTGTCTGTCTTTGTTACTTGGTGTAAGTGTGTGTCTGTGTTACTGGGTATCAGTGTATGTCTTTGTTACTTGGTGTAAGTGTGTGTCTGTGTTACTGGGTATCAGTGTATGTCTTTGTTACTTGGTGTCAGAGTATGTCTTTGCTGCTTAGTGTAAGTGTATGTCTTTGTTACTTGGTGGAAGTGTGTCTCTGTGTTACTGGGTATCAGAGTATGTCTTTGTGACTTGGTGTCAGTGTATGTCTTTGTTAGTTGGTGTAATTGTATGTCTTTGATACTTGGTGTCAGTGTATGTCTTTGTTACTTGGTGTAAGTATGTGATTATGTTCTTTCTTCTTCTTTTTCTTTTGGGCCTCCTTATCTCGAGAGACAATGGATACGCGCCTGGAGGTGGTCAGTGGTTTGTGAAGCAGCGCCTGGAGTGGCTATAAAGGCCAATTCTGGAGTGACAGGCTCTTCCACAGGTGCTGCAGAGAAATTTGTTTGTTGGGGCTGTTGCACAGTTGGCTCTCCCCTTGCGCCTCTGTCTTTTTTCCTGCCAACTACTAAGTCTCTTCGACTCGCCACAATTTAGCCCTGTCTTTAGGGCTGCCCGCCAGCTCTGGCGAATGCTGGCAACTGACTCCCACGACTTGTGATCAATGTCACACGATTTCATGTCGCGTTTGCAGACGTCTTTATAACGGAGACATGGACGGCCGGTGGGTCTGATACCAGTGGCGAGCTCGCTGTACAATGTGTCTTTGGGGATCCTGCCATCTTCCATGCGGCTCACATGGCCAAGCCATCTCAAGCGCCGCTGACTCAGTAGTGTGTATAAGCTGGGGATGTTGGCCGCTTCAAGGACTTCTGTGTTGGAGATATAGTCCTGCCACCTGATGCCAAGTATTCTCCGAAGGCAGCGAAGATGGAATGAATTGAGACGTCGCTCTTGGCTGGCATACGTTGTCCAGGCCTCGCTGCCGTAGAGCAAGGTACTGAGGACACAGGCCTGATACACTCGGACTTTTGTGTTCCGTGTCAGTGCGCCATTTTCCCACACTCTCTTGGCCAGTCTGAACATAGCAGTGGAAGCCTTACCCATGCGCTTGTTGATTTCTGCATCTAGAGACAGGTTACTGGTGATAGTTGAGCCTAGGTAGGTGAACTCTTGAACCACTTCCAGAGCGTGGTCGCCAATATTGATGGATGGAGCATTTCTGACATCCTGCCCCATGATGTTCGTTTTCTTGAGGCTGATGGTTAGGCCAAATTCATTGCAGGCAGACGCAAACCTGTCGATGAGACTCTGCAGGCATTCTTCAGTGTGAGATGTTAAAGCAGCATCGTCAGCAAAGAGGAGTTCTCTGATGAGGACTTTCCGTACTTTGGACTTCGCTCTTAGACGGGCAAGGTTGAACAACCTGCCCCCTGATCTTGTGTGGAGGAAAATTCCTTCTTCAGAGGATTTGAACGCATGTGAAAGCAGCAGGGAGAAGAAAATCCCAAAAAGTGTGGGTGCGAGAACACAGCCCTGTTTCACACCACTCAGGATAGGAAAGGGCTCTGATGAGGAGCCGCCATGTTGAATTGTGCCTTTCATATTGTCATGGAATGAGGTGATGATACTTAGTAGCTTTGGTGGACATTCGATCTTTTCTAGTAGTCTGAAGAGACCACGTCTGCTGACGAGGTCAAAGGCTTTGGTGAGATCAATGAAAGCAATGTAGAGGGGCATCTGTTGTTCACGGCATTTCTCCTGTATCTGACGAAGGGAGAACAGCATGTCAATAGTCGATCTCTCTGCACGAAAGCCACACTGTGCCTCAGGGTAGACGCGCTCGGCCAGCTTCTGGAGCCTGTTCAGAGCGACTCGAGCTCGATTATGTAACCTGGTGTAAGTGTATGTCTTTGTTACCCGGTGTAAGTGTGTTTGTGTTACTTGGTGTAAGTGTATGTCTTTGTTACTTGGTGTCAGTGTATGCCTTTGTTACTTGGTGGAAGTGTGTGTCTGTTTTACTGGGTATCAGTGAATGTCTGTGTTACTTGCTGTCAGTGTGTGTCTTTGTTACTTGGTGTAATTGTATGTCTTTGTTACTTGGTGTCAGTGTATGTCTGTGTTGCTGGGTATCAGTGTTTGTCTTTGTGACTTGGTATCAGTGTATGTCTTTGTGACTTGGTGTCAGTGTATGTCTTTGTTACTGGGTGTCAGTGTTTCTCTGTGTTACTGGGTGTCAGTGTGTGTTTGTCTGTGTTACTGGGTGTCAGTGTGTGTCTGTGACACTCGGTGTCAGTATTTAGTTTAGTTTAGAGATACAGCAGTTAAACAGGCGCTTCGGCCCAACGAGTCTGTGCCGACCATCAACCACACATTTATACTAATCCTACACTAACTCCCTATTCCTTTCACATCCCCAACTGTCCCTATATATTTCCGTACCACCTACCTATACTAGGGGCAATTTATGATGGCCAATTAACCTATCAACCTGCAAGTCTTTGGCATGTGGGAGGAAACCGGAGCACCCGGAAGAAACTCAGGCAGACAGAGTGAGAACTTGAAATCTCCGCACAGGCAGTACCCAGAATCGAACCCGGGTCCCTGGAGCTCTGAGGCTGTGGTGCTAACCAATGCGCCAATGTGCCCCCCCCCCCCCCCCCCAGTGTGTGCCAGCGTTACTGGGTATCAGCGTATGTCTTTGTTACTTGGTGTCAGTGTATGTCTGTGTTGCTTGGTGTCAGAGTGTGTCTGTGTTACTGGGTATCAGTGTATGTCTTTGTTACTTGGTGTTAGTGTGTGTCTGTGTTACTGGGTATCAGTGTATGTCTTTGTTACTTGGTGTCAGTGTATGTCTTTGTTACTTGGTGTAAGTGTGTGTCTGTGTAACTGGACGTCAGTGTGTGTTTCTAACTGGGTGTCATTGTGTGTGTTACTGGGTGTCAGTGTGTGTCTGTGTTAATGGGTATCAATGTATGTCTTTGTTACTTGGTGTAAGTGTATGTCTTCGTTACTTGGTGTCAGTGTATGTGTTTGTGACTTGGTGTCAGTCAATGTGTTTGTTACTGGTGTCAGTGTATGCCTTTGTTACTTGGTGTAATTGTGTGTCTGTGTTACTGGGTATCAGTGTATGGCTTTGTTACTTGGTGTCAGTGCATGTCTTTGTTACTTGGTGTAAGTGTATGTATTTGTTACTTGGTTTAAGTGTGTGTCTTTGTTACTTGGTGTCAGTGTATGTCTTTGTTACTTGGTGTAAGTGTGTGTCTTTGTTACTTGGTGTCAGTGTGTGTCTGTGTTCCTGGGTGTCACTGTATGTCTTTGAAACTGGGTGTCAGTGTGTGTCTGTGTTACTGGGTGTCAGTGTATGTCTTTGTTACTGGGTGTCAGTGTATGTCTTTGTTACTTGGTGTAAGTGTGTGTCTGTGTTACTGGGTGTCAGTGTCTGCCTTTGTTACTTGGTGTAAGTGTGTGGCTGTGTTACTGGGTATCAGTGTATGTCTTTGTTACTTGGTGTCAGTGTATGTCTGTGTTACTTGGTGTATGTGTGTGTCTGTGTAACTGGGTGTCAGTGTGTGTCTGTGTTACTTGGTGTAAGTGTGTGTCTTTGTTACTTGGTGTCCGTGTGTGTCTGTGTTACTGGGTGTCCGTGTATGTCTTTGTTACTGTGTGTCAGTGTATGTCTTTGTTACTTGGTGTATGTTTGTGTCTGTGTTACTGGGTATCAGTGTCAGTCTTTGTTACTTGGTGTACGTGTGTATCTGTGTTACTGGGTATCAGTGTATGTCTTTGTTACTTGGTGTCAGTGTATGTCTGTGTTACTTGATGTAAGTGTGTGTCTGTGTTTAGGGTATCAGTGTATGTCTTTGTTACTTGGTGTAAGTGTTTGTCTGTGTTACTGGGTATCTGTGGATGTCTTTGTTACTTGGTGTCAGTGTATGTCTGTGTTACTTGGTGTAAGTGTGTGTCTGTGTTACTGGGTATCAGTGCATGTCTTTGTGACTTGGTGTCAGTGTATGTCTTTGTTACTGGGTGTCAGTGTGTGTCTTTGTGACTTGGTGTCTGTGGATGTCTTTGTTCCTTGGTGTAAGTGTATGTCTGCGTTACTGGGTGTCAGTGTATGTCTTTTTTACATGGTATCAGTGTGTGTCTTTGTTACTGGGTGTCAGTGTGTGGCTGTGTTACTTCGTGTCAGTGTATGTCTTTGTTCATGTGCATCAGTGTTTCTCTGTGTTACTGAGTGTCAGTATGTGTTTGTTTGTGTTACTGGGTGTCAGTGACACTGGGGGTCAGTATTTAGTTTAGTTTGGACATACAGCACTTAAACAGGCCCTTCGGTCCACCGAGTCTGTGCCGACCATCAACCACCCATTTATGCTAATGCTACAGTAATATCGTATTCCGATCACATCCCCACCTGTCCCCATATATTTCACTACCACCTACCTATGCTAGGGGCAATTTATGATGGCCAATTAACCTATCAACCTGCAAGTCTTTGGCATGTGGGAGGAAACCGGAGCACCCGGAGGAAACCCACGCAGACACAGGGAGAACTTGCAAACTCCGCACAGGCAGTACCCAGAATCGTTCCCGGGTCCCTGGAGCTGTGAGGCTGCGGTTCGAACCACTGCGCCAATGTGCCCCCACCCCCCCCCCCCCCCCCCCAGTGTGTGCCTGTGTCACTGGGTATCAGTTATGTCTTTGTTACTTGGTGTCAGTGTATGTCTGTGTTACTTGGTGTCAGTGTGTCTGTTTGTGTTACTGGGTGTCAGTGTGTGTCCGTGTTACTTGGTGTAAGTCTGTGTCTTTGTTACTTGGTGTCCGTGTGTGTCTGCGTTGCTGGGTGTCTGTGTATGTCTTTGTTACTGGGTGTCATTGTATGTCTTTGTTACTTGGTGTAAGTGTGTGTCTGTGTTACTGGGTGTCAGTGTGTGTCTTTGTGACTTGGTGTCAGTGTATGACTTTGTTACTTGGTGTATGTGTGTGTCTGTGTTACTGGGTATCAGTGTCTGTCTTTGTTACTTGGTGTCAGTGTATTTCAAAATACTTGTTGTAAGTGTACGTCTTTGTTACTTGTTGTAAACGTCTGTCTGTGTTACTTGGTGTAAGTGTGTTTCTGTGTTACTGGGTATCAGTGTATGTCTTTGTGACTTGGTGGAAGTGCATGTCTTTGTTACTGGGTGTCAGTGTGTGTCTTTGTGACTTGGTGTCAGTGTATGTCTTTGTTGCTTGGTGTAAGTGTGTGTCTGTGTTACTGGGTATCAGTGTATGTCTTTGTTACTTGGTGTCAGTGTATTTCAAAATACTTGTTGTAAGTGTCTGTCTTTGTTACTTGGTGTCAGTGTATGTCTTTGTTACTTGGTGTCAGTGTGTGTCTCTGTTATTGGGTATCAGTGTATGTCTTTGCGACTTGGTATCAGTGGATGTCTTTGTGACTTGGTGTCTGTGTATGTCTTTTTTACTGGGTGTCAGTGTGTGTCTGTGTTATTTGGTGTCAGTGTATGTCATTGTTACTGTGTATCAGTGTTTCTCTGTGTTACTGGGTGTCAGTGTGTGTTTGTTTTTGTTATTGGGTGTCAGTGTACGTCTTTGTGACTTGGTGTCAGTGTATGTCTTTGTTACTGGGTGTCAGTGTGTGTCTGTGTTACTTGGTGTCAATGTATCTGTGTTTAACTGTGTTACTGGGTGTCAGTGTGTGTTTGTTTGTGTTAATGGGTGTCAGTGACACTCGGTGTCAGTATACAGTTTAGTTCAAAGATACAGCAATTTAACTGGCCCTTCGGCCCTCCGAGTCTGTTGCCGACCATCAACCACCCATTTATTCTAATCCAACACTAATCCCGTATTCCTATCACATCCCCACCTGTCCCTATATATTTCCCTACCACCTACCTATACTAGGGGCAATTTATAATGGCCAATTTACCTATCAACCAGCAAGTATTTGGCATGTGGGAGGAAACCGGAGCACCCGGAGGAAACCCACGCAGTCACAGGGAGAACTTGCAAACTCCGCACAGGCGGTACCCAGAATCGAGCCCGGGTCCCTGGCGCTGTGAGGCTGCTAACCACTGTGCCAATGTGCCTCCCAGTGTATGTCTGTGTTACTGGGTATCAGTATATGTCTTTGTTACTTGGTGTCAGTGTATGTCTGTGTTACTTGGTGTCAGTGTGTGTCTGTGTTAATTGGTATCAGTGTATGTCTTTGTTATTTGGTGTTTGTGTGTGTCTGTGTTACTGGGTAACAGTGTATGTCTTTGTTACTTGGTGTCAGTGTATGTTTGTGTTACTTGGTGCAAGTGTGTGTCTTTGTTACTTGGTGTAATTGTATGTCTTTGTTACATGGTGTCATTGTATGTCTGTGTTACTTGGTGTAAGTGTATGTCTTTGTTACTTGGTGTCAGTGCATGTCTTTATTACTGGATGTCAGTGTCTATCTTCATGACTTGGTGTCAGTGTATGTCTTTGTTACTTGGTTTCATTGTATGTCTTTGTTACTTGGTGTAAGTGTGTGTCTGTGTTACTGGGTATCAGTGTATATCTTTGTTACTTGGTGTAAGTGTGTGTCTGTGTTACTGTGTATCAGTGAATATCTTTGCTACATGGTGACAGTGTATGTCTGCGTTACTTGGTGTCTGTGTGTGTCTTTGTTACTTGGTGCAATTGTATGTCTTTGTTACTTGGTGTCAGTGTATGTTTTTGCTACTAGGTGTAAGTGAGTGTTTGTGTTACTTGGTGTAAGTGTTTGTCTTTGTTACTTGGTGTAATTATATGTCTTTGTTACTTGGTGTCATTACAAGTCTGTGTCACTTTGTGTAAGTGCATGTCTTTGTTACTTGGTGTCAGTGTATGTCTTTGTTACTTGGTATAAGTGTGTGTCTGTGTCACTTGATGTAAGTGTGTGTCTGTGTTACTTAGTATCATTGTATGTCTTTGTTACTTGGTGTCATTGTATGTCTGCGTTACTTGGTGTCTGTGTGTGTCTTTGTTACTTGGTGCAATTGTATGTCTTTGTTACTTGGTGTCAGTGTATGTTTTTGCTACTAGGTGTAAGTGAGTGTTTGTGTTACTTGGTGTAAGTGTGTGTCTGTGTTACTTGGTATCAGTGTATGTCTTTGTTACTTGGTGTAAGTGTGTATCTGTGTTACTGGGTATCAGTGTATGTCTTTGTTACTTGGTGTTAGTGTATGTCTGTGTTACTTGGAGTAAGTGTGTGTCTTTGTTACTTGGTGTAATTGTATGTCTTTGTTACTTGGTGTCAGTTTATCTCTGTGTTACTTGGTGAAGTGTATGTCTTTGTTACTTGGTGTCAGTGCATGTCTTTGTTGCTTGGTGCAAGTGTGTGTCTTTGTTACTGGGTGTCACTGTATGTCTTTGTGACTTTGTGTCAGTGTATGTCTTTGTTACGGGGTGTCAGATTATGTCTTTGTTACTTGGAGTCAGTGTATGTCTTTGTTACTTGGTGTCAGTGTATGTCTGTGTTACTTGGTGTAAGTGTGTGTCTTTGTTACTTGGTGTAAGTGTGTGTCTGTGTCACTGGGTATCTGTGTATGTCTTTGTTACTTGGTGTCAGTGTATGTTGTTGTTACTTTGTGTAAGTGTGTGTCTGTGTTACTTGTTACCAGTGTATGTTTTTGTTACTTGGTGTAAGTGTGTGTCTGTGTTACTGGGTAACAGTGTATGTCTTTGTTACTTGGTGTCAGTGTATGTCTGTGTTACTTGGTGTAAGTGTGTGTCTTTGTAACTTGGTGTAAATGTCTGTCTTTGTTACTTGGTGTCTTTGTATGTCTGTGTTACTTGGTGTAAGTGTATGTCTTTGATATTTGGTGTCACTGTATGTCTTTGTGACTTGTTGTCAGTGTCTGTCTTTGTTACTGGGTCTCAGTGTCTGTCTTCGTTACTTGGTGTCAGTGTTTGTCTTTGTTACCGTGTGACAGTCTCTGTCTTTGTGACTTGGTGTCAGTGTATGTCTTTGTTACTTGGTGTCAGTGTATGTCTTTGTTACTTGGTGCAAGTGAGTGTCTCTGTTACTGGGTATCAGTGTATATCTTTGTTACTTGGTGTAAGTGTGTGCCTGTGTTACTGGGTATCAGTGAATGTCTTTGCTACATCGTGACAGTGTATGTCTGTGTTACTTGATGTAAGTGTGTGTCTTTGTTACTTGGTGTAATTGTATGTCTTTGTTACTTGGTGTCATTACAAGTCTGTGTCACTTGGTGTAAGTGCATGTCTTTGTTACTTGGTGTCAGTGTATGTCTTTGTTACTTGGTATAAGTGTGTGTCTGTGTCACTTGATGTAAGTGTGTGTCTGTGTTACTTAGTATCATTGTATGTCTTTGTTACTTGGTGTCAGTGTATGTCTGCGTTACTTGGTGTCTGTGTGTGTCTTTGTTACTTGGTGCAATTGTATGTCTTTGTTACTTGGTGTCAGTGTATGTTTTTGCTACTCGGTGTAAGTGAGTGTTTGTGTTACTTGGTGTAAGTGTGTGTCTGTGTTACTTGGTATCAGTGTATGTCTTTGTTACTTGGTGTAAGTGTGTATCTGTGTTACTGGGTATCAGTGTATGTCTTTGTTACTTGGTGTTAGTGTATGTCTGTGTTACTTGGAGTAAGTGTGTGTCTTTGTTACTTGGTGTAATTGTATGTCTTTGTTACTTGGTGTCAGTTTATCTCTGTGTTACTTGGTGAAGTGTATGTCTTTGTTACTTGGTGTCAGTGCATGTCTTTGTTGCTTGGTGTAAGTGTGTTTCTTTGTTACTGGGTGTCACTGTATGTCTTTGTGACTTTGTGTCAGTGTATGTCTTTGTTACTGGGTGTCAGTTTATGTCTTTGTTACTTGGAGTCAGTGTATGTCTTTGTTACTTGGTGTCAGTGTATGTCTGTGTTACTTGGTGTAAGTGTGTGTCTTTGTTACTTGGTGTAAGTGTGTGTCTGTGTCACTGGGTATCTGTGTATGTCTTTGTTACTTGGTGTCAGTGTATGTTGTTGTTACTTTGTGTAAGTGTGTGTCTGTGTTACTTGTTACCAGTGTATGTTTTTGTTACTTGGTGTAAGTGTGTGTCTGTGTTACTGGGTAACAGTGTATGTCTTTGTTACTTGGTGTCAGTGTATGTCTGTGTTACTTGGTGTAAGTGTGTGTCTTTGTAACTTGGTGTAAATGTATGTCTTTGTTACTTGGTGTCTTTGTATGTCTTTGTTACTTGGTGTAAGTGTATGTCTTTGTTACTTGGTGTCAGTGTATGTCTTTGTTACTTGGTGCAAGTGAGTGTCTGTGTTACTGGGTATCAGTGTATATCTTTGTTACTTGGTGTAAGTGTGTGTCTGTGTTACTGGGTATCAGTGAATGTCTTTGCTACATCGTGACAGTGTATGTCTGTGTTACTTGATGTAAGTGTGTGTCTTTGTTACTTGGTGTAATTGTATGTCTTTGTTACTTGGTGTCAGTGTATCTCTGTGTTACTTCGTGTAAGTGTATGTCTTTGCTACATGGTGTCAGTGTATGTCTTTGTTACTTGGTGTAAGTGTGTGTCTGTGTTACTTGGTGCAAGTGTGTGTCTGTGTTACTTGGTATCAGTGTATGTCTTTGTTCCTTGGTGGAAGTGTGTGTCTGTGTTACTGGGTAACAGTGTATGTCTTTGTTACTTGGTGTCAGTGTATGTCTGTGTTACTTGGTGTCAGTGTATGTCTTTGTTACCATGTGTCAGTGTCTGTCTTTGTGACTTGGTGTCAGTGTATGTCTTTGTTACTTGGTGTCAGTGCATGTCTTTGTTACTTGGTGTAAGTGTGTGTCTTTGTTACTTGGTGTAATTGTATGTCTTTGTTACTTGGTGTCACTGTATGTCTGTGTTACTTGGTGTAAGTGTATGTCTTTGATATTTGGTGTCACTGTATGTCTTTGTGACTTGTTGTCAGTGTCTGTCTTTGTTACTGGGTCTCAGTGTCTGTCTTCGTTACTTGGTGTCAGTGTTTGTCTTTGTTACCGTGTGACAGTCTCTGTCTTTGTGACTTGGTGTCAGTGTATGTCTTTGTTACTTGGTGTCAGTGTATGTCTTTGTTACTTGGTGCAAGTGAGTGTCTGTGTTACTGGGTATCAGTGTATATCTTTGTTACTTGGTGTAAGTGTGTGTCTGTGTTACTGGGTATCAGTGAATGTCTTTGCTACATCGTGACAGTGTATGTCTGTGTTACTTGATGTAAGTGTGTGTCTTTGTTACTTGGTGTAATTGTATGTCTTTGTTACTTGGTGTTAGTGTATGTCTGTGTTACTTGGTGTAAGTGTGTGTCTTTGTTACTTGGTGTAATTGTATGTCTTTGTTACTTGCTGTCTTTGTATGTCTTTGTTACTTGGTGTAAGTGTATATCTTTGTTACTTGGTGTCAGTGTATGTCTTTGTGACTTGTTGTCAGTGTCTGTCATTGTTACTGGGTGTCAGTGTCTGTCCTCGTTACTTGGTGTCAGTGTTTGTCTTTGTTACCATGTGTCAGTGTCTGTCTTTGTGACTTGGTGTCAGTGTATGTCTTTGTTACTTGGTGTCAGTGTATATCTTTGTTACTTGGTGTAAGTGTGTGTCTTTGTTACTCGGTGTAATTGCATGTCTTTGTTACTTGGTGTCATTGTATGTCTGTGTTACTTGGTGTAAGTGTATGTCTCTGATATTTGGTGTCAGTGTATGTCCTTGTGACTTGTTGTCAGTGTCTGTCTTTGTTACTGGGTCTCAGTGTCTGTCTTCGTTACTTGGTGTCAGTGTTTGTCTTTGTTACCGTGTGTCAGTCTCTGTCTTTGTGACTTGGTGTCAGTGTATGTCTTTGTTACTTGGTGTCAGTGTATGTCTTTGTTACTTGGTGTAAGTGTGTGTCTGTGTTACTGGGTATCAGTGTATATCTTTGTTACTTGGTGTAAGTGTGTGTCTGTGTTGCTGGGTATCAGTGAATGTCTTTGCTACATGGTGACAGTGTATGTCTGTGTTACTTGATGTAAGTGTGTGTCTTTGTTACTTGGTGTAATTGTATGTCTTTGTTACTTGGTGTCAGTGTATCTCTGTATTACTTCGTGTAAGTGTATGTCTTTGCTACATGGTGTCAGTGTATGTCTTTGTTACTTGGTGTAAGTGTGTGTCTGTGTTACTTGGTGCAAGTGTGTGTCTGTGTTACTTGGTATCAGTGTATGTCTTTGTTCCTTGGTGGAATTGTGTGTCTGTGTTACTGGGTAACAGTGTATGTCTTTGTTACTTGGTGTCATTGTATGTCTGTGTTACTTGGTGTCAGTGTGTGTCTTTGTTACTTGGTGTAATTGTATGTCTTTGTTACTTGGTGTAAGTGAGTGTTTGTGTTACTTGGTGTAAGTGTGTGTCTGTGTTACTTGGTATCAGTGTATGTCTTTGTTACTTGGTGTAAGTGTGTGTCAGTGTTACTGGGTAACAGTGTATGTCTTTGTTACTTGGTTTCAGTGTATGTCTGTGTTACTTGGTGTAAGTGTGTGTCTTTGTTACTTGGTGTCAGTGTATGTCTGTGTTACTTGGTGTAAATGTATGTCTTTGTTACTTGGTGTCAGTGTATGTCTTTGTTGCTTGGTGTAAGTGTGTGTCTGTGTTACTGGGTATCAGTGTATGTCTTTGTTACTTGGTGTCAGTGTCGGTCTTTGTGACTTGGTGTCAGTGTTTGTCTTTGTTACTGGGTGTCAGTTTATGTCTTTGTTACTTGGTGTCACTGTATGTCTTTGTTACTTGGTGTCAGTGTATTTCTGTGTACCTTGGTGTAAGTGTGTGTCTTTGTTACTTGGTGGAAGAGTGTGTCTGTGTTACTGGGTATAAGTGTATGTCTTTGTTACTTGGTGTCAGTGTATGTCTTTGTTACTTGGTGTAAGTGTGTTTCTGTTCTACTGGGTATCAGTGTATATCTTTGTTACTTGGTGTAAGTGTGTGTCTGTGTTACTGGGTATCAGTGAATGTCTTTGCTACATGGTGACAGTGTATGTCTGTGTTACTTGATGTAAGTGTGTGTCTTTGTTGCTTGTTGTAATTGTATGTCTTTGTTACTTGGTGTCAGTGTATCTCTGTGTTACTTGGTGTAAGTGTATGTCTTTGTTACTTGGTGTCAGTGCATGTCTTTGTTGCTTGGTGTAAGTGTGTGTCTTTGTTACTGGGTGTCACTGTATGTCTTTGTGACTTTGTGTCAGTGTATGTCTTTGTTACTGGGTGTCAGTTTATGTCTTTGTTACTTGGAGTCAGTGTATGTCTTTGTTACTTGGTGTCAGTGTATGTCTGTGTTACTTGGTGTAAGTGTGTGTCTTTGTTACTTGGTGTAAGTGTGTGTCTGTGTCACTGGGTATCTGTGTATGTCTTTGTTACTTGGTGTCAGTGTATGTTGTTGTTACTTTGTGTAAGTGTGTGTCTGTGTTACTTGTTACCAGTGTATGTTTTTGTTACTTGGTGTAAGTGTGTGTCTGTGTTACTGGGTAACAGTGTATGTCTTTGTTACTTGGTGTCAGTGTATGTCTGTGTTACTTGGTGTAAGTGTGTGTCTTTGTAACTTGGTGTAAATGTCTGTCTTTGTTACTTGGTGTCTTTGTATGTCTGTGTTACTTGGTGTAAGTGTATGTCTTTGATATTTGGTGTCACTGTATGTCTTTGTGACTTGTTGTCAGTGTCTGTCTTTGTTACTGGGTCTCAGAGTCTGTCTTCGTTACTTGGTGTCAGTGTTTGTCTTTGTTACCGTGTGACAGTCTCTGTCTTTGTGACTTGGTGTCAGTGTATGTCTTTGTTACTTGGTGTCAGTGTATGTCTTTGTTACTTGGTGCAAGTGAGTGTCTGTGTTACTGGGTATCAGTGTATATCTTTGTTACTTGGTGTAAGTGTGTGTCTGTGTTACTGGGTATCAGTGAATGTCTTTGCTACATCGGGACAGTGTATGTCTGTGTTACTTGATGTAAGTGTGTGTCTTTGTTACTTGGTGTAATTGTATGTCTTTGTTACTTGGTGTCATTACAAGTCTGTGTCACTTGGTGTAAGTGCATGTCTTTGTTACTTGGTGTCAGTGTATGTCTTTGTTACTTGGTATAAGTGTGTGTCTGTGTCACTTGATGTAAGTGTGTGTCTGTGTTACTTAGTATCATTGTATGTCTTTGTTACTTGGTGTCAGTGTATGTCTGCGTTACTTGGTGTCTGTGTGTGTCTTTGTTACTTGGTGCAATTGTATGTCTTTGTTACTTGGTGTCAGTGTATGTTTTTGCTACTAGGTGTAAGTGAGTGTTTGTGTTACTTGGTGTAAGTGTGTGTCTGTGTTACTTGGTATCAGTGTATGTCTTTGTTACTTGGTGTAAGTGTGTATCTGTGTTACTGGGTATCAGTGTATGTCTTTGTTACTTGTTGTTAGTGTATGTCTGTGTTACTTGGAGTAAGTGTGTGTCTTTGTTACTTGGTGTAATTGTATGTCTTTGTTACTTGGTGTCAGTTTATCTCTGTGTTACTTGGTGAAGTGTATGTCTTTGTTACTTGGTGTCAGTGCATGTCTTTGTTGCTTGGTGTAAGTGTGTGTCTTTGTTACTGGGTGTCACTGTATGTCTTTGTGACTTTGTGTCAGTGTATGTCTTTGTTACTGGGTGTCAGTTTATGTCTTTGTTACTTGGAGTCAGTGTATGTCTTTGTTACTTGGTGTCAGTGTATGTCTGTGTTACTTGGTGTAATTGTATGTCTTTGTTACTTGGTGTCATTACAAGTCTGTGTCACTTGGTGTAAGTGCATGTCTTTGTTACTTGGTGTCAGTGTATGTCTTTGTTACTTGGTATAAGTGTGTGTCTGTGTCACTTGATGTAAGTGTGTGTCTGTGTTACTTAGTATCATTGTATGTCTTTGTTACTTGGTGTCAGTGTATGTCTGCGTTACTTGGTGTCTGTGTGTGTCTTTGTTACTTGGTGCAATTGTATGTCTTTGTTACTTGGTGTCAGTGTATGTTTTTGCTACTAGGTGTAAGTGAGTGTTTGTGTTACTTGGTGTAAGTGTGTGTCTGTGTTACTTGGTATCAGTGTATGTCTTTGTTACTTGGTGTAAGTGTGTATCTGTGTTACTGGGTATCAGTGTATGTCTTTGTTACTTGGTGTTAGTGTATGTCTGTGTTACTTGGAGTAAGTGTGTGTCTTTGTTACTTGGTGTAATTGTATGTCTTTGTTACTTGGTGTCAGTTTATCTCTGTGTTACTTGGTGAAGTGTATGTCTTTGTTACTTGGTGTCAGTGCATGTCTTTGTTGCTTGGTGTAAGTGTGTGTCTTTGTTACTGGGTGTCACTGTATGTCTTTGTGACTTTGTGTCAGTGTATGTCTTTGTTACTGGGTGTCAGTTTATGTCTTTGTTACTTGGAGTCAGTGTATGTCTTTGTTATTTGGTGTCAGTGTATGTCTGTGTTACTTGGTGTAAGTGTGTGTCTTTGTTACTTGGTGTAAGTGTGTGTCTGTGTCACTGGGTATGTGTGTATGTCTTTGTTACTTGGTGTCAGTGTATGTTGTTGTTACTTTGTGTAAGTGTGTGTCTGTGTTACTTGTTACCAGTGTATGTTTTTGTTACTTGGTGTAAGTGTGTGTCTGTGTTACTGGGTAACAGTGTATGTCTTTGTTACTTGGTGTCAGTGTATGTCTGTGTTACTTGGTGTAAGTGTGTGTCTTTGTAACTTGGTGTAAATGTATGTCTTTGTTACTTGGTGTCTTTGTATGTCTTTGTTACTTGGTGTAAGTGTATGTCTTTGTTACTTGGTGTCAGTGTATGTCTTTGTGACTTGTTGTCAGTGTCTGTCATTGTTACTGGGTGTCAGTGTCTGTCTTCGTTACTTGGTGTCAGTGTATGTCTTTGTTACCATGTGTCAGTGTCTGTCTTTGTGACTTGGTGTCAGTGTATGTCTTTGTTACTTGGTGTCAGTGCATGTCTTTGTTACTTGGTGTAAGTGTGTGTCTTTGTTACTTGGTGTAATTGTATGTCTTTGTTACTTGGTGTCACTGTATGTCTGTGTTACTTGGTGTAAGTGTATGTCTTTGATATTTGGTGTCACTGTATGTCTTTGTGACTTGTTGTCAGTGTCTGTCTTTGTTACTGGGTCTCAGTGTCTGCCTTCGTTACTTGGTGTAAGTGTTTGTCTTTGTTACCGTGTGACAGTCTCTGTCTTTGTGACTTGGTGTCAGTGTATGTCTTTGTTACTTGGTGTCAGTGTATGTCTTTGTTACTTGGTGCAAGTGAGTGTCTGTGTTACTGGGTATCAGTGTATATCTTTGTTACTTGGTGTAAGTGTGTGTCTGTGTTACTGGGTATCAGTGAATGTCTTTGCTACATCGTGACAGTGTATGTCTGTGTTACTTGATGTAAGTGTGTGTCTTTGTTACTTGGTGTAATTGTATGTCTTTGTTACTTGGTGTTAGTGTATGTCTGTGTTACTTGGTGTAAGTGTGTGTCTTTGTTACTTGGTGTAATTGTATGTCTTTGTTACTTGCTGTCTTTGTATGTCTTTGTTACTTGGTGTAAGTGTATATCTTTGTTACTTGGTGTCAGTGTATGTCTTTGTGACTTGTTGTCAGTGTCTGTCATTGTTACTGGGTGTCAGTGTCTGTCTTCGTTACTTGGTGTCAGTGTTTGTCTTTGTTACCATGTGTCAGTGTCTGTCTTTGTGACTTGGTGTCAGTGTATGTCTTTGTTACTTGGTGTCAGTGTATGTCTTTGTTACTTGGTGTAGGTGTGTGTCTGTGTTACTGGGTATCAGTGTATATCTTTGTTACTTGGTGTAAGTGTGTCTCTTTGTTACTCGGTGTAATTGCATGTCTTTGTTACTTGGTGTCATTGTATGTCTGTGTTACTTGGTGTAAGTGTATGTCTCTGATATTTGGTGTCAGTGTATGTCCTTGTGACTTGTTGTCAGTGTCTGTCTTTGTTACTGGGTCTCAGTGTCTGTCTTCGTTACTTGGTGTCAGTGTTTGTCTTTGTTACCGTGTGTCAGTCTCTGTCTTTGTGACTTGGTGTCAGTGTATGTCTTTGTTACTTGGTGTCAGTGTATGTCTTTGTTACTTGGTGTAAGTGTGTGTCTGTGTTATTGGGTATCAGTGTATATCTTTGTTACTTGGTGTAAGTGTGTGTCTGTGTTGCTGGGTATCAGTGAATGTCTTTGCTACATGGTGACAGTGTATGTCTGTGTTACTTGATGTAAGTGTGTGTCTTTGTTACTTGGTGTAATTGTATGTCTTTGTTACTTGGTGTCAGTGTATCTCTGTGTTACTTCGTGTAAGTGTATGTCTTTGCTACATGGTGTCAGTGTATGTCTTTGTTACTTGGTGTAAGTGTGTGTCTGTGTTACTTGGTGCAAGTGTTTGTCTGTGTTACTTGGTATCAGTGTATGTCTTTGTTCCTTGGTGGAAGTGTGTGTCTGTGTTACTGGGTAACAGTGTATGTCTTTGTTACTTGGTGTCAGTGTATGTCTGTGTTACTTGGTGTCAGTGTGTGTCTTTGTTACTTGGTGTAATTGTATGTCTTTGTTACTTGGTGTCAGTGTATGTCTTTGTTACATGGTTTAAGTGAGTGTTTGTGTTACTTGGTGTAAGTGTGTGTCTGTGTTACTTGGTATCAGTGTATGTCTTTGTTACTTGGTGTAAGTGTGTGTCAGTGTTACTGGGTAACAGTGTATGTCTTTGTTACTTGGTTTCAGTGTATGTCTGTGTTACTTGGTGTAAGTGTGTGTCTTTGTTACTTGGTGTCAGTGTATGTCTGTGTTACTTGGTGTAAATGTATGTCTTTGTTACTTGGTTTCAGTGTATGTCTGTGTTACTTGGTGTAAGTGTGTGTCTGTGTTACTGGGTATCAGTGTATGTCTTTGTTACTTGGTGTCAGTGTAGGTCTTTGTGACTTGGTGTCAGTGTATGTCTTTGTTACTGGGTGTCACTGTATGTCTTTGTGACTTTGTGTCAGTGTATGTCTTTGTTACTGGGTGTCAGTTTATGTCTTTGTTACTTGGTGTCACTGTATGTCTTTGTTACTTGGTGTCAGTGTATTTCTGTGTACCTTGGTGTAAGTGTGTGTCTTTGTTACTTGGTGGAAGAGTGTGTCTGTGTTACTGGGTATAAGTGTATGTCTTTGTTACTTGGTGTCAGTGTATGTCTTTGTTACTTGGTGTAAGTGTGTTTCTGTTTTACTGGGTATCAGTGTATATCTTTGTTACTTGGTGTAAGTGTGTGTCTGTGTTACTGGGTATCAGTGAATGTCTTTGCTACATGGTGACAGTGTATGTCTGTGTTACTTGATGTAAGTGTGTGTCTTTGTTGCTTGTTGTAATTGTATGTCTTTGTTACTTGGTGTAAGTGTGTGTCTGTGTCACTTGATGTAAGTGTGTGTCTGTGTTACTTAGTATCATTGTATGTCTTTGTTACTTGGTGTCAGTGTATGTCTGCGTTACTTGGTGTCTGTGTGTGTCTTTGTTACTTGGTGCAATTGTATGTCTTTGTTACTTGGTGTCAGTGTATGTTTTTGCTACTAGGTGTAAGTGAGTGTTTGTGTTACTTGGTGTAAGTGTGTGTCTGTGTTACTTGGTATCAGTGTATGTCTTTGTTACTTGGTGTAAGTGTGTATCTGTGTTACTGGGTATCAGTCTATGTCTTTGTTACTTGGTGTTAGTGTATGTCTGTGTTACTTGGAGTAAGTGTGTGTCTTTGTTACTTGGTGTAATTGTATGTCTTTGTTACTTGGTGTCAGTTTATCTCTGTGTTACTTGGTGAAGTGTATGTCTTTGTTACTTGGTGTCAGTGCATGTCTTTGTTGCTTGGTGTAAGTGTGTGTCTTTGTTACTGGGTGTCACTGTATGTCTTTGTGACTTTGTGTCAGTGTATGTCTTTGTTACTGGGTGTCAGTTTATGTCTTTGTTACTTGGAGTCAGTGTATGTCTTTGTTACTTGGTGTCAGTGTATGTCTGTGTTACTTGGTGTAATTGTATGTCTTTGTTACTTGGTGTCATTACAAGTCTGTGTCACTTGGTGTAAGTGCATGTCTTTGTTACTTGGTGTCAGTGTATGTCTTTGTTACTTGGTATAAGTGTGTGTCTGTGTCACTTGATGTAAGTGTGTGTCTGTGTTACTTAGTATCATTGTATGTCTTTGTTACTTGGTGTCAGTGTATGTCTGCGTTACTTGGTGTCTGTGTGTGTCTTTGTTACTTGGTGCAATTGTATGTCTTTGTTACTTGGTGTCAGTGTATGTTTTTGCTACTAGGTGTAAGTGAGTGTTTGTGTTACTTGGTGTAAGTGTGTGTCTGTGTTACTTGGTATCAGTGTATGTCTTTGTTACTTGGTGTAAGTGTGTATCTGTGTTACTGGGTATCAGTGTATGTCTTTGTTACTTGGTGTTAGTGTATGTCTGTGTTACTTGGAGTAAGTGTGTGTCTTTGTTACTTGGTGTAATTGTATGTCTTTGTTACTTGGTGTCAGTTTATCTCTGTGTTACTTGGTGAAGTGTATGTCTTTGTTACCTGGTGTCAGTGCATGTCTTTGTTGCTTGGTGTAAGTGTGTGTCTTTGTTACTGGGTGTCACTGTATGTCTTTGTGACTTTGTGTCAGTGTATGTCTTTGTTACTGGGTGTCAGTTTATGTCTTTGTTACTTGGAGTCAGTGTATGTCTTTGTTATTTGGTGTCAGTGTATGTCTGTGTTACTTGGTGTAAGTGTGTGTCTTTGTTACTTGGTGTAAGTGTGTGTCTGTGTCACTGGGTATCTGTGTATGTCTTTGTTACTTGGTGTCAGTGTATGTTGTTGTTACTTTGTGTAAGTGTGTGTCTGTGTTACTTGTTACCAGTGTATGTTTTTGTTACTTGGTGTAAGTGTGTGTCTGTGTTACTGGGTAACAGTGTATGTCTTTGTTACTTGGTGTCAGTGTATGTCTGTGTTACGTGGTGTAAGTGTGTGTCTTTGTAACTTGGTGTAAATGTATGTCTTTGTTACTTGGTGTCTTTGTATGTCTTTGTTACTTGGTGTAAGTGTATGTCTTTGTTACTTGGTGTCAGTGTATGTCTTTGTGACTTGTTGTCAGTGTCTGTCATTGTTACTGGGTGTCAGTGTCTGTCTTCGTTACTTGGTGTCAGTGTATGTCTTTGTTACCATGTGTCAGTGTCTGTCTTTGTGACTTGGTGTCAGTGTATGTCTTTGTTACTTGGTGTCAGTGCATGTCTTTGTTACTTGGTGTAAGTGTGTGCCTTTGTTACTTGGTGTAATTGTATGTCTTTGTTACTTGGTGTCACTGTATGTCTGTGTTACTTGGTGTAAGTGTATGTCTTTGATATTTGGTGTCACTGTATGTCTTTGTGACTTGTTGTCAGTGTCTGTCTTTGTTACTGGGTCTCAGTGTCTGTCTTCGTTACTTGGTGTCAGTGTTTGTCTTTGTTACCGTGTGACAGTCTCTGTCTTTGTGACTTGGTGTCAGTGTATGTCTTTGTTACTTGGTGTCAGTGTATGTCTTTGTTACTTGGTGCAAGTGAGTGTCTGTGTTACTGGGTATCAGTGTATATCTTTGTTACTTGGTGTAAGTGTGTGTCTGTGTTACTGGGTATCAGTGAATGTCTTTGCTACATCGTGACAGTGTATGTCTGTGTTACTTGATGTAAGTGTGTGTCTTTGTTACTTGGTGTAATTGTATGTCTTTGTTACTTGGTGTTAGTGTATGTCTGTTTTACTTGGTGTAAGTGTGTGTCTTTGTTACTTGGTGTAATTGTATGTCTTTGTTACTTGCTGTCTTTGTATGTCTTTGTTACTTGGTGTAAGTGTATATCTTTGTTACTTGGTGTCAGTGTATGTCTTTGTGACTTGTTGTCAGTGTCTGTCATTGTTACTGGGTGTCAGTGTCTGTCTTCGTTACTTGGTGTCAGTGTTTGTCTTTGTTACCATGTGTCAGTGTCTGTCTTTGTGACTTGGTGTCAGTGTATGTCTTTGTTACTTGGTGTCAGTGTATGTCTTTGTTACTTGGTGTAGGTGTGTGTCTGTGTTACTGGGTATCAGTGTATATTTTTGTTACTTGGTGTAAGTGTGTGTCTTTGTTACTCGGTGTAATTGCATGTCTTTGTTACTTGGTGTCATTGTATGTCTGTGTTACTTGGTGTAAGTGTATGTCTCTGATATTTGGTGTCAGTGTATGTCCTTGTGACTTGTTGTCAGTGTCTGTCTTTGTTACTGGGTCTCAGTGTCTGTCTTCGTTACTTGGTGTCAGTGTTTGTCTTTGTTACCGTGTGTCAGTCTCTGTCTTTGTGACTTGGTGTCAGTGTATGTCTTTGTTACTTGGTGTCAGTGTATGTCTTTGTTACTTGGTGTAAGTGTGTGTCTGTGTTACTGGGTATCAGTGTATATCTTTGTTACTTGGTGTAAGTGTGTGTCTGTGTTGCTGGGTATCAGTGAATGTCTTTGCTACATGGTGACAGTGTATGTCTGTGTTACTTGATGTAAGTGTGTGTCTTTGTTACTTGGTGTAATTGTATGTCTTTGTTACTTGGTGTCAGTGTATCTCTGTGTTACTTCGTGTAAGTGTATGTCTTTGCTACATGGTGTCAGTGTATGTCTTTGTTACTTGGTGTAAGTGTGTGTCTGTGTTACTTGGTGCAAGTGTTTGTCTGTGTTACTTGGTATCAGTGTATGTCTTTGTTCCTTGGTGGAAGTGTGTGTCTGTGTTACTGGGTAACAGTGTATGTCTTTGTTACTTGGTGTCAGTGTATGTCTGTGTTACTTGGTGTCAGTGTGTGTCTTTGTTACTTGGTGTAATTGTATGTCTTTGTTACTTGGTGTCAGTGTATGTCTTTGTTACATGGTTTAAGTGAGTGTTTGTGTTACTTGGTGTAAGTGTGTGTCTGTGTTACTTGGTATCAGTGTATGTCTTTGTTACTTGGTGTAAGTGTGTGTCAGTGTTACTGGGTAACAGTGTATGTCTTTGTTACTTGGTTTCAGTGTATGTCTGTGTTACTTGGTGTAAGTGTGTGTCTTTGTTACTTGGTGTCAGTGTATGTCTGTGTTACTTGGTGTAAATGTATGTCTTTGTTACTTGGTGTCAGTGTATGTCTTTGTTGCTTGGTGTAAGTGTGTGTCTGTGTTACTGGGTATCAGTGTATGTCTTTGTTACTTGGTGTCAGTGTAGGTCTTTGTGACTTGGTGTCAGTGTATGTCTTTGTTACTGGGTGTCACTGTATGTCTTTGTGACTTTGTGTCAGTGTATGTCTTTGTTACTGGGTGTCAGTTTATGTCTTTGTTACTTGGTGTCACTGTATGTCTTTGTTACTTGGTGTCAGTGTATTTCTGTGTACCTTGGTGTAAGTGTGTGTCTTTGTTACTTGGTGGAAGAGTGTGTCTGTGTTACTGGGTATAAGTGTATGTCTTTGTTACTTGGTGTCAGTGTATGTCTTTGTTACTTGGTGTAAGTGTGTTTCTGTTTTACTGGGTATCAGTGTATATCTTTGTTACTTGGTGTAAGTGTGTGTCTGTGTTACTGGGTATCAGTGAATGTCTTTGCTACATGGTGACAGTGTATGTCTGTGTTACTTGATGTAAGTGTGTGTCTTTGTTGCTTGTTGTAATTGTATGTCTTTGTTACTTGGTGTCAGTGTATCTCTGTGTTACTTCGTGTAAGTGTATGTCTTTGCTACATGGTGTCAGTGTATGTCTTTGTTACTTGGTGTAAGTGTGTGTCTGTGTTACTTGGTGTAAGTGTGTGTCTGTGTTACTTGGTTATAGTGTATGTCTTTGTTCCTTGGTGTAAGTGTGTGTCTGTGTTACTGGGTAACTGTGAATGTCTTTGTTACTTGGTGTCAGTGTATGTCTGTGTTACTTGGTGTAAGTGTGTGTCTTTGTTACTTGGTGTAATTGCATGTCTTTGTTACTTGGTGTAATTATATGTCTTTGTTACTTGGTGTCAGTGTATGTCTTTGTTACATGGTGTAAGTGAGTGTTTGTGTTACTTGGTGTAAGTGTGTGTCTGTGTTACTTGGTATCAGTGTATGTCTTTGTTACTTGGTGTAAGTGTGTGTCTGTGTTACTGGGTAACAGTGTATGTCTTTGTTACTTGGTGTCAGTGTATGTCTGTGTTACTTGGTGTAAGTGTGTGTCTTTGTTACTTGGTGTAATTGTATGTCTTTGTTGCTTGGTGTCAGTGTATGTCTGTGTTACTTGGTGTACATGTATGTCTTTGTTACTTGGTGTCAGTGTATGTCTTTGTTGCTTGGTGTAAGTGTGTGTCTGTGTTACTGGGTATCAGTGCATGTCTTTGTTGCTTGGTGTCAGTGTATGTCTTTGTTACATGGTGTAAGTGAGTGTTTGTGTTACTTGGTGTAATTGGGTGACTAGGTGTCAGTGTATGTCTTTGTTACTGGGTGTCACTGTATGTCTTTGTGACTTTGTGTCAGTGTATGTCTTTGTTACTGGGTGTCATTTTATGTTTTTTATTACTCCAGGCGCTGCTTCACAAACCACTGACCTCCTCCAGGCGCGTATCCATTGTCTCTCGAGATAAGGAGGCCCAAAAGAGAGAAGAAAAAGAGATGTCTTTGTTACTGGGTGTCATTTTATGTCTTTGTTACTTGGTGTCACTGTATGTCTTTGTTACATGGTGTCAGTGTATTTCTGTGTTACTTGGTGTAAGTGTGTGTCTTTGTTACTTGGTGGAAGAGTGTGTCTGGGTTACTGGGTATCAGTGTATGTCTTTGTTACTTGGTGTCAGTGTATGTCGTTGTTACTTGGTGTATGCGTGTAACTGTGTTACTGGGTGTCAGTGTATGTCTTTGTTACTTGGTGTCAGTGTATGTCTGTGTTGCTTGGTGTAAGTGTGTGTCTTTGTAACTTGGTGTAAGTGTGTGTCTTTGTTACTTGGTGTAATTGTATGTCTTTGTTACTTGGTGTCTTTGTCTGTCTTTATTACTTGGTGTAAGTGTATATCTTTGTTACTTGGTGTCAGTGTATGTCTTTGTGACTTGTTGTCAGTGTCTGTCATTGTTACTGGGTGTCAGTGTCTGTCTTCGTTACTTGGTTTCAGTGTTTGTCTTTGTTACTATGTGTCAGTGTCTGTCTTTGTGACTTGGTGTCAGTGTATGTCTTTGTTACTTGGTGTCAGTGTATGTCTTTGTTACTTGGTGTAGGTGTGTGTCTGTGTTACTGGGTATCAGTGTATATCTTTGTTACTTGGTGTAAGTGTGTGTCTTTGTTACTTGGTGTAATTGCATGTCTTTGTTACTTGGTGTCATTGTATGTCTGTGTTACTTGGTGTAAGTGTATGTCTCTGATATTTGGTGTCAGTGTATGTCCTTGTGACTTGTTGTTAGTGTCTGTCTTTGTTACTGGGTCTCAGTGTCTGTCTTCGTTACTTGGTGTCAGTGTTTGTCTTTGTTACCGTGTGTCAGTCACTGTCTTTGTGACTTGGTGTCAGTGTATGTCTTTGTTACTTGGTGTCAGTGTATGTCTTTGTTACTTGGTGTAAGTGTGTGTCTGTGTTACTGGGTATCAGTGTATATCTTTGTTACTTGGTGTAAGTGTGTGTCTGTGTTACTGGGTATCAGTGAATGTCTTTGCTACATGGTGACAGTGTATGTCTGTGTTACTTGGTGTAAGTGTGTGTCTTTGTTACTTGGTGTAATTGTATGTCTTTGTTACTTGGTTTCAGTGTATCTCTGTGTTACTTCGTGTAAGTGTATGTCTTTGCTACATGGTGTCAGTGTATGTCTTTGTTACTTGGTGTAAGTGTGTGTCTGTGTTACTTGGTGCAAGTGTGTGTCTGTGTTGCCTGGTATTTGTGTCTGTCTTTGTTCCTTGGTGTAAGTGTGTGTCTGTGTTACTGGGTAACAGTGTATGTCTTTGTTACTTGGTGTCAGTGGATGTCTGTGTTACTTGGTGTAAGTGTGTGTCTTTGTTACTTGGTGTAATTGCATGTCTTTGTTACTTGGTGTCAGTGTATGTCTTTGTTACATGGTGTAAGTGAGTGTTTGTGTTACTTGGTGTAAGTGTGTGTCTGTGTTACTTGGTATCAGTGTATGTCTTTGTTACTTGGTGTATGTGTGTGTCAGTGTTACTGGGTAACAGTGTATGTCTTTGTTACTTGGTGTCAGTGTATGTCTGTGTTACTTGGTGTAAGTGTGTGTCTTTGTTACTTGGTGTAATTGTATGTCTTTGTTACTTTGTGTCAGTGTATGTCTGTGTTACTTGGTGTAAATGTATGTCTTTGTTACTTGGTGTCAGTGTATGTCTTTGTTGCTTGGTGTAAGTGTGTGTCTGTGTTACTGGGTATCAGTGTATGTCTTTGTTACTTGGTGTCAGTGTATGTCTTTGTGACTTGGTGTCAGTGTATGTCTTTGTTCCTGGGTGTCACTGTATGTCTTTGTGACTTTGTGTCAGTGTATGTCTTTGTTACTGGGTGTCAGTTTATGTCTTTGTTACTTGGTGTCACTGTATGTCTTTGTTACTTGGTGTCAGTGTATTTCTGTGTTACGTGGTGTAAGTGTGTGTCTTTGTTACTTGGTGGAAGAGTGTGTCTGTGTTACTGGGCATCAGTGTATGTCTTTGTTACTTGGTGTCAGTGTATGTCGTTGTTACTTGGTGTATGTGTGTATCTGTGTTACTGGGTGTCAGTGTATGTCTTTGTTACTTGGTGTCAGTGTATGTCTTTGTTACTTGGTGTCAGTGTATGTCTTTGTTACTTGGTGGAAGTGTGTTTCTGTGTTACTGGGTATCAGTGTATATCATTGTTACTTGGTGTAAGTGTGTGTCTGTGTTACTGGGTATCAGTGAATGTCTTTGCTACATGGTGACAGTGTATGTCTGTGTTACTTGATGTAAGTGTGTGTCTTTGTTACTTGTTGTAATTATATGTCTTTGTTACTTGGTGTCAGTGTATCTCTGTGTTACTTGGTGTAAGTGTATGTCTTTGCTACATGGTGTCAGTGTATGTCTTTGTTACTTGGTGTAAGTGTGTGTCTGTGTTACTTGGTATCAGTGTATGTCTTTGTTCCTTGGTGTAAGTGTGTGTCTGTGTTACTGGGTAACAGTGAATGTCTTTGTTACTTGGTGTCAGTGTATGTCTGTGTTACTTGGTGTAAGTGTGTGTCTTTGTTACTTGGTGTAATTGCATGTCTTTGTTACTTGGTGAAATTGTATGTCTTTGTTACTTGGTGTCAGTGTATGTCTTTGTTACATGGTGTAAGTGAGTGTTTGTGTTACTTGGTATCAGTGTATGTCTTTGTTACTTGGTGTAAGTGTGTGTCTGTGTTACTGTGTAACAGTGTATGTCTTTGTTACTTGGTGTCAGTGTATGTCGTTGTTACTTGGTGTATGTGTGTATCTGTGTTACTGGGTGTCAGTGTATGTCTGTGTTGCTTGGTGTAAGTGTGTGTCTTTGTAACTTGGTGTAAGTGTATGTCTTTGTTCCTTGGTGTCAGTGTATGTCTGTGTTACTTTGTGTACATGTATGTCTTTGTTACTTGGTGTCAGTGTTTGTCTTTGTTACTTTGTGGAAGTATGTGTCTTTGTTACTGGGTGTCAGTGTATGTCCTTGTGACTTGGTGTCAGTGTATGTCTTTGTTACTGGGTGTCACTGTATGTCTTTGTTACTTGGTGTCACTGCATGTCTTTGTTACTTGATGTCAGGTTATGTCTGTGTTACTTGGTGTACATGTATGTCTTTGTTACTTGGTGTCAGTGTATGTCTTTGTTGCTTGGTGTAAGTGTGTGTCTGTGTTACTGGGTATCAGTGTATGTCTTTGTTACTTGGTGTCAGCGTATGTCTTTGTTACATGGTGTAAGTGAGTGTTTGTGTTACTTGGTGTAAGTGGGTGACTTGGTGTCAGTGTATGTCTTTGTTACTGGGTGTCACTGTATGTCTTTGTGACTTTGTGTCAGTGTATGTCTTTGTTACTGGGTGTCATTTTATGTCTTTTATTACTCCAGGCGCTGCTTCACAAACCACTGACCACCTCCAGGCGCGTATCCGTTGTCTCTCGAGATAAGGAGGCCCAAAACAGAAAAGAAAAAGAGATGTCTTTGTTACTGGGTGCCATTTTATGTCTTTGTTACTTGGTGTCACTGTATGTCTTTGTTACTTGGTGTCAGTGTATTTCTGTGTTACTTGGTGTAAGTGTGTGTCTTTGTTACTTGGTGGAAGAGTGTGTCTGTGCTACTGGGTATCAGTGTATGTCTTTGTTATTTGGTGTCAGTGTATGTCGTTGTTACTTGGTGTATGTGTGTATCCGTGTTACTGGGTGTCAGTGTATGTCTGTGTTGCTTGGTGTAAGTGTGTGTCTTTGTAACTTGGTGTAAGTGTATGTCTTTGTTCCTTGGTGTCAGTGTATGTCTGTGTTACTTTGTGTACATGTATGTCTTTGTTACTTGGTGTCAGTGTTTGTCTTTGTTAATTTGTGGAAGTATGTGTCTTTGTTACTGGGTGTCAGTGTATGTCCTTGTGACTTGGTGTCAGTGTCTGTCTTTGTTACATGGTGTAAGTGAGTGTTTGTGTTTCTTGGTGTAAGTGTGTGTCTTTGTAACTTGGTGTAAGTGTATGTCTTTGTTCCTTGGTGTCAGTGTATGTCTGTGTTACTTTGTGTACATGTATGTCTTTGTTACTTGGTGTCAGTGTTTGTCTTTGTTACTTTGTGGAAGTATGTGTCTTTGTTGCTTGGTGTCAGTGTCTGTCTGTGCATGTCTTTGTTACTATGTGTCATTGTTTGTCTATGTTAGTTGGTGTCAGTGTGTATTTCTTAGTGTTGCTGGGTGTCAGTGTGTGTCTGTGTTACTTGGTGTAAGTGTATGTCTTGGTTTCTTGGTGTCAGTGTTTGTCTTTGTTAATTTGTGGAAGTATGTGTCTTTGTTACTGGGTGTCAGTGTATGTCCTTGTGACTTGGTGTCAGTGTCTGTCTTTGTTACATGGTGTAAGTGAGTGTTTGTGTTACTTGGTGTAAGTGTGTGTCTTTGTAACTTGGTGTAAGTGTATGTCTTTGTTCCTTGGTGTCAGTGTATGTCTGTGTTACTTTGTGTACATGTATGTCTTTGTTACTTGGTGTCAGTGTTTGTCTTTGTTACTTTGTGGAAGTATGTGTCTTTGTTGCTTGGTGTCAGTGTCTGTCTGTGCATGTCTTTGTTACTGTGTGTCATTGTTTGTCTATGTTAGTTGGTGTCAGTGTGTATTTCTTAGTGTTGCTGGGTGTCAGTGTGTGTCTGTGTTACTTGGTGTAAGTGTATGTCTTGGTTTCTTGGTGTCAGTGGAAGTCTTTGTTACTTGGTGTCAGTGTTTGTCTTTGTTACTTGGTGTAAGTGTGTGTCTGTGTTACTGGGTATCAGTGTATGTCTTTGTTACTTGGTGTAAGTGTGTGTCTGTGTTACTGGGTATCAGTGTATGTCTTTGTTTCTTGGTGTCAGTGTATGTCTTTGTTACTGGGTGTCAGTGTATGTCTTTGTTACTTGGTGTACGTGTGTGTGTCTGTGTTACTGGGTATCAGTGTATTTCTTTGTTTCTTGGTGTCAGTGTATGTCTTTGTTACTTGGTGTCAGTGTATGTCTGTGTTACTGGGTATCAGTGCATGTCTTTGTTACATGGTGTCACTGTATGTCTTTGTTACTTGGTGTAAGTGTGTGTCTGTGTTACTGGGTATTAGTGTATGTCTTTGTTACTTGGTGTCATTGCATGTCTTTGTTCCTTGGTGTCAGTGTATGTCTTTGTTACTTGGTGCAAGTGTGTGTCTGTGTTACTGGGTATCAGTGTATGTCTTTGTGACTTGGTGTCAGTGTATGTCTTTGTTACTGGGTGTCAGTGTTTGTCTTTGTGACTTGGTGTCAGTGTGTGTCTCTGTTAGTCTTTGTTACTTGGAGTCAGTGTCTGTCTGTGTATGTCTTTGTTACTGTGTATCAGTGTTTCTCTATGTTACTGGGTGTCAGTGTGTGTTTGTTTGTGTTACTGGGTGTCAGTGTGTGTCTGTGTTACTTGGTGTAAGTGTATGTCTTTGTTTCTTGGTGTCAGTGGATGTCTTTGTTCCTTGGTGTCAGTGTCTGTCTTTGTTACTTGGTGTAAGTGTGTGTCTGTGTTACTGCGTATCAGTGTATGTCTTTGTTTCTTGGTGTCTGTGTATGTCTTTGTTACTTGGTGTCAGTGTATGTCTGTGTTACTGGGTATCAGTGCATGTCTTTGTTACATGGTATCAGTGTATGTCTGTGTTACTTGGTGTAAGTGTGTGTCTTTGTAACTTGGTGTAAGTGTATGTCTTTGTTCCTTGGTGTCAGTGTATGTCTGTGTTACTTTGTGTACATGTATGTCTTTGTTACTTGGTGTCAGTGTTTGTCTTTGTTACTTTGTGGAAGTATGTGTCTTTGTTACTTGGTGTCAGTGTCTGTCTGTGTATGTCTGTGTTAATGTGTGTCAGTGTTTGTCTATGTTAGTTGGTGTCAGTGTGTGTTTCTTAGTGTTGCTGGGTGTCAGTGTGTGTCTGTGTTAATGGTGTAAGTGTATTTCTTGGTTTCTTGGTGTCAGTGGAAGTCTTTGTTACTTGGTGTCAGTGTTTGTCTTTGTTACTTGGTGTAAGTGTGTGTCTGTGTTACTGGGTATCAGTGTATGTCTTTGTTACTTGGTGTAAGTGTGTGTCTGTGATACTGGGTATCAGTGTATGTCTTTGTTTCTTGGTGTCAGTGTATGTCTTTGTTACTGGGTGTCAGTGTATGTCTTTGTTACTTGGTGTACATGTGTGTGTCTGTGTTACTGGGTATCAGTGTATTTCTTTGTTTCTTGGTGTCAGTGTATGTCTTTGTTACTTGGTGTCAGTGTATGTCTGTGTTACTGGGTATCAGTGCATGTCTTTGTTACATGGTGTCACTGTATGTCTTTGTTACTTGGTGTAAGTGTGTGTCTGTGTTACTGGGTATCAGTGTATGTCTTTGTGACTTGGTGTCATTGCATGCCTTTGTTACTGGGTGTCAGTGTATGTCTTTGTTACTTGGTGCAAGTGTGTGTCTGTGTTACTGGGTATCAGTGTCTGTCTTTGTGACTTGGTGTCAGTGTATGTCTTTGTTACTGGGTGTCAGTGTATGTCTTTGTGACTTGGTGTCAGTGTGTGTCTCTGTTAGTCTTTGTTACTTGGTGTCAGTGTCTGTCTGTGTATGTCTTTGTTACTGTGTGTCAGTGTTTCTCTATGTTACTGGGTGTCAGTGTGTGTTTGTTTGTGTTACTGGGTGTCAGTGTGTGTCTGTGTTACTTGGTGTAAGTGTATGTCTTTGTTTCTTGGTGTCAGTGGATGTCTTTGTTACTTGGTGTCAGTGTCTGTCTTTGTTACTTGGTGTAAGTGTGTGTCTGTGTTACTGCGTATCAGTGTATGTCTTTGTTTCTTGGTGTCTGTGTATGTCTTTGTTACTTTGTGTCAGTGTATGTCTGTGTTACTGGGTATCAGTGCATGTCTTTGTTACATGGTATCAGTGTATGTCGGTGTTACTTGGTGTAAGTGTGTGTCTTTGTTACTTGGTGTAATTGTATGTGTTTGTTACTTGGAGTCAGTGTATGTCTGTGTTACGTGGTGTAAGTGTATGTCTTTGTTACTTGGTGTGAGTGTATGTCTTTGTAACTTGGTGGCAGTGTGTGTCTCTGTTACTGGGTATCAGTGCATGTCTTTGTTACATGGTGTCACTGTATGTCTGTGTTACTTGGTGTAAGTGTGTGTCTTTGTTACTTGGTGTGATTGTATGTCTTTTTTACTTGGTGTAAGTGTGTGTCTGTGTTACTGGGTATCAGTGTATGTCTTTGTGACTTGGTGTCAGTGCATGTCTTTGTTTTTGGGTGTCAGTGTATGTCTTTGTTACTTGGTGTAAGTGTGTGTCTGTGTTACTGGGTATCAGTGTATGTCTTTGTGACTTGGTGTCAGTGTATGTCTTTGTTACTTGGTGTCAGTGTCTGTCTGTCTTACTGGGTATCAGTGTATGTCTTTGTTTCTTGGTGTCAGTGTATGTCTTTGTTACTGGGTGTCAGTGTATGTCTTTGTTACTTGGTGTACGTGTGTGTGTCTGTGTTACTGGGTATCAGTGTATTTCTTTGTTTCTTGGTGTCAGTGTATGTCTTTGTTACTTGGTGTCAGTGTATGTCTGTGTTACTGGGTATCAGTGCATGTCTTTGTTACATGGTGTCACTGTATGTCTTTGTTACTTGGTGTCAGTGTATGTCTTTGTTACTTGGTGCAAGTGTGTGTCTGTGTTACTGGGTATCAGTGTATGTCTTTGTGACTTGGTGTCAGTGTATGTCTTTGTTACTGGGTGTCAGTGTATGTCTTTGTGACTTGGTGTCAGTGTGTGTCTTTGTTACTGGGTGTCAGTGTATGTCTTTGTGACTTGGTGTCAGTGTGTGTCTCTGTTAGTCTTTGTTACTTGGTGTCAGTGTCTGTCTGTGTATGTCTTTGTTACTGTGTGTCAGTGTTTCTCTATGTTATTGGGTGTCAGTGTGTGTTTGTTTGTGTTACTGAGTGTCAGTGTGTGTCTGTGTTACTTGGTGTAAGTGTATGTCTTTGTTTCTTGGTGTCAGTGGATGTCTTTGTTCCTTGGTGTCAGTGTCTGTCTTTGTTACTTGGTGTACGTGTGTGTCTGTGTTACTGCGTATCAGTGTATGTCTTTGTGTCTTGGTGGCTGTGTATGTCTTTGTTACTTGGTGTCAGTGTATGTCTGTGTTACTGGGTATCAGTGCATGTCTTTGTTACATGGTATCAGTGTATGTCTGTGTTACTTGGTGTAAGTGTGTGTCTTTGTAACTTGGTGTAAGTGTATGTCTTTGTTCCTTGGTGTCAGTGTATGTCTGTGTTACTTTGTGTACATGTATGTCTTTGTTACTTGGTGTCAGTGTTTGTCTTTGTTACTTTGTGGAAGTATGCGTCTTTGTTAGTTGGTGTCAGTGTCTGTCTGTGTATGTCTTTGTTACTGTGTGTCAGTGTTTGTCTATGTTAGTTGGTGTCAGTGTGTGTTTCTTAGTGTTGCTGGGTGTCAGTGTGTGTCTGTGTTACTTGGTGTAAGTGTATGTCTTGGTTTCTTGGTGTCAGTGGAAGTCTTTGTTACTTGGTGTCAGTGTTTGTCTTTGTTACTTGGTGTAAGTGTGTGTCTGTGTTACTGGGTATCAGTGTATGTCTTTGTTACTTGGTGTAAGTGTGTGTCTGTGTTACTGGGTATCAGTGTATGTCTTTGTTTCTTGGTGTCAGTGTATGTCTTTGTTACTGGGTGTCAGTGTATGTCTTTGTTACTTGGTGTAAATGTGTGTGTCTGTGTTACTGGGTATCAGTGTATTTCTTTGTTTCTTGGTGTCAGTGTATGTCTTTGTTACTTGGTATCAGTGTATGTCTGTGTTACTGGGTATCAGTGCATGTCTTTGTTACATGGTGTCACTGTATGTCTTTGTTACTTGGTGTAAGTGTGTGTCTGTGTTACTGGGTATCAGTGTATGTCTTTGTGACTTGGTGTCATTGCATGTCTTTGTTACTGGGTGTCAGTGTATGTCTTTGTTACTTGGTGCAAGTGTGTGTCTGTGTTACTGGGTATCAGTGTCTGTCTTTGTGACTTGGTGTAAGTGTGTGTCTTTGTTACTTGGTGTAATTGTATGTCTTTGTTACTTGGTGTCAGTGTATGTCTGTGTTACGTGGTGTAAGTGTATGTCTTTGTTACTTGGTGTGAGTGTATGTATTTGTTACTTGGTGGCAGTGTGTGCCTGTGTTACTTGGTGTAATTGTGTGTCTGTGTTACTTGGCATCAGTGTATGTCTTTGTTACGTGGTGTAAGTGTGTGTCTGTGTTACTGGGTAACAGTGTCTGTCTTTGTTACTTGGTGTCAGAGTATGTCTGTGTTACTTGGTGTAAGTGTGTGTCTTTGTTACTTGGTGTAATTGTATGTCTTTGTTACTTGGTATCAGTGTATGTCTTTGTTACTTGGTGTCAGTGTATGTCTGTGTTGCTTGGTGTAAGTGTGTGTCTTTGTTACTTGGCGTAAATGTGTGTCTGTGTCACTGGGTATCAGTGTATGTCTTTGTTACTTGGTGTCAGTGTATGTCGTTGTTACTTGGTGTAAGTGTGTGTCTGTGTTACTTGGTATCAGTGTATGTTTTTGTTACTTGGTGTAAGTGTGTGTCTGTGTTACTGGGTAACAGTGTACGTCTTTGTTACTTGGTGTCAGTGTATGTCCGTGTTACTTGGTGTAAGTGTGTGTTTTTGTTACTTGGTGTAATTGTATGTCTTTGTTACTTGGTGTCATTGTATGTCTGTGTTACTTGGTGTAAGTGTATGTCTTTGTTACTTGGTGTCAGTGTATGTCTTTGTGACTTGTTGTCAGTGTCTGTCTTTGTTACTGGGTGTCAGTGTCTGTCTTCGTTACTTGGTGTCAGTGTTTGTCTTTGTTACCGTTTGTCAGTGTCAGTCTTTGTGACTTAGTGTCAGTGTATGTCTGTGTTATTTGGTGTCAGTGTCTGTCTTTGTTACTTGGTGCAAGTGTGTGTCTGTGTTACTGGGTATCAGTGTATATCATTGTTACTTGGTGTAAGTGTGTGTCTGTGTTACTGGGTATCGGTGAATGTCTTTGCTACATGGTGATATTGTATGTCTGTGTTACTTGGTGTAATTGTGTGTCTTTGTTACTTGGTGTAATTGTATGTCTTTGTGACTTGGTGTCAGTGTATGTCTGTGTTACTTGGTGT
This sequence comes from Heterodontus francisci, assembly GCF_036365525.1. Lineage (NCBI taxonomy): Eukaryota > Metazoa > Chordata > Chondrichthyes > Heterodontiformes > Heterodontidae > Heterodontus > Heterodontus francisci. Next base: position 4,563,450 of record NW_027140330.1, read on the forward strand.
CAGTGTATATCTCTGTTACGTGGTGTAAGTGTGTGTCTGTGTTACTTGGTGTATGTGTATGTCTTTGTTACTTGGTGTCAGTGTATGTCTGTGTTGCTTGGTGTAAGTGTGTGTCTTTGTTACTTGGTGTCAGTGTATGTCTTTGTTACTTGGTGTCAGTGTATGTCTGTGTTACTTTGTGTAAGTGTTTGTCTTTGTTACTTGGTCTCAGTTTTTGTCTTTGTTACTTTGTGGAAGTGTGTGTCTGTGTTACTGGGTATCAGTGTATGTCTTTGTGACTTGGAGTCAGTGTATGTCTTTGTTACTGGGTGTCAGTGTATGTCTTTGTGACTTGGTGTCAGTGTGTGTCTCTGTTAGTCTTTGTTACTTTGTGTCAGTGTCTGTCTGTGTATGTCTTTGTTACTGTGTGTCAGTGTTTCTCTATGTTACTGCGTGTCAGTGTGTGTTTGTTTGTGTTACTGGGTGTCAGTGTGTGCCTGTGTTACTGGGTGTAAGTGTACGTCTTTGCTTCTTGGTGTCAGTGGATGTCTTTGTTACTTGGTGTCAGTGTTTGTCTTGTTACTTGGTGTAAGTGTGTGTCTGTGTTACTGGGTATCAGTGTATGTCTTTGTTACTTGGTGTATGTGTGTGTCTGTGTTACTGGGTATCAGTGTATGTGTTTGTGACTTGGTGGCAGTGTATGTATTTGTTACTGGGTGTCAGTGTGTGTCTTTGTGACTTGGTGTCAGTGTATGTCTTTGCTACTTGGTGTAAGTGTATGTCTATGTTACTTCGTATCAGTGTATGTCTTTGTTACTTGGTGTCAGTGTATGTCAAAATAGTTGGTGTAATTGTCTGTCTTTATTAATGGTGTCAGTGTATGTCTGTGTTACTTGGTGTAAGTGTGTGTCTTTGTTACTTGGTGTAAGTGTATGTCTTTGTGACTTGGTGTCAGTGTATGTCTTTTTTACTGGGTGTCAGTGTGTGTCTGTGTTACTTGGTGTCAGTGCATGTCTTTGTGGCTTGGTGTAAGTGTGTGTCTGTGTCACTGGGTATCAGTGTATGTCTTTGTTACTTGGTGTTCATTGTATGTCTTTGTGAATTGGTGTCAGTGTATGTCTTTGTTACTGGGTGTCAGTTTATGTCTTTGTTACTTGGTGTCAGTGTATGTCTTTGTTACTTGGTGTCAGTGTATGTCTGTGTTGCTTGGTGTAAGTGTGTGTCTTTGTTACTTGGTGTAAATGTGTGTCTGTGTCACTGGGTATCAGTGTATGTCTTTGTTACTTGGTGTCAGTGTATGTCGTTGTTAGTTGGTGTAATTGTGTGTCTGTGTTACTTGGTATCAGTGTATGTTTTTGTTACTTGGTGTAAGTGTATGTCGTTGTTACTTGTTGTAAGTGTGTGTCTGTGTTACTTGGTATCAGTGTATGTTTTGGTTACTTGGTGTCAGTGTATGTCTGTGTTACTTGGTGTAAGTGTGTGTCTGTGTTACTTGGTATCAGTGTATGTTTCTGTTTCTTGGTGTCAGTGTATGTCTGTGTTACTTGGTGTAAGTGTGTGTCTTTGTTACTTGGTGTAAGTGTATTTCATTGTGACTTGGTGTCAGTGTATGTCTTTTTTACTGGGTGTCAGTGTGTGTCTGTGTTACTTGGTGTCAGTGCATGTCTTTGTGGCTTGGTGTAAGTGTCTGTCTGTGTCACTGGGTATCAGTGTAGGTCTTTGTTACTTGGTGTCATTGTATGACTTTGTGAATTGGTGTCAGTGTATGTCACTGTTACTGGGTGTCAGTGTATGTCTTTGTTACTTGGAGTCAGTGTATGTCTGTGTTGCTTGGTGTAAATGTGTGTCTTTGTTACATGGTGTAAATGTGTGTCTGTGTCACTGGGTATCAGTGTATGTCTTTGTTACTTGGTGTCAGTGTATGTCGTTGTTACTTGGTGTAAGTGTGTGTCTGTGTTACTTGGTATCAGTGTATGTTTTTGTTACTTGGTGTAAGTGTGTGTCTGTGTTACTGGGCAACAGTGTACGTCTTTGTTACTTGGTGTCAGTGTATGTCTGTGTTACTTGGTGTAAGTGTGTGTCTTTGTTACTTGGTGTAATTGTATGTCTTTGTTACTTGTTGTCATTGTATGTCTGTGTTACTTGGTGTAAGTGTATGTCTTTGTTACTTGGTGTCAGTGTATGTCTTTGTGACTTGTTGTCAGTGTCTGTCTTTGTTACTGGGTTTCAGTGTCTGTCTTCGTTACTTGGTGTCAGTGTTTGTCTTTGTTACCGTTTGTCGTTGTCTGTCTTTGTGACTTAGTGTCAGTGGATGTCTGTGTTATTTGGTTTCAGTGTCTGTCTTTGTTACTTGGTATCAGTGTATGTATTTGTGACATGTGTCAGTGTATGTCTTTGTTACTGGGTGTCAGTGTGTGTCTTTGTGACTTGGTGTCAGTGTATGACTTTGTTACTTGGTGTAAGTGTGTGTCTGTGTTACTGGGTATCAGTGTATGTCTTTGTTACTTGGTGTATGTGTGTGTCTGTGTTACTGGGTATCAGTGTATATCTTTGTTACTTGGTGTAAGTGTGTGTCTGTGTTACTGGGTATCGGTGAATGTCTTTGCTACATGGTGACATTGTATGTCTGTGTTACTTGGTGTAAATGTGTGTCTTTGTTACTTGGTGTAAGAGTGTGTATGTGTTACTGGGTATCAGTGTATGTCTTTGTTACTTGGTGTCAGTGTATGTCGTTGTTACTTGGTGTATGTGTGTGTCTGTGTTACTGGGTGTCAGTGTATGTCTTTGTTACTTGGTGTCAGTGTATGTCTGTGTTGCTTGGTGTAAGTGTTTGTATTTGTTACTTGGTGTAAGTGTATGTCTTTGTTACTTGGTGTCAGTCTATGTCTGTGTTACTTTGTGTAAGTGTTTGTCTGTGTTACTCGGTATCAGTGTATGTCTTTGTTTTGGAGTCAGTGTATGTCTTTGTTACTGGGTGTCAGTGTATGTCTTTGTGACTTGGTGTCAGTGTGTGTCTCTGTTAGTCTTTGTTACTTTGTGTCAGTGTCTGTCTGTGTATGTCTTTGTTACTGTGTGTCAGTGTTTCTCTATGTTACTGCGTGTCAGTGTGTGTTTGTTTGTGTTACTGGGTGTCAGTGTGTGCCTGTGTTACTGGGTGTAAGTGTACGTCTTTGCTTCTTGGTTTCAGTGGATGTCTTTGTTACTTGGTGTCAGTGTTTGTCTTTGTTACTTGGTGTAAGTGTGTGTCTGTGTTACTGGGTATCAGTGTATGTCTTTGTGACTTGGTGTCAGTGTATGTCTTTGTTACTCGTGTCAGTGTATGTCTTTGTTACTTGTTGTAAGTGTGTGTCTGTGTTACTGGGTATCAGTGTATGTCTTTGTTTCTTGGTGTCAGTGTATGTCTTTGTTACTTGGTGTCAGTGTATGTCTGTGTTACTGGGTATCAGCGCATGTCTTTGTTACATGGTGTCAGTGTATGTCTGTGTTACTTGGTGTAAGTGTGTGTCTTTGTTACTTGGTGTTATTGTATGTCTTTGTTACTTGGTGTAAGTGTGTGTCTGTGTTACTGGGTATCAGTGTATGTCTTTGTGACTTGGTGTCAGTGTGTGTCTTTGTTACTGGGTGTCAGTGTATGTCTTTGTGACTTGGTGTCAGTGTGTGTCTCTGTTTGTCTTTGTTACTTGGTGTCAGTGTCTGTCTGTGTATGTCTTTGTTACTGTGTGTCACTGTTTCTCTATGTTACTGCGTGTCAGTGTGTGTCTGTTTGTGTTACTGGGTGTCAGTGTGTGTCTGTGTTACTTGGTGTAAGTGTATGTCTTTGTTTCTTGGTGTCAGTGGATGTCTTTGTTACTTGGTGTCAGTGTTTGTCTTTGTTACTTGGTGTAAGTGTGTGTCTGTGTCACTGGGTATCAGTGTATGTCTTTTTTTCTTGGTGTCTGTGTATGTCTTTGTTACTTGGTGTCAGTGTATGTCTGTGTTCCTGGGTATCAGTGCATGTCTTGGTTACATGGTGTCAGTGTATGTCTGTGTTACTTGGTGTGAGTGCGTGTCTTTGTTACTTGGTAGAAGTGTGTGTCTGTGTTACTTGGTGTAAGTGTGTGTCTTTGTTACTTGGTATCAGTGTTTGTCTTTGTTACTTGGTGTAAGTGTGTGTCTGTGTTACTGGGTAACAGTGTATGTCTTTGTTTCTTGGTGTCAGTGTATGTCTGTGTTACTTGGTGTAAGTGTGTGTCTTTGTTACTTGGTATCAGTGTATGTATTTGTGACATGTGTCAGTGTATGTCTTTGTTACTGGGTGTCAGTGTGTGTCTTTGTGACTTGGTGTCAGTGTATGACTTTGTTACTTGGTGTAAGTGTGTGTCTGTGTTACTGGGTATCAGTGTATGTCTTTGTTACTTGGTGTATGTGTGTGTCTGTGTTACTGGGTATCAGTGTATGTCTTTGTGACTTGGTGTCAGTGTATGTCTTTGTTACTGGGTTTCAGTGTGCGTCTTTGTGACTTGGTGTAAGTGAATGTCTATGTTACTGGGTATCAGTGTATGTCTTTGTTACTTGGTGTATTTTTCTGTCTTTGTTACTTGGTGTCAGTGTATGTCTGTGTTACTTGGTGTATGTGTGTGTCTTTGTTACTTGGTGTAAGTGTATGTCTTTGTTACTTGGTGTCAGTGTATGTCTTTGTTACTTGGTGTCAGTGTGTGTCTGTGTTACTGGGCATCAGTGTATGTCTTTTTTACTGGGTGTCAGTGTGTGTCTGTGTTACTTGGTGTCAGTGTATGTCTCTGTTACTGTGTATCAGTGTTTCTCTGTGTTACTGAGTGTCAGTGTGTGTTTGTTTGTGATACTGGGTGACACTGTGTGTCTTTGTTACTTGGTGTCAGTGTATGTCGAAATACTTGGTGTAAATGCATGTCTTTGTTACTTGGTGTAATTGTCTGTCTTTGTTACTTGGTGTCAGCGTATGTCTGTGTTACTTGGTGTAAGTGTGTGTCTTTGTTACTTGATGTCAGTGTATGTCTGTGTTACCTGGTGTCAGTGTGTTTGTTTGTGTTACTGGGTGTCAGTGTGTGTCTGTGTTACTTGGTGTAAGTCTGTATCTTTGTTACTTGGTGTCCGTGTGTGTCTGCGTTACTGGGTGTCAGTGTATGTCTTTGTTTCTGGGTGTCAGTGTATGTCTTTGTTACTTGGTGTAAGTGTGTGTCTGTGTTACTGGGTGTCAGTGTATGCCTGTGTTACTTGGTGTAAGTGTGTGTCTGTGTTACTGGGTATCAGTGTATGTCTTTGTGACTTGGTGTCAGTGTATGTCTTTGGTACTGGGTGTCAGAGTGTGTCTTTGTGACTTGGTGTCAGTGTATGTCTTTGTTACTTGGTGTAAGTGTGTGTCTGCGTTACTGGGTATCAGTGTATGTCTTTGTTACTTGGTGTCAGTGTATGTCAAAATACTTGGTGTCAGTGCATGTCTTTGCTGCTTGCTGTCAGTGTATTTCTTTGTTACTTGGTGTCAGTGTGTGTCTGTTTTACTGGGTATCAGTGTATGTCTTTGTGACTTGGTATCAGTGTATGTCTTTGTGACTTGGTGTCAGTGTATGTCTTTTTTACAGGGTGTCAGTTTGTGTCTGTGTTACTTGGTGTCAGTGTATGTCATTGTTACTGTATATCAGTGTTTCTCTGTGCCACTGGGTGTCAGTGTGTGCTTGTTTCTGTTACTGGGTATCAGTGTATGTCTTTGTGACTTGGTATCAGTGTATGTCTTTGTCACTGGGTGTCAGTGTGTGTCTGTGTTACTTGGTGTCATTGTATCAGTGTTTCTCTGTGTGACTGGGTGTCAGTGTGTGTTTGTTTGTGTTACTGGGTGTCAGTGACACTAGGTGTCAGTATGTAGTTCAATTTAGAGATACAGCACTTAAACAGGCCCTTCGGCCCGCCGAGTCTGTGCCGACCATCAACCACCCATTTGTACTAATCCTACACTAATCCCGTATTCCTATCACATCCCCACCTATCAACTATATATTTCCCTAACACCTATCTATACTAGGGGCAATTTATGATGGTCAATTAACATATCAACCTACAAGTCTTTAGCATGTGGGAGGGAACCGGAGCGGCCGGAGGAAACCCACGCAGACACAGGGAGAACTTGCAAACTCCGCACAGGCAGTACCCAGAATCGAACCCGGGTCCCTGGAGCTGTGAGGCTGCGGTGCTAACCAATGCGCCAATGTGCCCCCCCTCCCCCCCCCCCCCCCCCCCGCAGTGTGTGCCATTGTTACTTGGTGTCAGTGTATGTCTTCTTCACTGGGTGTCAGTGTGTCTCTGTGTTACTGGGTGTCAGTGTGTGGTTGTTTGTGTTAGTGGTTATCAGTGCATGTCTTTGTGACTTGGTATCAGTGTATGTCTTTGTTACTGGGTGTCAGTGTGTGTCTGTGTTACTTGGTGTAAGTGTTTGTCTTTGTTACTTGGTGTCCGTGTGTGTCTGTGTTACTGGGTGTCAGTGTATGTCTTTGTAACTTGGTGTCAGTGTATGTCTTTGTTACTTGGCGTAAGTGTGTGTCTGTGTTACTGGGTATCAGTGTCGGTCTTTGTTACTTAGTGTAAGTGTGTGCCTGTGTTCCAGGGTATCAGTGCATGTCTTTGTTACTTGGTGTCAGTGTATGTCTGTGTTACTTGGTGTAAGTGTGTGTCTGTGTTACTGGGTATCATGTTTGTCTTTGTTACTTGGTGTCAGTGTATGTCAAAATACTTGGTGTAAGTGGGTGTCTTTGTTACTTGGTGTAATTGTCTGTCTTTGTTACTTGGTGTAAGGTTAGGTCTTTGTTACTTGGTGTAATTGTATGTCTTTGTTACCTGATGTCAGTGTGTGTCTGTGTTACTGGGTATCAGTATATGTCTTTGTGACTTGGTATCAGTGTATGTCTTTGTGACTTGGTGTCAGTGTATGTCTTTGTTACTGGGTGTCAGTGTGTGACTGTGTTAGTTGGTGTCAGTGTATGTCTTTGTTACTTGGTGTAAGTGTGTGTCTGTGTTACTGGGTATCAGTGTCTGTCTTTGTTACTTGGTGTAAGTGTGTGTCTTTGTTACTTGGTGTAATTGTATGTCTTTGTTACTCGGTGTCAGTGTATGTCTTTGTTACTTGGTGTCAGTATATGTCTGTGTTACTTGGTGTAAGTGTGTGTCTGTGTTACTGGGTATCAGTGCATGTCTTTGCTACTTGGTGTCCGTGTATGTCTGTGTTACTTGGTGTAAGTGTGTGTCTGTATTACTGGGTGACAGTGTATGTCTTTGATACTTGGTGTCAGTGTATGTCTGTGTTACTTGGTGTAAGTGTATGTCTTTGTTACTTGGTGTCAGTGTATGTCTGTGTTTCGTGGTGTAAGTGTATGTCTGTGTTACTGGGTATCAGCGTATGTCTTTGTTACTTGGTGTCAGTGGATGTCTGTGTTGCTTGCTGTAAGTGTGTGTCTGTGTTACCGGGTATCAGTGTCTGTCTTTGTTACTTGGTGTAAGTGTGTGTCTGTGTTACTGGGTATCAGTGCATGTCTTTTTTCCTTGGTGTCAGTGTATGTCTGTGTTACTTGGTGTAATTGTGTGTCTGTGTTACTGGGTGTCAGTGTATGTCTTTGTAAATTGGTGTCAGTGTATATCTTTGTTACTTGGTGTTAGTGTGTGTCTGTGTTACTGGGTATCAGTGTCGGTCTTTGTTACTTAGTGTAAGTGTGTGCCTGTGTTACAGGGTATCAGTGCATGTCTTAGTTACTTGGTGTCAGTGTATGTCTGTGTTACTTGGTGTAGGTGTGTGTCTGTGTTACTGGGTATCATGTTTGTCTTTGTTACTTGGTGTCAGTGTATGTCAAAATACTTGGTGTAAGTGGGTGTCTTTGTTACTTGGTGTAATTGTATGTCTTTGTTACCTGATGTCAGTGTGTGTCTGCGTTACTGGGTATCAGTATATGTCTTTGTGACTTGGTATCAGTGTATGTCTTTGTGACTTGGTGTCAGTGTATGTCTTTGTTACTGGGTGTCAGTGTGTGACTGTGTTAGTTGATGTCAGTGTATGTCTTTGTTCCTTGGTGTAAGTGTGTGTCTGTGTTACTGGGTATCAGTGTCTGTCTTTGTTACTTGGTGTAAGTGTGTGTCTTTGCTACTTGGTGTAATTGTATGTCTTTGTTACTTGGTGTCAGTGTATGTCTTTGTTACTTGGTGTCAGTATATGTCTGTGTTACTTGGTGTAAGTGTGTGTCTGTGTTACTGGGTATCAGTGCATGTCATTGTTACTTGGTGACAGTGTATGTCTGTGTTACTTGGTGTAAGTGTGTGTCTGTGTTACTGGGTGACAGTGTATGTCTTTGTTACTTGGTGTCAGTGTATGTCTGTGTTACTTGGTGTAAGTGTATGTCTTTGTTACTTGGTGTCAGTGTATGTCTGTGTTACTTGGTGTAAGTGTGTGCCTGTGTTACTGGGTATCAGCGTATGTCTTTGTTATTTGGTGTCAGTGGATGTCTGTGTTGCTTGATGTAAGTGTGTGTCTGTGTTACCGGGTATCAGTGTCTGTCTTTGTTACTTGGTGTAAGTGTGTGTCTGTGTTACTGGGTATCAGTGTATGTCTTTTTTACTTGGTGTCAGTGTATGTCTGTGTTACTTGGTGTAATTGTGTGTCTGTGTTACTGGGTGTCAGTGTGTGTCTGTGTGACTTGGTGTAAGTGTGTGTCCGTGTTACTTTGTGTAATTGTATGTCTTTGTTACTTGGTGTCAGTGTATGTCTTTGTTACTTGGTGTCAGCATATGTCTGTGTTCCTGGGTATCAGTGCATGTCTTGGTTACATGGTGTCAGTGTATGTCTGTGTTACTTGGTGTGAGTGCGTGTCTTTGTTACTTGGTAGAAGTGTGTGTCTGTGTTACTTGGTGTAAGTGTGTGTCTTTGTTACTTGGTATCAGTGTTTGTCTTTGTTACTTGGTGTAAGTGTGTGTCTGTGTTACTGGGTAACAGTGTATGTCTTTGTTTCTTGGTGTCAGTGTATGTCTGTGTTACTTGGTGTAAGTGTGTGTCTTTGTTACTTGGTATCAGTTTATGTATTTGTGACATGGTGTCAGTGTATGTCTTTGTTACTGGGTATCAGTGTGTGTCTTTGTGACTTGGTGTCAGTGTATGACTTTGTTACTTGGTGTAATTGTGTGTCTGTGTTACTGGGTATCAGTGTATGTCTTTGTTACTTGGTGTATGTGTGTGTCTGTGTTACTGGGTATCAGTGTATGTCTTTGTGACTTGGTGTCAGTGTATGTCTTTGTTACTGGGTTTCAGTGTGCGTCTTTGTGACTTGGTGTAAGTGAATGTCTATGTTACTGGGTATCAGTGTATGTCTTTGTTACTTGGTGTCAGTGTATGTCAAAATATTTGGTGTAAGTGTATGTCTTTGTTACTTGGTGTAATTGTCTGTCTTTGTTACTTGGTGTCAGTGTATGTCTGTGTTACTTGGTGTCTGTGTGTGTCTTTGTTACTTGGTGTAAGTGTATGTCTTTGTTACTTGGTGTCAGTGTATGTCTTTTTTACTTGGTGTCAGTGTGTGTCTGTGTTACTGGGCATCAGTGTATGTCTTTTTTACTGGGTGTCAGTGTGTGTCTGTGTTACTTGGTGTCAGTGTATGTCTCTGTTACTGTGTATCTGTGTTTCTCTGTGTTACTGAGTGTCAGTGTGTGTTTGTTTGTGTTACTGGGTGTCAGTGTGTGTCTTTGTTACTTGGTGTCAGTGTATTTCAAAATACTTGGTGTAAATGCATGTCTTTGTTACTTGGTGTAATTGTCTGTCTTTGTTACTTGGTGTCAGTGTATGTCTGTGTTACTTGGTGTAAGTGTGTGTCTTTGTTACTTGATGTCAGTGTATGTCTGTGTTACCTGGTGTCAGTGTGTTTGTTTGTGTTACTGGGTGTCAGTGTGTGTCTGTGTTACTTGGTGTAAGTCTGTGTCTTTGTTACTTGGTGTCCGTGTGTGTCTGCGTTACTGGGTGTCAGTGTATGTCTTTGTTTCTGGGTGTCAGTGTATGTCTTTGTTACTTGGTGTAAGTGTGTGTCTGTGTTACTGGGTGTCAGTGTATGTCTGTGTTACTTGGTGTAAGTGTATGTCTTTGTTACTTGGTGTCAGTGTATGTCTGTGTTACTTGGTGTAAGTGTGTGTCTGTTTTACTGGGTATCAGCGTATGTCTTTGTTACTTGGTGTCAGTGGATGTCTGTGTTGCTTGCTGTAAGTGTGTGTCTGTGTTACCGGGTATCAGTGTCTGTCTTTGTTACTTGGTGTAAGTGTGTGTCTGTGTTACTGGGTATCAGTGTATGTCTTTTTTACTTGGTGTCAGTGTATGTCTGTGTTACTTGGTGTAATTGTGTGTCTGTGTTACTGGGTGTCAGTGTGTGTCTGTGTGACTTGGTGTAAGTGTGTGTCAGTGTTACTTTGTGTAATTGTATGTCTTTGTTACTTGGTGTCAGTGTATGTCTTTGTTACTTGGTGTCAGTGTATGTCTGTGTTCCTGGGTATCAGTGCATGTCTTGGTTACATGGTGTCAGTGTATGTCTGTGTTACTTGGTGTGAGTGCGTGTCTTTGTTACTTGGTAGAAGTGTGTGTCTGTGTTACTTGGTGTAAGTGTGTGTCTTTGTGACTTGGTGTCAGTGTATGTCTTTGTTACTGGGTTTCAGTGTGCGTCTTTGTGACTTGGTGTAAGTGAATGTCTATGTTACTGGGTATCAGTGTATGTCTTTGTTACTTGGTGTCAGTGTATGTCAAAATATTTGGTGTAAGTGTATGTCTTTGTTACTTGGTGTAATTGTCTGTCTTTGTTACTTGGTGTCAGTGTATGTCTGTGTTACTTGGTTTATGTGTGTGTCTTTGTTACTTGGTGTAAGTGTATGTCTTTGTTACTTGGTGTCAGTGTATGTCTTTGTTACTTGGTGTCAGTGTTTGTCTGTGTTACTGGGCATCAGTGTATGTCTTTTTTACTGGGTGTCAGTGTGTGTCTGTGTTACTTGGTGTCAGTGTATGTCTCTGTTACTGTGTATCAGTGTTTCTCAGTGTTACTGAGTGTCAGTGTGTGTTTGTTTGTGTTACTGGGTGTCAGTGTGTGTCTTTGTTACTTGGTGTCATTGTATGTCAAAATACTTGGTGTAAATGCATGTCTTTGTTACTTGGTGTAATTGTCTGTCTTTGTTACTTGGTGTCAGTGTATGTCTGTGTTACTTGGTGTAAGTGTGTGTCTTTGTTACTTGATGTCAGTGTATGTCTGTGTTACCTGGTGTCAGTGTGTTTGTTTGTGTTACTGGGTGTCAGTGTGTGTCTGTGTTACTTGGTGTAAGTCTGTGTCTTTGTTGCTTGGTGTCCGTGTGTGTCTGCGTTACTGGGTGTCAGTGTATGTCTTTGTTTCTGGGTGTCAGTGTATGTCTTTGTTACTTGGTGTAAGTGTGTGTCTGTGTTACTGGGTGTCAGTGTATGTCTGTGTTACTTGGTGTAAGTGTGTGTCTGTGTGACTGGGTATCAGTGTATGTCTTTGTGACTTGGTGTCAGTGTATGTCTTTGGTACTGGGTGTCAGAGTGTGTCTTTGTGACTTGGTCTCAGTGTATGTCTTTGTTACTTGGTGTAAGTGTGTGTCTGCGTTACTGGGTATCAGTGTATGTCTTTGTTACTTGGTGTCAGTGTATGTCAAAATACTTGGTGTCAGTGCATGTCTTTGCTGCTTGCTGTCAGTGTATTTCTTTGTTACTTGGTGTCAGTGTGTGTCTGTTTTACTGGGTATCAGTGTATGTCTTTGTGACTTGGTATCAGTGTATGTCTTTGTGACTTGGTGTCAGTGTATGTCTTTTTTACAGGGTGTCAGTTTGTGTCTGTGTTACTTGGTGTCAGTGTATGTCATTGTTACTGTATATCAGTGTTTCTCTGTGCCACTGGGTGTCAGTGTGTGCTTGTTTCTGTTACTGGGTATCAGTGTATGTCTTTGTGACTTGGTATCAGTGTATGTCTTTGTCCCTGGGTGTCAGTGTGTGTCTGTGTTACTTGGTGTCATTGTATCAGTGTTTCTCTGTGTGACTGGGTGTCAGTGTGTGTTTGTTTGTGTTACTGGGTGTCAGTGACACTAGGTGTCAGTATTTAGTTCAATTTAGAGATACAGCACTTAAACAGGCCCTTCGGCCCGCCGAGTCTGTGCCGACCATCAACCACCCATTTGTACTAATCCTACACTAATCCCGTATTCCTATCACATCCCCACCTATCAACTATATATTTCCCTACCACCTACCTATACTAGGGGCAATTTATGATGGTCAATTAACATATCAACCTGCAAGTCTTTAGCATGTGGGAGGAAACCGGAGCACCCGGAGGAAACTCACGCAGACACAGGGAGAACTTGCAAACTCCGCACAGGCAGTACCCAGAATCGAACCCGGGTCCCTGGAGCTCTGAGGCTGCGGTGCTAACCACTGCTCCAATGTTCCCCCCCACCCCCCACCCCCAGTGTGTGCCATTGTTACTTGGTGTCAGTGTATGTCTTCTTCACTGGGTGTCAGTGTGTCTCTGTGTTACTGGGTGTCAGTGTGTGGTTGTTTGTGTTAGTGGTTATCAGTGCATGTCTTTGTGACTTGGTATCAGTGTATGTCTTTGTTACTGGGCGTCAGTGTGTGTCTGTGTTACTTGGTGTAAGTGTTTGTCTTTGTTACTTGGTGTCCGTGTGTGTCTGTGTTACTGGGTGTCAGTGTATGTCTTTGTAACTTGGTGTCAGTGTATGTCTTTGTTACTTGGTGTAAGTGTGTGTCTGTGTTACTGGGTATCAGTGTCGGTCTTTGTTACTTAGTGTAAGTGTGTGCCTGCGTTACAGGGTATCAGTGCATGTCTTTGTTACTTGGTGTCAGTGTATGTCTGTGTTACTTGGTGTAAGTGTGTGTCTGTGTTACTGGGTATCATGTTTGTCTTTGTTACTTGGTGTCAGTGTATGTCAAAATACTTGGTGTAAGTGGGTGTCTTTGTTACTTGGTGTAATTGTCTGTCTTTGTTACTTGGTGTAAGGTTAGGTCTTTGTTACTTGGTGTAATTGTATGTCTTTGTTACCTGATGTCAGTGTGTGTCTGTGTTACTGGGTATCAGTATATGTCTTTGTGACTTGGTATCAGTGTATGTCTTTGTGACTTGGTGTCAGTGTATGTCTTTGTTACTGGGTGTCAGTGTGTGACTGTGTTAGTTGGTGTCAGTGTATGTCTTTGTTACTTGGTGTAAGTGTGTGTCTGTGTTACTGGGTATCAGTGTCTGTCTTTGTTACTTGGTGTAAGTGTGTGTCTTTGTTACTTGGTGTAATTGTATGTCTTTGTTACTAGGTGTCAGTGTATGTCTTTGTTACTTGGTGTCAGTGTATGTCTGTGTTACTTGATGTAAGTGTGTGTCTGTGTTACTGGGTATCAGCGTATGTCTTTGTTACTTGATGTCAGTGGATGTCTGTGTTGCTTGCTGTAAGTGTGTGTCTGTGTTACCGGGTATCAGTGTCTGTCTTTGTTACTTGGTGTAAGTGTGTGTCTGTGTTACTGGGTATCAGTGTATGTCTTTTTTACTTGGTGTCAGTGTATGTCTGTGTTACTTGGTGTAATTGTGTGTCTGTGTTACTGGGTGTCAGTGTATGTCTTTGTAACTTGGTGTCAGTGTATGTCTTTGTTACTTGGTGTTAGTGTGTGTCTGTGTTACTGGGTATCAGTGTCGGTCTTTGTTACTTAGTGTAAGTGTGTGCCTGTGTTACACGGTATCAGTGCATGTCTTTGTTACTTGGTGTCAGTGTATGTCTGTGTTACTTGGTGTAAGTGTGTGTCTGTGTTACTGGGTATCATGTTTGTCTTTGTTACTTGGTGTCAGTGTATGTCAAAATACTTGGTGTAAGTGGATGTCTTTGTTACTTGGTGTAATTGTATGTCTTTGTTACCTGATGTCAGTGTGTGTCTGCGTTACTGGGTATCAGTATATGTCTTTGTTACTTGGTATCAGTGTATGTCTTTGTGACTTGGTGTCAGTGTATGTCTTTGTTACTGGGTGTCAGTGTGTGACTGTGTTAGTTGATGTCAGTGTATGTCTTTGTTACTTGGTGCAAGTGTGTGTCTGTGTTACTGGGTATCAGTGTCTGTCTTTGTTACTTAGTGTAAGTGTGTGTCTTTGTTACTTGGTGTAATTGTATGTCTTTGTTACTTGGTGTCAGTGTATGTCTTTGTTACTTGGTGTCAGTATATGTCTGTGTTACTTGGTGTAAGTGTGTGTCTGCGTTACTGGGTATCAGTATATGTCTTTGTGACTTGGTATCAGTGTATGTCTTTGTGACTGGGTGTCAGTGTATGTCTTTGTTACTGGGTGTCAGTGTGTGACTGTGTCAGTTGATGTCAGTGTATGTCTTTGTTACTTGGTGTAAGTGTGTGTCTGTGTTACTGGGTATCAGTGTCTGTCTTTGTTACTTGGTTTAAGTGTGTGTCTTTGTTACTTGGTGTAATTGTATGTCTTTGTTACTTGGTGTCAGTGTATGTCTTTGTTACTTGGTGTCAGTATATGTCTGTGTTACTTGGTGTAAGTGTGTGTCTGTGTTACTGGGTATCAGTGCATGTCTTTGTTACTTGGTGTCAGTGTATGTCTGTGTTACTTGGTGTAAGTGTGTGTCTGTGTTACTGGGTGACAGTGTATGTCTTTGTTACTTGGTGTCAGTGTATGTCTGTGTTACTTGGTGTAAGTGTATGTCTTTGTTACTTGGTGTCAGTGTATGTCTGTGTTACTTGGTGTAAGTGTGTGTCTGTGTTACTGGGTATCAGCGTATGTGTTTGTTACTTGGTGTCAGTGGATGTCTGTGTTGCTTGCTGTAAGTGTGTGTCTGTGTTACCGGGTATCAGTGTCTGTCTTTGTTACTTGGTGTAAGTGTGTGTCTGTGTTACTGGGTATCAGTGTATGTCTTTTTTACTTGGTGTCAGTGTATGTCTGTGTTACTTGGTGTAATTGTGTGTCTGTGTTACTGGGTGTCAGTGTGTGTCTGTGTGACTTGGTGTAAGTGTGTGTCCGTGTTACTTTGTGTAATTGTATGTCTTTGTTACTTGGTGTCAGTGTATGTCTGTGTTACTTGGTGTAAGTGTGTGTCTTTGTTACTTGGTGTAATTGTATGTCTTTGTTACTTGGTGTCAGTGTATGTCTGTGTTACTTGGTGTAAGTGTATGTCTTTGTTACTGGGTATCAGTGTATGTCTTTGTTACTTGGTGTCAGTGTATGTCTGTGTTGCTTGGTGTAAGTTTGTGTCTGTGTTACTGGGTATCAGTGTCTGTCTTTTTTACTTGGTTCAAGAGTGTGTCTGTGTTACTGGGTATCAGTGTATGTCTGTGTTACTGGGTGTCAGTGTATGTCTTTGTTACTTGGTGTAAGTGTGTGTCTGTGTTACTGGGTATCAGTGTCTGTCTTTGTTACTTGGTGTAAGTGTGTGTCTGTGTTGCTGGGTCTCAGTGTATGTCTTTCTTACTTGGTGTCAGTGTATGTCTGTGTTACTTGGTGTAAGTGTGTGTCTTTGTTACTTGGTGAAAGTGTATGTATTTGTTACTTGGTGTAATTGTCTGTCTTTGATACTTGGTGTAACTGTTTGTCTTTGTTACTTGGTGTCAGTGTATGTCATTTCTAGTTGGTGTCAGTGTATGTCTGTGTTACTTGGTGTAAGTCTGTGTCTTTGTTACATGGTGTAAGTGTATGTCTTTGTTACTTGGTGTCAGTGTAAGTCTTTGTTACTTGGTGTCAGTGTGTGTCTGTGTTACTGGGTATCAGTGTATGTCTTTGTGACTTGGTATCAGTGTATGTCTTTGTTACTGCGTGTCAGTGTGTGCCTGTGTTACTGGGTATCTGTGTATGTCTTCGTGACTTGGTATCAGTGTATGTCTTTGTTACTTGGTGTCAGTGTTTGTCTGTGTTACTGGGTATCAGTGTATGTCTTTGTGACTTGGTATCAGTGTATGTCTTTGTTACTGTGTATCAGTGTTTCTCTTTGTTACTGGGTGACAGTGTGTGTTTGTTTGTGTTACTGGGTGTCAGTGTGTGTCTTTGTGACTTGGTGTCAGTGTTTGTCTTTGTTTCTTGGTGTCAGTGTGTGTCTATGTAACTGGGTATCAGTGTATGTCTTTGTTAAATGGTGTAAGTGTATGTCAAAATACTTGGTGTAAGTGTATGTCTTTGTTACTTGGTGTAATTGTCTGTCTTTGTAACTCGGTTCAGTCTACGTCTGTGTTACTTGGTGCAAGTGTGTGTCTTTGTTACTTGTTGTCAGTGTATGTCTTTGTTACTGGGTGTCAGTGTGTGTCTTTGTGACTTGGTGTCAGTGTATGTCTTTGTTACTTGGTTTCAGTGTGTGTCTGCGTTACTGGGTATCAGTGTATGTCTTTGTTACTTGGTGTCAGTGTATGTCAAAATAATTGGTGTAAGTGTATGTCTTTGTTACTTGTTGTAATTGTCTGTCTTTTTACTTGGTGTCAGTGTATGTCTTTGTTACTTGGTGTCAGTGTGTGTCTGTGTTACTGGGTATCAGTGTATGTCTTTGTGACTTGGTATCAGAGTATGTCTTTGTGACTTGGTGTCATTGTATGTCTTTTTTACTGGGTGTCAGTGTGTGTCTGTGTTACTTGGTGTCAGTGTGTGTCTGTGTTACTTGGTGTCAGTGTCTCAGTGTTTCTCTGTGTGACTGGGCGTCAGTGTGTGTTTCTTTGTGTTACTGGGAGTCAGTGACAGAAGGTGTCGGTATTTAGTTTAGTTTAGAGATACAGCACTGAAAGAGGCCTTTCTGCCCACCGAGTCTGTGCCGACCATCAACCACCCATTTATCCTAATCCTACACTAATCCCGTATTCATATCACATCGCCACCTTTCCCTATATATTTCCCTACCACCTACCTATACTGCCGGCAATTTATGATGGCCAATTAACATATCAACCTGCAAGTCTTTGGCATGTGGGAGGAAACCGGAGCACCGGGAGGAAACCCACGCAGACACAGGGAGAACTTGCAAACTCCGCACAGGCAGTACCCAGAATCGAACCCGGGTCCCTGGAGCTGTGAGGCTGCGGTGCGAACCAATGCGCCAATGTGCCCCCCCGCAGTGAGTGCCTTTGTTACTTGGTGTCAGTGTGTGTCTGTGTTACTGGGCATCAGTGTATGTCTTTGTGACTTGGTGTCAGTGTATGTATTTTTTACCGGGTGTCAGTGTGTCTCTGTGTTACTGGGTGTCACTGTGTGTTTGTTTGTGCTACTGGGTATCAGTGTATGTCTTTGTGACTTGGTATCAGCGTATGTCTTTGTTACTGGGTGTCAGTGTGTGTCTGTGTTACTTGGTGTAAGTGTATGTCTTTGTAACTTGGTGTCCGTGTGTGTCTGTGTTACTGGGTGTCAGTGTATGTCTTTGTTACTTGGTGTCAGTGTATGTCTTTGTTAATTGGTGTAAGTGTGTGTCTGTGTTACTGGGTATCAGTGTCTGTCTTTGTTAGTTGGTGTAAGTGTGTGTCTGTTTTACAGGGTATCAGTGCATGTCTTTGTTACTTGGTGTCAGTGTATGTCTGTGTTACTAGGTGTAAGTGTGTGTCTGTGTTAATGGGTATCATGTATGTCTTTGTTACTGGGTGTCAGTGTATGTCAAAATACTTGGTGTAAGTGGGTGTCTTTGTTACTTGGTGTAATTGTCTGTCTTTGTTATTTGGTGTACGTGTATGTCTTTGTTACTTGGTGTAAGTGTATGTCTTTGTGACTTGGTATCTGTGTTTGTCTTTGTGACTTGGTGTCAGTGTATGTCTTTGTTACTGGGTGTCAGTGTGTGAATGTGTTAGTTGGTGTCAGTGTATGTCTTTGTTCCTGTTTACTAGTGTTTCTCTGTGTTACTGGGTGTCATTGTGTGTTTGTTTGTGTTACTGGGTGTCAGTGTATGTCTTTGTGACTTGGTGTCAGTGCATGTCTTGGTTACTTGGTGTACGTGTGTGTCTGCGTTACTGGGTATCAGTGTATGTCTTTGTTACTTGGTGTCAGTGTATGTCAAAATACTTGGTGTAAGTGTATGTCTTTGTTACTAGGTGTAATTGTCTGTCTTTTTACTTGGTGTCAGTGTATGTCTTTGTTACTTGGTGTCAGTGTATGTCTTTGTTACTTTGTGTCAGTGTGTGTCTTTGTTACTGGGTAACAGTGTATGTCTTTTTTACTTGGTGTCAGTGTGTGTCTGTGTTACTTGGTGTCAGTGTTTGTCATTGTTACTGTGTATCATTGTTTCTCTGTGCTACTGGGTGTCAGTGTGTGTTTGCTTGTGTTACTGGGTATCAGTGTATGTCTTTGTGACTTGGTATCAGTGTGTGTCTTTGTTACTGGTTGTCAGTGTGTGTCTGTGTTACTTGGTGCAGTGTATCAGTGTTTCTCTGTGTGACTGGGTGTCAGTGTGCGTTTGTTTGTGTTACTCTGTGTCAGTGACACTAGGTGTCAGTATTTAGTTTAGTTTAGAGATACAGCACTTAAACAGGCCCTTCGGCCCACCGAGTCTGTGCCGACCATCAACCACCCATTTATACTAATCCTGCACTAATTCCGTATTCCCATCACATCCCCACCTATCCCTATATATTTCCCGACCACCTACAAATACTAGGGGCAATTTATGATGGCCAATTAACCTATCAACCTGCAAGTCTCTGGCATGTGGGATAAACGGAGCACCCGGAGGAAACCCACGCAGACACAGGGAGAACTTGCAAACTCCTCACAGGCAGTACCCAGAATCAAACCCGGGTCCCTGGAGCTGTGAGGCTGCGGTGCTAACCAATGTTCTTGGATAATTGGAATGCATTCTGGGGAAGATGGGACCTGTTCAAACAGGACGGGCTGCATCTGAACCAGAGGGGCACCAATATCCTGGGAGGGAGGTTTGCTAGTACTGTTCGGGAGGGTTTAAACTAGTTTGGGAGGGGGATGGGAACCGGACTTGTAGTCCAGGGACCAGTGGGTCCACTCAGAAAGACAAAGAGTGTAGTGAGGTATTGGGGAAGGTAGCACTGTCGCAGAGGACAGATGGGCACGGAGAAGGGTTAAAGTGCGTATACTTCAACGCAAGAAGCATCAGGAATAAGGTGAGTGAATTGAAGGCGTGGATGGGCACTTGGGACTACGATGTTGTGGCCATCACTGAAACGTGGATAGGTGAGGGGGAGGAATGGTTCTTGGAGGTACCTGGTTATAGATGTTTTCATAAGATTAGGAATGGTGGTAAAAGAGGTGGGGGGGTGGGGGGGTAACAACTGCTGAAAGAATTTTCGAGGAGGATCTGCCGACTGAGGCACTGTGGGTTGAGGTCAGGAACAGGAAAGGAGCAGTCACCTTGATGGGAGTTTTCTATCGGCCCCCCAATAGCAGCAGGGAGGTGGAAGAGCAGATTGGGAAACAGATTTTGGAAAGGAGCAGAAGTCACAGGGTAGTAATTATGGGGGATTTCAACTTCCCAAATATTGATTGGCAACTCTTTAGATCGAATAGTTTGGATGGGGTAGTGTTTGTGCAGTATGTCCAGGAAGCTTTTCTGACTCAGTTAGTATTACTTCGGTGGTAGGCAAGTTGATGGAAAAGGTGCTGAGGGATAGGATTTCTGAGCATCTGGAAAGACACTGCTTGATTCGGGACAGTCAGCACGGTTTTGTGAGGGGTAGGTCTTGCCTCACAAGCCTGATTGAATTCTTTGAGCAGGTGACCAAGCAAGTGGATGAGGGTAAACCAGTGGATGTGGTGTACATGGATTTTAGTAAGGCATTTGATAAGGTCCCCCATGGTAGACTTATGGAGAAAGTCAGGAGGCATGGGATAGTGGGGAATGTGGCCATTTGGATTAAGAATTGGCTAACTGATAGAAGGCAGAGAGTGGTCTTAGATGGTAAATACTCAGCCTGGAGCCCAGTTACCAGTGGCGTGCCACAGGGATCAGTTCTGGGTCCTCTCCTGTTTGTGATTTTTATTAACGACTTGGATGAGGAAGTCGAAGGGTGGGTCAGTAAATTTGCAGATGATACAAAGGTTGGTGGAGTTGTGGATACCGAGGAGGGCTATTGTCGTCTGCAAAGGGACTTGGATAGGTTGCAGTGCTGGGCTGAAAAGTGGCAGATGGAGTTTAACCCTGAAAAGTGTGAGGTCGTCCATTTTGGAAGGACAAACACGAATGCAAAATACTGGGTTAACGGTAGGGTTCTTGGGCATGTGGAGGAGCAGAGAGACCTTGGGGTCTATGTGCATAGATCGTTGAAAGTTGCAACTCAGGTGGATAGGGCTGTGAAGAAGGCATATGGGGTGTTAGCGTTCATTAGCAGAGGGATTGAATTTAAGAGCCGTGAGGTGATGATGCAGCTGTACAGGACCTTGGTAAGGCCTCATTTGGAGTACTGTGTGCAGTTCTGGTCGCCTTATTTTAGGAAGGATGTGGAAGCCTTGGAGAGGGTGCAGAGGAGATTTACCAGGATGTTGCCTGGAATGGAGAATAAGTCTTACGAGGAAAGGCTGAACATTCTAGGCCTCTTCTCATTAGAACGGAGAAGGATGAGGGGTGACATGATAGAGGTTTATAAGATGATCAGGGGAATAGATAGGGTAGACAGTCAGAAACTTTTTCCCCGGGTGGAGCAAAGCGTTACAAGGGGTCATAAATTTAAGGTGAAGGGTGGGAGATATAAGGGGGATGTCAGGGGAAGGTTCTTTACCCAGAGAGTGGTCGGGGCATGGAATGCCTTGCCTGGGGAAGTTGTTGAGTCAGAAACTTTAGGGACTTTCAAATGGCTTTTAGATAGGTATATGGATAAAGGAGAATGATGGGGTATAGATTAAATTGTCCTTGACAGAGGACAAAGGATCGGCACAACATCGTGGGCCGAAGGGCCTGTTCTGTGCTGTATTTTTCTATGTTCTATGTTCTAATGCGCCAATTTGCCCCCCCCCCCCCCACCCACGCAGTGCGTGCCTTTGGAACTTGGAGTCAGTGTGTGTCTGTGTTTCTGGGCATCAGTGTACGTCTTTGTGACTTGGTGTCAGTGTTTGTCTTTTTTACTGGGTGTAAGTGTGTGTCTGTGTTACTTGGTGTAAGTTTGTGTTTGTTTGTGTTACTGGGTATCAGTGTATGTCTTTGTGACTTGGTGTCAGTGTATGTCTGTGTTTCTTGGTGTAAGTGTGTGTCTTTGTTACTTGGTGTCAGTGTATGTCTGTGTTACCTGCTGTCAGTGTGTTTGTTTGTGTTACTGGGTGTCAGTGTGTGTCTGTGTTACTTGGTGTAAGTCTGTGTCTTTGTTACTTGGTGTAATTGTATGTCTTTGTTACTTGGTGTCAGTGTATGTCTGTGTTACTTGGTGTAAGTGTGTGTCTTTGTTACTTGGTATCAGTGTATGTCTGCGTTACCTGGTGTTAGTGTGTTTGTTTGTGTTACTGGGTGTCAGTGTGTCTCTGTGTTACTGGGTGTCAGTGTGTGTTTGTTTGTGTTACTGGGTATCAGTGTATGTCTTTGTGACTTGGTGTAATTGTCTGTCTTTGTTACTTGGTGACAGTGTATGTCTGTGTTCCCTGGTGTCAGTGTATGTCTGTGTTACTTGGTGTAAGTGTGTGTCTTTGTTACTTGGTGTAATTGTATGTCTTTGTTACTTGGTGTAAGTGTGTGTCTTTGTTACTGGGTGTCAGTGTATGTCTGCGTTACCTGGTGTCAGTGTGTTTGTTTGTGTTACTGGGTGTCAGTGTGTGTCTGTGTTACTTGGTGTAAGTTATTGTCTTTGTTACTTGGTGTCCGTGTGTGTCTGCGTTACTGGGTGTCTGTGTATGTCTTTGTTACTGGATGTCAGTGTATGTCTGTGTTACTTGGTGTAAGTGTGTGTCTGTGTTACTGGGTATCAGTGTATGTCTTTGTGACTTGGTGTCAGTGTATGTCTTTGTTACTGGGTGTCAGTGTATGTCTTTGTGACTTGGTGTCAGTGTATGTCTTTGTTACTTGGTGTCAGTGTATGTCAAAATACTTGGTGTAAGTGTATGTCTTTGTTACTTTGTGTAAGTGTGTGTCTGCGTAAATTGGTATCAGTGTATGTCTTTGTTACTTGGTGTCAGTGTATGTCAAAATACTTGGTGTAAGTGTATGTCTTTGTTACTTGGTGTAATTGTCTGTATTTTTACTTGGTGTCAGTGGATGTCTTTGTTACTTGGTGTCAGTGTATGTCTTTGTTACTTGGTGTCAGTGGATGTCAAAATACTTGGTGCAAGTGTATGTCTTTGTTACTTGGTATAATTGTCTGTCTTTGTTACTTGGTGTCAGTTTATGTCTGTGTTACTTGGTGTAAGTGTATGTCTTTGTTACTTGGTGTAATTGTCTGTCTTTGTTACTTGGTGACAGTGTATGTCTGTGTTCCCTGGTGTCAGTTTATGTCTGTGTTACTTGGTGTAAGTGTGTGTCTTTGTTACTTGGTGTAATTGTATGTCTTTGTTACTTGGTGTCAGTGTATGTCTGTGTTACTTGGTGTAAGTGTATGTCTTTGTTACTTGGTGTCAGTGCATGTCTGTGTTACTTGGTGTAAGTGTGTGTCTGTGTTACTGGGTATCAGTGTATGTCTTTGTTACATGGTGTCAGTGTATGTCTGTGTTGCTTGGTGTAAGAGTGTGTCTGTGTTACTGGGTATCAGTGTCTGTCTTTGTTACTTGGTGTAAGTGTGCGTCTGTGTTACTGGGTATCAGTGTATGTCTTTGTTACTTGGTGTCAGTGTATGTCTGTGTTACTTGGTGTAAGTGTGTGTCTGTGTTACTTGGTGTCAGTGTGTGTCTGTGTGACTTGGTGTAAGTGTGTGTATTTGTTACTTGGTGTAATTGTATGTCTTTGTTACTTGGTGTCAGTGTATGTCTGTGTTACTTGGTGTAAGTGTGTGTCTGTGTTACTGGGTGTCAGTGTGTGTCTTTGTTACTTGGTGTCAGTGTCTGTCTTTGTTACTTGGTGTAAGTGCGTGTCTGTGTTACTGGGAATCAGTGTATGTCTTTGTTACTTGTTGTCAGTGTATGTCTGTGTTACTTGGTGTAACATTGTGTCTTTGTTACTTTGTGTCAGTGTGTGTCTGTGTGACTTGGTGTAAGTGTGTGTCTGTGTTACTTGGTGTAATTGTATGTCTTTGTTACTTGGTATAAGTGTGTGTCTGTGTTACTTGGTGTAAGTGTGTGTCTGTGTTCCTGGGTATCAGTATATGTCTTTGTTACTTGGTGTCAGTGCATGTCTGCGTTACTTGGTGTAAGTATGTGTCTGTGTTGCTGGGTATCAGTGTATGTCTTTGTTACTTGGCGTCAGTGTATGTCTGTGTTGCTTGGTGTAAGTGTGTGTCTGTGTTACTGGGTATCAGTGTCTGTCTTTGTTACTTGGTGCAAGTGTGTGTCTGTGTAACTGGGTATCAATGTATGTCTGTGTTACTGGGTGTCAGTGTGTGTCTGTGTTACTTGGTGTAAGTGCGTGTCTTTGTTACTTGGTGTCCGTGTGTGTCTGTGCTACTGGGTGTCAGTGTATGTCAATGTTACTGGGTGTCAGTGTATGTCTTTGTTACTTGGTGTAAGTGTATGTCTTTGTTACTTGGTGTCAGTGTATGTGTTTGTGACTTCGTGTCAATGTATGTCTTAGTTACTGGGTGTCAGTGTATGTCTTTGTTACTTGGTGCAAGTGTATGTCAAAATACTTGGTGTAAGTGTATGTCTTTGTTACTTGGTGTAATTGTCTGTCTTTGTTACTTGGTGTCAGTGTATGTCTGTGTTACTTGGTGTAAGTATGTGCCTTTGTTACTTGGTGTAAGTGTATGTCTTTGTTACTGGATATCAGTGTATGTCTTTGTGACTTGGTGTCAGTGTATGTCTTTGTTACTGGGTGTCAGTGTGTGTCTTTGTGACTTGGTGTCAGTGTATGTCTTTGTTATTTGGTGTAAGTGTGTGTCTGTGTTACTGGGTATCAGTGTATGTCTTTGTTAGTTGGTGTCAGTGTATGTCTTTGTTACTGGGTGTCAGTGTGTCTTTGTGACTTGGTGTCAGTGTATGTCTTTGTTACTTGGTGTAAGTGTGTGTCTGTGTTACTGTGTTACTGTGCATGTCTTTGTTCCTGGGTATCAGTGTATGTCTTTTTTACTTGGTGTCACTGGATTTCTTTGTTACTGGGTGTCAGTGTATGTCTTTGTTACTTGGTGGAAGTGTATGTCAAAATACTTGGTGGAGGTGTATGTCTGTGTTACTTGGTGTAAGTGTATGTCTTTGTTACTTGGTGTAAGTGTGCGTCTGTGTTACTGGGTATCAGTGTATGTATTTGTTACTTGTTGTAAGTGTATGTCTTTGTTACTTGGTGTCAGTTTGTGTCTGTGTTACTGGGTATCAGTGTCTGTCTGTGTTACTGTGTATCAGTGTATGTCTGTGTTCCTGTGCATCAGTGCGTGTTACTGGGTGTCAGTGTGTGTCTGTGACACTAGGTGTCAGTATTTAGTTTAGTTTCGAGAAACAGCACTGAAACAGTCCCTTCGGCCCACGGTGTCTGTGCCGACCATCAACCAACAATTTATACTAATCCTACACGAATCCTATATTCCAATAACATCCCCACCGGTCCCTATATATTTCCCGACCACGTACCTATACTAGGGGCAATTTATAATGGCCAATTAACCTACCAACCTGCAAGTCTTTGGCATGTGGTAGGAAACCGGAGCACACGGAGGAAACCCACGCAGACACAGGGAGAACTTGCAAACTCCGCACAGGCAGTACACAGAATCGAACCGGTTCCCTGCACCTGTGAGGCTTCAGTGCTAACCACTGCACCAAAGTGCCGCCCAGTGTGTATCTGTGTTCCTGGGTGTCAGTGTATGTCTTTGTTACTAGGTGTCAGTGTGTGTCTGTGTTACTGGGTGTCAGTGTGTTTGTTTGTCTTACTTGGTGTCAGTGTGTGTCTGTGTTACTTGGTGTAAGTGTGTGTCTTTGTTACTTGGTGTCCGTGTGTTTCTGTGTTACTGGGTGTCAGTGCATGTCTTTGTTACTGGGTGTCAGTGTATGTCTTTGTTACTTGGTGTAAGTGTGTGCCTGTGTTACTGGGTATCAGTGTGTGTCTTTGTTACTTGGTGTAAGTGTGTGTATGTGTTACTGGGTATCAGTGTATGTCTTTGTTACTGGGTATCAGTGTATGTCTTTGTGACTTGGTGTCAGTGTATGTCTTTGTTACTGGGTGTCAGTGTCTGTCTTTGTGACTTGGTGTCAGTGTATGTCTTTGTTACTTGGTATAAGTGTGTGTCTGTGTTACTTGGTATCAGTGTATGTCTTTGTTACTTGGTGTCAGTGTATGTCTTTGTTACTTGGTGTAATTGTCTGTCTCTGTTACTGGGTGCAAGTGCATGTCTTTGTTACTGGGTGTCAGTGTGTGTCTGTGTTACTGGGTATCAGTGTATGTCTTTGTGACTTGGTATCAGTGTATGTCTTTGTTACTGGGTGTCAGTGTGTGTCTGTGTTCCTGGGTATCATTGTATGTCTTTGTGACTTGGTGTCAGTGTCTGTCTTTGTTACTGGGTGTCGGTGTGGTCTTTGTGACTTGGTGTCAGTGTATGTCTTCGTTACTTGGTGTAAGTGTGTGTCTGTGATACTGGGTATCAGTGCATGTCTTTGTTACTTGGTGTCAGTTTATGTCTTTGTTACTTGGTGTAAGTGTATGTCTTTGTTACTTGGTGTCAGTGTATGTGTTTGTGACTTGTTGTCAGTGGATGTCTTTGTTACTGGGTGTCAGTGTATGTCTTCGTTACTTGGTGTAAGTGTATGTCAAAATACTTGGTGTAAGTGTATGTTTGTGTTACTTCGTGTAAGTGTATGTCATTGTTACTTGGTGTAAGTGTGCGTCTGTGCGACTGGGTATCAGTGCATGTCTTTGTTACTGGGTATCAGTGTATGTCTTTGTGACTTGGTGTCAGTGTATGTCTGTGTTACTTGGTGTAAGTGTGTGTCTGTATTACTGGGTATCAGTGCATGTCTTTGTTACTGGGTATCAGTGTATGTCTTTGTGACTTGGTGCCAGTGTACGTCTTTGTTACTTGGTGTCAGTGTGTGTCTGTGTTACTTGGTGTAAGTGTGTGTCTTTGTTACTTGGTGTCCATGTGTGTCTGTGTTACTGGGTGTCAGTGCATGTCTTTGTTACTGGGTGTCAGTGTATGTCTTTGTTACTTGGTGTAAGTGTGTGTCTGTGTTACTGGGTATCAGTGTGTGTCTTTGTTACTTGGTGTAAGTGTGTGTCTTTGTTACTTGGTGTCAGTGTATGTCTTTGTTACTTGGTGTCAGTGTATGCCTGTGTTACATGGTGTCAGTGTGTGTCTTTGTTACTTGGTGTAAGCGTATGCCTTTGTTACTTGGTGTCAGTGTATGTCTTTGTTAGTTAGTGTCAGTGTGTGTCTGTGTTACTGGGTATCAGTGTATGTCTTTGTGACTTGGTATCAGTGTATGTCTTTGTGAATTGCTGTCAGTGGATGTCTTTGTTTCTGGGTGTCAGTGTGTGTCTGTGTTACTTGGTGTCAGTGTATGTCTTTGTTGCTGCGTATCAGTGTTTCTCTGTGTTTCTGGGTGTTAGTGTGTGTTTGTTTGTGTTACTGGGTGTCAGTGTGTGCCTGTGACACTAGGTGTCAGTATTTAGTTTAGTTTCGAGACACAGCACTTAAACAGGCTGTTCGGCCCACCGAGGCTGTGCCGACCATCAACCAACCATTTAGACTATTCCTACACAAATCCCGTATTCCTATCACAACCCCACCTGTCCCTAGATATTTCCCTACCACCTACCTATACTAGGGGCAATTTATGATGGCCAATTAACCTATCAACCTGCAAGTCTTTGGCATGTGGGAGGAAACCGGAGCACCCGGAGGAAACTCACGCAGACACAGGGAGGACGTGCAAACTCCGCACAGGCAGTACCCAGAATCGAACCCGAGTCCCTGGAGCTGTGATGCTGCGGTGCTAACCACTGCGCCAATGTGCCCCCCTCCCCCCCACCCCCAGTGTGTGCCTGTGTTACTGGGTATCAGTGTATGTCTTTATTACTTGGTGTCAATGTATGTCTGTGTTACTTGGTGTAAGTGTGTGTCTGTGTTACTGGGGGTCAGTGTGTGTATCTAACTGGGTGTCATTGTGTGTGTTACTGGGTGTCAGTGTGTGTCTATGTTACTGGGTATCAGTGTATGTCTTTGTTACTTGGTGTAAGTGTATGTCTTTGATACTTGGTTTCAGTGTATGTGTTTGTGACTTGGTGTCAGTGTATGTGTTTGTTACTGGGTGTCAGTGTATGCCTTTGTTACTTGGTGTAATTGTGCGTCTGTGTTACTGGGTATCAGTGTATGTCTTTGTTACTTGGTGTCAGTGCATGTCTTTGTTACTTGGTGTAAGTGTATGTCTTTGTTACTTGGTGTAAGTGTGTGTCTTTGTTACTTGGTGTCAGTGTATGTCTTTGTTACTTGGTGTAAGTGTGTGTCTTTGTTACTTGGTGTCAGTGTGTGTCTGGGTTACTGGGTGTCAGTGTGTTTGTTTGTGTTACTGTGTGTCAGTTTGTGTCTGTGTTACTTGGTGTCAGTTTATGTCTGTGTTACTTGGTGTAAGTGTGTGTCTTTGTTACTGGGTGTCAGTGTGTGTCTGTGTTACTGGGTGTCAGTGTATGTCTTTGTTACTGGGTGTCAGTGTATGTCTTTGTTACTTGGTGTAAGTGTGTGTCTGTGTTACGAGGTGTCAGTGTCTGTCTTTGTTACTTGGTGTAAGTGTATGTCTGTGTTACTGGGTATCAGTGTATGTCTTTGTTACATGGTGTCAGTGTACGTCTGTGTTACTTGGTGTAAGTGTGTGTCTGTGTTACTGGGTGTCAGTGAGTGTCTGTGTTACTTGGTGTAGGTTTGTGTCTCTGTTAAGTGGTGTCCGTGTGTGTCTGTGTTACTGGGTGTCAGTGTATGTCTTTGTTACTGTGTGTCAGTGTATGTCTTTGTTACTAGGTGTATGTTTGTGTCTGTGTTACTGGGTATCAGTGTCAGTCTTTGTTACTTGGTGTCAGTGTATGTCTGTGTTACCTGGTGTAAGTGTGTGTCTGTGTTAATGGGTATCAGTGTATGTCTTTGTGACTTGGTGTAAGTGTGTGTCTGTGTTACTGGGTATCTGTGGATGTCTTTGTGACTTGGTGTCAGTGTATGTCTTTGTTCCTTGGTGTAAGTGTGTGTCTGTGTTACTGGGTATCAGTGTATGTCTTTGTGACTTGGTGTCAGTGAATGTCTTTGTTACTGTGTGTTCAGTGTGTGTCTTTGTTACTTGGTGTCAGTGTATGTCTTTGCTACTTGGTGTAAGTGTGTGTCTGTGTCACTGGATATCAGTGTATGTCTTTGTTCCTGGGTGTCAGTGTATGTCTGTGTTACTTGGTGTAAGTGTGTGTCTTTGTTACTTGGTATCAGTGTATGTCTTTGTTACTGGGTGTCAGTGTGTGTCTGTGTTACTTCGTGTCAGTGTATGTCTTTGTTACTGTGTATCAGTGTTTCTCTTTGTTACAGGGTGTCAGTATGTGTGTGTTTGTGTTACTGGGTGTCAGTGACACTAGGTGTCAGTATTTCGTTTAGTTTAGATATACAGCACTTAAACAGGCCCTTCGGCCCACCGAGTCTGTGCCGAACATCAACCACCCATTTATACTAATCCGACACTAATCCCGTATTCCTATCACATCCCCAACAGTCCCTATATATTTCCCTACCACCTACCTATACTAGGGGCAATTTATGATGGCCAATGAACCTATCAACCTGCAAGTCTTTGGCATGTGGGAGGAAACCGGAGCACCCGGAGGAAACCCAAGCAGACACAGGGAGAACTTGCAAACTCCGCACAGGCAGTACCCAGAATCGTTCCCGGGTCCCTGGAGCTGTGAGGCTGCGGTGCGAACCACTGCGCCAATGTGCCCCCACCCCCCCAGTGTGTGCCTGTGTCACTGGGTATCAGTTATGTCTTTGTTACTTGGTGTCAGTGTATGTCTGTGTTACTTCGTGTCAGTGTGTTTGTTTGTGTTACTGGGTGTCGGTGTGTGTCTGTGTTACTTGGTGTAAGTTTGTGTCTTTGTTACTTTGTGTCCGTGTGTGTCTGCGTTACTGGGTGTCTGTGCATGTCTTTGTTACTGGGTGTCATTGTATGTCTTTGTTACTTGGTGCAAGTCTGTGTCTGTGTTACTGGGTGTCAGTGTGTGTCTGTGTTACTTGGTGTCAGTGTATTTCAAAATACTTGGTGTAAGTGTACGTCTTTGTTACTTGGTGTAATTGTCTGTCTATGTCTTTGTTACTTGGTGTCAGTGTATGTCTTTGTTACTTGGTGTCAGTGTGTGTCTATGTTACTGGGTATCAGTGTATGTCTTTGCGACTTGGTATCAGTGGCTGTCTTTGTGACTTGGTGTCTGTGTATGTCTTTTTTACTGGGTGTCAGTGTGTGTCTGTGTTATTTGGTGTCAGTGTATGTCATTTGTACTGGTTATCAGTGTTTCTCTGTGTTACTGGGTGTCAGTGTGTGTTTGTTTTTGTTATTGGTTGTCAGTGTACGTCTTTGTGACTTGGTGTCAGTGTATGTCTTTGTTTCTGGGTGTCAGTGTGTGTCTGTGTTACTTGGTGTCAGTGTATCTGTGTTTCTCTGTGTTACTGGGTGTCAGTGTGCGTTTGTTTGTGTTAATGGGTGTCAGTGACACGAGGTGTTAGTATGTACTTTAGTTTAAAGATACAGCAATTTAACAGGCCCTTCAGCCCTCCGAGTCTGTTGCCGACCATCAACCACCCATTTATACTAATCCAACACTAATCCCGTATTCCTATCACATCCCCACCTGTCCCTATATATTTCCCTACCACCTACCTACACTAGGGGCAATTTATAATGGCCAATTAACCTATCAACCTGCAAGTATTTGGCATGTGGGAGGAAACCGGAGCACCCGGAGGAAACCCACGCAGACACAGGGAGAACTTGCAAACTGCGCACAGGCGGTACCCAGAATCGAGCCCGGGTCCCTGGAGCTGTGGGGCTGCTAACCACTGTGCCAATGTGCCTCCCAGTGTGTGTCTGTGTTACTGGGTATCAATATATGTCTTTGTTACTTGGTGTCAGTGTCTGTCTGTGTTACTTGGTGTAAGTGTGTGTCTGTGTTACTTGGTATCAGTGTATGTCTTTGTTACTTGGTGTAAGTGTGTGTCTGTGTTACTGGGTAACAGTGTATGTCTTTGTTACTTGGTGTCAGTGTATGTTTGTGTTACTTGGTGCAAGTGTGTGACTTTGTTACTTGGTGTAATTGTATGTCTTTGTTACTTGGTGTCATTGTATGTCTGTGTTACTTGGTGTAAGTGTATGTCTTTGTTACTTGGTGTCAGTGTATGTCTTTGTTACTGGGTGTCAGTGTCTGTCTTCGTTACTTGGTGTCAGTGTATGTCTTTGTTACTTGGTTTCAGTGTATGTCTTTGTTACTTGGTGTAAGTGTGTGTCTGTGTTACTGGGTATCAGTGTATATCTTTGTTACTTGGTGTAAGTGTGTGTCTGTGTTACTGGATATCTGTGAGTGTCTTTGCTACATGGTGACAGTGTATGTCTGTGTTACTTGGTGTAAGTGTGTGTCTTTGTTACTTGGTGTAATTATATGTCTTTGTTACTTGGTGTCAGTGTAAGTCTGTGTTACTTGGTGTAAATGCATGTCTTTGTTACTTGGTGTCAGTGTATGTCTTTGTTACTTGGTATAAGTGTGTGTCTGTGTTACTTGGAGTAAGTGTGTGTCTGTGTTACCTGGTATCATTGTATGTCTTTGTTACTTGGTGTCATTGTATGTCTGTGTTACTTGGTGTAAGTGTATGTCTTTGTTACTTGGTGTCAGTGTATGTCTTTGTTACTGGGTGTCAGTGTCTGTCTTCGTTACTTGGTGTCAGTGTATGTCTTTGTTACTTGGTTTCAGTGTATGTCTTTGTTACTTGGTGTAAGTGTGTGTCTGTGTTACTGGGTATCAGTGTAAATCTTTGTTACTTGGTGTAAGTGTGTGTCTGTGTTACTGGGTATCTGTGAGTGTCTTTGCTACATGGTGACAGTGTATGTCTGTGTTACTTGGTGTAAGTGTGTGTCTTTGTTACTTGGTGTAATTATATGTCTTTGTTACTTGGTGTCAGTGTAAGTCTGTGTTACTTGGTGTAAATGCATGTCTTTGTTACTTGGTGTCAGTGTATGTCTTTGTTACTTGGTATAAGTGTGTGTCTGTGTTACTTGGAGTAAGTGTGTGTCTGTGTTACCTGGTATCATTGTATGTCTTTGTTACTTGGTGTCAGCGTATGTCTGTGTTACATGGTGTAAGTGTGTGTCTTTGTTACTTGGTGTAATTGTATGTCTTTGTTACTTGGTGTCAGTGTATGTCTTTGTTACTTGGTGTAAGTGAGTGTTTGTGTTACTTGATGTAAGTGTGTGTCTGTGTTACTTGGTATCAGTGTCTGTCTTTGTTACTTGGTGTAAGTGTGTATCTGTGTTACTGGGTAACAGTGTATGTCTTTGTTACTTGGTGTTAGTGTATGTCTGTGTTATAGGTGTAAGTGTGTGTCTTTGTTACTTGGTGTAATTGTATGTCTTTGTTACTTTGTGTCAGTTTATCTCTGTGTTACTTGGTGAAGTGTATGTCTTTGTTACTTGGTGTCAGTGCATGTCTTTGTTGCTTGTTCTAAGTGTGTGTCTGTGTTACTGGGTATCAGTGTATGTCTTTGTTACTTGGTGTCAGTGTATGTATTTGTTACTTGGTGTCAGTGCATGTCTTTGTTACTTGGTGTAAGTGTATGTCTTTGTTACTTGGTGTAAGTGTGTGTCTTTGTTACTTGGTGTCAGTGTATGTCTTTGTTACTTGGTGTAAGTGTGTGTCTTTGTTACTTGGTGTCAGTGTGTGTCTGGGTTACTGGGTGTCAGTGTGTTTGTTTGTGTTACTGTGTGTCAGTTTGTGTCTGTGTTACTTGGTGTCAGTTTATGTCTGTGTTACTTGGTGTAAGTGTGTGTCTTTGTTACTGGGTGTCAGTGTGAGTCTGTGTTACTGGGTGTCAGTGTATGTCTTTGTTACTGGGTGTCAGTGTATGTCTTTGTTACTTGGTGTAAGTGTGTGTCTGTGTTACGGGGTGTCAGTGTCTGTCTTTGTTACTTGGTGTAAGTGTATGTCTGTGTTACTGGGTATCAGTGTATGTCTTTGTTACATGGTGTCAGTGTACGTCTGTGTTACTTGGTGTAAGTGTGTGTCTGTGTTACTGGGTGTCAGTGTGTGTCTGTGTTACTTGGTGTAGGTGTGTGTCTGTGTTAAGTGGTGTCCGTGTGTGTCTGTGTTACTGGGTGTCAGTGTATGTCTTTGTTACTGTGTGTCAGTGTATGTCTTTGTTACTAGGTGTATGTTTGTGTCTGTGTTACTGGGTATCAGTGTCAGTCTTTGTTACTTGGTGTCAGTGTATGTCTGTGTTACTTGGTGTAAGTGTGTGTCTGTGTTAATGGGTATCAGTGTATGTCTTTGTGACTTGGTGTAAGTGTGTGTCTGTGTTACTGGGTATCTGTGGATGTCTTTGTGACTTGGTGTCAGTGTATGTCTTTGTTCCTTGGTGTAAGTGTGTGTCTGTGTTACTGGGTATCAGTGTATGTCTTTGTGACTTGGTGTCAGTGAATGTCTTTGTTACTGTGTGTTCAGTGTGTGTCTTTGTTACTTGGTGTCAGTGTATGTCTTTGCTACTTGGTGTAAGTGTGTGTCTTTGTCACTGGATATCAGTGTATGTCTTTGTTCCTGGGTGTCAGTGTATGTCTGTGTTACTTGGTGTAAGTGTGTGTCTTTGTTACTTGGTATCAGTGTATGTCTTTGTTACTGGGTGTCAGTGTGTGTCTGTGTTACTTCGTGTCAGTGTATGTCTTTGTTACTGTGTATCAGTGTTTCTCTTTGTTACTGTGTGTCAGTATGTGTTTGTTTGTGTTACTGGGTGTCAGTGACACTAGGTGTCAGTATTTCGTTTAGTTTAGATATACAGCACTTAAACAGGCCCTTCGGCCCACCGAGTCTGTGCCGAACATCAACCACCCATTTATACTAATCCGACACTAATCCCGTATTCCTATCACATCCCCAACAGTCCCTATATATTTCCCTACCACCTACCTATACTAGGGGCAATTTATGATGGCCAATGAACCTATCAACCTGCAAGTCTTTGGCATGTGGGAGGAAACCGGAGCACCCGGAGGAAACCCAAGCAGACACAGGGAGAACTTGCAAACTCCGCACAGGCAGTACCCAGAATCGTTCCCGGGTCCCTGGAGCTGTGAGGCTGCGGTGCGAACCACTGCGCCAATGTGCCCCCACCCCCCCAGTGTGTGCCTGTGTCACTGGGTATCAGTTATGTCTTTGTTACTTGGTGTCAGTGTATGTCTGTGTTACTTCGTGTCAGTGTGTTTGTTTGTGTTACTGGGTGTCGGTGTGTGTCTGTGTTACTTGGTGTAAGTTTGTGTCTTTGTTACTTTGTGTCCGTGTGTGTCTGCGTTACTGGGTGTCTGTGCATGTCTTTGTTACTGGGTGTCATTGTATGTCTTTGTTACTTGGTGCAAGTCTGTGTCTGTGTTACTGGGTGTCAGTGTGTGTCAGTGTTACTTGGTGTCAGTGTATTTCAAAATACTTGGTGTAAGTGTACGTCTTTGTTACTTGGTGTAATTGTCTGTCTTTGTTACTTGGTGTCAGTGTATGTCTTTGTTACTTGGTGTCAGTGTATGTCTTTGTTACTTGGTGTCAGTGTGTGTCTATGTTACTGGGTATCAGTGTATGTCTTTGCGACTTGGTATCAGTGGCTGTCTTTGTGACTTGGTGTCTGTGTATGTCTTTTTTACTGGGTGTCAGTGTGTGTCTGTGTTATTTGGTGTCAGTGTATGTCATTTGTACTGGTTATCAGTGTTTCTCTGTGTTACTGGGTGTCAGTGTGTGTTTGTTTTTGTTATTGGTTGTCAGTGTACGTCTTTGTGACTTGGTGTCAGTGTATGTCTTTGTTACTGGGTGTCAGTGTGTGTCTGTGTTACTTGGTGTCAGTGTATCTGTGTTTCTCTGTGTTACTGGGTGTCAGTGTGCGTTTGTTTGTGTTAATGGGTGTCAGTGACACGAGGTGTCAGTATGTACTTTAGTTTAAAGATACAGCAATTTAACAGGCCCTTCAGCCCTCCGAGTCTGTTGCCGACCATCAACCACCCATTTATACTAATCCAACACTAATCCCGTATTCCTATCACATCCCCACCTGTCCCTATATATTTCCCTACCACCTACCTGCACTAGGGGCAATTTATAATGGCCAATTAACCTATCAACCTGCAAGTATTTGGCATGTGGGAGGAAACCGGAGCACCCGGAGGAAACCCACGCAGACACAGGGAGAACTTGCAAACTGCGCACAGGCGGTACCCAGAATCGAGCCCGGGTCCCTGGAGCTGTGGGGCTGCTAACCACTGTGCCAATGTGCCTCCCAGTGTGTGTCTGTGTTACTGGGTATCAATATATGTCTTTGTTACTTGATGTCAGTGTCTGTCTGTGTTACTTGGTGTAAGTGTGTGTCTGTGTTACTTGGTATCAGTGTATGTCTTTGTTACTTGGTGTAAGTGCGTGTCTGTGTTACTGGGTAACAGTGTATGTCTTTGTTACTTGGTGTCAGTGTATGTTTGTGTTACTTGGTGCAAGTGTGTGACTTTGTTACTTGGTGTAATTGTATGTCTTTGTTACTTGGTGTCATTGTATGTCTGTGTTACTTGGTGTAAGTGTATGTCTTTGTTACTTGGTGTCAGTGTATGTCTTTGTTACTGGGTGTCAGTGTCTGTCTTCGTTACTTGGTGTCAGTGTATGTCTTTGTTACTTGGTTTCAGTGTATGTCTTTGTTACTTGGTGTAAGTGTGTGTCTGTGTTACTGGGTATCAGTGTATATCTTTGTTACTTGGTGTAAGTGTGTGTCTGTGTTACTGGATATCTGTGAGTGTCTTTGCTACATGGTGACAGTGTATGTCTGTGTTACTTGGTGTAAGTGTGTGTCTTTGTTACTTGGTGTAATTATATGTCTTTGTTACTTGGTGTCAGTGTAAGTCTGTGTTACTTGGTGTAAATGCATGTCTTTGTTACTTGGTGTCAGTGTATGTCTTTGTTACTTGGTATAAGTGTGTGTCTGTGTTACTTGGAGTAAGTGTGTGTCTGTGTTACCTGGTATCATTGTATGTCTTTGTTACTTGGTGTCATTGTATGTCTGTGTTACTTGGTGTAAGTGTATGTCTTTGTTACTTGGTGTCAGTGTATGTCTTTGTTACTGGGTGTCAGTGTCTGTCTTCGTTACTTGGTGTCAGTGTATGTCTTTGTTACTTGGTTTCAGTGTATGTCTTTGTTACTTGGTGTAAGTGTGTGTCTGTGTTACTGGGTATCAGTGTAAATCTTTGTTACTTGGTGTAAGTGTGTGTCTGTGTTACTGGGTATCTGTGAGTGTCTTTGCTACATGGTGACAGTGTATGTCTGTGTTACTTGGTGTAAGTGTGTGTCTTTGTTACTTGGTGTCAGTGTATGTCTTTGTTACTTGGTATAAGTGTGTGTCTGTGTTACTTGGAGTAAGTGTGTGTCTGTGTTACCTGGTATCATTGTATGTCTTTGTTACTTGGTGTCAGCGTATGTCTGTGTTACATGGTGTAAGTGTGTGTCTTTGTTACTTGGTGTAATTGTATGTCTTTGTTACTTGGTGTCAGTGTATGTCTTTGTTACTTGGTGTAAGTGAGTGTTTGTGTTACTTGATGTAAGTGTGTGTCTGTGTTACTTGGTATCAGTGTCTGTCTTTGTTACTTGGTTTAAGTGTGTATCTGTGTTACTGGGTAACAGTGTATGTCTTTGTTACTTGGTGTTAGTGTATGTCTGTGTTATAGGTGTAAGTGTGTGTCTTTGTTACTTGGTGTAATTGTATGTCTTTGTTACTTTGTGTCAGTTTATCTCTGTGTTACTTGGTGAAGTGTATGTCTTTGTTACTTGGTGTCAGTGCATGTCTTTGTTGCTTGTTCTAAGTGTGTGTCTGTGTTACTGGGTATCAGTGTATGTCTTTGTTACTTGGTGTCAGTGTATGTATTTGTGAATTGGTGTCAGTGTATGTCTTTGTTACTGGGTGTCACTGTATGTCTTTGTGACTTTGTGTCAGTGTATGAAATTTGTTACTGGGTGTAAGTGTATGTCTGTGTTACTTGGTGTAAATGGGTGTCTTTGTTAGTTGGTGTAAGTGTGTGTCTGTGTCACTGGGTATCAGTGTATGTCTTTGTTACTTGGTGTCAGTGTATGTCGTTGTTACTTGGTGTAAGTGTGTGTCTGTGTTGCCTGTTATCAGTGTATGTTTTTGTTACTTGGTGTAAGTGTGTGTCTGTGTTACTGGGTAACAGTGTATGTCTTTGTTACTTGGTGTCAGTGTATGTCTGTGTTACTTGGTGTAAGTGTGTGTCTTTGTCACTTGGTGTAAGTGCATGTCTTTGTTACTTGGTGTCATTGTATGTCTGTGTTACTTGGTGTCAGTGTATTTCAAAATACTTGGTGTAAGTGTACGTCTTTGTTACTTGGTGTAATTGTCGGTCTTTGTTACTTTGTGTCAGTGTATGTCTTTGTTACTTGGAGTCTTTGTGTGCCTGAGTTACTGGGTATCAGTGTCTGTCTTTGCGACTTGGTATCAGTGGATGTCTTTGTGACTTGGTGTCAGTGTATGTCTTTTTTACCGGGTGTCAGTGTGTGTCTGTGTTATTTGGTGTCAGTGTATGTCATTTTTACTGGTTAACAGTGTTTCTCTGTGTTACTGGGTGTCAGTGTGTGTTTGTTTTTGTTATTGGGTGTCAGTGTACGTCTTTGTGACTTGGTGTCATTGTATGTCTTTGTTACTGGGTGTCAGTGTGTGCCTGTGTTACTTGGTGTCAGTGTATCTGTGTTTCTCTGTGTTACTGGGTGTCAGTGTGTGTTTGTTTGTGTTAATGGGGGTCAGTGACACGAGGTGTCAGTATATAGTTTAGTTTAAAGATCCAGCAATTTAACAGGCCCTTCAGCCCTCCGAGTCTGTTTCCGACCATCAACCACCCATTTATACTAATCCAACACTAATCCCGTATTCCTACCACATCCCAACCTGTCCCTATATATTTCCCTACCACTTAACAATACGAGGGGCAATTTATAATGGCCAATTAACCTATCAACCTGCAAGTATTTGGCATGTGGGAGGAAACCGGAGCACCCGGAGGAAACCCACGCAGACACAGGGAGAACTTGCAAACTCCGCACAGGCGGAGACTTTGTGACTTGGTGTCAGTGTATGTCTCTGTTACTGGGGGTCAGTGTGTGTCTGTTTTACTGGGGGTCAGTCTGTGTTTCTAACTGGGTGTCAGTGTATGTCTGTGTTACTTGGTGTAAGTGTGTGTCTGTGTATCAGTGTATGTCTTTGTTACTTGGTGTAAGTGTATGTCTTTGTTACTTGGTGTCAGTGTATGTGTTTGTGACTTTGTATCAGTGTATGTCTTTGTTACTGTTTATTAGTCTTTCTCTGTGTTACTGCGTGTCAGTGCGTGTTTGTTTGTGTCACTGTGTATCATTGTTTGTCTGTGACACTAGGTGTCAGTATTTAGTTTAGTTTAGAGATACAGCACTTTAACAGGCCTTTCGGCCCACCGAGTCTGTGCCGACCATCAACCACCCATTTATAATAATCCTACACTAATCCCGTATTCTTATCACATCCCCATCTGTCCCTATATATTTCCCTACCACCTGCCTATAACAGGGGCAATTTACGATGGCCAATTAACCTATCAAACTGCAAGTCTTTGGCATGTGGGAGGAAACCGGAGCACCCAGAGGAAACCCACGCAGACACAGGGAGAACTTGCAAACTCCGCACAGGCAGTACCCAGAATCGATCCCGGGTCCATGGAGCTGTGAGGCTGCGGTGCTAACCGCTGAGCCAAAGTGACCCCCCCACCCCCCACAACGTGTGCCTGTGTTACTGGGTATCAGTGTATGTCTTTGTTACTTGGTGTCAGTGTATGTCCATGTTACTTGGTGTCAGTGTCTTTGTTTGTGTTACTGGGTGTCAGTGTGCGTCTGTGTTACTTGGTGTAAGTGTGTGTCTTTGTTACTTGGTGTCCGTGTGTGTCTGTGTTAATGGGTGTAAGTGTGTGTCTGTGTTACTGGGTGTCAGTGTGTGTCTGTGTTACTTGGTGTAAGTCTGTGTCTTTGTTGCTTGGTGTCCGTGTGTGTCTGTGTTACTGGGTGTCAGTGTGTGTCTGTGTTACTTGGTGTAAGTCTGTGTCTTTGTTACTTGGTGTCCGTGTGTGTCTGTGTTACTAGGTGTCAGTGTATGTCTTTGTTACTGGGTGTCAGTGTATGTCTTTGTTACTTGGTGTAAGTGTGTATCTGAGTTACTGGGTATCAGTGTCTGTCTTTGTTAATTGGTGTCAGTGTGTGTCTCTGTTACTGGGTATCAGTGTATGTCTTTGTTACTTGGTGTCAGTGTATGTCTGAGTTACTTGGTGTTAGTGTGTGTCTGTGTTACTGGGTATCAGTGTATGTCTTTGTGACTTGGTGACAGTGTATGTCTGTGTTACTGGGTGTCAGTGTGTGTCTTTGTGAATTGGTGTCAGTGTATGTCTTTGTAACTTGGTGTTAGTGTGTGTCTGTGTTACTGGGTATCAGTGTATGTTTGTGTTAATGGGTATCAGTGTATGTCTTTGTTACTTGGTGTCAGTGTATGTCTTTGTTACTTGGTGCCAGTGTATGACATTGTTACTTGGTGTCAGTGTATGTCTTTGTTACTTGGTGTCAGTGTGTGTCTGTGTTACTGGGTAGCAGTGTATGTCTTTGTGACTTGGTATCAGTGTATGTCTTTGTTACTGGGTGTCAGTGTGTGTCTGTGTTACTGGGTATCAGTGTATGTCTTTGTGACTTGGTATCAGTATATGTCTTTGTTACTGGATGTCAGTGTGTGTCTGTGTTACTGTGTATCAGTGTATGTCTTTGTGACTTGGCATTAGTGTATGTCTTTGTTACTGGGTGTCAGTGTGTGTCTGTGTTCCTGGGTATCAGTGTATGTCTTAGTGATTTGGTGTCAGTGCATGTCTTTGTTACTGGGTGTCAGTGAGTGTCTTTGTGACTTGGTGTCAGTGTATGTCTTTGTTACTTGGTGCAAGTGTGTGTCTGTGTTACTGGGTATCAGTGTATGTCTTTGTTACTTGGTGTCAGTGGATGTCAAAATACCTGGTGCAAGTGAATGTCTTTGTTCCGAGGTGTAATTGTCTGTCTTTGTCACTTGGTGTCAGTGTATGTCTGTGTTACTTGGTGTAAGTGTGTGTCTTTGTTACTTGGTGTCAGTGTATGTCTGTGTCACTTGGTGTCAGTGTGTTTGGTTGTGTTACTGGGTGTCAGTGTCTGTCTTTGTTACTTGGTGTAAGTGTGTGTCTTTGTTACTTGGTGTCCGTGTTTGTCTTTGTTACTTGGTGTAAGTGTGTGTCTTTGTTACTTGATGTCCGTGTGTGTCTGTGTTACTGGGTGTCAGAGTATGTCTTTGTTACTGGGTGTCAGTGTCTGTCTTTTTTACTTGATGTAAGCGTGTGTCTGTGTTACTGGATATCAGTGCATGTCTTTGTTACCTGGTGTCATTGTCTGTCTGTGTTACTTGGTGTAAGTGTGTGTCTGTGTTACTGGGTATCAGTGTATTTCTTTGTTACTTGGTATCAGTGTCTGTCTTTGTGACTTGGTGTCAGTGAATGTCTTTTTTACTGGGTGTCAGTGTGTGTCTGTGTTACTTGGTGTCAGTGCATGTCTTTGTTACTTGGTGTCAGGGAATGTCTTTGTTACTTGGTGTCAGTGTGTGGCTGTGTTACTGGGCATCACTGTATGTCTTTGTGACTTGGTATCAGTGTATGTCTTTGTGACTTGGTGTCAGTGTATGTCTTTGTGACTGTGGATCAGTGTTTCTCTGTGTGACTGGGTGTCAGTGTGTGTTTGTTTTTGTTACTGGGTGTTAGTGTGTGTCTGTGTCACTAGGTGTCAGTATTTAGTTTAGTTTCGAGATACAGCACTGAAACAGGCCCTTCGGCCCACCGAGTCTGTGCCGACCATCAACCACCCATTTATACTAATCCTACACTAATCCCGTATTCCTATCACATCCCCACCTATCCCTATATATTTCCCGACCACCTACCTATACAAGGGGCAATTTATGATGGCCAATTAACCTATCAACCTGCAAGTCTTTGGCATGTGGGAGGAAACCGGAGCACAGGGAGGAAACCCAAGCAGGCACAGGGAGAACTTGCAAACTCAGCACAGGCAGAACCCAGAATCGAACCCGGGTCCCTGGAGCTGTGAGGCTGCGGTGCTAACCACTGCGCCAATGTGCGCCCCACTGTGTGTGCCTGTGTTACTGGGTATCAGTGCATGTCTTAGTTACTTGGTGTAAGAGTGTGTCTGTGTTACTGGGTATCAGTATATGTCTTTGTGACTTGGTGTCAGTGCATGTCTGTGTTACTTGGTGTGAGTGTGTGTCTGTGTTACTGGGTATCAGTGTATGTCTTTGTGACTTGGTTTCAGTGTATGTCTGTGTTACTTGGTGTCATGGTGTGTCTGTGTTACTGGGTATCAGTGTATGTCTTTGTTACTTGGTGTCAGTGTATGTCAAAATACTTGGTTTCAGTGTCTGTCTTTGTTACTTGTTGTAATTGTCTGTCTTTGTTACTTTGTGTCAGTGTATGTCTGTGTTACTTGGTGTAAGTGTGTGTCTTTGTTACTGGGCATCAGTGTATGTCTTTGTGACTTGGTGTCAGTGTATGTCTTTTTTGCTGGGTGTCAGTGTGTGCCTGTGTTACTGGGTATCAGTGTATGTCTTTGTTACCTGGTGTCAGTGTATGTCTGTGTTGCTAGGTGTCAGTGTGATTGTTTGTGTTACTGGGAGTCAGTGTGTTTCTGTGTTACTTGGTGTAAGTGTGTGTCTTGTTACTTGGTGTCCGTGGGTGTCTGTGTTACTGGGTGTCAGTGTATGTCTTTGTTACTTGGTGTAAGTGTGTGTCTTTGTTACTTGGTGTAAGTGTGTGTCTGTGTTACTGGGTATCATTGTATGTCTTTGTTAATTTGTGTCAGTGTATGTCAAAATACTTGGTGTAAGTGTATGTCTTTGTTACATGGTGTAATTGTCTGTCTTTGTTACTTGGTGTCAGTGTATGTCTGTGTTAATTGGTGTAAGTGTGTGTCTTTGTTACTTGATGTCCGTGTGTGCCTGTGTTACTGGGTGTCAGAGTATGTCTTTGTTACTGGGTGTCAGTGTCTGTCTTTTTTACATGATGTAAGTGTGTGTCTGTGTTACTGGATATCAGTGCATGTCTTTGTTACCTGGTGTCATTGTCTGTCTGTGTTACTTGGTGTAAGTGTGTGTCTGTGTTACTGGGTATCAGTGTATTTCTTTGTTACTTGGTATCAGTGTCTGTCTTTGTGTCTTGGTGTCAGTGAATGTCTTTTTTACTGGGTGTCAGTGTGTGTCTGTGTTACTTGGTGTCAGTGCATGTCTTTGTTACTTGGTGTCAGGGAATGTCTTTGTTACTTGGTGTCAGTGTGTGGCTGTGTTACTGGGCATCACTGTATGTCTTTGTGACTTGGTATCAGTGTATGTCTTTGTGACTTGGTGTCAGTGTATGTCTTTGTGACTGTGGATCAGTGTTTCTCTGTGTGACTGGGTGTCAGTGTGTGTTACTGGGTGTTAGTGTGTGTCTGTGTCACTAGGTGTCAGTATTTAGTTTAGTTTCGAGATACAGCACTGAAACAGGCCCTTCGGCCCTCCGAGTCTGTGCCGACCATCAACCACCCATTTATACTAATCCTACACTAATCCCGTATTCCTATCACATCCCCACCTATCCCTATATATTTCCCGACCACCTACCTATACAAGGGGCAATTTATGATG
Organism: Heterodontus francisci; assembly: GCF_036365525.1. Lineage (NCBI taxonomy): Eukaryota > Metazoa > Chordata > Chondrichthyes > Heterodontiformes > Heterodontidae > Heterodontus > Heterodontus francisci. The sequence continues at coordinate 4,605,448 of NW_027140330.1, forward strand.
GCCAATTAACCTATCAACCTGCAAGTCTTTGGCATGTGGGAGGAAACCGGAGCACAGGGAGGAAACCCAAGCAGGTACAGGGAGAACTTGCAAACTCAGCACAGGCAGAACCCAGAATTGAACCCGGGTCCCTGGAGCTGTGAGGCTGCGGTGCTAACCACTGCGCCAATGTGCGCCCCACTGTGTGTGCCTGTGTTACTGGGTATCAGTGCATGTCTTAGTTACTTGGTGTAAGAGTGTGTCTGTGTTACTGGGTATCAGTATATGTCTTTGTGACTTGGTGTCAGTACATGTCTGTGTTACTTGGTGTGAGTGTGTGTCTGTGTTACTGGGTATCAGTGCATGTCTTTGTGACTTGGTTTCAGAGTATGTCTGTGTTACTTGGTGTCATGGTGTGTCTGTGTTACTGGGTATCAGTGTATGTCTTTGTTACTTGGTGTCAGTGTATGTCAAAATACTTGGTTTCAGTGTCTGTCTTTGTTACTTGGTGTAATTGTCTGTCTTTGTTACTTTGTGTCAGTGTATGTCTGTGTTACTTGGTGTAAGTGTGTGTCTTTGTTACTGGGCATCAGTGTATGTCTTTGTGACTTGGTGTCAGTGTATGTCTTTTTTACTGGGTGTCAGTGTGTGCCTGTGTTACTGGGTATCAGTGTATGTCTTTGTTACCTGGTGTCAGTGTATGTCTGTGTTGCTAGGTGTCAGTGTGTTTGTTTGTGTTACTGGGAGTCAGTGTGTGTCTGTGTTACTTGGTGTAAGTGTGTGTCTTGTTACTTGGTGTCCGTGGGTGTCTGTGTTACTGGGTGTCAGTGTATGTCTTTGTTACTGGGTGTCAGTGTATGTCTTTGTTACTTGATTTAAGTGTGTGTCTGTGTTACTGGGTATCAGTGTCTGTCTTTGTTACTTGGTGTAAGTGTGTGTCTTTGTTACTTGGTGTAAGTGTGTGTCTGTGTTACTGGGTATCAGTGTATGTCTTTGTTACTTTGTGTCAGTGTATGTCAAAATACTTGGTGTAAGTGTATGTCTTTGTTACATGGTGTAATTGTCTGTCTTTGTTACTTGGTGTCAGTGTATGTCTGTGTTAATTGGTGTAAGTGTGTGTCTTTGTTACTTGGTGTAAGTGTATATCTTTGTTACTTGGTGTCAGTGTATTTCTTTGTTACTTGGTGTCAGTGCGTGTCTTTGTTACTGGGCATCAATGTATGTCTTTGTTACTTGGTGTAATTGTGTGTCTGTGTTACTGGGTATCAGTGCATGTCTTTGTGACCTGGTGTCAGTGCATGTCTGTGTTACTTGGTGTAAGTGTGTGTCTGTGTTACTGGGTATCAGTGTATGTCTTTGTGACTTGGTGTCAGTGTATGTCTGTGTTACTTGGTGTCATGGTGTGTCTGTGTTACTGGGTATCAGTGTATGTCTTTGTTACTTGGTGTCAGTGTATGTCAAAATACTTGGTTTCAGTGTCTGTCTTTGTTACTTGTTGTAATTGTCTGTCTTTGTTACTTTGTGTCAGTGTATGTCTGTGTTACTTGGTGTAAGTGTGTGTCTTTGTTACTGGGCATCAGTGTATGTCTTTGTGACTTGGTGTCAGTGTATGTCTTTTTTACTGGGTGTCAGTGTGTGCCTGTGTTACTGGGTATCAGTGTATGTCTTTGTTACCTGGTGTCAGTGTATGTCTGTGTTGCTAGGTGTCAGTGTGATTGTTTGTGTTACTGGGAGTCAGTGTGTTTCTGTGTTACTTGGTGTAAGTGTGTGTCTTGTTACTTGGAGTCCGTGGGTGTCTGTGTTACTGGGTGTCAGTGTATGTCTTTGTTACTGGGTGTCAGTGTATGTCTTTGTTACTTGGTGTAAGTGTGTGTCTGTGTTACTGTGTATCAGTGTCTGTCTTTGTTACTTGGTGTAAGTGTGTGTCTTTGTTACTTGGTGTAAGTGTGTGTCTGTGTTACTGGGTATCATTGTATGTCTTTGTTAATTTGTATCAGTGTATGTCAAAATACTTGGTGTAAGTGTATGTCTTTGTTACATGGTGTAATTGTCTGTCTTTGTTACTTGGTGTCAGTGTATGTCTGTGTTAATTGGTGTAAGTGTGTGTCTTTGTTACTTGATGTCCGTGTGTGCCTGTGTTACTGGGTGTCAGAGTATGTCTTTGTTACTGGGTGTCAGTGTCTGTCTTTTTTACATGATGTAAGTGTGTGTCTGTGTTACTGGATATCAGTGCATGTCTTTGTTACCTGGTGTCATTGTCTGTCTGTGTTACTTGGTGTAAGTGTGTGTCTGTGTTACTGGGTATCAGTGTATTTCTTTGTTACTTGGTATCAGTGTCTGTCTTTGTGTCTTGGTGTCAGTGAATGTCTTTTTTACTGGGTGTCAGTGTGTGTCTGTGTTACTTGGTGTCAGTGCATGTCTTTGTTACTTGGTGTCAGGGAATGTCTTTGTTACTTGGTGTCAGTGTGTGGCTGTGTTACTGGGCATCACTGTATGTCTTTGTGACTTGGTATCAGTGTATGTCTTTGTGACTTGGTGTCAGTGTATGTCTTTGTGACTGTGGATCAGTGTTTCTCTGTGTGACTGGGTGTCAGTGTGTGTTACTGGGTGTTAGTGTGTGTCTGTGTCACTAGGTGTCAGTATTTAGTTTAGTTTCGAGATACAGCACTGAAACAGGCCCTTCGGCCCACCGAGTCTGTGCCGACCATCAACCACCCATTTATACTAATCCTACACTAATCCCGTATTCCTATCACATCCCCACCTATCCCTATATATTTCCCGACCACCTACCTATACAAGGGGCAATTTATGATGGCCAATTAACCTATCAACCTGCAAGTCTTTGGCATGTGGGAGGAAACCGGAGCACAGGGAGGAAACCCAAGCAGGTACAGGGAGAACTTGCAAACTCAGCACAGGCAGAACCCAGAATTGAACCCGGGTCCCTGGAGCTGTGAGGCTGCGGTGCTAACCACTGCGCCAATGTGCGCCCCACTGTGTGTGCCTGTGTTACTGGGTATCAGTGCATGTCTTAGTTACTTGGTGTAAGAGTGTGTCTGTGTTACTGGGTATCAGTATATGTCTTTGTGACTTGGTGTCAGTACATGTCTGTGTTACTTGGTGTGAGTGTGTGTCTGTGTTACTGGGTATCAGTGTATGTCTTTGTGACTTGGTTTCAGAGTATGTCTGTGTTACTTGGTGTCATGGTGTGTCTGTGTTACTGGGTATCAGTGTATGTCTTTGTTACTTGGTGTCAGTGTATGTCAAAATACTTGGTTTCAGTGTCTGTCTTTGTTACTTGGTGTAATTGTCTGTCTTTGTTACTTTGTGTCAGTGTATGTCTGTGTTACTTGGTGTAAGTGTGTGTCTTTGTTACTGGGCATCAGTGTATGTCTTTGTGACTTGGTGTCAGTGTATGTCTTTTTTACTGGGTGTCAGTGTGTGCCTGTGTTACTGGGTATCAGTGTATGTCTTTGTTACCTGGTGTCAGTGTATGTCTGTGTTGCTAGGTGTCAGTGTGTTTGTTTGTGTTACTGGGAGTCAGTGTGTGTCTGTGTTACTTGGTGTAAGTGTGTGTCTTGTTACTTGGTGTCCGTGGGTGTCTGTGTTACTGGGTGTCAGTGTATGTCTTTGTTACTGGGTGTCAGTGTATGTCTTTGTTACTTGATTTAAGTGTGTGTCTGTGTTACTGGGTATCAGTGTCTGTCTTTGTTACTTGGTGTAAGTGTGTGTCTTTGTTACTTGGTGTAAGTGTGTGTCTGTGTTACTGGGTATAAGTGTATGTCTTTGTTACTTTGTGTCAGTGTATGTCAAAATACTTGGTGTAAGTGTATGTCTTTGTTACATGGTGTAATTGTCTGTCTTTGTTACTTGGTGTCAGTGTATGTCTGTGTTAATTGGTGTAAGTGTGTGTCTTTGTTACTTGGTGTAAGTGTATATCTTTGTTACTTGGTGTCAGTGTATTTCTTTGTTACTTGGTGTCAGTGCGTGTCTTTGTTACTGGGCATCAATGTATGTCTTTGTTACTTGGTGTAATTGTGTGTCTGTGTTACTGGGTATCAGTGCATGTCTTTGTGACCTGGTGTCAGTGCATGTCTGTGTTACTTGGTGTAAGTGTGTGTCTGTGTTACTGGGTATCAGTGTATGTCTTTGTGACTTGGTGTCAGTGTATGTCTGTGTTACTTGGTGTCATGGTGTGTCTGTGTTACTGGGTATCAGTGTATGTCTTTGTTACTTGGTGGCAGTGTATGTCAAAATACTTGGTTTCAGTGTCTGACTTTGTTTCTTGGTGTAATTGTCTGTCTTTGTTACTTTGTGTCAGTGTATGTCTGTGTTACTTGGTGTAAGTGTGTGTCTTTGGTACAGGGCATCAGTGTATGTCTTTGTGACTTGGTGTCAGTGTATGTCTTTTTTACTGGGTGTCAGTGTGTGCCTGTGTTACTGGGTATCAGTGTATGTCTTTGTTACCTGGTGTCAGTGTATGTCTGTGTTGCTAGGTGTCAGTGTGTTTGTTTGTGTTACTGGGAGTCAGTGTGTGTCTGTGTTACTTGGTGTAAGTGCGTGTCTTGTTACTTGGTGTCCGTGGGTGTCTGTGTTACTGGGTGTCAGTGTATGTCTTTGTTACTGGGTGTCAGTATTTGTCTTTGTTACTTGGTGTAAGTGTGTGTCTGTGTTACTGGGTATCAGTGTCTGTCTTTTTTACTTGGTGTAAGTGTATGTCTTTGTTACTTGGTGTAAGTGTGTGTCTGTGTTACTGGGTATCAGTGTATGTCTTTGTTACTTTGTGTCAGTGTATGTCAAAATACTTGGTGTATGTGGATATCTTTGTTACATGGTGTAATTGTCTGTCTTTGTTACTTGGTGTCAGTGTATGTCCGTGTCACTTGGTGTAAGTGTGTGTCTTTGCTACTTGGTGCAAGTGTATATCTTTGTTACTTGGTGTCAGTGTATTTCTTTGTTACTTGGTGTCAGTCTGTGTCTTTGTTACTGGGCATCAGTGTATGTCTTTGTTACTTGGTGTAAGTGTGTGTCTGTGTTACTGGTTATCAGTGTCTGTCTTTTTTACTTGGTGTAATTGTGTGTCTGTGTTACTGGGTATCAGTGCATGTCTTTGTTACTTGGTGTCAGTGTGTGTCTGTGTTACTTGGTGTAAGTGTATGTCTTTGTTACTGGGTATCAGTGTATGTCTTTGTGACTTGGTGTCAGTGTATGTCTGTGTTACTTGGTGTCAGTGTGTTTGTTTGTGTTACTGGGTGTAAGTGTGTGTCTGTGTTACTTGGTGTAAGTGTGTGTCTTCCTTACTTGGTTTCCGTGTGTGTCTGTGTTACTGGGTTTTAGCGTATGTCTTTGTTACTTGGTGTAAGTGTGTGTCTGTGTTACTGGGTATCAGTGTATGTCTTTGTTACTTGGTGTCAGTGTATGTCAATATAATTGGTGCAAGTGTATGTCTTTGTTACTTGTTGTAATTGTCTGTCTTTGCTACTTGGTGTCAGTGTATGTCTGTGTTACTTGGTGTCATTGTATGTCTGTGTTACTTGGTGTAAGTGTGTGTCTTGTTACGTGGTGTCCGTGGGTGTCTGTGTTACTGGGTGTCAGTGTATGTCTTTGTTACTGGGTGTCAGTGTATGTCTGTGTTACTTGGTGTAAGTGTGTGTCTGTGTTACTGGGTATCAGTGTATGACTTTGATACTTGGTGTCAGTGTATGTCTGTGTTACTTGGTGTAAGTGTGTGTCTGTGTTACTGGGTATCAGTGTATGTCTTTGTTACTTTGTGTCAGTGTATGTCAAAATACTTGGTTTAAGTGTAGGTCTTTGTTACTTGGTGTAATTGTCTGTCTTTGTTACCTTGTGTCAGTGTATGTCTGTGTTGCTAGGTGTCAGTGTCTGTGTTTGTGTTATTGGGAGTCACTGTGTGTCTGTGTTACTTGGTGTAAGTGTGTGTCTTGTTACTTGGTGTAAGTGTGTGTCTGTGTTACTGGGTATCAGTGTATGTCTTTGTTACTTGGTGTCAGTGTATGTCAAAATACTTGGTGTAAGTGTATGTCTTTGTTACTTGGTGTAATTGTCTGTCTTTGTTACTTGGTGTCAGTGTATGTCTCTGTTACCTGGTGTTAGTGTGTGTCTTTGTTAAATGGTGTAATTGTATATCTTTGTTACTTGGTTTCAGTGTATTTCTTTGTTACTTGGTGTCAGTGTGTGTTTTTGTTACTGGGCATCAGTGTATGTCTTTGTGACTTGCTATCAGTGTATGTCTTTGTGACTTGGTGTCAGTGTATGTCTGTGTTACTTGGTGTCAGTGTGTTTGTTTGTGTTACTGGGTGTCAGTGTGTGTAAGTGTTACTTGGTGTAAGTGTGTGTCTGTGTTACTGGGTATCAGTGTCTGTCTTTTTTACTTGGTGTAAGTGTGTGTCTGTGTTACTGGGTATCAGTGCATGTCTTTGTTACTTGGTGTCAGTGTGTGTCTGTGTTACTTGGTGTAAGTGCGTGTCTGTGTTACTGGGTTTCAGTGTATGTCTTTGTTACTTGGTGTCAGTGTATGTCAATATACTTGGTGTAAGTGTATGTCATTGTTACTTGTTGTTATTGTCTGTCTTTGCTACTTGGTGTCAGTGTATGTCTGTGTTACCTGGTGTAAGTGTGTGTCTTTGTTACTTGGTGTAAGTGTACGTCTTTGTAACTTTGTGTCAGTGTCTGTCTTTGTTACTTGGTGTCTGTGTGTGTCTGTGTTACTGGGCATCAGTGTATGTCTTTGTGACTTGGTATCAGTGTATGTCTTTGTGACTTGGTGTCAGTGTATGTCTTTTTTACTGGGTGTCAGTGTGTGTCTGTGTTACTGGGTTGCAGTGTGTGTTTGTTTGTGGTACTGGGTGTCAGTGTGTGTCTGTGACACTAGGTGTCAGGATTTTGTTTATTTTGGAGATACAGCACTTGAACAGGCCCTTCGGCCCACCGAGTCTGTGCCGACCATCAACAACACATTTATCCTTATCCTACACTAATCCCGTATTCCTATCACATCCCCACCGGTCCCTATATATTTCCCTACCACCTACCTATACTAGGGGCAATTTATAATGGCCAATTAACCTATCAAAATGCAAGTCTTTGGCATGTAGGAGGAAACCGGAGCACCCGGAGGAAACCCACGCAGACACAAGGAGAAGTTGCAAACTCCGCACAGGCAGTACCCAGAATCGAACACGGGTCGCTGGAGCTGTGAGGCTGCGGTGCTAACCACTGCGCCAATGTGCTCCCCCCCCCCCACCCCGCACCCCCCATCCCAGTGTGTGCCTGTGTAACTGGGTATCAGTGTATGTCTTTGTTACTTGGTGTCAGTGTGTGTCTGTGTTACTTGGTGTAAGTGTGTGTCTTTGTTACTTGGTGTCCGTGGGTGTCTGTGTTACTGGGTGTCAGTGTATGTCTTTGTTACTGGGTGTCAGTTTATGTCTTTGTTACTTGGTGTTAGTGTGTGTCTTTGTTACTGGGTATCAGTGTCTGTCTTTTTTACTTGGTGTAAGTGTGTGTCTCTGTTCCTGGTTATCAGTGCATGTCTTTGTCACTTGGTGTCATTGTATGTCTGTGTTACTTGGTGTAAGTGTGTGTCTGTGTTACTGGCTTTCAGTGTATGTCAGTGTTACTTGGTGTAAGTGTTCGTCTTTGTTACTTCGTGTCAGTGTGTGTCTGTGTTACTGGGTATCAGTGTCTGTCTTTTTTACTTGGTGTGAGTGTGTGTCTGTGTTACTTGATGTAAGTGTGTGTCTGTGTTACTGGGTATCAGTGTATGTATGTCTTTGTTACTTGATGTCAGTGTATGTCAAAATACTTGGTGTAAGTGTCTGTCTTTGTTACTTGGTGTCAGTGTATGTCTGTGTTACCTGGTGTAAGTGTGTGTCTTTGTTACTTGGTGTAAGTGCATGTCTTTGTTACTTGGTGTCAGTGTATGTCTTTGTTCCTTGGTGTCTGTGTATGTCTGTGTTACTGGGCATCAGTGTATGTCTTTGTGACTTGGTATCAGTGTATGTCTTTGTGACTTCGTGTCAGTGTATGACCTTTTTACTGGGTGTCAGTGTGTGTCTTTGTTACTTGGTGTCAGTGTATGTCTTTGTTACTGTGTATCAGTGTTTCTCTGTGTTACTGGGAGTCAGTGTGTGTTTGTTTGTGATACTGGGTGTCAGTGTGTGTCTGTGACACTGGGTGTCAGTATTTTGTTTAATTTCGAGATACAGCACTTAAACAGGCCCTTCGGCGCACCGAGTCTGTGCCCAGCTTCAACAACCCATTTATCCTAATCCTACACTAATCCCGTATTCCTATCACATCCCCACCGGCCCCGATATATTTCCCTGCCACCTACCGATACTAGTGGCAATTTATAATGGCCAATTAACCTATCAACCTGCAAGTCTTTGGCATGTGGGAGGAAACCGGAGCACCCGGAGGAAACCCACGCAGACACAGGGAGAACTTGCAAACTCCACACAGGCAGTACCCAGAATCGAACCCGGGTCCCTGGAGGTGCGAGGCTGCGGTGCTAACCACTGCGCCAATATGCCCCCCCCCCCCCCCCCGCAGCCCAGTGAGTGCCTGTGTTACTGGGTATCAGTGCATGTCTTTGTTACTTGCTGTCAGTTTTTGTCTGTGTTACTTGGTGTAAGTGTGTGTCTGTGTAACTGGGTGTCAGTGTGTGTCTGTGTTACATGGTGTAAATGTGTGTCTTTGTTACTTGGTGTCCGTGTTTGTCTGTGTTACTGGGTGTCAGTGCATGTCTTTGTTACTTGGTGTCAGTGTATGTCTGTGTTACTTGGTGTAAGTGTGTGTCTGTGTTACTGGGTATCAGTGTATGTCTTTGTTACTTGATGTCAGTGTATGTCTGTGTTACTTGGTGTAAGTGTGTGTCTGTGTTATTGGGTGTCAGTGCCTGTCTTTGTTACTTGGTGTCAGTGTATATCTGTGTTACTTGGTGTAAGTGTGTGTCTTTGTTACTTGGTGTAATTGTATGTCTTTGTTACTTGGTGTCAGTGTATGTCTGTGTTACTTGGTGTAAGTGTATGTCTTTGTTACTTGCAGTAAGAGTGTGTCTGTGTTACTTGGTGTAAGTGCATGTCTATGTTCCTGGGTATCAGTGTATGTCTTTGTTACTTGGTGTCAGTGTATGTCTGCGTTACTTGGTGTAAGTGTGTGTCTTGTTACTTGGTGTCCGTGGGTGTCTGTGTTACTGGGTGTCAGTGTATGTCTTTGTTACTGGGTGTCAGTGTATGTCTTTGTTACTTGGTGTAAGTGTGTGTCTGTGTTACTGGGTATCAGTGTCTGTCTTTTTTACTTGGTGTAAGTGTGTGTCTGTGTTACTTGGTGTAAGTGTGTGTCTGTGTTACTGGGTATCAGTGTATGTCTTTGTTACTTGGTGTCAGTGTATGTCAAAATACTTGGTGTAAGTGTATGTCTTTGTTACTTGGTGTAATTGTCTGTCTTTGTTACTTGGTGTCAGTGTATGTCTCTGTTACCTGGTGTTAGTGTGTGTCTTTGTTACTTGGTGTAATTGTATATCTTTGTTACTTGGTTTCAGTGTATTTCTTTGTTACTTGGTGTCAGTGTGTGTTTTTGTTACTGGGCATCAGTGTATGTCTTTGTGACTTGCTATCAGTGTATGTCTTTGTGACTTGGTGTCAGTGTATGTCTGTGTTACTTGGTGTCAGTGTGTTTGTTTGTGTTACTGGGTGTCAGTGTGTGTAAGTGTTACTTGGTGTAAGTGTGTGTCTGTGTTACTGGGTATCAGTGTCTGTCTTTTTTACTTGGTGTAAGTGTGTGTCTGTGTTACTGGGTATCAGTGCATGTCTTTGTTACTTGGTGTCAGTGTGTGTCTGTGTTACTTGGTGTAAGTGCGTGTCTGTGTTACTGGGTTTCAGTGTATGTCTTTGTTACTTGGTGTCAGTGTATGTCAATATACTTGGTGTAAGTGTATGTCATTGTTACTTGTTGTTATTGTCTGTCTTTGCTACTTGGTGTCAGTGTATGTCTGTGTTACCTGGTGTAAGTGTGTGTCTTTGTTACTTGGTGTAAGTGTACGTCTTTGTAACTTTGTGTCAGTGTCTGTCTTTGTTACTTGGTGTCTGTGTGTGTCTGTGTTACTGGGCATCAGTGTATGTCTTTGTGACTTGGTATCAGTGTATGTCTTTGTGACTTGGTGTCAGTGTATGTCTTTTTTACTGGGTGTCAGTGTGTGTCTGTGTTACTGGGTTGCAGTGTGTGTTTGTTTGTGGTACTGGGTGTCAGTGTGTGTCTGTGACACTAGGTGTCAGGATTTTGTTTATTTTGGAGATACAGCACTTGAACAGGCCCTTCGGCCCACCGAGTCTGTGCCGACCATCAACAACACATTTATCCTTATCCTACACTAATCCCGTATTCCTATCACATCCCCACCGGTCCCTATATATTTCCCTACCACCTACCTATACTAGGGGCAATTTATAATGGCCAATTAACCTATCAAAATGCAAGTCTTTGGCATGTAGGAGGAAACCGGAGCACCCGGAGGAAACCCACGCAGACACAAGGAGAAGTTGCAAACTCCGCACAGGCAGTACCCAGAATCGAACACGGGTCGCTGGAGCTGTGAGGCTGCGGTGCTAACCACTGCGCCAATGTGCTCCCCCCCCCCACCCCGCACCCCCCATCCCAGTGTGTGCCTGTGTAACTGGGTATCAGTGTATGTCTTTGTTACTTGGTGTCAGTGTGTGTCTGTGTTACTTGGTGTAAGTGTGTGTCTTTGTTACTTGGTGTCCGTGGGTGTCTGTGTTACTGGGTGTCAGTGTATGTCTTTGTTACCTGGTGTCAGTTTATGTCTTTGTTACTTGGTGTTAGTGTGTGTCTTTGTTACTGGGTATCAGTGTCTGTCTTTTTTACTTGGTGTAAGTGTGTGTCTCTGTTCCTGGTTATCAGTGCATGTCTTTGTTACTTGGTGTCATTGTATGTCTGTGTTACTTGGTGTAAGTGTGTGTCTGTGTTACTGGCTTTCAGTGTATGTCAGTATTACTTGGTGTAAGTGTTCGTCTTTGTTACTTCGTGTCAGTGTGTGTCTGTGTTACTGGGTATCAGTGTCTGTCTTTTTTACTTGGTGTAAGTGTGTGTCTGTGTTACTTGATGTAAGTGTGTGTCTGTGTTACTGGGTATCAGTGTATGTATGTCTTTGTTACTTGATGTCAGTGTATGTCAAAATACTTGGTGTAAGTGTCTGTCTTTGTTACTTGGTGTCAGTGTATGTCTGTGTTACCTGGTGTAAGTGTGTGTCTTTGTTACTTGGTGTAAGTGCATGTCTTTGTTACTTGGTGTCAGTGGATGTCTTTGTTCCTTGGTGTCTGTGTATGTCTGTGTTACTGGGCATCAGTGTATGTCTTTGTGACTTGGTATCAGTGTATGTCTTTGTGACTTCGTGTCAGTGTATGACCTTTTTACTGGGTGTCAGTGTGTGTCTTTGTTACTTGGTGTCAGTGTATGTCTTTGTTACTGTGTATCAGTGTTTCTCTGTGTTACTGGGAGTCAGTGTGTGTTTGTTTGTGATACTGGGTGTCAGTGTGTGTCTGTGACACTGGGTGTCAGTATTTTGTTTAATTTCGAGATACAGCACTTAAACAGGCCCTTCGGCGCACCGAGTCTGTGCCCAGTTTCAACAACCCATTTATCCTAATCCTACACTAATCCCGTATTCCTATCACATCCCCACCGGCCCCTATATATTTCCCTGCCACCTACCGATACTAGGGGCAATTTATAATGGCCAATTAACCTATCAACCTGCAAGTCTTTGGCATGTGGGAGGAAACCGGAGCACCCGGAGGAAACCCACGCAGACACAGGGAGAACTTGCAAACTCCACACAGGCAGTACCCAGAATCGAACCCGGGTCCCTGGAGCTGCGAGGCTGCGGTGCTAACCACTGCGCCAATATGCCCCCCCCACCCCCCCCCCCCCCCCCCGCCGCCCAGTGAGTGCCTGTGTTACTGGGTATCAGTGCATGTCTTTGTTACTTGCTGTCAGTTTTTGTCTGTGTTACTTGGTGTAAGTGTGTGTCTGTGTAACTGGGTGTCAGTGTGTGTCTGTGTTACATGGTGTAAATGTGTGTCTTTGTTACTTGGTGTCCGTGTTTGTCTGTGTTACTGGGTGTCAGTGCATGTCTTTGTTACTTGGTGTCAGTGTATGTCTGTGTTACTTGGTGTAAGTGTGTGTCTGTGTTACTGGGTATCGGTGTATGTCTTTGTTACTTGATGTCAGTGTATGTCTGTGTTACTTGGTGTAAGTGTGTGTCTGTGTTACTGGGTGTCAGTGCCTGTCTTTGTTACTTGGTGTCATTGTATATCTGTGTTACTTGGTGTAAGTGTGTGTCTTTGTTACTTGGTGTAATTGTATGTCTTTGTTACTTGGTGTCAGTGTATGTCTGTGTTACTTGGTGTAAGTGTATGTCTTTGTTACTTGCAGTAAGAGTGTGTCTGTGTTACTTGGTGTAAGTGCATGTCTATGTTCCTGGGTATCAGTGTATGTCTTTGTTACTTGGTGTCAGTGTATGTCTGTGTTACTTGGTGTAAGTGTGTGTCTGTGTTAATGGGTATCAGTGTATGTCTTTGTTACTTGGTGTCAGTGTGTGTCTGTGTTACTTGGTGTAAGTGTCTGTCTGTGTTACTGGGTGTCAGTGTGTGTCTGTGTTACTTGGTGTAAGTCTGTGTCTTTGTTACTTGGTGTCCGTGTGTGTCTGTGTTACTGGGTGTCAGTGTATGTCTGTGTTACTTGGTGTAAGTGTGTGTCTGTGTTACTTGGTATCAGTGTATGTCTTTGTGACTTGGTGTCAGTGTATGTCTTTGTTACTGGGTGTCAGTGTGTGTCTTTGTGACTTGGTGTCAGTGTATGTCTTTGTTACCTGGTGTAAGTGTGTGTCTTTGTTACTGGGTATCAGTGTATGTCTTTGTTACTTGGTGTCAGTATATGTCAAAATAATTGGTGTAAGTGTATGTCTTTGTTACTTGGTGTAATTGTCTGTCTTTGTTACTTGGTGAAAGTGTATGTCTTTGTTACTTGGTGACAGTGTATGTCTTTGTTACTTGGTGTCAGTGTGTGTCTGTGTTACTGGGTATCAGTGTATGTCTTTGTGACTTGGTATCAGTGTATGCCTTTGTTACTTGGTGTCAGTGTATGTCTTTGTTACTGGGTGTCAGTGTGTGTCTGTGTTACTGGGTGTCAGTGTGTGTTTATTTGTGTTACTGGGTGTAAGTGTCTGTCTTTGTTACTTGGTGTCCGTGTGTGTCTGTGTTACTGGTTGTCAGTGTATGTCTTTGTTACTTGATGTAAGTGTATGTCTTTGTTACTTGGTGTAAGTGTGTGTCTGTGTTACTGGGTATCAGTGTCTGTCTTTGTTACTTGGTGTAAGTGTGTGTCTGTGTTACTGGGTATCAGTGCATGTGTTTGTTACTTTGTGTCAGTGTATGTCTGTGTTATTTGGTGTAAGTATGTGTATGTGTTACTGTGTATCTGTGGATGTCTTTGTGACTTGGTGTCAGTGTATGTCTTTGTTACTGGGTGTCAGTGTGTGATTTTGTGACTTGTTGTCAGTTTACGTCATTGTTACTTGGTGTAAGTGTGTGCCTGTGTTACTGGGTATCAGTGTATGTCTTTGTTACTTGGTGTCAGTGTATGTCTGTGTTACTTGTTGTAAGTGTGTGTCTGTGTTACTGGGTGTCAGTTTGTGTCTGTGTTCCTTGGTGTAAGTCTGTGTCTTTGTTACTTGGTGTCCGTGTGTGTCTGTGTTACAGAGTGTCAGTGTATGTCTTTGTTACTGTGTGTCAGTGTATGTCTTTGTTACTGGGTGTCAATGTGTGTCTTTGTGACTTGGTGTCATTGTATGTCTTTGTGACTTGGTGTACATGTGTGTATGTGTTACAGGCTATCGGTGTATGTCTTTGTTACTTTGTGTCATTGTATGTCAAAATAATTGGTGTATGTGTATGTCTTTGTTACTTGTTGTAATTATCCGTCTTTGTTAGTTGGTGTAAGTGGATGTCCTTGTTACTTCGTGTCAGTGTATGTCTTTGTTACTTGGTGTCAGTGTGTGTCTGTGTTACTGGGTATCAGTGTATGTCTTTGTGACTTGGTATCAGTGTATGGATTTGTGACTTGGTGTCAGTGTACGTCTTTGTTACTGGGTGTCAGTGTGTGTCTGTGTTACTTGGTGTCAGTGTATGTCTTTGTTACAGTTTATTCGTGTTTCTCAGTGTTACTGGGTGTCAGTGTGTGTTTGGTTGTGTTACTGGGTGTCAGTGTATGTCTTTCTTACTTGGTGTAAGTGTGTGTCTGTGTCACTGGGTATCAGTGTCTGTCTTTGTTACTTGGTGTAAGTGTGTATCTTTGTTACTTGGTGTAATTGTATGTCTTTGTTACTTGGTGTCAGTGTATGTCTGTGTTACTTGGTGTAAGTGTATGTCTTTGTTACTTGGTGTAAGTGTGTGTCTGTGTTACTTGGTGTATGTGTGTGTCTGTGTTCCTGGGTATCAGTGTATGTCTTTGTTACTTGGTGTCAGTGTATGTCTGTGTTACTTGGTGTAAGTGTGTGTCTGTGTTACTGGGTATCAGTGTATGTCTGTGTTACTTGGTGTAAGTGTGTGTCTGTGTTACTGGGTGTCAGTGTGTGTCTGTGTTACTTGGTGTAAATGTGTGTCTTTGTTACTTGGTGTCCGTGTATGTCTGTGTTACTGGGTGTCAGTGCATGTCTTTGTTACTTGGTGTCAGCGCATATCTGTGTGACTTTGTGTACGTGTGTGTCATTTTTACTTGGTGTAATTGTATGTCTTTGTTACTTTTTGTCAGTTTATGTCGGTGTTACTTGGTGTAAGTGTGTGTCTGTGTTTCTGGGTGTCAGTGTGTGTCTGTGTTACTTGCTGTAAATGTGTGTCTTTTTTAATTGGTGTCCGTGTATGTCTGTGTTACTGGGTGTCAATGCATGTCTTTGTTACTTGGTGTCAGCGTATATCTGTGTTACTTTGTGTACGTGTGTGTCTTTTTTACTTGGTGTAATTGTATGTCTTTGTTACTTGGTGTCAGTGTATGTCTGTGTTACTTGGTGTAAGCTTATGTCTTTGTTACTTGGTGTCAGTGTGTGCCTGTGTTACGTGGTGTAAGTGAGTGTCGATGTTCCTGGGTATCAGTGTATGTCTTTGTTACTTGGTGTAATTGTCTGTCTTTGTTACCTGGTGTCAGTGTATGTCTGTGTTGCTAGGTGTCAGTGTGTGTGTTTGTGTTATTGGGAGTCACTGTGTGTCTGTGTTACTTGGTGTAAGTGTGTGTCTTGTTACTTGGTGTCCGTGGGTGTCTGTGTTACTGGGTGTCATTGTATGTCTTTGTTACTGGGTGTCAGTGTATGTCTTTGTTACTTGGTGTAAGTGTGTGTCTGTGTTACTGGGTATCAGTGTCTGTCTTTTTTACTTGGTGTAAGTGTGTGTCTGTGTTACTTGGTGTAAGTGTGTGTCTGTGTTACTGGGTATCAGTGTATGTCTTTGTTACTTGGTGTCAGTGTATGTCAAAATACTTGGTGTAAGTGTATGTCTTTGTTACTTGGTGTAATTGTCTGTCTTTGTTACTTGGTGTCAGTGTATGTCTCTGTTACCTGGTGTAAGTGTGTGTCTTTGTTACTTGGTGTAAGTGTATATCTTTGTTACTTGCTGTCAGTGTATTTCTTTGTTACTTGGTGTCAGTGTGTGTCTTTGTTACTGGGCATCAGTGTATGTCTTTGTGACTTGCTATCAGTGTATGTCATTGTGACTTGGTGTCAGTGTATGTCTGTGTTACTTGGTGTCAGTGTGTTAGTTTGTGTTACTGGGTGTCAGTGTGTGTCTGTGTTACTTGGTGTAAGTGTGTGTCTGTGTTACTGGGTATCAGTGTCTGTCTTTTTTACTTGGTGTAAGTGTGTGTCTGTGTTACTGGGTATCAGTGCATGTCTTTGCTACTTGGTGTCAGTGTGTGTCTGTGTTACTTGGTGTAAGTGCGTTTCTGTGTTACTGGGTATCAGTGTATGTCTTTGTTACTTGGTGTCAGTGTATGTCAATATACTTGGTGTAAGTGTATGTCTTTTTTACTTGTTGTAATTGTCTGTCTTTGCTACTTGGTGTCAGTGTATGTCTGTGTTACCTGGTGTAAGTGTGTGTCTTTGTTACTTGGTGTAAGTGTACGTCTTTGTAACTTGGTGTCAGTGTCCGTCTTTGTTACTTGGTGTCTGTGTGTGTCTGTGTTACTGGGCATCAGTGTATGTCTTTGTGACTTGGTATCAGTGTATGTCTTTGTGACTTGGTGTCAGTGTATGTCTTTTTTACTGGGTGTCAGTGTGTGTCTGTGTTACTGTGCATCAGTGTTTCTCTGTGTTACTGGGTTGCAGTGTGTGTTTGTTTGTGGTACTGGGTGTCAGTGTGTGTCTGTGACACTAGGTGTCAGGATATTGTTTATTTTGGAGATACAGCACTTGAACAGGCCCTTCGGCCCACCGAGTCTGTGACGACCATCAACAACACATTTATCCTTATGCGACACTAATCCCGTATTCCTATCACATCCCCACCGGTCCCTATATATTTCCCTACCACCTACCTAGACTAGGGGCAATTTATAATGGCCAATTAACCTATCAGAATGCAAGTCTTTGGCATGTAGGAGGAAACCGGAGCACCCGGAGGAAACTCACGCAGACACAGGGAGAAGTTGCAAACTCCGCACAGGCAGCACCCAGAATCGAACCCGGGTCGCTGGAGCTGTGAGGCTGCGGTGCTAACCACTGCGCCAATGTGCTACCCCCCCCCCCCCCCCACCCCGCACCCCCCATCCCAGTGTGTGCCTGTGTTACTGGGTATCAGTGTATGTCTTTGTTACTTGGTGTCAGTGTATGTCTGTGTTACTTGGTGTCAGTGTGTTTGTTTGTGTTACTGGGAGTCAGTGTGTGTCTGTGTTACTTGGTGTAAGTGTGTGTCTTTGTTACTTGGTGTCCGTGGGTGTCTGTGTTACTGGGTGTCAGTGTATGTCTTTGTTACTGGGTGTCAGTTTATGTCTTTGTTACTTGGTGTTAGTGTGTGTCTTTGTTACTGGGTATCAGTGTCTGTCTTTTTTACTTGGTGTAAGTGTGTGTCTCTGTTCCTGGTTATCAGTGCATGTCTTTGTTACTTGGTGTCATTGTATGTCTGTGTTACTTGGTGTAAGTGTGTGTCTGTGTTACTGGGTATCAGTGTATGTCAGTGTTACTTGGTGTAAGAGTATGTCTTTGTTAGCTGGTGTCAGTGTATGTCTGTGTTACTTGGTGCAAGTGTGTGTCTTTGTTACTTGGTGTAAGTGTATGTCTTTGTTACTTGGTGTAAGTGTGTGTCTGTGTTACTGGGTATCAGTGCATGTCTTTGTTAGTTGGTGTCAGTGTGTGTCTGTGTTTCTTGGTGTAAGTGCGTTTCTGTGTTACTGGGTATCAGTGTATGTCTTTGTTACTTGGTGTCAGTGTATGTCAATATACTTGGTGTAAGTGTATGTCTTTTTTACTTGTTGTAATTGTCTGTCTTTGCTACTTGGTGTAAGTGTATGTCTTTGTTAGCTGGTGTCAGTGTATGTCTGTGTTACTTGGTGTAAGTGTATGTCTGTGTTACTTGGTGTAAGTGTGCGTCTTTGTTACTTGGTGTAAGTGTATGACTTTGTTACTTGGTGTCAGTGTATGTCTTTGTAACTTGGTGTCAGTGTGTGTCTGTGTTACTGGGTATCAGTGTCTGTCTTTTTTACTTGGTGTAAGTGTGTGTCTGTGTTACTTGATGTAAGTGTGTGTCTGTGTTACTGGGTATCAGTGTATGTATGTCTTTGTTACTTGGTGTCAGTGTATGTCAAAATACTTGGTGTAAGTGTATGTCTTTGTTACTTGTTGTAATTGTCTGTCTTTGTTACTTGGTGTCAGTGTATGTCTGTGTTACCTGGTGTAAGTGTGTGTCTTTGTTACTTGGTGTAAGTGTGTGTCTGTGTTACTTGGTGTAAGTGTGTGTCTGTGTTCCTGGGTATCAGTGTATGTCTTTGTTACTTGGTGTCAGTGTATGTCTGTGTTACTTGGTGTAAATGTGTGTCTGTGTTACTTGGTGTCTGTGTATGTCTGTGTTACTTGGTGTAAGTGTGTGTCTGTGTTACTGGGTGTCAGTGTGTGTCTGTGTTACTTGGTGTAAGTGTGTGTCTTTGCTACTTGGTATCCGTGTGTTTCTGTGTTACTGGGTGTCAGTGTATGTCTTTGTTACTGGGTGTCAGTGTATGTCTTTGTTACTTGGTGTAAGTGTTTGTCTGTGTTACTGGGTATCAGTGTCTGTCTTTGTTACTTGGTGTAAGTGTGTGGCTGTGTTACTGGGTATCAGTGTATGTCTTTGTTACTTGGTGTCAGTGTATGGCTGTGTTACTGGGTGTCAGTGTGTGTCTTCGTGACTTGGTGTCAGTGCACGTCTTTGTTACTTGGTGTAAGTGTGTGTCTGTGTTACTGGGTATCAGTGTATGTATTTGTTACTTGGTGTAATTGTCTGTCTTTGTTACTTGGTGTCAGTGTATGTCTTTGTTAATTGGTGTCAGTGTATGACTGTGTTAATTGGTGTAAGTGTCTGTCTTTGTTACTTGGTGTAAGTGTATGTCTTTGTTACTTGGTGACAGTGCATGTCCTTGTTACTTGGTGTCAGTGTGTGTCTGTGTTACTGGGTATCAGTGTTTGTCTTTGTAACTTGGTATCAGTGTTTGTCTTTGTTACTGGGTGTCACTGTGTGTCTGTGTTACTGGGTATCAGTGTATGTCTTTGTGACTTGGTATCAGTGCATGTCTTTGTGACTTGGTGTCAGTTTGTGTCTGTGTTCCTGGGTATCAGTGTATGTCTTTGGAACTTGGTGTCAGTGTATGTCTTTGTTACTGGGTGTCAGTGTGTGTCTTTGTGACTTGGAGTCAGTGTATGTCTTTGTTACTTGGTGCAAGTGTGAGTCTGTGATTCTGGGTATTCAGTGTATGTCTTTGTTACCTGGTGTCAGTGTATGTCTGTGTTACTTGGTGTAAGTGTGTGTCTGGGTATCAGTGTATGTCTTTGTGACTTGGTGTCAGTGTATGTCTTTGTTAGTGGGTGTCAGTGTGTGTCTTTGTGACTTGGTGTCAGTGTATCTCTGTGTTACTGGGTATCAGTGTATGTCTTTGTGACTTGGTGTCAGTGTATGTCTTCGTTACTGGGTGTCAGGGTGTGTTTTTGTTACTTGGTGTATGTGTGTGTCTGTGTTACTGTGTATCAGTGTATGTCTTTGTGACTTGGTGTCAGTGTATGTCTTTGTTACTGGGTGTCAGTGTGTGTCTTTTTGACTTGATGTCAGTGTATGTCTTTGTTACTTGGTGTAAGTGTGTGTCTTTGTTACTTGGTGTAATTGTATGTCTTTGTTACTTGGTGTCAGTGTATGTCTGTGTTACTTGGAGTAAGTGTATTTCTTTGTTACTTGGTGTAAGTGTGTGTCTGTGTTACTTGGTGTAAGTGTGTGTCTGTGTTCCTGGGTATCATTGTATGTCTTTGTTACTTGGTGTCAGTGTATGTCTGTGTTACTTGGTGTAAGTGTGTGTCTGTGTTACTGGGTATCAGTGTATGTCTTTGTTACTTGGTGTCAGTGTATGTCTGTGTTACTTGGTGTAAGTGTGTGTCTGTGTTACTGGGTGTCAGTGTGTATCTGTGTTACTTGGTGAAAGTGTGTGTCTTTGTTACTTGGTGCCCATGTGTGTCTGTGTTACTGGGTGTCAGTGCATGCCTTTGTTACTTGGTGTCAGTGTATATCTGTGTTACTTGGTGTAAGTGTGTTTCTTTGTTACTTGGTGTCAGTGTATGTCTGTGTTACTTGGTGTAAATGTGTGTCTGTGTTACTTGGTGTCTGTGTATGTCTTTGTTACTTGGTGTAAGTGTGAGTCTTTGTTACTTGGTATCCGTGTGTGTCTGTGTTACTGGGTGTCAGTGTATGTCTTTGTTACTGGTTGTCAGTGTATGTCCTTGTTACTTGGTGTAAGTGTTTGTCTGTGTTACTGGGTATCAGTGTCTGTCTTTGTTACTTGGTGTAAGTGTGTGTCTGTGTTACTGGGTATCAGTGTATGTCTTTGTTACTTGGTGTAAGTGTGTGTCTGTGTGACTGGGTATCAGTGTATGTCTTTGTGACTTGGTGTCAGTGTATGTCTTTGTTACTGGGTGTCAGTGTGTGTCTTCGTGACTTGGTGTCAGTGTATGTCTTTGTTACTTGGTGTAAGTGTCTGTCTGTGTTACTGGGTATCAGTGTATGTCTTTGTTACTTGGTTTCAGTGTATGTCAAAATATTGGTGTAAGTGTATGTCTTTGTGACTTGGTGCAATTGTCTGTCTTTGTTACTTGGTGTAAGTGTACGTCTTTGTTAGTTGGTGTCAGTGTATGTCTTTGTTACTTGGTGTCAGTGTATGACTGTGTTAATTGGTGTAAGTGTCTGTCTTTGTTACTTGGTGTAAGTGTACGTCTTTGTGACTTGGTGTCAGTGCATGTCTTTGTTACTTGGTGTCAGTGTGTGTCTGTGTTACTGGGTATCAGTGTATGTCTTTGTGACTTGGTATCAGTGCATGTCTTTGTTACTGGGTGTCAGTGTGTGTCTGTGTTACTGGGTATCAGTGTATGTCTTTGTGACTTGGTGTCAGTGTATGTCTTTGTTACTGGCTGTCAGTGTGTGTCTTTGTGACTTGGTGTCAGTGTATGTCTTTGTTACTTGGTGTAAGTGTGTGTCTGTGATACTGGGTATTCAGTGTATGTCTTTGTTACCTGGTGTCAGTGTATGTCTGTGTTACTTGGTGTAAGTGTGTGTCTGGGTATCAGTGTATGTCTTTGTGACTTGGTGTCAGTGTATGTCTTTGTTACTGGGTGTCAGTGTGTGTCTTTGTGACTTGATGTCAGTGTATGTCTTTGTTACTTGGTGTAAGTGTGTGTCTTTGTTACTTGGTGTAATTGTATGTCTTTGTTACTTGGTGTCAGTTTATGTCTGTGTTACTTGGTGTAAGTGTATTTCTTTGTTACGTGGTGTAAGTGTGTGTCTGTGTTACTTGGTGTAAGTGTGTGTCTGTGTTCCTGGGTATCATTGTATGTCTTTGTTACTTGGTGTCAGTGTATGTCTGTGTTACTTGGTGTAAGTGTGTGTCTGTGTTACTGGGTATCAGTGTATGTCTTTGTTACTTGGTGTCAGTGTATGTCTGTGTTACTTGGTGTAAGTGTGTGTCTGTGTTACTGGGTGTCAGTGTGTGTCTGTGTTACTTGGTGAAAGTGTGTGTCTTTGTTACTTGGTGTCCATGTGTGTCTGTGTTACTGGGTGTCAGTGCATGTCTTTGTTACTTGGTGTCAGTGTATATCTGTGTTACTTGGTGTAAGTGTGTTTCTTTGTTACTTGGTGTAATTGTATGTCTTTGTTACTTGGTGTCACTGTATGTCTGTGTTACTTGGTGTCAGTGTATGTCTTTGTTACTTGGTGTAAGTGTGTGTCTGTGTTACTTGGTGTAAGTGTGTGTCTGTGTTCCTGGGTATCAGTGTATGTCTTTGTTACTTGGTGACAGTGTATGTCTGTGTTACTTGGTGTAAATGTGTGTCTGTGTTACTTGGTGTCTGTGTATGTCTTTGTAACTTGGTGTAAGTGTGTGTCTGTGTTACTGGGTGTCAGTGTGTGTCTGTGTTACTTGGTGTAAGTGTGAGTCTTTGTTACTTGGTATCCGAATGTGTCTGTGTTACTGGGTGTCAGTGTATGTCTTTGTTACTGGTTGTCAGTGTATGTCTTTGTTACTTGGTGTAAGTGTTTGTCTGTGTTACTGGGTATCAGTGTCTGTCTTTGTTACTTGGTGTAAGTGTGTGTCTGTGTTACTGGGTATCAGTGTATGTCTTTGTTACTTGGTGTAAGTGTGTGTCTGTGTGACTGGGTATCAGTGTATGTCTTTGTGACTTGGTGTCAGTGTATGTCTTTGTTACTGGGTGTCAGTGTGTGTCTTCGTGACTTGGTGTCAGTGTATGTCTTTGTTACTTGGTGTAAGTGTGTGTCTGTGTTACTGGGTATCAGTGTATGTCTTTGTTACTTGGTGTAAGTGTATGTCAAAATATTGGTGTAACTGTATGTCTTTGTGACTTGGTGCAATTGTCTGTCTTTGTTACTTGGTGTAAGTGTACGTCTTTGTTAGTTGGTGTCAGTGTATGTCTTTGTTACTTGGTGTCAGTGTATGTCTTTGTTACTGGGTGTCACTGTGTGTCTGTGTTGCTGGGTAACAGTGTATGTCTTTGTGACTTGGTATCAGTGTATGTCTTTGTTACTGGGTGCCAGTGTGTGTCTGTGTTACTGGGTATCAGTGTATGTCTTTGTGACTTGGTATCAGTGCATGTCTTTGTTACTGGGTGTCAGTGTGTGTCTGTGTTCCTGGGTATCAGTGTATGTCTTTGTGACATGGTGTCAGTGTATGTCTTTGTTACTGGGTGTCAGTGTGTGTCTTTGTGACTTGGTGTCAGTGTATGTCTTTGTTACTTGGTGTCAGTGTGTGTCTGTGATACTGGGTATTCAGTGTATGTCTTTGTTACCTGGTGTCAGTGTATGTCTGTGTTACTTGGTGTAAGTGTGTGTCTGGGTATCGGTGTATGTCTTTGTGACTTGGTGTCAGTGTATGTCTTTGTTACTGGGTGTCAGTGTGTGTCTTTGTGACTTGATGTCAGTGTATGTCTTTGTTACTTGGTGTAAGTGTGTGTCTTTGTTACTTGGTGTCATTGTATGTCTTTGTTACGTGGTGTACGTGTGTGTCTGTGTTACTTGGTGCCCATGTGTGTCTGTGTTACTGGGTGTCAGTGCATGTCTTTGTTACTTGGTGTCAGTGTATATCTGTGTTACTTGGTGTAAGTGTGTTTCTTTGTTACTTGGTGTAATTGTATGTCTTTGTTACTTGGTGTCACTGTATGTCTGTGTTACTTGGTGTCAGTGTATGTCTTTGTTACTTGGTGTAAGTGTGTGTCTGTGTTACTTGGTGTAAGTGTGTGTCTGTGTTCCTGGGTATCAGTGTATGTCTTTGTTACTTGGTGTCAGTGTATGTCTGTGTTACTTGGTGTAAATGTGTGTCTGTGTTACTTGGTGTCTGTGTATGTCTTTGTTACTTGGTGTAAGTGTGTGTCTGTGTTACTGGGTGTCAGTGTGTGTCTGTGTTACTTGGTGTAAGTGTGAGTCTTTGTTACTTGGTATCCGTGTGTGTCTGTGTTACTGGGTGTCAGTGTATGTCTTTGTTACTGGTTGTCAGCGTATGTCTTTGTTACTTGGTGTAAGTGTTTGTCTGTGTTACTGGGTATCAGTGTCTGTCTTTGCTACTTGGTGTAAGTGTGTGTCTGTGTTACTGGGTATCAGTGTATGTCTTTGTTACTTGGTGTAGGTGTGTGTCTGTGTGACTGGGTATCAGTGTATGTCTTTGTGACTTGGTGTCAGTGTATGTCTTTGTTACTGGGTGTCAGTGTGTGTCTTCGTGACTTGGTGTCAGTGTATGTCTTTGTTACTTGGTGTAAGTGTGTGTCTGTGTTACTGGGTATCAGTGTATGTCTTTGTTACTTGGTTTCAGTGTATGTCAAAATATTGGTGTAAGTGTATGTCTTTGTGACTTGGTGCAATTGTCTGTCTTTGTTACTTGGTGTAAGTGTACGTCTTTGTTAGTTGGTGTCAGTGTATCTCTTTGTTACTTGGTGTCATTGTATGACTGTGTTAATTGGTGTAAGTGTCTGTCTTTGTTACTTGGTGTAAGTGTACGTCTTTGTTACTTGGTGTCAGTGCATGTCTTTGTTACTTGGTGTCAGTGTGTGTCTGTGTTACTGGGTTTCAGTGTATGTCTTTGTGACTTGGTATCAGTGTATGTCTTTGTTACTGGGTGTCACTGTGTGTCTGTGTTACTGGGTAACAGTGTATGTCTTTGTGACTTGGTATCAGTGTATGTCTTTGTTACTGGGTGTCAGTGTGTGTCTGTGTTACTGGGTATCAGTGTATGTCTTTGTGACTTGGTATCAGTGCATGTCTTTGTTACTGGGTGTCAGTGTGTGTCTTTGTGACTTGGTGTCAGTGTATGTCTTTGTTACTTGGTGTAAGTGTGTGTCTGTGATACTGGGTATTCAGTGTATGTCTTTGTTCCTTGGTGTAAGTGTATGTCTTTGGTACCTGGTGTAAGTGTGTGTCTGGGTATCAGTGTATGACTTTGTGACTTGGTGTCAGTGTATGTCTTTGTTAGTGGGTGTCAGTGTGTGTCTTTGTGACTTGGTGTCAGTGTATGTCTGTGTTACTGGGTATCAGTGTATGTCTTTGTGACTTGGTGTCAGTGTATGTCTTTGTTACTGGGTGTCAGTGTGTGTTTTTGTTACTTGGTGTAAGTATGTGTCTGTGTTACTGGGTATCAGTGTATGTATTTGTGACTTGGTGTCAGTGTATGTCTTTGTTACTGGGTGTCAGTGTGTGTCTTTGTGACTTGATGTCAGTGTATGTCTTTGTTACTTGGTATCAGTGTGTGTCTGTGTTACTGGGTATCAGTGTATGTCTTTGTTTCTTGTTGTCAGTGTATGTCAAAATACTTGGTGTAAGTGAATGTCTTTGTTACTTGGTGTTATTGTCTGTCTTTGTTACTTGGTGTAAGTGTATGTCTTTGTTACTTGGTGACAGTGTATGTCTTTTGTTACTGGGTGTCAGTGTGTGTCTGCGTTACTTGGTGTCAGTGTATGTCTTTGTTGCTTGGTGTCCGTGTGTGTCTGTGTTACTGGGTTTCAGTGTATGGCTTTGTTACTGGGTGTCAGTGTATGTCTTTGTTACTTGGTGTAAGTGTGTGTCAGTGTTACTGGGTATCAGTGTCTGTCTTTGTTACTTGGTGTCAGTGTATGTCTGTGTTACGTGGTGTAAGTGTGTGTCTGTATTACTGGGTATCAGTGTATGTCTTTCTGACTTGGTGTCAGTGTATGTCTTTGTTACTGGGTGTCAGTGTGTGTCTTTGTGACTTGGTGTCAGTGTATGTCTTTGTTACTTGGTGTAGGTCTTTGTCTGTGTTATTGGGTATCAGTGTATGTCTTTGTTACTAAGTGTAAGTGTGTGTCTGTGTCACTGGGTATCAGTGTATGTCTTTGTTACATAGTGTCAGTGTATGTCTTTGTTACTTGGTGTAAGTGTGTGTCTGTGTTACTGGGTATCAGTGTATGTCTTTGTTACTTGGTGTAAGTGTGTGTCTGTGTTACTTGGTGTCAGTGCGTGTCTGTGTTACTGGGTATCAGTGTATGTCTTTGTTACCTGGTGTAATTGTCTGTCTTTGTTGCTTGGTGTAAGTGTGTGTCTTTGTTACTTGGTGTAAGTGTATGTCTCTGTGACTTGGTGTCAGTGCATGTCTTTGTTACTTGGTGTCAGTTTGTGTCTGTGTTACTGGGTATCAGTGTATGTCTTTGTGACTTGGTATCAGTGTATGTCTTTTTTACTGGGTGTCAGTATGTGTCTGTGTTACTGGGTATCAGTGTATGTCTTTGTGACTTGGTATCAGTGGATGTCTTTGTTACTGGGTGTCAGTGTGTGTCTGTGTTACTGGGTATCAGTGTATGTATCTGTGACTTGGCATCAGTGTATGTCTTTGTTACTGGGTGTCAGTGTGTGTCTGTGTTCCTGGGTATCAGTGTATGTCTTTGTGACTTGGTGTCAGTGTATGGCTTTGTTACTGGGTGTCAGTGTGTGTCTTTGTGACTTGGAGTCAGTGTATGTCTTTGTTACTTGGTGTAAGTCTGTGTCTGTGTATCTGTGTATGTCTCTGTGACTTGGTGTCAATGTATGTCTTTGTTACTGGGTGTCAGTGTGTGTCTTTTTCACTTGGTGTCAGTGTATGTCTGTGTTACAGGGGGTCAGTGTGTGTCTGTGTTACTGGGTGTCAATGTGTGTTTCTAACAGGGTGTCAGTGTGTGTCTGTGTTACTGGTTATCAGTGTATGTCTTTGTTACTTGGTGTAAGCGTATGTCTTTGTTACTTGGTGTCAGTGTTTGTCTTTGTTACTGTTTATTATTATTTCTCTGTGTTACTGGGTGACAGTGTGAGTTTGTTTGTGTTACTGGCTGTCAGTGTGTATCTGTGAAACTATGTGTCAGTATTTAGTTTAGTTTTGAGATACAGCACTTTAACAGGTCCTTCGGCCCACCGAGTCTGTGCCGACCATCTACCACCCATTTATACTAATTCTACACTAATCCCGTATTCCTATCACATCCCCACCTGTCCCTATATATTTCCCTACCACCTAACTATACTAGGGGCAATTTATGATGGCCAATTAACCTATCAACATGCAAGTCTTTGGCATGTGGGAGGAAACCGGAGCACCTGGAGGATACCGAAGCAGACACAGGGAGAACTTGCAAACTCCGCACAGGCAGTACCCAGAATAGAACCCGGGTCCCTGGAGCTGTGAGGCTGCGGTGCTAACCACTGCGCCAATGTGCCCCCCCCCCCCCCCACAGTGTGTGCCTGTGTTACTGGGTATCAGTGTATGTCTTTGTTACTTGGTGTCAGTGTATGTCTGTGTTACTTGGTGTAAGTGTGTGTCTTTGTTACTGGGTGTCAGTGTGTGTCTGTGTTATTTGGTGTAAGTGTGTGTCTTTGTTACTTGGTGTAAGTGTATGTCTCTGTGACTGTGTGTCAGTGTATGTCTTTGTGACTTGGTGTAAGTGTGTGTCTTTGTTACTTGGTGTAGTTGTATGTCTTTGTTTCTTGGTGTCAGTGTATGTCTGTGTTACTTGGTGTAAGTGTATGTCTTTGTTACTTGGTGTCAGCGTGTGTCTGTGTTACTTGGTGTAAGTGTGTGTCTGTGTTCCTGGGTATCAGTGTATGTCTTTGTTACTTGGTGTCAGTGTATGTCTGTGTTACTTGGTGTAAGTGTTTGGCTGTGTTACTGGGTATCAGTTTATGTATTTGTTACTTGGTGTCAGTTTATGTCTGTGTTACTTGGTGTAAGTGTGTGTCTGTGTTACTGGGTGTCAGTGTGTGTCTGTGTTACTTGGTGTAAGTGTGTGTCTTTGTTACTTGGTGTCCGTGTGTGTCTGTGTTACTGGGTGTCAGTGCATGTCTTTGTTACTTGGTGTCAGTGTATATCTGTGTTACTTGGTGTAAGTGTGTGTCTTTGTTACTTGGTGTAATTGTATGTCTTTGTTACTTGGTGTCAGTGTATGTCTGTGTTACTTGGTGTCAGTGTATATCTGTGTTACTTGGTGTAAGTGTGTGTCTTTGTTATTTGCTGTAATTGTATGTCTTTGTTACTTGGTGACAGTGTATGTCTGTGTTACTTGGTGTAAGTGTATGTCTTTGTTACTTGGTGTCAGTGTGTGTCTGTGTTACCTGGTGTAAGTATGTGTCTGTGTTCCTGAGTATCAGTGTCTGTCTTTGTTACTTGGTGTAAGTGTGTGTCTTTGTTACTTGGTGTCAGTGTATGTCTGTGTTACTTGGTGTAAGTGTGTGTCTGTGTTACTGGGTAGCAGTGTATGTCTTTGTTACTTGGTGTAAGTGTGTGTCTGTGTTACTGGGTGTCAGTGTGTGTCTGTGTTACTTGGTGTAAGTCTGTGTCTTTGTTACTTGGTCTCCGTGTGTGTCTGTGTTACTGGGTGTCAGTGTATGTCTTTGTTACAGGGTATCAGTGTATGTCTTTGTTACTTGGTGTCAGTGTATGTCTTTGTTACTGGGTGTCAGTGTGTGTCTTTGTGACTTGGTGTCAGTGTATTTCTTCGTTACTTGGTGTAAGTGTGTGTCTTTGTTACTGGGTATCAGTGTATGTCTTTGTTACTTGGTGTAAGGGTGTGTCTTTGTTACTTGGTGTAAGTGTATGTCTTTGTTACTTGGTGTCAGTGTATGTCTTTGTTACTTGGTGTCAGTGTGTGTCTGTGTTACTGGGCATCAGTGTATGTCTTTGTGACTTGGTGTCAGTGTGTGTCTGTGTTACTGGGTATCAGTGTATGTCTTTGTGACTTTGTATCAGTGTATGTCGTTGTTACTAGGTGTCAGTGTGTTTCTGTGTTACTTCGTGTCAGTGTATGTCTTTGTTACTGTTTATCAGTGTTTCTCTGTGTTACTGGGTGTCAGTGTGCGTTTGTTTGTGTTACTGGGTGTCAGTGTGTATCAGTGACACTAGGTGTCAGTATTTAAATTAGTTTAGAGATACAGCACTTAAACAGGCCATTCGGCCCACCGAGTCTGTGCCGACCATCAACCACCCATTTATACTAATCCTACACTAATCCCGTATTCCTAACACATCCCCACCTATCCCTATATATTTCCCTACCACCTACCTATACTCGGTGCAATTTATGATGGCCAATTAACCTATCAACCTGCAAGTCTTTGGCATGTGGGAGGAAACCGGAGCACCCGGAGGAAACCCACGCAGACACAGGGAGAACTTGCAAACTCCGCACAAGCAGTACCCAGAATCGAACCCGGGTCCCTGGAGCTGTGAGGCTGCGGTGCTAACCACTGCGCCAATGTGCACCACGCCCTCCCCCCCCCCCAGTGTGTGCCTGTGTCACTTGGTGTCTGTGTATGTATTTGTTACTTGGTGTAAGTGTGTGTCTGTGTTACTGGGTGTCAGTGTGTGTCTGTGTTACTTGGTGTAAGTGTGTGTCTTTGTTACTTGGTGTCCGTGTGTTTCTGTGTTACTGGGTTTCAGTGTAAGTCTTTGTTACTGCGTGTCAGTGTATGTCTTTGTTACTTGGTGTAAGTGTGTGTCTGCGTTACTGTGTATCAGTGTCTGTCTTTGTTACTTGGTTTAAGTGTGTGTCTGTGTGACTGGGTATCAGTGTATGTCTTTGTTACTTGGTGTCAGTGTATGTCTGTGTTACTTGGTGTAAGTGTGTGTCTGTGTTACTGGGTATCAGTGTATGTCTTTGTGACTTGGCGTCAGTGTATGTCATTCTTACTGGCTGTCAGTGTGTGTCTTTGTGACTTGGTGTCAGTGTATGCCTTTGTTACTTGGAGTAAGTGTGTGTCTGTGTTACTGGGTATCAGTGTATGTCTTTGTTACTTGGTGTCAGTGTATGTTAAAATACTTGGTGTAAGTGTATGTCTTTGGTACTTGGTGTAATTGTCTGTCTTTTTTACTTGGTGTCAGTGTATGTCTGTGTTGCTTGGTGTAAGTGTGTGTCTTTGCTACTTGGTGTAAGTGTATATCTTTGTTACGTGGTGTCAGTGTATGTCTTTGTTACTGGGAGTCAGTGTGTGTCTTTGTGACTTGGTGTCAGTGTATGTCTTTGTTACTTGGTGTAATTGTCTGTCTTTTTTACTTGGTGTCAGTGTATGTCTGTGTTGCTTGGTGTAAGTGTGTGTCTTTGCTACTTGGTGTAAGTGTATATCTTTGTTACGTGGTGTCAGTGTATGTCTTTGTTACTGGGAGTCAGTGTGTGTCTTTGTGACTTGGTGTCAGTGTATGTCTTTGTTACTTGGTGTAAGTGTGTGTCTGTGTTACTGGGTATCAGTGTATGTCTTTGTTAATTGGTGTAATTGTATGTATTTGTTACTTGGTGTCAGTGTATGTCTTTGTTACTTGATGTCAGTGTGTGTCTTTGTTACTGGGTATCAGTGTATGTCTTTGTGACTTGGTATCAGTGTATGTCTTTGTGACTTGGTATCAGTGTATGTCTTTGTTACTGGTGTCAGTGTGTGTCTGCGTTACTTGGTGTCAGTGTATGTCTTTGTTACTGTTTATTAGTGTTTCTCTGTGTTACTGAGTGTCAGTGTGTGTTTGTTTGTGTTACTGGGTGTCAGTGTATGCCTTTGTTAATTGGTGTAAGTGTGTGTCTGTGTTACTGGGTATCAGTGTCTGTCTTTGTTACTTGGTGTAAGTGTGTGTCTTTGTTACTTGGTGTAACTGTATGTCTTTGTTACTTGGTGTCAGTGTATGTCTGTGTTACTTGGTTTCAGTGTATGTCTTTGTTACTTGGTGTAAGTGTGTGTCTGTGTTACTTGGTGTAAGTGTGTGTCTGTGTTCCTGGGTATCATTGTGTGTCTTTGTTACTTGGTGTCAGTGTATGTCTGTGTTACTTGGTGTAAGTGTCTGTCTGTGTTACTGGGTGTCAGTGCATGTCTTTGTTACTTGGTGTCAGTGTATATCTGTGTTAATTGGTGCAAGTGTGTGTCTTTGTTACTTGGTTTAATTGTATGTCTTTGTTACTTGGTGTCAATGCATGTCTGTGTTACTTGGTGTCAGTGTATGTCTTTGTTACTTGGTGTAAGTGTGTGTCTGTGTTACTTGGTGTAAGTGTGTGTCTGTGTTCCTGGGTATCAGTGTATGTCTTTGTTACTTGGTGTCAGTCTATGTCTGTGTTACTTGGTGTAAGTGTGTGTCTGTGTTACTGGGTATCAGTGTATGTCTTTGTTACTTGGTGTCAGTGTATGTCTGTGTTACTTGGTGTAAGTGTGTGTCTTTGTTACTTGGTGTCCGTGTGTGTCTGTGTTACTGGGTGACAGTGTATGTCTTTGTTACTGGGTGTCAGTGTATGTCTTTGTTAATTGGTGTAAGTGTGTGTCTGTGTTACTGGGTATCAGTGTCTGTCTTTGTTACTTGGTGTAAGTGTGTGTCTTTGTTACTTGGTGTAATTGTATGTCTTTGTTACTTGGTGTCAGTGTATGTCTGTGTTACTTGGTGT
Source organism: Heterodontus francisci (assembly GCF_036365525.1). Lineage (NCBI taxonomy): Eukaryota > Metazoa > Chordata > Chondrichthyes > Heterodontiformes > Heterodontidae > Heterodontus > Heterodontus francisci. The sequence goes on from NW_027140330.1 coordinate 4,636,124, forward strand.
AAGGGTCTGTCTTTGTTACTTGGTGTAAGTGTGTGTCTGTGTTACTTGGTGTAAGTGTGTGTCTGTGTTCCTGGGTATCATTGTATGTCTTTGTTACTTGGTGTCAGTGTATGTCTGTGTTACTTGGTGTAAGTGTGTGTCTGTGTTACTGGGTGTCAGTGTGTGTCTGTGTTACTTGGTGTAAGTGTGTGTCTTAGTTACTTGGTGTCCATGTGTGTCTGTGTTACTTGGTGTCAGTGCATGACTTTGTGACTTGGTGTCAGTGTATGTCTTAGTTACTGGGTGTCAGTGTGTGTCTTCGTGACTTGGTGTCAGTGTATGTCTTTGTTAGTTGGTGTAAGTGTGTGTCTATGTTACTGGGTATCAGTGTATGTCTTTGTTACTTGGTGTCAGTGTATGTCAAAATACTTGGTGTAAGTGTATGTCTTTGTTACTTGGTGTAATTTTCTGTCTTTGTTACTTGGTGTATGTGTATGTATTTGTTACTTGGTGTCAGTGTATGTCTTTGTAACTTGGTGTCAGTGTATGTCTGTGTTACTTGGTGTAAGTGTGTGTCATTGTTACTGGGTATCAGTGTATGTCTTTGTTACTGGGTGTCAGTGTGTGTATGTGTTACTGGGTATCAGTGTACGTCTTTGTGACTTGGTATCATTGCATGTCTTTGTTACTGGGTGTCAGTGTGTGTCTGTGTTACTGGGTATCAGTGTATGTCTTTGTGACTTGGTATCAGTGTATGTCTTTGTTACTGGGTGTCAGTGTGTGTCTGTGTTACTTGATGTAAGTGTGTGTCTGTGTTACTGGGTGTCAGTGCATGTCTTTGTTACTTGGTGTCAGTGTATATCTGTGTTTCTTGGTGCAAGTGTGTGTCTTTGTTACTTGGTGTAATTGTCTGTCTTTGTTACTTGGTGTAAGTGTATGTCTTTGTTACTTGGTGTCAGTGTATGTCTTTGTTACTTGGTGTCAGTGTATGTCTTTGTTACTTGGTGTCAGTATGTGTGTGTGTTACTGGGTATCAGTGTATGTCTTTGTGACTTGGTGTCAGTATGTGTGTGTGTTACTGGGTATCAGTGTATGTCTTTGTGACTTGGTATCAGTGTATGTCTTTGTGACTTGGTATCATTGCATGTCTTTGTTACTGGTGTCAGTGTGTGTCTGCGTTACTTGGTGTCAGTGTGTGTCTGTGTTACTGGGTATCAGTGTCTGTCTTTGTTACTTGGTGTAAGTGTGTGTCTTTGTTACTTGGTGTAATTGTATGTCTTTGTTACTTGGTTTAAGTGTGTGTCTGTGTTACTGGGTGTCAGTGCATGTCTTTGTTACTTTGTGTCAGTGTATATCTGTGTTTCTTGGTGCAAGTGTGTGTCTTTGTTACTTGGTGTAATTGTCTGTCTTTGTTACTTGGTGTAAGTGTATGTCTTTGTTACTTGGTGTCAGTGTATGTCTTTGTTACTTGGTCTCAGTATGTGTGTGTGTTACTGGGTATCAGTGTATGTCTTTGTGACTTGGTATCAGTGTATGTCTTTGTGACTTGGTATCAGTGCATGTCTTTGTTACTGGTGTCAGAGTGTGTCTGCGTTACTTGGTGTCAATGTATGTCTTTGTTACTGTTTATTAGTGTTTCTCTGTGTTACTGCGTGTCAGTGTGTGTTTGTTTGTGTTGCTGGGTGTCAGTGTATGTCTTTGTTAATTGGTGCAAGTGTGTGTCTGTGTTACTGGGTATCAGTGCATGTCTTTGTTACTGGGTGTCAGTGTGTTTCTGTGTTACTGGGTATCAGTGTACGTCTTTGTGACTTGGTATCAGTGTATGTCTTTGTTACTGGGTGTCAGTGTGTGTCTGTGTTACTTGGTATCAGTGTATGTCTTTGTGACTTGGTATCAGTGTAAGTCTTTGTTACTGGGTGTCAGTGTGTGTCTGTGTTCCTGGGTATCAGTGTATGTCTTTGTGACTTGGTATCAGTGTATGTCTTTGTTACTGGGTGTCAGTGTGTGTCTGTGTTACTGGGTATTCAGTGTATGTCTTTGTTACTTGGTGTCAGTGTATGTCTGTGTTACTTGGTGTAAGTGTGTGTCTGTGTATCAGTGTATGTCTTTGTGACTTGGTGTCGGTGTATGTCTTTGTTACTGGGTGTCAGTGTGTGTCTTTGTGACTTGGTGTCAGTGTATGTCTTTGTTACTTGGTGTCAGTGTATGTCTTTGTTACTTGGTTTCAGTATGTGTGTGTGTTACTGGGTATCAGTGTATGTCTTTGTGACTTGGTATCAGTGTATGTCTTTGTGACTTGGTATCAGTGCATGTCTTTGTTACTGGGGTCAGTGTGTGTCTGCGTTACTTGATGTCAGTGTGTGTCTGTGTGACTGGGTATCAGTGTGTGTCTTTGTTACTTGGTGTAAGTGTGTGTCTTTGTTACTTGGTGTAATTGTATGTCTTTGTTACTTGGTGTAAGTGTGTGTCTGTGTTACTGGGTGTCAGTGCATGTCTTTGTTACTTGGTGTCAGTGTATATCTGTGTTTCTTGGTGCAAGTGTGTGTCTTTGTTACTTGGTGTAATTGTCTGTCTTTGTTACTTGGTGTAAGTGTATGTCTTTGTTACTTGGTGTCAGTGTATGTCTTTGTTACTTGGTGTAAGTGTGTGTCTGTGTTACTGGGTATCAGTGTATGTCTTTGTTACTTGGTGTCAGTGTATGTCAAAATACTTGGTGTAAGTGTATGTCTTTGTTACTTGGTGTTATTGTCTGTCTTTGTGACTTGGTGTAAGTGTATGTCTTTGTTACTTGGTGTCAGTGTATGTCTTTGTTACTTGGTGTCAGTGTGTGTCTGTGTTACTGAGTATCAGGGTATGTCTTTGTGACTTGGTATCAGTGTATGTCTTTGTGACTTGGTATCAGTGTATGTCTTTGTTTCTGGTGTCAGTGTGTGCCTGCGTTACTTGGTGTCAGTGTATGTCTTTGTTACTGTTTATCAGTGTTTCTCTGTGTTACTGGGTGTCAGTGTGTGTTTGTTTGTGTTACTGGGTGTCAGTGTATGTCTTTGTTAATTGGTATAAGTGTGTGTCTGTGTTACTGGGTATCAGTGTCTGTCTTTGTTAATTGGCGTAAGTGTGTGTCTTTGTTACTTGGTGTAATTGTATGTCTTTGTTACTTGGTGTCAGTGTATGACTGTGTTACTTGGTGTAAGTGTATGTCTTTGTTACTTGGTGTAAGTGTGTGTCTGTGTTACTTGGTGTAAGTGTGTGTCTGTGTTCCTGGGTATCAGTGTATGTCTTTGTTACTTGGTGTCATCTATGTCTGTGTTACTTGGTGTAAGTGTGTGTCTGTGTTACTGGGTATCAGTGTATGTCTTTGTTACTTGGTGTCAGTGTATGTCTGTGTTACTTGGTGCAAGTGTGTGTCGTGTTACTGGGTGTCAGTGTGTGTCTGTGTTACTTGGTGTAAGTGTGTGTCTTTGTTACTTGCTGTCCGTGTGTGTCTGTGTCACTGGGTATCAGTGTATGTCTTTGTTACTTGGTGTCAGTGCATGTCTTTGTTACTTGGTGTCAGTTTGTGTCTGTGTTACTGGGTATCAGTGTATGTCTTTGTGACTTGGTATCAGTGTATGTCTTTTTTACTGGGTGTCAGTGTGTGTCTGTGTTACTGGGTATCAGTGTATGTCTTTGTGACTTGGTATCAGTGTATGTCTTTGTTGCTGGGTGTCCGTGTGTGTCTGTGTTACTGGGTATCAGTGCATGTATCTGTGACTTGGTATCAGTTTATGTCTTTGTTACTGGGTGTCAGTGTGTGTCTGTGTTCCTGGGTATCGGTGTATGTCTTTGTGACTTGGTGTCAGTGCATGTCTTTGTTACTGGGTGTCAGTGTGTGTCTTTGTGACTTGGTGTCAGTGTATGTCTTTGTTACTTGGTGTAAGTGTGTGTCTGTGATACTGGGTATTCAGTGCATGTCTTTGAGACTTGGTGTCAGTGTATGTCTGTGTTACTTGGTGTAAGTGTGTGTCTGTGTATCTGTGTATGTCTCTGTGACTTGGTGTCAGTGTATGTCTTTGTTACTGGGTGTCAGTGTGTGTCTTTGTGACTTGGTGTCAGTGTATGTCTGTGTTACAAGGGGTCAGTGTGTGTCTGTGTTACTGGGTGTCAGTGTGTGTTTCTAACTGGGTGTCAGTGTGTGTCTGTGTTACTGGGTATCAGTGTATGTCTTTGTTACTTGGTGTAAGCGTATGTCTTTATTACTTGGTGTCAGTGTATGTCTTTGTGACTTGGTGTAAGTGTGTGTCTTTGTTACTTGGTGTAATTGTATGTCTTTGTTACTTGCTGTCAGTGTATGTCTGTGTTACTTGGTGTAAGTGTGTGTCTTTGTTACTTGGTGTCCGTGTGTGTCTGTGTTACTGGGTGTCAGTGTATGTCTTTGTTACTTGGTGTCAGTGTATGTCTTTGTTACTTGGTGTAAGTGTGTGTCTGTGTTACTGGGTATCAGTGTATGTCTTTGTTACTTGGTGTCAGTGTATGTCTGTGTTACGTGGTGTAAGTGTGTGTCTGTGTTATGGGAATCAGTGTATGTCTTTGTGACTTGGTGTCAGTGTATGTCTTTGTTACTGGGTGTCAGTGTGTGTCTTTGTGACTTGGTGTCAGTGTATGTCTTTGTTACTTGGTGTCAGTGTTTGTCAAAATACTTGGTGTAAGTGTATGTCTTTGTTACTTGGTGTAATTGTCTGTCTTTGTTACTTGGTGCAAGTGTATGTCTTTGTTAATTGGTGTCAGTGTATGTCTTTGTTACTTGGTGTCAGTGTGTGTCTGTGTTACTGGGTATCTGTGTATGTCTTTGTGACTTGGTATCAGATTATGTCTTTGTGACTTGGTATCAGTGTATGTCTTTGTTACTGGTATCAGTGTGTGTCTGCGTTACTTGATGTCAGTGTATGTCTTTGTTACTGTTTATTAGTGTTTCTCTGTGTTACTGGGTGTCAGTGTGTGTTTGTTTGTGTTACTGGGTGTCAGTGTATGTCTTTGTTAATTGGTGTAAGTGTGTGTCTGTGTTACTTGGTATCAGTGCATGTCTTTGTTACTGGGTGTCAGTGTGTGTCTGTGTTACTGGGTATCAGTGTATGTCTTTGTGACTTGGTATCAGTGTATGTCTTTGTTACTGGGTGTCAGTGTGTGTCTGTGTTACTGGGTATCAGTGTATGTCTTTGTGACTTGGTATCAGTGTAATTCTTTGTTACTGGGTGTCAGTATGTGTCTGTGTTCCTGGGTATCAGTGTATGTCTTTGTGACTTGGTGTCAGTGTAGGTCTTTGTTACTTGGTGTAATTGTATGCCTTTGTTACTTGGTGTCAATGCATGTCTGTGTTACTTGGTGTCAGTGTATGTCTTTGTTACTTGGTGTAAGTGTGTGTCTGTGTTCCTGGGTATCAGTGTATGTCTTTGTTACTTGGTGTCATCTATGTCTGTGTTACTTGGTGTAAGTGTGTGTCTGTGTTACTGGGTATCAGTGTATGTCTTTGTTACTTGGTGTCAGTGTATGTCTGTGTTACTTGGTGTAAGTGTGTGTCTGAGTTACTGGGTGTCAGTGTGTGTCTGTGTTACTTGGTGTAAGTGTGTGTCTTTGTTACTTGCTGTCCGTGTGTGTCTGTGTTACTGGGTATCAGTGTATGTCTTTGTTACTTGGTGTCAGTGTGTGTCTTTGTGACTTGGTGTCAGTGTATGTCTTTGTTACTGGGTGTCAGTGTGTGTCTTTGTGACTTGGTGTCAGTGTATGTCTTTGTTACTTGGTGTAAGTCTTTGTCTGTGTTACTGGGTATCAGTGTATGTCTTTGTTACTTGGTGTCAGTGTTTGTCAAAATACTTGGTGTAAGTGTATGTCTTTGTTACTTGGTGTAATTGTCTGTCTGTGTTGCTTGGTGTAAGTATATGTCTTTGTTACTTGTTGTCAGTGTGTGTCTTTGTTACTTGGTGTCCGTGTGTGTCTGTGTTACTTGGTGTAAGTGTGTGCCTTTATTACTTGGTGTAAGTGTATGTCTTTGTTACTTGGTGTCAGTGCCTGTCTTTGTTACTTGGTGTCCGTGTGTGTCTGTGTTACTGGGTATCAGTGTATGTCTTTGTGACTTGGTATCAGTGTATGTCTTTTTTAATGGGTGTCAGTGTGTGGCTGTGTTACTGGGTATCAGTGTATGTCTTTGTGACTTGGTATCAGTGTATGTCTTTGTTGCTGGGTGTCAGTGTGTGTCTGTGTTACTGGGTATCAGTGCATGTATCTGTGACTTGGTATCAGTGTATGTCTTTGTTACTGGGTGTCAGTGTGTGTCTGTGTTCCTGGGTATCGGTGTATGTCTTTGTGACTTGGTGTCAGTGCATGTCTTTGTTACTGGGTGTCAGTGTGTGTCTTTGTGACTTGGTGTCAGTGTATGTCTTTGTTACTTGGTGTAAGTGTGTGTCTGTGATACTGGGTATTCAGTGCATGTCTTTGAGACTTGGTGTGAGTGTATGTCTGTGTTACTTGGTGTAAGTGTGTGTCTGTGTATCTGTGTATGTCTCTGTGACTTGGTGTCAGTGTATGTCTTTGTTACTGGGTGTCAGTGTGTGTCTTTGTGACTTGGTGTCAGTGTATGTCTGTGTTACAAGGGGTCAGTGTGTGTCTGTGTTACTGGGTGTCAGTGTGTGTTTCTAACTGGGTGTCAGTGTGTGTCTGTGTTACTGGGTATCAGTGTATGTCTTTGTTACTTGGTGTAAGCGTATGTCTTTATTACTTGGTGTCAGTGTATGTCTTTGTGACTTGGTGTAAGTGTGTGTCCTTGTTACTTGGTGTAATTGTATGTCTTTGTTACTTGCTGTCAGTGTATGTCTGTGTTACTTGGTGTAAGTGTGTGTCTTTGTTACTTGGTGTCCGTGTGTGTCTGTGTTACTGGGTGTCAGTGTATGTCTTTGTTACTTGGTGTCAGTGTATGTCTTTGTTACTTGGTGTAAGTGTGTGTCTGTGTTACTGGGTATCAGTGTATGTCTTTGTTACTTGGTGTCAGTGTATGTCTGTGTTACGTGGTGTAAGTGTGTGTCTGTGTTATGGGGATCAGTGTATGTCTTTGTGACTTGGTGTCAGTGTATGTCTTTGTTACTGGGTGTCAGTGTGTGTTTGTTTGTGTTACTGGGTGTCAGTGTATGTCTTTGTTAATTGGTGTAAGTGTGTGTCTGTGTTACTTGGTATCAGTGCATGTCTTTGTTACTGGGTGTCAGTGTGTGTCTGTGTTACTGGGTATCAGTGTATGTCTTTGTGACTTGGTATCAGTGTATGTCTTTGTTACTGGGTGTCAGTGTGTGTCTGTGTTACTGGGTATCAGTGTATGTCTTTGTGACTTGGTATCAGTTTAATTCTTTGTTACTGGGTGTCAGTATGTGTCTGTGTTCCTGCGTATCAGTGTATGTCTTTGTGACTTGGTGTCAGTGTAGGTCTTTGTTACTTGGTGTAATTGTATGCCTTTGTTACTTGGTGTCAATGCATGTCTGTGTTACTTGGTGTCAGTGTATGTCTTTGTTACTTGGTGTAAGTGTGTGTCTGTGTTCCTGGGTATCAGTGTATGTCTTTGTTACTTGGTGTCATCTATGTCTGTGTTACTTGGTGTAAGTGTGTGTCTGTGTTACTGGGTATCAGTGTATGTCTTTGTTACTTGGTGTCAGTGTATGTCTGTGTTACTTGGTGTAAGTGTGTGTCTGAGTTACTGGGTGTCAGTGTGTGTCTGTGTTACTTGGTGTAAGTGTGTGTCTTTGTTACTTGCTGTCCGTGTGTGTCTGTGTTACTGGGTATCAGTGTATGTCTTTGTTACTTGGTGTCAGTGTGTGTCTTTGTGACTTGGTGTCAGTGTATGTCTTTGTTACTGGGTGTCAGTGTGTGTCTTTGTGACTTGGTGTCAGTGTATGTCTTTGTTACTTGGTGTAAGTCTTTGTCTGTGTTACTGGGTATCAGTGTATGTCTTTGTTACTTGGTGTCAGTGTTTGTCAAAATACTTGGTGTAAGTGTATGTCTTTGTTACTTGGTGTAATTGTCTGTCTGTGTTGCTTGGTGTAAGTATATGTCTTTGTTACTTGTTGTCAGTGTGTGTCTTTGTTACTTGGTGTCCGTGTGTGTCTGTGTTACTTGGTGTAAGTGTGTGCCTTTATTACTTGGTGTAAGTGTATGTCTTTGTTACTTGGTGTCAGTGCATGTCTTTGTTACTTGGTGTCCGTGTGTGTCTGTGTTACTGGGTATCAGTGTATGTCTTTGTGACTTGGTATCAGTGTATGTCTTTTTTAATGGGTGTCAGTGTGTGGCTGTGTTACTGGGTATCAGTGTATGTCTTTGTGACTTGGTATCAGTGTATGTCTTTGTTGCTGGGTGTCAGTGTGTGTCTGTGTTACTGGGTATCAGTGCATGTATCTGTGAATTGGTATCAGTGTATGTCTTTGTTACTGGGTGTCAGTGTGTGTCTGTGTTCCTGGGTATCGGTGTATGTCTTTGTGACTTGGTGTCAGTGCATGTCTTTGTTACTGGGTGTCAGTGTGTGTCTTTGTGACTTGGTGTCAGTGTATGTCTTTGTTACTTGGTGTAAGTGTGTGTCTGTGATACTGGGTATTCAGTGCATGTCTTTGAGACTTGGTGTGAGTGTATGTCTGTGTTACTTGGTGTAAGTGTGTGTCTGTGTATCTGTGTATGTCTCTGTGACTTGGTGTCAGTGTATGTCTTTGTTACTGGGTGTCAGTGTGTGTCTTTGTGACTTGGTGTCAGTGTATGTCTGTGTTACAAGGGGTCAGTGTGTGTCTGTGTTACTGGGTGTCAGTGTGTGTTTCTAACTGGGTGTCAGTGTGTGTCTGTGTTACTGGGTATCAGTGTATGTCTTTGTTACTTGGTGTAAGCGTATGTCTTTATTACTTGGTGTCAGTGTATGTCTTTGTGACTTGGTGTAAGTGTGTGTCCTTGTTACTTGGTGTAATTGTATGTCTTTGTTACTTGCTGTCAGTGTATGTCTGTGTTACTTGGTGTAAGTGTGTGTCTTTGTTACTTGGTGTCCGTGTGTGTCTGTGTTACTGGGTGTCAGTGTATGTCTTTGTTACTTGGTGTCAGTGTATGTCTTTGTTACTTGGTGTAAGTGTGTGTCAGTGTTACTGGGTATCAGTGTCTGTCTTTGTTACTTGGTGTAAGTGTGTGTCTGTGTTACTGGGTATCAGTGTATGTCTTTGTTACTTGGTGTCAGTGTATGTCTGTGTTACGTGGTGTAAGTGTGTGTCTGTGTTATGGGGATCAGTGTATGTCTTTGTGACTTGGTGTCAGTGTATGTCTTTGTTACTGGGTGTCAGTGTGTGTCTTTGTGACTTGGTGTCAGTGTATGTCTTTGTTACTTGGTGTAAGTCTTTGTCTGTGTTACTGGGTATCAGTGTATGTCTTTGTTACTTGGTGTCAGTGTTTGTCAAAATACTTGGTGTAAGTGTATGTCTTTGTTACTTGGTGTAATTGTCTGTCTGTGTTGCTTGGTGTAAGTATATGTCTTTGTTACTTGTTGTCAGTGTGTGTCTTTGTTACTTGGTGTCCGTGTGTGTCTGTGTTACTTGGTGTAAGTGTGTGCCTTTATTACTTGGTGTAAGTGTATGTCTTTGTTACTTGGTGTCAGTGCATGTCTTTGTTACTGGGTGTCAGTGTGTGTCTGTGTTCCTGGGTATCAGTGTATGTCTTTGTGACTTGGTGTCAGTGTATGTCTTTGTTACTGGGTGTTAGTGTGTGTCTTTGTGACTTGGTGTCAGAGTATTTCTTTGTTACTTGGTGTAAGTGTGTGTCTGTGATACTGGGTATTCAGTGCATGTCTTTGTGTCTTGGTGTCAGTGTATGTCTGTGTTACTTGGTGTAAGTGTGTGTCTGTGTATCTGTGTATGTCTCTGTGACTTGGTGTCAGTGTATGTCTTTGTTACTGGGTGTCAGTGTGTGTCTTTGTGACTTGGTATCAGTGTATGTCTGTGTTACAGGGGGTCAGTGTGTGTCTGCGTTACTATGTCTCAGTGTGTGTTTCTAACTGGCTGTCAGTGTGGGTCTGTGTTACTGGGTATCAGTGTATGTCTTTGTTACTTGGTGTAAGCGTATGTCTTTGTTACTTGGTGTCAGTGTATGTCTTTGTGACTTGGTGTAAGTGTGTGTCTTTGTTGCTTGGTGTAGTTGTATGTCTGTGTTACTTGGTGTCAGTGTATGTCTGTGTTACTTGGTGTAAGTGTATGTCTTTGTTACTTGGTGTAAGTGTGTGTCTGTGTTACTTGGTGTAAGTGTGTGTCTGTGTTCCTGGGTATCAGTGTATGTCTTTGTTACTTGGTGTCATTGTATGTCTGTGTTACTTGGTGTAAGTGTTAGGCTGTGTTACTGGGTATCAGTGTATGTCTTTGTTACTTGGTGTAAGTGTGTGTCTGTGTTACTTGGTGTAAGTGTGTATCTGTGTTCCTGGGTATCATTGTATGTCTTTGTTACTTGGTGTAAGTGTATGTCTTTGTTACTTGGTGTAAGTGTGTGTCTGTGTTACTTGGTGCAAGTGTGTGTCTGTGTTACTGGTTGTCAGTGCATGTCTTTGTAACTTGGTGTCAGTGTATATCTGTGTTACTTGGTGTAAGTGTGTGTGTTTGTTACTTGGTGTAATTGTATGTCTTTGTTACTTGGTGTCAATGCATGTCTGTGTTACTTGGTGTCAGTGTGTGTCTGTGTTCCTGGGTATCAGTGTATGTCTTTGTGACTTGGTGTCAGTGTATGTCTTTGTTACTTGGTGTAAGTGTGTGTCTGTGTTACTGGGTATCAGTGTATGTCTTTGTAACTTGGTGTCAGTGTATATCTGTGTTACTTGGTGTAAGTGTGTGTGTTTGTTACTTGGTGTAATTGTATGTCTTTGTTACTTGGTGTCAATGCATGTCTGTGTTACTTGGTGTCAGTGTGTGTCTGTGTTCCTGGGTATCAGTGTATGTCTTTGTGACTTGGTATCAGTGTATGTCTTTGTGACTTGGTATCAGTGTATGTCTTTGTTACTGGTGTCAGTGTGTGTCTGCGTTACTTGGTGTCAGTGTATGTCTTTGTTACTGTTTATTAGTGTTTCTCTGTGTTACTGGGTGTCAGTGTGTGTTTGTTTGTGTTACTGGGTGTCAGTGTATGTCTGTGTTAATTGGTGTATGTGTGTGTCTGTGTTACTGGGTATCAGTGTCTGTCTTTGTTACTTGGTGTAAGTGTGTGTCTTTGTTACTTGGTGTAATTGTATGTCTTTGTTACTTGGTGTCAGTGTATGTCTGTGTTACTTGGTGTAAGTGTATGTCTTTGTTACTTGGTGTAAGTGTGTGTCTGTGTTACTTGGTGTAAGTGTGTGTCTGTGTTACTGGGTGTCAGTGCATGTCTTTGTTACTTGGTGTCAGTGTATATCTGTGTTACTTGGTGTAAGTGTGTTTCTTTGTTACTTGGTGTAATTGTATGTCTTTGTTACTTGGTGTCAATGCATGTCTGTGTTACTTGGTGTCAGTGTATGTCTTTGTTACTTGGTGAAAGTGTGTGTCTGTGTTACTTGGTGTAAGTGTGTGTCTGTGTTCCTGGGTATCAGTGTATGTCTTTGTTACTTGGTGTCAGTCTATGTCTGTGTTACTTGGTGTAAGTGTATGTCTGTGTTACTGGGTATCAGTGTATGTCTTTGTTACTTGGTGTCAGTGTATGTCTGTGTTACTTGGTGTAAGTGTGTGTCTGTGTTACTGGGTGTCAGTGTGTGTCTGTGTTACTTGGTGTAAGTGTGTGTCTTTGTTACTTGGTGTCCGTGTGTGTCTGTGTTACTGGGTGTCAGTGTATGTCTTTGTTACTGGGTGTCAGTGTATGTCTTTGTTACTTGGTGTAAGTGTGCGTCAGAGTTACTGGGTATCAGTGTCTGTCTTTGTTATTTGGTGTAAGTGTGTGTCTGTGTTACTGGGTATCAGTGTATGTCTTTGTGACTTGGTGTCAGTGTATGTCTTTGTTACTGGGTGAGTGTGTGTCTTTGTGACTTGGTGTCAGAGTATGTCTTTGTTACTTGGTGTAAGTGTGTGTCGGTGATACTGGGTATTCAGTGCATGTCTTTGTGTCTTGGTGTCAGTGTATGTCTGTGTTACTTGGTGTAAGTGTGTGTCTGTGTATCTTTGTATGTCTCTGTGACTTGGTGTCAGTGTATGTCTTTGTTACTGGGTGTCAGTGTGTGTCTTTGTGACTTGGTGTCAGTGTATGTCTGTGTTACAAGGGGTCAGTGTGTGTCTGTGTTACTGGGTGTCAGTGTGTGTTTCTAACTGGGTGTCAGTGTGTGTCTGTGTTACTGGATATCAGTGTATGTCTTTGTTACTTGGTGTAAGCGTATGTCTTTATTACTTGGTGTCAGTGTATGTCTTTGTGACTTGGTGTAAGTGTGTGTCTTTGTTACTTGGTGTAATTGTATGTCTTTGTTACTTGCTGTCAGTGTATGTCTGTGTTACTTGGTGTAAGTGTGTGTCTTTGTTACTTGGTGTCCGTGTGTGTCTGTGTTACTGGGTGTCAGTGTATGTCTTTGTTACTTGGTGTCAGTGTATGTCTTTGTTACTTGGTGTAAGTGTGTGTCAGTGTTACTGGGTATCAGTGTCTGTCTTTGTTACTTGGTGTAAGTGTGTGTCTGTGTTACTGGGTATCAGTGTATGTCTTTGTTACTTGGTGTCAGTGTATGTCTGTGTTACGTGGTGTAAGTCTGTGTCTGTGTTATGGGGATCAGTGTATGTCTTTGTGACTTGGTGTCAGTGTATGTCTTTGTTACTGGGTGTCAGTGTGTGTCTTTGTGACTTGGTGTCAGTGTATGTCTTTGTTACTTGGTGTAAGTCTTTGTCTGTGTTACTGGGTATCAGTGTATGTCTTTGTTACTTGGTGTCAGTGTTTGTCAAAATACTTGGTTTAAGTGTATGTCTTTGTTACTTGGTGTAATTGTCTGTCTGTGTTGCTTGGTGTAAGTATATGTCTTTGTTACTTGTTGTCAGTGTGTGTCTTTGTTACTTGGTGTCCGTTTGTGTCTGTGTTACTTGGTGTAAGTGTGTGCCTTTATTACTTGGTGTAAGTGTATGTCTTTGTTACTTGGTGTCAGTGCATGTCTTTGTTACTTGGTGTCAGTTTGTGCCTGTGTTACTGGGTATCAGTGCATGTCTTTGCGACTTGGTGTCAGTGTATGTCTTTGTTACTGGGTGTCAGTGTGTGTCTGTGTTACTGGGTATCAGTGTATGTATCTGTGACTTGGTATCAGTGTATGTCTTTGTTACTGGGTGTCAGTGTGTGTCTGTGTTCCTGGGTATCAGTGTATGTCTTTGTGACTTGGTGTCAGTGTATGTCTTTGTTACTGGGTGTCAGTGTGTGTCTTTGTGACTTGGTGTCAGAGTATTTCTTTGTTACTTGGTGTAAGTGTGTGTCTGTGATACTGGGTATTCAGTGCATGTCTTTGTGTCTTGGTGTCAGTGTATGTCTGTGTTACTTGGTGTAAGTGTGTGTCTGTGTATCTGTGTATGTCTCTGTGACTTGGTGTCAGTGTATGTCTTTGTTGCTGGGTGTCAGTGTGTGTCTTTGTGACTTGGTATCAGTGTATGTCTGTGTTACAGGGGGTCAGTGTGTGTCTGCGTTACTGGGTCTCAGTGTGTGTTTCTAACTGGGTGTCAGTGTGTGTCTGTGTTACTGGGTATCAGTGTATGTCTTTGTTACTTGGTGTAAGCGTATGTCTTTGTTACTTGGTGTCAGTGTATGTCTTTGTGACTTGGTGTAAGTGTGTGTCTTTGTTGCTTGGTGTAGTTGTATGTCTGTGTTACTTGGTGTCAGTGTATGTCTGTGTTACTTGGTGTAAGTGTATGTCTTTGTTACTTGGTGTAAGTGTGTGTCTGTGTTACTTGGTGTAAGTGTGTGTCTGTGTTCCTGGGTATCAGTGTATGTCTTTGTTACTTGGTGTCATTGTATGTCTGTGTTACTTGGTGTAAGTGTTTGGCTGTGTTACTGGGTATCAGTGTATGTCTTTGTTACTTGGTGTAAGTGTGTGTCTGTGTTACTTGGTGTAAGTGTGTGTCTGTGTTCCTGGGTATCATTGTATGTCTTTGTTACTTGGTGTAAGTGTATGTCTTTGTTACTTGGTGTAAGTGTGTGTCTGTGTTACTTGGTGCAAGTGTGTGTCTGTGTTACTGGTTGTCAGTGCATGCCTTTGTAACTTGGTGTCAGTGTATATCTGTGTTACTTGGTGTAAGTGTGTGTGTTTGTTACTTGGTGTAATTGTATGTCTTTGTTACTTGGTGTCAATGCATGTCTGTGTACTTGGTGTCAGTGTGTGTCTGTGTTCCTGGGTATCAGTGTATGTCTTTGTGACTTGGTGTCAGTGTATGTCTTTGTTACTTGGTGTAAGTGTGTGTCTGTGTTACTGGGTATCAGTGTATGTCTTTGTGACTTGGTATCAGTGTATGTCTTTGTGACTTGGTATCAGTGTATGTCTTTGTTACTGGTGTCAGTGTGTGTCTGCGTTACTTGGTGTCAGTGTATGTCTTTGTTACTGTTTATTAGTGTTTCTCTGTGTTACTGGGTGTCAGTGTATGTTTGTTTGTGTTACTGGGTGTCAGTGTATGTCTGTGTTAATTGGTGTATGTGTGTGTCTTTGTTACTGGGTATCAGTGTCTGTCTTTGTTACTTGGTGTAAGTGTGTGTCTTTGTTACTTGGTGTAATTGTATGTCTTTGTTACTTGGTGTCAGTGTATGTCTGTGTTACTTGGTGTAAGTGTATGTCTTTGTTACTTGGTGTAAGTGTGTGTCTGTGTTACTTGGTGTAAGTGTGTGTCTGTGTTCCTGGGATTCATTGTCTGTCTTTGTTACTTGGTGTCAGTGTATGTCTGTGTTACTTGGTGTAAGTGTGTGTCTGTGTTACTGGGTGTCAGTGCATGTCTTTGTTACTTGATGTCAGTGTATATCTGTGTTACTTGGTGTAAGTGTGTGTCTTTGTTACTTGGTGTAATTGTATGTCTTTGTTACTTGGTGTCAATGCATGTCTTTGTTACTTGGTGTCAGTGTATGTCTTTGTTACTTGGTGAAAGTGTGTGTCTGTGTTACTTGGTGTAAGTGTGTGTCTGTGTTCCTGGGTATCAGTGTATGTCTTTGTTACTTGGTGTCAGTCTATGTCTGTGTTACTTGGTGTAAGTGTATGTCTGTGTTACTGGGTATCAGTGTATGTCTTTGTTACTTGGTGTCAGTGTATGTCTGTGTTACTTGGTGTAAGTGTGTGTCTGTGTTACTGGGTGTCAGTGTGTGTCTCTCTTACTTGGTGTAAGTGTGTGTCTTTGTTACTTGGTGTCCGTGTGTGTCTGTGTTACTGGTTGTCAGTGCATGTCTTTGTAACTTGGTGTCAGTGTATATCTGTGTTACTTGGTGTAAGTGTGTGTGTTTGTTACTTGGTGTAATTGTATGTCTTTGTTACTTGGTGTCAATGCATGTCTGTGTTACTTGGTGTCAGTGTATGTCTTTGTTACTTGGTGAAAGTGTGTGTCTGTGTTACTTGGTGTAAGTGTGTGTCTGTGTTCCTGGGTATCAGTGTATGTCTTTGTTACTTGGAGTCAGTCTATGTCTGTGTTACTTGGTGTAAGTGTATGTCTGTGTTACTGGGTATCAGTGTATGTCTTTGTTACTTGGTGTCAGTGTATGTCTGTGTTACTTGGTGTAAGTGTGTGTCTGTGTTACTGGGTGTCAGTGTGTGTCTGTGTTACTTGGTGTAAGTGTGTGTCTTTGTTACTTGGTGTCCGTGTGTGTCTGTGTTACTGGGTGTCAGTGTATGTCTTTGTTACTGGGTGTCAGTGTATGTCTTTGTTACTTGGTGTAAGTGTGCGTCAGAGTTACTGGGTATCAGTGTCTGTCTTTGTTATTTGGTGTAAGTGTGTGTCTGTGTTACTGGGTATCAGTGTATGTCTTTGTGACTTGGTGTCAGTGTATGTCTTTGTTACTGGGTGAGTGAGTGTCTTTGTGACTTGGTGTCAGAGTATGTCTTTGTTACTTGGTGTAAGTGTGTGTCGGTGATACTGGGTATTCAGTGCATGTCTTTGTGTCTTGGTGTCAGTGTATGTCTGTGTTACTTGGTGTAAGTGTGTGTCTGTGTATCTTTGTATGTCTCTGTGACTTGGTGTCAGTGTATGTCTTTGTTACTGGGTGTCAGTGTGTGTCTTTGTGACTTGGTGTCAGTGTATGTCTGTGTTACAAGGGGTCAGTGTGTGTCTGTGTTACTGGGTGTCAGTGTGTGTTTCTAACTGGGTGTCA
This sequence comes from Heterodontus francisci, assembly GCF_036365525.1. Taxonomy (NCBI): domain Eukaryota; kingdom Metazoa; phylum Chordata; class Chondrichthyes; order Heterodontiformes; family Heterodontidae; genus Heterodontus; species Heterodontus francisci. The sequence goes on from NW_027140330.1 coordinate 4,652,381, forward strand.
GTGTGTGTCTGTGTTACTGGGTATCAGTGTATGTCTTTGTTACTTGGTGTAAGCGTATGTCTTTATTACTTGGTGTCAGTGTATGTCTTTGTGACTTGGTGTAAGTGTGTTTCTTAGTTACTTGGTGTAATTGTATGTCTTTGTTACTTGCTGTCAGTGTATGTCTGTGTTACTTGGTGTAAGTGTGTGTCTTTGTTACTTGGTGTCCGTGTGTGTCTGTGTTACTGGGTGTCAGTGTATGTCTTTGTTACTTGGTGTCAGTGTATGTCTTTGTTACTTGGTGTAAGTGTGTGTCAGTGTTACTGGGTATCAGTGTCTGTCTTTGTTACTTGGTGTAAGTGTGTGTCTGTGTTACTGGGTATCAGTGTATGTCTTTGTTACTTGGTGTCAGTGTATGTCTGTGTTACGTGGTGTAAGTGTGTGTCTGTGTTATGGGGATCAGTGTATGTCTTTGTGACTTGGTGTCAGTGTATGTCTTTGTTACTGGGTGTCAGTGTGTGTCTTTGTGACTTGGTGTCAGTGTATGGCTTTGTTACTTGGTGTAAGTCTTTGTCTGTGTTACTGGGTATCAGTGTATGTCTTTGTTACTTGGTGTCAGTGTTTGTCAAAATACTTGGTGTAAGTGTATGTCTTTGTTACTTGGTGTAATTGTCTGTCTGTGTTGCTTGGTGTAAGTATATGTCTTTGTTACTTGTTGTCAGTGTGTGTCTTTGTTACTTGGTGTCCGTGTGTGTCTGTGTTACTTGGTGTAAGTGTGTGCCTTTATTACTTGGTGTAAGTGTATGTCTTTGTTACTTGGTGTCAGTGCATGTCTTTGTTACTTGGTGTCAGTTTGTGCCTGTGTTACTGGGTATCAGTGTATGTCTTTGCGACTTGGTGTCAGTGTATGTCTTTGTTACTGGGTGTCAGTCTGTGTCTGTGTTACTGGGTATCAGTGTATGTATCTGTGACTTGGTATCAGTGTATGTCTTTGTTACTGGGTGTCAGTGTTTGTCTGTGTTCCTGGGTATCAGTGTATGTCTTTGTGACTTGGTGTCAGTGTATGTCTTTGTTACTGGGTGTCAGTGTGTGTCTTTGTGACTTGGTGTCAGAGTATTTCTTTGTTACTTGGTGTAAGTGTGTGTCTGTGATACTGGGTATTCAGTGCATGTCTTTGTGTCTTGGTGTCAGTGTATGTCTGTGTTACTTGGTGTAAGTGTGTGTCTGTGTATCTGTGTATGTCTCTGTGACTTGGTGTCAGTGTATGTCATTGTTGCTGGGTGTCAGTGTGTGTCTTTGTGACTTGGTATCAGTGTATGTCTGTGTTACAGGGGGTCAGTGTGTGTCTGCGTTACTGGGTCTCAGTGTGTGTTTCTAACTGGGTGTCGGTGTGTGTCTGTGTTACTGGGTATCAGTGTATGTCTTTGTTACTTGGTGTAAGCGTATGTCTTTGTTACTTGGTGTCAGTGTATGTCTTTGTGACTTGGTGTAAGTGTGTGTCTTTGTTGCTTGGTGTAGTTGTATGTCTGTGTTACTTGGTGTCAGTGTATGTCTGTGTTACTTGGTGTAAGTGTATGTCTTTGTTACTTGGTGTAAGTGTGTGTCTGTGTTACTTGGTGTAAGTGTGTGTCTGTGTTCCTGGGTATCATTGTATGTCTTTGTTACTTGGTGTAAGTGTGTGTCTGTGTTACTTGGTGCAAGTGTGTGTCTGTGTTACTGGTTGTCAGTGCATGTCTTTGTAACTTGGTGTCAGTGTATATCTGTGTTACTTGGTGTAAGTGTGTGTGTTTGTTACTTGGTGTAATTGTATGTCTTTGTTACTTGGTGTCAATGCATGTCTGTGTACTTGGTGTCAGTGTGTGTCTGTGTTCCTGGGTATCAGTGTATGTCTTTGTGACTTGGTGTCAGTGTATGTCTTTGTTACTTGGTGTAAGTGTGTGTCTGTGTTACTGGGTATCAGTGTATGTCTTTGTGACTTGGTATCAGTGTATGTCTTTGTGACTTGGTATCAGTGTATGTCTTTGTTACTGGTGTCAGTGTGTGTCTGCGTTACTTGGTGTCAGTGTATGTCTTTGTTACTGTTTATTAGTGTTTCTCTGTGTTACTGGGTGTCAGTGTGTGTTTGTTTGTGTTACTGGGTGTCAGTGTATGTCTGTGTTAATTGGTGTATGTGTGTGTCTTTGTTACTGGGTATCAGTGTCTGTCTTTGTTACTTGGTGTAAGTGTGTGTCTTTGTTACTTGGTGTAATTGTATGTCTTTGTTACTTGGTGTCAGTGTATGTCTGTGTTACTTGGTGTAAGTGTATGTCTTTGTTACTTGGTGTAAGTGTGTGTCTGTGTTACTTGGTGTAAGTGTGTATCTGTGTTCCTGGGATTCATTGTCTGTCTTTGTTACTTGGTGTCAGTGTATGTCTGTGTTACTTGGTGTAAGTGTGTGTCTGTGTTACTGGGTGTCAGTGCATGTCTTTGTTACTTGGTGTCAGTGTATATCTGTGTTACTTGGTGTAAGTGTGTGTCTTTGTTACTTGGTGTAATTGTATGTCTTTGTTACTTTGGTGTCAATGCATGTCTGTGTTACTTGGTGTCAGTGTATGTCTTTGTTACTTGGTGAAAGTGTGTGTCTGTGTTACTTGGTGTAAGTGTGTGTCTGTGTTCCTGGGTATCAGTGTATGTCTTTGTTACTTGGTGTCAGTCTATGTCTGTGTTACTTGGTGTAAGTGTATGTCTGTGTTACTGGGTATCAGTGTATGTCTTTGTTACTTGGTGTCAGTGTATGTCTGTGTTACTTGGTGTAAGTGTGTGTCTGTGTTACTGGGTGTCAGTGTGTGTCTGTCTTACTTGGTGTAAGTGTGTGTCTTTGTTACTTGGTGTCCGTGTGTGTCTGTGTTACTGGGTGTCAGTGTATGTCTTTGTTACTGGGTGTCAGTGTATGTCTTTGTTACTTGGTGTAAGTGTGCGTCAGAGTTACTGGGTATCAGTGTCTGTCTTTGTTACTTGGTGTAAGTGTGTGTCTGTGTTACTGGGTATCAGTGTATGTCTTTGTGACTTGGTGTCAGTGTATGTCTTTGTTACTGGGTGAGTGTGTGTCTTTGTGACTTGGTGTCAGAGTATGTCTTTGTTACTTGGTGTAAGTGTGTGTCGGTGATACTGGGTATTCAGTGCATGTCTTTGTGTCTTGGTGTCAGTGTATGTCTGTGTTACTTGGTGTAAGTGTGTGTCTGTGTATCTGTGTATGTCTCTGTGACTTGGTGTCAGTGTATGTCTTTGTTACTGGGTGTCAGTGTGTGTCTTTGTGACTTGGTGTCAGTGTATGTCTGTGTTACAGGGGATCAGTGTGTGTCTGCGTTACTGGGTCTCAGTGTGTGTTTCTAACTGGGTGTCAGTGTGTGTCTGTGTTACTGGGTATCAGTGTATGTCTTTGCTACTTGGTGTAAGCGTATGTCTTTGTTACTTGGTGTCAGTGTATGTCTTTGTGACTTGGTGTAAGTGTGTTTCTTAGTTGCTTGGTGTAGTTGTATGTCTGTGTTACTTGGTGTCAGTGTATGTCTGTGTTACTTGGTGTAAGTGTATGTCTTTGTTACTTGGTGTAAGTGTGTGTCTGTGTTACTTGGTGTAAGTGTGTGTCTGTGTTCCTGGGTATCCGTGTATGTCTTTGTTACTTGGTGTCATTGTATGTCTGTGTTACTTGGTGTAAGTGTTTGGCTGTGTTACTGGGTATCAGTGTATGTCTTTGTTACTTGGTGTAAGTGTGTGTCTGTGTTACTTGGTGTAAGTGTGTGTCTGTGTTCCTGGGTATCATTGTATGTCTTTGTTACTTGGTGTCAGTGTATGTCTTTGTTACTTGGTGTAAGTGTGTGTCTGTGTTACTTGGTGCAAGTGTGTGTCTGTGTTACTGGTTGTCAGTGCATGTCTTTGTAACTTGGTGTCAGTGTATATCTGTGTTACTTGGTGTAAGTGTGTGTGTTTGTTACTTGGTGTAATTGTATGTCTTTGTTACTTGGTGTCAATGCATGTCTGTGTTACTTGGTGTCAGTGTGTGTCTGTGTTCCTGGGTATCAGTGTATGTCTTTGTGACTTGGTGTCAGTGTATGTCTTTGTTACTTGGTGTAAGTGTGTGTCTGTGTTACTGGGTATCAGTGTATGTCTTTGTGACTTGGTATCAGTGTATGTCTTTGTGACTTGGTATCAGTGTATGTCTTTGTTACTGGTGTCAGTGTGTGTCTGCGTTACTTGGTGTCAGTGTATGTCTTTGTTACTGTTTATTAGTGTTTCTCTGTGTTACTGGGTGTCAGTGTGTGTTTGTTTGTGTTACTGGGTATCAGTGTCTGTCTTTGTTACTTGGTGTAAGTGTGTGTCTTTGTTACTTGGTGTAATTGTATGTCTTTGTTACTTGGTGTCAGTGTATGTCTGTGTTACTTGGTGTAAGTGTATGTCTTTGTTACTTGGTGTAAGTGTGTGTCTGTGTTACTTGGTGTAAGTGTACGTCTTTGGTGCTTGGTGTCAGTGGATGTCTTTGTTATTTGGTGTCTGTTTGTGTCTCTGTTACTGGGCATCAGTGTATGTCTTTGTGACTTGGTATCAGTGTATGTCATAATACTTGGTGTAAGTGCATGTCTTTGTTACTTGGCGTGATTGCCTGTCTTTGTTACTTGGTGTCAGTGTATGTCTGTGTTACTTGGTGTAAGTGTGTGTCTTTGTTACTTGGTGTAAGTGTATGTCTTTGGTACTTGGTGTCAGTGGATGTCTTTGTTATTTGGTGTCTGTTTGTGTCTCTGTTGCTGGGCATCAGTGTATGTCTTTGTTACTTGGTGTCAGTGTATGTCTGTGTTACTTGGTGTCATTGTGTTTGTATGTGTTACTGGGAGTCAGTGTGTGTCTGTGTCACTTGGTGTAAGTGTGTGTCTTTGTTACTTGGTGTCCGTGGGTGTCTGTGTTACTGGGTGTCAGTGTATGTCTTTGTTACTTGGTGTAAGTGTGTGCCTGTGTTACTGGGTATCAGTGTATGTCTTTGTTACTTGGTGTCAGTGTATGTCAAAATACTTGGTGTAAGTGTATGTCTTTGTTACTTGGTGTCAGTGTGTTTGTATGTGTTACTGGGAGTCAGTGTGTGTCTGTGTCACTTGGTGTAAGTGTGTGTCTTTGTTACTTGGTGTCCGTGTGTGTCTGTGTTTCTGGGTGTCAGTGTATGTCTTTGTTACTGGGTGTCAGTGTATGTCTTTGTTACTTGGTGTAAGTGTGTGTCTGTGTTCCTGGGTATCAGTGTCTGTCTTTTTTACTTGGTGTAAGAGTGCGTCCGTGTTACTTCGTGTCAGTGTGTGTCTGTGTTACTGGGTATCAGTGTATGTCTTTGTTACTTGGTGTCAGTGTATGTCAAAATACTTGGTGTAAGTGTATGTCTTTGTTACTTGGTGTAATTGTCTGTCTTTGTAACTTGGTGTCAGTGTATGTCTGTGTTACTTGGTGTAAGAGTGTGTCTTTGTTACTTGGTTTAAGTGCATATCTTTGTTGCTTGGTGTCAGTGTATGTCTTTGTTACTTGGTGTCAGTGTGTGTCTGTGTTACTGGGCATCAGTGTATGTCTTTGTGACTTGGTATCAGTGTATGTCTTTGTGACTTGGTGTCAGCGTATGTCTGTGTTACGTGGTGTCAGTGTGTTTGTTTGTGCTCCTGGGTGTCAGTGTGTGTCTGTGTTACTTGGTGTAAGTGTGTGTCTTTGTTACTTGGTGTCCGTGGTTGTCTGTGTTACTTGGTGTAAGTCAGTGTCTGTGTTACTGGGTATCAGTGTATGTCTTTGTTACTTGGTGTCAGTGTATGTCAAAATATTTGGTGTAAGTGTATGTCTTTGTAACTTGGTGTAATTGTCTGTCTTTGTTACTTGGTGTCAGTGCATGTCTGTGTTAAAAGGTGCCAGTGTGTGTCTTTGTTACTTGGTGTAAGTGTATGTCTTTGGTACTTGGTGTCAGTGTATGTCTTTGTTATTTGGTGTCTGTGTGGGTCTCTGTTACTGGGCATCAGTGTATGTCTTTGTGACTTGGTATCAGTGTATGTCTTTGTGACTTGGTGTCAGTGCATGTCTTTTTTCCTGGGTGTCAGTGTGTGTCTGTGTTACTTGGTGTCAGTGTATGTTTTTGTTACTGTGTATCCGTGTTTCTCTGTGTTACTGTGTGTCAGTGTGTGTTTGTTTGTGGTACTGGGTGTCAGTGTGTGTCTGTGACATTAGGTGTCAGTATTTTGTTTATTTTGGAATTACAGCACTTAAACAGGCCTTTCGGCCCAACGAGTCTGTGCCGACCTTCAACAACCCATTTATCCTAATCCTACACTAATCCCGTATTCCTATCACATTCCCACCGGTCCCTATATATTTCCCTAAAACCTACCTATACTAGGAGCAATTTATAATGGCCAATTAACCTATCAACCTGCAAGTCTTTGGCATGTGGGAGGAAACCGGAGCGCCCGGAGGAAACCCACGCAGACACAGGGAGAACACGTAAACTCCGCACAGGCAGTACCCAGAATCGAACCCGGGTCCCTGGCGCTGTGAGGCTGCGGTGCTAACCACTGCGCCAATGTGCCACCTCACCCCCCCCCCCCCCCCCCACACCCCCCCCCCCCGCCCAGTGTGTGCCTGCGTCACTGGGTATCAGTGTACGTCTTTGTTACTTGGTGTCAGTGCATGTCTGTGTTATTTGGTGTCAGTGTGTTTGTTTGTGTTACTGGGTGTCAGTGTGTATCTGTGTTACTTGGTGTAAGTGTGTGTCTTTGTTACTTGGTGTCAGACTATGTCAAAATACTTGGTGTAAGTGTATGTCTTTGTTACTTGGTGTAATTGTCTGTCTTTGGAACATGGTGACAGTGTATGTCTTTGTTACTTGGTGTAAGAGTGTGTCTTTGTTACTTGGTTTAAGTGTATATCTTTGTTACTTGGTGTCATTGTATGTCTTTGTTACTTGGTGTCAGTGTGTGTCTGTGTTACTGGGCATCAGTGTATCTCTTTGTGACTTGGTATCAGTGTATGTCTTTGTGACTTGGTGTCAGCGTATGTCTGTGTTACTTGGTGTCAGTGTGTTTGTTTGTGCTACTGGGTGTCAGTGTGTGTCTGTGTTACTTGGTGTAAGTGTGTGTCTTTGTTACTTGGTGTCCGTGTGTGTCTGTGTTACTGGGTGTCAGTGTATGTCTTTGTTACTTGGTGTCAGTGTGTGTCTGTGTTACTTGGTGTAAGTCTGTGTCTGTGTTACTGGGTATCAGTGTATGTCTTTGTTACTTGGTGTCAGTGTATGTCAAAATACATGGTGTAAGTGTATGTCTTTGTTACTTGGTGTAATTGTCTGTCTTTGTTACTTGGTGTCAGTGTATGTCTGTGTTACTTGGTGTAAGTGTGTGTCTTTGTTACTTGGTGTAAGTGTATGTCTTTGTTACTTGGTGTCAGTGTATGTCTTTGCTATTTGGTGTCTGTGTGTGTCTCTGTTCCTGGGCATCAGTGCATGTCTTTGTGACTTGCTATCAGTGTATGTCTTTGTGACTTGGTTTCAGTGTATGTCTTTTTTCCTGGGTGTCAGTGTGTGTCTGTGTTACTTGGTGTCAGTGTATGTCTTTGTTACTGTGGATCAGTGTTTCTCTGCTTTACTGTGTGTCAGTGTGTGTTTGTTTGTGGCACTGGGTGTCAGTGTGTGTCTGTGACACTAGGTGTCAGTATTTTGTTTATTTTAGAGACACAGCACTTTCGGCCCACAGAGTCTGTGCCGACCTTCAACAACCCATTTACCCTGATCCTACACTAATCCCGTATTCCTATCACATCCCCACCGGTCCCTATATATTTCCCTACCACCTACCTATACTAGGGGCAATTTATAATGGCCAATTAACCTATCAACCTGCAAGTCTTTGGCATGTGGGAGGAAACCGGAGCGCCCGGAGGAAACCCACGCAGACACAGGGAGAAGATGTAAACTCCGCACAGGCAGTACCCAGAATCGAACCCGGGTCCCTGGAGCTGAGAGGCTGCGGTGCTAACCACTGCGCCAATGTGCACCCCCCACCCCCCCCCCCCCCCCCCGCCCAATGTGTGCCTGCGTTACTGGGTATCAGTGTATGTCTTTGTTACTTGGTGTCTGTGTATGTCTGTGTTACTTGGTGTCAGTGTGTTTGTTTGTGTTACTGGGTGTCAGTGTGTGTCTGTGTTACTTGGTGTAAGTGTGTGTCTTTGTTAGTTGTTGTCCGTGTGTGTCTGTGTTACTTGGTGTAAGTCTGTGTCTGTGTTACTGGGTATCAGTGTATGTCTTTGTTACTTGGTGTCAGTGTATGTCAAAATACTTGGTGTAAGTGTATGTCTTTGTTACTTGGTGTAATTGTCTGTCTTTGTTACTTGGTGTCAGTGTATGTCTGTGTTACTTGGTGTAAGTGTGTGTCTTTGTTACTGGGCATCAGTGTCTGTCTTTGTGACTTGGTATCAGTGTATGTCTTTGTGAGTTGGTGTCAGTGTAGGCCTTTTTTACTGGGAGTCATTGTGTGTCTGCGTTACTTGGTGTCAGTGCATGTAATTGTTACTGTGTATCAGATTTTCTCTGTGTTCCTGGGTGTCAGTGTGTGTTTGTTTGTGTTACTTGGTGTCAGTGTGTGTCTGTGACACTAGGTGTCAGTATTTAGTTTAGTTTAGAGATACAGCACTTAAACAGGCCCTTCGGCCCACCGAGTCTGTGCCGACCATCAACCACCCATTTACACTAATCCTGCACTAATCCCGTATTCCTATCACATCCCCACCTATCCCTGTATATTTCTCTACCACCTACCTATACTAGGGGCAATTTATGATGGCCAATTAACCTATCAACCTGCAAGTCTCTGGCATGTGGGAGGAAACCGGAGCACCGGGAAGAAACCCACACAGACACAGGGAGAAATTGCAAACTCCGCACAGGCACTACCCAGAAACGAACCCGGGTCACTGGAGCTGTGAAGCTGCGAAGCTGCGGTGGTAACCACTGCGCCAGTGCGCCCAACTCCCCCCCGCCCCTCCCAGTGTGTGCCTGTGTTACTGGGTATCAGTGTATGTCTTTGTTACTTGGTGTCTGTGTATGTCTGTGTTACTTGGTGTCAGTGTGTTTGTTTGTGTTACTGGGCGTCAGTGTGTGTATTTTTTACTTGGTGTAAGCTTGTGTCTTTGTTACTTGGTGTACGTGTGTGTCTGTGTTACTGCGTGTCAGTGTATGTCTTTGTTACTGGGTGTCAGTGTATGTCTTTGTTACTTGGTGTAAGTGTGTGTCTGTGTTACTGAGTATCAGTGTCTGTCTTTTTTACTTGGTGTAAGTGTGTGTCTGTGTTACTGGATATCAGTGCATGTCTTTGTTACTTGGTGTCATTGTATGTCTGTGTTACTTGGTGTAAGTGTTTGTCTTTGTTACTTGGTGTAAGTGCATGTCTTTGTTACTTGGTGTAAGTGTGTGTCTGTGTTACTGGGTATCAGTGTATGTCTTTGTTACATGGTTTCAGTGTATGTCAAAATACTTGGTGTAAGTGTATGTCTTTGTTACTTGGTGTAATTGTCTGTCTTTGTTCGTTGGTGTCAGTGTATGTCTGTGTTACTTGGTGTAAGTGTGTGTCTTTGTTACTTGGTGTAAGTGTATGTCTTTGTTACTTGGTGTCAGTGTATGTCTTTGTTACTTGGTGTCAGTGTGTGTCTGTGTTACTGGGTATCAGAGTCTGTCTTTTTACCTTGGTGTAAGTGTGTGTCTGTGTCACTTGATGTAAGTGTATGTCTGTGCTACTGCGTATCAGTGTATGTCTTTGTTACTTGGTGTCAGTGTATGTCAAAATACTTGGTGTAAGTGTATGTCTTTGTTACTTGGTGTAATTGTCTGTCTTTGTTACTTGGTGTCAGTGTATGTCTGTGTTACTTGTTGTAAGTGTGTGTTTTTGTTACTTGGTGGAAGTGTGTATCTTTGTTGCTTGGTGTCAGTGTATGTCTTTGTTACTTGGTGTCAGTGTGTGTCTTTTTTACTTGGTGTAAGTGTGTGTCTTTGTTAATTGGTGTCCGTGTGTGTCTGTGTTACTGCGTGTCAGTGTATGTCTTTGTTACTGGGTGTCAGTGTATGTCTTTGTTACTTGGTGTAAGTGTGTGTCTGTGTTACTGAGTATCAGTGTCTATCTTTTTTACTTGGTGTAAGTATGTGTCTGTGTTACTGGGTATCAGTGCATGTCTTTGTTACTTGGTGTCATTGTATGTCTGTGTTACTTGGTGTAAGTGTTTGTCTTTGTTACTTGGTGTAAGTGCATGTCTTTGTTACTTGGTGTAAGTGTGTGTCTGTGTTACTGGGTATCAGTGTATGTCTTTGTTACTTAGTTTCAGTGTATGTCAAAATACTTGGTGTAAGTGTATGTCTTTGTTACTTGGTGTAATTGTCTGTCTTTGTTCGTTGGTGTCAGTGTATGTCTGTTTTACTTGGTGTAAGTGTGTGTCTTTGTTACTTGGTGTAAGTGTATGTCTTTGTTACTTGGTGTCAGTGTATGTCTTTGTTACTTGGTGACAGTGTGTGTCTGTGTTACTGGGTATCAGTGTCTGTCTTTTTGCCTTGGTGTAAGTGTGTGTCTGTGTCACTTGATGTAAGTGTATGTCTGTGCTACTGCGTATCAGTGTATGTCTTTGTTACTTGGTGTCAGTGTATGTCAAAATACTTGGTGTAAGTGTATGTCTTTGTTACTTGGTGTAATTGTCTGTCTTTGTTACTTGGTGTCAGTGTATGTCTGTGTTACTTGTTGTAAGTGTGTGTTTTTGTTACTTGGTGGAAGAGTGTATCTTTGTTGCTTGGTGTCAGTGTATGTCTTTGTTACTTGGTGTCAGTGTGTGTCTTTTTTACTTGGTGTAAGTGTGTGTCTTTGTTAATTGGTGTCCGTGTGTGTCTGTGTTACTGCGTGTCAGTGTATGTCTTTGTTACTGGGTGTCAGTGTATGTCTTTGTTACTTGGTGTAAGTGTGTGTCTGTGTTACTGAGTATCAGTGTCTATCTTTTTTACTTGGTGTAAGTATGTGTCTGTGTTACTGGGTATCAGTGCATGTCTTTGTTACTTGGTGTCATTGTATGTCTGTGTTACTTGGTGTAAGTGTTTGTCTTTGTTACTTGGTGTAAGTGCATGTCTTTGTTACTTGGTGTAAGTGTGTGTCTGTGTTACTGGGTATCAGTGTATGTCTTTGTTACTTAGTTTCAGTGTATGTCAAAATACTTGGTGTAAGTGTATGTCTTTGTTACTTGGTGTAATTGTCTGTCTTTGTTCGTTGGTGTCAGTGTATGTCTGTTTTACTTGGTGTCAGTGTATGTCTTTGTTACTTGGTGTCAGTGTGTGTCTGTGTTACTGGGTATCAGTGTCTGTCTTTTTTACTTGGTGTAAGTGTGTGTCTGTGTTACTTGATGTAAGTGTGTGTCTGTGCTACTGGGTATCAGTGTATGTCTTTGTTACTTGGTGTCAGTGTATGTCAAAATACTTGGTGTAAGTGTATGTCTTTGTTACTTGGTGTAATTGTCTGTCTTTGTTACTTGGTGTCAGTGTATGTCTGTGTTACTTGTAAGTGTGTGTTTTTGTTACTTGGTGTAAGTGTGTATCTTTGTTACTTGGTGTCAGTGTATGTCTTTGTTACTTGGTGTCAGTGTGTGTCTGTGTTACTGGGCATCAGTGTAAGTCTTTGTGACTTGGTATCAGTGTATGTCTTTGTGACTTGGTGTCAGTGTATGTCTGTGTTACTTGGTGTCAGTGTGCTTGTTTGTGTTACTGGGTGTCAGTGTGTGTCTGTGTTACTTGGTGTCCGTGTGTGTCTGTGTTACTGGGTGTCAGTGTATGTCTTTGTTACTTGGTGTAAGTGTGTGTCTGTGTTACTGGGTATCAGTATGTCTTTGTTACTTGGTGTCAGTGTATGTCTTTGTTACTTGTTGTCAGTGTGTGTCTGTGTTACTTGGTGTCAGTGTATGTCTTTGTTACTGTGTATCAGTGTTTCTCTGTGTCACTGGGTGTCAGTGTGTGTTTGTTTATGGTACTGGGTGTCAGTGTGTGTCTGTGACACTAGTTGTCAGTATTTAGTTTAGTTTAGAGATATAGCACTTAAACAAGCCGTTCGGCCCACCGAGTCTGTGCCGACCATCAGCCACCCATTTACACTAATCCTACACTAATCCCGTATTCCTATCACATCCCCACCTATCCCTATATATTTCCCTCCCACCTACCTATATTAGGGGCAATTTATGATGGCCAATTAACCTATCAACCTGCAAGTCTTTGGCATGTGGGAGGAAACCTGAGCACCGGGAGGAATCCCACGCAGACACAGGGAGAACTTGCAAACTCCACACAGGCAGTACCCAGAATCGAACCCGAGTCCCCGGAGCTGTGAGGCTGCGGTGCTAACCATTGCGCCAATGTGCCCCCACGCCCCGCCCCCAGTGTGTGCCTGTGTTACTGGGTATCAGTTTATGACTTTTTTACTTGGTGTCAGTGTTTGTCTTCGTTACTTGGTGTAAGTCTATGTCTTTGTTACTTGGTGTAAGTGTGTGTCTGTGTTACTGGGTATCAGTGTATGTCTTTGTTACTTGGTTTCATTGTGTGTCAAAATACTTGGTGTAAGTGTATGTCTTTGTTACTTGGTGTAATTGTCTGTCTTTGTTAGTTGGTGTCAGTGTATGTCTTTGTTACTTGGTGTAAGTGTCTGTCTGTGTTACTAGGTGTCAGTGTGTGTCTGTGTTACTTGGTGTAAGTGTATGTCTTTGTTACTTGATGTCCGTGTGTGTCTGTATTACTGGGTGTCAGTGTATGTCTTTGTTACTTGGTGTCAGTTTATGTCTGTGTTACTTGGTGTCAGTGTGTTTGTTTGTGTTACTGGGTGTCAGTGTGTATCTGTGTTACTGGGTGTCAGTGTGTTTGTTTGTGTTACTGGGTGTCAGTGTATGTCTGTGTTGCTGGGTGTCAGAGTATGTGTTTGTTACTGGGTGTCAGAGTATGTCTTTGTTACTTGGTGTCCGTGTGTGTCTGTGTTACTGGGTGTCAGTGTGTTTGTTTGTGTTACTGGGTGTCAGTGTGTGTCTGTGTTACTCGTTGTAAGTGTGTGTCTTTGTTACTTAGTGTCCTTGTGTGTTTGTGTTACTGGGTGTCAGTGTATGTCTTTGTTACTTGGCGGAAGTGTGTGTCTTTGTTGCTGTGTATCAGTTTGTGTCTGTGACACTCGGTGTCAGTATTTAGTTTAGTTTTGAGATACAGCACTGAAACAGGCTCTTCGGCCCACCGAGTCTGTCCCGACCGTCAACCACCCATTTATACTAATCCTACACTAATCCCGTATTCCTATCAACAACTTTGCTTGCAATTTCCACCCTTCTCTCACCTTTACATGGTCCATCTCTGACACTTCGCTTCCCTTCCTCGACTTCTCTGTCTCCATCTCTGGGGATAGGTTGTCTACCAATATCCATTATAAGCGCACTGACTCCCACAGCTATCTCGACTACACTTCTTCACACCCTACCTCCTGTAAGGGCTCCATTCCATTCTCCCAGTTTCTCCGTCTCCGACGCATCTTCTCTGATGATGCTACCTTCCATGACGGTGCTTCTGATATGACCTCCTTTTTCCTCAACCTTGGATTTCCCCCCACTGTGGTTGACAGGGCCCGCAACCGTGTCCGACCCATTCCCCGCACCTCTACGCTCACCCCATCCCCTCCCTCCCAGAACCGTGACAGGGTTCCCCTTGTCCTCACTTTTCACCCCTCCAGCCTACATATCCAAAGGATCATCCTCCACCATTTTCGTCACCTCCAGCCTGATGCCACTACCTGTTGCATCTTCCCCTCCCTTCCCCTGTCAGCATTCCGAAGGGATCGTTCCCTCCGCGACACCCTGGTCCACTCCTCCATTACCCCCACCACCTCGTCCCCGTCCCAGGGCACCTTCCCTTGCAATCGCAGGAAGTGTAATACCTGCCCATTTACCTCCTCTCTCCTCACTATCCCAGGCCACAAACGCTCCTTTCAGGTGAACCAGCGATTTACTTGTACTTCTTTCAATGTAGTATACTGTATTCGCTGCTCACAGTGTGGTCTCCTCTACATTGGGGAGACCAAGCGCAGACTGGGTGACCGCTTTGCGGAACATCTCCGCTCAGTCCGCAAGCAGGACCCTGAGCTTCCGGTTGCTTGCCATTTCAACACTCCCCCCTGCTCTCATGCTCACATCTCTGTCCTGGGATTGCTGCAGTGTTCCAGTGAACATCAACGCAAGCTCGAGGAACAGCATCTCATCTATCGATTAGGCACTCCACAGCCTGCCGGACTGAACATTGAGTTCAATAATTTCAGAGCATGACAGCCCCCCACTTTACATTCATTTTTAGTCATTTTTAGTTATTTTTTCTTCCTTTTTTTTGCATTCCTTTTTACATTTTTTACAATCTTTTTTTGCATTTATTTCATTTCATCTTAGTTTGTTCAGTTTGCTTCCCCACTGTTTTTTTCAGGTTGTTCATCTTCAGGTTTGCACTTGCTGATGTTCAATATTCAGTATATTCACACCTAATCTGTACTAATGCTTTGTCTTTCAACACACCATTAACATATTGTTTGCCTTTGCTCCGTGACCTTTTAGTCAGCTATGTGGCCTGGTCCAATGTGCACCTTCTCCTTTGTTATCTCTTGCCCAACCCCACCTCACTTGTTTATAATCTGTGACTTTTCTAATATTTGTCAGTTCCGAAGAAGGGTCACTGACCCGAAACGTTAACTCTGCTTCTCTTTCCACAGATGCTGCCAGACCTGCTGAGTGAATCCGGCATTTCTTGTTTTTGTTTCAGATTTCCAGCATCCGCAGTATTTTGCTTTTATTTTAGTGTTTAATTCACTGCCACTTCTCTTCCAGGAATGCCTACCTTGAAGAGGTTGTGCTCTTCTCTCCGACGGGATTTTGGTTTGTCTCTTTTACCTTGTTCACCTTCATTGCTTTCTATTTCCCTCCTGGTGTTTGATAAGGTATCTCCCAAAACTCGTTTTCACAGCCACATCTCCTTCCTCAGTGACTGTCTCCGGCTCCGACTGATTCCACGTGGATTCCAACTGCAGTTTCACCCATCATGCTTTGAAACCACCCAGGATCACAGGTATCTCCGAGAAATACAACGTTCCTCGGACTGCTACTCTCGCCGCATCCTGAGATCCACACTCAGTGCTATGCGCCGCCATATGCACACACTGTACCTCTCTCTCCAGCAGCACCATCTCACCTTTTCTCAAATCTGTTCTACTCCGCAGTTTCATCTCATCTTCCGTCTCATCTGACGCATTAACAAAACACTTTTTTTCTTCCTTTCAGGTGTTAAGGAACGCAAGCTCCAGCAGCTGATGGGGACTAATGCCCCTCCAGATCCTCCTTCCGCTTCACTTCCCTCTGACCCCACCCCTTCTGATCTGACCCCTTGCCGTGTATTCACTATACCCTCTGACCTCCCCCTCTCTAATGCTGAGCGTTCTGTACTCAGCAAAGGTCTCCGTTTTATCCCCTTACGCGCCCACCTCAATGAATTTCGCGCTCGGCATGACGTTGAGCTCTTCTTCCGTCGCCTCCGCCTCCGGGCTCACTTCTTCGACCAGGAGTCCTCCCCCCCGACCAGCAGACACATTCACCCGCCTCCAGCATTCTCCCTCTACCAGGACCCCTCACCCTGGCCTCTTACCCGCTCTTGATCTCTTCATTGAAAGCTGTCGGCGAGACATTGGTCGTCTCAATTTCTCTGCCCCCCTCACTCACTCTAACCTGTCCCCCTCTGAACTTGAGGCACTGCGTTCTCTCAGGTCTAACCCCGACATGGTCATCAAACCTGCAGACAAGGGTGGTGCTGTTGTTGTATGGCGAACCGACCTCTACCTTGCAGAAGCACAACGCCAACTCACAGACACCTCTTCCTACCTCCCTCTGGACCATGACCCCACCACCGAACATCAAGCCACCGTCCAAAGGACTGTCACTGACCTCATCCCCTCTGGAGATCTTCCCTCTACAGCTTGCAAACTCATAGTCCCGCAACCCCGGACAGCCCGCATCTGCCTCCTTCCCAAAATCCACAAACGGACTGTCCCGGCAGACCCATTGTGTCAGCCTGCTCCTGCCCAACTGAACTTATTTCTTCCTATCTAGACTCTATCTTTTCTCCGCTGGTCCAGTTCTTCCCACCTACATCCGTGACTCTTCTGACGCCCTACGTCATTTTGACAATTTCCAGTTTCCTGGTCCCAACCGCCTCCTCTTCACTATGGACGCCCAATCGCTCTACACCTCCATCCCCCACCAGGATGGTTTGAGGGCTCTCCGCTTCTTCCTGGAACAGAGGCCCAACCAGTCCCCATCCACCAACACCCTCCTCCGCATGGCTGAACTTGTTCTCACATTGAACAACTTCTCCTTCAACTCCATGCATTTCCTTCAAGTAAAAGGTGTCGCTATGGGTACCCGCATGGGTCCTAGTTATGCCTGTCTTTTTGTGGGATATGCCGAGCATTCTTTGTTCCAGTCCTACTCAGGCCCCCTCCCCCAACTCTTTTTCCGGTACATTGATGACTGTATCGGTGCCGTTTCCTGCTCCCGCCCCGAACTAGAAAACTTTATCAACTTTGCTTCCAATTTCCACCCTTCTCTCACCCTTACATGGTCCATCTCTGACACTTCCCTTCCCTTCCTCGACTTCTCTGTCTCCATCTCTGGGGATAGGTTGTCTACCAATACCCATTATAAGCCCACTGACTCCCACAGCTACCTCGACTCCACTTCTTCGCACCCTACCTCCTGTAAGAACTCCATTCCAATCTCCCAGTTTCTCCGTCTCTAACGCATCTGCTCTGATGATGCTACCTTCCATGACGGTGCTTCTGCTATGACCTCCTTTTTCCTCAACCGAGGATTTCCCCCCACTGTGGTTGACAGGGCCCTCAACCGTGTCCGACCCATTCCCCGCACCTCTACCCTCACCCCTTCCCCTCCCTCCCAGAACCGTGACAGGGTTCCCCTTGTCCTCACTTTTCATCCCACCAGCCTCCATATCCAAAGGATCATCCTCCGCCATTTTCGCCACCTCCAGCGTGATGCCACTACCAGTCGCATCTTCCCCTCCCTTCCCAAGTCAGCATTCCGAAGGGATCGTTCCCTCCGCGACACCCTGGTCCACTCCTCCATTACCCCCACCACCTCGTCCCCGTCCCAGGGCACCTTCCCTTGCAATCGCAGGAGGTGTAATACCTGCCCATTTACCTCCTCTCTCCTCACTATCCCAGGCCACAAACACTCCTTTCAGGTGAACCAGCGATTTACTTGTACTTCTTTCAATGTAGTATGCTGTATTCGCTGCTCACAGTGTGGTCTCCTCTACATTGGGGAGACCAAGCGCAGACTGGGTGTCCGCTTTGCGGAACATCTCCGCTCAGTCCGCAAGCAGTACCCTGAGCTTCTGGTTGCTTGCTATTTCAACACTCCCCCCTGCTCTCATGCTCACATCTCTGTCCTGGGATTGCTGCAGTGTTCCAGTGAACATCAACGCAAGCTCGAGGGACAGCATCTCATCTACCGATTAGGGACACTACAGCCTGCCGGACTGAACATTGAGTTCAATAATTTCAGAGCATGACAGCCCCCCACTTTACTTTCATTTTTAGTTATTTTTTCTTCCTTTTTTTTGCATTCCTTTTTACATTTTTTACAATATTTTTTTGCATTTATTTCATTTCATCTTAGTTTGTTCAGTTTGCTTACCCACTGTTTTTTTCAGGTTGTTCTTCTTCAGGTTTGCACTTGCTGATGTTCAATATTCAGTATATTCACACCTAATCTGTACCAATGCTTTGTCTTTCAACACACCATTAACATATTGTTTGCCTTTGCTCCGTGACCTTTTGGTCAGCTATGTGGCCTGGTCCAATCTGCACCTTCCCATTTGTTATCTCTTGCCCAACCCCCATCTCACTTGTTTATAATCTGTGACTTATCTAATATTTGTCAGTTCCGAAGAAGGGTCACTGACCCGAAACTTTAACTCTGCTTCTCTTTCCACAGATGCTGCCGGACCTGCTGAGTGAATCTGGCATTTCTTGTTTTTGTTTCAGATTTCCAGCATCCGCAGTATTTTGCTTTTATTCCCGTATTCCTATCACATCCCAACCTGTCCCTATATATTTCCCTACCACCTACCTATACTTGGGGCAATTTATGATGGCCAATTAACCTTTCAACCTGCAAGTCTTTGGCATGTGGGAGGAAACCGGAGCACCCGGAGGAAACCCACGCAGAAACAGGCAGAACATGCAAACTCCGCACAGGCAGTACCCAGAATAGAAACCGGGTCCCTGGAGCCGTAAGGCTGCGGTGCAAACCAAAGCGCCAATGTGCCCGCACCTCCCCCCCGCCCCCCCTTGTCTGTGCCGGTGTTACTGGGTATCAGTGTATGTCTTTGTTACTTGGTGTCAGTGTATGTCTGTGTTACTGGGTATCAGTGTCTGTCTTTGTTACTTGGTGTAAGTGTGTGTCTGTGTTACTGGGTATCAGTGTATGTCTTTGTGACTTGGTGTCAGTGTATGTCTGTGTTACTTGGTGTCAGTGTGTGTCTGTGTTACTGGGTGTCAGTATGTGTCTGCGTTACTTGGTGTAAGTGTGTGTCTTTGTAACTTGGTGTCCGTGTGTGTCTGTGTTCCTGGGTGTCAGTGTATGTCTTTGTTACTGGGTGTCAGTGCATGTCTTTGTTACTTGGTGTATGTGTGTGTCTGTGTTACTGGGTATCAGTGTCTGTCTTTGTTACTTGGTGAAAGTGTGTGTCTGTGTTATTGGGTATCAGTGAATGTCTTTGTTACTTGGCGTCAGTGTATGTCTGTGTTACTTGGTGGAAGTGTGTGTCAGTGTTACTGGGTATCAGTGTATGTCCTTGTGACTTGGTGTAAGTGTGTGTCTGTGTTACTGGGTATCAGTGCATGTCTTTTTAACTTGGTGTCAGTGTATGTCAGTGATACTTGGTGTCAGTGTGTGTCTGTGTTACTGGGTATCAGTGTATGTCTTTGTGACTTGGTGTCAGTGTTTGTCTTTGTTGCTGGCTGTCAGTGTGTGTCTTTGTGACTTGGTGTCAGTGTATGTCTTTGTTACTCGGTGTAAGTGTGTGTCTGTGTTACTGGGTAACAGTGTATGTCTTTGTGACTTAGTGTCACTGTATGTCTTTTTTACTGGGTGTCAGTGTGTGTCTGTGTTACTTGGTGTCAGTTTATGTCATTGTTACTGTGTATCAGTGTTTCTCTGTGTTACTGGGTGTTAGTGTGTGTTTGTTTGTGTTACTGGGTATCAGTGTATGTCTTTGTGACTTGGTATCAGTGTATGTCTTTGTTAATCGGTGTCAGTGTTTGTCAAAATACTTGGTGTAAGTGTATGTCTTTGTTACTTGGTGTAAGTGTATCACTGTGTTACTGGGTATCAATGTATGTCTATGTGACTTGGTGTCAGTGTGTGTCTGTGTTACTGGGTATCAGTGTATGTCTTTGTGCCTTGGTTTCAGTGTATGTCTTTGTGACTTGGTGTCATTGTATGTCTTTGTTACTTGGTGTCAGTGTATGTCTGTGTTACTTGGTTTCAGTGTATGTCTTTGTTACTTGGTGTAAGTGTGTGTCTGTGTTACTTGGTGTAAGTGTGTGTCTGTGTTCCTGGGTATCATTGTGTGTCTTTGTTACTTGGTGTCAGTGTATGTCTGTGTTACTTGGTGTAAGTGTCTGTCTGTGTTACTGGGTGTCAGTGCATGTCTTTGTTACTTGGTGTCAGTGTATATCTGTGTTAATTGGTGCAAGTGTGTGTCTTTGTTACTTGGTTTAATTGTATGTCTTTGTTACTTGGTGTCAATGCATGTCTGTGTTACTTGGTGTCAGTGTATGTCTTTGTTACTTGGTGTAAGTGTGTGTCTGTGTTACTTGGTGTAAGTGTGTGTCTGTGTTCCTGGGTATCAGTGTATGTCTTTGTTACTTGGTGTCAGTCTATGTCTGTGTTACTTGGTGTAAGTGTGTGTCTGTGTTACTGGGTATCAGTGTATGTCTTTGTTACTTGGTGTCAGTGTATGTCTGTGTTACTTGGTGTAAGTGTGTGTCTTTGTTACTTGGTGTCCGTGTGTGTCTGTGTTACTGGGTGACAGTGTATGTCTTTGTTACTGGGTGTCAGTGTATGTCTTTGTTACTTGGTGTAAGTGTGTGTCAGTGTTACTGGGTATCAGTGTATTTCTTTGTTACTTGTTGTAAGTGTGTGTCTTTGTTACTTGGTGTAACTGTATGTCTTTGTTACTTGGTGTCAGTGTATGTCTGTGTTACTTGGTGTCAGTGTATGTCTTTGTTACTTGGTGTAAGTGTGTGTCTGTGTTACTTGGTGTAAGTGTGTGTCTGTGTTCCTGGGTATCAGTGTATGTCTTTGTTACTTGGTGTCAGTCTATGTCTGTGTTACTTGGTGTAAGTGTGTGTCTGTGTTACTGGTTATCAGTGTATGTCTTTGTTACTTGGTGTCAGTGTATGTCTGTGTTACTTGGTGTAAGTGTGTGTCTGTGTTACTGGGTGTCAGTGTGTGTCTGTGTTACTTGGTGTAAGTGTGCGTCTTTGTTACTTGGTGTCCGTGTGTGTCTCTGTTACTGGGTGTCAGTGTATGTCTTTGTTACTGGGTGTCAGTGTATGTCTTTGTTACTTGGTGTAAGTGTGTGTCAGTGTTACTGGGTATCAGTGTCTTTCGTTGTTACTTGGTGTAAGTGTGTGTCTGTGTTACTGGGTATCAGTGTATGTCTTTGTTACTTGGTATCAGTGTATGTCTGTGTTACTTGGTGTAAGTGTGTGTCTGTGTTTCTTGGTATCAGTGTATGTCTTTGTGACTTGGTGTCAGTGTATGTCTTTGTTACTGGGTGTCAGTGTGTGTCTTTGTGACTTGGTGTCAGTGTGTGTCTTTGTTACTTGGCGTAAGTGTTTGTCTGTGTTATTGGGGATCAGTGTATGTCTTTGTTACTTGGTGTCAGTGTATGTCAAAATACTTGGTGTAAGTGTATGTCTTTGTTACTTGGTGTAATTGTCTGTCTTTGTTGCTTGGTGTAAGTGTATGTCTTTGTTACTTTTTGTCAGTGTGTGTCTTTGTTACTTGCTGTCCGTGTGTGCCTGTGTTACTTGGTGTAAGTGTGTGTCTTTGTTACTTGGTTTCAGTGCATGTCTTTGTTACTGGGTGTCAGTGTGAATTAGAATTAGAATTAGAATTAGAATATTACAGCGCAGTACAGGCCCTTCGGCCCTCGATGTTGCGCCGATCATCTGACCTACACTATTCCATTTACATCCATATGTCTATCCAATGACCACTTAAATGCCCTTAAATTTGGCGAGTCTACTACTGTTGCAGGCAGGGCGTTCCACGCCCCTACTCCTCTCTGCGTAAAGAAACTACCTCTGACATCTGTCCTATATCTTTCACCCCTCAAATTAAAGCTATGTCCCCTCGTGTTTGCCATCCTCATCCGAGGAAAAAGACTCTCACTATCCACCCTATCTAACCCTCTGATTATCTTGTATGTCTCTATTAAGTCACCTCTCCTCCTCCTTCTCTCTAACGAAAACAACCCCAAGTCCCTCAGCCTTTCCTCGTGTTACTGGGTATCAGTGTATGTCTCTGTGACTTGGTAAAAGTGTATGTCTTTGTTACTGGGTGTCAGTGTGTGTCTGTGTTCCTGGGTGTCAGTGTGTGTCTTTGTGACTTGGTGTCAGTGTATGTCTTTGTTACTTGGTGTAAGTGTGTGTCTGTGTATCTGTGTATGTCTCTGTGACTTGGTGTCAGTGTATGTCTTAGTTACTGGGTGTCAGTGTGTGTCTGTGTTACTGGGGGTCAGTGCGTGTTTCTAACTGGGTGTCAGTGTGTGTCTGTGTTACTGGGTATCAGTGTATGTCTTTGTTACTTGGTGTTCGCGTATGTCTTTGTTACTTGGTGTCAGTGTTTGTCTTTGTTACTGTTTATTAGTGTTTCTCTGTGTTACTGGGTGTCAGTGTGTGTTTGTTTGTGTTACTGGCTGTCAGTGTGTATCTGTGAAACTAGGTGTCAGTATTTAGTTTAGTTTTGAGATACAGCACTTTAACAGGCCCTTCGGCCACCGAGTCTGTGCCGACCATCAACCACCCATTTCTACTAATCCTACACTAATCCCGTATTGCTATCACATCCCCACCTGTTCCTATATATTTCCCTACCACCTACCTATACTAGGGGCAATTTATGATGGCCAATTAACCTATCAACCTGCAAGTCTTTGGCATGTGGGAGGAAACCGGAGCAACCGGAGGATACCCACGCAAACACAGGGAGAACTTGCAAACTCCGCACAGGCAGTACCCAGAATCGAACGCGGGTCCCTGGAGCTGTGAGGCTGCGGTGCTAACCACTGCGCCAATGTGACCCCACCCCCCCCCCCCCCCCAGTGTGTGCCTGTGTTACTGGGTATCAGTGTATGTCTTTGTTATTTGGTGTCAGTGTATGTCTGTGTTACTTGGTGTAAGTGTGTGTCTGTGTTACTTGGTGTAAGTGCGTGTCTTTGTTACTTGGTGTAAGTGTATGTCTTTGTTACTTGGTGTCAGTGTATGTCTTTGTGACTTGGTGTAAGTGTGTGTCTTTGTTACTTGGTGTAGTTGTATGTCTTTGTTACTTGGTGTCATTGTATGTCTTTGTTACTTGGTGTAAGTGTATGTCTTTGTTACTTGGTGTCAGTGTATGTCTTTGTGACTTGGTGTAAGTGTGTGTCTGTGTTACTGGGTGTCAGTGCATGTCTTTGTTACTTGGTGTCAGTGTATATCTGTGTTTCTTGGTGCAAGTGTGTGTCTTTGTTACTTGGTGTAATTGTCTGTCTTTGTTACTTGGTGTAAGTGTATGTCTTTGTTACTTGGTGTCAGTGTATGTCTTTGTTACTTGGTGTCAGTATGTGTGTGTGTTACTGGGTATCAGTGTATGTCTTTGTGACTTGGTGTCAGTATGTGTGTGTGTTACTGGGTATCAGTGTATGTCTTTGTGACTTGGTATCAGTGTATGTCTTTGTGACTTGGTATCATTGCATGTCTTTGTTACTGGTGTCAGTGTGTGTCTGCGTTACTTGGTGTCAGTGTGTGTCTGTGTTACTGGGTATCAGTGTCTGTCTTTGTTACTTGGTGTAAGTGTGTGTCTTTGTTACTTGGTGTAATTGTATGTCTTTGTTACTTGGTTTAAGTGTGTGTCTGTGTTACTGGGTGTCAGTGCATGTCTTTGTTACTTTGTGTCAGTGTATATCTGTGTTTCTTGGTGCAAGTGTGTGTCTTTGTTACTTGGTGTAATTGTCTGTCTTTGTTACTTGGTGTAAGTGTATGTCTTTGTTACTTGGTGTCAGTGTATGTCTTTGTTACTTGGTCTCAGTATGTGTGTGTGTTACTGGGTATCAGTGTATGTCTTTGTGACTTGGTATCAGTGTATGTCTTTGTGACTTGGTATCAGTGCATGTCTTTGTTACTGGTGTCAGAGTGTGTCTGTGTTACTTGGTGTCAATGTATGTCTTTGTTACTGTTTATTAGTGTTTCTCTGTGTTACTGCGTGTCAGTGTGTGTTTGTTTGTGTTGCTGGGTGTCAGTGTATGTCTTTGTTAATTGGTGCAAGTGTGTGTCTGTGTTACTGGGTATCAGTGCATGTCTTTGTTACTGGGTGTCAGTGTGTTTCTGTGTTACTGGGTATCAGTGTACGTCTTTGTGACTTGGTATCAGTGTATGTCTTTGTTACTGGGTGTCAGTGTGTGTCTGTGTTACTTGGTATCAGTGTATGTCTTTGTGACTTGGTATCAGTGTAAGTCTTTGTTACTGGGTGTCAGTGTGTGTCTGTGTTCCTGGGTATCAGTGTATGTCTTTGTGACTTGGTATCAGTGTATGTCTTTGTTACTGGGTGTCAGTGTGTGTCTGTGTTACTGGGTATTCAGTGTATGTCTTTGTTACTTGGTGTCAGTGTATGTCTGTGTTACTTGGTGTAAGTGTATGTCTGTGTATCAGTGTATGTCTTTGTGACTTGGTGTCGGTGTATGTCTTTGTTACTGGGTGTCAGTGTGTGTCTTTGTGACTTGGTGTCAGTGTATGTCTTTGTTACTTGGTGTCAGTGTATGTCTTTGTTACTTGGTTTCAGTATGTGTGTGTGTTACTGGGTATCAGTGTATGTCTTTGTGACTTGGTATCAGTGTATGTCTTTGTGACTTGGTATCAGTGCATGTCTTTGTTACTGGTGTCAGTGTGTGTCTGCGTTACTTGATGTCAGTGTGTGTCTGTGTGACTGGGTATCAGTGTGTGTCTTTGTTACTTGGTGTAAGTGTGTGTCTTTGTTACTTGGTGTAATTGTATGTCTTTGTTACTTGGTGTAAGTGTGTGTCTGTGTTACTGGGTGTCAGTGCATGTCTTTGTTACTTGGTGTCAGTGTATATCTGTGTTTCTTGGTGCAAGTGTGTGTCTTTGTTACTTGGTGTAATTGTCTGTCTTTGTTACTTGGTGTAAGTGTATGTCTTTGTTACTTGGTGTCAGTGTATGTCTTTGTTACTTGGTGTAAGTGTGTGTCTGTGTTACTGGGTATCAGTGTATGTCTTTGTTACTTGGTGTCAGTGTATGTCAAAATACTTGGTGTAAGTGTATGTCTTTGTTACTTGGTGTTATTGTCTGTCTTTGTGACTTGGTGTAAGTGTATGTCTTTGTTACTTGGTGTCAGTGTATGTCTTTGTTACTTGGTGTCAGTGTGTGTCTGTGTTACTGAGTATCAGGGTATGTCTTTGTGACTTGGTATCAGTGTATGTCTTTGTGACTTGGTATCAGTGTATGTCTTTGTTTCTGGTGTCAGTGTGTGCCTGCGTTACTTGGTGTCAGTGTATGTCTTTGTTACTGTTTATCAGTGTTTCTCTGTGTTACTGGGAGTCAGTGTGTGTTTGTTTGTGTTACTGGGTGTCAGTGTATGTCTTTGTTAATTGGTATAAGTGTGTGTCTGTGTTACTGGGTATCAGTGTCTGTCTTTGTTAATTGGCGTAAGTGTGTGTCTTTGTTACTTGGTGTAATTGTATGTCTTTGTTACTTGGTGTCAGTGTATGACTGTGTTACTTGGTGTAAGTGTATGTCTTTGTTACTTGGTGTAAGTGTGTGTCTGTGTTACTTGGTGTAAGTGTGTGTCTGTGTTCCTGGGTATCAGTGTATGTCTTTGTTACTTGGTGTCATCTATGTCTGTGTTACTTGGTGTAAGTGTGTGTCTGTGTTACTGGGTATCAGTGTATGTCTTTGTTACTTGGTGTCAGTGTATGTCTGTGTTACTTGGTGCAAGTGTGTGTCGTGTTACTGGGTGTCAGTGTGTGTCTGTGTTACTTGGTGTAAGTGTGTGTCTTTGTTACTTGCTGTCCGTGTGTGTCTGTGTCACTGGGTATCAGTGTATGTCTTTGTTACTTGGTGTCAGTGCATGTCTTTGTTACTTGGTGTCAGTTTGTGTCTGTGTTACTGGGTATCAGTGTATGTCTTTGTGACTTGGTATCAGTGTATGTCTTTTTTACTGGGTGTCAGTGTGTTTCTGTGTTACTGGGTATCAGTGTATGTCTTTGTGACTTGGTATCAGTGTATGTCTTTGTTGCTGGGTGTCCGTGTGTGTCTGTGTTACTGGGTATCAGTGCATGTATCTGTGACTTGGTATCAGTGTATGTCTTTGTTACTGGGTGTCAGTGTGTGTCTGTGTTCCTGGGTATCGGTGTATGTCTTTGTGACTTGGTGTCAGTGCATGTCTTTGTTACTGGGTGTCAGTGTGTGTCTTTGTGACTTGGTGTCAGTGTATGTCTTTGTTACTTGGTGTAAGTGTGTGTCTGTGATACTGGGTATTCAGTGCATGTCTTTGAGACTTGGTGTCAGTGTTTGTCTGTGTTACTTGGTGTAAGTGTGTGTCTGTGTATCTGTGTATGTCTCTGTGACTTGGTGTCAGTGTATGTCTTTGTTACTGGGTGTCAGTGTGTGTCTTTGTGACTTGGTGTCAGTGTATGTCTGTGTTACAAGGGGTCAGTGTGTGTCTGTGTTACTGGGTGTCAGTGTGTGTTTCTAACTGGGTGTCAGTGTGTGTCTGTGTTACTTGGTGTAAGTGTGTGTCTGTGTATCTGTGTATGTCTCTGTGACTTGGTGTAAGCGTATGTCTTTATTACTTGGTGTCAGTGTATGTCTTTGTGACTTGGGGTAAGTGTGTGTCTTTGTTACTTGGTGTAATTGTATGTCTTTGTTACTTGCTGTCAGTGTATGTCTGTGTTACTTGGTGTAAGTGTGTGTCTTTGTTACTTGGTGTCCGTGTGTGTCTGTGTTACTGGGTGTCAGTGTATGTCTTTGTTACTTGGTGTCAGTGTATGTCTTTGTTACTTGGTGTAAGTGTGTGTCTGTGTTACTGGGTATCAGTGTATGTCTTTGTTACTTGGTATCAGTGTATGTCTTTGTTACTGGGTGTCAGTGTGTGTCTGTGTTACTGGGTATCAGTGTATGTCTTTGTGACTTGGTATCAGTGTAATTCTTTGTTACTGGGTGTCAGTATGTGTCTGTGTTACTGGGGGTATCAGTGTATGTCTTTGTGACTTGGTGTCAGTGTAGGTCTTTGTTACTTGGTGTAATTGTATGCCTTTGTTACTTGGTGTCAATGCATGTCTGTGTTACTTGGTGTCAGTGTATGTCTTTGTTACTTGGTGTAAGTGTGTGTCTGTGTTCCTGGGTATCAGTGTATGTCTTTGTTACTTGGTGTCATCTATGTCTGTGTTACTTGGTGTAAGTGTGTGTCTGTGTTACTGGGTATCAGTGTATGTCTTTGTTACTTGGTGTCAGTGTATGTCTGTGTTACTTGGTGTAAGTGTGTGTCTGAGTTACTGGGTGTCAGTGTGTGTCTGTGTTACTTGGTGTAAGTGTGTGTCTTTGTTACTTGCTGTCCGTGTGTGTCTGTGTTACTGGGTATCAGTGTATGTCTTTGTTACTTGGTGTCAGTGTGTGTCTTTGTGACTTGGTGTCAGTGTATGTCTTTGTTACTGGGTGTCAGTGTGTGTCTTTGTGACTTGGTGTAAGTCTTTGTCTGTGTTACTGGGTATCAGTGTATGTCTTTGTTACTTGGTGTCAGTGTTTGTCAAAATACTTGGTGTAAGTGTATGTCTTTGTTACTTGGTGTAATTGTCTGTCTGTGTTGCTTGGTGTAAGTATATGTCTTTGTTACTTGTTGTCAGTGTGTGTCTTTGTTACTTGGTGTCCGTGTTTGTCTGTGTTACTTGGTGTAAGTGTGTGCCTTTATTACTTGGTGTAAGTGTATGTCTTTGTTACTTGGTGTCAGTGCATGTCTTTGTTACTTGGTGTCCGTGTGTGTCTGTGTTACTGGGTATCAGTGTATGTCTTTGTGACTTGGTATCAGTGTATGTCTTTTTTAATGGGTGTCAGTGTGTGGCTGTGTTACTGGGTATCAGTGTATGTCTTTGTGACTTGGTATCAGTGTATGTCTTTGTTGCTGGGTGTCAGTGTGTGTCTGTGTTACTGGGTATCAGTGCATGTATCTGTGACTTGGTATCAGTGTATGTCTTTGTTACTGGGTGTCAGTGTGTGTCTGTGTTCCTGGGTATCGGTGTATGTCTTTGTGACTTGGTGTCAGTGCATGTCTTTGTTACTGGGTGTCAGTGTGTGTCTTTGTGACTTGGTGTCAGTGTATGTCTTTGTTACTTGGTGTAAGTGTGTGTCTGTGATACTGGGTATTCAGTGCATGTCTTTGAGACTTGGTGTGAGTGTATGTCTGTGTTACTTGGTGTAAGTGTGTGTCTGTGTATCTGTGTATGTCTCTGTGACTTGGTGTCAGTGTATGTCTTTGTTACTGGGTGTCAGTGTGTGTCTTTGTGACTTGGTGTCAGTGTATGTCTGTGTTACAAGGGGTCAGTGTGTGTCTGTGTTACTGGGTGTCAGTGTGTGTTTCTAACTGGGTGTCAGTGTGTGTCTGTGTTACTGGGTATCAGTGTATGTCTTTGTTACTTGGTGTAAGCGTATGTCTTTATTACTTGGTGTCAGTGTATGTCTTTGTGACTTGGTGTAAGTGTGTGTCCTTGTTACTTGGTGTAATTGTATGTCTTTGTTACTTGCTGTCAGTGTATGTCTGTGTTACTTGGTGTAAGTGTGTGTCTTTGTTACTTGGTGTCCGTGTGTGTCTGTGTTACTGGGTGTCAGTGTATGTCTTTGTTACTTGGTGTCAGTGTATGTCTTTGTTACTTGGTGTAAGTGTGTGTCTGTGTTACTGGGTATCAGTGTATGTCTTTGTTACTTGGTGTCAGTGTATGTCTGTGTTACGTGGTGTAAGTGTGTGTCTGTGTTATGGGGATCAGTGTATGTCTTTGTGACTTGGTGTCAGTGTATGTCTTTGTTACTGGGTGTCAGTGTGTGTCTTTGTGACTAGGTGTCAGTGTATGTCTTTGTTACTTGGTGTAAGTCTTTGTCTGTGTTACTGGGTATCAGTGTATGTCTTTGTTACTTGGTGTCAGTGTTTGTCAAAATACTTGGTGTAAGTGTATGTCTTTGTTACTTGGTGTAATTGTCTGTCTTTGTTACTTGGTGCAAGTGTATGTCTTTGTTAATTGGTGTCAGTGTATGTCTTTGTTACTTATTGTCAGTGTGTGTCTGTGTTACTGGGTATCTGTGTATGTCTTTGTGACTTGGTATCAGATTATGTCTTTGTGACTTGGTATCAGTGTATGTCTTTGTTACTGGTATCAGTGTGTGTCTGCGTTACTTGATGTCAGTGTATGTCTTTGTTACTGTTTATTAGTGTTTCTCTGTGTTACTGGGTGTCAGTGTGTGTTTGTTTGTGTTACTGGGTGTCAGTGTATGTCTTTGTTAATTGGTGTAAGTGTGTGTCTGTGTTACTTGGTATCAGTGCATGTCTTTGTTACTGGGTGTCAGTGTGTGTCTGTGTTACTGGGTATCAGTGTATGTCTTTGTGACTTGGTATCAGTGTATGTCTTTGTTACTGGGTGTCAGTGTGTGTCTGTGTTACTGGGTATCAGTGTATGTCTTTGTGACTTGGTATCAGTGTAATTCTTTGTTACTGGGTGTCAGTATGTGTCTGTGTTCCTGCGTATCAGTGTATGTCTTTGTGACTTGGTGTCAGTGTAGGTCTTTGTTACTTGGTGTAATTGTATGCCTTTGTTACTTGGTGTCAATGCATGTCTGTGTTACTTGGTGTCAGTGTATGTCTTTGTTACTTGGTGTAAGTGTGTGTCTGTGTTCCTGGGTATCAGTGTATGTCTTTGTTACTTGGTGTCATCTATGTCTGTGTTACTTGGTGTAAGTGTGTGTCTGTGTTACTGGGTATCAGTGTATGTCTTTGTTACTTGGTGTCAGTGTATGTCTGTGTTACTTGGTGTAAGTGTGTGTCTGAGTTACTGGGTGTCAGTGTGTGTCTGTGTTACTTGGTGTAAGTGTGTGTCTTTGTTACTTGCTGTCCGTGTGTGTCTGTGTTACTGGGTATCAGTGTATGTCTTTTTACTTGGTGTCAGTGTGTGTCTTTGTGACTTGGTGTCAGTGTATGTCTTTGTTACTGGGTGTCAGTGTGTGTCTTTGTGACTTGGTGTCAGTGTATGTCTTTGTTACTTGGTGTAAGTCTTTGTCTGTGTTACTGGGTATCAGTGTATGTCTTTGTTACTTGGTGTCAGTGTTTGTCAAAATACTTGGTGTAAGTGTATGTCTTTGTTACTTGGTGTAATTGTCTGTCTGTGTTGCTTGGTGTAAGTATATGTCTTTGTTACTTGGTGTCCGTGTGTGTCTGTGTTACTTGGTGTAAGTGTGTGCCTTTATTACTTGGTGTAAGTGTATGTCTTTGTTACTTGGTGTCAGTGCATGTCTTTGTTACTTGGTGTCCGTGTGTGTCTGTGTTACTGGGTATCAGTGTATGTCTTTGTGACTTGGTATCAGTGTATGTCTTTTTTAATGGGTGTCAGTGTGTGGCTGTGTTACTGGGTATCAGTGTATGTCTTTGTGACTTGGTATCAGTGTATGTCTTTGTTGCTGGGTGTCAGTGTGTGTCTGTGTTACTGGGTATCAGTGCATGTATCTGTGACTTGGTATCAGTGTATGTCTTTGTTACTGGGTGTCAGTGTGTGTCTGTGTTCCTGGGTATCGGTGTATGTCTTTGCGACTTGGTGTCAGTGCATGTCTTTGTTACTGGGTGTCAGTGTGTGTCTTTGTGACTTGGTGTCAGTGTATGTCTTTGTTACTTGGTGTAAGTGTGTGTCTGTGATACTGGGTATTCAGTGCATGTCTTTGAGACTTGGTGTGAGTGTATGTCTGTGTTACTTGGTGTAAGTGTGTGTCTGTGTATCTGTGTATGTCTCTGTGACTTGGTGTCAGTGTATGTCTTTGTTACTGGGTGTCAGTGTGTGTCTTTGTGACTTGGTGTCAGTGTATGTCTGTGTTACAAGGGGTCAGTGTGTGTCTGTGTTACTGGGTGTCAGTGTGTGTTTCTAACTGGGTGTCAGTGTGTGTCTGTGTTACTGGGTATCAGTGTATGTCTTTGTTACTTGGTGTAAGCGTATGTCTTTATTACTTGGTGTCAGTGTATGTCTTTGTGACTTGGTGTAAGTGTGTGTCCTTGTTACTTGGTGTAATTGTATGTCTTTGTTACTTGCTGTCAGTGTATGTCTGTGTTACTTGGTGTAAGTGTGTGTCTTTGTTACTTGGTGTCCGTGTGTGTCTGTGTTACTGGGTGTCAGTGTATGTCTTTGTTACTTGGTGTCAGTGTATGTCTTTGTTACTTGGTGTAAGTGTGTGTCAGTGTTACTGGGTATCAGTGTCTGTCTTTGTTACTTGGTGTAAGTGTGTGTCTGTGTTACTGGGTATCAGTGTATGTCTTTGTTACTTGGTATCAGTGTATGTCTGTGTTACGTGGTGTAAGTGTGTGTCTGTGTTATGGGGATCAGTGTATGTCTTTGTGACTTGGTGTCAGTGTATGTCTTTGTTACTGGGTGTCAGTGTGTGTCTTTGTGACTTGGTGTCAGTGTATGTCTTTGTTACTTGGTGTAAGTCTTTGTCTGTGTTACTGGGTATCAGTGTATGTCTTTGTTACTTGGTGTCAGTGTTTGTCAAAATACTTGGTGTAAGTGTATGTCTTTGTTACTTGGTGTAATTGTCTGTCTGTGTTGCTTGGTGTAAGTATATGTCTTTGTTACTTGTTGTCAGTGTGTGTCTTTGTTACTTGGTGTCCGTGTGTGTCTGTGTTACTTGGTGTAAGTGTGTGCCTTTATTACTTGGTGTAAGTGTATGTCTTTGTTACTTGGTGTCAGTGCATGTCTTTGTTACTGGGTGTCAGTGTGTGTCTTTGTGACTTGGTGTCAGAGTATTTCTTTGTTACTTGGTGTAAGTGTGTGTCTGTGATACTGGGTATTCAGTGCATGTCTTTGTGTCTTGGTGTCAGTGTATGTCTGTGTTACTTGGTGTAAGTGTGTGTCTGTGTATCTGTGTATGTCTCTGTGACTTGGTGTCAGTGTATGTCTTTGTTACTGGGTGTCAGTGTGTGTCTTTGTGACTTGGTATCAGTGTATGTCTGTGTTACAGGGGGTCAGTGTGTGTCTGCGTTACTATGTCTCAGTGTGTGTTTCTAACTGGGTGTCAGTGTGGGTCTGTGTTACTGGGTATCAGTGTATGTCTTTGTTACTTGGTGTAAGCGTATGTCTTTGTTACTTGGTGTCAGTGTATGTCTTTGTGACTTGGTGTAAGTGTGTGTCTTTGTTGCTTGGTGTAGTTGTATGTCTGTGTTACTTGGTGTCAGTGTATGTCTGTGTTACTTGGTGTAAGTGTATGTCTTTGTTACTTGGTGTAAGTGTGTGTCTGTGTTACTTGGTGTAAGTGTGTGTCTGTGTTCCTGGGTATCAGTGTATGTCTTTGTTACTTGGTGTCATTGTATGTCTGTGTTACTTGGTGTAAGTGTTTGGCTGTGTTACTGGGTATCAGTGTATGTCTTTGTTACTTGGTGTAAGTGTGTGTCTGTGTTACTTGGTGTAAGTGTGTGTCTGTGTTCCTGGGTATCATTGTATGTCTTTGTTACTTGGTGTAAGTGTATGTCTTTGTTACTTGGTGTAAGTGTGTGTCTGTGTTACTTGGTGCAAGTGTGTGTCTGTGTTACTGGTTGTCAGTGCATGTCTTTGTAACTTGGTGTCAGTGTATATCTGTGTTACTTGGTGTAAGTGTGTGTGTTTGTTACTTGGTGTAATTGTATGTCTTTGTTACTTGGTGTCAATGCATGTCTGTGTTACTTGGTGTCAGTGTGTGTCTGTGTTCCTGGGTATCAGTGTATGTCTTTGTGACTTGGTGTCAGTGTATGTCTTTGTTACTTGGTGTAAGTGTGTGTCTGTGTTACTGGGTATCAGTGTATGTCTTTGTAACTTGGTGTCAGTGTATATCTGTGTTACTTGGTGTAAGTGTGTGTGTTTGTTACTTGGTGTAATTGTATGTCTTTGTTACTTGGTGTCAATGCATGTCTGTGTTACTTGTTGTCAGTGTGTGTCTGTGTTCCTGGGTATCAGTGTATGTCTTTGTGACTTGGTATCAGTGTATGTCTTTGTGACTTGGTATCAGTGTATGTCTTTGTTACTGGTGTCAGTGTGTGTCTGCGTTACTTGGTGTCAGTGTATGTCTTTGTTACTGTTTATTAGTGTTTCTCTGTGTTACTGGGTGTCAGTGTGTGTTTGTTTGTGTTACTGGGTGTCAGTGTATGTCTGTGTTAATTGGTGTATGTGTGTGTCTTTGTTACTGGGTATCAGTGTCTGTCTTTGTTACTTGGTGTAAGTGTGTGTCTTTGTTACTTGGTGTAATTGTATGTCTTTGTTACTTGGTGTCAGTGTATGTCTGTGTTACTTGGTGTAAGTGTATGTCTTTGTTACTTGGTGTAAGTGTGTGTCTGTGTTACTTGGTGTAAGTGTGTGTCTGTGTTACTGGGTGTCAGTGCATGTCTTTGTTACTTGGTGTCAGTGTATATCTGTGTTACTTGGTGTAAGTGTGTTTCTTTGTTACTTGGTGTAATTGTATGTCTTTGTTACTTGGTGTCAATGCATGTCTGTGTTACTTGGTGTCAGTGTATGTCTTTGTTACTTGGTGAAAGTGTGTGTCTGTGTTACTTGGTGTAAGTGTGTGTCTGTGTTCCTGGGTATCAGTGTATGTCTTTGTTACTTTGTGTCAGTCTATGTCTGTGTTACTTGGTGTAAGTGTATGTCTGTGTTACTGGGTATCAGTGTATGTCTTTGTTACTTGGTGTCAGTGTATGTCTGTGTTACTTGGTGTAAGTGTGTGTCTGTGTTACTGGGTGTCAGTGTGTGTCTGTGTTACTTGGTGTAAGTGTGTGTCTTTGTTACTTGGTGTCCGTGTGTGTCTGTGTTACTGGGTGTCAGTGTATGTCTTTGTTACTGGGTGTCAGTGTATGTCTTTGTTACTTGGTGTAAGTGTGCGTCAGAGTTACTGGGTATCAGTGTCTGTCTTTGTTATTTGGTGTAAGTGTGTGTCTGTGTTACTGGGTATCAGTGTATGTCTTTGTGACTTGGTGTCAGTGTATGTCTTTGTTACTGGGTGAGTGTGTGTCTTTGTGACTTGGTGTCAGAGTATGTCTTTGTTACTTGGTGTAAGTGTGCGTCGGTGATACTGGGTATTCAGTGCATGTCTTTGTGTCTTGGTGTCAGTGTATGTCTGTGTTACTTGGTGTAAGTGTGTGTCTGTGTATCTTTGTATGTCTCTGTGACTTGGTGTCAGTGTATGTCTTTGTTACTGGGTGTCAGTGTGTGTCTTTGTGACTTGGTGTCAGTGTATGTCTGTGTTACAAGGGGTCAGTGTGTGTCTGTGTTACTGGGTGTCAGTGTGTGTTTCTAACTGGGTGTCAGTGTGTGTCTGTGTTACTGGGTATCAGTGTATGTCTTTGTTACTTGGTGTAAGCGTATGTCTTTATTACTTGGTGTCAGTGTATGTCTTTGTGACTTGGTGTAAGTGTGTGTCTTTGTTACTTGGTGTAATTGTATGTCTTTGTTACTTGCTGTCAGTGTATGTCTGTGTTGCTTGGTGTAAGTATATGTCTTTGTTACTTGTTGTCAGTGTGTGTCTTTGTTACTTGGTGTCCGTGTGTGTCTGTGTTACTTGGTGTAAGTGTGTGCCTTTATTACTTGGTGTAAGTGTATGTCTTTGTTACTTGGTGTCAGTGCATGTCTTTGTTACTGGGTGTCAGTGTGTGTCTATGTTCCTGGGTATCAGTGTATGTCTTTGTGACTTGGTGTCAGTGTATGTCTTTGTTACTGGGTGTCAGTGTGTGTCTTTGTGACTTGGTGTCAGAGTATTTCTTTGTTACTTGGTGTAAGTGTGTGTCTGTGATACTGGGTATTCAGTGCATGTCTTTGTGTCTTGGTGTCAGTGTATGTCTGTGTTACTTGGTGTAAGTGTGTGTCTGTGTATCTGTGTATGTCTCTGTGACTTGGTGTCAGTGTATGTCTTTGTTACTGGGTGTCAGTGTGTGTCTTTGTGACTTGGTATCAGTGTATGTCTGTGTTACAGGGGGTCAGTGTGTGTCTGCGTTACTATGTCTCAGTGTGTGTTTCTAACTGGGTGTCAGTGTGGGTCTGTGTTACTGGGTATCAGTGTATGTCTTTGTTACTTGGTGTAAGCGTATGTCTTTGTTACTTGGTGTCAGTGTATGTCTTTGTGACTTGGTGTAAGTGTGTGTCTTTGTTGCTTGGTGTAGTTGTATGTCTGTGTTACTTGGTGTCAGTGTATGTCTGTGTTACTTGGTGTAAGTGTATGTCTTTGTTACTTGGTGTAAGTGTGTGTCTGTGTTACTTGGTGTAAGTGTGTGTCTGTGTTCCTGGGTATCAGTGTATGTCTTTGTTACTTGGTGTCATTGTATGTCTGTGTTACTTGGTGTAAGTGTTTGGCTGTGTTACTGGGTATCAGTGTATGTCTTTGTTACTTGGTGTAAGTGTGTGTCTGTGTTACTTGGTGTAAGTGTGTGTCTGTGTTCCTGGGTATCATTGTATGTCTTTGTTACTTGGTGTAAGTGTATGTCTTTGTTACTTGGTGTAAGTGTGTGTCTGTGTTACTTGGTGCAAGTGTGTGTCTGTGTTACTGGTTGTCAGTGCATGTCTTTGTAACTTGGTGTCAGTGTATATCTGTGTTACTTGGTGTAAGTGTGTGTGTTTGTTACTTGGTGTAATTGTATGTCTTTGTTACTTGGTGTCAATGCATGTCTGTGTTACTTGGTGTCAGTGTGTGTCTGTGTTCCTGGGTATCAGTGTATGTCTTTGTGACTTGGTGTCAGTGTATGTCTTTGTTACTTGGTGTAAGTGTGTGTCTGTGTTACTGGGTATCAGTGTATGTCTTTGTAACTTGGTGTCAGTGTATATCTGTGTTACTTGGTGTAAGTGTGTGTGTTTGTTACTTGGTGTAATTGTATGTCTTTGTTACTTGGTGTCAATGCATGTCTGTGTTACTTGGTGTCAGTGTGTGTCTGTGTTCCTGGGTATCAGTGTATGTCTTTGTGACTTGGTATCAGTGTATGTCTTTGTGACTTGGTATCAGTGTATGTCTTTGTTACTGGTGTCAGTGTGTGTCTGCGTTACTTGGTGTCAGTGTATGTCTTTGTTACTGTTTATTAGTGTTTCTCTGTGTTACTGGGTGTCAGTGTGTGTTTGTTTGTGTTGCTGGGTGTCAGTGTATGTCTGTGTTAATTGGTGTATGTGTGTGTCTGTGTTACTGGGTATCAGTGTCTGTCTTTGTTACTTGGTGTAAGTGTGTGTCTTTGTTACTTGGTGTAATTGTATGTCTTTGTTACTTGGTGTCAGTGTATGTCTGTGTTACTTGGTGTAAGTGTATGTCTTTGTTACTTGGTGTAAGTGTGTGTCTGTGTTACTTGGTGTAAGTGTGTGTCTGTGTTACTGGGTGTCAGTGCATGTCTTTGTTACTTGGTGTCAGTGTATATCTGTGTTACTTGGTGTAAGTGTGTTTCTTTGTTACTTGGTGTAATTGTATGTCTTTGTTACTTGGTGTCAATGCATGTCTGTGTTACTTGGTGTCAGTGTATGTCTTTGTTACTTGGTGAAAGTGTGTGTCTGTGTTACTTGGTGTAAGTGTGTGTCTGTGTTCCTGGGTATCAGTGTATGTCTTTGTTACTTGGTGTCAGTCTATGTCTGTGTTACTTGGTGTAAGTGTATGTCTGTGTTACTGGGTATCAGTGTATGTCTTTGTTACTTGGTGTCAGTGTATGTCTGTGTTACTTGGTGTAAGTGTGTGTCTGTGTTACTGGGTGTCAGTGTGTGTCTGTGTTACTTGGTGTAAGTGTGTGTCTTTGTTACTTGGTGTCCGTGTGTGTCTGTGTTACTGGGTGTCAGTGTATGTCTTTGTTACTGGGTGTCAGTGTATGTCTTTGTTACTTGGTGTAAGTGTGCGTCAGAGTTACTGGGTATCAGTGTCTGTCTTTGTTATTTGGTGTAAGTGTGTGTCTGTGTTACTGGGTATCAGTGTATGTCTTTGTGACTTGGTGTCAGTGTATGTCTTTGTTACTGGGTGAGTGTGTGTCTTTGTGACTTGGTGTCAGAGTATGTCTTTGTTACTTGGTGTAAGTGTGTGTCGGTGATACTGGGTATTCAGTGCATGTCTTTGTGTCTTGGTGTCAGTGTATGTCTGTGTTACTTGGTGTAAGTGTGTGTCTGTGTATCTTTGTATGTCTCTGTGACTTGGTGTCAGTGTATGTCTTTGTTACTGGGTGTCAGTGTGTGTCTTTGTGACTTGGTGTCAGTGTATGTCTGTGTTACAAGGGGTCAGTGTGTGTCTGTGTTACTGGGTGTCAGTGTGTGTTTCTAACTGGGTGTCAGTGTGTGTCTGTGTTACTGGGTATCAGTGTATGTCTTTGTTACTTGGTGTAAGCGTATGTCTTTATTACTTGGTGTCAGTGTATGTCTTTGTGACTTGGTGTAAGTGTGTGTCTTTGTTACATGGTGTAATTGTATGTCTTTGTTACTTGCTGTCAGTGTATGTCTGTGTTACTTGGTGTAAGTGTGTGTCTTTGTTACTTGGTGTCCGTGTGTGTCTGTGTTACTGGGTGTCAGTGTATGTCTTTGTTACTTGGTGTCAGTGTATGTCTTTGTTACTTGGTGTAAGTGTGTGTCAGTGTTACTGGGTATCAGTGTCTGTCTTTGTTACTTGGTGTAAGTGTGTGTCTGTGTTACTGGGTATCAGTGTATGTCTTTGTTACTTGGTGTCAGTGTATGTCTGTGTTACGTGGTGTAAGTCTGTGTCTGTGTTATGGGGATCAGTGTATGTCTTTGTGACTTGGTGTCAGTGTATGTCTTTGTTACTGGGTGTCAGTGTGTGTCTTTGTGACTTGGTGTCAGTGTATGTCTTTGTTACTTGGTGTAAGTCTTTGTCTGTGTTACTGGGTATCAGTGTATGTCTTTGTTACTTGGTGTCAGTGTTTGTCAAAATACTTGGTTTAAGTGTATGTCTTTGTTACTTGGTGTAATTGTCTGTCTGTGTTGCTTGGTGTAAGTATATGTCTTTGTTACTTGTTGTCAGTGTGTGTCTTTGTTACTTGGTGTCCGTTTGTGTCTGTGTTACTTGGTGTAAGTGTGTGCCTTTATTACTTGGTGTAAGTGTATGTCTTTGTTACTTGGTGTCAGTGCATGTCTTTGTTACTTGGTGTCAGTTTGTGCCTGTGTTACTGGGTATCAGTGCATGTCTTTGCGACTTGGTGTCAGTGTATGTCTTTGTTACTGGGTGTCAGTGTGTGTCTGTGTTACTGGGTATCAGTGTATGTATCTGTGACTTGGTATCAGTGTATGTCTTTGTTACTGGGTGTCAGTGTGTGTCTGTGTTCCTGGGTATCAGTGTATGTCTTTGTGACTTGGTGTCAGTGTATGTCTTTGTTACTGGGTGTCAGTGTGTGTCTTTGTGACTTGGTGTCAGAGTATTTCTTTGTTACTTGGTGTAAGTGTGTGTCTGTGATACTGGGTATTCAGTGCATATCTTTGTGTCTTGGTGTCAGTGTATGTCTGTGTTACTTGGTGTAAGTGTGTGTCTGTGTATCTGTGTATGTCTCTGTGACTTGGTGTCAGTGTATGTCTTTGTTGCTGGGTGTCAGTGTGTGTCTTTGTGACTTGGTATCAGTGTATGTCTGTGTTACAGGGGGTCAGTGTGTGTCTGCGTTACTGGGTCTCAGTGTGTGTTTCTAACTGGGTGTCAGTGTGTGTCTGTGTTACTGGGTATCAGTGTATGTCTTTGTTACTTGGTGTAAGCGTATGTCTTTGTTACTTGGTGTCAGTGTATGTCTTTGTGACTTGGTGTAAGTGTGTGTCTTTGTTGCTTGGTGTAGTTGTATGTCTGTGTTACTTGGTGTCAGTGTATGTCTGTGTTACTTGGTGTAAGTGTATGTCTTTGTTACTTGGTGTAAGTGTGTGTCTGTGTTACTTGGTGTAAGTGTGTGTCTGTGTTCCTGGGTATCAGTGTATGTCTTTGTTACTTGGTGTCATTGTATGTCTGTGTTACTTGGTGTAAGTGTTTGGCTGTGTTACTGGGTATCAGTGTATGTCTTTGTTACTTGGTGTAAGTGTGTGTCTGTGTTACTTGGTGTAAGTGTGTGTCTGTGTTCCTGGGTATCATTGTATGTCTTTGTTACTTGGTGTAAGTGTATGTCTTTGTTACTTGGTGTAAGTGTGTGTCTATGTTACTTGGTGCAAGTGTGTGTCTGTGTTACTGGTTGTCAGTGCATGCCTTTGTAACTTGGTGTCAGTGTATATCTGTGTTACTTGGTGTAAGTGTGTGTGTTTGTTACTTGGTGTAATTGTATGTCTTTGTTACTTGGTGTCAATGCATGTCTGTGTACTTGGTGTCAGTGTGTGTCTGTGTTCCTGGGTATCAGTGTATGTCTTTGTGACTTGGTGTCAGTGTATGTCTTTGTTACTTGGTGTAAGTGTGTGTCTGTGTTACTGGGTATCAGTGTATGTCTTTGTGACTTGGTATCAGTGTATGTCTTTGTGACTTGGTATCAGTGTATGTCTTTGTTACTGGTGTCAGTGTGTGTCTGCGTTACTTGGTGTCAGTGTATGTCTTTGTTACTGTTTATTAGTGTTTCTCTGTGTTACTGGGTGTCAGTGTGTGTTTGTTTGTGTTACTGGGTGTCAGTGTATGTCTGTGTTAATTGGTGTATGTGTGTGTCTTTGTTACTGGGTATCAGTGTCTGTCTTTGTTACTTGGTGTAAGTGTGTGTCTTTGTTACTTGGTGTAATTGTATGTCTTTGTTACTTGGTGTCAGTGTATGTCTGTGTTACTTGGTGTAAGTGTATGTCTTTGTTACTTGGTGTAAGTGTGTGTCTGTGTTACTTGGTGTAAGTGTGTGTCTGTGTTCCTGGGATTCATTGTCTGTCTTTGTTACTTGGTGTCAGTGTATGTCTGTGTTACTTGGTGTAAGTGTGTGTCTGTGTTACTGGGTGTCAGTGCATGTCTTTGTTACTTGATGTCAGTGTATATCTGTGTTACTTGGTGTAAGTGTGTGTCTTTGTTACTTGGTGTAATTGTATGTCTTTGTTACTTGGTGTCAATGCATGTCTTTGTTACTTGGTGTCAGTGTATGTCTTTGTTACTTGGTGAAAGTGTGTGTCTGTGTTACTTGGTGTAAGTGTGTGTCTGTGTTCCTGGGTATCAGTGTATGTCTTTGTTACTTGGTGTCAGTCTATGTCTGTGTTACTTGGTGTAAGTGTATGTCTGTGTTACTGGGTATCAGTGTATGTCTTTGTTACTTGGTGTCAGTGTATGTCTGTGTTACTTGGTGTAAGTGTGTGTCTGTGTTACTGGGTGTCAGTGTGTGTCTGTGTTACTTGGTGTAAGTGTGTGTCTTTGTTACTTGGTGTCCGTGTGTGTCTGTGTTACTGGTTGTCAGTGCATGTCTTTGTAACTTGGTGTCAGTGTATATCTGTGTTACTTGGTGTAAGTGTGTGTGTTTGTTACTTGGTGTCTTGTATGTCTTTGTTACTTGGTGAAAGTGTGTGTCTGTGTTACTTGGTGTAAGTGTGTGTCTGTGTTCCTGGGTATCAGTGTATGTCTTTGTTACTTGGTGTCAGTCTATGTCTGTGTTACTTGGTGTAAGTGTATGTCTGTGTTACTGGGTATCAGTGTATGTCTTTGTTACTTGGTGTCAGTGTATGTCTGTGTTACTTGGTGTAAGTGTGTGTCTGTGTTACTGGGTATCAGTGTGTGTCTGTGTTACTTGGTGTAAGTGTGTGTCTTTGTTACTTGGTGTCCGTGTGTGTCTGTGTTACTGGGTGTCAGTGTATGTCTTTGTTACTGGGTGTCAGTGTATGTCTTTGTTACTTGGTGTAAGTGTGCGTCAGAGTTACTGGGTATCAGTGTCTGTCTTTGTTATTTGGTGTAAGTGTGTGTCTGTGTTACTGGGTATCAGTGTATGTCTTTGTGACTTGGTGTCAGTGTATGTCTTTGTTACTGGGTGAGTGTGTGTCTTTGTGACTTGGTGTCAGAGTATGTCTTTGTTACTTGGTGTAAGTGTGTGTCGGTGATACTGGGTATTCAGTGCATGTCTTTGTGTCTTGGTGTCAGTGTATGTCTGTGTTACTTGGTGTAAGTGTGTGTCTGTGTATCTTTGTATGTCTCTGTGACTTGGTGTCAGTGTATGTCTTTGTTACTGGGTGTCAGTGTGTGTCTTTGTGACTTGGTGTCAGTGTATGTCTGTGTTACAAGGGGTCAGTGTGTGTCTGTGTTACTGGGTGTCAGTGTGTGTTTCTAACTGGGTGTCAGTGTGTGTCTGTGTTACTGGGTATCAGTGTATGTCTTTGTTACTTGGTGTAAGCGTATGTCTTTATTACTTGGTGTCAGTGTATGTCTTTGTGACTTGGTGTAAGTGTGTTTCTTAGTTACTTGGTGTAATTGTATGTCTTTGTTACTTGCTGTCAGTGTATGTCTGTGTTACTTGGTGTAAGTGTGTGTCTTTGTTACTTGGTGTCCGTGTGTGTCTGTGTTACTGGGTGTCAGTGTATGTCTTTGTTACTTGGTGTCAGTGTATGTCTTTGTTACTTGGTGTAAGTGTGTGTCAGTGTTACTGGGTATCAGTGTCTGTCTTTGTTACTTGGTGTAAGTGTGTGTCTGTGTTACTGGGTATCAGTGTATGTCTTTGTTACTTGGTGTCAGTGTATGTCTGTGTTACGTGGTGTAAGTGTGTGTCTGTGTTATGGGGATCAGTGTATGTCTTTGTGACTTGGTGTCAGTGTATGTCTTTGTTACTGGGTGTCAGTGTGTGTCTTTGTGACTTGGTGTCAGTGTATGTCTTTGTTACTTGGTGTAAGTCTTTGTCTGTGTTACTGGGTATCAGTGTATGTCTTTGTTACTTGGTGTCAGTGTTTGTCAAAATACTTGGTGTAAGTGTATGTCTTTGTTACTTGGTGTAATTGTCTGTCTGTGTTGCTTGGTGTAAGTATATGTCTTTGTTACTTGTTGTCAGTGTGTGTCTTTGTTACTTGGTGTCCGTGTGTGTCTGTGTTACTTGGTGTAAGTGTGTGCCTTTATTACTTGGTGTAAGTGTATGTCTTTGTTACTTGGTGTCAGTGCATGTCTTTGTTACTTGGTGTCAGTTTGTGCCTGTGTTACTGGGTATCAGTGTATGTCTTTGCGACTTGGTGTCAGTGTATGTCTTTGTTACTGGGTGTCAGTGTGTGTCTGTGTTACTGGGTATCAGTGTATGTATCTGTGACTTGGTATCAGTGTATGTCTTTGTTACTGGGTGTCAGTGTGTGTCTGTGTTCCTGGGTATCAGTGTATGTCTTTGTGACTTGGTGTCAGTGTATGTCTTTGTTACTGGGTGTCAGTGTGTGTCTTTGTGACTTGGTGTCAGAGTATTTCTTTGTTACTTGGTGTAAGTGTGTGTCTGTGTATCTTTGTATGTCTCTGTGACTTGGTGTCAGTGTATGTCTTTGTTACTGGGTGTCAGTGTGTGTCTTTGTGACTTGGTGTCAGTGTATGTCTGTGTTACAAGGGGTCAGTGTGTGTCTGTGTTACTGGGTGTCTGTGTGTGTTTCTAACTGGGTGTCAGTGTGTGTCTGTGTTACTGGGTATCAGTGTATGTCTTTGTTACTTGGTGTAAGCGTATGTCTTTATTACTTGGTGTCAGTGTATGTCTTTGTGACTTGGTGTAAGTGTGTTTCTTAGTTACTTGGTGTAATTGTATGTCTTTGTTACTTGCTGTCAGTGTATGTCTGTGTTACTTGGTGTAAGTGTGTGTCTTTGTTACTTGGTGTCCGTGTGTGTCTGTGTTACTGGGTGTCAGTGTATGTCTTTGTTACTTGGTGTCAGTGTATGTCTTTGTTACTTGGTGTAAGTGTGTGTCAGTGTTACTGGGTATCAGTGTCTGTCTTTGTTACTTGGTGTAAGTGTGTGTCTGTGTTACTGGGTATCAGTGTATGTCTTTGTTACTTGGTGTCAGTGTATGTCTGTGTTACGTGGTGTAAGTGTGTGTCTGTGTTATGGGGATCAGTGTATGTCTTTGTGACTTGGTGTCAGTGTATGTCTTTGTTACTGGGTGTCAGTGTGTGTCTTTGTGACTTGGTGTCAGTGTATGTCTTTGTTACTTGGTGTAAGTCTTTGTCTGTGTTACTGGGTATCAGTGTATGTCTTTGTTACTTGGTGTCAGTGTTTGTCAAAATACTTGGTGTAAGTGTATGTCTTTGTTACTTGGTGTAATTGTCTGTCTGTGTTGCTTGGTGTAAGTATATGTCTTTGTTACTTGTTGTCAGTGTGTGTCTTTGTTACTTGGTGTCCGTGTGTGTCTGTGTTACTTGGTGTAAGTGTGTGCCTTTATTACTTGGTGTAAGTGTATGTCTTTGTTACTTGGTGTCAGTGCATGTCTTTGTTACTTGGTGTCAGTTTGTGCCTGTGTTACTGGGTATCAGTGTATGTCTTTGCGACTTGGTGTCAGTGTATGTCTTTGTTACTGGGTGTCAGTGTGTGTCTGTGTTACTGGGTATCAGTGTATGTATCTGTGACTTGGTATCAGTGTATGTCTTTGTTACTGGGTGTCAGTGTGTGTCTGTGTTCCTGGGTATCAGTGTATGTCTTTGTGACTTGGTGTCAGTGTATGTCTTTGTTACTGGGTGAGTGTGTGTCTTTGTGACTTGGTGTCAGAGTATTTCTTTGTTACTTGGTGTAAGTGTGTGTCTGTGATACTGGGTATTCAGTGCATGTCTTTGTGTCTTGGTGTCAGTGTATGTCTGTGTTACTTGGTGTAAGTGTGTGTCTGTGTATCTGTGTATGTCTCTGTGACTTGGTGTCAGTGTATGTCATTGTTACTGGGTGTCAGTGTGTGTCTTTGTGACTTGGTATCAGTGTATGTCTGTGTTACAGGGGGTCAGTGTGTGTCTGCGTTACTGGGTCTCAGTGTTTGTTTCTAACTGGGTGTCAGTGTGTGTCTGTGTTACTGGGTATCAGTGTATGTCTTTGTTACTTGGTGTAAGCGTATGTCTTTGTTACTTGGTGTCAGTGTATGTCTTTGTGACTTGGTGTAAGTGTGTGTCTTTGTTGCTTGGTGTAGTTGTATGTCTGTGTTACTTGGTGTCAGTGTATGTCTGTGTTACTTGGTGTAAGTGTATGTCTTTGTTACTTGGTGTAAGTGTGTGTCTGTGTTACTTGGTGTAAGTGTGTGTCTGTGTTCCTGGGTATCATTGTATGTCTTTGTTACTTGGTGTAAGTGTGTGTCTGTGTTACTTGGTGCAAGTGTGTGTCTGTGTTACTTGGTGTAAGTGTGTGTGTTTGTTACTTGGTGTAATTGTATGTCTTTGTTACTTGGTGTCAATGCATGTCTGTGTACTTGGTGTCAGTGTGTGTCTGTGTTCCTGGGTATCATTGTATGTCTTTGTGACTTGGTGTCAGTGTATGTCTTTGTTACTTGGTGTAAGTGTGTGTCTGTGTTACTGGGTATCAGTGTATGTCTTTGTGACTTGGTATCAGTGTATGTCTTTGTGACTTGGTATCAGTGTATGTCTTTGTTACTGGTGTCAGTGTGTGTCTGCGTTACTTGGTGTCAGTGTATGTCTGTGTTACTTGGTGTAAGTGTATGTCTTTGTTACTTGGTGTAAGTGTGTGTCTGTGTTACTTGGTGTAAGTGTGTGTCTGTGTTCCTGGGTATCAGTGTATGTCTTTGTTACTTGGTGTCATTGTATGTCTGTGTTACTTGGTGTAAGTGTTTGGCTGTGTTACTGGGTATCAGTGTATGTCTTTGTTACTTGGTGTAAGTGTGTGTCTGTGTTACTTGGTGTAAGTGTGTGTCTGTGTTCCTGGGTATCATTGTATGTCTTTGTTACTTGGTGTAAGTGTATGTCTTTGTTACTTGGTGTAAGTGTGTGTCTGTGTTACTTGGTGCAAGTGTGTGTCTGTGTTACTGGTTGTCAGTGCATGTCTTTGTAACTTGGTGTCAGTGTATATCTGTGTTACTTGGTGTAAGTGTGTGTGTTTGTTACTTGGTGTAATTGTATGTCTTTGTTACTTGGTGTCAATGCATGTCTGTGTTACTTGGTGTCAGTGTGTGTCTG
The DNA here is from genome assembly GCF_036365525.1 of Heterodontus francisci. Taxonomy (NCBI): domain Eukaryota; kingdom Metazoa; phylum Chordata; class Chondrichthyes; order Heterodontiformes; family Heterodontidae; genus Heterodontus; species Heterodontus francisci. The sequence continues at coordinate 4,696,977 of NW_027140330.1, forward strand.
TGTTCCTGGGTATCAGTGTATGTCTTTGTGACTTGGTGTCAGTGTATGTCTTTGTTACTTGGTGTAAGTGTGTGTCTGTGTTACTGGGTATCAGTGTATGTCTTTGTAACTTGGTGTCAGTGTATATCTGTGTTACTTGGTGTAAGTGTGTGTGTTTGTTACTTGGTGTAATTGTATGTCTTTGTTACTTGGTGTCAATGCATGTCTGTGTTACTTGGTGTCAGTGTGTGTCTGTGTTCCTGGGTATCAGTGTATGTCTTTGTGACTTGGTATCAGTGTATGTCTTTGTGACTTGGTATCAGTGTATGTCTTTGTTACTGGTGTCAGTGTGTGTCTGCGTTACTTGGTGTCAGTGTATGTCTTTGTTACTGTTTATTAGTGTTTCTCTGTGTTACTGGGTGTCAGTGTGTGTTTGTTTGTGTTACTGGGTGTCAGTGTATGTCTGTGTTAATTGGTGTATGTGTGTGTCTGTGATACTGGGTATCAGTGTCTGTCTTTGTTACTTGGTGTAAGTGTGTGTCTTTGTTACTTGGTGTAATTGTATGTCTTTGTTACTTGGTGTCAGTGTATGTCTGTGTTACTTGGTGTAAGTGTATGTCTTTGTTACTTGGTGTAAGTGTGTGTCTGTGTTACTTGGTGTAAGTGTGTGTCTGTGTTACTGGGTGTCAGTGCATGTCTTTGTTACTTGGTGTCAGTGTATATCTGTGTTACTTGGTGTAAGTGTGTTTCTTTGTTACTTGGTGTAATTGTATGTCTTTGTTACTTGGTGTCAATGCATGTCTGTGTTACTTGGTGTCAGTGTATGTCTTTGTTACTTGGTGTCAGTCTATGTCTGTGTTACTTGGTGTAAGTGTATGTCTGTGTTACTGGGTATCAGTGTATGTCTTTGTTACTTGGTGTCAGTGTATGTCTGTGTTACTTGGTGTAAGTGTGTGTCTGTGTTACTGGGTGTCAGTGTGTGTCTGTGTTACTTGGTGTAAGTGTGTGTCTTTGTTACTTGGTGTCCGTGTGTGTCTGTGTTACTGGGTGTCAGTGTATGTCTTTGTTACTGGGTGTCAGTGTATGTCTTTGTTACTTGGTGTAAGTGTGCGTCAGAGTTACTGGGTATCAGTGTCTGTCTTTGTTATTTGGTGTAAGTGTGTGTCTGTGTTACTGGGTATCAGTGTATGTCTTTGTGACTTGGTGTCAGTGTATGTCTTTGTTACTGGGTGAGTGTGTGTCTTTGTGACTTGGTGTCAGAGTATGTCTTTGTTACTTGGTGTAAGTGTGTGTCGGTGATACTGGGTATTCAGTGCATGTCTTTGTGTCTTGGTGTCAGTGTATGTCTGTGTTACTTGGTGTAAGTGTGTGTCTGTGTATCTTTGTATGTCTCTGTGACTTGGTGTCAGTGTATGTCTTTGTTACTGGGTGTCAGTGTGTGTCTTTGTGACTTGGTGTCAGTGTATGTCTGTGTTACAAGGGGTCAGTGTGTGTCTGTGTTACTGGGTGTCAGTGTGTGTTTCTAAATGGGTGTCAGTGTGTGTCTGTGTTACTGGGTATCAGTGTATGTCTTTGTTACTTGGTGTAAGCGTATGTCTTTATTACTTGGTGTCAGTGTATGTCTTTGTGACTTGGTGTAAGTGTGTGTCTTTGTTACTTGGTGTAATTGTATGTCTTTGTTACTTGCTGTCAGTGTATGTCTGTGTTGCTTGGTGTAAGTATATGTCTTTGTTACTTGTTGTCAGTGTGTGTCTTTGTTACTTGGTGTCCGTGTGTGTCTGTGTTACTTGGTGTAAGTGTGTGCCTTTATTACTTGGTGTAAGTGTATGTCTTTGTTACTTGGTGTCAGTGCATGTCTTTGTTACTGGGTGTCAGTGTGTGTCTGTGTTCCTGGGTATCAGTGTATGTCTTTGTGACTTGGTGTCAGTGTATGTCTTTGTTACTGGGTGTCAGTGTGTGTCTTTGTGACTTGGTGTCAGAGTATTTCTTTGTTACTTGGTGTAAGTGTGTGTCTGTGATACTGGGTATTCAGTGCATGTCTTTGTGTCTTGGTGTCAGTGTATGTCTGTGTTACTTGGTGTAAGTGTGTGTCTGTGTATCTGTGTATGTCTCTGTGACTTGGTGTCAGTGTATGTCTTTGTTACTGGGTGTCAGTGTGTGTCTTTGTGACTTGGTATCAGTGTATGTCTGTGTTACAGGGGGTCAGTGTGTGTCTGCGTTACTATGTCTCAGTGTGTGTTTCTAACTGGGTGTCAGTGTGGGTCTGTGTTACTGGGTATCAGTGTATGTCTTTGTTACTTGGTGTAAGCGTATGTCTTTGTTACTTGGTGTCAGTGTATGTCTTTGTGACTTGGTGTAAGTGTGTGTCTTTGTTGCTTGGTGTAGTTGTATGTCTGTGTTACTTGGTGTCAGTGTATGTCTGTGTTACTTGGTGTAAGTGTATGTCTTTGTTACTTGGTGTAAGTGTGTGTCTGTGTTACTTGGTGTAAGTGTGTGTCTGTGTTCCTGGGTATCAGTGTATGTCTTTGTTACTTGGTGTCATTGTATGTCTGTGTTACTTGGTGTAAGTGTTTGGCTGTGTTACTGGGTATCAGTGTATGTCTTTGTTACTTGGTGTAAGTGTGTGTCTGTGTTACTTGGTGTAAGTGTGTGTCTGTATTCCTGGGTATCATTGTATGTCTTTGTTACTTGGTGTAAGTGTATGTCTTTGTTACTTGGTGTAAGTGTGTGTCTGTGTTACTTGGTGCAAGTGTGTGTCTGTGTTACTGGTTGTCAGTGCATGTCTTTGTAACTTGGTGTCAGTGTATATCTGTGTTACTTGGTGTAAGTGTGTGTGTTTGTTACTTGGTGTAATTGTATGTCTTTGTTACTTGGTGTCAATGCATGTCTGTGTTACTTGGTGTCAGTGTGTGTCTGTGTTCCTGGGTATCAGTGTATGTCTTTGTGACTTGGTGTCAGTGTATGTCTTTGTTACTTGGTGTAAGTGTGTGTCTGTGTTACTGGGTATCAGTGTATGTCTTTGTAACTTGGTGTCAGTGTATATCTGTGTTACTTGGTGTAAGTGTGTGTGTTTGTTACTTGGTGTAATTGTATGTCTTTGTTACTTGGTGTCAATGCATGTCTGTGTTACTTGGTGTCAGTGTGTGTCTGTGTTCCTGGGTATCAGTGTATGTCTTTGTGACTTGGTATCAGTGTATGTCTTTGTGACTTGGTATCAGTGTATGTCTTTGTTACTGGTGTCAGTGTGTGTCTGCGTTACTTGGTGTCAGTGTATGTCTTTGTTACTGTTTATTAGTGTTTCTCTGTGTTACTGGGTGTCAGTGTGTGTTTGTTTGTGTTGCTGGGTGTCAGTGTATGTCTGTGTTAATTGGTGTATGTGTGTGTCTGTGTTACTGGGTATCAGTGTCTGTCTTTGTTACTTGGTGTAAGTGTGTGTCTTTGTTACTTGGTGTAATTGTATGTCTTTGTTACTTGGTGTCAGTGTATGTCTGTGTTACTTGGTGTAAGTGTATGTCTTTGTTACTTGGTGTAAGTGTGTGTCTGTGTTACTTGGTGTAAGTGTGTGTCTGTGTTACTGGGTGTCAGTGCATGTCTTTGTTACTTGGTGTCAGTGTATATCTGTGTTACTTGGTGTAAGTGTGTTTCTTTGTTACTTGGTGTAATTGTATGTCTTTGTTACTTGGTGTCAATGCATGTCTGTGTTACTTGGTGTCAGTGTATGTCTTTGTTACTTGGTGAAAGTGTGTGTCTGTGTTACTTGGTGTAAGTGTGTGTCTGTGTTCCTGGGTATCAGTGTATGTCTTTGTTACTTGGTGTCAGTCTATGTCTGTGTTACTTGGTGTAAGTGTATGTCTGTGTTACTGGGTATCAGTGTATGTCTTTGTTACTTGGTGTCAGTGTATGTCTGTGTTACTTGGTGTAAGTGTGTGTCTGTGTTACAGGGTGTCAGTGTGTGTCTGTGTTACTTGGTGTAAGTGTGTGTCTTTGTTACTTGGTGTCCGTGTGTGTCTGTGTTACTGGGTGTCAGTGTATGTCTTTGTTACTGGGTGTCAGTGTATGTCTTTGTTACTTGGTGTAAGTGTGCGTCAGAGTTACTGGGTATCAGTGTCTGTCTTTGTTATTTGGTGTAAGTGTGTGTCTGTGTTACTGGGTATCAGTGTATGTCTTTGTGACTTGGTGTCAGTGTATGTCTTTGTTACTGGGTGAGTGTGTGTCTTTGTGACTTGGTGTCAGAGTATGTCTTTGTTACTTGGTGTAAGTGTGTGTCGGTGATACTGGGTATTCAGTGCATGTCTTTGTGTCTTGGTGTCAGTGTATGTCTGTGTTACTTGGTGTAAGTGTGTGTCTGTGTATCTTTGTATGTCTCTGTGACTTGGTGTCAGTGTATGTCTTTGTTACTGGGTGTCAGTGTGTGTCTTTGTGACTTGGTGTCAGTGTATGTCTGTGTTACAAGGGGTCAGTGTGTGTCTGTGTTACTGGGTGTCAGTGTGTGTTTCTAACTGGGTGTCAGTGTGTGTCTGTGTTACTGGGTATCAGTGTATGTCTTTGTTACTTGGTGTAAGCGTATGTCTTTATTACTTGGTGTCAGTGTATGTCTTTGTGACTTGGTGTAAGTGTGTGTCTTTGTTACTTGGTGTAATTGTATGTCTTTGTTACTTGCTGTCAGTGTATGTCTGTGTTACTTGGTGTAAGTGTGTGTCTTTGTTACTTGGTGTCCGTGTGTGTCTGTGTTACTGGGTGTCAGTGTATGTCTTTGTTACTTGGTGTCAGTGTATGTCTTTGTTACTTGGTGTAAGTGTGTGTCAGTGTTACTGGGTATCAGTGTCTGTCTTTGTTACTTGGTGTAAGTGTGTGTCTGTGTTACTGGGTATCAGTGTATGTCTTTGTTACTTGGTGTCAGTGTATGTCTGTGTTACGTGGTGTAAGTCTGTGTCTGTGTTATGGGGATCAGTGTATGTCTTTGTGACTTGGTGTCAGTGTATGTCTTTGTTACTGGGTGTCAGTGTGTGTCTTTGTGACTTGGTGTCAGTGTATGTCTTTGTTACTTGGTGTAAGTCTTTGTCTGTGTTACTGGGTATCAGTGTATGTCTTTGTTACTTGGTGTCAGTGTTTGTCAAAATACTTGGTTTAAGTGTATGTCTTTGTTACTTGGTGTAATTGTCTGTCTGTGTTGCTTGGTGTAAGTATATGTCTTTGTTACTTGTTGTCAGTGTGTGTCTTTGTTACTTGGTGTCCGTTTGTGTCTGTGTTACTTGGTGTAAGTGTGTGCCTTTATTACTTGGTGTAAGTGTATGTCTTTGTTACTTGGTGTCAGTGCATGTCTTTGTTACTTGGTGTCAGTTTGTGCCTGTGTTACTGGGTATCAGTGCATGTCTTTGCGACTTGGTGTCAGTGTATGTCTTTGTTACTGGGTGTCAGTGTGTGTCTGTGTTACTGGGTATCAGTGTATGTATCTGTGACTTGGTATCAGTGTATGTCTTTGTTACTGGGTGTCAGTGTGTGTCTGTGTTCCTGGGTATCAGTGTATGTCTTTGTGACTTGGTGTCAGTGTATGTCTTTGTTACTGGGTGTCAGTGTGTGTCTTTGTGACTTGGTGTCAGAGTATTTCTTTGTTACTTGGTGTAAGTGTGTGTCTGTGATACTGGGTATTCAGTGCATGTCTTTGTGTCTTGGTGTCAGTGTATGTCTGTGTTACTTGGTGTAAGTGTGTGTCTGTGTATCTGTGTATGTCTCTGTGACTTGGTGTCAGTGTATGTCTTTGTTGCTGGGTGTCAGTGTGTGTCTTTGTGACTTGGTATCAGTGTATGTCTGTGTTACAGGGGGTCAGTGTGTGTCTGCGTTACTGGGTCTCAGTGTGTGTTTCTAACTGGGTGTCAGTGTGTGTCTGTGTTACTGGGTATCAGTGTATGTCTTTGTTACTTGGTGTAAGCGTATGTCTTTGTTACTTGGTGTCAGTGTATGTCTTTGTGACTTGGTGTAAGTGTGTGTCTTTGTTGCTTGGTGTAGTTGTTCTGTCTGTGTTACTTGGTGTCAGTGTATGTCTGTGTTACTTGGTGTAAGTGTATGTCTTTGTTACTTGGTGTAAGTGTGTGTCTGTGTTACTTGGTGTAAGTGTGTGTCTGTGTTCCTGGGTATCAGTGTATGTCTTTGTTACTTGGTGTCATTGTATGTCTGTGTTACTTGGTGTAAGTGTTTGGCTGTGTTACTGGGTATCAGTGTATGTCTTTGTTACTTGGTGTAAGTGTGTGTCTGTGTTACTTGGTGTAAGTGTGTGTCTGTGTTCCTGGGTATCATTGTACGTCTTTGTTACTTGGTGTAAGTGTATGTCTTTGTTACTTGGTGTAAGTGTGTGTCTGTGTTACTTGGTGCAAGTGTGTGTCTGTGTTACTGGTTGTCAGTGCATGCCTTTGTAACTTGGTGTCAGTGTATATCTGTGTTACTTGGTGTAAGTGTGTGTGTTTGTTACTTGGTGTAATTGTATGTCTTTGTTACTTGGTGTCAATGCATGTCTGTGTACTTGGTGTCAGTGTGTGTCTGTGTTCCTGGGTATCAGTGTATGTCTTTGTGACTTGGTGTCAGTGTATGTCTTTGTTACTTGGTGTAAGTGTGTGTCTGTGTTACTGGGTATCAGTGTATGTCTTTGTGACTTGGTATCAGTGTATGTCTTTGTGACTTGGTATCAGTGTATGTCTTTGTTACTGGTGTCAGTGTGTGTCTGCGTTACTTGGTGTCAGTGTATGTCTTTGTTACTGTTTATTAGTGTTTCTCTGTGTTACTGGGTGTCAGTGTGTGTTTGTTTGTGTTACTGGGTGTCAGTGTATGTCTGTGTTAATTGGTGTATGTGTGTGTCTTTGTTACTGGGTATCAGTGTCTGTCTTTGTTACTTGGTGTAAGTGTGTGTCTTTGTTACTTGGTGTAATTGTATGTCTTTGTTACTTGGTGTCAGTGTATGTCTGTGTTACTTGGTGTAAGTGTATGTCTTTGTTACTTGGTGTAAGTGTGTGTCTGTGTTACTTGGTGTAAGTGTGTGTCTGTGTTCCTGGGATTCATTGTCTGTCTTTGTTACTTGGTGTCAGTGTATGTCTGTGTTACTTGGTGTAAGTGTGTGTCTGTGTTACTGGGTGTCAGTGCATGTCTTTGTTACTTGATGTCAGTGTATATCTGTGTTACTTGGTGTAAGTGTGTGTCTTTGTTACTTGGTGTAATTGTATGTCTTTGTTACTTGGTGTCAATGCATGTCTTTGTTACTTGTTGTCAGTGTATGTCTTTGTTACTTGGTGAAAGTGTGTGTCTGTGTTACTTGGTGTAAGTGTGTGTCTGTGTTCCTGGGTATCAGTGTATGTCTTTGTTACTTGGTGTCAGTCTATGTCTGTGTTACTTGGTGTAAGTGTATGTCTGTGTTACTGGGTATCAGTGTATGTCTTTGTTACTTGGTGTCAGTGTATGTCTGTGTTACTTGGTGTAAGTGTGTGTCTGTGTTACTGGGTGTCAGTGTGTGTCTCTCTTACTTGGTGTAAGTGTGTGTCTTTGTTACTTGGTGTCCGTGTGTGTCTGTGTTACTGGTTGTCAGTGCATGTCTTTGTAACTTGGTGTCAGTGTATATCTGTGTTACTTGGTGTAAGTGTGTGTGTTTGTTACTTGGTGTCAGTGTATGTCTTTGTTACTTGGTGAAAGTGTGTGTCTGTGTTACTTGGTGTAAGTGTGTGTCTGTGTTCCTGGGTATCAGTGTATGTCTTTGTTACTTGGTGTCAGTCTATGTCTGTGTTACTTGGTGTAAGTGTATGTCTGTGTTACTGGGTATCAGTGTATGTCTTTGTTACTTGGTGTCAGTGTATGTCTGTGTTACTTGGTGTAAGTGTGTGTCTGTGTTACTGGGTGTCAGTGTGTGTCTGTGTTACTTGGTGTAAGTGTGTGTCTTTGTTACTTGGTGTCCGTGTGTGTCTGTGTTACTGGGTGTCAGTGTATGTCTTTGTTACTGGGTGTCAGTGTATGTCTTTGTTACTTGGTGTAAGTGTGCGTCAGAGTTACTGGGTATCAGTGTCTGTCTTTGTTATTTGGTGTAAGTGTGTGTCTGTGTTACTGGGTATCAGTGTATGTCTTTGTGACTTGGTGTCAGTGTATGTCTTTGTTACTGAGTGTGTGTGTGTCTTTGTGACTTGGTGTCAGAGTATGTCTTTGTTACTTGGTGTAAGTGTGTGTCGGTGATACTGGGTATTCAGTGCATGTCTTTGTGTCTTGGTGTCAGTGTATGTCTGTGTTACTTGGTGTAAGTGTGTGTCTGTGTATCTTTGTATGTCTCTGTGACTTGGTGTCAGTGTATGTCTTTGTTACTGGGTGTCAGTGTGTGTCTTTGTGACTTGGTGTCAGTGTATGTCTGTGTTACAAGGGGTCAGTGTGTGTCTGTGTTACTGGGTGTCAGTGTGTGTTTCTAACTGGGTGTCAGTGTGTGTCTGTGTTACTGGGTATCAGTGTATGTCTTTGTTACTTGGTGTAAGCGTATGTCTTTATTACTTGGTGTCAGTGTATGTCTTTGTGACTTGGTGTAAGTGTGTTTCTTAGTTACTTGGTGTAATTGTATGTCTTTGTTACTTGCTGTCAGTGTATGTCTGTGTTACTTGGTGTAAGTGTGTGTCTTTGTTACTTGGTGTCCGTGTGTGTCTGTGTTACTGGGTGTCAGTGTATGTCTTTGTTACTTGGTGTCAGTGTATGTCTTTGTTACTTGGTGTAAGTGTGTGTCAGTGTTACTGGGTATCAGTGTCTGTCTTTGTTACTTGGTGTAAGTGTGTGTCTGTGTTACTGGGTATCAGTGTATGTCTTTGTTACTTGGTGTCAGTGTATGTCTGTGTTACGTGGTGTAAGTGTGTGTCTGTGTTATGGGGATCAGTGTATGTCTTTGTGACTTGGTGTCAGTGTATGTCTTTGTTACTGGGTGTCAGTGTGTGTCTTTGTGACTTGGTGTCAGTGTATGTCTTTGTTACTTGGTGTAAGTCTTTGTCTGTGTTACTGGGTATCAGTGTATGTCTTTGTTACTTGGTGTCAGTGTTTGTCAAAATACTTGGTGCAAGTGTATGTCTTTGTTACTTGGTGTAATTGTCTGTCTGTGTTGCTTGGTGTAAGTATATGTCTTTGTTACTTGTTGTCAGTGTGTGTCTTTGTTACTTGGTGTCCGTGTGTGTCTGTGTTACTTGGTGTAAGTGTGTGCCTTTATTACTTGGTGTAAGTGTATGTCTTTGTTACTTGGTGTCAGTGCATGTCTTTGTTACTTGGTGTCAGTTTGTGCCTGTGTTACTGGGTATCAGTGTATGTCTTTGCGACTTGGTGTCAGTGTATGTCTTTGTTACTGGGTGTCAGTGTGTGTCTGTGTTACTGGGTATCAGTGTATGTATCTGTGACTTGGTATCAGTGTATGTCTTTGTTACTGGGTGTCAGTGTGTGTCTGTGTTCCTGGGTATCAGTGTATGTCTTTGTGACTTGGTGTCAGTGTATGTCTTTGTTACTGGGTGTCAGTGTGTGTCTTTGTGACTTGGTGTCAGAGTATTTCTTTGTTACTTGGTGTAAGTGTGTGTCTGTGATACTGGGTATTCAGTGCATGTCTTTGTGTCTTGGTGTCAGTGTATGTCTGTGTTACTTGGTGTAAGTGTGTGTCTGTGTATCTGTGTATGTCTCTGTGACTTGGTGTCAGTGTATGTCATTGTTACTGGGTGTCAGTGTGTGTCTTTGTGACTTGGTATCAGTGTATGTCTGTGTTACAGGGGGTCAGTGTGTGTCTGCGTTACTGGGTCTCAGTGTTTGTTTCTAACTGGGTGTCAGTGTGTGTCTGTGTTACTGGGTATCAGTGTATGTCTTTGTTACTTGGTGTAAGCGTATGTCTTTGTTACTTGGTGTCAGTGTATGTCTTTGTGACTTGGTGTAAGTGTGTGTCTTTGTTGCTTGGTGTAGTTGTATGTCTGTGTTACTTGGTGTCAGTGTATGTCTGTGTTACTTGGTGTAAGTGTATGTCTTTGTTACTTGGTGTAAGTGTGTGTCTGTGTTACTTGGTGTAAGTGTGTGTCTGTGTTCCTGGGTATCATTGTATGTCTTTGTTACTTGGTGTAAGTGTGTGTCTGTGTTACTTGGTGCAAGTGTGTGTCTGTGTTACTGGTTGTCAGTGCATGTCTTTGTAACTTGGTGTCAGTGTATATCTGTGTTACTTGGTGTAAGTGTGTGTGTTTGTTACTTGGTGTAATTGTATGTCTTTGTTACTTGGTGTCAATGCATGTCTGTGTACTTGGTGTCAGTGTGTGTCTGTGTTCCTGGGTATCAGTGTATGTCTTTGTGACTTGGTGTCAGTGTATGTCTTTGTTACTTGGTGTAAGTGTGTGTCTGTGTTACTGGGTATCAGTGTATGTCTTTGTGACTTGGTATCAGTGTATGTCTTTGTGACTTGGTATCAGTGTATGTCTTTGTTACTGGTGTCAGTGTGTGTCTGCGTTACTTGGTGTCAGTGTATGTCTTTGTTACTGTTTATTAGTGTTTCTCTGTGTTACTGGGTGTCAGTGTGTGTTTGTTTGTGTTACTGGGTGTCAGTGTATGTCTGTGTTAATTGGTGCATGTGTGTGTCTTTGTTACTGGGTATCAGTGTCTGTCTTTGTTACTTGGTGTAAGTGTGTGTCTTTGTTACTTGGTGTAATTGTATGTCTTTGTTACTTGGTGTCAGTGTATGTCTGTGTTACTTGGTGTAAGTGTATGTCTTTGTTACTTGGTGTAAGTGTGTGTCTGTGTTACTTGGTGTAAGTGTGTGTCTGTGTTCCTGGGATTCATTGTCTGTCTTTGTTACTTGGTGTCAGTGTATGTCTGTGTTACTTGGTGTAAGTGTGTGTCTGTGTTACTGGGTGTCAGTGCATGTCTTTGTTACTTGGTGTCAGTGTATATCTGTGTTACTTGGTGTAAGTGTGTGTCTTTGTTACTTGGTGTAATTGTATGTCTTTGTTACTTTGGTGTCAATGCATGTCTGTGTTACTTGGTGTCAGTGTATGTCTTTGTTACTTGGTGAAAGTGTGTGTCTGTGTTACTTGGTGTAAGTGTGTGTCTGTGTTCCTGGGTATCAGTGTATGTCTTTGTTACTTGGTGTCAGTCTATGTCTGTGTTACTTGGTGTAAGTGTATGTCTGTGTTACTGGGTATCAGTGTATGTCTTTGTTACTTGGTGTCAGTGTATGTCTGTGTTACTTGGTGTAAGTGTGTGTCTGTGTTACTGGGTGTCAGTGTGTGTCTGTCTTACTTGGTGTAAGTGTGTGTCTTTGTTACTTGGTGTCCGTGTGTGTCTGTGTTACTGGGTGTCAGTGTATGTCTTTGTTACTGGGTGTCAGTGTATGTCTTTGTTACTTGGTGTAAGTGTGCGTCAGAGTTACTGGGTATCAGTGTCTGTCTTTGTTACTTGGTGTAAGTGTGTGTCTGTGTTACTGGGTATCAGTGTATGTCTTTGTGACTTGGTGTCAGTGTATGTCTTTGTTACTGGGTGAGTGTGTGTCTTTGTGACTTGGTGTCAGAGTATGTCTTTGTTACTTGGTGTAAGTGTGTGTCGGTGATACTGGGTGTTCAGTGCATGTCTTTGTGTCTTGGTGTCAGTGTATGTCTGTGTTACTTGGTGTAAGTGTGTGTCTGTGTATCTGTGTATGTCTCTGTGACTTGGTGTCAGTGTATGTCTTTGTTACTGGGTGTCAGTGTGTGTCTTTGTGACTTGGTGTCAGTGTATGTCTGTGTTACAGGGGATCAGTGTGTGTCTGCGTTACTGGGTCTCAGTGTGTGTTTCTAACTGGGTGTCAGTGTGTGTCTGTGTTACTGGGTATCAGTGTATGTCTTTGCTACTTGGTGTAAGCGTATGTCTTTGTTACTTGGTGTCAGTGTATGTCTTTGTGACTTGGTGTAAGTGTGTTTCTTAGTTGCTTGGTGTAGTTGTATGTCTGTGTTACTTGGTGTCAGTGTATGTCTGTGTTACTTGGTGTAAGTGTATGTCTTTGTTACTTGGTGTAAGTGTGTGTCTGTGTTACTTGGTGTAAGTGTGTGTCTGTGTTCCTGGGTATCAGTGTATGTCTTTGTTACTTGGTGTCATTGTATGTCTGTGTTACTTGGTGTAAGTGTTTGGCTGTGTTACTGGGTATCAGTGTATGTCTTTGTTACTTGGTGTAAGTGTGTGTCTGTGTTACTTGGTGTAAGTGTGTGTCTGTGTTCCTGGGTATCATTGTATGTCTTTGTTACTTGGTGTCAGTGTATGTCTTTGTTACTTGGTGTAAGTGTGTGTCTGTGTTACTTGGTGCAAGTGTGTGTCTGTGTTACTGGTTGTCAGTGCATGTCTTTGTAACTTGGTGTCAGTGTATATCTGTGTTACTTGGTGTAAGTGTGTGTGTTTGTTACTTGGTGTAATTGTATGTCTTTGTTACTTGGTGTCAATGCATGTCTGTGTTACTTGGTGTCAGTGTGTGTCTGTGTTCCTGGGTATCAGTGTATGTCTTTGTGACTTGGTGTCAGTGTATGTCTTTGTTACTTGGTGTAAGTGTGTGTCTGTGTTACTGGGTATCAGTGTATGTCTTTGTGACTTGGTATCAGTGTATGTCTTTGTGACTTGGTATCAGTGTATGTCTTTGTTACTGGTGTCAGTGTGTGTCTGCGTTACTTGGTGTCAGTGTATGTCTTTGTTACTGTTTATTAGTGTTTCTCTGTGTTACTGGGTGTCAGTGTGTGTTTGTTTGTGTTACTGGGTATCAGTGTCTGTCTTTGTTACTTGGTGTAAGTGTGTGTCTTTGTTACTTGGTGTAATTGTATGTCTTTGTTACTTGGTGTCAGTGTATGTCTGTGTTACTTGGTGTAAGTGTATGTCTTTGTTACTTGGTGTAAGTGTGTGTCTGTGTTACTTGGTGTAAGTGTACGTCTTTCGTACTTGGTGTCAGTGGATGTCTTTGTTATTTGGTGTCTGTTTGTGTCTCTGTTACTGGGCATCAGTGTATGTCTTTGTGACTTGGTATCAGTGTATGTCATAATACTTGGTGTAAGTGCATGTCTTTGTTACTTGGCGTGATTGCCTGTCTTTGTTACTTGGTGTCAGTGTATGTCTGTGTTACTTGGTGTAAGTGTGTGTCTTTGTTACTTGGTGTAAGTGTATGTCTTTGGTACTTGGTGTCAGTGGATGTCTTTGTTATTTGGTGTCTGTTTGTGTCTCTGTTGCTGGGCATCAGTGTATGTCTTTGTTACTTGGTGTCAGTGTATGTCTGTGTTACTTGGTGTCATTGTGTTTGTATGTGTTACTGGGAGTCAGTGTGTGTCTGTGTCACTTGGTGTAAGTGTGTGTCTTTGTTACTTGGTGTCCGTGGGTGTCTGTGTTACTGGGTGTCAGTGTATGTCTTTGTTACTTGGTGTAAGTGTGTGCCTGTGTTACTGGGTATCAGTGTATGTCTTTGTTACTTGGTGTCAGTGTATGTCAAAATACTTGGTGTAAGTGTATGTCTTTGTTACTTGGTGTCAGTGTGTTTGTATGTGTTACTGGGAGTCAGTGTGTGTCTGTGTCACTTGGTGTAAGTGTGTGTCTTTGTTACTTGGTGTCCGTGTGTGTCTGTGTTTCAAGGTGTCAGTGTATGTCTGTGTTACTGGGTATCAGTGTATGTCTTTGTTACTTGGTGTCAGTGTATGTCAAAATACTTGGTGTAAGTGTATGTCTTTGTTACTTGGTGTAATTGTCTGTCTTTGTAACTTGGTGTCAGTGTATGTCTGTGTTACTTGGTGTAAGAGTGTGTCTTTGTTACTTGGTTTAAGTGCATATCTTTGTTGCTTGGTGTCAGTGTATGTCTTTGTTACTTGGTGTCAGTGTGTGTCTGTGTTACTGGGCATCAGTGTATGTCTTTGTGACTTGGTATCAGTGTATGTCTTTGTGACTTGGTGTCAGCGTATGTCTGTGTTACGTGGTGTCAGTGTGTTTGTTTGTGCTCCTGGGTGTCAGTGTGTGTCTGTGTTACTTGGTGTAAGTGTGTGTCTTTGTTACTTGGTGTCCGTGGTTGTCTGTGTTACTTGGTGTAAGTCAGTGTCTGTGTTACTGGGTATCAGTGTATGTCTTTGTTACTTGGTGTCAGTGTATGTCAAAATATTTGGTGTAAGTGTATGTCTTTGTAACTTGGTGTAATTGTCTGTCTTTGTTACTTGGTGTCAGTGCATGTCTGTGTTAAAAGGTGCCAGTGTGTGTCTTTGTTACTTGGTGTAAGTGTATGTCTTTGGTACTTGGTGTCAGTGTATGTCTTTGTTATTTGGTGTCTGTGTGGGTCTCTGTTACTGGGCATCAGTGTATGTCTTTGTGACTTGGTATCAGTGTATGTCTTTGTGACTTGGTGTCAGTGCATGTCTTTTTTCCTGGGTGTCAGTGTGTGTCTGTGTTACTTGGTGTCAGTGTATGTTTTTGTTACTGTGTATCCGTGTTTCTCTGTGTTACTGTGTGTCAGTGTGTGTTTGTTTGTGGTACTGGGTGTCAGTGTGTGTCTGTGACATTAGGTGTCAGTATTTTGTTTATTTTGGAATTACAGCACTTAAACAGGCCTTTCGGCCCAACGAGTCTGTGCCGACCTTCAACAACCCATTTATCCTAATCCTACACTAATCCCGTATTCCTATCACATTCCCACCGGTCCCTATATATTTCCCTAAAACCTACCTATACTAGGAGCAATTTATAATGGCCAATTAACCTATCAACCTGCAAGTCTTTGGCATGTGGGAGGAAACCGGAGCGCCCGGAGGAAACCCACGCAGACACAGGGAGAACACGTAAACTCCGCACAGGCAGTACCCAGAATCGAACCCGGGTCCCTGGCGCTGTGAGGCTGCGGTGCTAACCACTGCGCCAATGTGCCACCTCACCCCCCCCCCCACACCCCCCCCCCTGCCCAGTGTGTGCCTGCGTCACTGGGTATCAGTGTACGTCTTTGTTACTTGGTGTCAGTGCATGTCTGTGTTATTTGGTGTCAGTGTGTTTGTTTGTGTTACTGGGTGTCAGTGTGTATCTCTGTTACTTGGTGTAAGTGTGTGTCTTTGTTACTTGGTGTCAGACTATGTCAAAATACTTGGTGTAAGTGTATGTCTTTGTTACTTGGTGTAATTGTCAGTCTTTGGAACATGGTGACAGTGTATGTCTTTGTTACTTGGTGTAAGAGTGTGTCTTTGTTACTTGGTGTAAGTGTATATCTTTGTTACTTGGTGTCATTGTATGTCTTTGTTACTTGGTGTCAGTGTGTGTCTGTGTTACTGGGCATCAGTGTATCTCTTTGTGACTTGGTATCAGTGTATGTCTTTGTGACTTGGTGTCAGCGTATGTCTGTGTTACTTGGTGTCAGTGTGTTTGTTTGTGCTACTGGGTGTCAGTGTGTGTCTGTGTTACTTGGTGTAAGTGTGTGTCTTTGTTACTTGGTGTCCGTGTGTGTCTGTGTTACTGGGTGTCAGTGTATGTCTTTGTTACTTGGTGTCAGTGTGTGTCTGTGTTACTTGGTGTAAGTCTGTGTCTGTGTTACTGGGTATCAGTGTATGTCTTTGTTACTTGGTGTCAGTGTATGTCAAAATACTTGGTGTAAGTGTATGTCTTTGTTACTTGGTGTAATTGTCTGTCTTTGTTACTTGGTGTCAGTGTATGTCTGTGTTACTTGGTGTAAGTGTGTGTCTTTGTTACTTGGTGTAAGTGTATGTCTTTGTTACTTGGTGTCAGTGTATGTCTTTGCTATTTGGTGTCTGTGTGTGTCTCTGTTCCTGGGCATCAGTGCATGTCTTTGTGACTTGCTATCAGTGTATGTCTTTGTGACTTGGTTTCAGTGTATGTCTTTTTTCCTGGGTGTCAGTGTGTGTCTGTGTTACTTGGTGTCAGTGTATGTCTTTGTTACTGTGGATCAGTGTTTCTCTGCTTTACTGTGTGTCAGTGTGTGTTTGTTTGTGGCACTGGGTGTCAGTGTGTGTCTGTGACACTAGGTGTCAGTATTTTGTTTATTTTAGAGACACAGCACTTTCGGCCCACAGAGTCTGTGCCGACCTTCAACAACCCATTTACCCTGATCCTACACTAATCCCGTATTCCTATCACATCCCCACCGGTCCCTATATATTTCCCTACCACCTACCTATACTAGGGGCAATTTATAATGGCCAATTAACCTATCAACCTGCAAGTCTTTGGCATGTGGGAGGAAACCGGAGCGCCCGGAGGAAACCCACGCAGACACAGGGAGAAGATGTAAACTCCGCACAGGCAGTACCCAGAATCGAACCCGGGTCCCTGGAGCTGAGAGGCTGCGGTGCTAACCACTGCGCCAATGTGCACCCCCCACCCCCCCCCCCCCCCCCGCCCAATGTGTGCCTGCGTTACTGGGTATCAGTGTATGTCTTTGTTACTTGGTGTCTGTGTATGTCTGTGTTACTTGGTGTCAGTGTGTTTGTTTGTGTTACTGGGTGTCAGTGTGTGTCTGTGTTACTTGGTGTAAGTGTGTGTCTTTGTTAGTTGTTGTCCGTGTGTGTCTGTGTTACTTGGTGTAAGTCTGTGTCTGTGTTACTGGGTATCAGTGTATGTCTTTGTTACTTGGTGTCAGTGTATGTCAAAATACTTGGTGTAAGTGTATGTCTTTGTTACTTGGTGTAATTGTCTGTCTTTGTTACTTGGTGTCAGTGTATGTCTGTGTTACTTGGTGTAAGTGTGTGTCTTTGTTACTGGGCATCAGTGTCTGTCTTTGTGACTTGGTATCAGTGTATGTCTTTGTGAGTTGGTGTCAGTGTAGGCCTTTTTTACTGGGAGTCATTGTGTGTCTGCGTTACTTGGTGTCAGTGCATGTAATTGTTACTGTGTATCAGATTTTCTCTGTGTTCCTGGGTGTCAGTGTGTGTTTGTTTGTGTTACTTGGTGTCAGTGTGTGTCTGTGACACTAGGTGTCAGTATTTAGTTTAGTTTAGAGATACAGCACTTAAACAGGCCCTTCGGCCCACCGAGTCTGTGCCGACCATCAACCACCCATTTACACTAATCCTGCACTAATCCCGTATTCCTATCACATCCCCACCTATCCCTGTATATTTCTCTACCACCTACCTATACTAGGGGCAATTTATGATGGCCAATTAACCTATCAACCTGCAAGTCTCTGGCATGTGGGAGGAAACCGGAGCACCGGGAAGAAACCCACACAGACACAGGGAGAAATTGCAAACTCCGCACAGGCACTACCCAGAAACGAACCCGGGTCACTGGAGCTGTGAAGCTGCGAAGCTGCGGTGGTAACCACTGCGCCAGTGCGCCCAACTCCCCCCCACCCCTCCCAGTGTGTGCCTGTGTTACTGGGTATCAGTGTATGTCTTTGTTACTTGGTGTCTGTGTATGTCTGTGTTACTTGGTGTCAGTGTGTTTGTTTGTGTTACTGGGCGTCAGTGTGTGTATTTTTTACTTGGTGTAAGCTTGTGTCTTTGTTACTTGGTGTCCGTGTGTGTCTGTGTTACTGCGTGTCAGTGTATGTCTTTGTTACTGGGTGTCAGTGTATGTCTTTGTTACTTGGTGTAAGTGTGTGTCTGTGTTACTGAGTATCAGTGTCTGTCTTTTTTACTTGGTGTAAGTGTGTGTCTGTGTTACTGGATATCAGTGCATGTCTTTGTTACTTGGTGTCATTGTATGTCTGTGTTACTTGGTGTAAGTGTTTGTCTTTGTTACTTGGTGTAAGTGCATGTCTTTGTTACTTGGTGTAAGTGTGTGTCTGTGTTACTGGGTATCAGTGTATGTCTTTGTTACATGGTTTCAGTGTATGTCAAAATACTTGGTGTAAGTGTATGTCTTTGTTACTTGGTGTAATTGTCTGTCTTTGTTCGTTGGTGTCAGTGTATGTCTGTGTTACTTGGTGTAAGTGTGTGTCTTTGTTACTTGGTGTAAGTGTATGTCTTTGTTACTTGGTGTCAGTGTATGTCTTTGTTACTTGGTGTCAGTGTGTGTCTGTGTTACTGGGTATCAGAGTCTGTCTTTTTACCTTGGTGTAAGTGTGTGTCTGTGTCACTTGATGTAAGTGTATGTCTGTGCTACTGCGTATCAGTGTATGTCTTTGTTACTTGGTGTCAGTGTATGTCAAAATACTTGGTGTAAGTGTATGTCTTTGTTACTTGGTGTAATTGTCTGTCTTTGTTACTTGGTGTCAGTGTATGTCTGTGTTACTTGTTGTAAGTGTGTGTTTTTGTTACTTGGTGGAAGTGTGTATCTTTGTTGCTTGGTGTCAGTGTATGTCTTTGTTACTTGGTGTCAGTGTGTGTCTTTTTTACTTGGTGTAAGTGTGTGTCTTTGTTAATTGGTGTCCGTGTGTGTCTGTGTTACTGCGTGTCAGTGTATGTCTTTGTTACTGGGTGTCAGTGTATGTCTTTGTTACTTGGTGTAAGTGTGTGTCTGTGTTACTGAGTATCAGTGTCTATCTTTTTTACTTGGTGTAAGTATGTGTCTGTGTTACTGGGTATCAGTGCATGTCTTTGTTACTTGGTGTCATTGTATGTCTGTGTTACTTGGTGTAAGTGTTTGTCTTTGTTACTTGGTGTAAGTGTCTGTCTGTGTTACTTGGTGTAAGTGTGTGTCTGTGTTACTGGGTATCAGTGTATGTCTTTGTTACTTAGTTTCAGTGTATGTCAAAATACTTGGTGTAAGTGTATGTCTTTGTTACTTGGTGTAATTGTCTGTCTTTGTTCGTTGGTGTCAGTGTATGTCTGTTTTACTTGGTGTAAGTGTGTGTCTTTGTTACTTGGTGTAAGTGTATGTCTTTGTTACTTGGTGTCAGTGTATGTCTTTGTTACTTGGTGACAGTGTGTGTCTGTGTTACTGGGTATCAGTGTCTGTCTTTTTTACTTGGTGTAAGTGTGTGTCTGTGTTACTTGATGTAAGTGTGTGTCTGTGCTACTGGGTATCAGTGTATGTCTTTGTTACTTGGTGTCAGTGTATGTCAAAATACTTGGTGTAAGTGTATGTCTTTGTTACTTGGTGTAATTGTCTGTCTTTGTTACTTGGTGTCAGTGTATGTCTGTGTTACTTGTAAGTGTGTGTTTTTGTTACTTGGTGTAAGTGTGTATCTTTGTTACTTGGTGTCAGTGTATGTCTTTGTTACTTGGTGTCAGTGTGTGTCTGTGTTACTGGGCATCAGTGTAAGTCTTTGTGACTTGGTATCAGTGTATGTCTTTGTGACTTGGTGTCAGTGTATGTCTGTGTTACTTGGTGTCAGTGTGCTTGTTTGTGTTACTGGGTGTCAGTGTGTGTCTGTGTTACTTGGTGTCCGTGTGTGTCTGTGTTACTGGGTGTCAGTGTATGTCTTTGTTACTTGGTGTAAGTGTGTGTCTGTGTTACTGGGTATCAGTATGTCTTTGTTACTTGGTGTCAGTGTATGTCTTTGTTACTTGTTGTCAGTGTGTGTCTGTGTTACTTGGTGTCAGTGTATGTCTTTGTTACTTTGTATCAGTGTTTCTCTGTGTCACTGGGTGTCAGTGTGTGTTTGTTTATGGTACTGGGTGTCAGTGTGTGTCTGTGACACTAGTTGTCAGTATTTAGTTTAGTTTAGAGATATAGCACTTAAACAAGCCGTTCGGCCCACCGAGTCTGTGCCGACCATCAGCCACCCATTTACACTAATCCTACACTAATCCCGTATTCCTATCACATCCCCACCTATCCCTATATATTTCCCTCCCACCTACCTATATTAGGGGCAATTTATGATGGCCAATTAACCTATCAACCTGCAAGTCTTTGGCATGTGGGAGGAAACCTGAGCACCGGGAGGAATCCCACGCAGACACAGGGAGAACTTGCAAACTCCACACAGGCAGTACCCAGAATCGAACCCGAGTCCCCGGAGCTGTGAGGCTGCGGTGTTAACCATTGCGCCAATGTGCCCCCACGCCCCGCCCCCAGTGTGTGCCTGTGATACTGGGTATCAGTTTATGACTTTTTTACTTGGTGTCAGTGTTTGTCTTCGTTACTTGGTGTCAGTCTATGTCTTTGTTACTTGGTGTAAGTGTGTGTCTGTGTTACTGGGTATCAGTGTATGTCTTTGTTACTTGGTTTCAGTGTGTGTCAAAATACTTGGTGTAAGTGTATGTCTTTGTTACTTGGTGTAATTGTCTGTCTTTGTTAGTTGGTGTCAGTGTATGTCTTTGTTACTTGGTGTAAGTGTCTGTCTGTGTTACTAGGTGTCAGTGTGTGTCTGTGTTACTTGGTGTAAGTGTATGTCTTTGTTACTTGATGTCCGTGTGTGTCTGTATTACTGGGTGTCAGTGTATGTCTTTGTTACTTGGTGTCAGTTTATGTCTGTGTTACTTGGTGTCAGTGTGTTTGTTTGTGTTACTGGGTGTCAGTGTGTATCTGTGTTACTGGGTGTCAGTGTGTTTGTTTGTGTTACTGGGTGTCAGTGTATGTCTGTGTTGCTGGGTGTCAGAGTATGTGTTTGTTACTGGGTGTCAGAGTATGTCTTTGTTACTTGGTGTCCGTGTGTGTCTGTGTTACTGGGTGTCAGTGTGTTTGTTTGTGTTACTGGGTGTCAGTGTGTGTCTGTGTTACTCGTTGTAAGTGTGTGTCTTTGTTACTTAGTGTCCTTGTGTGTTTGTGTTACTGGGTGTCAGTGTATGTCTTTGTTACTTGGCGGAAGTGTGTGTCTTTGTTGCTGTGTATCAGTTTGTGTCTGTGACACTAGGTGTCAGTATTTAGTTTAGTTTTGAGATACAGCACTGAAACAGGCTCTTCGGCCCACCGAGTCTGTCCCGACCGTCAACCACCCATTTATACTAATCCTACACTAATCCCGTATTCCTATCAACAACTTTGCTTGCAATTTCCACCCTTCTCTCACCTTTACATGGTCCATCTCTGACACTTCGCTTCCCTTCCTCGACTTCTCTGTCTCCATCTCTGGGGATAGGTTGTCTACCAATATCCATTATAAGCGCACTGACTCCCACAGCTATCTCGACTACACTTCTTCACACCCTACCTCCTGTAAGGACTCCATTCCATTCTCCCAGTTTCTCCGTCTCCGACGCATCTTCTCTGATGATGCTACCTTCCATGACGGTGCTTCTGATATGACCTCCTTTTTCCTCAACCTTGGATTTCCCCCCACTGTGGTTGACAGGGCCCGCAACCGTGTCCGACCCATTCCCCGCACCTCTACGCTCACCCCATCCCCTCCCTCCCAGAACCGTGACAGGGTTCCCCTTGTCCTCACTTTTCACCCCTCCAGCCTACATATCCAAAGGATCATCCTCCACCATTTTCGTCACCTCCAGCCTGATGCCACTACCTGTTGCATCTTCCCCTCCCTTCCCCTGTCAGCATTCCGAAGGGATCGTTCCCTCCGCGACACCCTGGTCCACTCCTCCATTACCCCCACCACCTCGTCCCCGTCCCAGGGCAAATTCCCTTGCAATCGCAGGAAGTGTAATACCTGCCCATTTACCTCCTCTCTCCTCACTATCCCAGGCCACAAACGCTCCTTTCAGGTGAACCAGCGATTTACTTGTACTTCTTTCAATGTAGTATACTGTAATCGCTGCTCACAGTGTGGTCTCCTCTTCATTGGGGAGACCAAGCGCAGACTGGGTGACCGCTTTGCGGAACATCTCCGCTCAGTCCGCAAGCAGGGCCCTGAGCTTCCGGTTGCTTGCCATTTCAACACTCCCCCCTGCTCTCATGCTCACATCTCTGTCCTGGGATTGCTGCAGTGTTCCAGTGAACATCAACGCAAGCTCGAGGAACAGCATCTCATCTATCGATTAGGCACTCCACAGCCTGCCGGACTGAACATTGAGTTCAATAATTTCAGAGCATGACAGCCCCCCACTTTACTTTCATTTTTAGTCATTTTTAGTTATTTTTTCTTCCTTTTTTTTGCATTCCTTTTTACATTTTTTACAATCTTTTTTTGCATTTATTTCATTTCATCTTAGTTTGTTCAGTTTGCTTCCCCACTGTTTTTTTCAGGTTGTTCATCTTCAGGTTTGCACTTGCTGATGTTCAATATTCAGTATATTCACACCTAATCTGTACTAATGCTTTGTCTTTCAACACACCATTAACATATTGTTTGCCTTTGCTCCGTGACCTTTTAGTCAGCTATGTGGCCTGGTCCAATGTGCACCTTCTCCTTTGTTATCTCTTGCCCAACCCCACCTCACTTGTTTATAATCTGTGACTTTTCTAATATTTGTCAGTTCCGAAGAAGGGTCACTGACCCGAAACGTTAACTCTGCTTCTCTTTCCACAGATGCTGCCAGACCTGCTGAGTGAATCCGGCATTTCTTGTTTTTGTTTCAGATTTCCAGCATCCGCAGTATTTTGCTTTTATTTTAGTGTTTAATTCACTGCCACTTCTCTTCCAGGAATGCCTACCTTGAAGAGGTTGTGCTCTTCTCTCCGACGGGATTTTGGTTTGTCTCTTTTACCTTGTTCACCTTCATTGCTTTCTATTTCCCTCCTGGTGTTTGATAAGGTATCTCCCAAAACTCGTTTTCACAGCCACATCTCCTTCCTCAGTGACTGTCTCCGGCTCCGACTGATTCCACGTGGATTCCAACTGCAGTTTCACCCATCATGCTTTGAAACCACCCAGGATCACAGGTATCTCCGAGAAATACAACGTTCCTCGGACTGCTACTCTCGCCGCATCCTGAGATCCACACTCAGTGCTATGCGCCGCCATATGCACACACTGTACCTCTCTCTCCAGCAGCACCATCTCACCTTTTCTCAAATCTGTTCTACTCCGCAGTTTCATCTCATCTTCCGTCTCATCTGACGCATTAACAAAACACTTTTTTTCTTCCTTTCAGGTGTTAAGGAACGCAAGCTCCAGCAGCTGATGGGGACTAATGCCCCTCCAGATCCTCCTTCCGCTTCACTTCCCTCTGACCCCACCCCTTCTGATCTGACCCCTTGCCGTGTATTCACTATACCCTCTGACCTCCCCCTCTCTAATGCTGAGCGTTCTGTACTCAGCAAAGGTCTCCGTTTTATCCCCTTACGCGCCCACCTCAATGAATTTCGCGCTCGGCATGACGTTGAGCTCTTCTTCCGTCGCCTCCGCCTCCGGGCTCACTTCTTCGACCAGGAGTCCTCCCCCCCGACCAGCAGACACATTCACCCGCCTCCAGCATTCTCCCTCTACCAGGACCCCTCACCCTGGCCTCTTACCCGCTCTTGATCTCTTCATTGAAAGCTGTCGGCGAGACATTGGTCGTCTCAATTTCTCTGCCCCCCTCACTCACTCTAACCTGTCCCCCTCTGAACTTGAGGCACTGCGTTCTCTCAGGTCTAACCCCGACATGGTCATCAAACCTGCAGACAAGGGTGGTGCTGTTGTTGTATGGCGAACCGACCTCTACCTTGCAGAAGCACAACGCCAACTCACAGACGCCTCTTCCTACCTCCCTCTGGACCATGACCCCACCACCGAACATCAAGCCACCGTCCAAAGGACTGTCACTGACCTCATCCCCTCTGGAGATCTTCCCTCTACAGCTTGCAAACTCATAGTCCCGCAACCCCGGACAGCCCGCATCTGCCTCCTTCCCAAAATCCACAAACGGACTGTCCCGGCAGACCCATTGTGTCAGCCTGCTCCTGCCCAACTGAACTTATTTCTTCCTATCTAGACTCTATCTTTTCTCCGCTGGTCCAGTTCTTCCCACCTACATCCGTGACTCTTCTGACGCCCTACGTCATTTTGACAATTTCCAGTTTCCTGGTCCCAACCGCCTCCTCTTCACTATGGACGCCCAATCGCTCTACACCTCCATCCCCCACCAGGATGGTTTGAGGGCTCTCCGCTTCTTCCTGGAACAGAGGCCCAACCAGTCCCCATCCACCAACACCCTCCTCCGCATGGCTGAACTTGTTCTCACATTGAACAACTTCTCCTTCAACTCCATGCATTTCCTTCAAGTAAAAGGTGTCGCTATGGGTACCCGCATGGGTCCTAGTTATGCCTGTCTTTTTGTGGGATATGCCGAGCATTCTTTGTTCCAGTCCTACTCAGGCCCCCTCCCCCAACTCTTTTTCCGGTACATTGATGACTGTATCGGTGCCGTTTCCTGCTCCCGCCCCGAACTAGAAAACTTTATCAACTTTGCTTCCAATTTCCACCCTTCTCTCAACCTTACATGGTCCATCTCTGACACTTCCCTTCCCTTCCTCGACTTCTCTGTCTCCATCTCTGGGGATAGGTTGTCTACCAATACCCATTATAAGCCCACTGACTCCCACAGCTACCTCGACTCCACTTCTTCGCACCCTACCTCCTGTAAGAACTCCATTCCAATCTCCCAGTTTCTCCGTCTCTAACGCATCTGCTCTGATGATGCTACCTTCCATGACGGTGCTTCTGCTATGACCTCCTTTTTCCTCAACCGAGGATTTCCCCCCACTGTGGTTGACAGGGCCCTCAACCGTGTCCGACCCATTCCCCGCACCTCTACCCTCACCCCTTCCCCTCCCTCCCAGAACCGTGACAGGGTTCCCCTTGTCCTCACTTTTCATCCCACCAGCCTCCATATCCAAAGGATCATCCTCCGCCATTTTCGCCACCTCCAGCGTGATGCCACTACCAGTCGCATCTTCCCCTCCCTTCCCAAGTCAGCATTCCGAAGGGATCGTTCCCTCCGCGACACCCTGGTCCACTCCTCCATTACCCCCACCACCTCGTCCCCGTCCCAGGGCACCTTCCCTTGCAATCGCAGGAGGTGTAATACCTGCCCATTTACCTCCTCTCTCCTCACTATCCCAGGCCACAAACACTCCTTTCAGGTGAACCAGCGATTTACTTGTACTTCTTTCAATGTAGTATGCTGTATTCGCTGCTCACAGTGTGGTCTCCTCTACATTGGGGAGACCAAGCGCAGACTGGGTGTCCGCTTTGCGGAACATCTCCGCTCAGTCCGCAAGCAGTACCCTGAGCTTCTGGTTGCTTGCTATTTCAACACTCCCCCCTGCTCTCATGCTCACATCTCTGTCCTGGGATTGCTGCAGTGTTCCAGTGAACATCAACGCAAGCTCGAGGGACAGCATCTCATCTACCGATTAGGGACACTACAGCCTGCCGGACTGAACATTGAGTTCAATAATTTCAGAGCATGACAGCCCCCCACTTTACTTTCATTTTTAGTTATTTTTTCTTCCTTTTTTTTGCATTCCTTTTTACATTTTTTACAATATTTTTTTGCATTTATTTCATTTCATCTTAGTTTGTTCAGTTTGCTTACCCACTGTTTTTTTCAGGTTGTTCTTCTTCAGGTTTGCACTTGCTGATGTTCAATATTCAGTATATTCACACCTAATCTGTACCAATGCTTTGTCTTTCAACACACCATTAACATATTGTTTGCCTTTGCTCCGTGACCTTTTGGTCAGCTATGTGGCCTGGTCCAATCTGCACCTTCCCATTTGTTATCTCTTGCCCAACCCCCATCTCACTTGTTTATAATCTGTGACTTATCTAATATTTGTCAGTTCCGAAGAAGGGTCACTGACCCGAAACTTTAACTCTGCTTCTCTTTCCACAGATGCTGCCGGACCTGCTGAGTGAATCTGGCATTTCTTGTTTTTGTTTCAGATTTCCAGCATCCGCAGTATTTTGCTTTTATTCCCGTATTCCTATCACATCCCAACCTGTCCCTATATATTTCCCTACCACCTACCTATACTTGGGGCAATTTATGATGGCCAATTAACCTTTCAACCTGCAAGTCTTTGGCATGTGGGAGGAAACCGGAGCACCCGGAGGAAACCCACGCAGAAACAGGCAGAACATGCAAACTCCGCACAGGCAGTACCCAGAATAGAAACCGGGTCCCTGGAGCTGTAAGGCTGCGGTGCAAACCAAAGCGCCAATGTGCCCGCACCTCCCCCCCGCCCCCCCTTGTCTGTGCCGGTGTTACTGGGTATCAGTGTATGTCTTTGTTACTTGGTGTCAGTGTATGTCTGTGTTACTGGGTATCAGTGTCTGTCTTTGTTACTTGGTGTAAGTGTGTGTCTGTGTTACTGGGTATCAGTGTATATCTTTGTGACTTGGTGTCAGTGTATGTCTGTGTTACTTGGTGTCAGTGTGTGTCTGTGTTACTGGGTGTCAGTATGTGTCTGCGTTACTTGGTGTAAGTGTGTGTCTTTGTAACTTGGTGTCCGTGTGTGTCTGTGTTCCTGGGTGTCAGTGTATGTCTTTGTTACTGGGTGTCAGTGCATGTCTTTGTTACTTGGTGTATGTGTGTGTCTGTGTTACTGGGTATCAGTGTCTGTCTTTGTTACTTGGTGAAAGTGTGTGTCTGTGTTATTGGGTATCAGTGAATGTCTTTGTTACTTGGCGTCAGTGTATGTCTGTGTTACTTGGTGGAAGTGTGTGTCTGTGTTACTGGGTATCAGTGTATGTCCTTGTGACTTGGTGTAAGTGTGTGTCTGTGTTACTGGGTATCAGTGCATGTCTTTTTAACTTGGTGTCAGTGTATGTCAGTGATACTTGGTGTCAGTGTGTGTCTGTGTTACTGGGTATCAGTGTATGTCTTTGTGACTTGGTGTCAGTGTTTGTCTTTGTTGCTGGCTGTCAGTGTGTGTCTTTGTGACTTGGTGTCAGTGTATGTCTTTGTTACTCGGTGTAAGTGTGTGTCTGTGTTACTGGGTAACAGTGTATGTCTTTGTGACTTAGTGTCACTGTATGTCTTTTTTACTGGGTGTCAGTGTGTGTCTGTGTTACTTGGTGTCAGTTTATGTCATTGTTACTGTGTATCAGTGTTTCTCTGTGTTACTGGGTGTTAGTGTGTGTTTGTTTGTGTTACTGGGTATCAGTGTATGTCTTTGTGACTTGGTATCAGTGTATGTCTTTGTTAATCGGTGTCAGTGTATGTCAAAATACTTGGTGTAAGTGTATGTCTTTGTTACTTGGTGTAAGTGTATCACTGTGTTACTGGGTATCAATGTATGTCTATGTGACTTGGTGTCAGTGTGTGTCTGTGTTACTGGGTATCAGTGTATGTCTTTGTGCCTTGGTTTCAGTGTATGTCTTTGTGACTTGGTGTCAGTGTATGTCTTTGTTACTGGGTGTCAGTGTGTGTCTGTGTTACTTGGTGTCAGTGTATGTCTTTGTTACTGTTTATCAGTGTTTCTCTGTTTCTCTGGGTGTCAGTGTGTGTTTGTTTGTGTTACTGGGTGTCACTGTGTATCAGTGACACTAGGTGTCACTATTTAGTTTAGTTTGGAGATACAGCGCTGAAACAGGCTCTTCGGCCCACCGAGTCTGTGCAGACCATCAACCACACATTTATACTAATCCTCCACTAATCCCGTATTCCTATCACATCCCCACCTGTCCCTATATATTTCCCTACAACCTACCTATCCTAGGGGCAATTTATGATGGCCAATTAACCTGTCAACCTGCAAGTCTTTGGCATGTGGGAGGAAACCGGAGCACCCGGAGGAAACCCACGCAGACACAGGGAGAACATGCAAACTCCTCACAGGCAGTACCCAGAATCGAACCCGGGTCCCTGGAGCTGTGAAGCTGCGGCGCTAACCACTGCGCCTATGTGCCCCCCCCCCCCAGTGTGTGCCTTCGTTACTTGGTGTCGGTGTGTGTCTGTGTTGCTGGGCATCAGTGTATGTCATTGTGACTTGGTGTCAGGGTATGTCTTTTTTACTGGGTATCAGTGTGTCTCTGTGTTACTGGGTGTCAGTGTGTGTTTGTTTGTGTTACTGGGTGTCAGTGTATGTCTTTGTGACTTGGTGTCAGTGTATGTCTTTGTTACTGGGTGTAATTGTGTGTCTGTGTTACTGGGTGTCAGTGTATGTCTGTGTCACTTGGTGTAAGTGTGTGTCTGTGTTACTGGGTAGCAGTGTATGACTTTGTGACTTGGTGTCAGTGTATGTCTTTGTTACTGTGTGTCAGTGTGTGTCTTTGTGACTTGGTGTTAGTGTCAGTCTTTGTTACTTGTTGTAAGTGCGTGTCTGTTTTACTGGGTATCAGTGTATGTCTTTGTTACTTGGTGTCAGTGTATGTCTGTGTTACTTGGTGTCAGTGTGTTTGTTTGTGTTACTGGGTGTCAGTGTGTGTCTGTGTTACTTGGTGTTAGTCTGTGTCTTTGTTACTTCGTGTCCGTGTGTGTCTGCGTTACTGAATGTCAGTGTATGTCTTTGTTACTGGGTGTCAGTGTATGTCTTTGTTGCGAGGTGTAAGTTTGTGTCTGTGTTAGTGGGTGTCAGTGTCTGTCTGTGTTACTTGGTGTAAGTGTGTGTCTGCGTTACTGGGAATCAGTGTATGTCTTTGTTACTTGGTGTCAGTATATGTCAAAATACTTGGTGAAAGTGTGTGTCTTTGTTACTTGGTGTAATTGTCTGTCTTTGTTACTTGGTGTAAGTGTATCACTGTGTTACTGGGTATCAGTGTATGTCTTTGTGACTTAGTGTCACTGTATGTCTTTTTTACTGGGTGTCAGTGTGTGTCTGTGTTACTTGGTGTCAGTTTATGTCATTGTTACTGTGTATCAGTATTTCTCTGTGTTACTGGGTGTTTGTGTATGTTTGTTTGTGTTACTGGGTATCAGTGTATGTCTTTGTGACTTGGTATCAGTGTATGTC
This sequence comes from Heterodontus francisci, assembly GCF_036365525.1. Lineage (NCBI taxonomy): Eukaryota > Metazoa > Chordata > Chondrichthyes > Heterodontiformes > Heterodontidae > Heterodontus > Heterodontus francisci. The sequence goes on from NW_027140330.1 coordinate 4,725,570, forward strand.
TTAGTGACTTGGTATCAGTGTATGTCAAAATACTTGGTGTAAGTGTCTGTCTTTGTTACTTGGTGTAAGTGTATCACTGTGTTACTGGGTATCAATGTATGTCTATGTGACTTGGTGTCAGTGTGTGTCTGTGTTACTGGGTATCAGTGTATGTCTTTGTGCCTTGGTATCAGTGTATGTCTTTGTGACTTGGTGTCAGTGTATGTCTCTGTTACTGGGTGTCAGTGTGTGTCTGTGTTACTTGGTGTCAGTGTATGTCTTTGTTACTGTTTATCAGTGTTTCTCTGTTTCTCTGGGTGTCAGTGTGTGTTTGTTTGTGTTACTGGGTGTCACTGTGTATCAGTGACACTAGGTGTCACTATTTAGTTTAGTTCAGAGATACAGCGCTTAAACAGGCTCTTCGGCCCACCGAGTCTGTGCCGACCATCAACCACACATTTATAATAATCCTCCACTAATCCCGTATTCCTATCACATCCCCACCTGTCCCTATATATTTCCCTACAACCTACCTATCCAAGGGGCAATTTATGATGGCCAATTAACCTGTCAACCTGCAAGTCTTTGGCATGTGGGAGGAAACCGGAGCACCCGGAGGAAACCCACGCAGACACAGGGAGAACATGCAAACTCCGCACAGGCAGTCCCCGGAATCGTTCCCGGGTCCCTGGAGCTTTGAGTCTACGGTGCTAACCACTGCGCCAATGTACCCCCCACCCCCCTGCCCCAGTGTGTGCCTGCGTTACTGGGTATCAGTGTATGTCTTTGTTACTTGATGTCAGTGTATGTCTGTGTTACTTGGTGTCAGTGTGTTTGTTTGTGTTACTGGGTGTCAGTGTGTGTCTGTGTTACTTGGTGTTAGTCCGTGTCTTTGTTACTTCGTGTCCGTGTGTGTCTGCGTTACTGAATGTCAGTGTATGTCTTTGTTACTGGGTGTCAGTGTATGTCTTTGTTGCGAGGTGTAAGTGTCTATCTGTGTTACTGGGTATCAGTGGATGTCTTTGTGACTTGGTGTCAGTGTTTGTCTTTGTTACTCGGTGTCAGTGTGTGTCTGTGTTACTGGGTATCAGTGGATGTCTTTGAGACTTGGTGTCAGTGTTTGTCTTTGTTACTTGGTGTCAGTGTGTGTCTGCGTTACTGGGTGTCAGTGTATGTCTGTGTTACTTGGTGTCAGTGTATGTCTGTGTTACTGGTTATCAGTGTATGTCTTTGTGACTTGGTATCAGTGTATGCGTTTGTGACTTGGTGTCAGTGTATGTCTTTTTTACCGGGTGTCAGTGTGTGTCTGTGTTACTTGGTGTCAGTGTATGTCATTGTTACTGTGTATCAGTGTTTCTCTGTGTTACTAGGTGTCAGTGTGTGTTTGTTTGTGTTACTGGGTATCAGTGCATGTCTTTGTGACTTGGTATCAGTGTATGTCTTTGTTACTTGGTGTCAGTGTGTGTCAGTATTTAGTTTTGTTTAGAGATACAGCACTTAAACAGGCCCTTCGGCCCACCGAGTCTGTGCCGACCATCAACCACCCATTTATAATAATCCTGCACTAATCCCTTATTCCTATCACATCCCCACCTGTCCCTATATATTTCCCTACAACCTACCTACACTAGGGGCAATTTATGATGGCCAATTAACCTATCAACCTGCAAGTCTTTGGCATGTGGGAGGAAACCGGGGCACCCGGAGGAAACCCACGCAGACACAGGGAGAACTTGCAAACTCAGCACAGGCAGTACCCAGAACCGAACCCGGGTCCCTGGAGCTGTGGGTCTGCGCTGCTAACCACTGCGCCAATGTGCCCCCCCCTCCCCCCAGTGTGTGCCTTTGTAACTTGGTGTCAGTGTGTGTGTGTGTTACTGGGCATCAGTGTATGTCTTTTTCACTTGGTGTCAGTGTATGTCTTTTTTACTGGGTGTCAGTGTGTCTCTGTGTTACTGGGTGTCAGTGTGTGTATGTTTGTTTTACTGTGTATCAGTGTATGTCTTTGTGACTTGGTGTCAGTGTATGTCTTTGTTACTGGGTGTCAGTGTATGTCTTTGTTACTTGGTGTAATTGTGTGTCTGTGTTACTGCGTAGCAGTGTATGTCGTTGTGACTTGGTGTCAGTGTATGCCTTTGTGACTTGGTGTCAGTGTATGTCTTTGTTACTTGTTGTAAGTGTGTGTCTGTGTTACTGGGTAGCAGTGTCTGTCTTTGTTACTTGGTGTCAGTGTTTGTCAAAATACTTGGTGTAAGTGTATGTCTTTGTTACTTGGTGTAATTGTCTGTCTTTGTAACTTGGTGTAAGTGTATCACTGTGTTACTGGGTATCAGTGTCTGTCTGTGTTACCAGGAGTAAGTGTGTGCCTGTGTTACTGGGTAGCAGTGTATGTCTTTGTGACTTGGTGTCAGTGTATGTCTTTGTTACTGGGTGTCAGTGTGTGTCATTGTGACTTGGTGTCAGTGTATGTCTTTGTCACTTGTTGTAAGTGTGTGTCTGTGTTACTGGGTATCAGTCGATGTCTTTGTTACTTTGTGACAGTGTATCAGTGTTTCTCTGTGTGACTGGGTGTCAGTGTGTGTTTGTTTGTGTTACTGGGTGTCAGTGACACGAGGTGTCAGTATTTAGTTTAGTTTAAAGATACAGCATTTAAACAGGCCCTTCGGCCCACCGAGTCTGTGCCGACCATCAACCACGCATTTGCACTGATCCAACACTAATACCGTATTCCTATCACATCCCCACCTGTCCCTATATATTTCCCTACCACCGACCTATACTAGGGGCAATTTATGATGGCCAATTAACCTATCAACCTGCAAGTCTTTGGCATGTTGGAGGAAACCGGAGCTCCCGGAGGAAACCCACGCAGACACAGGGAGAACTTGCAAACTCCGCACAGGCAGTACCCAGAATCGAACCCGTGTGCCTGGAGCTGTGAGGCTGCGGTGCTAACCACTGCGCCAATGTGCCCCCCAGTGTGTGCCTTGTTACTTGTTGTCAGTGTGTGACTGTGTTACTGGGCATCAGTTCATGTCTTTGTGACTTGGTGTCAGTGTATGTCTTTTTTACTGGGTGTCAGTGTGTCTCTGTGTTACTGGGTGTCAGTGTGTGTTTGTTTGTTTTACTGGGTATCAGTGTATGTCTTTGTGACTTGGTGTCAGTGAATGTCTTTGTTACTGGGTGTCAGTGTATGTCTTTGTTACTTGGTGTAATTGTGTGTCTGTGTTACTGGGTAGCAGTGTATGTCTTTGTGACTTGGTGTCAGTGTAAGTCTTTGTTACTGTGTGTAAGTGTGTGTCTTTGTGACTTGGTGTCAGTGTATGTCTTTGTTACCTGTTGTAAGTGTGTGTCTGTGTGACTGGGTATCAGTGTATGTCTTTGTTACTTGGTGTCAGTGTATGTTAAAATACTTGGTGTAAGTGTATGTCTTTGTTACTTGGTGTAATTGTCTGTCTTTGTTACTTGGTTTAAGTGTATCACTGTGTTACTGGGTATCAGTGTATTTCTGTGTTACTTGGTGTAAGTGTGTGTCTGTGTTACTGGGTAGCAGTGTATGTCTTTGTGACTTGGTGTCAGTGTAAGTCTTTGTTACTGTGTGTAAGTGTGTGTCTTTGTGACTTGGTGTCAGTGTATGTCTTTGTTACTTGTTGTGAGTGTGTGTCTGTGTGACTGGGTATCAGTGTATGTCTTTGTTACTTGGTGTCAGTGTATGTTAAAATACTTGGTGTAAGTGTATGTCTTTGTTACTTGGTGTATTGTCTGTCTTTGTTACTTGGTTTAAGTGTATCACTGTGTTACTGGGTATCAGTGTATTTCTGTGTTACTTGGTGTAAGTGTGTGTCTGTGTTACTTGGTGTAAGTGTGTGTCTGCGTTACTGGGAATCAGTGTATGTCTTTGTTACTTGGTGTCAGTGTATGTCAAAATACTTGGTGAAAGTGTGTGTCTTTGTTACTTGGTGTAATTGTCTGTCTTTGTTACTTGGTGTAAGTGTATCACTGTGTTACTGGGTATCAGTGTATGTCTTTGTGACTTAGTGTCACTGTATGTCTTTTTTACTGGGTGTCAGTGTGTGTCTGTGTTACTTGGTGTCAGTTTATGTCATTGTTACTGTGTATCAGTATTTCTCTGTGTTACTGGGTGTTTGTGTGTGTTTGTTTGTGTTACTGGGTATCAGTGTATGTCTTTGTGACTTGGTATCAGTGTATGTCTTAGTGACTTGGTATCAGTGTATGTCAAAATACTTGGTGTAAGTGTCTGTCTTTGTTACTTGGTGTAAGTGTATCACTGTGTTACTGGGTATCAATGTATGTCTATGTGACTTGGTGTCAGTGTGTGTCTGTGTTACTGGGTATCAGTGTATGTCTTTGTGCCTTGGTATCAGTGTATGTCTTTGTGACTTGGTGTCAGTGTATGTCTCTGTTACTGGGTGTCAGTGTGTGTCTGTGTTACTTGGTGTCAGTGTATGTCTTTGTTACTGTTTATCAGTGTTTCTCTGTTTCTCTGGGTGTCAGTGTGTGTTTGTTTGTGTTACTGGGTGTCACTGTGTATCAGTGACACTAGGTGTCACTATTTAGTTTAGTTCAGAGATACAGCGCTTAAACAGGCTCTTCGGCCCACCGAGTCTGTGCCGACCATCAACCACACATTTATAATAATCCTCCACTAATCCCGTATTCCTATCACATCCCCACCTGTCCCTATATATTTCCCTACAACCTACCTATCCAAGGGGCAATTTATGATGGCCAATTAACCTGTCAACCTGCAAGTCTTTGGCATGTGGGAGGAAACCGGAGCACCCGGAGGAAACCCACGCAGACACAGGGAGAACATGCAAACTCCGCACAGGCAGTCCCCGGAATCGTTCCCGGGTCCCTGGAGCTTTGAGTCTACGGTGCTAACCACTGCGCCAATGTACCCCCCACCCCCCTGCCCCAGTGTGTGCCTGCGTTACTGGGTATCAGTGTATGTCTTTGTTACTTGATGTCAGTGTATGTCTGTGTTACTTGGTGTCAGTGTGTTTGTTTGTGTTACTGGGTGTCAGTGTGTGTCTGTGTTACTTGGTGTTAGTCCGTGTCTTTGTTACTTCGTGTCCGTGTGTGTCTGCGTTACTGAATGTCAGTGTATGTCTTTGTTACTGGGTGTCAGTGTATGTCTTTGTTGCGAGGTGTAAGTGTCTATCTGTGTTACTGGGTATCAGTGGATGTCTTTGTGACTTGGTGTCAGTGTTTGTCTTTGTTACTCGGTGTCAGTGTGTGTCTGTGTTACTGGGTATCAGTGGATGTCTTTGAGACTTGGTGTCAGTGTTTGTCTTTGTTACTTGGTGTCAGTGTGTGTCTGCGTTACTGGGTGTCAGTGTATGTCTGTGTTACTTGGTGTCAGTGTATGTCTGTGTTACTGGTTATCAGTGTATGTCTTTGTGACTTGGTATCAGTGTATGCGTTTGTGACTTGGTGTCAGTGTATGTCTTTTTTACCGGGTGTCAGTGTGTGTCTGTGTTACTTGGTGTCAGTGTATGTCATTGTTACTGTGTATCAGTGTTTCTCTGTGTTACTAGGTGTCAGTGTGTGTTTGTTTGTGTTACTGGGTATCAGTGCATGTCTTTGTGACTTGGTATCAGTGTATGTCTTTGTTACTTGGTGTCAGTGTGTGTCAGTATTTAGTTTTGTTTAGAGATACAGCACTTAAACAGGCCCTTCGGCCCACCGAGTCTGTGCCGACCATCAACCACCCATTTATAATAATCCTGCACTAATCCCTTATTCCTATCACATCCCCACCTGTCCCTATATATTTCCCTACAACCTACCTACACTAGGGGCAATTTATGATGGCCAATTAACCTATCAACCTGCAAGTCTTTGGCATGTGGGAGGAAACCGGGGCACCCGGAGGAAACCCACGCAGACACAGGGAGAACTTGCAAACTCAGCACAGGCAGTACCCAGAACCGAACCCGGGTCCCTGGAGCTGTGGGTCTGCGCTGCTAACCACTGCGCCAATGTGCCCCCCCCTCCCCCCAGTGTGTGCCTTTGTAACTTGGTGTCAGTGTGTGTGTGTGTTACTGGGCATCAGTGTATGTCTTTTTCACTTGGTGTCAGTGTATGTCTTTTTTACTGGGTGTCAGTGTGTCTCTGTGTTACTGGGTGTCAGTGTGTGTATGTTTGTTTTACTGTGTATCAGTGTATGTCTTTGTGACTTGGTGTCAGTGTATGTCTTTGTTACTGGGTGTCAGTGTATGTCTTTGTTACTTGGTGTAATTGTGTGTCTGTGTTACTGCGTAGCAGTGTATGTCGTTGTGACTTGGTGTCAGTGTATGCCTTTGTGACTTGGTGTCAGTGTATGTCTTTGTTACTTGTTGTAAGTGTGTGTCTGTGTTACTGGGTAGCAGTGTCTGTCTTTGTTACTTGGTGTCAGTGTTTGTCAAAATACTTGGTGTAAGTGTATGTCTTTGTTACTTGGTGTAATTGTCTGTCTTTGTAACTTGGTGTAAGTGTATCACTGTGTTACTGGGTATCAGTGTCTGTCTGTGTTACCAGGAGTAAGTGTGTGCCTGTGTTACTGGGTAGCAGTGTATGTCTTTGTGACTTGGTGTCAGTGTATGTCTTTGTTACTGGGTGTCAGTGTGTGTCATTGTGACTTGGTGTCAGTGTATGTCTTTGTCACTTGTTGTAAGTGTGTGTCTGTGTTACTGGGTATCAGTCGATGTCTTTGTTACTTTGTGACAGTGTATCAGTGTTTCTCTGTGTGACTGGGTGTCAGTGTGTGTTTGTTTGTGTTACTGGGTGTCAGTGACACGAGGTGTCAGTATTTAGTTTAGTTTAAAGATACAGCATTTAAACAGGCCCTTCGGCCCACCGAGTCTGTGCCGACCATCAACCACGCATTTGCACTGATCCAACACTAATACCGTATTCCTATCACATCCCCACCTGTCCCTATATATTTCCCTACCACCGACCTATACTAGGGGCAATTTATGATGGCCAATTAACCTATCAACCTGCAAGTCTTTGGCATGTTGGAGGAAACCGGAGCTCCCGGAGGAAACCCACGCAGACACAGGGAGAACTTGCAAACTCCGCACAGGCAGTACCCAGAATCGAACCCGTGTGCCTGGAGCTGTGAGGCTGCGGTGCTAACCACTGCGCCAATGTGCCCCCCAGTGTGTGCCTTGTTACTTGTTGTCAGTGTGTGACTGTGTTACTGGGCATCAGTTCATGTCTTTGTGACTTGGTGTCAGTGTATGTCTTTTTTACTGGGTGTCAGTGTGTCTCTGTGTTACTGGGTGTCAGTGTGTGTTTGTTTGTTTTACTGGGTATCAGTGTATGTCTTTGTGACTTGGTGTCAGTGAATGTCTTTGTTACTGGGTGTCAGTGTATGTCTTTGTTACTTGGTGTAATTGTGTGTCTGTGTTACTGGGTAGCAGTGTATGTCTTTGTGACTTGGTGTCAGTGTAAGTCTTTGTTACTGTGTGTAAGTGTGTGTCTTTGTGACTTGGTGTCAGTGTATGTCTTTGTTACCTGTTGTAAGTGTGTGTCTGTGTGACTGGGTATCAGTGTATGTCTTTGTTACTTGGTGTCAGTGTATGTTAAAATACTTGGTGTAAGTGTATGTCTTTGTTACTTGGTGTAATTGTCTGTCTTTGTTACTTGGTTTAAGTGTATCACTGTGTTACTGGGTATCAGTGTATTTCTGTGTTACTTGGTGTAAGTGTGTGTCTGTGTTACTGGGTAGCAGTGTATGTCTTTGTGACTTGGTGTCAGTGTAAGTCTTTGTTACTGTGTGTAAGTGTGTGTCTTTGTGACTTGGTGTCAGTGTATGTCTTTGTTACTTGTTGTGAGTGTGTGTCTGTGTGACTGGGTATCAGTGTATGTCTTTGTTACTTGGTGTCAGTGTATGTTAAAATACTTGGTGTAAGTGTATGTCTTTGTTACTTGGTGTATTGTCTGTCTTTGTTACTTGGTTTAAGTGTATCACTGTGTTACTGGGTATCAGTGTATTTCTGTGTTACTTGGTGTAAGTGTGTGTCTGTGTTACTGGGTAGCAGTGTATGTCTTTGTGAATTGATATCAGTGTATGTCTTTGTGACTTGTTGTCAGTGTATGTCTTTGTTACTGGGTGTCAGTGTGTGTCTGTTTTACTGGGTATCAGTGTATGTCGTTGTGAATTGGTATCAGTGTATGTCTTTGTGACTTGTTGTCAGTGTATGTCTTTGTTACTGGGTGTCAGTGTGTGTCTGTGTTACTTGGTGTCAGTGTATCTCTTTGTTACTGTTTGTCAGTGTTTCTCTGTATTACTGGGTGTCAGTGTGTGTGTGTGTGTGTTAGTGGGTGTAAGTGTTTGTCTTTGTTACTTGGTGTCCGTGTGTGTCTGTGTTACTGGGTGTCAGTGTCTGTCTTTGTTACTTGATGTAAGTGTATGTCTTCGTTACTTGGTGTAAGTGTCTGTCCGTGTTACTGGGTATCAGTGTCTGTCTTTGTTACTTGGTGTAAGTGTGTGTCTGTGTTACTGGGTATCAGTGCATGTCTTTGTTACTTGGTGTAAGAGTGTGTCTGTGTTACTGGGTATCAGTGTATGTTTTCGTGACATGCTGTCAGTGTATGTCTTTGCTACTGGGAGTCAGTGTGTGTCTTTGTTACTTGGTGTCAGTTTATGTCATTGTTACTTGGTGTAAGTGTGTGCCTGTGTTACTGGGTATCAGTGTATGTCTTTGTTACTTGGTGTCAGTGTATGTCTGTGTTACTTCGTGTAAGTGTGTGTCTGTGTTACTGGGTGTCAGTTTGTGTCTGTGTTACTTGGTGTAAGGCTGTGTCTTTGTTACTTGGTGTCCGTGTGTGTCTGTGTTACTGGGTGTGAGTGTATGTCTTTGTTACTGGGTGTCAGTGTATGTCTTTGTTACTTGGTGCAAGTGTGTGTCTGTGTTACTGGGCGTCAGTGTTTGTCTGTGTTACTTGGTGTAAGTGTGTGTCTGTGTTACTGGGTATCAGTGTATGTCTTTGCGACCTGGTGTCAGTATATGTCTTTGTTACTGGGTGTCAGTGTGTGTCTTTGTGACTTGGTGTCAGTGTATGTCTTTGTTACTTGGTGTAAGTGTGTGCCTGTGTTACTGGGTATCAGTGTATGTCTTTGTTACTTGGTGTAATTGTCCGTCTTTGTTACTTGGTGTCAGTGTGTGTCTGTGTTACTGGTTATCAGTGTATGTCTTTGTGACTTGGTATCAGTGTATGTCTTTGTGACTTGGTGTCAGTGTATGTCTTTGTTACTGGGTGTCAGTTTGTGTCTGTGTTACTTGGTGTCAGTGTATGTCTTTGTTACTGTTTATCAGTGTTTCTCTGTATTACTGGGTGTCAGTGTGTGTTTGTTTGTGTTACTGTGTGTAAGTGTGTGTCTTTGTTACTTGGTGTCCGTGTGTGTCTGTGTTACTGGTTGTCAGTGTATGTCTTTGTTACTTGATGTAAGTGTTACTTGGTGCAAGTGTGTGTCTGTGTTACTGGGTATCAGTTCATGTCTTTGTTACTTTGTGTCAGTGTATGTCTGTGTTATTTGGTGTAAGTGTGTGTCTGTGTTACTCGGTATCAGTGTATGTCTTTGTGACTTGGTGTCAGTGTATGTCTTTGTTACTGGGTGTCAGTGTGTGATTTTGTGACTTGGTGTCAGTTTACGTCATTGTAACTTGGTGTAACTGTGTGCCTGTGTTACTGGGTATCAGTGTATGTCTTTGTTACTTGGTGTCAGTGTATGTCGTTGTTAGTTGGTGTCAGTGTATGTCTGTGTTACTTGTTGTAAGTGTGTGTCTGTGTTACTGGGTATCAGTGCTTGTCTTTGTTACTTGGTGTCAGTGTATGTCTGTGTTACTTGGTGTAAGTGTGTGTCTGTGTTACTGGGTATCAGTGTATGTTTTCGTGACTTGCTGTCAGTGTATGTCTTTGTTACTGGGTGTCAGTGTGTGTCTTTGTTACTTGGTGTCAGTTTATGTCATTGTTACTTTGTGTAAGTGTGTGCCTGTGTTAATGGGTATCAGTGTATGTCTTTGTTACTTGGTGTCAGTGTATGTCTGTGTTACTTCGTGTAAGTGTGTGTCTGTGTTACTGGGTGTCAGTTTGTGTCTGTGTTAATTGGTGCAAGTCTGCGTCTTTGTTGCTTGGTGTCCGTGTGTGTCTGTGTTACTGGGTGTCAGTGTATGTATTTGTTACTGGGTGTCAGTGTATGTCTTTGTTACTTGGTGCAAGTGTGGGTCTGTGTTACTGGGTGTCAGTGTTTGTCTGTGTTACTTAGTGTAAGTGTGTGTCTGTGTTACTGGGTATCAGTGTATGTCTTTGTGACTTGGTGTCAGTATATGTCTTTGTTACTGGGTGTCAGTGTGTGTCTTTGCGACTTGGTGTCAGTGTATGTCTTTGTTACGTGGTGTAAATGTGTGTCTGTGTTACTGGGTATCAGTGTATGTCTTTGTGATTTGGTATCAGTGTATGTCTTTGTGACTTGGTGTCAGTGTATGTCAAAATACCTGGTGTATGTGTATGTCTTTGTTACTTGGTGTAATTGTCCGTCTTTGTTACTTGGTGTAAGTGTATGTCTTTGTTACTTGGTGTCAGTGTATGTCTTTGTTACTTGGTGTCAGTGTGTGTCTGTGTTACTGGTTATCAGTGTATGTCTTTGTGACTTGGTATCAGTGTATGTCTTTGTGACTTGGTGTCAGTGTATGTCTTTGTTACTGGGTGTCAGTGTGTGTCTGTGTTACTTGGTGTCAGTGTAAGTCTTTGTTACTGTTTATCAGTGTTTCTCTGTGTTACTGGGTGTCAGTGTGTGTTTGTATGTGTTACTGGGTGTCAGTGTATGTCTTTGTTCCGTGGTGTAAGTGTGTGTCTGTGTTACCTGGTATCAGTGTCTGTCTTTGTTACTTGGTGTAAGTGTGTGTCTTTGTTACTTGGTGTAATTGTATGTCCTTGTTACTTGGTGTCAGTGTATGTCTGTGTTACTTGGTGTAAGTGTATGTCTTTGTTACTTGGTGTAAGTGTGTGTCTGTGTTACTGGGTATCAGTGTATGTCTTTGTGACTTGGTATCAGTGTATGCCTTTGTTACTTGGTGTCAGTGTATGTCTTTGTTACTGGGTGTGAGTGTGTGTCTGTGTTACTTGGTGTCAGTGTATGTCTTTGTTACTGTTTATCAGTGTTTCTCTGTATTACTGGGTGTCAGTGTGTGTTTGTTTGTGTTACTGTGTGTAAGTGTGTGTCTTTGTTACTTGGTGTCCGTGTGTGTCTGTGTTACTGGTTGTCAGTGTATGTCTTTGTACTTGATGTAAGTGTTACTTGGTGTAAGTGTGTGTCTGTGTTACTGGGTATCAGTGCAAGTCTTTGTTACTTTGTGTCAGTGTATGTCTGTGTTATTTGGTGTAAGTGTGTGTCTGTGTTACTCGGTATCAGTGTATGTCTTTGTGACATGGTGTCAGAGTATGTCTTTGTTACTGGGTGTCAGTGTGTGATTTTGTGACTTGGTGTCAGTTTACTTCATTGTAACTTGGTGTAAGTGTGTGCCTGTGTTACTGGGTATCAGTGTATGTCTTTGTTACTTGGTGTCAGTGTATGTCTGTGTTACTTGTTGTAAGTGTGTGTCTGTGTTACTGGGTATCTGTGCATGTCTTTGTTACTTGGTGTCAGTGTATGTCTGTGTTACTTGGTGTAAGTGTGTGTCTGTGTTACTGGGTATCAGTGTATGTTTTCGTGACTTGGTGTCAGTGTATGTCTTTGTTACTGGGTGTCAGTGTGTGTCTTTGTGACTTGGTGTCAGTGTATGTCTTTGTTACCTGGTGTAAGTGTGTGTCTGTGTTACTGGGTATCAGTGTATGTCTTTGATACTTGGTGTCAGTATATGTCAAAATACTTGGTGTAAGTGTATGTCTTTGTTACTTGGTGTAATTGTCTGTCTTTGTTACTTGGTGTAAGTGTATGTCGTTGTTAGTTGGTGTCAGTGCATGTCTTTGTTACTTGGTGTCAGTGTGTGTCTGTGTTACTGGGTATCAGTGTATGTCTTTGTGACTTGGTATCAGTGTATGCCTTTGTTACTTGGTGTCAGTGTATGTCTTTGTTACTGGGTGTCAGTGTGTGTCTGTGTTACTTGGTGTCAGTGTATGTCTTTGTTACTGTTTATCAGTGTTTCTCTGTATTACTGGGTGTCAGTGTGTGTTTGTTTGTGTTACTGTGTGTAAGTGTGTGTCTTTGTTACTTGGTGTCCGTGTGTGTCTGTGTTACTGGTTGTCAGTGTATGTCTTTGTTACTTGTTGTAAGTGTTACTTGGTGTAAGTGTGTGTCTGTGTTACTGGGTATCAGTTCATGTCTTTGTTACTTTGTGTCAGTGCATGTCTGTGTTATTTGGTGTAAGTGTGTGTCTGTGTTACTCGGTATCAGTGTATGTCTTTGTGACTTGGTGTCAGTGTATGTCTTTGTTACTGGGTGTCAGTGTGTGATTTTGTGACTTGGTGTCAGTTTACGTCATTGTAACTTGGTGTAACTGTGTGCCTGTGTTACTGGGTATCAGTGTATGTCTTTGTTACTTGGTGTCAGTGTATGTCTGTGTTACTTGTTGTAAGTGTGTGTCTGTGTTACTGGGTATCAGTGCATGTCTTTGTTACTTGGTGTCAGTGTATGTCTGTGTTACTTGGTGTAAGTGTGTGTCTGTGTTACTGGGTATCAGTGTATGTTTTCGTGACTTGCTGTCAGTGTATGTCTTTGTTACTGGGTGTCAGTGTGTGTCTTTGTTACTTGGTGTCAGTTTATGACATTGTTACTTGGTGTAAGTGTGTGCCTGTGTTAATGGGTATCAGTGTATGTCTTTGTTACTTGGTGTCAGTGTATGTCTGTGTTACTTCGTGTAAGTGTGTGTCTGTGTTACTGGGTGTCAGTTTGTGTCTGTGTTAATTGGTGTAAGTCTGCGTCTTTGTTGCTTGGTGTCCGTGTGTGTCTGTGTTACTGGGTGTCAGTGTATGTCTTTGTTACTGGGTGTCAGTGTATGTCTTTGTTACTTGGTGCAAGTGTGGGTCTGTGTTACTAGGTGTCAGTGTTTGTCTGTGTTACTTGGTGTAAGTGTGTGTCCGTGTTACTGGGTATCAGTGTATGTCTTTGTGACCTGGTGTCAGTATATGTCTTTGTTACTGGGTGTCAGTGTGTGTCTTTGCGACTAGGTGTCAGTGTATGTCTTTGTTACGTGGTGTAAATGTGTGTCTGTGTTACTGGGTATCAGCGTATGTCTTTGTTAATTGGTGTCAGTGGATGGCAAAATACTTGGTGTATGTGTATGTCTTTGTTACTTGGTGTAATTGTCCGTCTTTGTTACTTGGTGTAAGTGTATGTCTTTGTTACTTGGTGTCAGTGTATGTCTTTGTTACTTGGTGTCAGTGTGTGTCTGTGTTACTGGTTATCAGTGTATGTCTTTGTGACTTGGTATCAGTGTATGTCTTTGTGACTTGGTGTCAGTGTATGTCTTTGTTACTGGGTGTCAGTGTGTGTCTGTGTTACTTGGTGTCAGTGTAAGTCTTTGTTACTGTTTATCAGTGTTTCTCTGTGTTACTGGGTGTCAGTGTGTGTTTGTTTGTGTTACTGGGTGTCAGTGTATGTCTTTGTTCCGTGGTGTAAGTGTGTGTCTGTGTTACCGGGTATCAGTGTCTGTCTTTGTTACTTGGTGTAAGTGTGTGTCTTTGTTACTTGGTGTAATTGTATGTCCTTGTTCTTGGTGTCAGTGTATGTCTGTGTTACTTGGTGTAAGAGTATGTCTTTGTTACTTGGTGTAAGTGTGTGTCTGTGTTACTTGGTGTAAGTGTGTGTCTGTGTTCCTGGGTATCAGTGTATGTCTTTGTTATTTGGTGTCAGTGTATGTCTGTGTTACTTGGTGTAAGTGTGTGTCTGTGTTACTGGGTATCAGTGGATGTCTTTGTGACTTGGTGTCAATGCAGTTCTGTGTTACTTTTTGTAAGTGTGTGTCAGTGTTACTGGGTGTTAGTGTGTGTCTGTGTTACTTGGTGTAAGTGTGTGTCTTTGTTACTTGGTGTCCGTGTATGTCTGTGTTACTGGGTGTCAGTGCATGTCTTTGTTACTTGGTGTCAGTGTATATCTGTGTTACTTGGTGTAAGTGTGTTTCTTTGTTACTTGGTGTAATTGTATGTCTTTGTTACTTGGTGTCAGTGTATGTCTGTGTTACTTGGTGTAAGTGTATGTCTTTGTTACTTGCTGTAAGAGTGTGTCTGTGTTACTTGGTGTAAGTGCATGTCTATGTTCCTGGGTATTAGTGTATGTCTTTGTTACTTGGTGTCAGTGTATGTCTGTGTTACTTGGTGTAAGTGTGTGTCTGTGTTACTGGGTATCAGTGTATGTCTTTGTTACTTGGTGTCAGTGTGTGTCCGTGTTACTTGGTGTAAGTGTCTGTCTGTGTTACTGGGTATCAGTGTGTGTCTGTGTTACTTGGTGTAAGTCTGTGTCTTTGTTACTTGGTGTCCGTGTGTGTCTGTGTTACTGGGTGTCAGGGTATGTCTGTGTTACTTGGTGTAAGTGTGTGTCTGTGTTACTTGGTATCTGTGTATGTCTTTGTGACTTGGTGTCAGTGTATGTCTTTGTTATTGGGTGCCAGTGTGTGTCTTTGTGACTTGGTGTCAGTGTATGTCTTTGTTACCTGGTGTAAGTATATGTCTTTGTTACTTGGTGTCAGTGTATGTCTGTGTTACTTGGTGTAAGTATATGTCTTTGTTACTTGGTGTAAGTGTGTCTGCGTTACTTGGTGTAAGTGTGTGTCTGTGTTCCTGGGTATCAGTGTATGTCTTTGTTATTTGGTGTCAGTGTATGTCTGTGTTACTTGGTGTAAGTGTGTTTCTGTGTTACTGGGTATCAGTGTATGTCTTTGTTACTTGATGTCAGTGCAGTTCTGTGTTACTTGGTGTAAGTGTGTGTCTGTGTTACTGGGTGTTAGTGTGTGTCTGTGTTACTTGGTGTAAGTGTGTGTCTTTGTTACTTGATGTCCGTGTATGTCTGTGTTACTGGGTGTCAGTGCATGTCTTTGTTACTTGGTGTCAGTGTATATCTGTGTTACTTGGTGTAAGTGTGTGTCTTTGATACTTGGTGTAATTGTATGTCTTTGTTACTTGGTGTCAGTGTGTGTCTGTGTTACTTGGTGCCAGTGTATGTCTTTGTTACTGTTTATCAGTGTTTCTCTGTATTACTGGGTGTCAGTGTGTGTTTGTTTTTGTTTCTGTGTGTAAGTGTGTGTCTTTGTTACTTGGTGTCCCTGTGTGTCTGTGTTCCTGGTTGTCAGTGTATGTCTTTGTTACTTGATGTAAGTGTTACTTGGTGTAAGTGTGTGTCTGTGTTACTGGGTATCAGTGCATGTCTTTGTTACATTCTGTCAGTGTATGTCTGTGCGATTTGGTGTAAGTGTGTGTCTGTGTTACTCGGTATCAGTGGATGTCTTTTGTGACTTGGTGTCAGTGTATGTCTTTGTTACTGGGTGTCAGTGTGTGATTTTGTGACTTGGTGTCAGTTTACTTCATTGTAACTTGGTGTAAGTGTGTGCCTGTGTTACTGGGTATCAGTGTATGTCTTTGTTACTTGGTGTCAGTGTATGTCTGTGTTACTTGTTGTAAGTGTGTGTCTGTGTTACTGGGTATCATTGCATGTCTTTGTTACTTGGTGTCAGTGTATGTCTGTGTTACTTGGTGTAAGTGTGTGTCTGTGTTACTGGGTATCAGTGTATGTGTTCGTGACTTGGTGTCAGTGTATGTCTTTGTTACTGGGTGTCAGTGTGTGTCTTTGTGACTTGGTGTCAGTGTATATCTTTGTTACCTGGTGTAAGTGTGTGTCTGTGTTACTGGGTATCAGTGTATGTCTTTGTTACTTGGTGTCAGTATATGTCAAAATACTTGGTGTAAGTGTATGTCTTTGTTACTTGGTGTAATTGTCTGTCTTTGTTACTTGGTGTAAGTGTATGTCGTTGTTAGTTGGTGTCAGTGTATGTCTTTGTTACTTGGTGTCAGTGTGTGTCTGTGTTACTGGGTATCAGTGTATGTCTTTGTGACTTGGTATCAGTGTATGCCTTTGTTACTTGGTGTCAGTGTATGTCTTTGTTACTGGGTGTCAGTGTGTGTCTGTGTTACTTGGTGTCAGTGTATGTCTTTGTTACTGTTTATCAGTGTTTCTCTGTATTACTGGGTGTCAGTGTGTGTTTGTTTGTGTTACTGTGTGTAAGTGTGTGTCTTTGTTACTTGGTGTCCGTGTGTGTCTGTGTTACTGGTTGTCAGTGTATGTCTTTGTTACTTGATGTAAGTGTTAGAACAAAGAAACAAAGAACAAAGAACAAAGATAATTACAGCACAGGAACAGGCCCTTCGGCCCTCCAAGCCTGCTCCGATCCAGATCCTCTCTCTAAACATGTCGCCTATTTTCTAAGGTTCTGTATCTCTTTTCTTACTGCCCATTCATGTATCTGTCTAGATACATCTTAAAAGACTCCATCGTGCCCGCATCTACCACCTCCGCTGGCAATGCGTTCCAGGTGCCCACCACCCTCTGCGTAAAGAACTTTCCACGCATATCCCCCCTAAACTTTTCCCCTTTCACTTTGAACTCGTGTCCTCTAGTAATTGAAACCCCCACTCTGGGAAAAAGCCTCTTGCTATCCACCCTGTCTATACCTCTCATGATTTTGTACACCTCAATCAGGTCCCCCCTCAACCTCCGTCTTTCTAATGAAGATAATGCTAATCTGCTCAACCTCTCTTCATAGCTAGCGCCCTCCATACCAGGCAACATCCTGGTGAACCTCCTCTGCACCCTCTCCAAAGCATCCACATCCTTTTGATAATGTGGCGACCAGAACTGTACGCAGTATTCCAAATGTGGCCGAACCAAAGTCCTATACAACTGTAACATGACCTGCTAAATCGTGTACTCAATGCCCCGTCCGATGAAGGAAAGCATGCCGTATGCCTTCTTGACCACTCTATTTACCTGCGTTGCCACCTTCAGGGAACAGTGGACCTGAACACCCAAATCTCTCTGGACATCAATTTTCCCCAGGACTTTTCCATTTACTGTATAGTTCACTCTTGAATTGGATCTTCCAAAATGAATCACCTCGCATTTGCCCTGATTGAACTCCATCTGCCATTTCTCTGCCCAACTCTCCAATCTATCTATATTCTGCTGTATTCTCTGACAGTCCCCTTCACTATCTGCTACTCCACCAATCTTAGTGTCGTCTGCAAATTTGCTAATCAGTCCACCTATACTTTCCTCCAAATCATTAATGTATATCACAAACAACAGTGGTCCCAGCACGGATCCCTGTGGAACACCACTGGTCACACGTCTCCATTTTGAAAAACTCCCTTCTACTGCTACTCTCTGTCTCCTGTTGCCCAGCCAGTTCTTTATCCATCTAGCTTTTACACCTTGGACCCCAAGCGCCTTCACTTTCTCCATCAGCCTGCCATGGGGAACCTTATCAAACGCCTTACTGAAGTCCATGTATATGACATCGACAGCCCTTCCCTCATCAATCAACTTTGTCACTTCCTCAAAGAATTCTATTAAGTTGGTAAGACATGACCTTCCCTGCACAAAACCATGTTGCCTATCACTGATAAGCCCATTTTCTTCCAAATGGGAATAGATCATATCCCTCAGTATCTTCTCCAGCAGCTTCCCTACCACTGACGTCAGGCTCACCGGTCTATAATTACCTGGATTATCCCTGCTACCCTTCTTAAACAAGGGGACAACATTAGCAATTCTCCAGTCCTCCGGGACCTCACCCGTGTTTAAGGATGCTGCAAAGATATCTGTTAAGGCCCCAGCTATTTCCTCTCTCGCTTCCCTCAGTAACCTGGGATAGATCCCATCCGGACCTGGGGACTTGACCACCTTAATGCCCTTTAGAATACCCAAGACTTTCTCCCTCCTTATGCCGACTTGACCTAGTGTTACTGGGTGTCAGTTTGTGTCTGTGTTAATTGGTGTAAGTCTGCGTCTTTGTTGCTTGGTGTCCATGTGTGTCTGTGTTACTGGGTGTCAGTGTATGTCTTTGTTACTTGGTGTAAGTGTATGTCTGTGTTATTTGGTGTAAGTGTGTATCTGTGTTACTCGGTATCAGTGTATATCTTTGTGACTTGCTGTCAGTGTATGTCTTTGTTACTGGGTGTCAGTGTGTGATTTTGTGACTTGGTGTCAGTTTAAGTCATTGTAACTTGGTGTAACTGTGTGCCTGTGTTACTGGGTATCAGTGTATGTCTTTGTTACTTGGTGTCAGTGTATGTCTGTGTTACTTGTTGTAAGTGTGTGTCTGTGTTACTGGGTATCAGTGCATGTCTTTGTTACTTGGTGTCAGTGTATGTCTGTGTTACTTGGTGTAAGTGTGTGTCTGTGTTACTGGGTATCAGTGTATGTTTTCGTGACTTGCTGTCAGTGTATGTCTTTGTTACTGGGTGTCAGTGTGTGTCTTTGTTACTTGGTGTCAGTTTATGTCATTGTTACTTGGAGTAAGTGTGTGCCTGTGTTAATGGGTATCAGTGTATGTCTTTGTTGCTTGGTGTCAGTGTATGTCTGTGTTACTTCGTGTAAGTGTGTGTCTGTGTTACTGGGTGTCAGTTTGTGTCTGTGTTAATTGGTGTAAGTCTGCGTCTTTGTTGCTTGGTGTCCGTGTGTGTCTGTGTTACTGGGTGTCAGTGTATGTC
This sequence comes from Heterodontus francisci, assembly GCF_036365525.1. Lineage (NCBI taxonomy): Eukaryota > Metazoa > Chordata > Chondrichthyes > Heterodontiformes > Heterodontidae > Heterodontus > Heterodontus francisci. The sequence continues at coordinate 4,744,263 of NW_027140330.1, forward strand.
TTTGTTACTGGGTGTCAGTGTATGTCTTTGTTACTTGGTGCAAGTGTGTGTCTGTGTTACTGGGTGTCAGTGTTTGTCTGTGTTACTTGGTGTAAGTGTGTGTCTGTGTTACTGGGTATCAGTGCATGTCTTTGTGACTTGGTGTCAGTATATGTCTTTGTTACTGGGTGTCAGTGTGTGTCTTTGCGACTTGGTGTCAGTGTATGTCTTTGTTACTTGGTGTAAGTGTGTGTCTGTGTTACTGGGTATCAGTGTATGTCTTTGTTAATTGGTGTCAGTGGATGTCACAATACTTGGTGTATGTGTATGTCTTTGTTACTTGGTGTAATTGTCCGTCTTTGTTACTTGGTGTAAGTGTATGTCTTTGTGACTTGGTGTCAGTGTATGTCTTTGTTACTTGGTGTCAGTGTGTGTCTGTGTTACTGGTTATCAGTGTATGTCTTTGTGACTTGGTGTCAGTGTATGTCTTTGTTACTTGGTGTCAGTGTGTGTCTGTGTTACTGGTTATCAGTGTATGTCTTTGTGACTTGGTATCAGTGTATGTCTTTGTGACTTGGTGTCAGTGTAAGTCTTTGTTACTGTTTATTAGTGTTTCTCTGTGTTACTGGGTGTCAGTGTGTGTTTGTTAGTGTTACTGGGTGTCAGTGTATGTCTTTGTTCCATGGTGTAAGTGTGTGTCTGTGTTAGCGGGTATCAGTGTCTGTCTTTGTTACTTGGTGTAAGTGTGTGTCTTTGTTACTTGGTGTAATTGTATGTCTTTGTTACTTGTTGTCAGTGTATGTCTGTGTTACTTGGTGTAAGTGTATGTCTTTGTTACTTGGTGTAAGTGTGTGTCTGTGTTACTTGGTGTAAGTGTGTGTCTGTGTTCCTGGGTATCAGTGTATGTCTTTGTTATTTGGTGTCAGTGTATGTCTGTGTTACTTGGTGTAAGTGTGTGTCTGTGTTACTGGGTATCAGTGTATGTCTTTGTTACTTGGTGTCAGTGCAGTTCTGTGTTACTTGGTGTAAGTGTGTGTCTCTGTTACTGGGTGTTTGTGTGTGTCTGTGTTACTTGGTGTAAGTGTGTGTCTTTGTTACTTGGTGTCCGTGTATGTCTGTGTTACTGGGTGTCAGTGCATGTCTTTGTTACTTGGTGTCAGTGTATATCTGTGTTACTTGGTGTAAGTGTGTTTCTTTGTTACTTGGTGTCATTGTATGTCTTTGTTACTTGGTGTCAGTGTATGTCTGTGTTACTTGGTGTAAGTGTATGTCTTTGTTACTTGCTGCAAGAGTGTGTCTGTGTTACTTGGTGTAAGTGCATGTCTATGTTCCTGGGTATCAGTGTATGTCTTTGTTACTTGGTGTCAGTGTATGTCTGTGTTACTTGGTGTAAGTGTGTGTCTGTGTTACTTGGTATCTGTGTATGTCTTTGTGACTTGGTGTCAGTGTATGTCTTTGTTACTGGGTGTCAGTGTGTGTCTTTGTGACTTGGTGTCAGTATATGTCAAAATACTTGGTGCAAGTGTATGTCTTTGTTACTTGGTGTCAGTGTATATCTGTGTTACTTGGTGTAAGTGTGTTTCTTTGTTACTTGGTGTAATTGTATGTCTTTGTAACTTGGTGTCAGTGTATGTCTGTGTTACTTGGTGTAAGTGTATGTCTTTGTTACTTGCTGCAAGAGTGTGTCTGTGTTACTTGTTGTCAGTGCATGTCTATGTTCCTGGGTATCAGTGTGTATCTTTGTTACTTGGTGTAATTGTATGTCTTTGTTACTTGGTGTCAGTGTATGTCTGTGTTACTTGGTGTAAGTGTATGTCTTTGTTACTTGGTGTAAGTGTGTGTCTGTGTTACTTGGTGTATGTGTGTGTCTGTGTTACTTGGTGTAAGTGTCTGTCTGTGTTACTGGGTGTCAGTGTGTGTCTGTGTTACTTGGTGTAAGTCTGTGTCTTTGTTACTTGGTGTCCGTGTGTGTCTGTGTTACTGGGTGTCAGTGTATGTCTGTGTTACTTGGTGTAAGTGTGTGTCTGTGTTACTTGGTATCTGTGTATGTCTTTGTGACTTGGTGTCAGTGTATGTCTTTGTTACTGGGTGTCAGTGTGTGTCTTTGTGACTTGTTGTCAGTGTATGTCTTTGTTACCTGGTGTAAGTGTGTGTCTGTGTTACTGGGTATCAGTGTATGTCTTTGTTACTTGGTGTCAGTATATGTCAAAATACTTGGTGTAAGTGTATGTCTTTGTTACTTGGTGTAATTGTCTGTCTTTGTTACTTGGTGTAAGAGTATGACTTTGTTACTTGGTGTCAGTGTATGTCTTTGTTTCTTGGTGTCAGTGTGTGTCTGTGTTACTTGGTGTCAGTGTATGTCTTTGTTACTGGGTGTCAGTGTGTGTCTTTGTTACTTGGTGTCAGTGTATGTCTTTGTTACTGTTTATCAGTGTTTCTCAGTATTACTGGGTGTCAGTTTGTGTTTGTTTGTGTTACTGGGTGTAAGCGTGTGTCTTTGTTTCTTGGTGTCCGTGTGTGTCTGTGTTACTGGTTGTCAGTGTATGTCTTTGTTACTTGATGTAAATGTATGTCTTTGTTACTTGGTGTAAGTGTGTGTCTGTGTTACTGGGTATCAGTGTCTGTCTTTGATACTTGGTGTAAGTGTGTGTCTGTGTTACTGGGTATCAGTGCATGTCTTTGTTACTTTGTGTCAGTGCATGTCTGTGTTATTTGGTGTAAGTATGTGTCTGTGTTACTGGGTATCAGTGGATGTCTTTGTGACTTGGTGTCAGTGTATGTCTTTGTTACTGGGTGTCAGTGTGTGATTTTGTGACTTGGTGTCAGTTTACGTCATTGTTACTTGGTGTAAGTGTGTGCCTGTGTTGCTGGGTATCAGTGTCTGTCTTTGTTACTTGGTGTCAGTGTATGTCTGTGTTACTTGTTGTAAGTGTGTGTCTGTGTTACTGGGTGTCAGTTTGTGTCTGTGTTACTTGGTGTAATCTGTGTCTTTGTTACTTGGTGTCCGTGTGTGTCTGTGTTACTGAGTGTCAGTGTATGTCTTTGTTACTGTGTGTCAGTGTATGTCTTTGTTACTGGGTGTCAGTGTGGGTCTTTGTGACTTGGTGTCATTGTATGTCTTTGTGACTTGGTGTAAATGTGTGTATGTGTTACAGGGTATCGGTGTATGTCTTTGTTACTTGGAGTCATTGTATGTCAAAATAATTGGTGCATGTGTATGTCTTTGCTACATGTTGTAATTATCCGTCTTTGTTAGTTGGTGTAAGTGGATGTCCTTGTTACTTGGTGTCAGTGTATGTCTTTGTTACTTGGTGCCAGTGTGTGTCTGTGTTACTGGGTATCAGTATATGTCTTTGTGACTTGGTATCAGTGTATGTATTTGTGACTTGGTGTCAGTGTACGTCTTTGTTACTGGGTGTCAGTGTGTGTCTGTGTTACTTGATGTCAGTGTATGTCTTTGTTACAGTTTATTCGTGTTTCTCAGTGTTACTGGGTGTCAGTGTGTGTTTGGTTGTGTTACTGGGTGTCAGTGTATGTCTTTGTTACTTGGTGTAAGTGTGTGTCTGTGTTACTGGGTATCAGTGTCTGCCTTTGTTACTTGGTGTAAGTGTGTATCTTTGTTACTTGGTGTAATTGTATGTCTTTGTTACTTGGTGTCAGTGTATGTCTGTGTTACTTGGTGTAAGTGTATGTCTTTGTTACTTGGTGTAAGTGTGTGTCTGTGTTACTTGGTGTATGTGTGTGTCTGTGTTCCTGGGTATCAGTGTAAGTCTTTGTTACTTGGTGTAAGTGTGTGTCTGTGTTACTGGGTATCAGTGTCTGTCTTTGTTACTTGGTGTAAGTGTGTATCTTTGTTACTTGGTGTAATTGTATGTCTTTGTTACTTGGTGTCAGTGTATGTCTGTGTTACTTGGTGTAAGTGTATGTCTTTGTTACTTGGTGTAAGTGTGTGTCTGTGTTACTTGGTGTATGTGTGTGTCTGTGTTCCTGGGTATCAGTGTATGTCTTTGTTACTTGGTGTAATTGTATGTCTTTGTTACTTGGTGTCAGTCTATGTCTGTGTTACTTGGTGTAAGTGTATGTCTTTGTTACTTGGTGTAAGTGTGTGTCTGTGTTACTTGGTGTATGTGTGTGTCTGTGTTACTGTGTATCAGTGTATGTCTTTGTTACTTGGTGTCAGTGTATGTCTGTGTTACTTGGTGTAAGTGTGTTTCTGTGTTACTTGGTGTCAGTGTGTGTCTGTGTTACTTGGTGTAAGTGTCTGTCTGTGTTACTGGGTGTCAGTGTGTGTCTGTGTTTCTTGGTGTAAGTCTGTGTCTTTGTTACTTGGTTTCCGTGTGTGTCTGTGTTACTGGGTGTCAGTGTATGTCTGTGTTACTTGGTGTAAGTGTGTGTCTGTGTTACTTGGTATCTGTGTATGTCTTTGTGACTTGGTGTCAGTGTATGTCTTTGTTACTGGGTGTCAGAGTGTGTCTTTGTGACTTGGTGTCAGTGTATGTCTTTGTTACCTGGTGTAAGTGTGTGTCTGTGTTACTGGGTATCAGTGTATGTCTTTGTTACTTGGTGTCAGTATATGTCAAAATACTTGGTGTAAGTGTATATCTTTGTTACTTGGTGTAATTGTCTGTCTTTGTTACTTGGTGTAAGTGTATGACTTTGTTACTTGGTGTCAGTGTTTGTCTTTGTTACTTGGTGTCAGTGTGTGTCTGTGTTACTTGGTGTCAGTGTATGTCTTTGTTACTGGGTGTCAGTGTGTGTCTGTGTTACTTGGTGTCAGTGTATGTCTTTGTGACTGTTTATCAGTGTTTCTCTTTATTAATGGGTGTCAGTTTGTGTTTGTTTGTGTTACTGGGTGTAAGTGTGTGTCTTTGTTTCTTGGTGTCCGTGTGTGTCTGTGTTACTGGTTGTCAGTGTATGTCTTTGTTACTTTATGTAAGTGTATGTCTTTGTTACTTGGTGCAAGTGTGTGTCTGTGTTACTGGGTATCAGTGTCTGTCTTTGTTACTTGGTGTAAGTGTGTGTCTGTGTTACTGGGTATCAGTGCATGTCTTTGTTACTTTGTGTCAGTGTATGTCTGTGTTATTTGGTGTAAGTATGTGTCTGTGTTACTGGGTATCAGTGGATGTCTTTGTGACTTGGTGTCAGTGTATGTCTTTGTTACTGGGTGTCAGTGTGTGATTTTGTGACTTGGTGTCAGTTTACGTCATTGTAACTTGGTGTAAGTGTGTGCCTGTGTTACTGGGTATCAGTGTATGTCTTTGTTACTTGGTGTCAGTGTATGTCTGTGTTACTTGTTGTAAGTGTGTGTCTGTGTTACTGGGTGTCAGTTTGTGTCTGTGTTACTTGGTGTAATCTGTGTCTTTGTTACTTGGTGTCCGTGTGTGTCTGTGTTACTGAGTGTCAGTGTATGTCTTTGTTACTGTGTGTCAGTGTATGTCTTTGTTACTGGGTGTCAGTGTGTGTCTTTGTGACTTGGTGTCATTGTATGTCTTTGTGACTTGGTGTAAATGTGTGTATGTGTTACAGGGTATCGGAGTATGTCTTTGTTACTTGGTGTCATTGTATGTCAAAATAATTGGTGTATGTGTATGTCTTTGTTACTTGTTGTAATTATCCGTCTTTGTTAGTTGGTGTAAGTGGATGTCCTTGTTACTTGGTGTCAGTGTATGTCTTTGTTACTTGGTGTCAGTGTGTGCCTGTGTTACTGGGTATCAGTGTATGTCTTTGTGACTTGGTATCAGTGTCTTTATTTGTGACTTGGTGTCAGTGTACGTCTTTGTTACTGGGTGTCAGTGTGTGTCTGTGTTACTTGGTGTCAGTGTATGTCTTTGTTACAGTTTATTCGTGTTTCTCAGTGTTACTGGGTGTCAGTGTGTGTTTGGTTGTGTTACTGGGTGTCAGTGTATGTCTTTGTTACTTGGTGTAAGTGTGTGTCTGTGTTACTGGGTATCAGTGTCTGTCTTTGTTACTTGGTGTAAGTGTGTATCTTTGTTACTTGGTGTAATTGTATGTCTTTGTTACTTGGTGTCAGTGTATGTCTGTGTTACTTGGTGTAAGTGTATGTCTTTGTTACTTGGTGTAAGTGTGTGTCTGTGTTACTTGGTGTATGTGTGTGTCTGTGTTCCTGGGTATCAGTGTATGTCTTTGTTACTTGGTGTCAGTGTATGTCTGTGTTACTTGGTGTAAGTGTGTTTCTGTGTTACTGGGTATCAGTGTATGTCTGTGTTACTTGGTGTAAGTGTGTGTCTGTGTTACTGGGTGTCAGTGTGTGTCTGTGTTACTTGGTGTAAATGTGTGTCTTTGTTACTTGGTGTCCGTGTATGTCTGTGTTACTGGGTGCCAGTGCATGTCTTTGTTACTTGGTGTCAGCGTATATCTGTGTTACTTTGTGTACGTGTGTGTCTTTTTTACTTGGTGTAATTGTATGTCTTTGTTACTTGGTGTCAGTGTATGTCTGTGTTACTTGGTGTCAGTGTCTGTCTGTGTTACTTGGTGTAAATGTGTGTCTTTGTTACTTGGTGTCCGTGTTTGTCTGTTTTACTGGGTGTCAGTGCATGTCTTTGTTGCTTGGTGTCAACGTATATCTGTGTTACTTTGTGTACGTGTGTGTCTTTTTTACTTGCTGTAATTGTATGTCTTTGTTACTTGGTGTCAGTGTATGTCTGTGTTACTTGGTGGAAGCTTATGTCTTTGTTACTTGGTGTCAGTGTGTGCCTTTGTTGCTTGGTGTAAGTGAGTGTCTATGTTCCTGGGTATCAGTGTATGTCTTTGTCACTTGGTGTCAGTGTATGTCTGTGTTACCTGGTGTTAGTGTGTGTCTGTGTTACTGGGTATCAGTGTATGTCTTTGTTACTTGGTGTCAGTGTATGTCTGTGTTACTTGGTGTAAGTCTGTGTCTTTGTTACTTGGTGTCCGTGTGTGTCTGTGTGACTGGGTGTCAGTGTATGTCTTTGTTACTGGGTGTCAGTGTATTTCTTTGTCACTTGGTGTAAGTGTGTGTCTGTGTTACTGGGTGTCAGTGTATGTCTTTGTGACTTGGTGTCAGTGCATGTCTTTGTTACAGTTTATTCGTGTTTCTCAGTGTTACTGGGTGTCAGTGTGTGTTTGGTTGTGTTACTGGGTGTCAGTGTATGTCTTTGTTACTTGGTGTAAGTGTGTGTCTGTGTTACTGGGTATCAGTGTCTGTCTTTGTTACTTGGTGTAAGTGTGTATCTTTGTTACTTGGTGTAATTGTATGTCTTTGTTACTTGGTGTCAGTGTATGTCTGTGTTACTTGGTGTAAGTGTATGTCTTTGTTACTTGGTGTTAGTGTGTGTCTGTGTTACTTGGTGTATGTGTGTGTCTGTTTTCCTGGGTATCAGTGTATGTCTTTGTTACTTGGTGTCAGTGTATGTCTGTGTTACTTGGTGTAAGTGTGTTTCTGTGTTACTTGGTGTCAGTGTGTGTCTGTTTTACTTGGTGTAAGTGTCTGTCTGTGTTACTGGGTGTCAGTGTGTGTCTGTGTTACTTGGTGTAAGTCTGTGCCTTTGTTACTTGGTGTCCGTGTGTGTCTGTGTTACTGGGTGTCAGTGTATGTCTGTGTTACTTGGTGTAAGTGTGTGTCTGTGTTACTTGGTATCTGTGTATGTCTTTGTGACTTGGTGTCAGTGTATGTCTTTGTTACTGGGTGTCAGTGTGTGTCTTTGTGACTTGGTGTCAGTGTATGTCTTTGTTACCTGGTGTAAGTGTGTGTCTGTGTTACTGGGTATCAGTGTATGTCTTTGTTACTTGGTGTCAGTATATGTCAAAATACTTGGTGTAAGTGTATGTCTTTGTTACTTGGTGTCAGTGTGTGTCTTTGTTACTTGGTGTCAGTGTATGTCTTTGTTACTGGGTGTCAGTGTGTGTCTGTGTTACTTGGTGTCAGTGTATGTCTTTGTTACTGTTTATCAGTGTTTCTCTGTATTACTGGGTGTCAGTTTGTGTTTGTTTGTGTTACTGGGTGTAAGTGTGTGTCTTTGTTTCTTGGTGTCCGTGTGTGTCTGTGTTACTGGTTGTCAGTGTATGTCTTTGTTACTTGATGTAAGTGTATGTCTTTGTTACTTGGTGTAAGTGTGTGTCTGTGTTACTGGGTATCAGTGTCTGTCTTTGTTACTTGGTGTAAGTGTGTGTCTGTGTTACTGGGTATCAGTGCATGTCTTTGTTACTTTGTGTCAGTGTATGTCTGTGTTATTTGGTGTAAGTATGTGTCTGTGTTACTGGGTATCAGTGGATGTCTTTGTGACTTGGTGTCAGTATATGTCTTTGTTACTGGGTGTCAGTGTGTGATTTTGTGACTTGGTGTCAGTTTACGTCATTGTTACTTGGTGTAAGTGTGTGCCTGTGTTACTGGGTATCAGTGTATGTCTTTGTTACTTGGTGTCAGTGTATGTCTGTGTTACTTGTTGTAAGTGTGTGTCTGTGTTACTGGGTGTCAGTTTGTGTCTGTGTTACTTGGTGTAATCTGTGTCTTTGTTACTTGGTTTCCGTGTGTGTCTGTGTTACTGAGTGTCAGTGTATGTCTTTGTTACTGTGTGTCATTGTATGTCTTTGTTACTGGGTGTCAGTGTGTGTCTTTGTGACTTGGTGTCATTGTATGTCTTTGTGACTTGGTGTAAATGTGTGTATGTGTTACAGGGTATCAGTGTATGTCTTTGTTACTTGGTGTCATTGTATGTCTGTGTTACTTGGTGTAAGTGTGTGTCTGTGTTACTGGGTGTCAGTGTCTGCCTGTGTTACTTGGTGTAAATGTGTGTCTTTGTTACTTGGTGTCCGTGTATGTCTGTTTTACTGGGTGTCAGTGCATGTCTTTGTTACTTGGTGTCAGCGTATATCTGTGTTACTTTGTGTACGTGTGTGTCTTTTTTACTTGCTGTAATTGTATGTCTTTGTTACTTGGTGTCAGTGTATGTCTGTGTTACTTGGTGTAAGCTTATGTCTTTGTTACTTGGTGTCAGTGTGTGCCTGTGTTACTTGGTGTAAGTGAGTGTCTCTGTTCATGGGTATCAGTGTATGTCTTTGTCACTTGGTGTCAGTGTATGTCTGTGTTACTTGGTGTTAGTGTGTGTCTGTGTTACTGGGTATCAGTGTATGTCTTTGTTACTTGGTGTCAGTGTATGTCTCTGTTACTTGGTATCAGTGTATGTCTTTGTGACTTGGTATCAGTGTATGTATTTGTGACTTGGTGTCAGTGTACGTCTTTGTTACTGGGTGTCAGTGTGTTTCTGTGTTACTTGGTGTCAGTGTATGTCTTTGTTACAGTTTATTCGTGTTTCTCAGTGTTACTGGGTGTCAGTGTGTGTTTGGTTGTGTTACTGGGTGTCAGTGTATGTCTTTGTTACTTGGTGTAAGTGTGTGTCTGTGTTACTGGGTATCACTGTCTGTCTTTGTTACTTGGTGTAAGTGTGTATCTTTGTTACTTGGTGTAATTGTATGTCTTTGTTACTTGGTGTCAGTGTATGTCTGTGTTACTTGGTGTAAGTGTATGTCTTTGATACTTGGTGTAAGTGTGTGTCTGTGTTACTTGGTGTAAGTGTGTTTCTGTGTTACTGGGTATCAGTGTATGTCTGTGTTACTTGGTGTAAGTGTGTGTCTGTGTTACTGGGTGTCAGTGTGTGTCTGTGTTACTTGGTGCAAATGTGTGTCTTTGTTACTTGGTGTCCGTGTATGTCTGTGTTACTGGGTGCCAGTGCATGTCTTTGTTACTTGGTGTCAGTGTTTGTCTGTGTTACTTGGTGTAAGTCCGTGTCTGTGTTCCTGGGTAACAGTGTATGTCTTTGTTACTTCGTGTCAGTGTATGTCTTTGTTACTTGTTGTAAGTGTGTGTCTGTGTTTCTGGGTATCAGTGTATGTCTTTGTTACTTGGTGTCAGTGTATGTCTTTGGGACTTGGTGTCAGTGTATGTCTTTGTTACTGGGTGTCAGTGTATGTCTTTGTTACTTGTTGTCAATGTCTGTCTTTGTTACTGGGTGTCAGTTTATGTCTTTGTTACATGGTGTCAGTGCATGTCTTTGTTAATTTGTGTCAGTGTATGTCTGAGTTCCTTGGTGTAAGTGTGTGTCTTTGTTACTTGATGTAAGGGTGTGTCCGTGTTACTGGGTATCAGTGAATGTCTTTGTTACTTGGTGTACGTGTCTGCCTGTGTCACTGGGTATCAGTGTGTGTCTTTGTGACTTGCTGTCAGTGTATGTCGTTGTTACTGGGTGTCAGTGTGTGTCTGTGTTACTTGGTGTCAATGTATGTCTTTGTTACTGTGTATCAGTGGTTCTCTGTGTTACTGGGTGTCAGTGTGTGTTTGCTGGTGTTACTGGGTGTCAGTGTGTGTCTGTGACACTAGCTGTCTTTGTTACTTCGTGTAAGTGTGTGTCTGTGTTACTGGGTATCAGTGTATGTCTTTGTTACTTGGTGTCAGTGCATGTCTTTGTTACTTGGTGTAAGTGTATGTCTTTGTTACTTGGTGTCAGTGTATGTCTTTGTTACTTGGTGTAAGTGTGTGTCTGTGTTACTGGGTGTCAGTGTGTGTCTGTGTTACTTGGTGAAAGTGTGTGTCTTTGTTACCTGGTGTCCATGTGTGCCTGTGTTAGTGGGTGTCAGTGTATGTCTTTGTCACTGGGTGTCAGTGTATGTCAGTGTATGTCTTTGTTACTTGGTGTAAGTGTGTGTCTGTGTTACTGGGTATCCGTGTCTGTCTTTGTTACTTGGTGTAAGAGTGTGTCTGTGTTACTGGGTATCAGTGGAGGTCTTTGTTACTTGGTGTCAGTGTATGTCTGTGTTACTTGATGTCAGTGTTTTTCTGTGTTACTGGGTATCAGTGTATGTCTTTGTGACTGGGTGTCAGTGTGTGTCTTTGTGACTTGGTGTCAGTGTATGTCTTTTTTACATGGTGTCAGTGTGTGTCTTTGTGAGTTGGTGTCAGTGTATGTATTTGTTACTTGGTGCAAGTGTGTGTCTGTGTTACTGGGTGTCAGTGTATGTCTTTGTTACTTGGTGTCAGTGTATGTCTTTGTTACTTGGTGTAAGTGTATGTCTTTGTTACTTGGTGTCAGTGTATGTCGTTTTTACTTGGTGTAAGTGTGTATCTGTGTTACTGGTTATCAGTGTATGTCTTTGTGACTCAGTGTCAGTGTATGTCTTTGTTACTGGGTGTCAGTGTATGTCTTTGTTACTTGGTGTAAGTGAGTGTTTGTGTTACTTGGTGTAAGTGTGTGTCTATGTCTCTTGGTATCAGTGTATGTCTTTGTAACTTGGTGTAAATGAGTGTCTGTGTTACTGGGTATCAGTGTATGTCTTTGTTACTTGGTGTAACTGTACGTCTTTGTTATTGGGTATCAGTGTATGTCTTTGTTACTTGGTGTCAGTGTATGTCTTTGTTACTTGCTGTCAGAGTATGTCTTTGTTACTTGGTGTCAGTGTATGTCTTTGTTATTTGGTGTAAGTTTGTGTCTGTGTTACTGGGTGTCAGTGTGTGTCTGTGTTACTTGGTGTAAGTGTATGTCTTTGTTACTTGGTGTCACTGTATGTCTTTGTTACTTGGTGTAAGTTTGTGCCTGTGTTACTGGGTGTCAGTGTATGTCTTTGTGACTCGGTGTCAGTGGATGTCTTTGTTACTGGGTGTCAGTGTATGTCTTTGTTACTTGGTGACAGTGTGTGTCTGTGTGTCAGTGTCTGTCTTTGTTACTGTGTATCAGTGTTTCTCTATGTTACTGGGTGTCAGTGTGTGTTTGTTTGTGTCATTGGGTGTCAGTATTTAGTTTAGTGATACAGCACTGAAACAGGCCCTTCGGACAACCGAGTCTGTGCCGACCGTCAACCACCCATTTATACTAATCCTACACTAATCCCGCATTCCTATCACATCCCCACCTGTCCCTATATATTTCCCTACCACGTACCTATACTGGGGTCAATTTATAATGGCCAATTAATCTATCAACCTGCACGTCTTCGGCATGTGGGAAGAAACCAGAGCACCCGGAGGAAACTCACGCAGACACAGGGAGAACTTGCAAACTCCGCACAGGCAGTACCCAGAATCGAGCCCGGGTCCCTGGAGCTGTGAGGCTGCTAACCACTGTGCCAATGTGCCGCTCAGTGTGTGTCTGTGCGACTGGGTATCAGGGTATGTCCTTGTTACTTGGTTTCAGTGTATGTCTGTGTTACTTGGTGTAAGTGTGTGTCTGTGTTACTTGGTATCAGTGCATGTCTTTGTTACTTGGTGTAAGTGTGTGTCTGTGTTACTGGATAACAGTGTATGTCTTTGTTACTAGGTGTCAGTGTATGTCTGTGTTACTTGGTGTAAGTGTATGTCTTTGTTACCTGGTGTCAGTGTATGTCTTTGTGACGTGGTGTGATTGTCTGTCTTTGTTACTGGGTGTCAGTGTCTGTCTTCGTTACTTGGTGTCAGTGTTTGTCTTTGTTACTGGGTGTCAGTGTCTGTCTTTGTGACTTGGTGTCAGTGTATGTTTTTGTTACTTGGTGTCCGTGTATGTCTTTGTGACTTGGTGTAAGTGTGTGTCTGTCTTATTGGATATCAGTGTATATCTTTGTTACTTGGTGTAAGTGTGTGTCTGTGTTACTGGGTATCAGTGTATGTCATTGTTACTGGGTTTCAGTGTATGTCTGTGTTACTTGGTGTAAGTGTGTGTCTGTGCTACTGGGTATCAGTGCATGTCTTTGTGACTTGGTGTGAGTGTATGTCTTTGTTACTGGGGATCAGTGTATGTCTTTGTTACTTGGTGTCAGTGTATGTCTTTGTGACTTGGTGTCAGTGTATGTCTGTGTTACCTGGTGTTAGTGTGTGTCTTTGTTACTTGGTGTAAGCACATGCCTTTGTTACTTGGTGTCAGTGTGTGTCTGTGTTACTGGGTATCAGTGTGTGTCTTTGTGACTTGGTGTCGTGTATGTCTTTTTGACGTGGTGTCATTGTCTGCCTTTGTTACTGGGTGTCAGTGTCTGTCTTCGTTACTTGGTGACAATGTTTGTCTTTGTTACTGGGTGTCAGTGTCTGCCTTTGTGACTTGGTGTCAGTGTATGTCTTTGTTACTTGGTGTCAGTGTATGTCTTTGTTACTTGGTGTAAGTGTGTCTGAGTTACTGGGTATCAGTGTATATCTTTGTTACTTGGTGTAAATGTGTGTCTGTGTTACTGGGTAACAGTGTATGTATTTGTTACTTTGTGTCAGTGTATGTCTGTGTTACTTGGTGTAAGTGTGTGCCTTTGTTACCAGTTGTAATTGTATGTCTTTGTTACTTGGTGTCCATGTGTGCCTGTGTTACTGGGTGTCAGTGTATGTCTTTGTTACTGGGTGTCAGTGTATGTCTTTCTTACTTGGTGTAAGTGAGTGTTTGTGTTACTTGGTGTAAGTGTGTGTCTGTGTCTCTTGGTATCAGTGTACGTCTTTGTTACTTGGTGTAAGTGTGTGTCTATGTTACTGGGTATCAGTGTATGTCTTTGTTACTTGGTGTAAGTGTGCGTCTGTGTTACTGGGTATCAGTGTATGTCTTTGTTACTTGGTGTAAGTGTATGTCTTTGTTACTTGGTGTCAGTGTATGTCTTTGTTACTTGGTGTCCATGTGTGCCTGTGTTACTGGGTGTCAGTGTATGTCTTTGTTACTGGGTGTCAGTGTATGTCTTTCTTACTTGGTGTAAGTGTGTGTCTGTGTTACTGGCTATCAGTGTCTGTCTTTGTTACTTGGTGTAAGTGTGTGTCTGTGTTACTGGGTATCAGTGTATGTCTTTGTTACTTGGTGTCAGTGTATGTCTGTGTTACTTGGTGTAAGAGTGTTTCTGTGTTAATGGGTATCAGTGTATGTCGTTGTTACTTGGTGTAAGTGTGTATCTGTGTTACTGGTTATCAGTGTATGTCTTTGTGACTCGATGTCAGTGTATGTCTTTGTTACTGGGTGTCAGTGTATGTCTTTGTTACTTGGTGACAGTGTGTGTCTGTGTGTCATTGTCTGTCTTTGTTACTGTGTATCAGTGTTTCACTATGTTACTGGGTGTCCGTGTGTGTTTGTTTGTGTCACTGGGTGTCAGTATTTAGTTTAGTGATACAGCACTGAAACAGGCCCTTCGGCCAACCGAGTCTGTGCCGACCATCAACCACCCATTTATACTAATCCTACACGAATCCCGCATTCCTATCACATCCCCACCTGTCCCTATATATTTCCCTGCCACCTTCCTAACTTAGGGTCAATTTATAATGGCCAATTAACCTATCAACCTGCACGTCTGTGGCATGTGGGAAGAAACCAGAGCACCCGGAGGAAACTCACGCAGACACAGGGAGAACTTGCAAGCTCCGCACAGGCAGTACCCAGAATCGAGCCCGGGTCCCTGGAGCTGTGAGGCGGCTAACCACTGTGCCAATGTGCCGCCCAGTGTGTGTCTGTGCTACTGGTGATCAGGGTATGTCTTTGTTACTTGGTTTCAGTGCATGTCTGTGTTACTTGGTGCAAGTGTGTGTCTGTGTTACTTGGTATCAGTGCATGTCTTTGTTACTTGGTGTAAGTGTCTGTCTGTGTTACTGGGAAACAGTGTATGTCTTTGTTACTAGGTGTCGGTGTATGTCTGTGTTACTTGGTGGAAGTGTATGTCTTTGTTACTTGGTGTCAGTGTATGTCTTTGTGACGTGGTGTCATTGTCTGTCTTTGTTACTGGGTGTCAGTGTCTGTCTTCGTTACTTGGTGTCAATGTTTGTCTTTGTTACTGGGTGTCAGTGTCTGCCTTTGTGACTTGGTGTCAGTATATGTCTTTGTTACTTGGTGTCAGTGTATGTCTTTGTTACTTGGTGTAAGTGTGTCTGTGTTACTGGGTATCAGTGTATATCTTTGTGACTTGGTGTAAGTGTGTGTCTGTGTTACTGTGTAACAATGTATGTATTTGTAACTTGGTGTCAGTGTATGTCTGTGTTACTTGGTGTAAGTGTGTGTCTTTGTTACCAGGTGTAATTGTATGTCTTTGTTACTTGGTGTCAGTGTATGTCTTTGTTACTTGGTGTAAGTGTGTGTTTGTGTCTCTTGGTATCAGTGTACGTCTTGGTTACTTGGTGTAAGTGTGTGTCTGTGTTACTGGGTATCAGTGTATGTCTTTGTTACTTGGTGTAAGTGTGCGTCTGTGTTACTGGTTATCAGTGTATGTCTTTGTGACTCGGTGTCAGTGTATGTCTTTGTCACTGGGTGTCAGTGCATGTCTTCGTTACTTGGTGTCAGTGTTTGTCTTTGTTACTGGGTGTCATTGTCTGTCTTTGTGACTTGGTGTCAGTGTATATCTTTGTTAAATGGTGTCAGTGTATGTCTTTGTTACTTGCTGTAAGTGTGTGTCTGTGTTACTGGGTATCAGTGTATATCTTTGTTAATTGGTGTAAGTGTGTGTCTGTGCTACTGGGTATCAGTGTATGTCTTTGTTACTGGGTGTCAGTGCATGTCTGTGTTACTTGGTGTAATTGTGTGTCTTTGTTAAATGGTGTCAGTGTATGTCTTTGTTACTTGGTGTAAGTGTTTGTCTGTGTTCCTGGGTATCAGTGTATGTCTTTGTGACTTGGTGTGAGTGTATGTCTTTGTTACTGGGTCTCAGTGTATGACTTTGTTACTTGGTGTCAGTGTATGTCTTTGTGACTTGGTGTCAGTGCATGTCTGTGTTACTTGGTGTTAGTGTGTGTCTTTGTTACTTGGTGTAAGCGTATGCCTTTGTTACTTGGTGTCAGTGTGTGTCTGTGTGACTGGGTATCAGTGTATGTCTTTGTGACTTGATATCAGTGTATGTCTTTGTGACTTGGTGTCAGTGTATGTCTTTGTTACTGGGTGTCAGTGTGTGTCTGTGTTACTTGGTGTCAGTGTATGTCTTTGTTACTGTGCATCGGTGGTTCTCTGTGTTACTGGCTGTCAGTGTGTGTCTTTGTGACTTGGTGTCAGTGTCTGTCTTTGTTACTTGGTGCAAGTGTATGTCTTTGTTACTTGGTGTCAGTGCATGTCAAAATACTTGGTGTAAGTGTTTGTATTTGTTACTTGGTGTCAGTGTATGTCTTTGTTACTTGGTGTCAGCGTATGTCTGTGTTACTTGGTGTAAGTGTTTGTCTTTGTTACGTGGTGTAAGTGTACGTCTTTGTTGCTTGGTGTCAGTGTGTGTCTGTGACACTAGGTGTCAGTATTTAGATTAGTTTCGAGATACAGCACTGAAACAGGCCCTTCGGTCCACCGAGTCTGTGCCGACAATCAACCACACATTTATACTAATCCTACACTAATCCCGTATTCCTATCACATCCCCACCTGTCCCTATATATTTCCCTACCACCTACCTGTACTAGGGGCAATTTATGATGGCCAATTAACCTATCAACCTGCAAGTCTTTGGCATGTGGGAGGAAACAGGAGCACCCGGAGGAAACTCACGCAGACACAGGGAGAACTTGCAAACTCCGCACAGGCAGTACCCAGAATCGAACCCGGGTCCCTGGAGCTGTGAGGCTGCGGTGCTAACAACTGCGCCAATGTGCCCCACCCCACCCCCCAGTGTGTGCCTGTGTTACTGGGTATCAGTGTATGTATTTGTGACTTGGTGTCAGTGTATGTCTGTGTAACTTGGTTTAAGTGTGTGTCTGTGTTACTGGGGGTCAGTGTGTGTTTCTAACTGGGTGTCAGAATGTGTGTTACTGGGTGCAAGTGTGTGTCTGTCTTACTGGGTATCAGTGTATGTCTTTGTTACTTGGTGTAAGTGTATGTCTTTGTTACTAGGTGTCAGTGTGCGTCTATGTTACTTTGTGTCAGTGCATGTCTGTGTTACTGGGGGTCAGTGTATGTTTGTGTTACTGGGGGTCAGTGTGTGTTTCTAACTGGGTGTCAGTGTGTGTCTCTGTTACTGGGTATCAGTGTATGTCTTTGTTACTTGGTGTCAGTGTATGTGTTAGTGACTTCGTGTTAGTGTATATCTTTGTTATTGTCTATTAGTGTTTCTCTGTGTTTCTGGGTGTCAGTGTTTCGTTCAGTTTAGAGATGCTGCACTTCAACAGGCCCTTCGGCCCACCGAGTCTGTGCCGACCATCAACCCCCCATTTATACTAATCCTACACTAATCCCGTATTCCTATCACATCCCCACCTGTCCCTATATATTTCCCTACCAGCGAACTATACTAGGGTCCATTTATGATGGCCAATTAACCTATCAACCTGCAAGTCTTTGGCATGTGGGAGGAAACCGGAGCACCAGGAGGAAAGGCACGCAAACACAGGGAGAACTTGCAAACTCCGCACAGGCTGTACCCAGAATCGAACCCGGGTCCCTGGAGCTGTGAGGCTGCGGTGCTAACAACTGCACCAATGTGCCCCCCCCCCCCACACCCCCCAGTGTGTGCCTGTGTTACTGGGTATCAGTGTATGTATTTGTTACTTGGTGACAGTGTCTGTCTTTGTTACTTGGTGTCAGTGTACGTCTGTGTTACTTGGTGTAAGTGTGTGTCTGTGTTACTGGGTGTCAGTGTATGTTTCTAACTGGGTGTCAGTGTGTGTGTTACTGGGTGCAAGTGTGTGTCTGTCGTACTGGGTGTCAGTGTATGTCTTTGTTACTTGGTGTAAGTGGATGTCTTTGTGACTTGGTGTCAGTGTATGTCTCTATTAGTGGGTGTCAGTGTATGTCTTTGTTACTTGGTGTATGTATACGTCTTTGTTACTTGGTGCAAGTGTGTGTCTTTGTTACTTGGTGTCAGTGTGTGTCTGTGTTCCTGGGTTTCAGTGATGTCTTTGTTACTTGGTGTCAGTGAGTGTGTGTGTTACTGGGTGTAAGTGTGTATCTGTGTTACTGGGTCTCAGTGTATGTCTTTGTTACTTGGTGTCAGTGTAAGTTAAAATACTTGGTGTAAGTGTCTGTCTTTGTTACTTGGTGTAATTGTCTGTCTTTGTTACTTGGTGTAAGTTTATGTCTATGTTACTTGGTGTCAGTGTATGTCTTTGTTACTTGGTGTAAGTGTGTGTCTGTGTTACTGGTTATCAGTGTTTGTCTTTGTTACTTGATGTCAGTGTATGTCTGTGCTACTTGGTGTCAGTGTGTGTCTGTGTTACTGGGTATCAGTGTTTGCCTTTGTGACTTGGTGTCAGTGTATGTCTTTGTTACTGGGTGTCAGTGTGTGTCTTTGTGACTTGGTGTCAGTGTATGTCTTTGTTACTTGGTGTAAGTGTATGTCTTTGTTACTTGGTGTAATTGTCTGTCTTTGTTACTTGGTGTCAGTGTATGTCTTTGTTACTTGGTGTAAGTGTCTGTCTTTGTTACTTGGTGTAAGTGTGTGTCTGTGTTACTGGTTATCAGTGTTTGTCTTTGTTACTTGATGTCAGTGTATGTCTGTGTTACTTGGTGTCAGTGTGTGTCTGTGTTACTGGGTATCAGTGTTTGCCTTTGTGACTTGGTGTCAGTGTATGTCTTTGTTACTGGGTGTCAGTGTGTGTCTTTGTGACTTGGTGTCAGTGTATGTCTTTGTTACTTGGTGTAAGTGTATGTCTTTGTTACTTGGTGTAATTGTCTGTCTTTGTTACTTGGTGGAAGTGTATGTCTTTGTTACTTGGTGTAAGTGTATGTCTGTGTTACTGGGTATCAGTGTCTGCCTTTGTTACTTGGTGTAAGTGTGTGACTGTGTTACTTGGTATCAGTGTCTGTCTTAGTTACTGGGTGCCAGTGTGTGTCTTTGTGAGCTGGTGTAAGTGTGTGTCTGTGTTTCTGGCTATCAGTGTCTGTCTTTGTTACTTGGTATAAGTGTTTGTCTATGTTACTGGGTATCAGTGTATGTCTTTGTAACTTGGGGTCAGTGGATGTCTGTGTTACTTGGTGTAAGTGTGTGTCTTTGTTACTTGGTGTAAGTGTATGTCTGTGTTACTTGGTGTCAGTGTATGTCTTTGTTACTTGGTGTCAGTGCATGTCTTTGTGACTTGGTGTAAGTTTATGTCTTTGTTACTTGGTGTCAGTGTATGTCTTTGTTACTTGGTGTAAGTGTATGTCTTTGTTACTTGGTGTCAGTGTATGTCTTTGATACTTGGTTAAGTGTGTGTCTGTGTTACTGGGTATCAGTGTCTGTCTTTGTTACTTGGTGTAAGAGTGTGTCTGTGTTGCTGGGTATCAGTGTATGCCTTTGTTACTTGGTGTCAATGTAGATCTTTGTTACTTGGTGTAAGTGTGTGTCTTTCTTACTTGGTGTAAGTGCATGTCTTTGTGACTTGGTGTAAGTGTATGTCTTTGTTAGTTGGTGTCAGTGCATGTCTTTGTTACTTGGTGTAAGTGTATGTCTTTGTTACTTGGTGTCAGTGTATGTCTTTGATACTTGGTGTAAGTGTGTGTCTGTGTTACTGGGTATCAGCGTCTGTCTTTGTTACTTGGTGAAAGTGTGTGTCTGTGTGACTGGGTATCAGTGTATGTCTTTGTTACTTGGTGTAAGTGCATGTCTTTGTTACTTGGTGTCAGTGTATGTCTTTGTACTTGGTGTAAGTGGATGTCTTTGTTAATTGGTGTCAGTGTATGTCTGTGTTACTTGGTGTCAGTGTGTGTCTTTGTTACTTAGTGTCAGTGTATGTCTGTGTTACTTGGTGTAAGTGTGTGTCTGTGTTACTGGGTATCAGTGTATGTCTTTGTTACTTGATGTAAGTGTATGTCTTTGTTACTTGGTGTAGGTGTGTGCCTGTGTTACTAGGTGTCAGTGTATGTCTTTGTTACTTGGTGTCAGTGTATGTCTTTGTTACTGGGTGTCAGTGCATGTCTTTTTGACTTTGTGTAAGTGTGGGTCTGTGTTTCTGGGTGTCAGTGTCTGCCTTTGTTACTTGGTGTAAGTGTGTGACTGTGTTACTGGGTATCAGTGTCTGTCTTAGTTACTGGGTGCCAGTGTGTGTCTTTGCGAGCTGGTGTAAGTGTGTGTCTGTGTTTCTGGCTATCAGTGTCTGTCTTTGTTACTTGGTGTAAGTGTCTGTCTTTGTTGCTGGGTATCAGTGTATGTCTTTGTTACTCGGGGTCAGTGGATGTCTGTGTTACTTGGTGTAAGTGTGTGTCTTTGTTACTTGGTGTAAGTGTATGTCTGTGTTACTTGGTGTAAGTGTATGTCTTTGTTACTTGGTGTAAGTATATGTCTTTGTGACTTGCTGTCAGTGTATGTCTTTGATATTTGGTGTAAGTTTGTGTCTATGTTACTGGGTATCAGTGTCTGTCTTTGTTACTTGGTGTAAGAGTGTGTCTGTGTTGCTGGGTATCAGTGTAAGTCTTTGTTACTTGGTGTCAGTGTAGGTCTGTGTTACTTGGTGCAAGTGTGTGTCTTTCTTACTTGGTGCAAGTGCATGTCTTTGTGACTTGGTGTAAGTGTTTGTCTTTGTTACTTGGTGTCAGTGTCTATCTTTGTTACTTAGTGTAAGTGTATGTCTTTGTTACTTGGTGTCAGTGTATGTCTTTGATACTTGGTGTAAGTGTGAGTCAGTGTTACTGGGTATCAGTGTCTGTCTTTGTTACTTGGTGAAAGTGTGTGTCTGTGTGACTGGGTATCAATGTATGTCTTTGTTACTTGGTGTAAGTGCATGTCTTTGTTACTTGGTGTCAGTGCATGTCTTTGTACTTGGTGTAAGTGGATGTCTTTGTTAATTGGTGTCTGTGTATGTCTGTGTTACTTGGTGTCAGTGTGGTCTTTGTTACTTGGTGTCAGTGTTTCTCTGTGTTACTGGGTGTCAGTGTGTATCTGTGTTCCTGGGTGTCAGTATATGAGTTTGTTACTTGCTGTAGGTGTGTGCCTGTGTTACTGGGTATCAGTGTATGTCTTTGTTACTTGGTGTCAGTGTATGTCTTTGTTACTTGGTGTAAGTGCATGTCTTTGTTACTTGGTGTCAGTGTATGTCTTTGCACTTGGTGCAAGTGGATGTCTTTGTTACTTGGTGTCAGTGTATGTCAGTGTTACTTGGTGTCAGTGTGTGTCTTTGTTACTTGGTGTCAGCGTTTCTCTGTGTTACTGGGTGTCAGTGTGTATCTGTGTTCCTGGGTGTCAGTATATGTCTTTGTTACTTGGTGTCAGTGTCTGTCTGTGTTACTTGGTGTATGTGTGTGTCTGTGTTACTGGGTATCAGTGTATGTCTTTGTTACTTGGTGTAGGTGAGTGTCTGTGTTACTGGGTATCAGTGTATGTCTTTGTTACTTGGTGTCACTGTATGTCTTTGTTACTTGGTGTAAGTGTATGTCTTTGTTACTTGGTGTCAGTGTATGTCTTTGTTACTTGGTGGAGTTGTGTGCCTGTGTTACTGGGTATCAGTGTATGTCTTTGTTACTTGGTGTCAGTGTATGTCTTTGTTACCTGGTGCAAGTGTATGTCATTGTTGCTTGGTGTCAGTGTATGTCTTTGTTACTTGGTGTCAGTTTATGTCTTTGATACTTGGAGTAAGTGTGTGTCTGTGCTACTGGGTATCAGTGTCTGTCTTTGTTACTTGGTGTAAGAGTGTGTCTGTGTTGCTGGGTATCAGTGTATGTCTTTGTTACTTGGCGTAAGTGTGTGCCTGTGTTACTGGGTATCAGTGTATGTCTTTGTTACTTGGCGTCAGTGTATGTCTGTGTTACTTGGTGTAAATGTGTGCCTGTGTGACTGGGTATCAGTGTATGTCTTTGCTACTTGTTGTAGTTGTGTGCCTGTGTTACTGGGTATCAGTGTATGTTTTTGTACTTAGTGTCAGTGTATGTCTTTGTTACTTGGTGTAAGTGTATGTCTTTGTTAGTGGTGTCAGTGTATGTCTTTGTAACTTGGTGTAGGTGTGAGGCTGCGTTACTGGGTATCAGTGTATGTCTTTGTTACTTGGTGGAAGTGTATGTCTTTGTTACTTGGTGTCAGTGTATGTCTTTGTTACTTGGTGTCTGTGTATGTATTTGTTACTTGGTGTCAATGTATGTCTGTGTTACTTAGTGTATGTGTATGTCTTTGTTACTTGGTGACAGTGTATGTCTTTGTTACTTGGTGTCAGTGTGTGTCTTTGTTACTTGGTGTAAGTGTATGTCTTTGTTACTGGGTGTCAGTGTATGTCTTTGTGACTTGGTGTAAGTGTGTGTCTGTGTTACTGGGTATCAGTGTCTGACTTTGTTACTTGGTGTAAGTGTGTGTCTGTGTTACTGGGTATCAGTGTCTGTCTTTGTTACTGGGTGTCAGGGTGTGTCTTTGTGAGCTGGTTTAAATGTGTGTCTGTGTTACTGGGTGTCAGTGTCTGTCTTTGTTACTTGGTGAAAGTGTGTGTCTGTGTTACTGGGTATCAGTGTATGTCTTTGTACTTGGTGTCAGCGTATGTCTGTCTTTACTTGGTGTAAATGTGTGTCTTTGTTACTTGGTGTAAGTGTATGTCTGTATTACTTGGTGTAAGTGTATGTATTTGTTACTTGGTGTCAGTGTATGTCTTTGTGACTTGGTGTAAGTGAATGTCTTTGTTACGTGGTGTCAGTGTATGTCTTTGTTCCTTGGTGTAAGTGTATGTCTTTGTACTTGGTGTCAGTGTATGTCTTTGATACTTGGTGTAAGTGTGTGTCTGTGTTACTGGGTATCAGTGTATGTCTTTGTTACTTTCTGTCAGTGTAGGTCTGTGTTACTTGGTGTAAGTGTGTGTCTTTCTTAATTGGTGCAAGTGCATGTCTTTGTGACTTGGTGTAAGTGTATGTCTTTGTGACTTGGTGTCAGTGTATGTCTTTGTTACTTGGTGCAAGTGTGTGTCTTTGTTACTTGGTGTAAGTGTATGTCTGTATTACTTGGTGTAAGTGTATGTCTTTGTTACTTGGTGTCAGTGCATGTCTTTGTGACTTGGTGTAAGTGTATGTCTTTGTTACTTGGTGTCAGTGTGTGTCTGTGACTCTCGGTGTCAGTAATTAGTTTAGTGATACCGCACTGAAACAGGCCCTTCGGCCCACCGAGTCTGTGCCGACCATCAACCACACATTTATACTAATCCTACACGAATCCCATATTCCAATAACATCCCCACCGGTCCCTATATATTTCTTTACCACCTACCTATACTCGGGGCAACTTATAATGGCCAATTAACCTATCAACCTGCAAGTCTTTGGCATGTGGGAGGAAACCGGAGCACCGAGAGGAAACGCACGCAGACATAGGGAGAACTTGCAAACTCCGCACAGGCAGTACACAGAATCGAACCCGGGTCCCTGGAGCTGTGAGGCTGCGGTGCTAACCACTGCGCCAATGTGCCATCCCCCCCCCCCCCCCCCCCCCACAGTTCGTGCCTGTGTAACTTAGTATCAGTGACTGTCTTTGTTACTTGGTGTCAGTGTATGTCTGTGTTACTTTGTGTAAGTGAATGTCTGTGTTACTGGGTGTCAGTGTGTGTCTGTTACTTGGTGTCAGTGTATGTCTTTGTTACTTGGTGTCAGTGTATGTTTTTGTACTGGGTGTCAGTGTGTGTCTATGTTACTTGCTGCAGGTGTGTGTCTTTGTTACATGGTGTCCGTGTGTGTCTGTGTTACTGGGTATCAGTGTATGACTTTGTTACTGGGCGTCAGTGTATGTCTTTGTTACTTGGTGTCAGTGTATATCTTTGATACTTGGTGTAATTGTGTGTCTGTGTTACTTGGTGTAAGTGTATGTCTTTGTTACTTGGTGTCAGTGTATGTCTTTGTTACTTGGTGTCAGTGTGTGTCTGTGTTACTGGGTATCAGTGTATGTCTTTGTGACTTGGTGTCAGTGTATGTCTGTGTTACTGGGTGTCAGTGTGTGTCTTTGTGATTTAGTGTAAGTGTGTGTCTTTGTTACTTGGTGTAAGTGTCTGTCTTTGTTACTTGGTGTAATTGTCTGTCTTTGTTACCTGGTGTCAGTGTGTGTCTGTGTTGCTGGGTATCAGTGTATGTCTTTGTGACTTGGTATCAGTGTATGTCTTTGTTACTTGATGTCAGTGTATGTCTTTGTTACAAGGTGTCAGTGTGCGTCTGTGTTACTTTGTGTCAGTGCATGTCTGTGTTACTGGGGGTCAGTGTGTGTTTGTGTTACTGGGGGTCAGTGTGTGTATCTAACTGGGTGTCAGTGTTTGTCTCTGTTACTGGGTATCAGTGTATGTCTTTGTTAGTTGGTGTCAGTGTATGTGTTTGTGACTTGGTGTCAGTGCATGTCTTTGTTACTGTCTATTAGTGTTTCTCTGTGTTACTGGGTGTCAGTGTTTCGTTCAGTTTAGAGATGCTGCACTTCAACAGGCCCTTCGGCCCACCGAGTCTGTGCCGACCATCAACCCCCCATTTATACTAATCCTACACTAATCCCGTATTCCTATCATATACCCACCTGTCCCTATATATTTCCCTGCCAGCGACCTATACTAGGGGCCATTTATGATGGCCAATTAACCTATCAACCTGCAAGTCTTTGGCATGTGGGAGGAAACCGGAGCACCCGGAGGAAAGGCACGCAGACACAGGGAGAACTTGCAAACTCCGCACAGGCAGTACCCAGAATCGAACCCGGGTCCCTGGAGCTGTGAGGCTGCGGTGCTAACAACTGCGCCAATGCCCCCCCCCCCCCCACACCCCCCAGTGTGTGCCTGTGTTACTGGGTATCAGTGTATGTATTTGTTACTTGGTGACAGTGTATGTCTTTGTTACTTGGTGTCAGTGTATGTCTGTGTTACTTGGTGTAAGTGTGTGTCTGTGTTACTGGGTGTCAGTGTGTGTTTCTAACTGGGTGTCAGTGTGTGTGTTACTGGGTGCAAGTGTGTGTCTGTCGTCCTGGGTGTCAGTGTATGTCTTTGTTACTTGGTGTAAGTGTATGTCTTTGTGACTTGGTGTCAGTGTATGTCTCTATTACTGGGTGTCAGTGCATGTCTTTGTTACTTGGTGTATGTATACGTCTTTGTTACTTGGTGCAAGTGTGTGTCTTTGTTACTTGGTGTCAGTGTGTGTCTGTGTTCCTGGGTTTCAGTGTATGTCTTTGTTACTTGGTGTCAGTGAGTGTGTGTGTTACTGGGTGTAAGTGTGTGTCTGTGTTACTGGGTCTCAGTGTATGTCTTTGTTACTTGCTGTCAGTGTAAGTTAAAATACTTGGTGTAAGTGTCTGTCTTTGTTACTTGGTGTAATTGTCTGTCTTTGTTACTTGGTGTAAGTTTATGTCTATGTTACTTGGTGTCAGTGTATGTCTTTGTTACTTGGTGTAAGTGTGTGTCTGTGTTACTGGTTATCAGTGTTTGTCTTTGTTACTTGATGTCAGTGTATGTCTGTGCTACTTGGTGTCAGTGTGTGTCTGTGTTACTGGGTATCAGTGTTTGCCTTTGTGACTTGGTGTCAGTGTATGTCTTTGTTACTGGGTGTCAGTGTGTGTCTTTGTGACTTGGTGTCAGTGTATGTCTTTGTTACTTGGTGTAAGTGTATGTCTTTGTTACTTGGTGTAATTGTCTGTCTTTGTTACTTGGTGTCAGTGTATGTCTTTGTTACTTGGTGTAAGTGTCTGTCTTTGTTACTTGGTGTAAGTGTGTGTCTGTGTTACTGGTTATCAGTGTTTGTCTTTGATACTTGATGTCAGTGTATGTCTGTGTTACTGGGTATCAGTGTTTGCCTTTGTGAATTGGTGTCAGTGTATGTCTTTGTTACTGGGTGTCAGTGTGTGTCTTTGTGACTTGGTGTCAGTGTATGTCTTTGTTACTTGGTGTAAGTGTATGTCTTTGTTACTTGGTGTAATTGTCTGTCTTTGTTACTTGGTGTAAGTGTATGTCTTTGTTACTTGGTGTAAGTGTGTGTCTTTGTTACTTGGTGTAAGTGTATGTCTGTGTTGCTGGGTATCAGTGTCTGCCTTTGTTACTTGGTGTAAGTGTGTGACTGTGTTACTTGGTATCAGTGTCTGTCTTAGTTACAGGGTGCCAGTGTGTGTCTTTGTGAGCTGGTGTAAGTGTGTGTCTGTGTTACTGGGTATCAATGTCTGTCTTTGTTACATGGTGTAAGAGTGTGTCTGTGTTGCTGGGTATCAGTGTATGCCTTTGTTACTTGGTGTCAATGTAGATCTGTGTTACTTGGTGTAAGTGTGTGTCTTTCTTACTTGGTGTAAGTGCATGTCTTTGTGACTTGGTGTAAGTGTATGTCTTTGTTAGTTGGTGTCAGTGTATGTCTTTGTTACTTGGTGTAAGTGTATGTCTTTGTTACTTGGTGTCAGTGTATGTCTTTGATACTTGGTGTAAGTGTGTGTCTGTGTTACTGGGTATCAGTGTCTGTCTTTGTTACTTGGTGAAAGTGTGTGTCTGTGTGACTGGGTATCAGTGTATGTCTTTGTTACTTGGTGTAAGTGTAGGTCTGTGTTACTTGGTGTAAGTGTGTGTCTTTCTTACTTGGTGCAAGTGCATGTCTTTGTGACTTGGTGTAAGTGTTTGTCTTTGTTACTTGGTGTCAGTGTCTATCTTTGTTACTTAGTGTAAGTGTATGTCTTTGTTACTTGGTGTCAGTGTATGTCTTTGATACTTGGTGTAAGTGTGTGTCAGTGTTACCGGGTATCAGTGTCTGTCTTTGTTACTTGGTGAAAGTGTGTGTCTGTGTGACTGGGTATCAATGTATGTCTTTGTTACTTGGTGTAAGTGCATGTCTTTGTTACTTGATGTCAGTGCATGTCTTTGTACTTGGTGTAAGTGGATGTCTTTGTTAATTGGTGTCTGTGTATGTCTGTGTTACTTGGTGTCAGTGTGTACTTTGTTACTTGGTGTCAGTGTTTCTCTGTGTTACTGGGTGTCAGTGTGTATCTGTGTTCCTGGGTGTCAGTATATGTGTTTGTTACTTGCTGTAGGTGTGTGCCTGTGTTACTGGGTATCAGTGTATGTCTTTGTTACTTGGTGTCAGTGTATGTCTTTGTTACTTGGTGTCAGTGTATGTCTTTGTTACTTGGTGTAAGTGCATGTCTTTGTTACTTGGTGTCAGTGTATGTCTTTGCACTTGGTGCAAGTGGATGTCTTTGTTACTTGGTGTCAGTGTATGTCAGTGTTACTTGGTGTCAGTGTGTGTCTTTGTTACTTGGTGTCAGCGTTTCTCTGTGTTACTGGGTGTCAGTGTGTATCTGTGTTCCTGGGTGTCAGTATATGTCTTTGTTACTTGGTGTCAGTGTATGTCTGTGTTACTTGGTGTATGTGTGTGTCTGTGTTACTGGGTATCAGTGTATGTCTTTGTTACTTGGTGTAGGTGAGTGTCTGTGTTACTTGGTGTAAGTGTATGTCTTTGTTACTTGGTGTCAGTGTATGTCTTTGTTACTTGGTGTAGTTGTGTGCCTGTGTTACTGGGTATCAGTGTATGTCTTTGTTACTTGGTGTCACTGTATGTCTTTGATACTTGGTGTAAGTGTATGTCTTTGTTACTTGGTGTCAGTGTATGTCTGTGTTACTTGGTGTATGTGTGTGTCTGTGTTACTGGGTATCAGTGTATGTCTTTGTTACTTGGTGTCACTGTATGTCTTTGTTACTTGGTGTAAGTGTATGTCTTTGTTACTTGGTGTCAGTGCATGTCATTGTTACTTGGTGTAGTTGTGTGCCTGTGTTACTGGGTATCAGTGTATGTCTTTGTTACTTGGTGTCAGTGTATGTCTTTGTTACTTGGTGCAAGTGTATGTCTTTGTTGCTTGGTGTCAGTGTATGTCTTTGTGACTTGGTGTAAGTGAATGTCTTTGTTACGTGGTGTCAGTGTATGTCTTTGTTCCTTGGTGTAAGTGTATGTCTTTGTACTTGGTGTCAGTGTATGTCTTTGATACTTGGTGTAAGTGTGTGTCTGTGTTACTGGGTATCAGTGTATGTCTTTGTTACTTTGTGTCAGTGTAGGTCTGTGTTACTTGGTGTAAGTGTGTGTCTTTCTTAATTGGTGTAAGTGCATGTCTTTGTGACTTGGTGTAAGTGTATGTCTTTGTGACTTGGTGTCAGTGTATGTCTTTGTTACTTGGTGTAAGTGTGTGTCTTTGTTACTTGGTGTAAGTGTATGTCTGTATTACTTGGTGTAAGTGTATGTCTTTGTTACTTGGTGTCAGTGTATGTCTTTGTGACTTGGTGTAAGTGAATGTCTTTGTTACGTGGTGTCAGTGTATGTCTTTGTTCCTTGGTGTAAGTGTATGTCTTTGTACTTGGTGTCGGAGTCTGTCTTTGTTACTTTGTGTAAGTGTGTGTCGTTGTTGCTGGGTATCAGTGTATGTCTTTGTTACTTTGTGTCAGTGTAGGTCTGTGTTACTTGGTGTAAGTGTGTGTCTTTCTTAATTGGTGTAAGTGCATGTCTTTGTGACTTGGTGTAAGTGTATGTCTTTGTGACTTGGTGTCAGTGTATGTCTTTGTTACTTGGTGTAGGTGTGTGCCTGTGTTACTGGGTATCAATGTATGTCTTTGTTACTTGGTGTCAGTGTATGTCTGTGTTACTTGGTGTAAATGTGTGCCTGTGTTACTGGGTATCAGTGTATGTCTTTGATAATTGGTGTAGGTGTGTGCCTGTGTTACTGGGTATCAGTGTATGTCTTTGTTACTTGGTGTCAGTGTATGTCTTTGTTACTTGGTGTCAGTGTATGTCTTTGTTACTTGGTGTCAGTGTATGTATTTGTTACTTGGTGTAATTGTATGTCTTAGTTAGTGGTGTCACTGTATGTCTTTGTTACTTTGTGTAGGTGTGTGGCTGAGTTACTGGGTATCAGTGTATGTCTTTTTTACTTGGTGTCAGTGAATGTCTTTGTTACTTGGTGTCAGTGTATGTCTTTGTTACTTGGTGCAAGTGTATGTCTTTGTTACTTGGTGTCAGTGTATGTCTTTGTTACTTGGTGTAAGTGTGTGTCTTTGTTACTTGGTGTAAGTGTATGTCTTTGTTACTGGGTGTCAGTGTATGTCTTTGTGACTTGGTGTAATTGTGTGTCTGTGTTACTGTGTATCTGTGTCTGTCTTTGTTACTTGGTGTTAGTGTGTGTCTGTGTTACTGGGTATCAGTGTCTGTCTTTGTTACTTGATGTAAGTGTGTGTCTGTGTTACTGGGTATCAGTGTATGTCTTTGTTACTTGGTGCCAGTGTATGTCTGTGTTACTTGGTGTAAGTGTGTGTCTTTGTTACTTGGTGTAAGTGTATGTCTTTGTTACTTGGTGTCAGTGTATGTCTTTGTGACTTGGGGTAAGTGAATGTCTTTGTTACTTGGTGTCAGTGTATGTCTTTGTTACTTGGTGTAAGTGTATGTCTTTGTTACTTGGTGTCAGTGTATGTCTTTGATACTTGGTGTAAGTGTGTGTCTGTGTTACTGGGTATCAGTGAATGTCTATGTTACTTTGTGTCAGTGCAGGTCTGTGTTACTTGGTGTAAGTGTGTGTCTTTCTTAATTGGTGCAAGTGCATGTCTGTGTTACTTGGTGTATGTGTGTGTCTGTGTTACTGGGTATCAGTGTATGTCTTTGTTACTTGGTGTCACTGTATGTCTTTGTTACTTGGTGTAAGTGTATGTCTTTGTTACTTGGTGTCAGTGTATGTCTTTGTTACTTGGTGCAAGTGTATGTCTTTGTTACTGGGTGTCAGTGTATGTCTTTGTTACTTGGTGTAAGTGTGTGTCTTTGTTACTTGGTGTAAGTGTATGTCTTTGTTACTGGGTGTCAGTGTATGTCTTTGTGACTTGGTGTAATTGTGTGTCTGTGTTACTGTGTATCTGTGTCTGTCTTTGTTACTTGGTGTTAGTGTGTGTCTGTGTTACTGGGTATCAGTGTCTGTCTTTGTTACTTGATGTAAGTGTGTGTCTGTGTTACTGGGTATCAGTGTATGTCTTTGTTACTTGGTGCCAGTGTATGTCTGTGTTACTTGGTGTAAGTGTGTGTCTTTGTTACTTGGTGTAAGTGTATGTCTTTGTTACTTGGTGTCAGTGAATGTCTTTGATACTTGGTGTAAGTGGGTGTCTGTGTTCCAGGGTATCAGTGTATGTCTTTGTTACTTGGCGTAGGTGTGTGCCTGTGTTACTGGGTATCAGTGTATGTCTTTGTTACTTGGCGTCAGTGTATGTCTGTGTTACTTGGTGTAAATGTATGTCTTTGTTAGTGGTGTCAGTGTATGTCTTTGTAACTTTGTGTAGGTGTGAGGCTGCGTTACTGGGTATCAGTGTATGTCTTTGTTAGTTGGTGTCAGTGTATGTCTTTGTTACTTGGTGGAAGTGTATGTCTTTGTTACTTGGTGTCAGTGTATGTCTTTGTTACTTGGTGTCAGTGTATGTATTTGTTACTTGGTGTCAATGTATGTCTGTGTTACTTGGTGTATGTGTATGTCTTTGTTACTTGGTGACAGTGTATGTCTTTGTTACTTGGTGTCAGTGTGTGTCTTTGTAACTTGGTGTAAGTGTATGTCTTTGTTACTGGGTGTCAGTGTATGTCTTTGTGACTTGGTGTAAGTGTGTGTCTGTGTTACTGGGTATCAGTGTCTGACTTTGTTACTTGGTGTAAGTGTGTGTCTGTCTTACTGGGTATCAGTGTCTGTCTTTGTTACTGGGTGTCAGTGTGTGTCTTTGTGAGCTGGTTTAAATGTGTGTCTGTGTTACTGGGTGTCAGTGTCTGTCTTTGTTACTTGGTGTAAGTGTGTGTCTGTGTTACTGGGCATCAGTGTATGTCTTTGTACTTGGTGTCAGTGTATGTCTTTGATACTTGGTGTAAGTGTGTGTCTGTGTTACTGGGTATCAGTGTATGTCTTTGTTACTTTGTGTCAGTGTAGGTCTGTGTTACTTGGTGTAAGTGTGTGTCTTTCTTAATTGGTGTAAGTGCATGTCTTTGTGACTTGGTGTAAGTGTATGTCTTTGTTACTTGGTGTAGGTGTGTGCCTGTGTTACTGGGTATCAGTGTATGTCTTTGTTACTTGGTGTCAGTGTATGTCTGTGTTACTTGGTGTAAATGTGTGCCTGTTTTACTGGGTATCAGTGTATGTCTTTGATAATTGGTGTAGGTGTGTGCCTGTGTTATTGGGTATCAGTGTATGTCTTTGTTACTTGGTGTCAGTGTATGTATTTGTTACTTGGTGTAAGTGTATGTCTTAGTTAGTGGTGTCACTGTATGTCTTTGTTACTTTGTGTAGGTGTGTGGCTGAGTTACTGGGTATCAGTGTATGTCTTTTTTACTTGGTGTCAGTGAATGTCTTTGTTACTTGGTGTCAGTGTATGTCTTTGTTACTTGGTGCAAGTGTATGTCTTTGTTACTTGGTGTCAGTGTATGTCTTTGTTACTTGGTGTAAGTGTGTGTCTTTGTTACTTGGTGTAAGTGTATGTCTTTGTTACTGGGTGTCAGTGTATGTCTTTGTGACTTGGTGTAATTGTGTGTCTGTGTTACTGTGTATCTGTGTCTGTCTTTGTTACTTGGTGTTAGTGTGTGTCTGTGTTACTGGGTATCAGTGTCTGTCTTTGTTACTTGATGTAAGTGTGTGTCTGTGTTACTGGGTATCAGTGTATGTCTTTGTTACTTGGTGCCAGTGTATGTCTGTGTTACTTGGTGTAAGTGTGTGTCTTTGTTACTTGGTGTAAGTGTATGTCTTTGTTACTTGGTGTCAGTGTATGTCTTTGTGACTTGGTGTAAGTGAATGTCTTTGTTACTTGGTGTCAGTGTATGTCTTTGTTACTTGGTGTAAGTGTATGTCTTTGTTACTTGGTGTCAGTGTATGTCTTTGATACTTGGTGTAAGTGTGTGTCTGTGTTACTGGGTATCAGTGAATGTCTTTGTTACTTTGTGTCAGTGCAGGTCTGTGTTACTTGGTGTAAGTGTGTGTCTTTCTTAATTGGTGCAAGTGCATGTCTGTGTTACTTGGTGTATGTGTGTGTCTGTGTTACTGGGTATCAGTGTATGTCTTTGTTACTTGGTGTCACTGTATGTCTTTGTTACTTGGTGTAAGTGTATGTCTTTGTTACTTGGTGTCAGTGTATGTCATTGTTACTTGGTGTAGTTGTGTGCCTGTGTTACTGGGTATCAGTGTATGTCTGTGTTACTGGGTATCAGTGTATGTCTTTGTTACTTGGTGCCAGTGTATGTCTGTGTTACTTGGTGTAAGTGTGTGTCTTTGTTACTTGGTGTAAGTGTATGTCTTTGTTACTTGGTGTCAGTGTATGTCTTTGTGACTTGGTGTAAGTGAATGTCTTTGTTACTTGGTGTCAGTGTATGTCTTTGTTACTTGGTGTAAGTGTATGTCTTTGTTACTTGGTGTCAGTGTATGTCTTTGATACTTGGTGAAAGTGTGTGTCTGTGTTACTGGGTATCAGTGAATGTCTTTGTTACTTTGTGTCAGTGCAGGTCTGTGTTACTTGGTGTAAGTGTGTGTCTTTCTTAATTGGTGCAAGTGCATGTCTGTGTTACTTGGTGTATGTGTGTGTCTGTGTTACTGGGTATCAGTGTATGTCTTTGTTACTTGGTGTCACTGTATGTCTTTGTTACTTGGTGTAAGTGTATGTCTTTGTTACTTGGTGTCAGTGTATGTCATTGTTACTTGGTGTAGTTGTGTGCCTGTGTTACTGGGTATCAGTGTATGTCTTTGTTACTTGGTGTCAGTGTATGTCTTTGTTACTTGGTGCAAGTGTATGTCTTTGTTGCTTGGTGTCAGTGTATGTCTTTGTTACTTGGTGTCAGTTTATGTCTTTGATACTTGGAGTAAGTGTGTGTCTGTGTTACTGGGTATCAGTGTCTGTCTTTGTTACTTGATGAAAGAGTGTGTCTGTGTTACTGGGTATCAGTGTATGTCTTTGTTACTTGGCGTAGGTGTGTGCCTGTGTTACTGGGTATCAGTGTATGTCTTTGTTACTTGGCGTCAGTGTATGTCTGTGTTACTTGGTGTAAATGTGTGCCTGTGTGACTGGGTGTAAGTGCATGTCTTTGTGACTTGGTGTAAGTGTATGCCTTTGTTACTTGGTGTCAGTGTATGTCTTTGTTACTTGGTGTAAGTGTATGTCTTTGTTACTTGGTGTCAGTGAATGTCTTTGATACTTGGTGTAAGTGGGTGTCTGTGTTCCAGGGTATAAGTGTATGTCTTTGTTACTTGGCGTAGGTGTGTGCCTGTGTTACTGGGTATCAGTGTATGTCTTTGTTACTTGGCGTCAGTGTATGTCTGTGTTACTTGGTGTAAATGTATGTCTTTGTTAGTGGTGTCAGTGTATGTCTTTGTAACTTTGTGTAGGTGTGAGGCTGCGTTACTGGGTATCAGTGTATGTCTTTGTTACTTGGTGTCAGTGTATGTCTTTGTTACTTGGTGCAAGTGTATGTCTTTGTTACTTGGTGTCAGTGTATGTCTTTGTTACTTGGTGTAAGTGTGTGTCTTTGTTACTTGGTGTAAGTGTATGTCTTTGTTACTGGGTGTCAGTGTATGTCTTTGTGACTTGGTGTAATTGTGTGTCTGTGTTACTGTGTATCTGTGTCTGTCTTTGTTACTTGGTGTTAGTGTGTGTCTGTGTTACTGGGTATCAGTGTCTGTCTTTGTTACTTGATGTAAGTGTGTGTCTGTGTTACTGGGTATCAGTGTATGTCTTTGTTACTTGGTGCCAGTGTATGTCTGTGTTACTTGGTGTAAGTGTGTGTCTTTGTTACTTGGTGTAAGTGTATGTCTTTGTTTCTTGGTGTCAGTGTATGTCTTTGTGACTTGGTGTAAGTGAATGTCTTTGTTACTTGGTGTCAGTGTATGTCTTTGTTACTTGGTGTAAGTGTATGTCTTTGTTACTTGGTGTCAGTGTATGTCTTTGATACTTGGTGTAAGTGTGTGTCTGTGTTACTGGGTATCAGTGAATGTCTTTGTTACTTTGTGTCAGTGCAGGTCTGTGTTACTTTGTGTAAGTGTGTGTCTTTCTTAATTGGTGCAAGTGCATGTCTGTGTTACTTGGTGTATGTGTGTGTCTGTGTTACTGGGTATCAGTGTATGTCTTTGTTACTTGGTGTCACTGTATGTCTTTGTTACTTGGTGTAAGTGTATGTCTTTGTTACTTGGTGTCAGTGTATGTCATTGTTACTTGGTGTAGTTGTGTGCCTGTGTTACTGGGTATCAGTGTATGTCTTTGTTGCTTGGTGTCAGTGTATGTCTTTGTTACTTGGTGTCAGTTTATGTCTTTGATACTTGGAGTAAGTGTGTGTCTGTGTTACTGGGTATCAGTGTCTGTCTTTGTTACTTGATGAAAGAGTGTGTCTGTGTTACTGGGTATCAGTGTATGTCTTTGTTACTTGGCGTAGGTGTGTGCCTGTGTTACTGGGTATCAGTGTATGTCTTTGTTACTTGGCGTCAGTGTATGTCTGTGTTACTTGGTGTAAATGTGTGCCTGTGTGACTGGGTGTAAGTGCATGTCTTTGTGACTTGGTGTAAGTGTATGCCTTTGTTACTTGGTGTCAGTGTATGTCTTTGTTACTTGGTGTAAGTGTATGTCTTTGTTACTTGGTGTCAGTGAATGTCTTTGATACTTGGTGTAAGTGGGTGTCTGTGTTCCAGGGTATCAGTGTATGTCTTTGTTACTTGGCGTAGGTGTGTGCCTGTGTTACTGGGTATCAGTGTATGTCTTTGTTACTTGGCGTCAGTGTATGTCTGTGTTACTTGGTGTAAATGTATGTCTTTGTTAGTGGTGTCAGTGTATGTCTTTGTAACTTTGTGTAGGTGTGAGGCTGCGTTACTGGGTATCAGTGTATGTCTTTGTTAGTTGGTGTCAGTGTATGTCTTTGTTACTTGGTGGAAGTGTATGTCTTTGTTACTTGGTGTCAGTGTATGTCTTTGTTACTTGGTGTCAGTGTATGTATTTGTTACTTGGTGTCAATGTATGTCTGTGTTACTTGGTGTATGTGTATGTCTTTGTTACTTGGTGACAGTGTATGTCTTTGTTACTTGGTGTCAGTGTGTGTCTTTGTTACTTGGTGTAAGTGTATGGCTTTGTTACTGGGTGTCAGTGTATGTCTTTGTGACTTGGTGTAAGTGTGTGTCTGTGTTACTGGGTATCAGTGTCTGACTTTGTTACTTGGTGTAAGTGTGTGTCTGTCTTACTGGGTATCAGTGTCTGTCTTTGTTACTGGGTGTCAGTGTGTGTCTTTGTGAGCTGGTTTAAATGTGTGTCTGTGTTACTGGGTGTCAGTGTCTGTCTTTGTTACTTGGTGTAAGTGTGTGTCTGTGTTACTGGGCATCAGTGTATGTCTTTGTACTTGGTGTCAGTGTATGTCTGTGTTACTTGGTGTAAGAGTGTGTCTTTGTTACTTGGTGTAAGTGTATTTCTGTATTACTTGGTGTAAGTGTATGTATTTGTTACTTGGTGTCAGTGTATGTCTTTGTGACTTGGTGTAAGTGAATGTCTTTGTTACGTGGTGTCAGTGTATGTCTTTGTTCCTTGGTGTAAGTGTATGTCTTTGTACTTGGTGTCAGTGTATGTCTTTGATACTTGGTGTAAGTGTGTGTCTGTGTTACTGGGTATCAGTGTATGTCTTTGTTACTTTGTGTCAGTGTAGGTCTGTGTTACTTGGTGTAAGTGTGTGTCTTTCTTAATTGGTGTAAGTGCATGTCTTTGTGACTTGGTGTAAGTGTATGTCTTTGTGACTTGGTGTCAGTGTATGTCTTTGTTACTTGGTGTAGGTGTGTGCCTGTGTTACTGGGTATCAGTGTATGTCTTTGTTACTTGGTGTCAGTGTATGTCTGTGTTACTTGGTGTAAATGTGTGCCTGTGTTACTGGGTATCAGTGTATGTCTTTGATAATTGGTGTAGGTGTGTGCCTGTCTTATTGGGTATCAGTGTATGTCTTTGTTACTTGGTGTCAGTGTATGTATTTGTTACTTGGTGTAAGTGTATGTCTTAGTTAGTGGTGTCACTGTATGTCTTTGTTACTTTGTGTAGGTGTGTGGCTGAGTTACTGGGTATCAGTGTATGTCTTTTTTACTTGGTGTCAGTGAATGTCTTTGTTACTTGGTGTCAGTGTATGTCTTTGTTACTTGGTGCAAGTGTATGTCTTTGTTACTTGGTGTCAGTGTATGTCTTTGTTACTTGGTGTAAGTGTGTGTCTTTGTTACTTGGTGTAAGTGTATGTCTTTGTTACTGGGTGTCAGTGTATGTCTTTGTGACTTGGTGTAATTGTGAGTCTGTGTTACTGTGTATCTGTGTCTGTCTTTGTTACTTGGTGTTAGTGTGTGTCTGTGTTACTGGGTATCAGTGTCTGTCTTTGTTACTTGATGTAAGTGTGTGTCTGTGTTACTGGGTATCAGTGTATGTCTTTGTTACTTGGTGCCAGTGTATGTCTGTGTTACTTGGTGTAAGTGTGTGTCTTTGTTACTTGGTGTAAGTGTATGTCTTTGTTACTTGGTGTCAGTGTATGTCTTTGTGACTTGGGGTAAGTGAATGTCTTTGTTACTTGGTGTCAGTGTATGTCTTTGTTACTTGGTGTAAGTGTATGTCTTTGTTACTTGGTGTCAGTGTATGTCTTTGATACTTGGTGTAAGTGTGTGTCTGTGTTACTGGGTATCAGTGAATGTCTTTGTTACTTTGTGTCAGTGCAGGTCTGTGTTACTTGGTGTAAGTGTGTGTCTTTGTTACTTGGTGTAAGTGCATGTCTTTGTGACTTGTTGTAAGTGTATGTCTTTGTTACTTGGTGTCAGTGTTTCTCTTTGTTACTTGGTGTAAGTGTACGTCTTTGTTACATGGTGTCAGTGTATGTCTTTGTGACTTGGTGTAAGTGAATGTCTTTGTTACTTGGTGTCAGTGTATGTCTTTGTTACTTGGTGTAAGTGCCTTTCTGTGTTACTGGGTATCTGTGTCTGTCTTTGTTACTTGGTGAAAGTGTGTGTCTGTGTTACTGGGCATCAGTGTATGTCTTTGTTACTTGGTGTAAGTGCATGTCTTTGTTACTTGGTGTCAGTGTATGTCTTTGTACTTGGTGTTAGTGGATGTCTTTGTTACTTGGTGCATGTGTGTGTCTGTGCTACTGGGTATCAGTGTATGTCTTTGTTACTTGGTGTAGGTGTGTGCCTGTGTTACTTGGTGTCAGTGTATGTCTTTGTGACTTGGTGTAAGTGAATGTCTTCGTTACGTGGTGTCAGTGTATGCCTTTGTTCCTTGGTGTAAGTGTATGTCTTTGTACTTGGTGTCAGTGTATGTCTTTGATACTTGGTGTAAGTGTGTGTCTGTGTTACTGGGTATCAGTGTCTGTCTTTGTTAATTTGTGTAAGAGTGTGTCGTTGTTGCTGGGTATCAGTGTATGTCTTTGTTACTTTGTGTCAGTGTAGGTCTGTGTTACTTGGTGTAAGTGTGTGTCTTTCTTAATTGGTGCAAGTGCATGTCTTTGCGACTTGGTGTAAGTGTATGTCTTTGTGACTTGGTGTCAGTGTATGTCTTTGTTACTTGGTGTAGGTGTGTGCCTGTGTTGCTGGGTATCAGTGTATGTCTTTGTTACTTGGTGTCAGTGTATCTCTGTGTTACTAGGTGTAAATGTGTGCCTGTGTTACTGGGTATCAGTGTATGTCTTTGTTACTTGGTGTAGGTGTGTGCCTGTGTTATTGGGTATCAGTGTATGTCTTTGTTACTTGGTGTCAGTGTATGTATTTGTTACTTGGTGTAAGTGTATGTCTTAGGTAGTGGTGTCAGTGTATGTCTTTGTTACTTGGTGTAGGTGTGTGGCTGCGTTACTGGGTATCAGTGTATGTCTTTGTTACTTGGTGTCAGTGTATGTCTTTGTTACTTGGTGTCAATGTATGTCTTTGTTACTTGGTGTAAGTGTATGTCTTTGTTACTTGGTGTCAGTGTATGTCTTTGTTACTTGGTGTAAGTGTGTGTCTTTGTTACTTGGTGTAAGTGTATGTCTTTGTTACTGGGTGTCAGTGTATGTCTTTGTGACTTGGTGTAAGTGTGTGTCTGTGTTACTGTGTATCTGTGCCTGTCTTTGTTACTTGGTGTAAGTGTGTGTCTGTGTTACTGGGTATCAGTGTCTGTTTTGTTACTTGGTGCAAGTGTGTGTCTGTGTTACTGGGTATCAGTGTATGTCTTTGTTACTTGGTGTAAGTGTATGTCTGTGTTACTTGGTGTAAGTGTATGTCTTTGTTACTTGGTGTCAGTGTATGTCTTTGTGACTTGGTGCAAGTGAATGTCTTTGTTACTTGGTGTCAGTGTATGTCTTTGTTACTTGGTGTAAGTGTATGACTTTGTTACTTGGTGTCAGTGTATGTCTTTGATACTTGGTGTAAGTGTGTGTCTGTGTTACTGGGTATCAGTGTATGTCTTTGTTACTTGGTGAAAGTGTATGTCTGTGTTACTGGGTATCAGTGTATGTCTTTGTTACTTGGTGTAAGTGCATGTCTTTGTTACTTGGTGTCAGTGCATGTCTTTGTACTTGGTGTAAGTGAATGTCTTTGTTACTTGGTGTCAGTGTGTGTCTGTGCTACTGGGTGTCATTGTGTATCTGTGTTCCTGGGTGTCAGTACTTGTCTTTGTTCCTTGGTGTCAGTGTATGTCTGTGTTACTTGGTGTAAGTGTGTGTCTGTGTTACTGGGTATCAGTGTATGTCTTTGTTTCTTGGTGTAGGTGTGTGCCTGTGTTACTGGGTATCAGTGTATGTCTTTGTCACTTGGTGTCAGTGTATGTCTTTGTTACTTGGTGTAAGTGTATGTTTTTGTTACTTGGTGTCAGTGGATGTCTTTGTTACTTGGTGTAAGTGTGTGTCTGTGTTACTGGGTATCAGTGTATGTATTTGTTACTTGGTGTCAGTGTATGTTTTTGTTACTTGGTGTCAGTGGATGTCTTTGTTACTTGGTGTCACTGTATGTCTTTGATACTTGGTGTAAGTGTGTGTCTGTGTTACTGGGTATCAGTGTATGTCTTTGTTACTTGGTGCCAGTGTATGCCTTTGTTACTTGGTGTCAGTGTATGTCTGTGTTACTGGGTATCATTGTATGTCTTTGTTGCTTGGTGTCAGTGTATGTCTTTGCTACTTGGTGTAAGTGTACGTCTTTGTTACTTGGTGTCAGTGTATGTCTTTGTTACTTGGTGTCTGTGTATGTCTTTGATACTTGGTGTAAGTGTGTGTCTGTGTTACTGGGTATCAGTGTATGTCTTTGTTACTTGGTGAAAGTGTATGTCTGTGTTACTGGGTATCAGTGTATGTCTTTGTTACTTGGTGTAAGTGCATGTCTTTGTTCCTTGGTGTCAGTGCATGTCTTTGTACTTGGTGTAAGTGGATGTCTTTGTTACTTGGTGTCAGTGTGTGTCTGTGTTACTGGGTGTCAGTGTGTATCTGTGTTCCTGGGTGTCAGTACTTGTCTTTGTTCCTTGGTGTCAGTGTATGTTTGTGTTACTTGGTGTAAGTGTGTGTCTGTGTTACTGGGTATCATTGTATGTCTTTGTTACTTGGTGTAGGTGTGTGCCTGTGTTACTGGTTATCAGTGTATGTCTTTGTTACTTGGTGTCAGTCTCTGTCTTTGTTACTTGGTGTAAGTGTATGTTTTTGTTACTTGGTGTCAGTGGATGTCTTTGTTACTTGGTGTAAGTGTGTGTCTGTGTTACTGGGTATCAGTGTATGTATTTGTTACTTGGTGTCAGTGTATGTCTTTGTTACTTGGTGTAAGTGTACGTCTTTGTTACTTGGTGTCAGTGTATGTCTTTGTTACTTGGTGTCAGTGTATGTCTTTTTTACTTGGTGTAAGTGCATGTCTTTGTGACTTGGTGTAAGTCTATGTCTTTGTTACTTGGTGTCATTGTATGTCTTTGTTACTTGGTGTAAGTGTATGTCTTTGTTACTTGGTGTCAGTGTTTGTCTTTGATACTTGGTGTAAGTTTGTGTCTGTGTTACTGGGTATCAGTGTATGTCTTTGTTACTTGGTGTCAGTGCAGGTCTGTGTTACTTGGTGTAAGTGTGTGTCTTTGTTACTTGGTGTAAGTGCATGTCTTTGTGACTTGGTGTATGTGTATGTCTTTGTTACTTGGTGTCAGTGTATGTCTTTGTTACTTGGTGTAAGTAGATGTCTTTGTTACTTGGTGTCAGTGTATGTCTTTGATATTAGGTGTAAGTGTCTTTCTGTGTTACTGGGTATCTGTGTCTGTCTTTGTTACTTGGTGAAAGTGTATGTCTGTGTTACTGGGTATCAGTGTATGTCTTTGTTACTTGGTGTAAGTGCATGTCTTTGTTACTTGGTGTCAGTGTATGTCTTTGTACTTGGTGTAAGTGGATGTCTTTGTTACTTGGTGTCAGTGTGTGTCTGTGTTACTGGGTGTCAGTGTGTATCTGTGTTCCTGGGTGTCAGTATATGTCTTTGTTCCTTGGTGTCAGTGTATGTCTGTGTTACTTGATGTAAGTGTGTGTCTGTGTTACTGGGTATCAGTGTATGTCTTTGTTACTTGGTGTAGGTGTGTGCCTGTGTTACTGGTTATCAGTGTATGTCTTTGTTACTTGGTGTCAGTGTCTGTCTTTGTTACTTGGTGTAAGTGTATGTTTTTGTTACTTGGTGCCAGTGTATGTCTTTGTTACTTGTTGTAAGTGTGTGTCTGTGTTACTGGGTATCATTGTATGTCTTTGTTACTTGGTGTCAGTGTATGTCTTTGCTACTTGGTGTAAGTGTACGTCTTTGTTACTTGGTGTCAGTGTATGTCTTTGTTACTTGGTGTCTGTGTATGTCTTTCTTACTTGGTGTAAGTGCATGTCTTTGTGACTTGGTGTAAGTCTATGTCTTTGTTACTTGGTGTCAGTGTATGTCTTTGTTACTTGCTGTCAGTGTATGTCTTTGTTACTTGGTGTCAGTGTATGTCTTTCATACTTGGTGTAAGTGTCTGTCTGTGTTACTGGGGATCAGTGTCTGTCTTTGTTACTTGGTGAAAGTGTGAGTCTGTGTTACTGGGTATCAGTGTATGTCTTTGTTACTTGGTGTCAGTGTCGGTCTGTGTTACTTGGTGTAACTGTGAGTCTTTGTACTTGGTGTAAGTGGATGGCTTTGTTAATTGGTGTCAGTGTATGTCTGTGTTACTTGGTGTCAGTGTTTGTCTTTGTTACTTGGTGTCTGTGTTTCTCTGTGTTACTGGGTGTCAGTGTGTATCAGTGTTCCTGGGAGTCAGTATATGTCTTTGTTACTTGGTGTCAGTGTATGTCTGTGTTACATGGTGTAAGTGTGTGTCTGTGTTACTGGGTATCAGTGTATGTCTTTGTTACTTGGTGTAAGTGTATGTCTTTGTTACTTGGTGTAGGTGTGTGCCTGTGTTACTGGGTATCAGTGTATGTCTTTGTTACTTGGTGTCAATGTTTGTCTTTGTTACTTGGTGCAAGTGTATGTCTTTGTTACTTGGTGCCAGTGTATGCCTTTGTTACTTGGTGTCAGTGTATGTCTGTGTTACATGGTGTAAGTGTGTGTCTGTGTTACTGGGTATCAGTGTATGTCTTTGTTACTTGGTGTAAGTGTATGTCTTTGTTACTTGGTGTAGGTGTGTGCCTGAGTTACTGGGTATCAGTGTATGTCTTTGTTACTTGGTGTCAATGTTTGTCTTTGTTACTTGGTGCAAGTGTATGTCTTTGTTACTTGGTGCCAGTGTATGCCTTTGTTACTTGGTGTCAGTGTATGTCTTTGTTACTTGGTGTCAGTGTATGTCTTTGCACTTGGTGCAAGTGGATGTCTTTGTTACATGGTGTCAGTTTATGTCAGTGTTACTTGGTGTCAGCCTGTGTCTTTGTTACTTGGTGCCAGTGTTTCTCTGTGTTACTGGGTGTCAGTGTGTATCTGTGTTCCTGGGTGTCAGTATATGTCTTTGTTACTTGGTTTCAGTGTATGTCTGTGTTACTTGGTGTATGTGTGTGTCTTTGTTACTTGGTGTCAGTGTATGTCTTTGTTACTTGGTGTTAGTGTATGTTTTTGTTACCTGGTGTCAGTGTATGTCTTTGTTACTTGGTGTAAGTGTGTGTCTGTGTTACTGGGTATCAGTGTATGTATTTGTTACTTGGTGTCAGTGTATGTCTTTGTTACTTGCTGTAAGTGTACGTCTTTGTTACTTGGTGTCAGTGTATGTCTCTATTACTTGGTGTCAGTGTATGTCTTTTTTACTTGGTGTAAGTGAATGTCTTTGTGACTTGGTGTAAGTGTATGTCTTTGTTACTTGGTATCAGTGTCTGTCTTTGTTACTTGGTGTAAGAGTGTGTCTGTGTTGCTGGGTATCAGTATATGTCTTTGTTACTTGGTGTCATGTGTAGGTCTGTGTTACTTGGTGTAAGTGTGTGTCTTTCTTACTTGGTGTAAGTGCATGTCTTTGTGACTTGGTGTAAGACTATGTCTTTGTTACTTGGTGTCAGTGTATGTCTTTGTTTCTGTGTATCTGTGTCTGTCTTTGTTACTTGGTGTAAGTGTGTGTCTGTGTTACTGGGTATCAGTGTATGTCTTTGTTACTTGGTGCCAGTGTATGTCTGTGTTACTTGGTGTAAGTGTGTGTCTTTGTTCCTTGGTGTAAGTGTATGTCTGTGTTACTTGGTGTAAGTGTATGTCTTTGTTACTTGGTGTCAGTGTTTGTCTTTGTGACTTGGTGTAAGTGAATGTCTTTGTTACTTGGTGTCAGTGTATGTCTTTGTGACTTAGTGTAAGTGTATGTCTTTGTTACTTGGTGTCAGTGTATGTCTTTGATACTTGGTGTAAGTGTGTGTCTGTGTTACTGGGTATCAGTGTATGTCTTTGTTACTTCGTGTCAGTGCAGGTCTGTGTTACTTGGTGTCAGTGTGTGTGTTTGTTACTTGGTGTAAGTGCATGTCTTTGTGACTTGGTGTAAGTGTATGTCTTTGTTACTTGGTGTCAGTGTATGTCTTTGTTACTTGGTGTAAGTGTATGTCTTTGTTACTTGGTGTCAGTGTATGTCTTTGATAATTGGTGTGAGTGTCTGTCTGTGTTACTGCGTATCTGTGTCTTTCTTTGTTGCTTGGTGAAAGTGTATGTCTGTGTTACTGGGTATCAGTGTATGTCTTTGTTACTTGGTGTAAGTGCATGTCTTTGTTACTTGGTGTCAGTGCATGTCTTTGCACTTGGTGTAAGTGGATGTCTTTGTTACTTGGTGTCAGTATGTGTCTGTGTTACTGGGTGTCAGTGTGTATCTTTGTTCCTGGGTGTCAGTATATGTCTTTGTTCCTTGGTGTCAGTGTATGTCTGTGTTACTTGGTGTAAGTGTGTGTCTGTGTTACTGGGTATCAGTGTATGTCTTTGTTACTTGGTGTAGGTGTGTGCCTGTGTTACTGGGTATCAGTGTATGTCTTTGTTACTTGGTGT
The DNA here is from genome assembly GCF_036365525.1 of Heterodontus francisci. Taxonomy (NCBI): domain Eukaryota; kingdom Metazoa; phylum Chordata; class Chondrichthyes; order Heterodontiformes; family Heterodontidae; genus Heterodontus; species Heterodontus francisci. The sequence continues at coordinate 4,787,391 of NW_027140330.1, forward strand.
CAGTGTATGTCTTTGTTACTTGGTGTAAGTGCACGTTTTTGTTACTTTGTGCCAGTGTATGTCTTTGTTACTTGTTGTAAGTGTGTGTCTGTGTTACTGGGTATCATTGTACGTCTTTGTTACTTGGTGTCAGTGTATGTCTTTGTTACTTGGTGTAAGTGTACGTCTTTGTTACTTGGTGTCAGTGTATGTCTTTGTTACTTGGTGTCTGTGTATGTCTTTTTTACTTGGTGTAAGTGCATGTCTTTGTGACTTCGTGTAAGTGTATGTCTTTGTTACTTGGTATCAGTGTCTGTCTTTGTTACTTGGTGTCAGTGTATGTCTTTGCACTTGGTGCAAGTGGATGTCTTTGTTACATGGTGTCAGTGTATCAGTGTTACTTGGTGTCAGTGTGTGTCTTTGTTACTTGGTGTCAGTGTTCCTCTGTGTTACTGGGTGTCAGTGTGTATCTGTGTTCCTGGGTGTCAGTATATGTCTTTGTTACTTGGTGTCAGTGTATGTCTGTGTTCCTTGGTGTATGTGTGTGTCTCTGTTACTGGGTATCAGTGTATGTCTTTGTTACTTGTTGTAGGTGTGTGCCTGTGTTACTGGGTATCAGTGTATGTCTCTGTTACTTGGTGTCACTGTATGTCTTTGTTACTTGGTTTAAGTGTATGTCTTTGTTACTTTGTGTCAGTGTATGTCTTTGTTACTTGGTGTCGGTGTGTGCCTGTGTTACTGGGTATCAGTGTATGTCTTTGTTACTTGGTGTCAGTGTATGTCTTTGTTACTTGGTGCAAGTGTATGTCTTTGTTACTTGGTGTCAGTGTATGTCATTGTTACTTGGTTTCAGTGTATGTCTTTGCTACTTGGTGTAAGTGTGTGTCTGTGTTACTGGGTATCAGTGTCTGTCTTTGTTACTTGGTGTAAGAGTGTGTCTGTGTTGCTGGGTATCAGTGTATGTCTTTGTTACTTGGTGTCAGTGTAGGTCTGTGTTACTTGGTGTAAGTGTGTGTCTTTCTTACTTGGTGTAAGTGCATGTCATTGTGACTTGGTGTAAGTGTATGTCTTTGTTACTTGGTGTAAGTGTATGTCTTTGTTACTTGGTGTCAGTGTATGTCTTTGATACTTGGTGTAAGTGTGTGTCTGTGTTACTGGGTATCAGTGTATGTCTTTGTTACTTGGTGTAGGTGCGTGCCTGTGTTACTGGGTGTCAGTGTATGTCTTTGTTACTTGGTGTCAGTGTATGTCTGTGTTACTTGGTGTAAGTGTGTGTCTTTGTTACTGGGTGTCAGTGTATGTCTTTTTGACTTGGTGTAAGTGTGTGTCTGTGTTACTGGGTATCAGTGTATGTCTTTGTTACTTGGTGTAGGTGCGTGCCTGTGTTACTGGGTATCAGTGTATGTCTTTGTTACTTGGTGTCAGTGTATGTCTGTGTTACTTGGTGTAAGTGTATGTCTTTGTTACTTGGTGTAGCTGTGTGTCTTTGTTACTGGGTATCAGTGTATGTCTTTGTTACTTGGTGTAGCTGTGTGTCTGTGTTACTGGGTATAAGTGTATTTCTTTGTTACTTGGTGTCAGTGTTTGTCTTTGTTCCTTGGTGTCAGTGTATGTATTTGTTACTTGGTGTCAATGTATGTCTGTGTTACTTGGTGTAAGTGTATGTCTTTGTTACTTGGTGACAGTGTATGTCTTTGTTACTTGGTGTAAGTGTGTGTCTTTGTTACTTGGTGTCAGTGTATGTCATTGTTACTTGGTGTCAGTGTATGTCATTGTTACTTGGTGTAAGTGTATGTCTTTGTTACTGGGTGTCAGTGTCTGTCTTTTTGACTTGGTGTAAGTGTATGTCTTTGTTACTGGGTGTCAGTGCATGTCTTTTTGAATTGGTGTAAGTGCGTGTCTGTGTTACTTGGTATCAGTGTCTGTCTTTGTTACTTGGTGTAAGTGTGTGTCTGTGTTCCTGGGTATCAGTGTCTGTCTTTGTTACTGTGTGTCAGTGTGTGTCTTTGTGAGCTGGTTTAAGTGTGTGTCTGTGTTACTGGGTATCAGTGTCTGTCTTTGTTACTTGGTGTAAGTGTGTGTCTGTGTTTCTGGGGATCAGTGGATGTCTTTGTTACTTGGTGTCAGTGTATGTCTGTGTTACTTGGTGTAACTGTATGTCTTTGTTACTTGGTGACAATGTAAGTATTTGTTTCTTGGTGGAAGTGTGTGTCTTTGTTACTTGGTGTAAGTGTATGTCTTTGTTACTGGGTGTCAGTGTATGTCTTTGTGACTTGGTGTAAGTGTGTGTCTGTGTTACTGGGTATCAGTGTCTGTCTTTGTTACTTGGTGTAAGTGTGTGTCTGTGTTACAGTGTATCAGTGTCTGTCTTTGTTACTGGGTGTCAGTGTGTGTCTTTGTGAGCTGGTTTAAGTGTGTGTCTGTGTTACTGGGTATCAGTGTCTGTCTTTGTTACTTGTTGTAAGTGTGTGTCTGTGTTACTGGGTTTCAGTGTATGTCTTTGTTACTTGGTGTGAGTGTATGTCTGTGTTACTTGGTGTAAGTGTGTGTCTTTGTTACTTGGTGTAAGTGTATGTCTGTATTACTTGGTGTAAGTGTATGTCTTTGTTACTTGGTGTCAGTGTATGTCTTTGTGAATTGGTGGAAGTGAATGTCTTTGTTACGTGGTGTCACTGTATGTCTTTGTTCCTTGGTGTAAGTGTATATCTTTTTACTTGTTGTCAGTGTATGTCTTTGTTTCTTGGTGTGAGTGTATGTCTGTGTTACTTTGTGTAAGTGTGTGTCTTTGTTACTTGGTGTAAGTGGATGTCTGTATTACTTGGTGTAAGTGTGTGTCTTTCTTACTTGGTGTAAGTGCATGTCTTTGTGACTTGGTGTAAGTGTATGTCTTTGTTACTTGGTGTCAGTGTATGTCTTTGATAATTGGTCTAAGTGTGTGTCTGTGTTACTGGGTATCAGTGTATGTCTTTGTTACTTGGTGTAGGTGTGTGCATGTGTTACTGGGTATCAGTGTATGTCGTTGTTACTTGGTGTCAGTGTATGTCTGTGTTACTTGGTGTAAATGTGTGCCTGTGTTACTGGGTATCAGTGTATGTCTTTGTACTTGGTGTAGGTGTGTGCCTTTGTTACTGGGTATCAGTGTATGTCTTTGTTACTTGGTGTCAGTGTATGTCTTTGTTAATTGGTGGAAGTGTATGTCTTTGTTTCTTGGTGTCAATGTATGTCTTTGTTACTTGGTGTCAGTGTATGTCTTTGTTACTTGGTGTCAGTGTATGTCTTTGTTACTTGGTGTCAGTGTACGTCTTTGTTACTTGGTGTCAGTGTATGTCTTTGTTACTTGGTGTCAGTGTATGTCTTTTTTACTTGGTTTAAGTGCATGTCTTTGTGACTTGGTGTAAGTGTATGTCTTTGTTACTTGGTATCAGTGTCTGTCTTTGTTACTTGGTGTAAGAGTGTGTCTGTGTTGCTGGGTATCAGTGTATGTCTTTGTTACTTGGTGTCAGTGTAGGTCTGTGTTCCTTGGTGTAAGTGTGTGTCTTTCTTACTTGGTGTAAGTGCATGTCTTTGTGACTTGGTGTAAGTGTATGTCTTTGTTACTTGGTGTCAGTGTATGTCTTTGTTACTTGCTGTCAGTGTATGTCTTTGTTACTTGGTGTCAGTGTATGTCTTTGCTACTTGGTGTAAATGTGTATCTGTGTTACTGGGGATCAGTGTATGTCTTTGTTACTTGGTGTCAGAGTAGGTCTGTGTTACTTGGTGTAAGTGTGTGTCTTTGTACTTGGTGTAAGTGGATGTCTTTGTTAATTGGTGTCAGTGTATGTCTGTGATACTTGGTGTCAGCGTTTGTCTTTGTTACTTGGTGTCAGTGTTACTCTGTGTTACTGGGTGTCAGTGTCTATCTGTGTTCCTGGGTGTCAGTATATGTCTTTGTTACTTGGTGTCAGTGTATGTCTGTGTTACATGGTGTAAGTGTGTGTCTGTGTTACTGCGTATCAGTGTATGTCTTTGTTACTTGGTGTAAGTGTATGTCTTTGTTACTTGGTGTAGGTGTGTGCCTGAGTTACTGGGTATCAGTCTATGTCTTTGTTACTTGGTGTCAATGTTTGTCTTTGTTACTTGGTGCAAGTGTATGTCTTTGTTACTTGGTGCCAGTGTATGCCTTTGTTACTTGGTGTCAGTGTATGTCTTTGTTACTTGGTGTCAGTGTATGTCTTTGCACTTGGTGCAAGTGGATGTCTTTGTTACATGGTGTCAGTTTATGTCAGTGTTACTTGGTGTCAGCCTGTGTCTTTGTTACTTGGTGCCAGTGTTTCTTTGTGTTACTGGGTGTCAGTGTGTATCTGTGTTCCTGGGTGTCAGTATATGTCTTTGTTACGTGGTGTCAGTGTATGTCTGTGTTACTTGGTGTAAGTGTTTGTCTTTGTTACTTGGTGTCAGTGTATGTCTTTGTTACTTGGTGTTAGTGTATGTTTTTGTTACCTGGTGTCAGTGTATGTCTTTGTTACTTGGTGTAAGTGTGTGTCTGTGTTACTGGGTATCAGTGTATGTATTTGTTACTTGGTGTCAGTGTATGTCTTTGTTACTTGCTGTAAGTGTACGTCTTTGTTACTTGGTGTCAGTGTATGTCTCTATTACTTGGTGTCAGTGTATGTCTTTTTTACTTGGTGTAAGTGCATGTCTTTGTGACTTGGTGTAAGTGTATGTCTTTGTTACTTGGTATCAGTGTCTGTCTTTGTTACTTGGTGTAAGAGTGTGTCTGTGTTGCTGGGTATCAGTATATGTCTTTGTTACTTGGTGTCATGTGTAGGTCTGTGTTACTTGGTGTAAGTGTGTGTCTTTCTTACTTGGTGTAAGTGCATGTCTTTGTGACTTGGTGTAAGACTATGTCTTTGTTACTTGGTGTCAGTGTATGTCTTTGTTTCTGTGTATCTGTGTCTGTCTTTGTTACTTGGTGTAAGTGTGTGTCTGTGTTACTGGGTATCAGTGTATGTCTTTGTTACTTGGTGCCAGTGTATGTCTGTGTTACTTGGTGTAAGTGTGTGTCTTTGTTCCTTGGTGTAAGTGTATGTCTGTGTTACTTGGTGTAAGTGTATGTCTTTGTTACTTGGTGTCAGTGTTTGTCTTTGTGACTTGGTGTAAGTGAATGTCTTTGTTACTTGGTGTCAGTGTATGTCTTTGTGACTTAGTGTAAGTGTGTGTCTTTGTTACTTGGTGTCAGTGTATGTCTTTGATACTTGGTGTAAGTGTGTGTCTGTGTTACTGGGTATCAGTGTATGTCTTTGTTACTTGGTGTCAGTGCAGGTCTGTGTTACTTGGTGTCAGTGTGTGTGTTTGTTACTTGGTGTAAGTGCATGTCTTTGTGACTTGGTGTAAGTGTATGTCTTTGTTACGTGGTGTCACTGTATGTCTTTGTTCCTTGGTGTAAGTGTATATCTTTTTACTTGTTGTCAGTGTATGTCTTTGTTACTTGGTGTGAGTGTATGTCTGTGTTACTTTGTGTAAGTGTGTGTCTTTGTTACTTGGTGTAAGTGGATGTTTGTATTACTTGGTGTAAGTGTGTGTCTTTCTTACTTGGTGTAAGTGCATGTCTTTGTGACTTGGTGTAAGTGTATGTCTTTGTTACTTGGTGTCAGTGTATGTCTTTGATAATTGGTCTAAGTGTGTGTCTGTGTTACTGGGTATCAGTGTATGTCTTTGTTACTTGGTGTAGGTGTGTGCATGTGTTACTGGGTATCAGTGTATGTCGTTGTTACTTGGTGTCAGTGTATGTCTGTGTTACTTGGTGTAAATGTGTGCCTGTGTTACTGGGTATCAGTGTATGTCTTTGTACTTGGTGTAGGTGTGTGCCTTTGTTACTGGGTATCAGTGTATGTCTTTGTTACTTGGTGTCAGTGTATGTCTTTGTTAATTGGTGGAAGTGTATGTCTTTGTTTCTTGGTGTCAATGTATGTCTTTGTTACTTGGTGTCAGTGTATGTCTTTGTTACTTGGTGTCAGTGTATGTCTTTGTTACTTGGTGTCAGTGTACGTCTTTGTTACTTGGTGTCAGTGTATGTCTTTGTTACTTGGTGTCAGTGTATGTCTTTTTTACTTGGTTTAAGTGCATGTCTTTGTGACTTGGTGTAAGTGTATGTCTTTGTTACTTGGTATCAGTGTCTGTCTTTGTTACTTGGTGTAAGAGTGTGTCTGTGTTGCTGGGTATCAGTGTATGTCTTTGTTACTTGGTGTCAGTGTAGGTCTGTGTTCCTTGGTGTAAGTGTGTGTCTTTCTTACTTGGTGTAAGTGCATGTCTTTGTGACTTGGTGTAAGTGTATGTCTTTGTTACTTGGTGTCAGTGTATGTCTTTGTTACTTGCTGTCAGTGTATGTCTTTGTTACTTGGTGTCAGTGTATGTCTTTGCTACTTGGTGTAAATGTGTGTCTGTGTTACTGGGGATCAGTGTATGTCTTTGTTACTTGGTGTCAGAGTAGGTCTGTGTTACTTGGTGTAAGTGTGTGTCTTTGTACTTGGTGTAAGTGGATGTCTTTGTTAATTGGTGTCAGTGTATGTCTGTGATACTTGGTGTCAGCGTTTGTCTTTGTTACTTGGTGTCAGTGTTACTCTGTGTTACTGGGTGTCAGTGTCTATCTGTGTTCCTGGGTGTCAGTATATGTCTTTGTTACTTGGTGTCAGTGTATGTCTGTGTTACATGGTGTAAGTGTGTGTCTGTGTTACTGCGTATCAGTGTATGTCTTTGTTACTTGGTGTAAGTGTATGTCTTTGTTACTTGGTGTAGGTGTGTGCCTGAGTTACTGGGTATCAGTCTATGTCTTTGTTACTTGGTGTCAATGTTTGTCTTTGTTACTTGGTGCAAGTGTATGTCTTTGTTACTTGGTGCCAGTGTATGCCTTTGTTACTTGGTGTCAGTGTATGTCTTTGTTACTTGGTGTCAGTGTATGTCTTTGCACTTGGTGCAAGTGGATGTCTTTGTTACATGGTGTCAGTTTATGTCAGTGTTACTTGGTGTCAGCCTGTGTCTTTGTTACTTGGTGCCAGTGTTTCTTTGTGTTACTGGGTGTCAGTGTGTATCTGTGTTCCTGGGTGTCAGTATATGTCTTTGTTACGTGGTGTCAGTGTATGTCTGTGTTACTTGGTGTAAGTGTGTGTCTTTGTTACTTGGTGTCAGTGTATGTCTTTGTTACTTGGTGTTAGTGTATGTTTTTGTTACCTGGTGTCAGTGTATGTCTTTGTTACTTGGTGTAAGTGTGTGTCTGTGTTACTGGGTATCAGTGTATGTATTTGTTACTTGGTGTCAGTGTATGTCTTTGTTACTTGCTGTAAGTGTACGTCTTTGTTACTTGGTGTCAGTGTATGTCTCTATTACTTGGTGTCAGTGTATGTCTTTTTTACTTGGTGTAAGTGCATGTCTTTGTGACTTGGTGTAAGTGTATGTCTTTGTTACTTGGTATCAGTGTCTGTCTTTGTTACTTGGTGTAAGAGTGTGTCTGTGTTGCTGGGTATCAGTATATGTCTTTGTTACTTGGTGTCATGTGTAGGTCTGTGTTACTTGGTGTAAGTGTGTGTCTTTCTTACTTGGTGTAAGTGCATGTCTTTGTGACTTGGTGTAAGACTATGTCTTTGTTACTTGGTGTCAGTGTATGTCTTTGTTTCTGTGTATCTGTGTCTGTCTTTGTTACTTGGTGTAAGTGTGTGTCTGTGTTACTGGGTATCAGTGTATGTCTTTGTTACTTGGTGCCAGTGTATGTCTGTGTTACTTGGTGTAAGTGTGTGTCTTTGTTCCTTGGTGTAAGTGTATGTCTGTGTTACTTGGTGTAAGTGTATGTCTTTGTTACTTGGTGTCAGTGTTTGTCTTTGTGACTTGGTGTAAGTGAATGTCTTTGTTACTTGGTGTCAGTGTATGTCTTTGTGACTTAGTGTAAGTGTGTGTCTTTGTTACTTGGTGTCAGTGTATGTCTTTGATACTTGGTGTAAGTGTGTGTCTGTGTTACTGGGTATCAGTGTATGTCTTTGTTACTTGGTGTCAGTGCAGGTCTGTGTTACTTGGTGTCAGTGTGTGTGTTTGTTACTTGGTGTAAGTGCATGTCTTTGTGACTTGGTGTAAGTGTATGTCTTTGTTACTTGGTGTCAGTGTATGTCTTTGTTACTTGGTGTAAGTGTATGTCTTTGTTACTTGGTGTCAGTGTATGTCTTTGATAATTGGTGTGAGTGTCTGTCTGTGTTACTGCGTATCTGTGTCTTTCTTTGTTGCTTGGTGAAAGTGTATGTCTGTGTTCTTGGGTATCAGTGTATGTCTTTGTTACTTGGTGTAAGTGCATGTCTTTGTTACTTGGTGTCAGTGCATGTCTTTGTACTTGGTGTAAGTGGATGTCTTTGTTACTTGGTGTCAGTATGTGTCTGTGTTACTGGGTGTCAGTGTGTATCTGTGTTCCTGGGTGTCAGTATATTTCTTTGTTCCTTGGTGTCAGTGTATGTCTGTGTTACTTGGTGTAAGTGTGTGTCTGTGTTACTGGGTATCAGTGTATGTCTTTGTTACTTGGTGTAGGTGTGTGCCTGTGTTACTGGGTATCAGTGTATGTCTTTGTTACTTGGTGTCAGTGTATGTTATTGTTACTTGGTGTAAGTGCACGTTTTTGTTACTTTGTGCCAGTGTATGTCTTTGTTACTTGTTGTAAGTGTGTGTCTGTGTTACTGGGTATCATTGTATGTCTTTGTTACTTGGTGTCAGTGTATGTCTTTGTTACTTGGTGTAAGTGTACGTCTTTGTTACTTGGTGTCAGTGTATGTCTTTGTTACTTGGTGTCTGTGTATGTCTTTTTTACTTGGTGTAAGTGCATGTCTTTGTGACTTCGTGTAAGTGTATGTCTTTGTTACTTGGTATCAGTGTCTGTCTTTGTTACTTGGTGTCAGTGTATGTCTTTGCACTTGGTGCAAGTGGATGTCTTTGTTACATGGTGTCAGTGTATCAGTGTTACTTGGTGTCAGTGTGTGTCTTTGTTACTTGGTGTCAGTGTTCCTCTGTGTTACTGGGTGTCAGTGTGTATCTGTGTTCCTGGGTGTCAGTATATGTCTTTGTTACTTGGTGTCAGTGTATGTCTGTGTTCCTTGGTGTATGTGTGTGTCTCTGTTACTGGGTATCAGTGTATGTCTTTGTTACTTGTTGTAGGTGTGTGCCTGTGTTACTGGGTATCAGTGTATGTCTCTGTTACTTGGTGTCACTGTATGTCTTTGTTACTTGGTGTAAGTGTATGTCTTTGTTACTTTGTGTCAGTGTATGTCTTTGTTACTTGGTGTCGGTGTGTGCCTGTGTTACTGGGTATCAGTGTATGTCTTTGTTACTTGGTGTCAGTGTATGTCTTTGTTACTTGGTGCAAGTGTATGTCTTTGTTACTTGGTGTCAGTGTATGTCATTGTTACTTGGTTTCAGTGTATGTCTTTGCTACTTGGTGTAAGTGTGTGTCTGTGTTACTGGGTATCATTGTCTGTCTTTGTTACTTGGTGTAAGAGTGTGTCTGTGTTGCTGGGTATCAGTGTATGTCTTTGTTACTTGGTGTCAGTGTAGGTCTGTGTTACTTGGTGTAAGTGTGTGTCTTTCTTACTTGGTGTAAGTGCATGTCATTGTGACTTGGTGTAAGTGTATGTCTTTGTTACTTGGTGTAAGTGTATGTCTTTGTTACTTGGTGTCAGTGTATGTCTTTGATACTTGGTGTAAGTGTGTGTCTGTGTTACTGGGTATCAGTGTATGTCTTTGTTACTTGGTGTAGGTGCGTGCCTGTGTTACTGGGTATCAGTGTATGTCTTTGTTACTTGGTGTCAGTGTATGTCTGTGTTACTTGGTGTAAGTGTGTGTCTTTGTTACTGGGTGTCAGTGTATGTCTTTTTGACTTGGTGTAAGTGTGTGTCTGTGTTACTGGGTATCAGTGTATGTCTTTGTTACTTGGTGTAGGTGCGTGCCTGTGTTACTGGGTATCAGTGTATGTCTTTGTTAATTGGTGTCAGTGTATGTCTGTGTTACTTGGTGTAAGTGTATGTCTTTGTTACTTGGTGTAGCTGTGTGTCTTTGTTACTGGGTATCAGTGTATGTCTTTGTTACTTGGTGTAGCTGTGTGTCTGTGTTACTGGGTATAAGTGTATGTCTTTGTTACTTGGTGTCAGTGTTTGTCTTTGTTCCTTGGTGTCAGTGTATGTATTTGTTACTTGGTGTCAATGTATGTCTGTGTTACTTGGTGTAAGTGTATGTCTTTGTTACTTGGTGACAGTGTATGTCTTTGTTACTTGGTGTAAGTGTGTGTCTTTGTTACTTGGTGTCAGTGTATGTCATTGTTACTTGGTGTCAGTGTATGTCATTGTTACTTGGTGTAAGTGTATGTCTTTGTTACTGGGTGTCAGTTTCTGTCTTTTTGACTTGGTGTAAGTGTATGTCTTTGTTACTGGGTGTCAGTGCATGTCTTTTTGAATTGGTGTAAGTGCGTGTCTGTGTTACTTGGTATCAGTGTCTGTCTTTGTTACTTGGTGTAAGTGTGTGTCTGTGTTCCTGGGTATCAGTGTCTGTCTTTGTTACTGTGTGTCAGTGTGTGTCTTTGTGAGCTGGTTCAAGTGTGTGTCTGTGTTACTGGGTATCAGTGTCTGTCTTTGTTACTTGGTGTAAGTGTGTGTCTGTGTTTCTGGGTATCAGTGGATGTCTTTGTTACTTGGTGTCAGTGTATGTCTGTGTTACTTGGTGTAACTGTATGTCTTTGTTACTTGGTGACAATGTAAGTCTTTGTTTCTTGGTGTAAGTGTGTGTCTTTGTTACTTGGTGTAAGTGTATGTCTTTGTTACTGGGTGTCAGTGTATGTCTTTGTGACTTGGTGTAAGTGTGTGTCTGTGTTACTGGGTATCAGTGTCTGTCTTTGTTACTTGGTGTAAGTGTGTGTCTGTGTTACTGTGTATCAGTGTCTGTCTTTGTTACTGGGTGTCAGTGTGTGTCTTTGTGAGCTGGTTTAAGTGTGTGTCTGTGTTACTGGGTATCAGTGTCTGTCTTTGTTACTTGTTGTAAGTGTGTGCCTGTGTTACTGGGTTTCAGTGTATGTCTTTGTTACTTGGTGTGAGTGTATGTCTGTGTTACTAGGTGTAAGAGTGTGTCTTTGTTACTTGGTGTAAGTGTATGTCTGTATTACTTGGTGTAAGTGTATGTCTTTGTTACTTGGTTTCAGTGTATGTCTTTGTGACTTGGTGGAAGTGAATGTCTTTGTTACGTGGTGTCACTGTATGTCTTTGTTCCTTGGTGTAAGTGTATATCTTTTTACTTGTTGTCAGTGTATGTCTTTGTTACTTGGTGTGAGTGTATGTCTGTGTTACTTTGTGTAAGTGTGTGTCTTTGTTACTTGGTGTAAGTGGATGTCTGTATTACTTGGTGTAAGTGTGTGTCTTTCTTACTTGGTGTAAGTGCATGTCTTTGTGACTTGGTGTAAGTGTATGTCTTTGTTACTTGGTGTCAGTGTATGTCTTTGATAATTGGTCTAAGTGTGTGTCTGTGTTACTGGGTATCAGTGTATGTCTTTGTTACTTGGTGTAGGTGTGTGCATGTGTTACTGGGTATCAGTGTATGTCGTTGTTACTTGGTGTCAGTGTATGTCTGTGTTACTTGGTGTAAATGTGTGCCTGTGTTACTGGGTATCAGTGTATGTCTTTGTACTTGGTGTAGGTGTGTGCCTGTGTTACTGGGTATCAGTGTATGTCTTTGTTACTTGGTGTCAGTGTATGTCTTTGTTAATTGGTGGAAGTGTATGTCTTTGTTTCTTGGTGTCAATGTATGTCTTTGTTACTTGGTGTCAGTGTATGTCTTTGTTACTTGGTGTCAGTGTATGTCTTTGTTACTTGGTGTCAGTGTACGTCTTTGTTACTTGGTGTCAGTGTATGTCTTTGTTACTTGGTGTCAGTGTATGTCTTTTTTACTTGGTTTAAGTGCATGTCTTTGTGACTTGGTGTAAGTGTATGTCTTTGTTACTTGGTATCAGTGTCTGTCTTTGTTACTTGGTGTAAGAGTGTGTCTGTGTTGCTGGGTATCAGTGTATGTCTTTGTTACTTGGTGTCAGTGTAGGTCTGTGTTCCTTGGTGTAAGTGTGTGTCTTTCTTACTTGGTGTAAGTGCATGTCTTTGTGACTTGGTGTAAGTGTATGTCTTTGTTACTTGGTGTCAGTGTATGTCTTTGTTACTTGCTGTCAGTGTATGTCTTTGTTACTTGGTGTCAGTGTATGTCTTTGCTACTTGGTGTAAATGTGTGTCTGTGTTACTGGGGATCAGTGTCTGTCTTTGTTACTTGGTGAAAGTGTGAGTCTGTGTTACTGGGTATCAGTGTATGTCTTTGTTACTTGGTGTCAGAGTAGGTCTGTGTTACTTGGTGTAAGTGTGTGTCTTTGTACTTGGTGTAAGTGGATGTCTTTGTTAATTGGTGTCAGTGTATGTCTGTGTTACTTGGTGTCAGCGTTTGTCTTTGTTACTTGGTGTCAGTGTTACTCTGTGTTACTGGGTGTCAGTGTCTATCTGTGTTCCTGGGTGTCAGTACATGTCTTTGTTACTTGGTGTCAGTGTATGTCTGTGTTACATGGTGTAGGTGTATGTCTGTGCTACTGAGTATCAGTGTATGTCTTTGTTACTTGGTGTAAGTGTATGTCTTTGTTACTTGGTGTAGGTGTGTGCCTGTGTTACTGGGTATCAGTGTATGTCTTTGTTACTTGGTGTCAGTGTTTGTCTTTGTTACTTGCTGCAAGTGTATGTCTTTGTTACTTGGTGGCAGTGTATGCCTTTGTTACTTGGTGGCAGTGTATGTCTTTGTTACTTGGTGTCAGTGTATGTCTTTGTTACTTGCTGTAAGTGCATGTCTTTGTTACTTGGTGTCAGTGTATGTCTTTGCACTTGGTGCAAGTGGATGTCTTTGTTACATGGTGTCAGTGTATGTCAGTGTTACTTGGTGTCAGTGTGTGTCTTTGTTACTTGGTGTCAGTGTTTCTCTGTGTTACTGGGTGTCAGTGTGTATCTGTGTTCCTGGGTGTCAGTATATGTCTTTGTTACTTGGTGTCAGTGAATGTCTGTGTTACTTGGTGTATGTGTGTGTCTGTGTTACTGGGTATCAGTGTATGTCTTTGTTACTTTTTGTCACTGTACGTCTTTGTTAATTGGTGTAAGTGTATGTCTTTGTTACTTTGTGTCAGTGTATGTCTTTGTTACTTGGTGTGGGTGTGTGCCTGTGTTACTGGGTATCAGTGTATGTCCTTGTTACTTGGTGTCAGTGTATGTCTTTGTTACTTGGTGCAAGTGTATGTCTTTGTTACTTGGTGTCAGGTTATGTCATTGTTTCTTGGTGTCACTGTATGTCTTTGATACTTGGTGTAAGTGTGTGTCTGTATTACTGGGTATCAGTGTCTGTCTTTGTTACTTGGTGTAAGAGTGTGTCTGTGTTGCTGGGTATCAGTGTATGTCTTTGTTACTTGGTGTCAGTGTAGGTCTGTGTGACTTGGTGTAAGTGTGTGTCTTTCTTACTTGGTGTAAGTGCATGTCTTTGTGACTTGGTGTAAGTGTATGTCTTTGTTACTTGGTGTCAGTGTATGTCTTTGTTACTTGGTGTAAGTGTATGTCTTTGTTACTTGGTGTCAGTGTATGTCTTTGATACTTGGTGTAAGTGTGTGTCTGTGTTACTGAGTATCAGTGTATGTCTTTGTTACTTGGTGTTGGTGTGTGCCTGTGTTACTGGGTATCAGTGTATGTCTTTGTTACTTGGTGTCAGTGTATGTCTGTGTTACTTGGTGTAAATGTGTGCCTTTGTTACGGGGTATCAGTGTATATCTTTGTTACTTGGTGTAGCTGTGTGTCTGTGTTACTGGGTATCAGTGTATGTCTTTGTTACTTGGTGTCAGTGTATGTCTTTGTTACTTGGTGGAAGTGTATGTCTTTGTTACTTGGTGTCAGTGTTTGTCTTTGTTCCTTGGTGTCAGTGTATGTATTTGTTACTTGGTGTCAATGTATGTCTGTGTTACTTCGTGTAAGTGTATGTCTTTGTTACTTGGTGACAGTGTATGTCTTTGTTACTTGGTGTAAGTGTGTGTCTTTGTTACTTGGTGTCAGTGTATGTCATTGTTACTTGGTGTCAGTGTATGTCATTGTTACTTGGTGTAAGTGTATGTCTTTGTTACTGGGTGTCAGTGTATGTCTTTTTGACTTGGTGTAAGTGTATGTCTTTGTTACTGGGTGTCAGTGTATGTCTTTTTGACTTGGTGTAAGTGTGTGCCTGTGTTACTGGGTATCAGTTTTTGACTTTGTTACTTGGTGTAGGTGTGTGACTGTGTTACTGGGTATCAGTGTCTGTCTTTGTTACTGTGTGTCAGTGTATGTCAGTGTGTGTCTTTGTGAGCTGGTTTAAGAGTGTGTCTGTGTTACTGGGTATCAGTGTCTGTCATTGTTACTTGGTGTAAGTGTGTGTCTGTGTTTCTGGGTATCAGTGGATGTCTTTGTTTCTTGGTGTCAGTGTATGTCTGTGTTACTTGGTGTAAGTGTATGTATTTGTTACTTGGTGACAGTGTATGTCTTTGTTTCTTGGTGTACGTGTGTGTCTTTGTTACTTGGTGTAAGTGTATGTCTTTGTTACTTGGTGTCAGTGTATGTCTTTGTGACTTGGTGTAAGTTTGTGTCTGTGTTACTGGGTATCAGTGTCTGTCTTTGTGACTTGGTGTAAGTGTTTGTCTGTGTTACTTGCTATCATTGTCTGTCTTTGTTACTGGGTGTCAGTGTGTGTCTTTGTGAGCTGGTTTAAGTGTGTGTCTGTGTTACTGGGTATCAGTGTCTGTCTTTGTTACTTGTTGTAAGTGTGTGTCTGTGTTACTGGGAATCAGTGTCTGTCTTTGTTACTTGTTGTAAGTGTGTGTCTGTGTTACTGGGTATCAGTGTATGTCTTTGTTACTTGGTGTCACTGTATGTCTTTGTTCCTTGGTGTAAGTGTATGTCTTTGTACTTGTTGTCAGTGTATGTCTTTGATACTTGGTGTAAGTGTGTGTCTGTGTTACTGGGTATCAGTGTCTGTCTTTGTTACTTTGTGTAAGAGTGTGTCGTTGTTGCTGGGTATCAGTGTATGTCTGTGTTACTTGGTGTCAGTGTAGGTCTGTGTTACTTGGTGTAAGTGTCTGTCTTTCTTACTTGGTGTAAGTGCATGTCTTTGTGACTTGGTGTAAGTGTATGTCTTTGTTACTTGGTGTCAGTGTATGTCTTTGATAATTGGTGTAAGTGTGTGTCTGTGTTACTGGGTATCAGTGTATGTCTTTGTTACTTGGTGTAGGTGTGTGCCTGTGTTACTGGGTATCAGTGTATGTCTTTGTTACTTGGTGTCAGTGTATGTCTGTGTTACTTGGTGTAAATGTGTGCCTGTGTTACTGGGTATCAGTGTATGTCTTTGTTACTTGGTGTAGGTGTGTGCCTGTGTTACTGGGTATCAGTGTATGACTATGTTAAATGGTGTCAGTGTATGCCTTTGTTACTTGGTGTAAGTGCATGTCTTAGTTAGTGGCGTCAGTGTATGTCTTTGTTACTTGGTGTAGGTGTGTGGCTGCGTTACTGGGTGTCAGTGTATGTCTTTGTTACTTGGTGTCAGTGTATGTCTTTGTTACTTGGTGGAAGTGTATGTCTTTGTTACTTGGTGTCAATGTATGTCTTTGTTACTTGGTGTCAGTGTATGTATTTGTTACTTGGTGTCAATGTATGTCTTTGTTACTTGGTGTCAGTATATGTCTTTGTTACTTGGTGCCAGAGTATGTCTTTGTTACTAGGTGTATGTGTGTGTCTTTGTTACTTGGTGTAAGTGTATGTCTTTGTTATTGGGTGTCAGTGTATGTCTTTGTGACTTGGTGTAAGTGTGTGTCTGTGTTACTGGGTATCAGTGTTTGTCTTTGTTACTGGGTGTCAGTGTGTGTCTTTGTGAGCTGGTTTAAGTGTGTGTCTGTGTTACTGGGTATCAGTGTCTGTCTTCGTTACTTGGTGTAAGTGTGTGTCTGTGTTACTGGGTATCAGTGTATGTCTTTGTTACTTGGTGTCAGTGTATGTCTGTGTTACTTGGTGTAAGTGTGTGTCTTTGCTACTTGGTGTAAGTGTATGTCTGTGTTACTTGGTGTAAGTGTATGTCTTTGTTACTTGGTGTCAGTGGATGTCTTTGTTACTTGGTGTAAGTGAATATCTTTGTTACTTGGTGTCAGTGGATGTCTTTGTTACTTGGTGTCAGTGTATGTCATTGTTACTTGGTGTCAGTGTATGTCTTTGATACTTGGTGTAAGTGTGTGTCTGTGTTACTGGGTATCAGTGTCTGTCTTTGTTACTTGCTGTAAGAGTGTGTCTGTGTTGCTGGGTATCAGTGTATGTCTTTGTTACTTTGTGTCAGTGTAGGTCTGTGTTACTTGGTGTAAGTGTGTTTCTTTCTTACTTGGTGTAAGTGCATGTCTTTGTGACTTGGTGTAAGTGCATGTCTTTGTTACTTGGTGTCAGTGTATGTCTTTGATACTTGGTGTAAGTGTGTGTCTGTGTTACTGGGTATCAGTGTATGTCTTTGTTACTTGGTGTAGGTGTGTGCCTGTGTTACTGGGTATCAGTGTATGTCTTTGTTACTTGGTGTCAGCGTATGTCTGTGTTACTTGGTGTAAATGTGTGCCTGTGTTACTGGGTATCAGTGTATATCTTTGTTACTTGGTGTAGCTGTGTGTCTGTGTTACTGGGTATCAGTGCATGTCTTTGTTACTTGGTGTCAGTGTATGTCTTTGTTACTTGGTGGAAGTGTATGTCTTTGTTACTTGGTGTCAGTGTTTGTCTTTGTTGCTTGGTGTCAGTGTATGTATTTGTTACTTGGTGTCAATGTATCTCTGTGTTACTTGGTGTAAGTGTATGTCTTTGTTACTTGGTGACAGTGTATGTCTTTGTTACTTGGTGTAAGTGTGTGTCTTTGATACTTAGTGTCAGTGTATGTCATTGTTACTTGGTGTCAGTGTATGTCATTGTTACTTGGTGTAAGTGTATGTCTTTGTTACTGGGTGTCAGTGTATGTCTTTTTGACTTGGTGTAAGTGTGTGTCTGTGTTACTGGGTATCAGTATCTGTCTTTGTTAATTGGTTTAAGTGTGTGTCTGTGTTACTGGGTATCAGTGTCTGTCTTTGTTACTGTGTGTCAGTGTGTGTCTTTGTGAGCTGGTTTAAGTGTGTGTCTGTGTTACTGGGTATCAGTGTCTGTCTTTGTTACTTGGTGTAAGTGTGTGTCTGTGTTTCTGGTTATCAGTGGATGTCTTTGTTACTTGGTGTCAGTGTATGTCTGTGTTACTTGGTGTAAGTGTATGTCTTTGTGACTTGGTGACAGTGTATGTCTTTGTTTCTTGGTGTACGTGTGTGTCTTTGTTACTTGGAGTAAGTGTATGTCTTTGTTACTGGGTGTCAGTGTATGTCTTTGTGACTTGGTGTAAGTTTGTGTCTGTGTTACTGGATATCAGTGTCTGTCTTTGTTACTTGGTGTAAGTGTGTGTCTGTGTTACTGGGTATCATTGTCTGTCTGTGTTACTGGGTGTCAGTGTGTGTCTTTGTGAGCTGGTTTAAGTGTGTGTCTGTGTTACTGGGTATCAGTGTCTGTCTTTGTTACTAGTTGTAAGTGTGTGTCTGTGTTACTGGGTATCAGTGTATGTCTTTGTTCCTTGGTGTCAGTGTATGTCTGTGTTACTTGGTGTAAGTGTGTGTCTTTGTTACTTGGTGTAAGTGTATGTCTGTATTACTTGGTGTAAGTGTATGTCTTTGTTACTTGGTGTCAGTGTATGTCTTTGTGAATTGGTGGAAGTGAATGTCTTTGGTACGTGGTGTCACTGTATGCCTTTGTTCCTTGGTGTAAGTGTATGTCTTTGTACTTGTTGTCAGTGTATGTCTTTGATACTTGGTGTAAGTGTGTGTCTGTGTTACTGGGTATCAGTGTCTGTCTTTGTTACTTTGTGTAAGAGTGTGTCGTTGTTGCTGGGTATCAGTGTATGTCTGTGTTACTTGGTGTCAGTGTAGGTCTGTGTTACTTGGTGTAAGTGTGTGTCTTTCTTACTTGGTGTAAGTGCATGTCTTTGTGACTTGGTGTAAGTGTATGTCTTTGTTACTTGGTGTCAGTGTATGTCTTTGATGATTGGTGTAAGTGTGTGTCTGTGTTACTGGGTATCAGTGTATGTCTTTGTTACTTGGTGTAGGTGTGTGCCTGTGTTACTGGGTATCAGTGTATGTCTTTGTTACTTGGTGTCAGTGTATGTCTGTGTTACTTGGTGTAAATGTGTGCCTGTGTTACTGGGTATCAGTGTATGACTTTGTTAATTGGTGTCAGTGTATGCCTTTGTTACTTGGTGTAAGTGCATGTCTTAGTTAGTGGTGTCAGTGTATGTCTTTGTTACTTGGTGTAGGTGTGTGGCTGCGTTACTGGGTGTCAGTGTATGTCTTTGTTACTTGGTGTCAGTGTATGTCTTTGTTACTTGGTGGAAGTGTATGTCTTTGTTACTTGGAGTCAATGTACGTCTGTGTTACTTGGTGTCAGTGTATGTATTTGTTACTTTGTGTCAATGCATGTCTTTGTTACTTGGTGTCAGTATATGTCCTTGTTACTTGGTGCCAGTGCATGTCTTTGTTACTAGGTGTATGTGTGTGTATTTGTTACTTGGTGTAAGTGAATATCTTTGTTACTTGGTGTCAGTGTATGTCTTTGTTACTTGGTGTAAGTGTATGTCTTTTTTACTTGGTGTCAGTGCATGTCTTTGATACTTGGTGTAAGTGTGTGTCTGTGTTACTGGGTATCAGTGTCTGTCTTTGTTACTTTGTGTAAGAGTGTGTCGTTGTTGCTGGGTATCAGTGTATGTCTTTGTTACTTGGTGTCAGTGTAGGTCTGTGTTACTTGGTGTAAGTGTGTGTCTTTCTTACTTGGTGTAAGTGCATGTCTTTGTGACTTGGTGTCAGTGTATGTCTTTGTTACTTGCTGTCAGAGAATGTCTTTGTTACTTGATGCAGTGTATGTCTTTGATACTTGGTGTAAATGTGTGTCTGTGTTACTTGGTGTCAGTGTATGTCTTTGTTACTTGTTGTAAGTGTGTGTCTGTGTTACTGGGTATCAGTGCATGTCTTTGTTACTTGGTGTCACTGTATGTCTTTGTTCCTTGGTGTAAGTGTATGTCTTTGTACTTGTTGTCAGTGTATGTCTTTGATACTTGGTGTAAGTGTGTGTCTGTGTTACTGGGTATCAGTGTCTGTCTTTGTTACTTTGTGTAAGAGTGTGTCGCTGTTGCTGGGTATCAGTGTATGTCTGTGTTACTTGGTGTCAGTGTAGGTCCGTGTTACTTGGTGTAAATGTGTGTCTTTCTTACTTGGTGTAAGTGCAAGTCTTTGTGACTTGGTGTAAGTGTATGTCTTTGTTACTTGGTGTCAGTGTATGTCTTTGATAATTGGTGTAAGTGTGTGTCTGTGTTACTGGGTATCAGTGTATGTCTTTGTTACTTGGTGTAGGTGTATGTCTTTGTTACTTGGTGTCAGTGTATGTCTTTGATACTTGGTGTAAGTGTGTGTCTGTGTTACTGGGTATCAGTGTATGTCTTTGTTACTTGGTGTAGGTGTGTGCCTGTGTTACTGGGTATCAGTGTATGTCTTTGTTACTTGGTGTCAGTGTATGTCTGTGTTACTTGGTGTAAATGTGTGCCTGTGTTACTGGGTATCAGTGTATATCTTTGTTACTTGGTGTAGGTATATGCCTTTGTTACTTGGTGCCAGTGTATGTCTTTGTTACTAGGTGTATGTGTGTGTCTTTGTTACTTGGTGTAAGTGTATGTCTTTGTTACTGGGTGTCAGTGTATGTCTTTGTGACTTGGTGTAAGTGTGTGTCTGTTACTGGGTATCAGTGTCTGTCTTTGTTACTTGGTGTAAGTGTGTGTCTGTGTTACTGGGTATCAGTGTCTGTCTTTGTTACTGGGTGTCAGTGTGTGTCTTTGTGATCTGGTTTGAGTGTGTGTCTGTGTTACTGGGTATCAGTGTCTGTCTTCGTTACTTGGTGTAAGTGTGTGTCTGTGTTACTGGGTATCAGTGTATGTCTTTGTTACTTGGTGTCAGTGTATGTCTGTGTTACTTGGTGTAAGTGTGTGTCTTTGCTACTTGGTGTAAGTGTATGTCTGTGTTACTTGGTGCAAGTGTATGTCTTTGTTACTTGGTGTCAGTGGATGTCTTTGTTACTTGGTGTATGTGAATATCTTTGTTACTTGGTGTCAGTGTATGTCTTTGTTACTTGGTGTAAGTGTATGTCTTTTTTACTTGGTGTCAGTGCATGTCTTTGATACTTGGTGTAATTGTGTGTCTGTGTTACTGGGTATCAGTGTCTGTCTTTGTTACTTTGTGTAAGAGTGTGTCGTTGTTGGGTATCAGTGTATGTCTTTGTTACTTGGTGTCAGTGTAGGTCTGTGTTACTTGGTGTAAGTGTGTTTCTTTCTTACTTGGTGTAAGTGCATGTCTTTGTGACTTGGTGTAAGTGTATGTCTTTGTTACTTGGTGTCAGTGTATGTCTTTGTTACTTGGTGTAAGTGTATGTCTTTGTTACTTGGTGTCAGTGTATGTCTTTGATAATTGGTGTAATTGTGTGTCTGTGTTACTGGGTATCAGTGTATGTCTTTGTTACTTGGTGTAGGTGTGTGCCTGTGTTACTGGGTATCAGTGTATGTCTTTGTTACTTGGTGTCAGTGTATGTCTGTGTTACTTGGTGTAAATGTGTGCCTGTGTTACTGGGTATCAGTGTATATCTTTGTTACTTGGTGTAGCTGTGTGTCTGTGTTACTGGGTATCAGTGTATGTCTTTGTTACTTGGTGTCAGTGTATGTCTTTGTTACTTGGTGGAAGTGTATGTCTTTGTTACTTGGTGTCAGTGTTTGTCTTTGTTCCTTGGTGTCAGTGTATGTATTTGTTACTTGGTGTCAATGTATGTCTGTGTTACTTGGTGTAAGTGCATGTCTTTGTTACTTGGTGACATTGTATGTCTTTGTTACTTGGTGTAAGTGTGTGTCATTGTTACTTGGTGTCAGTGTATGTCATTGTTACTTGGTGTCAGTGTATGTCATTGTTACTTGGTGTAAGTGTATGTCTTTGTTACTGGGTGTCAGTGTATGTCTTTTTGACTTGGTGTAAGTGTGTGTAAGTGTTACTGGGTATCAGTGTCTGTCTTTGTTAATTGGTGTAAGTGTGTGTCTGTGTTACTGGGTATCAGTGTCTGTCTTTGTTACTGTGTGTCAGTGTGTGTCTTTGTGAGCTGGTTTAAGTGTGTGTCTGTGTTACTGGGTATCAGTGTCTGTCTTTGTTACTTGGTGTAAGTGTGTGTCTGTGTTTCTGGGTATCAGTGGATGTCTTTGTTACTTGGTGTCAGTGTATGTCTGTGTTACTTGGTGTAACTGTATGTCTTTGTTACTTGGTGACAGTGTATGTCTTTGTTTCTTGGTGTACGTGTGTGTCTTTGTTACTTGGTGTAAGTGTGTGTCTGTGTTACTGGGTATCAGTGTATGTCTTTGTTCCTTGGTGTCAGTGTATGTCTGTGTTACTTGGTGTAAGTGTGCGTCTTTGTTACTTGGTGTAAGTGTATGTCTGTATTACTTGGTGTAAGTGTATGTCTTTGTTACTTGGTGTCAGTGTATGTCTTTGTGACTTGGTGGAACTGAATGTCTTTGTTACGTGGTGTCACTGTATGTCTTTGTTCCTTGGTGTAAGTGTATGTCTTTGTACTTGTTGTCAGTGTATGTCTTTGATACTTGGTGTAAGTGTGTGTCTGTGTTACTGGGTATCAGTGTCTGTCTTTGTTACTTTGTTTAAGTGTATGTCTTTGTTCCTTGGTGTCAGTGTATGTATTTGTTACTTGGTGTCAGTGTAGGTCTGTGTTACTTGGTGTAAGTGTGTGTCTTTCTTACTTGGTGTAAGTGCATGTCTTTGTGACTTGGTGTAAGTGTATGTCTTTGTTACTTGGTGTCAGTGTATGTCTTTGATAATTGGTGTAAGTGTGTGTCTGTGTTACTGGGTATCAGTGTATGTCTTTGTTACTTGGTGTAGGTGTGTGCCTGTGTTACTGGGTATCAGTGTATGTCTTTGTTACTTGGTGTCAGTGTATGTCTGTGTTACTTGGTGTAAATGTGTGCCTGTGTTACTGGGTATCAGTGTATGTCTTTGTTACTTGGTGCAATTGTGTGCCTGTGTTACTGGGTATCAGTGTATGACTTTGTTAATTGGTGTCAGTGTATGCCTTTGTTACTTGGTGTAAGTGTATGTCTTAGTTAGTGGTGTCAGTGTATGTCTTTTTTACTTGGTGTAGGTGTGTGGCTGCGTTACTGGGTGTCAGTGTATGTCTTTGTTACTTGGTGTCAGTGTATGTCTTTGTTACTTGGTGGAAATGTATGTCTTTGTTACTTGGTGTCAATGTATGTCTTTGTTACTTGGTGTCAGTGTATGTCTTTGTTACTTGGTGTCAGTGTATGTCTTTGATAATTGGTGTAATTGTGTGTCTGTGTTACTGGGTATCAGTGTATGTCTTTGTTACTTGGTGTAGGTGTGTGCCTGTGTTACTGGGTATCAGTGTATGTCTTTGTTACTTGGTGTCAGTGTATGTCTGTGTTACTTGGTGTAAATGTGTGCCTGTGTTACTGGGTATCAGTGTATATCTTTGTTACTTGGTGTAGCTGTGTGTCTGTGTTACTGGGTATCAGTGTATGTCTTTGTTACTTGGTGTCAGTGTATGTCTTTGTTACTTGGTGGAAGTGTATGTCTTTGTTACTTGGTGTCAGTGTTTGTCTTTGTTCCTTGGTGTCAGTGTATGTATTTGTTACTTGGTGTCAATGTATGTCTGTGTTACTTGGTGTAAGTGCATGTCTTTGTTACTTGGTGACATTGTATGTCTTTGTTACTTGGTGTAAGTGTGTGTCTTTGTTACTTGGTGTCAGTGTATGTCATTGTTACTTGGTGTCAGTGTATGTCATTGTTACTTGGTGTAAGTGTATGTCTTTGTTACTGGGTGTCAGTGTATGTCTTTTTGACTTGGTGTAAGTGTGTGTCTGTGTTACTGGGTATCAGTGTCTGTCTTTGTTAATTGGTGTAAGTGTGTGTCTGTGTTACTGGGTATCAGTGTCTGTCTTTGTTACTGTGTGTCAGTGTGTGTCTTTGTGAGCTGGTTTAAGTGTGTGTCTGTGTTACTGGGTATCAGTGTCTGTCTTTGTTACTTGGTGTAAGTGTGTGTCTGTGTTTCTGGGTATCAGTGGATGTCTTTGTTACTTGGTGTCAGTGTATGTCTGTGTTACTTGGTGTAACTGTATGTCTTTGTTACTTGGTGACAGTGTATGTCTTTGTTTCTTGGTGTACGTGTGTGTCTTTGTTACTTGGTGTAAGTGTGTGTCTGTGTTACTGGGTATCAGTGTATGTCTTTGTTCCTTGGTGTCAGTGTATGTCTGTGTTACTTGGTGTAAGTGTGCGTCTTTGTTACTTGGTGTAAGTGTATGTCTGTATTACTTGGTGTAAGTGTATGTCTTTGTTACTTGGTGTCAGTGTATGTCTTTGTGACTTGGTGGAACTGAATGTCTTTGTTACGTGGTGTCACTGTATGTCTTTGTTCCTTGGTGTAAGTGTATGTCTTTGTACTTGTTGTCAGTGTATGTCTTTGATACTTGGTGTAAGTGTGTGTCTGTGTTACTGGGTATCAGTGTCTGTCTTTGTTACTTTGTTTAAGTGTATGTCTTTGTTCCTTTGTGTCAGTGTATGTATTTGTTACTTGGTGTCAGTGTAGGTCTGTGTTACTTGGTGTAAGTGTGTGTCTTTCTTACTTGGTGTAAGTGCATGTCTTTGTGACTTGGTGTAAGTGTATGTCTTTGTTACTTGGTGTCAGTGTATGTCATTGATAATTGGTGTAAGTGTGTGTCTGTGTTACTGGGTATCAGTGTATGTCTTTGTTACTTGGTGTAGGTGTGTGCCTGTGTTACTGGGTATCAGTGTATGTCTTTGTTACTTGGTGTCAGTGTATGTCTGTGTTACTTGGTGTAAATGTGTGCCTGTGTTACTGGGTATCAGTGTATGTCTTTGTTACTTGGTGCAATTGTGTGCCTGTGTTACTGGGTATCAGTGTATGACTTTGTTAATTGGTGTCAGTGTATGCCTTTGTTACTTGGTGTAAGTGTATGTCTTAGTTAGTGGTGTCAGTGTATGTCTTTGTTACTTGGTGTAGGTGTGTGGCTGCGTTACTGGGTGTCAGTGTATGTCTTTGTTACTTGGTGTCAGTGTATGTCTTTGTTACTTGGTGGAAATGTATGTCTTTGTTACTTGGTGTCAATGTATGTCTTTGTTACTTGGTGTCAGTGTATGTATTTGTTACTTGGTGTCAATGTATGTCTTTGTTACTTGGTGTAAGTATATGTCCTTGTTACTTGGTGCCAGTGTATGTCTTTGTTACTAGATGTATGTGTGTGTCTTTGTTACTTGGTGTAAGTGTATGTCTTTGTTACTGGGTGTCAGTGTATGTCTTTGTGACTTGGTGTAAGTGTGTGTCTGTGTTACTGGGCATCAGTGTCTGTCTTTGTTACTTGGTGTAAGTGTGTGTCTGTGTTACTGGGTATCAGTGTCTGTCTTTGTTACTGGGTGTCAGTGTGTGTCTTTGTGAGCTGGTTTAAGTGTGTGTCTGTGTTACTGGGTATCAGTGTCTGTCTTCGTTACTTGGTGTAAGTGTGTGTCTGTGTTACTTGGTGTAAGTGTGTGTCTTTGCTACTTGGTGTAAGTGTATGTCTGTGTTACTTGGTGTAAGTGTATGTCTTTGTTACTTGGTGTCAGTGGATGTCTTTGTTACTTGGTGTAAGTGAATATCTTTGTTACTTGGTGTCAGTGTATGTCTTTGTTACTTGGTGTAAGTGTATGTCTTTTTTACTTGGAGTCAGTGTATGTCTTTGATACTTGGTGTAAGTGTGTGTCTGTGTTACTGGGTATCAGTGTCTGTCTTTGTTACTTTGTGTAAGAGTGTGTCGTTGTTGCTGGGTATCAGTGTATGTCTTTGTTACTTGGTGTCAGTGTAGGTCTGTGTTACTTGGTGTAAGTGTGTGTCTTTCTTACTTGGTGTAAGTGCATGTCTTTGTGACTTGGTGTAAGTGTATGTATTTGTTACTTGTTGTCAGTCTATGTCTTTGTTACTTGGTGTAAGTGTATGTCTTTGTTACTTGGTGTCAGTGTATGTCTGTGTTACTTGGTGAAAGTGTGTGTCTCTGTTTCTGGGTATCAGTGTATGTCTTTGTTACTTGGTGTAAGTGGATGTCTTTGTTACTTGGTGTCAGTGTGTGTCTTTGTTACTTGGTGTCAGTGTTTCTCTGTGTTACTGGGTGTCAGTGTGTATCTGTGTTCCTGGGTGTCAGTATATGTCTTTGTTCCTTGGTGTCAGTGTATGTCTGTGTTACTTGGTGTAAGTGTATGTCTTTGTTACTTGGTGTAGGTGTGTGCCTGTGTTACTGGGTATTAGTGTATGTCTTTTTACTTGGTGTCAGTGTATGGCTTTGTTACTTGGTGTAAGTGTGTGTCTGTGTTACTGGGTATCAGTGTATGTCTTTGTTACTTGGTGTCAGTGTACGTCTTTGTTACCTGGTGTAAGTGTACGTCTTTGTTACTTGGTGTCAGTGTATGTCTTTGTTGCTTGGTGTCAGCGTATGTCTTTTTTACTTGGTGTAAGTGTATGTCTTTGTTACTTGGAGTCAGTGTATGTCTTTGATACTTGGTGTAAGTGTGTGTCTGTGTTACTGGGTATCAGTGTCTGTCTTTGTTACTTGGTGTAAGAGTGTGTCTGTGTTACTGGGTATCAGTGTATGTCTTTGTTACTTGGTGTCAGTGTACGTCTTTGTTACCTGGTGTAAGTGTACGTCTTTGTTACTTGGTGACAGTGTATGTCTTTGTTACTTGGTGTCTGTGTAGGTCTGTGTTACTTGGTGTAAGTGTGTGTCTTTCTTACTTTGTGTAAGTGCATGTCTTTGTGACTTGGTGTAAGTGTATGTCTTTGTTACTTGGTATCAGTGTCTATCTTTGTTACTTGGTGCAAGAGTGTGTCTGTGTTGCTTGGTATCAGTGTATGTCTTTGTTACCTGGTGTCAGTGTAGGTCGGTGTTACTTGGTGTAAGTGTGTGTCTTTCTTACTTGGTGTAAGTGCATGTCTTTGTGACTTGGTGTAAGTCTATGTCTGTGTTACTTGGTGTCAGTGTATGTCTTTGTTACTTGCTGTCAGTGTATGTCTTTGTTACTTGGTGTCAGTGCATGTCTTTGATACCTGGTGTAAGTGTGTGTCTGTGTTACTGGGGATCAGTGTCTGTCTTTGTTACTTGGTGTCAGTGTATGTCTGTATTACTTGGTGTAAGTGTGTGCCTTTGCTACTTGGTGTAAGTGTAAGTCTGTGTTTCTTGGTGTAAGTGTATGTCTTTGTTACTTGGTGTCAGTGGATGTCTTTGTTACTTGGTGTAAGTGAATATCTTTGTTACTTGGTGTCAGTGTATGTCTTTGTTACTTGGTCTAAGTGTATGTCTTTTTTACTTGGTGTCAGTGTATGTCTTTGATACTTGGTGTAAGTGTGTGTCTGTGTTAATGGGTATCAGTGTCTGTCTTTGTTACTTTGTGTAAGAGTGTGTCGTTGTTGCTGGGTATCAGTGTATGTCTTTGTTACTTGGTGTCAGTGTAGGTCTGTGTTACTTGGTGTAAGTGTGTGTCTTTCTTACTTGGTGTAAGTGCATGTCTTTGTGACTTGGTGTAAGTCTATGTCTTTGTTACTTGGTGTCAGTGTATGTCTGTGTTACTTGCTGTCAGTGTATGTCTTTGTTACTTGGTGTCAGTGCATGTCTTTGATACCTGGTGTAAGTGTGTGTCTGTGTTACTAGGGATCAGTGTCTGTCTTTGTTACTTGGTGTCAGTGTATGTCTGTGTTACTTGGTGTAAGTGTGTGTCTTTGCTACTTGGTGTAAGTGTATGTCTGTGTTACTTGGTGTAAGTGCATGTCTTTGTTACTTGGTGTCAGTGGATGTCTTTGTTACTTGGTGCAAGTGAATATCTTTGTTACTTGGTGTCAGTGTATGTCTTTGTTACTTGGTGTAAGTGTATGTCTTTTTTACTTGGTGTCAGTGTATGTATTTGATACTTGGTGTAAGTGTGTGTCTGTGTTACTGGGTATCAGTGTCTGTCTTTGTTACTTTGTGTAAGAGTGTGGCGTTGTTGCTGGGTATCAGTGTATGTCTTTGTTACTTGGTGTCAGTGTAGGTCTGTGTTACTTGGTGTAAGTGTGTGTCTTTCTTACTTGGTGTAAGTGCATGTCTTTGTGACTTGGTGTAAGTGTATGTATTTGTTACTTGTTGTCAGTCTATGTCTTTGTTACTTGGTGTAAGTGTATGTCTTTGTTACTTGGTGTCAGTGTATGTCTTTGATACTTGGTGTAAGTGTCTGTCTGTGTTACTGGGTATCAGTGTCTGTCTTTGTTACTTGGTGAAAGTGTGTGTCTGTGTTACTGGGTATCAGTGTATGTCTTTGTTACTTGGTGTAAGTGGATGTCTGTGTTACTTGGTGTAAGAGTGTGTCTTTGCTACTTGGTGTAAGTGTATGTCTGTGTTACTTGGTGTAAGTGCATGTCTTTGTTACTTGGTGTCAGTGGATGTCTTTGTTACTTGGTGTAAGTGAATATCTTTGTTACTTGGTGTCAGCGTATGTATTTTTTACTTGGTGTAAGTGTATGTCTTTGTTACTTGGTGTCAGTGTATGTCTTTGATACTTGGTGTAAGTGTGTGTCTGTGTTACTGGGTATCAGTGTCTGTCTTTGTTACTTGGTGTAAGAGTGTGTCTGTGTTACTGGGTATCAGTGTATGTCTTTGTTACTTGGTGTCAGTGTACGTCTTTGTTACCTGGTGTAAGTGTACGTCTTTGTTACTTGGTGTCAGTGTATGTCTTTGTTACTTGGTGTCTGTGTAGGTCTGTGTTACTTGGTGTAAGTGTGTGTCTTTCTTACTTGGTGTAAGTGCATGTCTTTGTGACTTGGTGTAAGTGTATGTCTTTGTTACTTGGTATCAGTGTCTATCTTTGTTACTTGGTGCAAGAGTGTGTCTGTGTTGCTGGGTATCAGTGTATGTCTTTGTTACCTGGTGTGAGTGTAGGTCGGTGTTACTTGGTGTAAGTGTGTGTCTTTCTTACTTGGTGTAAGTGCATGTCTTTGTGACTTGGTGTAAGTCTATGTCTTTGTTACTTGGTGTCAGTGTATGTCTTTGTTACTTGCTGTCAGTGTATGTCTTTGTTACTTGGTGTCAGTGCATGTCTTTGATACCTGGTGTAAGTGTGTGTCTGTGTTACTGGGGATCAGTGTCTGTCTTTGTTACTTGGTGTCAGTGTATGTCTGTATTACTTGGTGTAAGTGTGTGCCTTTGCTACTTGGTGTAAGTGTAAGTCTGTGTTACTTGGTGTAAGTGTATGTCTTTGTTACTTGGTGTCAGTGGATGTCTTTGTTACTTGGTGTAAGTGAATATCTTTGTTACTTGGTGTCAGTGTATGTCTTTGTTACTTGGTCTAAGTGTATGTCTTTTTTACTTGGTGTCAGTGTATGTCTTTGATACTTGGTGTAAGTGTGTGTCTGTGTTAATGGGTATCAGTGTCTGTCTTTGTTACTTTGTGTAAGAGTGTGTCGTTGTTGCTGGGTATCAGTGTATGTCTTTGTTACTTGGTGTCAGTGTAGGTCTGTGTTACTTGGTGTAAGTGTGTGTCTTTCTTACTTGGTGTAAGTGCATGTCTTTGTGACTTGTTGTAAGTCTATGTCTTTGTTACTTGGTGTCAGTGTATGTCTGTGTTACTTGCTGTCAGTGTATGTCTTTGTTACTTGGTGTCAGTGCATGTCTTTGATACCTGGTGTAAGTGTGTGTCTGTGTTACTAGGGATCAGTGTCTGTCTTTGTTACTTGGTGTCAGTGTATGTCTGTGTTACTTGGTGTAAGTGTGTGTCTTTGCTACTTGGTGTAAGTGTATGTCTGTGTTACTTGGTGTAAGTGCATGTCTTTGTTACTTGGTGTCAGTGGATGTCTTTGTTACTTGGTGTAAGTGAATATCTTTGTTACTTGGTGTCAGTGTATGTCTTTGTTACTTGGTGTAAGTGTATGTCTTTTTTACTTGGTGTCAGTGTATGTATTTGATACGTGGTGTAAGTGTGTGTCTGTGTTACTGGGTATCAGTGTCTGTCTTTGTTACTTTGATTAAGAGTGTGTCGTTGTTGCTGGGTATCAGTGTATGTCTTTGTTACTTGGTGTCAGTGTAGGTCTGTGTTACTTGGTGTAAGTGTGTGTCTTTCTTACTTGGTGTAAGTGCATGTCTTTGTGACTTGGTGTAAGTGTATGTATTTGTTACTTGTTGTCAGTCTATGTCTTTGTTACTTGGTGTAATTGGATGTCTTTGTTACTTGGTGTCACTGTGTGTCTTTGTTACTTGGTGTCAGTGTTTCTCTGTGTTACTGGGTGTCAGTGTGTATCTGTGTTCCTGGGTGTCAGTATATGTCTTTGTTCCTTGGTGTCAGTGTATGTCTGTGTTACTTGGTGTAAGTGTATGTCTTTGTTACTTGGTGTAGGTGTGTGCCTGTGTTACTGGGTATTAGTGTATGTCTTTTTACTTGGTGTCAGTGTATGGCTTTGTTACTTGTTGTAAGTGTGTGTCTGTGTTACTGGGTATCAGTGTACGTCTTTGTTACTTGGTGTCAGTGTATGTCTTTGTTGCTTGGTGTCAGTGTATGTCTTTTTTACTTGGTGTAAGTGTATGTCTTTGTTACTTGGTGTCAGTGTATGTCTTTGTTACTTGGTGTAAGAGTGCGTCTGTGTTGCTGGGTATCAGTGTATGTCTTTGTTACTTGGTGTCTGTGTAGGTCTGTGTTACTTGGTGTAAGTGTGTATCTTTCTTACTTTTTGTAAGTGCATGTCTTTGTGACTTGGTGTAAGTGTATGTCTTTGTTACTTGGTATCAGTGTCTATCTTTGTTACTTGGTGCAAGAGTGTGTCTGTGTTGCTGGGTATCAGTGTATGTCTTTGTTACTTGTTGTCAGTGTAGGTCTGTGTTACTTGGTGTAAGTGTGTGTCTTTCTTACTTGGTGTAAGTGCATGTCTTTGTGACTTGGTGTAAGTCTATGTCTTTGTTACTTGGTGTCAGTGTATGTCTTTGTTACTTGCTGTCAGTGTATGTCTTTGTTACTTGGTGTCAGTGCATGTCTTTGATACCTGGTGTAAGTGTGTGTCTGTGTTACTGGGGATCAGTGTCTGTCTTTGTTACTTGGTGTCAGTGTATGTCTGTGTTACTTGGTGTAAGTGTGTGTCTTTGCTACTTGGTGTAAGTGTATGTCTGTGTTACTTGGTGTAGGTGTATGTCTTTGTTACTTGGTGTCAGTGGATGTCTTTGTTACTTGGTGTAAGTGAATATCTTTGTTACTTGGTGTCAGTGTATGTCTTTGTTACTTGGTGTAAGTGTATGTCTTTTTTACTTGGTGTCAGTGTATGTCTTTGATACTTTGTGTAAGAGTGTGTCGTTGTTGCTGGGTATCAGTGTATGTCTTTGTTACTTGGTGTCAGTGTCGGTCTGTGTTACTTGGTGTAAGTGTGTGTCTTTCTTACTTGGTGTAAGTGCATGTCTTTGTGACTTGGTGTAAGTGTATGTATTTGTTACTTGTTGTCAGTCTATGTCTTTGTTACTTGGTGTAAGTGTATGTCTTTGTTACTTGGTGTCAGTGTATGTCTTTGATACTTGGTGCAAGTGTCTGTCTGTGTTACTGGGTATCTGTGTCTGTCTTTGTTACTTGGTGAAAGTGTGTGTCTGTGTAACTGGGTCTCAGTGTATGTCTTTGTTACTTGGTGTAAGTGAATGTCTTTGTTACTTGGTGTCAGAGTGTGTCTTTGTTACTTGGTGTCAGTGTATCTCTGTGTTACTGGGTGTCAGTGTGTATCTGTGTTCCTGGGTGTCAGTATATGTCTTTGTTCCTTGGTGTCAGTGTATGTCTGTGTTACTTGGTGTAAGTGTATGTCTTTGTTACTTGTTGTAGGTGTGTGCCTGTGTTACTGGGTATTCGTGTATGTCTTTTTACTTGGTGTCAGTGTATGGCTTTGTTACTTGGTGTAAGTGTGTGTCTGTGTTACTGGGTGTCAGTGTATGTCTTTGTTACTTGGTGTCAGTGTATGTCTTTGTTACTTGGTGTAAGTGTACGTCTTTGTTACTTGGTGTCAGTGTATGTCTTTGTTGCTTGGTGTCAGAGTATGTCTTTTTTACTTGGTGTAAGTGTATGTCTTTGTTACTTGGTGTCAGTGTATGTCTTTGATACTTGGTGTAAGTGTGTGTCTGTGTTACTGGGTATCAGTGTCTGTCTTTGTTACTTGGTGTAAGAGTGTGTCTGTGTTGCTGGGTATCAGTGTATGTCTTTGTTACTTGGTGTCTGTGTAGGTCTGTGTTACCTGGTGTAAGTGTGTGTCTTTCTTACTTGGTGTAAGTGCATGTCTTTGTGACTTGGTGTAAGTGTATGTCTTTGTTACTTGGTATCAGTGTCTATCTTTGTTACTTCGTGCAAGAGTGTGTCTGTGTTGCTGGGTATCAGTGTATGTCTTTGTTACTTGGTGTCAGTGTAGGTCTGTGTTAATTGGTGTCAGTGTGTGTCTTTCTTACTTGGTGTAAGTGCATGTCTTTGTGACTTGGTGTAAGTCTATGTCTTTGTTACTTGGTGTCAGTGTTTCTCTGTGTTACTGGGTGTCAGTGTGTATCTGTGTTCCTGGGTGTCAGTATATGCCTTTGTTCCTTGGTGTCAGTGTATGTCTGTGTTACTTGGTGTCAGTGTATGTCTTTGATACTTGGTGCAAGTGTCTGTCTGTGTTACTGGGTATCTGTGTCTGTCTTTGTTACTTGGTGAAAGTGTGTGTCTGTGTAACTGGGTCTCAGTGTATGTCTTTGTTACTTGGTGTAAGTGAATGTCTTTGTTACTTGGTGTCAGAGTGTGTCTTTGTTACTTGGTGTCAGTGTATCTCTGTGTTACTGGGTGTCAGTGTGTATCTGTGTTCCTGGGTGTCAGTATATGTCTTTGTTCCTTGGTGTCAGTGTATGTCTGTGTTACTTGGTGTAAGTGTATGTCTTTGTTACTTGTTGTAGGTGTGTGCCTGTGTTACTGGGTATTCGTGTATGTCTTTTTACTTGGTGTCAGTGTATGGCTTTGTTACTTGGTGTAAGTGTGTGTCTGTGTTACTGGGTGTCAGTGTATGTCTTTGTTACTTGGTGTCAGTGTATGTCTTTGTTACTTGGTGTAAGTGTACGTCTTTGTTACTTGGTGTCAGTGTATGTCTTTGTTGCTTGGTGTCAGAGTATGTCTTTTTTACTTGGTGTAAGTGTATGTCTTTGTTACTTGGTGTCAGTGTATGTCTTTGATACTTGGTGTAAGTGTGTGTCTGTGTTACTGGGTATCAGTGTCTGTCTTTGTTACTTGGTGTAAGAGTGTGTCTGTGTTGCTGGGTATCAGTGTATGTCTTTGTTACTTGGTGTCTGTGTAGGTCTGTGTTACTTGCTGTAAGTGTGTGTCTTTCTTACTTGGTGTAAGTGCATGTCTTTGTGACTTGGTGTAAGTGTATGTCTTTGTTACTTGGTATCAGTGTCTATCTTTGTTACTTCGTGCAAGAGTGTGTCTGTGTTGCTGGGTATCAGTGTATGTCTTTGTTACTTGGTGTCAGTGTAGGTCTGTGTTAATTGGTGTCAGTGTGTGTCTTTCTTACTTGGTGTAAGTGCATGTCTTTGTGACTTGGTGTAAGTCTATGTCTTTGTTACTTGGTGTCAGTGTTTCTCTGTGTTACTGGGTGTCAGTGTGTATCTGTGTTCCTGGGTGTCAGTATATGTCTTTGTTCCTTGGTGTCAGTGTATGTCTGTGTTACTTGGTGTAAGTGTATGTCTTTGTTACTTGGTGCAGGTGTGTGTCTGTGTTACTGGGTATTAGTGTATGTCTTTTTACTTGGTGTCAGTGTATGGCTTTGTTACATGGTGTAAGTGTGTGTCTGTGTTACTGGGTATCAGTGTATGTCTTTGTTACTTGGTGTCAGTGTATGTCTTTGTTACTTGGTGTCAGTGCATGTCTTTGATACCTGGTGTAAGTGTGTGTCTGTGTTACTGGGGATCAGTGTCTGTCTTTGTTACTTGGTGAAAGTGTGAGTCTGTGTGACTGGGTATCAGTGTATGTCTTTGTTACTTGGTGTCAGTGTTTGTCTGTATTACTTGGTGTAAGTGTGTGTCTTTGTTACTTTCTTTTTTGCCTCCTTATCTCGAGAGACAATGGATACGCGCCTGGAGGTGGTCAGTGGTTTGTGAAGCAGCGCCTGGAGTGGCTATAAAGGCCAATTCTGGAGTGACAGACTCTTCCACAGGTGCTGCAGAGAAATTTGTTTGTTGGGGCTGTTGCACAGTTGGCTCTCCCCTTGCGCCTCTGTCTTTTTTCCTGCCAACTACTAAGTCTCTTCGACTCGCCACAATTTAGCCCTGTCTTTATGGCTGGTGTCTGTGTATGTCTGTATTACTTGGTGTAAGTGTATGTCTTTGTTACTTGGTGTCAGTGTATGTCTTTGTGACTTGGTGGAAGTGAATGTCTTTGTTACTTGCTGTCAGTGTATGTCTTTGTTACTTGGTGTCAGTGTATGTCTTTGATACCTGGTGTAAGTGTGTGTCTGTGTTACTGGGTATCAGTGTCTGTCTTTGTTACTTGGTGTAAGTGTGTCTCTGTGTTACTGGGTATCAGTGCATGTCTTTGTTACTTGGTGTCAGTGTATGTCTGTGTTACTTGGTGTAAGTATGTGTCTTTGTTACTTGGTGTAAGTGTATGTCTGTATTACTTGGTGTAAGTGTATGTCTTTTTCCTTGGTGTCAGTGTATGTCTTTGTTACTTGCTGTCAGTGTATGTCTTTGTTACTTGGTGTCAGTGCATGTCTTTGATACCTGGTGTAAGTGTGTGTCTGTGTTACTGGGTATCAGTGTCTGTCTTTGTTACTTTGTGTAAGAGTGTGTCGTTGTTGCTGGGTATCAGTGAATATCTTTGTTACTTGGTGTCAGTGTATGCCTTTGTTACTTGGTGTAAGTGTATGTCTTTTTTACTTTGTGTAGGTGTATGTCTTTGATACTTGGTGTAAATGTGTGTCTGTGTTACTGGGTATCAGTGTCTGTCTTTGTTACTATGTGTAAGAGTGTGTCGTTGTTGCTGGGTATCAGTGTATGTCTTTGTTACTTGGTGTCAGTGTAGGTCTGTGTTACTTGGTGTAAGTGTGTGTCTTTCTTACTTGGTGTAAGTGCATGTCTTTGTGACTTGGTGTAAGTGTATGTATTTGTTACTTGTTGTCAGTCTATGTCTTTGTTACTTGGTGTAAGTGTATGTCTTTGTTACTTGGTGTCAGTGTATGTCTTTGATACTTGGTGTAAGTGTCTGTCTGTGTTACTGGGTATCAGTGTCTGTCTTTGTTACTTGGTGAAAGTGTGTGTCTGTGTTACTGGGTATCTGTGTACGTCTTTGTTACTTGGTGTAAGTGGATGTCTTTGTTACTTGGTGTCAGTGTGTGTCTTTGTTACTTGGTGTCAGTGTTTCTCTGTGTTACTGGGTGTCAGTGTGTATCTGTGTTCCTGGGTGACAGTATATGTCTTTGTTTCTTGGTGTCAGTGTATGTCTGTGTTACTTGGTGTATGTGTCTGTCTTTGTTACTTGGTGTAGGTGTGTGCCTGTGTTACTGGGTATTAGTGTATGTCTTTGTACTTGGTGTCAGTGTATGGCTTTGTTACTTGGTGTAAGTGTGTGTCTGTGTTACTGGGTATCAGTGTATGTCTTTGTTACTTGGTGTCAGTGTATGTCTTTGTTACTTGGTGTAAGTGTACGTCTTTGTTACTTGGTGTCAGTGTATGTCTTTGTTGCTTGGTGTCAGTGTATGTCTTTTTTACTTGGTGTAAGTGTATGTCTTTGTTACTTGGTGTCAGTGTTTGTCTGTATTACTTGGTGTAAGTGTGTGTCTTTGTTACTTGGTGTAAGTGTATGTCTGTATTACTTGGTGTAAATGTATGTCTTTGTTACTTGGTGTCAGTGTATGTCTTTGTGACTTGGTGGAAGTGAATGTCTTTGTTACTTGCTGTCAGTGTATGTCTTTGTTACTTGGTGTCAGTGTATGTCTTTGATACCTGGTGTAAGTGTGTGTCTGCGTTACTGGGTATCAGTGTCTGTCTTTGTTAATTGGTGTAAGTGTGTGTCTGTGTTACTGGGTATCAGTGCATGTCTTTGTTACTTGGTGTCAGTGTATGTCTGTGTTACTTGGTGTAAGTGTGTGTCTTTGTTACTTGGTGTAAGTGTATGTCTGTATTACTTGGTGTAAGTGTATGTATTTTTCCTTAATGTCAGTGTATGTCTTTGATACTTGGTGTAAGTGTGTGTCTGTGTTACTGGGTATCAGTGTCTGTCTTTGTTACTTTGTGTAAGTGTGTGTCGTTGTTGCTGGGTATCAGTGAATATCTTTGTTACTTGGTGTCAGTGTATGTCTTTGTTACTTGGTGTAAGTGTATGTCTTTTTTACTTTGTGTAGGTGTATGTCTTTGATACTTGGTGTAAGTGTGTGTCTGTGTTACTGGGTATCAGTGTCTGTCTTTGTTACTTTGTGTAAGAGTGTGTCGTTGTTGCTGGGTATCAGTGTATGTCTTTGTTACTTGGTGTCAGTGTAGGTCTGTGTTACTTGGTGTAAGTGTGTGTCTTTCTTACTTGGTGTAAGTGCATGTCTTTGTGACTTGGTGTAAGTGTATGTATTTGTTACTTGTTGTCAGTCTATGTCTTTGTTACTTGGTGTAAGTGAATGTCTTTGTTACTTGGTGTCAGTGTATGTCTTTGATACTTGGTGTAAGTGTCTGTCTGTGTTACTGGGTATCAGTGTCTGTCTTTGTTACTTGGTGAAAGTGTGTGTCTGTGTTACTGGGTATCTGTGTACGTCTTTGTTACTTGGTGTAAGTGGATGTCTTTGTTACTTGGTGTCAGTTTGTGTCTTTGTTACTTGGTGTCAGTGTTTCTCTGTGTTACTGGGTGTCAGTGTGTATCTGTGTTCCTGGGTGTCAGTATATGTCTTTGTTTCTTGGTGTCAGTGTATGTCTGTGTTACTTGGTGTAAGTGTATGTCTTTGTTACTTGGTGTAGGTGTGTGCCTGTGTTACTGGGTATTAGTGTATGTCTTTGTACTTGGTGTCATTGTATGGCTTTGTTACTTGGTGTAAGTGTGTGTCTGTGTTACTGGGTATCAGTGTATGTATTTGTTACTTGGTGTCAGTGTATGTCTTTGTTACTTGGTGTAAGTGTACGTCTTTGTTACTTGGTGTTAGTGTATGTCTTTGTTGCTTGGTGTCAGTGTATGTCTTTTTTACTTGGTGTAAGTGTATGTCTTTGTTACTTGGTGTCAGTGTATGTCTTTGATACTTGGTGTAAGTGTGTGTCTGTGTTACTGGGTATCAGTGTCTGTCTTTGTTACTTGGTGTAAGAGTGCGTCTGTGTTGCTGGCTATCAGTGTATGTCTTTGTTACTTGGTGTCTGTGTAGGTCTGTGTTACTTGGTGTAAGTGTGTGTCTTTCTTACTTGGTGTAAGTGCATGTCTTTGTGACTTCGTGTAAGTGTATGTCTTTTTTACTTGGTATCAGTGTCTATCTTTGTTACTTGGTGCAAGAGTGTGTCTGTGTTGCTGGGTATCAGTGTATGTCTTTGTTACTTGGTGTCAGTGTAGGTCTGTGTTGCTTGGTGTAAGTGTGTGTCTTTCTTACTTGGTGTAAGTGCATGTCTTTGAGACTTGGTGTAAGTCTATGTCTTTGTTACTTGGTGTCAGTGTGTGTCTTTGTTACTTGCTGTCAGTGTATGTCTTTGTTACTTGGTGTCAGTGTATGTCTTTGATACCTGGTGTAAGTGTGTGTCTGTGTTACTGGGGATCAGTGTCTGTCTTTGTTGCTTGGTGAAAGTGTGTGTCTGTGTTACTGGGTATCAGTGTGTGTCTTTGTTACTTGGTGTCAGTGTTTCTCTGTGTTACTGGGTGTCAGTGTATATCTGTGTTCCTGGGTGTCAGTATATGTCTTTGTTCCTTGTTGTCAGTGTATGTCTGTGTTACTTGGTGTAAGTGTATGTCTTTGTTACTTGGTGTAGGTGTGTGCCTGTGTTACTGGGTATTAGTGTATGTCTTTTTACTTGGGTCAGTGTATGGCTTTGTTACTTGGTGTAAGTGTATGTCTTTGTTACTTGGTGTCAGTGTATGTCTTTGATACTTGGTGTCAGTGTATGTCTTTGATACCTGGTGTAAGTGTGTGTCTGTGTTACTGGGTATCAGTGTCTGTCTTTGTTACATGGTGCAAGAGTGTGTCTGTGTTGCTGGGTATCAGTGTATGTCTTTGTTACTTGGTGTCAGTGTGTGTCTTTGTTACTTGCTGTCAGTGTATGTCTTTGTTACTTGGTGTCAGTGTATGTCTTTGATACCTGGTGTAAGTGTGTGTCTGTGTTACTGGGGATCAGTGTCTGTCTTTGTTACTTGGTGAAAGTGTGTGTCTGTGTTACTGGGTGTCAGTCTATGTCTTTGTTACTTGGTGTAAGTGTATGTCTTTGTTACTTGGTGTCAGTGTATGTCTTTGTTACTTGGTGTAAGTGTGTGTCTGTGTTAGTGGGTATCAGTGTATGTCTTTGTTACTTGGTGTCGGTGTGTGCCTGTGTTACCGGCTGTCAGTGTATGTCTTTGTTACTTGGTGTCAGTGTATGTCTTTGTTACTTGGTGAAAGTGTGTGTCTGTGTTACTGGGTATCAGTGTATGTCTTTGTTACTTGTTGTAAGTGCATGTCTTTGTTACTTGGTGTCAGTGTATGTCTGTGTTACTTGGTGTAAGTGTGTGTCTGTGTTACTGGGTATCAGTGTATGTCTTCGTTACTTGGTGTAGGTGTGTGCCTGTGTTACTGGGTATCAGTGTATGTCTTTGTTACTTGGTGTCAGTGTATTTCTTTGTTACTTGGTGTAAGTGTATGTCTTTGTTACTTGGTGTCAGTGTATGTCTTTGTTACTTGGTGTAAGTGTGTGTTTGTGTTACTGGGTATCAGTGTATGTCTTTGTAACTTGGTGTCAGCTTATGTCTGTGTTACTTGGTGTAAGTGCATGTCTTCGTTACTTGGTGTCAGTGTCTGTCTTTGTAATTGGTTTAAGTGGATGTCTTTGTTACTTGGTGTCAGTTTGTGTCTTTGTTACATGGTGTCAGTGTTTCTCTGTGTTACTTGGTGTAAGTGTATGTCTTTGTTACTTGGTGTCGGTGTATGTCTTTGTTACTTGGTGTAAGTGTGTGTCTGTGTTACTGGGTATCAGTATATGTCTTTGTTAATTGGTGTCAGTTTATGTCTTTGTTACTTTGTGTAAGTGTATGTCTTTGTTACTTGGTGTCAGTGTATGTCTTTGTTACTTGGTGTAAGTGTATGTCTTTGTTACTTGGTGTCAGTGTATGTCTTTCTTGCTTGGTGATTGTGTATGTCTTTGATACTTGGTGTAAGTGTGTGTCTGTGTTACTGGGTATCAGTGTCTGTCTTTGTTACTTGGTGTAAGAGTGTGTCTGTGTTGCTGGGTATCAGTGTATGTCTTTGTTACTTGGTGTCAGTGTAGTTCTGTGTTACTTGGTGTAAGTGTGTGTCTTTCTTACTTGGTGTAAGTGCATGTCTTTGTGACTTGGTGTAAGTGTATGTCTTTGTTACTTGGTGTCAGTGTCTGTCTTTGTTACTTGGTGTAAGAGTGTGTCTGTGTTGCTGGGTGTCAGTAAATGTCTTTGTTACTTGGTGTCAGTGCAGGTCTGTGTTACTTGGTGTAAATGTGTGTCTTTCTTACTTGGTGTAAGTGCATGTCTTTGTGACTTGGTGTAAGTGTATGTCTTTGTTACTTGGTGTCAGTATATGTCTTTGTTACTTGGTGTCAGTGTATGTCTGTGTTACTGGGGATCAGTGTCTGTCTTTGTTACTTGGTGAAAGTGTGTGTCTGTGTTACTTGGTGTCAGTGTATGTCTTTGTACTTGGTGTAAGTGGATGTCTTTGTTACTTGGTGTCAGTGTATGTCTGTGTTACTTGGTGTCAGTGTGTGTCTTTGTTACTTGGTGTCAGTGTTTCTCTGTGTTACTGGGTGTCAGTGTGTATCTGTGTTCCTGGGTGTCAGTAAATGTCTTTGTTACTTGGTGTCAGTGTATGTCTGTGTTACTTGGTGTAAGTGTGTGTCTGTGTTACTGGGTATCAGTGTATGTATTTGTTACTTGGTGTAGGTGTGTGCCTGTGTTACTGGGTATCAGTGTATGTCTTTGTTACTTGGTGTCAGTGTATGTCTTTGTTACTTGGTGTAAGTGTGTGTCTGTGTTACTGGGTATCAGTGTATGTCTTTGTTACTTGGTGTCAGCGCATGTCTGTGTTACTTGGTGTAAGTGTATGTCTTTGTTACATGGTCTCAGTGCATGTCTTTGTAACTTGGTGTCAGTGTATGTCTTTGTACTTGGTGTAAGTGGATGTCTGTGTTACTTGGTGTCAGTGTGTGTCTTTGTTACTTGGTGTCAGTGTTTCTCTGTTTTACTGGGTTTCTGTGTGTATCTGTGTTCCTGGGTGTCAGTATATGTCTTTGTTACTTGGTGTCAGTGTATGTCTGTGTTACTTTGAGTAAGTTTGTGTCTGTGTTACTGGGTGTCAGTGTATGTCTTTGTTACTTGGTGTAGGTGTGTGCCTGTGTTACTGGGTATCAGTGTATGTCTTTGTTACTTGGTGTCAGTGTATGTCTTTGCTACTTGGTGTAAGTGTATGTCTTTGTTACTTGGTGTCAGTGTATGTCTTTGTTACTTGGTGTAAGTGTGTGTCTGTGTTACTGGGTATCAGTGTATGTCTTTGTTACTTGGTGTCAGTGTATGTCTTTGTTACTTGGTGTAAGTGTATGTCTTTGTCACTTGGTGTCAATGTATCCCTTTGTTACTTGGTGTCAGTGTATGTCTTTGTTACTTGGTGTCAGTGTATGTCATTGTTACTTGGTGACAGTGTATGTCTTTGTTACTTGGTGTAAGTGTGTGTCTGTGTTACTGGGTATCAGTGTATGTCTTTGTTACTTGGTGTAGGTGTGTGCCTGTGTTACTGGGAGTCAGTGTATGTCTTTGTTACTTGGTGTCAGTGTATGTCTTTGTTACTTGGTGTAAGTGCATGTCTTTGTTACTTGGTGTCAGTGTATGTCTTTGTTGCTTGGTGTCAGTGTATGTTTTTGATACTTGGTGTAAGTGTGTGTCTGTGTTACTGGGTATCAGTGTCTGTCTTTGATACCTGCTGTAAGAATGTGTCTGTGTTGCTGGGTATCAGTCTATGTCTTTGTTACTTGGTGTCAGTGCAGGTCTGTGTTACTTGGTGTAAGTGTGTGTCTTTCTTACTTGGTGTAAGTGCATGTCTTTGTGACTTGGTGTAAGTGTATGTCTTTGTTACTTGGTGTCAGTGTATGACTTTGTTACTTGGTGTCAGTGTGTGTCTTTGTGACTTGGTATCAGTTTATGTCTTTGTTACTTGGTGTCAGTGTATGTCTATGTTACTTGGTGTAAGTGTGTGTCTGTGTTACTGGGTGTCAGTGTGTGTCTGTCTTACATGGTGTAAGTGTGTGTCTGTGTTACTGGGTGTCAGTGTATGACTTTGTTACTTGGTGTCAGTGTATGTCTTTGTTACTTGGTGTCAGTGTATGTCTTTGATACTTGGTGTCAGTGTCTGTCTGTGTTACTTGGTGTGAGTTTGTGTCTTTGTTCCTTGGTGTCAGTGTATGTATTTGTTACTTGGTGTCAGTGTTTGTATTTGTTAATTGGTGTCAGTGCATGTCTGTGTTACTTGGAGTAAGTGTATGTCCTTGTTACTTGGTGTCAGTGTATGTCTTTGTTACTTGGTGTAAGTGCGTGTCTTTGTTACTTGGTGTAAGTGTATGTCTTTGTTCCTGGGTGTCAGTGTATGTCTTTGTGACTTGGTGTAAGTGTGTGTCTGTGTTAGTGGGTATCAGTGTCTATCTCTGTTACTTGGTGTAAGTGTGTGTCTGTGTTACTGGGTATCAGTGTCCGTCTTTGTTACTGGGTGTCAGTGTGTCTTTGTGAGCTGGTGTAAGTGTGTGTCTTTGTTACTGGGTATCAGTGTATGTCTTTGTTACTTGGTATCAGTGTATGTCTGTGTTACTTGGTGTAAGTGTGTGTCTTTGTTACTTGGTGTAAGTGTATGTCTGTGTTACTTGGTGTAAGTGTATGTCTTTGTTACTTGGTGTCAGAGTATGTCTTTGTGACTTGTTGTAAGTTTATGTCTTTCTTACTTGGTGTCAGTGTATGTCTTTGTTACTTGGTGTAAGTGTCTGTCTTTGTTACTTGGTGTCAGTGTATGTCTTTGATACTTCGTGTAAGTGTGTGCCTGTGTTACTGGGTATCAGTGTATGTCTTTGTTACTTGGTGTCAGTGTATGTCTTTGTTACTTGGTGTAAGTGTATGTCTTTGTTACTTGGTGTCAGTGTATGTCTTTGTTACTTGTTGCAAGTGTGTGTCTGTGTTAGTGGGTATCAGTGTATGTCTTTGTTACTTGGTGTCAGTGTATGTCTTTGTTACTTGGTGTAAGTGTATGCCTTTGTTACTTGGTGTCAGTGTACGTCTTTGTTACTTGGTGTCAGTCTATGTCTTTGTTACTTGGTGTAAGTGTATGTCTTTGTTACTTGGTGTCAGTGTATGTCTTTGTTACTTGGTGTAAGTGTGTGTTTGTGTTACTGGGTATCAGTGTATGTCTTTGTTACTTGGTGTAAGTGCATGTCTTCGTTACTTGGTGCCAGTGTATGTCTTTGTACTTGTTGTAAGTGGATGTCTTTGTTACTTGGTGTCAGTGTGTGTCTTTGTTACATGGTGTCAGAGTTTCTCTGTGTTACTGGGTGTCAGTGTGTATCTGTGTTCCTGGTGTCAGTATATGTCTTTGCTACTTGGTGTCAGAGTATGTCTTTGTTACTTGGTGTCAGTGTTTGTTTTTGTTACTTGGTGTAAGTGTATGTCTTTGTTACTTGGTGTCAGTGTATGTCTTTGTTACTTGGTGTAAGTGTGTGTCTGTGTTACTGGGTATCAGTATATGTCTCTGTTAATTGGTGTCAGTGTAAGTCTTTGTTACTTTGTGTAAGTGAATGTCTTTGTTACTTGGTGTCAGTGTATGTCTTTGTTACTTGGTGTAAGTGTATGTCTTTGTTACTTGGTGTCAGTGTATGTCTTTGTTGCTTGGTGTCAGTGTATGTCTTTGATACTTGGTGTAAGTGTGTTTCTGTGTTACTGGGTATCAGTGTCTGTCTTTGTTACTTGGTGTAAGAGTGTGTCTGTTTTGCTGGGTATCAGTGTATGTCTTTGTTACTTGGTGTCAGTGTAGTTCTGTGTTACTTGGTGTAAGTGTGTGTCCTTCTTACTTGGTGTAAGCGCATGTCTTTGTGACTTGGTGTAAGTGTATGTCTTTGTTACTTGGTATCAGTGTCAGTCTTTGTTACTTGGTGTAAGAGTGTGTCTGTGTTGCTGGGTGTCAGTAAATGTCTTTGTTACTTGGTGTCAGTGTAGGTCTGTGTTACTTGGTGTAAGTGTGTGTCTTTCTTACTTGGTGTATGTGCATGTCTTTGTGACTTGTGTAAGTGTATGTCTTTGTTCCTTGGTGTCAGTATATGTCTTTGTTACTTCGTGTCAGAGTATGTCTGTGTTACTGGGTATCAGTGTCTGTCTTTGTTACTTGGTGAAAGTGTGTGTCTGTGTTACTGTGTATCACTGTATGTCTTTGTTACTTGGTGTAAGTGCATGTCTTTGTTACTTGGTGTCAGTGTATGTCTTTGTACTTGGTGTAAGTGGATGTCTTTGTTACTTGGTGTCAGTTTATGTCTGTGTTACTTGGTGTCAGTGTGTGTCTTTGTTACATGGTGTCAGTGTTTCTCTGTGTTACTGGGAGTCAGTGTGTATCTGTGTTCCTGGGTGTCAGTAAATGTCTTTGTGACTTGGTGTCAGTGTATGTCTGTGTTACTTGGTGTAAGTGTGTGTCTGTGTTACTGGGTATCAGTGTATGTCTTTGTTACTTGGAGTAGGTGTGTGCCTGTGTTACTGGGTATCAGTGTATATCTTTGTTACTTGGTGTCAGTGTATGTCTTTGTTATTTGGTGTAAGTGTATGTCTTTGTTACTTGGTGTCAGTGTGTGTCTTTGTTACTTGGTGTAAGTGTGTGTCTGTGTTACTGGGTATCAGTGCATGTCTTTGTTACTTGGTGTCAGTGCATATCTGTGTTACTTGGTGTAAGTGTATGTCTTTGTTACATGGTCTCAGTGCATGTCTTTGTAACTTGGTGTCAGTGTATGTCTTTGTACTTGGTGTAAGTGCATGTCTTTGTGACTTGGTGTAAGTGTATGTCTTTGTTACTTGGTATCAGTGTCTGTCTTTGTTACTTGGTGTAAGAGTGTTTCTGTGTTGCTGGGTGTCAGTAAATGTCTTTGTTACTTGGTGTCAGTGCAGGTCTGTGTTACTTGGTGTAAGTGTGTGTCTTTCTTACTTGGTGTAAGTGCATGTCTTTGTGACTTGGTGTAAGTGTATGTCTTCGTTACTTGGTGTCAGTATATGTCTTTGTTACTTGGTGTCAGTGTATGTCTGTGTTACTGGGGATCAGTGTCTGTCTTTGTTACTTGGTGAAAGTGTGTGTCTGTGTTACTGGGTATCAGTGTATGTCTTTGTTACTTGGTGTAAGTGCATGTCTTTCTAACTTGGTGTCAGTGTATGTCTTTGTACTTGGTGTAAGTGGATGTCTTTGTTACTTGGTGTCAGTGTATGTCTGTGTTACTTGGTGTCAGTGTGTGTCTTTGTTACTTGGTGTCAGTGTTTCTCTGTGTTACTGGGTGTCAGTGTGTATCTGTGTTCCTGGGTGTCAGTAAATGTCTTTGTTACTTGGTGTCAGTGTACGTCTGTGTTACTTGGTGTAAGTGTGTGTCTGTGTTACTGGGTATCAGTGTATGTATTTGTTACTTGGTGTAGGTGTGTGCCTGTGT
Source organism: Heterodontus francisci (assembly GCF_036365525.1). Taxonomy (NCBI): domain Eukaryota; kingdom Metazoa; phylum Chordata; class Chondrichthyes; order Heterodontiformes; family Heterodontidae; genus Heterodontus; species Heterodontus francisci. The sequence continues at coordinate 4,831,446 of NW_027140330.1, forward strand.
TACTGGGTATCAGTGTATGTCTTTGTTACTTGGTGTCAGTGTATGTCTTTGTTACTTGGTGTAAGTGTATGTCTTTGTTACTTGGTGTCAGTGTGTGTCTTTGTTACTTGGTGTAAGTGTGTGTCTGTGTTACTGGGTATCAGTGTATGTCTTAGTTACTTGGTGTCAGTGCATGTCTGTGTTACTTGGTGTAAGTGTATGTCTTTGTTACATGGTCTCAGTGCATGTCTTTGTAACTTGGTGTCAGTGTATGTCTTTGTACTTGGTGTAAGTGGATGTCTGTGTTACTTGGTGTCAGTGTGTGTCTTTGTTACTTGGTGTCAGTGTTTCTCTGTTTTACTGGGTTTAAGTGTGTATCTGTGTTCCTAGGTGTCAGTATATGTCTTTGTTACTTGGTGTCAGTGTATGTCTGTGTTACTTTGTGTAAGTTTGTGTCTGTGTTACTGGGTATCAGTGTATGTCTTTGTTACTTGGTGTAGGTGTGTGCCTGTGTTACTGGGTATCAGTGTATGTCTTTGTTACTTGGTGTCAGTGTATGTCTTTGTTACTTGGTGCAAGTGTATGTCTTTGTTACTTGGTGTCAGTGTATGTCTTTGTTACTTGGTGTAAGTGTGTGTCTGTGTTACTGGGTATCAGTGTATGTCTTTGTTTCTTGGTGTCAGTGTATGTCTTTGTTACTTGGTGTAAGTGTATGTCTTTGTTACTTAGTGTCAGTGTATACCTTTGTTACTTGGTGTCAGTGTATGTCTTTGTTACTTGGTGTAAGTGTATGTCATTGTTACTTGGTGACAGTGTATGTCTTTGTTACTTGGTGTAAGTGTGTGTCTGTGTTACTGGGTATCAGTGTATGTCTTTGTTACTTGGTGTAGTTGTGAACCTGTGTTACTGGGTGTCAGTGTCTGTCTTTGTTACTTGGTGTCAGTGTATGTCTTTGTTACTTGGTGTAAGTGTATGTCTTTGTTACTTGGTGTCAGTGTATGTCTTTGTTGCTTGGTGTCAGTGTATGTCTGTGTTACTGGGTATCAGTGTATGTCTTTGATACTTGGTGTCAGTGTATGTCTTTGTTGCTTGGTGTCAGTGTATGTTTTTGATACTTGGTGTAAGTGTGTGTCTGTGTTACTGGGTATCAGTGTCTGTCTTTGATACCTGCTGTAAGAATGTGTCGGTGTTGCTGGGTATCAGTGTATGTCTTTGTTACTTGGTGTCAGTGTATGACTTTGTTACTTGGTGTCAGTGTGTGTCTTTGTGACTTGGTATCAGTGTATGTCTTTGTTACTTGGTGTCAGTGTATGTCTGTGTTACTTGGTGTAAGTGTGTGTCTGTGTTACTGGGTGTCAGTGTATGTCTGTCTTACAGGGTGTAAGTGTGTGTCTGTGTTACTGGGTGTCAGTGTATGTCTTTGTTACTTGGTGTCAGTGTATGTCTTTGATACTTGGTGTCAGTGTATGTCTGTGTTACTTGGTGTTAGTTTGTGTCTTTGTTCCTTGGTGTCAGTGTATGTATTTGTTACTTGGTGTCAGTGTTTGGATTTGTTACTTGGCGTCAGTGCATGTCTGTGTTACTTGGTGTCAGTGTATGTCTGTGTTACTTGGTGTAAGTTTGTGTCTTTGTTCCTTGGTGTCAGTGTATGTCTTTGTTACTTGGTGTAAGTGTATGTCTTTGTTACTTGGTGTCAGTGTATGTCTTTGTTACTTGGTGTAAGTGTGTGTCTGTGTTACTGGGTATCAGTGTATGTCTTTGATACTTGGTGTCAGTGTATGTCTTTGTTACTTGGTGTAAGTGTATGTCTTTGTTACTTTGTGTCAGTGTATGCCTTTGTTACTTGGTGTCAGTGTATGTCTTTGTACTTGGTGTAAGTGCATGTCTTTGTGACTTGGTGTAAGTGTGTCTTTGTTATTTGGTATCAGTGTCTGTCTTTGTTACTTGGTGTAAGAGTGTGTCTGTGTTGCTGGGTGTCAGTAAATGTCTTTGTTACTTGGTGTCAGTGCAGGTCTGTGTTACTTGGTGTAAGTGTGTGTCTTTCTTACTTGGTGTAAGTGCATGTCTTTGTGACTTGGTGTAAGTGTATGTCTTTGTGACTTGGTGTAAGTGTATGTCTTTGTTACTTGGTGTCAGTATATGTCTTTGTTACTTGGTGTCAGTGTATGTCTGTGTTACTGGGGATCAGTGTCTGTCTTTGTTACTTGTTGAAAGTGTGTGTCTGTGTTACTGGGTATCAGTGTATGTCTTTGTTACTTGGTGTAAGTGCATGTCTTTCTAACTTGGTGTCAGTGTATGTCTTTGTACTTGGTGTAAGTGGATGTCTTTGTTACTTGGTGTCAGTGTATGTCTGTGTTACTTGGTGTCAGTGTGTGTCTTTGTTACTTGGTGTCAGTGTTTCTCTGTGTTACTGGGTGTCAGTGTGTATCTGTGTTCCTGGGTGTCAGTAAATGTCTTTGTTATTTGGTGTCAGTGTATGTCTGTGTTACTTGGTGTAAGTGTGTGTCTGTGTTACTGGGTATCAGTGTATGTATTTGTTACTTGGTGTAGGTGTGTGCCTGTGTTACTGGGTATCAGTGTATGTCTTTGTTACTTGGTGTCAGTGTATGTCTTTGTTACTTGGTGTAAGTGTATGTCTTTGTTACTTGGTGTCAGTGTGTGTCTTTGTTACTTGGTGTAAGTGTGTGTCTGTGTTACTGGGTATCAGTGTATGTCTTAGTTACTTGGTGTCAGTGCATGTCTGTGTTACTTGGTGTAAGTGTATGTCTTTGTTACATGGTCTCAGTGCATGTCTTTGTACTTGGTGTAAGTTGATGTCTGTGTGACTTGGTGTCAGTGTGTGTCTTTGTTACTTGGTGTCAGTGTTTCTCTGTTTTACTGGGTTTAAGTGTGTATCTGTGTTCCTGGGTGTCAGTGTATGTCTGTGTTACTTTGTGTAAGTTTGTGTCTGTGTTACTGGGTATCAGTGTATGTCTTTGTTACTTGGTGTCAGTGTGTGTCTTTGTTACTTGGTGTCAGTGTATGTCTTTGTTACTTGGTGTACGTGTATGTCTTTGTTACTTGGTGTCAGTGTATGTCTTTGTTACTTGGTGTAAGTGTGTGTCTGTGTTACTGGGTATCAGTGTATGTCTTTGTTACTTGGTGTCAGTGTATGTCTTTGTTACTTGGTGTAAGTGTATGTCTTTGTTACTTAGTGTCAGTGTATACCTTTGTTACTTGGTGTCAGTGTATGTCTTTGTTACTTGGTGTAAGTGTATGTCATTGTTACTTGGTGACAGTGTATGTCTTTGTTACTTGGTGTAAGTGTGTGTCTGTGTTACTGGGTATCAGTCTATGTCTTTGTTACTTGGTGTAGGTGTGAACCTGTGTTACTGGGTGTCAGTGTATGTCTTTGTTACTTGGTGTCAGTGTATGTCTTTGTTACTTGGTGTAAGTGTATGTCTTTGTTACTTGGTCTCAGTGTATGTCTTTGTTGCTTGGTGTCAGTGTATGTTTTTGATAATTGGTGTAAGTGTGTGTCTGTGTTACTGGGTATCAGTGTCTGTCTTTGATACCTGCTGTAAGAATGTGTCGGTGTTGCTGGGTATCAGTGTATGTCTTTGTTACTTGGTGTCAGTGTATGACTTTGTTACTTGGTGTCAGTGTGTGTCTATGTGACTTGGTATCAGTGTATGTCTTTGTTACTTGGTGTCAGTGTATGTCTGTGTTACTTGGTGTAAGTGTGTGTCTGTGTTACTGGGTGTCAGTGTATGTCTGTCTTACAGGGTGTAAGTGTGTGTCTGTGTTACTGGGTGTCAGTGTATGTCTTTGTTACTTGGTGTCAGTGTATGTCTTTGTTACTTGGTGTCAGTGTATGTCTTTGATACTTGGTGTCAGTGTATGTCTGTGTTACTTGGTGTAAGTTTGTGTCTTTGTTCCTTGGTGTCAGTGTATGTATTTGTTACTTGGTGTCAGTGTTTGGATTTGTTACTTGGCGTCAGTGCATGTCTGTGTTACTTGGTGTCAGTGTATGTCTGTGTTACTTGGTGTAAGATTGTGTCTTTGTTCCTTGGTGTCAGTGTATGTCTTTGTTACTTGGTGTAAGTGTATGTCTTTGTTACTTGGTGTCAGTGTATGTCGTTGTTACTTGGTGTAAGTGTGTGTCTGTGTTACTGGGTATCAGTGTATGTCTTTGTTACTTGGTGTCAGTGTATGTCTTTGTTACTTGGTGTAAGTGTATGTCATTGTTACTTGGTGACAGTGTATGTCTTTGTTACTTGGTGTAAGTGTGTGTCTGTGTTACTGGGTATCAGTGTATGTCTTTGTTACTTGGTGTAGGTGTGTGCCTGTGTTACTGGGTGTCAGTGTATGTCTTTGTTACTTGGTGTCAGTGTATGTCTTTGTTACTTGGTGTAAGTGTATGTCTTTGTTACTTGGTGTCAGTGTATGTCTTTGTTGCTTGCTGTCAGTGTACGTTTTTGATACTTGGTGTAAGTGTGTGTCTGTGTTACTGGGTATCAGTGTCTGTCTTTGATACCTGCTGTAAGAATGTGTCCGTGTTGCTGGGTATCAGTGTATGTCTTTGTTACTTGGTGTCAGTGTATGACTTTGTTACTTGGTGTCAGTGTGTGTCTTTGTGACTTGGTATCAGTGTATGTCTTTGTTACTTGGTGTCAGTGTATGTCTGTGTTACTTGGTGGAAGTGTGTGTCTGTGTTACTGGGTGTCAGTGTATGTCTGTCTTACAGGGTGTAAGTGTGTGTCTGTGTTACTGGGTGTCAGTGTATGTCTTTGTTACTTGGTGTCAGTGTATGTCTTTGTTACTTGGTGTCAGTGTATGTCTTTGATACTTGGTGTCAGTGTATGTCTGTGTTACTTGGTGTAAGTTTGTGTCTTTGTTCCTTGGTGTCAGTGTATGTATTTGTTACTTGGTGTCAGTGTTTGGATTTGTTACTTGGCGTCAGTGCATGTCTGTGTTACTTGGAGTAAGTGTATGTCTTTGTTACTTGGTGTAAGTGCGTGTCTTTGAAACTTGGTGTAAGTGTATGTCTTTGTTACTGGGTGTCAGTGTATGTCTTTGTGACTTGGTGTAAGTGTGTGTCTGTGTTACTGGGTATCAGTGTCTATCTCTGTTACTTGGTGTAAGTGTGTGTCTGTGTTACTGGGTATCAGTGTCTGTCTTTGTTACTGGGTGTCAGAGTGTGTCTTTGTGAGCTGGTGTAAGTGTGTGTCTTTGTTACTGGGTATCAGTGTATGTCTTTGTTACTTGGTATCAGTGTATGTCTGTGTTACTTGGTGTAAGTGTGTGTCTTTGTTACTTGGTGTAAGTGTATGTCTGTGTTACTTGGTGTAAGTGTATGTCTTTGTTACTTGGTGTCAGAGTATGTCTTTGTGACTTGTTATAAGTTTATATCTTTGTTACTTGGTGTCAGTGTATGTCTATGTTACTTGGTGTAAGTGTCTGTCTTTGTTACTTGGTGTCAGTGTATGTCTTTGATACTTCGTGTAAGTGTGTGCCTGTGTTACTGGGTATCAGTGTATGTCTTTGTTACTTGGTGTCAGTGTATGTCTTTGTTACTTGGTGTAAGTGTATGTCTTTGTTACTTGGTGTCAGTGTGTGTCTTTGTTACTTGGTGTAAGTGTGTGTCTGTGTTACTGGGTATCAGTGCATGTCTTAGTTACTTGGTGTCAGTGCATGTCTGTGTTACTTGGTGTAAGTGTATGTCTTTGTTACATGGTCTCAGTGCATGTCTTTGTAACTTGGTGTCAGTGTATGTCTTTGTACTTGGTGTAAGTGGATGTCTGTGTGACTTGGTGTCAGTGTGTGTCTTTGTTACTTGGTGTCAGTGTTTCTCTGTTTTACTGGGTTTAAGTGTGTATCTGTGTTCCTGGGTGTCAGTATATGTCTTTGTTACTTGGTGTCAGTGTATGTCTGTGTTACTTTGTGTAGGTGTGTGCCTGTGTTACTGGGTATCAGTGTATGTCTTTGTTACTTGGTGTCAGTGTATGTCTTTGTTACTTGGTGTAAGTGTATGTCTTTGTTACTTAGTGTCAGTGTATACCTTTGTTACTTGGTGTCAGTGTATGTCTTTGTTACTTGGTGTAAGTGTATGTCATTGTTACTTGGTGACAGTGTATGTCTTTGTTACTTGGTGTAAGTGTGTGTCTGTGTTACTGGGTATCAGTGTATGTCTTTCTTACTTGGTGTAGGTGTGTGCCTGTGTTACTGGGTGTCAGTGTATGTCTTTGTTACTTGGTGTCAGTGTATGTCTTTGTTACTTGGTGCAAGTGTATGTCTTTGTTACTTGGTGTCAGTGTATGTCTTTGTTGCTTGGTGTCAGTGTATGTTTTTGATACTTGGTGTAAGTGTGTGCCTGAGTTACTGGGTATCAGTGTATGTCTTTGTTACTTGTTGCAAGTGTGTGTCTGTGTTACTGGGTATCAGTGCATGTCTTTGTTACTTGGTGTCAGTGTATGTCTTTGTTACTTGGTGTAAGTGTATGTCTTTGTTACTTGTTGTCAGAGTACGTCTTTGTTACTTGGTGTAAGTGTGTGTTTGTGTTACTGGGTATCAGTGTATGTCTTTGTTACTTGGTGTAAGTGCATGTCTTCGTTACTTGGTGTCAGTGTATGTCTTTGTACTTGTTGTAAGTGGATGTCTTTGTTACTTGGTGTCAGTGTGTGTCTTTGTTACATGGTATCAGTGATTCTCTGTGTTACTGGGTGTCAGTGTGTATCTGTGTTACTGGGTATCAGTGTATGTCTTTGTTACTTGGTGTCAGTGTTTGTCTTTGTTACTTGTTGTAAGTGTATGTCTTTGTTACTTGGTGTCAGTGTGTGCCTGTGTTACTGGGTATCAGTATATGTCTTTGTTAATTGGTGTCAGTGTATGTCTTTGTTACTTTGTGTAAGTGTATGTCTTTGTTACTTGGTGTCAGTGTATGTCTTTGTTACTTGGTGTAAGTGTATGTCTTTGTTACTTGGTGTCAGTGTATGTCTTTGTTGCTTGGTGTCAGTGTATGTCTTTGATACTTGGTGTAAGTGTGTTTCTGTGTTTCTGGGTATCAGTGTCTGTCTTTGTTACTTGGTGTAAGAGTGTGTCTGTGTTGCTGGGTATCAGTGTATGTCTTTGTTACTTGGTGTCAGTGTAGGTCTGTGTTACTTGGTGTAAGTGTGTGTCTTTCTTACTTGGTGTAAGTGCATGTCTTTGTGACTTGGTGTAAGTGTATGTCTTTGTTACTTGGTATCAGTGTCAGTCTTTGTTACTTGGTGTAAGAGTGTGTCTGTGTTGCTGGGTGTCAGTAAATATCTTTGTTACTTGGTGTCAGTGTAGGTCTGTGTTACTTGGTGTAAGTGTGTGTCTTTCTTACTTGGTGTAAGTGCATGTCTTTGTGACTTGGTGTCAGTGTATGTCTTTGTTACTTGGTGTAAGTGTATGTCTTTGTTACTTGGTGTCAGTGTATGTCTTTGTTACTTGGTGTAAGTGTGTGTCTGTGTTACTGGGTATCAGTGTATGTCTTTGTTACTTGGTGTCAGTGTATGTCTTTGTTACTTGGTGTAAGTGTATGTCTTTGTTACTTAGTGTCAGTGTATACCTTTGTTACTTGGTGTCAGTGTATGTCTTTGTTACTTGGTGTAAGTGTATGTCATTGTTACTTGGTGACAGTGTATGTCTTTGTTACTTGGTGTAAGTGTGTGTCTGTGTTACTGGGTATCAGTGTATGTCTTTCTTACTTGGTGTAGGTGTGTGCCTGTGTTACTGGGTGTCAGTGTATGTCTTTGTTACTTGGTGTCAGTGTATGTCTTTGTTACTTGGTGTAAGTGTATGTCTTTGTTACTTGGTGTCAGTGTATGTCTTTGTTGCTTGGTGTCAGTGTATGTTTTTGATACTTGGTGTAAGTGTGTGCCTGTGTTACTGGGTATCAGTGTATGTCTTTGTTACTTGTTGCAAGTGTGTGTCTGTGTTACTGGGTATCAGTGCATGTCTTTGTTACTTGGTGTCAGTGTATGTCTTTGTTACTTGGTGTAAGTGTATGTCTTTGTTACTTGTTGTCAGTGTACGTCTTTGTTACTTGGTGTCAGTCTATGTCTTTGTTACTTGGTATAAGTGTATGTCTTTGTTACTTGGTGTCAGTGTATGTCTTTGTTACTTGGTGTAAGTGTGTGTTTGTGTTACTGGGTATCAGTGTATGTCTTTGTTACTTGGTGTAAGTGCATGTCTTCGTTACTTGGTGTCAGTGTATGTCTTTGTACTTGTTGTAAGTGGATGTCTTTGTTACTTGGTGTCAGTGTGTGTCTTTGTTACATGGTATCAGTGATTCTCTGTGTTACTGGGTGTCAGTGTGTATCTGTGTTACTGGGTATCAGTGTATGTCTTTGTTTATTGGAGTCAGTGTTTGTCTTTGTTACTTGTTGTAAGTGTATGTCTTTGTTACTTGGTGTCAGTGTATGTCTGTGTTACTGGGTATCAGTATATGTCTTTGTTAATTGGTGTCAGTGTATGTCTTTGTTACTTTGTGTAAGTGTATGTCTTTGTTACTTGGTGTCAGTGTATGTCTTTGTTACTTGGTGTAAGTGTATGTCTTTGTTACTTGGTGTCAGTGTATGTCTTTGTTGCTTGGTGTCAGTGTATGTCTTTGATACTTGGTGTAAGTGTGTTTCTGTGTTTCTGGGTATCAGTGTCTGTCTTTGTTACTTGGTGTAAGAGTGTGTCTGTGCTGCTGGGTATCAGTGTATGTCCTTGTTACTTGGTGTCAGTGTAGGTCTGTGTTACTTGGTGTAAGTGTGTGTCTTTCTTACTTGGTGTAAGTGCATGTCTTTGTGACTTGGTGTAAGTGTATGTCTTTGTTACTTGGTATCAGTGTCAGTCTTTGTTACTTGGTGTAAGAGTGTGTCTGTGTTGCTGGGTGTCAGTAAATATCTTTGTTACTTGGTGTCAGTGTAGGTCTGTGTTACTTGGTGTAAGTGTGTGTCTTTCTTACTTGGTGTAAGTGCATGTCTTTGTGACTTGGTGTAATTGTATGTCTTTGTTACTTGGTGTCAGTATATGTCTTTGTTACATGGTGTCAGTGTATGTCTGTGTTACTGGGGATCAGTGTCTGTCTTTGTTACTTGGTGAAAGTGTGTGTCTGTGTTACTGGATATCACTATATGTCTTTGTTACTTGGTGTAAGTGCATGTCTTTGTTACTTGGTGTCAGTGTATTTCATTGTACTTGGTGTAAGTGGATGTCTTTGTTACTTGGTGTCAGTTTATGTCTGTGTTACTTGGTGTCAGTGTGTGTCTTTGTTACTTGGTGTCAGTGTTTCTCTGTGAGACTGGTTGTCAGTGTGTATCTGTGTTCCTGGGTGTCAGTAAATGTCTTTGTTACTTGCTGTCAGTGTATGTCTGTGTTACTTGGTGTAAGTGTGTGTCTGTGTTACTGGGTATCAGTGTATGTATTTGTTACTTGGTGTAGGTGTGTGCCTGTGTTACTGGGTATCAGTGTATGTCTTTGTTACTTGGTGTCAGTGTATGTCTTTGTTACTTGGTGTATGTGTATGTCTTTGTTACTTGGTGTCAGTGTGTGTCTTTGTTACTTGGTGTAAGTGTGTGTCTGTGTTAATGGGTATCAGTGTATGTCTTTGTTACATGGTGTCAGTGCATGTCTGTGTTACTTGGTGTAAGTGTATGTCTTTGTTACATGGTCTCAGTGCATGTCTTTGTAAATTGGTGTCAGTGTATGTCTTTGTACTTGGTGTAAGTGGATGTCTGTGTTACTTGGTGTCAGTGTGTGTCTTTGTTACTTGGTGTCAGTGTTTCTCTGTTTTACTGGGTTTCAGTGTGTATCTGTGTTCCTGGGTGTCAGTATATGTCTTTGTTACTTGGTGTCAGTGTCTGTCTGTGTTACTTTGTGTAAGTTTGTGTCTGTGTTACTGGGTATCAGTGTATGTCTTTGTTACTTGGTGTAGGTGTGTGCCTGTGTTACTGGGTATCAGTGTATGTCTTTGTTACTTGGTGTCAGTGTATGTCTTTGTTACTTGGTGTAAGTGTATGTCTTTGTTACTTGGTGTCAGTGTATGTCTTTGTTACTTGGTGTAAGTGTGTGTCTGTGTTACTGGGTATCAGTGTATGTCTTTGTTACTTGGTGTCAGTGTATGTCTTTGTTACTTGGTGTAAGTGTATGTCTTTGTTACTTGGTGTCAGTGCATATCTTTGCTACTTGGTGTCAGTGTATGTCTTTGTTACTTGGTGTAAGTGTATGTCATTGTTACTAGGTGTCAGTGTATGTCTTTGTTACTTGGTGTAAGTGTGTGTCTTCGTTACTTGGTGTCAGTGTATGTCTTTGTACTTGTTGTAAGTGGATGTCTTTGTTACTTGGTGTCAGTGTGTGTCTTTGTTACATGGTATCAGTGATTCTCTGTGTTACTGGGTGTCAGTGTGTATCTGTGTTACTGGGTATCAGTGTATGTCTTTGTTTATTGGAGTCAGTGTTTGTCTTTGTTACTTGTTGTAAGTGTATGTCTTTGTTACTTGGTGTCAGTGTGTGTCTGTGTTACTGGGTATCAGTATATGTCTTTGTTAATTGGTGTCAGTGTATGTCTTTGTTACTTTGTGTAAGTGTATGTCTTTGTTACTTGGTGTCAGTGTATGTCTTTGTTACTTGGTGTAAGTGTATGTCTTTGTTACTTGGTGTCAGTGTATGTCTTTGTTGCTTGGTGTCAGTGTATGTCTTTGAGACTTGGTGTAAGTGTGTTTCTGTGTTTCTGGGTATCAGTGTCTGTCTTTGTTACTTGGTGTAAGAGTGTGTCTGTGTTGCTGGGTATCAGTGTATGTCTTTGTTACTTGGTGTCAGTGTAGGTCTGTGTTACTTGGTGTAAGTGTGTGTCTTTCTTACTTGGTGTAAGTGCATGTCTTTGTGACTTGGTGTAAGTGTATGTCTTTGTTACTTGGTATCAGTGTCAGTCTTTGTTACTTGGTGTAAGAGTGTGTCTGTGTTGCTGGGTGTCAGTAAATATCTTTGTTACTTGGTGTCAGTGTAGGTCTGTGTTACTTGGTGTAAGTGTGTGTCTTTCTTACTTGGTGTAAGTGCATGTCTTTGTGACTTGGTGTAATTGTATGTCTTTGTTACTTGGTGTCAGTATATGTCTTTGTTACATGGTGTCAGTGTATGTCTGTGTTACTGGGGATCAGTGTCTGTCTTTGTTACTTGGTGAAAGTGTGTGTCTGTGTTACTGGATATCACTATATGTCTTTGTTACTTGGTGTAAGTGCATGTCTTTGTTACTTGGTGTCAGTGTATTTCATTGTACTTGGTGTAAGTGGATGTCTTTGTTACTTGGTGTCAGTTTATGTCTGTGTTACTTGGTGTCAGTGTGTGTCTTTGTTACTTGGTGTCAGTGTTTCTCTGTGTGACTGGGTGTCAGTGTGTATCTGTGTTCCTGGGTGTCAGTAAATGTCTTTGTTACTTGCTGTCAGTGTATGTCTGTGTTACTTGGTGTAAGTGTGTGTCTGTGTTACTGGGTATCAGTGTATGTATTTGTTACTTGGTGTAGGTGTGTGCCTGTGTTACTGGGTATCAGTGTATGTCTTTGTTACTTGGTGTCAGTGTATGTCTTTGTTACTTGGTGTATGTGTATGTCTTTGTTACTTGGTGTCAGTGTGTGTCTTTGTTACTTGGTGTAAGTGTGTGTCTGTGTTAATGGGTATCAGTGTATGTCTTTGTTACATGGTGTCAGTGCATGTCTGTGTTACTTGGTGTAAGTGCATGTCTTTGTTACATGGTCTCAGTGCATGTCTTTGTAACTTGGCGTCAGTGTATGTCTTTGTACTTGGTGTAAGTGGATGTCTGTGTTACTTGGTGTCAGTGTGTGTCTTTGTTACTTGGTGTCAGTGTTTCTCTGTTTTACTGGGTTTCAGTGTGTATCTGTGTTCCTGGGTGTCAGTATATGTCTTTGTTACTTGGTGTCAGTGTCTGTCTGTGTTACTTTGTGTAAGTTTGTGTCTGTGTTACTGGGTATCAGTGTATGTCTTTGTTACTTGGTGTAGGTGTGTGCCTGTGTTACTGGGTATCAGTGTATGTCTTTGTTACTTGGTGTCAGTGTATGTCTTTGTTACTTGGTGTAAGTGTATGTCTTTGTTACTTGGTGTCAGTGTATGTCTTTGTTACTTGGTGTAAGTGTGTGTCTGTGTTACTGGGTATCAGTGTATGTCTTTGTTACTTGGTGTCAGTGTATGTCTTTGTTACTTGGTGTAAGTGTATGTCTTTGTTACTTGGTGTCAGTGCATATCTTTGCTACTTGGTGTCAGTGTATGTCTTTGTTACTTGGTGTAAGTGTATGTCATTGTTACTAGGTGTCAGTGTATGTCTTTGTTACTTGGTGTAAGTGTGTGTCTTTGTTACTGGGTATCAGTGTATGTCTTTGTTACTTGGTGTAGGTGTGTGCCTGTGTTACTGGGTGTCAGTGTATGTCTTTGTTACTTGGTGTCAGTGTATGTCTTTGTTACTTTGTGTAAGTGTATGTCTTTGTTACTTGGTGTCAGTGTATGTCTTTGTTGCTTGGTGTCAGTGTATGTCTTTGATACTTGGTGTCAGTGTCTGTCTGTGTTACTGGGTATCTGTGTCTGTCTTTGTTACTTGGTGAAAGTGTGTGTCTGTGTTACTGGGTATCAGTGCATGTCTTTGTTACTTGGTGTAAGTGCTTGTCTTTGTTACTTGGTGTCAGTGTATGTCTTTGTACTTGGTGTAAGTGTGTGTCTTTCTTAATTGGTGTCAGTGTTTCTCTGTGTTACTGGGTGTCAGTGTGTATCTGTGTTCCTGGGTGTCAGTGTATGTCTTTGTTACTTAGTGTCAGTGTCTGTCTGTGTTCCTTGCTGTAAATGTGTGCCTGTGTTACTGGGTATCAGTGTATGTCTTTGTTACTTGGTGTAGGTGTGTGCCTGTGTTACTGGGTATCAGTGTATGTCTTTGTTACTTGGTGTCAGTGTATGTCTGTGTTACTTGGTGTAAGTGTATGTCTTTGTTACTTGGTGACAGTGTATGTCTTTGTTACTTGGTGTCAGTGTGTGTCTTTGTTACTTGGTGTAAGTGTATGTCTTTGTTACTGGGTGTCAGTGTATGTCTTTGTGACTTGGTGTAAGTGTGTGTCTGTGTTACTGGGTATCAGTGTCTGTCTTTGTTACTTGGTGTAAGTGTGTGTCTGTGTTACTGGGTATCAGTGTCTGTCTTTGTTACTGGGTGTCAGTGTATGTCTTTGTTACTTGGTGTAAGTGTATGTCTTTGTTACTTGGTGTAAGTGTGTATCTGTGTTACTGGGTATCAGTGTATGTCTTTGTTACTTGGTGTCAGTGTATGTCTTTGTTACTTGGTGTAAGTGTATGTCTTTGTTACTTAGTGTCAGTGTATACCTTTGTTACTTGGTGTCAGTGTATGTCTTTGTTACTTGGTGTAAGTGTATGTCATTGTTACTTGGTGACAGTGTATGTCTTTGTTACTTGGTGTAAGTGTGTGTCTGTGTTACTGGGTATCAGTGTATGTCTTTGTTACTTGGTGTAGGTGTGTGCCTGTGTTACTGGGTGTCAGTGTATGTCTTTGTTACTTGGTGTCAGTGTATGTCTTTGTTACTTGGTGTAAGTGTATGTCTTTGTTACTTGGTGTCAGTGTATGTCTTTGTTGCTTGGTGTCAGTGTATATTTTTGATACTTGGTGTAAGTGTGTGTCTGTGTTACTGGGTATCAGTGTCTGTCTTTGATACCTGCTGTAAGAATGTGTCGATGTTGCTGGGTATCAGTGCATGTCTTTGTTACTTGGTGTCAGTGTATGACTTTGTTAATTGGTGTCAGTGTGTGTCTTTGTGACTTGGTATCAGTGTATGTCTTTGTTACTTGGTGTCAGTGTATGTCTTTGTTACTTGGTGTAAGTGTATGTCTTTGTTACTTGGTGTCAGTGTATGTCTTTGTTGCTTGGTGTCAGTGTATATTTTTGATACTTGGTGTAAGTGTGTGTCTGTGTTACTTGGTGTAAGTTTGTGTCTTTGTTCCTTGGTGTCAGTGTATGTATTTGTTACTTGGTGTCAGTGTATGTCTTTGATACTTGGTGTCAGTGTATGTCTGTGTTACTTGGTGTAAGTTTGTGTCTTTGTTCCTTGGTGTCAGTGTATGTATTTGTTACTTGGTGTCAGTGTTTGGATTTGTTACTTGGCGTCTGTGTTACTTGGTGTAAGTGTGTGTCTGTGTTACTGGGTGTCAGTGTATGTCTGTCTTACAGGGTGTCAGTGTATGTCTTTGATACTTGGTGTAAGTGTATGTCTGTGTTACTTGGTGTAAGTTTGTGTCTTTGTTCCTTGGTGTCAGTGTATGTATTTGTTACTTGGTGTCAGTGTATGTCTTTGATACTTGGTGTCAGTGTATGTCTGTGTTACTTGGTGTAAGTTTGTGTCTTTGTTCCTTGGTGTCAGTGTATGTATTTGTTACTTGGTGTCAGTGTTTGGATTTGTTACTTGGCGTCAGTGCATGTCTGTGTTACTTGGAGTAAGTGTATGTCTTTGTTACTTGGTGTAAGTGCGTGTCTTTGAAACTTGGTGTAAGTGTATGTCTTTGTTACTGGGTGTCAGTGTATGTCTTTGTGACTTGGTGTAAGTGTGTGTCTGTGTTACTGGGTATCAGTGTCTATCTCTGTTACTTGGTGTAAGTGTGTGTCTGTGTTACTGGGTATCAGTGTCTGTCTTTGTTACTGGGTGTCAGAGTGTGTCTTTGTGAGCTGGTGTAAGTGTGTGTCTTTGTTACTGGGTATCAGTGCATGTCTTTGTTACTTGGTATCAGTGTATGTCTGTGTTACTTGGTGTAAGTGTGTGTCTTTGTTACTTGGTGTATGTGTATGTCTGTGTTACTTGGTGTAAGTGTATGTCTTTGTTACTTGGTGTCAGAGTATGTCTTTGTGACTTGTTGTAAGTTTATATCTTTGTTACTTGGTGTCAGTGTATGTCTTTGTTACTTGGTGTAAGTGTCTGTCTTTGTTACTTGGTGTCAGTGTATGTCTTTGATACTTCGTGTAAGTGTGTGCCTGTGTTACTGGGTATCAGTGTATGTCTTTGTTACTTGGTGTCAGTGTATGTCTTTGTTACTTGGTGTAAGTGTATGTCTTTGTTACTTGGTGTCAGTGTATGTCTTTGTTACTTGTTGCAAGTGTGTGTCTGTGTTACTGGGTATCAGTGTATGTCTTTGTTACTTGGTGTCAGTGTATATCTTTGTTTCTTGGTGTCAGTGTATGTCTTTGTTACTTGGTGTAAGTGTATGTCTTTGTTACTTGTTGTCAATGTACGTCTTTGTTACTTGGTGTCAGTCTATGTCTTTGTTACTTGGTGTAAGTGTATGTCTTTGTTACTTGGTGTCAGTGTATGTCTTTGTTACTTGGTGTAAGTGTGTGTTTGTGTTACTGGGTATCAGTGTATGCCTTTGTTACTTGGTGTAAGTGCATGTCTTCGTTACTTGGTGTCAGTGTATGTCTTTGTACTTGTTGTAAGTGGATGTCTTTGTTACTTGGTGTCAGTGTGTGTCTTTGTTACATGGTATCAGTGTTTCTCTGTGTTACTGGGTGTCAGTGTGTATCTGTGTTACTGGGTATCAGTGTATGTCTTTGTTACTTGGTGTCAGTGTTTGTCTTTGTTACTTGGTGTAAGTGTATGTCTTTGTTACTTGGTGTAAGTGCATGTCTTCGTTACTTGGTGTCAGTGTATGTCTTTGTTACTTTGTGTCAGTGTATGTCTTTGTTACTTGGTGTAAGTGTGTGTTTGTGTTACTGGGTATCAGTGTCTGTCTTTGTTACTGGGTGTCAGAGTGTGTCTTTGTGAGCTGGTGTAAGTGTGTGTCTTTGTTACTGGGTATCAGTGCATGTCTTTATTACTTGGTATCAGTGTATGTCTGTGTTACTTGGTGTAAGTGTGTGTCTTTGTTACTTGGTGTAAGTGTATGTCTGTGTTACTTGGTGTAAGTGTATGTCTTTGTTACTTGGTGTCAGAGTATGTCTATGTGACTTGTTGTAAGTTTATATCTTTGTTACTTGGTGTCAGTGTATGTCTTTGTTACTTGGTGTAAGTGTCTGTCTTTGTTACTTGGTGTCAGTGTATGTCTTTGATACTTCGTGTAAGTGTGTGCCTGTGTTACTGGGTATCAGTGTATGTCTTTGTTACTTGGTGTCAGTGTATGTCTTTGTTACTTGGTGTAAGTGTATGTCTTTGTTACTTGGTGTCAGTGTATGTCTTTGTTACTTGTTGCAAGTGTGTGTCTGTGTTACTGGGTATCAGTGTATGTCTTTGTTACTTGGTGTCAGTGTATATCTTTGTTACTTGGTGTCAGTGTATGTCTTTGTTACTTGGTGTAAGTGTATGTCTTTGTTACTTGTTGTCAATGTACGTCTTTGTTACTTGGTGTCAGTCGATGTCTTTGTTACTTGGTGCAAGTGTATGTCTTTGTTACTTGGTGTCAGTGTATGTCTTTGTTACTTGGTGTAAGTGTGTGTTTGTGTTACTGGGTATCAGTGTATGTCTTTGTTACTTGGTGTAAGTGCATGTCTTCGTTACT
This sequence comes from Heterodontus francisci, assembly GCF_036365525.1. Classification (NCBI taxonomy): domain Eukaryota; kingdom Metazoa; phylum Chordata; class Chondrichthyes; order Heterodontiformes; family Heterodontidae; genus Heterodontus; species Heterodontus francisci. Next base: position 4,847,960 of record NW_027140330.1, read on the forward strand.
TGGTGTCAGTGTATGTCTTTGTACTTGTTGTAAGTGGATGTCTTTGTTACTTGGTGTCAGTGTGTGTCTTTGTTACATGGTATCAGTGTTTCTCTGTGTTACTGGGTGTCAGTGTGTATCTGTGTTACTGGGTATCAGTGTATGTCTTTGTTACTTGGTGTCAGTGTTTGTCTTTGTTACTTGGTGTAAGTGTATGTCTTTGTTACTTGGTGACAGTGTGTTTCTGTGTTACTGCGTATCAGTATATGTCTTTGTTAATTGGTGTCAGTGTATGTCTTTGTTACTTTGTGGAAGTGTATGTCTTTGTTACTTGGTGTCAGTGTATGTCTTTGTTACTTGGTGTAAGTGTATGTCATTGTTACTTGGTTTCAGTGTATGTCTTTGTTGCTTGGTGTCAGTGTATGTCTTTGATACTTGGTGTTCGTGTGTTTCTGTGTTACTGGGTATCAGTGTCTGTCTTTGTTACTTGGTGTAAGAGTGTGTCTGCGTTGCTGGGTATCAGTGTATGTCTTTGTTACTTGGTGTCAGTGTAGGTCTGTGTTACTTGGTGTAAGTGTGTGTCTTTCTTACTTGGTGTAAGTGCATGACTTTGTGACTTGGTGTAAGTGTATGTCTTTGTTACTTGGTATCAGTGTCAGTCTTTGTTACTTGGTGTAAGAGTGTGTCTGTGTTGCTGGGTGTCAGTAAATGTCTTTGTTACTTGGTGTCAGTGTAGGTCTGTGTTACTTGGTGTAAGTGTGTGTCTTTCTTACTTGGTGTAAGTGCATGTCTTTGTGACTTGGTGTAAGTGAATGTCTTTGTTACTTGGTGTCAGTATATGTCTTTGTTACATGGTGTCAGTGTATGTCTGTGTTACTGGGGATCAGTGTCTGTCTTTGTTACTTGGTGAAAGTGTGTGTCTGTGTTACTGGGTATCACTGTATGTCTTTGTTACTTGGTGTAAGTGTATGTCTTTGTTACTTGGTGTCAGTGTATGTCATTGTACTTGGTGTAAGTGGATGTCTTTGGTACTTGGTGTCAGTTTATGTCTGTGTTACTTGGTGTCAGTGTGTGTCTTTGTTACTTGGTGTCAGTGTTTCTCTGTGTTACTGGGTGTCAGTGTGTATCTGTGTTCCTGGGTGTCAGTAAATGTCTTTGTTACTTGCTGTCAGTGTGTGTCTGTGTTACTGGGTATCAGTGTATGTATTTGTTACTTGGTGTAGGTGTGTGCCTGTGTTACTGGGTATCAGTGTATGTCTTTGTTACTTGGTGTCAGTGTATGTCTTTGTTACTTGGTGTATGTGTATGTCTTTGTTACTTGGTGTCAGTGTGTGTCTTTGTTACTTGGGGTAAGTGTGTGTCTGTGTTAATGGGTATCAGTGTATGTCTTTGTTACTTGGTGTCAGTGCATGTCTGTGTTACTTGGTGTAAGTGTATGTCTTTGTTACATGGTCTCAGTGCATGTCTTTGTAACTTGGTGTCAGTGTATGTCTTTGTACTTGGTGTAAGTGGATGTCTGTGTTACTTGGTGTCAATGTGTGTCTTTGTTACTTGGTGTCAGTGTTTCTCTGTTTTACTGGGTTTCAGTGTGTATCTGTGTTCCTGGGTGTCAGTATATGTCTTTGTTACTTGGTGTCAGTGTCTGTCTGTGTTACTTTGTGTAAGTTTGTGTCTGTGTTACTGGGTATCAGTGTATGTCTTTGTTACTTGGTGTAGGTGTGTGCCTGTGTTACTGGGTATCAGTGTATGTCTTTGTTACTTGGTGTCAGTGTATGTCTTTGTTACTTGGTGTAAGTGTATGTCTTTGTTACTTGGTGTCAGTGTATGTCTTTGTTACTTGGTGTAAGTGTGTGTCTGTGTTACTGGGTATCAGTGTATGTCTTTGTTACTTGGTGTCAGTGTATGTCTTTGTTACTTGGTGCAAGTGTATGTCTTTGTTACTTGGTGTCAGTGTATGTCTTTGTTACTTGGTGTAAGTGTATGTCATTGTTACTAGGTGTCAGTGTATGTCTTTGTTACTTGGTGTAAGTGTGTGTCTGTGTTACTGGGTATCAGTGTATGTCTTTGTTACTTGGTGTAGGTGCGTGCCTGTGTTACTGGGTGTCAGTGTATGTCTTTGTTACTTGGTGTCAGTGTATGTCTGTGTTACTGGGTATCAGTGTATGTCTTTGTTGCTTGGTGTCACTGTATGTCTTTGATACTTGGTGTCAGTGTCTGTCTGTGTTACTGGGTATCTGTGTCTGTCTTTGTTACTTGGTGAAAGTGTGTGTCTGTGTTACTGGGTATCAGTGCATGTCTTTGTTACTTGGTGTAAGTGCTTGTCTTTGTTACTTTGTGTCAGTGTATGTCTTTGTACTTGGTGTAAGTGTGTGTCTTTCTTAATTGGTGCCAGTGTTTCTCTGTGTTACTGGGTGTCAGTGTGTATCTGTGTTCCTGGGTGTCAGTGTATGTCTTTGTTACTTAGCGTCAGTGTCTGTCTGTGTTCCTTGGTGTAAATGTGTGCCTGTGTTACTGGGTATCAGTGTATGTCTTTGTTAATTGGTGTAGGTGTGTGCCTGTGTTACTGGGTATCAGTGTATGTCTTTGTTACTTGGTGTCAGTGTATGTCTGTGTTACTTGATGTAAGTGTATGTCTTTGTTACTTCGTGACTGTGTATGTCTTTGTTACTTGGTGTCAGTGTGTGTCTTTGTTACTTGGTGTAAGTGTATGTCTTTGTTACTGGGTGTCAGTGTGTGTCTTTGTGACTTGGTGTAAGTGTGTGTCTGTGTTACTGGGTATCAGTGTCTGTCTTTGTTACTTGGTGTAAGTGTGTGTCTGTGTTACTGGGTATCAGTGTCTGTCTTTGTTACTTGGTGTCAGTGTATGTCTGTGTTACTTGGTGTAAGTGTGTGACTTTGTTACTTGGTGTAAGTGTGTGTCTTTGTTACTTGGTGCAAGTGTATGTCTTTGTTACTGGGTGTCAGTGTATTTCTTTGTGACTTGGTGTCAGTGTATGTCTTTGATACTTGTTGTAAGTGTGTGTCTGTGTTACTGGGTATCAGTGTATGTCTTTGTTACTTGGTGTAGGTGTGTGCCTGTGTTACTGGGTATCAGTGTATGTCTTTGTTACTTGGTGTCAGTGTATGTCTGTGTTACTTGGTGTAAATGTGTGCCTGTGTTACTGGGTATCAGTGTATGTCTTTGTTACTTGGTGTAGGTGTGTGCCTGTGTTACTGGGTATCAGTGTATGTCTTTGTTACTTGGTGTCAGATTATGTCTTTGTTACTTGGTCTAAGTGTATGTCTTTGTTAGTGGTGTCAGTGTATGTCTTTGTTACTTGGTGTAGGTGTGTGTCTGCGTTACTGGGTATCATTGTATGTCTGTGTTACTGGGTATCAGTGTATGTATTTGTTACTTGGTGGAAGTGTATGTCTTTGTTACTTGGTGTCAGTGTATGTATTTGTTACTTGGTGTAAGTGTGTTTCTTTGTACTTGGTGTAAGTATATGTCTTTGTTACTGGGTGTCAGTGTATGTCTTTGTGACTTGGTGTAAGTGTGTGTCTGTGTTACTGGGTATCAGAGTCTGTCTTTGTTACTTGGTGTAAGTGTGTGTCTGTGTTACTGGGTATCAGCGTCTGTTTTCTTACTGGGTGTCAGTGTGTGTCTTTGTGAGCTGGTTTAAGTGTGTGTCTGTGTTACTGGGTATCAGTGTCTGTCTTTGTTACTTGGTGTAAGTGTGTGTCTGTGTTACTGGGTATCAGTGTATGTCTTTGTTACTTGGTGTCAGTGTATGTCTGTGTTACTTGGTGTAAGTGTGTATCTTTGTTACTTGGTGTAAGTGTCTGTCTGTGTTACTTGCTGTAAGGGTGTGTCTGTGTTACTGAGTATCAGTGTCTGTCTTTGTTACTTGGTGTCAGTGTATGTTTGTGTTACTTGGTGTAAGTGTGTGTCTTTGTTAATTGGTGAAAAGTGTATGTCTTTGTGACTTGGTGTAATTGAATGTCTTTGTTACTTGGTGTCAGTGTATGTCTTTGTTACTTGGTGTAAGTGTATGTCTTTGTTACTTGGTGTCAGTGTATGTCTTTGATACTTGGTGTAAGTGTGTGTCTGTGTTACTGGGTATCAGTGTCTGTCTTTGCTACTTGGTGTCAGTGTAGGACTGTGTTACTTGGTGTAAGTGTGTGTCTTTCTTACTTGGTGTAAGTGCATGTCTTTGTGACTTGGTGTAAGTGTATGTCTTTGTTACTTGGTGTCAGTGTATGTCTTTGTTACTTGGTGTAAGTGTATGTCTTTGTTACTTGGTGTCAGTGTATGTCTTTGATACTTGGTGTCAGTGTCTGTCTGTGTTATTGGGTATCTGTGTCTGTCTTTGTTACTTGGTGAAAGTGTGTGTCTGTGTTACTGGGTATCAGTGCATGTCTTTGATACTTGTTGTAAGTGTGTGTCTGTGTTACTGGGTATCAGTGTATGTCTTTGTTACTTGGTGTAGGTGTGTGCCTGTGTTACTGGGTATCATTGTATGTCTTTGTTACTTGGTGTCAGTGTATGTCTGTGTTACTTGGTGTAAATGTGTGCCTGTGTTACTGGGTATCAGTGTATGTCTTTGTTACTTGGTGTAGGTGTGTGCCTGTGTTACTGGGTATCAGTGTATGTCTTTGTTACTTGGTGTCAGTGTATGTCTTTGTTACTTGGTCTAAGTGTATGTCTTTGTTAGTGGTGTCAGTGTATGTCTTTGTTACTTGGTGTAGGTGTGTGGCTGCGTTACTGGGTATCAGTGTATGTCTGTGTTACTGGGTATCAGTGTATGTCTTTGTTACTTGGTGGGAGTGTATGTCTTTGTTACTTGGTGTCAGTGTATGTATTTGTTACTTGGTGTAAGTGTGTGTCTTTGTTACTTGGTGTAAGTGTATGTCTTTGTTACTGGGTGACAGTGTATGTCTTTGTGACTTGGTGTAAGTGTGTGTCTGTGTTACTGGGTATCAGTGTCTGTCTTTGTCACTTGGTGTATGTGTGTGTCTGTGTAACGGGGTATCAGCGTCTGTATTGTTACTGGGTGTCAGTGTGTGTCTTTGTGAGCTGGTTTAAGTGTGTGTCTGTGTTACTGGGTATCAGTGTCTGTCTTTGTTACTTGGTGTAAGTGTGTGTCTGTGTTACTGGGTGTCAGTGTATGTCTTTGTTACTTGGTGTCAGTTTATGTCTGTGTTACTTGGTGTAAGTGTGTATCTTTTTTCCTTGGTGTAAGTGTATGTCTGTGTTACTTGGTGTAAGGGTGTGTCTGTGTTACTGGGTATCAGTGTCTGTCTTTGTTACTTGGTGTCAGTGTATGTCTGTGTTCCTTGTTGTAAGTGTGTGTCTTTGTTACTTGGTGTCAGTGTATGTCTTTGTGACTTGGAGTAATTGAATGTCTTTGTTACTTGGTGTCAGTGTATGTCTTTGTTACTTGGTGTAAGTGTATGTCTTTGTTACTTGGTGTCAGTGTATGTCTTTGATACTTGGTGTAAGTGTGTGTCTGTGTTACTGGGTATCAGTGTCTATCTTTGTTACTTTGTGTCAGTGTAGGACTGTGTTACTTGGTGTAAGTGTGTGTCTTTCTTACTTGGTGTAAGTGCATGTCTTTGTGACTTGGTGTAAGTGTATGTCTTTGTTACTTGGTGTCAGTGTATGTCTTTGTTACTTGGTGTAAGTGTATGTCTTTGTTACTTGGTGTCAGTGTATGTCTTTGATACTTGGTGTCAGTGTCTGTCTGTGTTACTGGGTATCTGTGTCTGTCTTTGTTCCTTAATGAAAGTGTGTGTCTGTGTTACTGGGTATCAGTGCATGTCTTTGTTACTTGGTGTCAGTGCATGTCTTTGTTACTTGGTGTCAGTGTATGTCTTTGTACTTGGTGTAAGTGGATGTCTTTGTTACTTGGTGTCAGTGTGTGTCTTTGTTACTTGGTGTCAGTGTATGTCTTTGATACTTGGTGTAAGTGTGTGTCTGTGTTACTGGGTATCAGTGTCTGTCTTTGCTACTTGGTGTCAGTGTAGGACTGTGTTACTTGGTGTAAGTGTGTGTCTTTCTTACTTGGTGTAAGTGCATGTCTTTGTGACTTGGTGTAAGTGTATGTCTTTGTTACTTGGTGTCAGTGTATGTCTTTGTTACTTGGTGTAAGTGTATGTCTTTGTTACTTGGTGTCAGTGTATGTCTTTGATACTTGGTGTCAGTGTCTGTCTGTGTTATTGGGTATCTGTGTCTGTCTTTGTTACTTGGTGAAAGTGTGTGTCTGTGTTACTGGGTATCAGTGCATGTCTTTGATACTTGTTGTAAGTGTGTGTCTGTGTTACTGGGTATCAGTGTATGTCTTTGTTACTTGGTGTAGGTGTGTGCCTGTGTTACTGGGTATCATTGTATGTCTTTGTTACTTGGTGTCAGTGTATGTCTGTGTTACTTGGTGTAAATGTGTGCCTGTGTTACTGGGTATCAGTGTATGTCTTTGTTACTTGGTGTAGGTGTGTGCCTGTGTTACTGGGTATCAGTGTATGTCTTTGTTACTTGGTGTCAGTGTATGTCTTTGTTACTTGGTCTAAGTGTATGTCTTTGTTAGTGGTGTCAGTGTATGTCTTTGTTACTTGGTGTAGGTGTGTGGCTGCGTTACTGGGTATCAGTGTATGTCTGTGTTACTGGGTATCAGTGTATGTCTTTGTTACTTGGTGGGAGTGTATGTCTTTGTTACTTGGTGTCAGTGTATGTATTTGTTACTTGGTGTAAGTGTGTGTCTTTGTTACTTGGTGTAAGTGTATGTCTTTGTTACTGGGTGACAGTGTATGTCTTTGTGACTTGGTGTAAGTGTGTGTCTGTGTTACTGGGTATCAGTGTCTGTCTTTGTCACTTGGTGTATGTGTGTGTCTGTGTAACGGGGTATCAGCGTCTGTATTGTTACTGGGTGTCAGTGTGTGTCTTTGTGAGCTGGTTTAAGTGTGTGTCTGTGTTACTGGGTATCAGTGTCTGTCTTTGTTACTTGGTGTAAGTGTGTGTCTGTGTTACTGGGTGTCAGTGTATGTCTTTGTTACTTGGTGTCAGTTTATGTCTGTGTTACTTGGTGTAAGTGTGTATCTTTTTTCCTTGGTGTAAGTGTATGTCTGTGTTACTTGGTGTAAGGGTGTGTCTGTGTTACTGGGTATCAGTGTCTGTCTTTGTTACTTGGTGTCAGTGTATGTCTGTGTTCCTTGTTGTAAGTGTGTGTCTTTGTTACTTGGTGTCAGTGTATGTCTTTGTGACTTGGAGTAATTGAATGTCTTTGTTACTTGGTGTCAGTGTATGTCTTTGTTACTTGGTGTAAGTGTATGTCTTTGTTACTTGGTGTCAGTGTATGTCTTTGATACTTGGTGTAAGTGTGTGTCTGTGTTACTGGGTATCAGTGTCTATCTTTGTTACTTTGTGTCAGTGTAGGACTGTGTTACTTGGTGTAAGTGTGTGTCTTTCTTACTTGGTGTAAGTGCATGTCTTTGTGACTTGGTGTAAGTGTATGTCTTTGTTACTTGGTGTCAGTGTATGTCTTTGTTACTTGGTGTAAGTGTATGTCTTTGTTACTTGGTGTCAGTGTATGTCTTTGATACTTGGTGTCAGTGTCTGTCTGTGTTACTGGGTATCTGTGTCTGTCTTTGTTCCTTAATGAAAGTGTGTGTCTGTGTTACTGGGTATCAGTGCATGTCTTTGTTACTTGGTGTCAGTGCATGTCTTTGTTACTTGGTGTCAGTGTATGTCTTTGTACTTGGTGTAAGTGGATGTCTTTGTTACTTGGTGTCAGTGTGTGTCTTTGTTACTTGGTGTCAGTGTTTCTCTGTGTTACTGGGTGTCAGTGTGTATCTGTGTTCCTGGGTGTCAGTGTTTGTCTTTGTTACTTAGTGTCAGTGTATGTCTGTGTTACTTGGTGTAAATGTGTGCCTGTGTTACTGGGTATCAGTGTATGTCTTTGTTAGTTGGTGTAGGTGTGTGCCTGTGTGACTGGGTATCAGTGTATGTCTTTGTTACTGGGTATCAGTGTATGTCTTTGTTACTTGGTGTCAGTGTATGTCTTTGTTACTTGGTGTCAGTGTATGACTTTGTTACTTGGTGTCAGTGTATGTATTTGTTACTTGGTGTCAATGTATGTCTGTGTTACTTGGTGTAAGTGTATGTATTTGTTACTTGGTGACAGTGTATGTCTTTGTTTCTTGGTGTCAGTGTGTGTCTTTGTTAACTGGTGTAAGTGTGTGTCTGTGTTGCTGGGTATCAGTGTCTGTCTTTGTTACTGGGTGTCAGTGTGTGTCTTTGTGAGCTGGTTTAAGTGTGTGTCTGTGTTACTGGTTATCAGTGTCTGTCTTTGTTACTTGGTGTAAGTGTGTGTCTGTGTTACTGGGTATCAGTGTATGTCTTTGTTACTTGGTGTCAGTGTATGTCTGTGTTACTTTGTGTAAGTGTGTGTCTTTGTTACTTGGTGTAAGTGTATGTCTGTGTTACTTGGTGTAAGTGTATGTCTTTGTTACTTGGTGGAAGTGAATGTCTTTGTTACTTGGTGTCTGTGTATGTCTTTGTTACTTGGTGTAAGTGTATGTCTTTGATACTTGGTGTCATTGTATGTCTTTGATACTTGGTGTAAGTGTTTGTCTGTGTTACTGGGTATCAGTGTCTATCTTTGTTTACTTTGTGTACGAGTGTGTCGTTGTTGCTGGGTATCACTGTATGTCTTTGTTACTTGGTGTCAGTGCAGGTCTGTGTTACTTGGTGTAAGTGTGTGTCTTTCTTACTTGGTGTAAGTGCATGTCTTTGCGACTTGGTATAAGTGTATGTCTTTGTTACTTGGTGTCAGTGTATGTCTTTGATAATTTTAGTAATTGTGTATCTGTGTTACTGGGTATCAGTGTATGTCTTTGTTACTTGGTGTAGGTGTGTGCCTGTGTTACTGGGTATCAGTGTATGTCTTTGTTACTTGGTGTCAGTGTATGTCTGTTTTACTTGGTGTAAATGTGTGCCTGTGTTACTGGGTATCAGTGTATGTCTTTGTTACTTGGTGTAGGTGTGTGCCTGTGTTACTGGGTGTCAGTGTATGTCTTTGTTACTTGGTGTCAGTGTATGTCTTTGTTACTTGGTGTAAGTGTATGTCTTTGTTAGTGGTGTCAGTGTTTGTCTTTGTTACTTGGTGTAGGTGTGTGGCTGCGTTACTGGGTATCAGTGTATGTCTTTGTTACTTGGTGTCAGTGTATGTCTTTGTTACTTGGTGTCAATGTATGTCTTTGTTACTTGGTGTAAGTGTATGTCTTTGTTACTTGGTGTCAGTGTATTTCTTTGTTACTTGGTGTAAGTGTGTGTCTTTGTTACTTGGTGTAAGTGTATGACTTTGTTACTGGGTGTCAGTGTATGTCTTTGTGACTTGGTGTAAGTGTGTGTCTGTGTTACTGGGTATCAGTGTCTGTCTTTGTTACTTGGTGTAAGTGTGTGTCTGTGTTACTGGGTATCAGCGTCTGCATTGTAACTGGGTGTCAGTGTGTGTCTTTGTGAGCTGGTTTAAGTGTGTGTCTGTGTTACTGGGTATCAGTGTCTGTCTTTGTTACTTGGTGTAAGTATGTGTCTGTGTTACTGGGTATCAGTGTATGTCTTTGTTACTTGGTGTCAGTGTATGTCTGTTTTACTTGGTGTAAGTGTGTGTCTTTGTTACTTGGTGTAAGTGTATGTCTGTGTTACTTGGTGTAAGTGTGTGTCTGTGTTACTGGGTATCAGTGTCTGTCTTTGTTACTTGGTGTCAGTGTATGTCTGTGTTACTTGGTGTAAGTGTGTGTCTTTGTTACTTGGTGTCAGTGTATGTCTGTGTTGCTTGGTGTAAATGTGTGCCTGTGTTACTGGGTATCAGTGTATGTCTTTGTTACTTGGTGTAGGTGTGTGCCTGTGTTACTGGGTATCAGTGTATGTCTTTGTTACTTGGTGTCAGTGTATGTCTTTGTTACTTGGTCTAAGTGTATGTCTTTGTTAGTGGTGTCAGTGTATGTCTTTGTTACTTGGTGGAAGTGTATGTCTTTGTTACTTGGTGTCAGTGTGTGTATTTGTTACTTGGTGTAAGTGTGTGTCTTTGTTACTTGGTGTAAGTGTATGTCTTTGTTACTGGGTGTCAGTGTATGTCTTTGTGACTTGGTGTAAGTGTGTGTCTGTGTTACTGGGTATCAGTGTCTGTCTTTGTTACTTGGTGTAAGTGTGTGTCTGTGTTACTGGGTATCAGCGTCTGTACTGTTACTGGGTGTCAGTGTGTGTCTTTCTGAGCTGGTTTAAGTGTGTGCCTGTGTTACTGGGTATCAGTGTCTGTCTTTGTTACTTGATGTAAGTGTGTGTCTGTCTTACTGGGTATCAGTGTATGTCTTTGTTACTTGGTGTCACTGTATGTCTGTGTTACTTGGTGTAAGTGTGTATCTTTGGTACTTGGTGTAAGTGTATGTCTGTGTTACTTGGTGTAAGGGTGTGTCTGTGTTACTGGGAATCAGTGTCTGTCTTTGTTACTTGGTGTCAGTGTATGTCTGTGTTATTTGGTGTAAGTGTGTCTCTTTGTTACTTGGTGTCAGTGTATGTCTTTGTGACTTGGTGTAAGTTTATGTCTTTGTTACTTGGTGTCGGTGTATGTCTTTGATACTTGGTGTAAGTGTGTGTCTGTGTTACTGGGTATCAGTGTCTGTCTTTGTTACTTTGTGTCAGTGTAGGTCTGTGTTACTTGGTGTAAGTGTGTGTCTTTCTTACTTGGTGTAAGTGCATGTCTTTGTGACTTGGTTTAAGTGTTTGTCTTTGTTACTTGGTGTCAGTGTATGTCTTTGTTACTTGGTGTAAGTGTATGTCTTTGTTACTTGGTGTCACTGTATGTCTTTGATACTTGGTGTCAGTGTCTGTCTGTGTTACTGGGTATCTGTGTCTGTCTTTGTTACTTGGTGAAAGTGTGTGTCTGTGTTACTGGGTATCAGTGCATGTCTTTGTTACTTGGTGTAAGTGCATGTCTTTGTTACTTGGTGTCAGTGTATGTCTTTGTACTTGGTGTGAGTGGATGTCTTTGTTACTTGGTGTCAGTGTGTGTCTTTGTTACTTGGTGTCAGTGTTTCTCTGTGTTACTGGGTGTCAGTGTGTATCTGTGTTCCTGGGTGTCAGTGTATGTCTTTGTTACTTAGTCTCAGTGTATGTCTGTGTTACTTGGTGTAAATGTGTGCCTGTGTTACTGGGTATCAGTGTATGTCATTGTTACTTGGTGTAGGTGTGTGCCTGTGTTACTGGGTATCAGTGTATGTCTTTGTTACTTGGTGTCAGTGTATGTCTTTGTTACTTGGTGTAAGTGTATGTCTTTGTTAGTGTTGTCAGTGTATGTCTTTGTTACTTGGTGTAGGTGTGTGGCTGCGTTACTGGTTATCAGTGTATGTCTTTGTTACTTGGTGTAAGTGTATGTCTGTGTTACTTGGTGTAAGTGTGTGTCTTTGTTACTTGGTGTAAGTGTATGTCTGTGTTACTTGGTGTAAGTGTATGTCTTTGTTACTTGGTGTCAGTTTATGTCTTTGTGACTTGGTGTAAGTGAATGTCTTTGTTACTTGGTGTCAGTGCATGTCTTTGTTACTTGGTGTAAGTGTATGTCTTTGATACTTGGTGTCATTGTATGTCTTTGATACTTGGTGTAAGTGTGTATCTGTGTTACTGGGTATCAGTGTATGTCTTTGTTACTTGGTGTAGGTGTGTGCCTGTGTTACTGGGTATCAGTGTATGTCTTTGTTACTTGGTGTCAGTGCATGTCTGTTTTACTTGGTGAAAATGTGTGCCTGTGTTACTGGGTATCAGTGCATGTCTTTGTTACTTGGTGTAGGTGTGTGCCTGTGTTACTGGGTATCAGTGTATGTCTTTGATACTTGGTGTCAGTGTATGTCTTTGTTACTTGGTGTAAGTGTATGTCTTTGTTAGTGGTGTCAGTGTATGTCTTTGTTACTTGGTGTCAGTGTATGTCTTTGTTACTTGGTGGAAGTGTATGTCTTTGTTACTTGGTGTCAGTGTATGCATTTGTTACTTGGTGTCAATGTATGTCTTTGTTACTTGGTGTAAGTGTATGTCTTTGTTACTTGGTGTCAGTGTATTTCTTTGTTACTTGGTGGAAGTGTGTGTCTTTGTTACTTGGTGTAAGTGTTTGTCTTTGTTACTGGGTGTCAGTGTATGTCTTTGTGACTTGGTGTAAGTGTGTGTCTGTGTTACTGGGTATCAGTGTCTGTCTTTGTTATTTGGTGTAAGTGTGTGTCTGTGTTACTGGGTATCAGCGTCTGTATTGTTACTGGGTGTCAGTGTGTGTCTTTGTGAGCTGGTTTAAGTGTGTGTCTGTGTTACTGGGTTTCAGTGTCTGTCTTTGTTACTTGGTGTAAGTGTGTGTCTGTGTTACTGGGTATCAGTGTATGTCTTTGTTACTTTGTGTCAGTGCATGTCTGTGTTACTTGGTGTAAGTGTGTGTCTTTGTTACTTGGTGTAAGTGTATGTCTGTGTTACTTGGTGTAAGTGTGTGTCTGTGTTACTGGGTATCAGTGTCTGTCTTTGTTACTTGGTGTCAGTGTATGTCTGTGTAACTTGGTGTAAGTGTGTGTCTTTGTTCCTTGGTGTCAGTGTATGTCTTTGTGACTTGGTGTAAGTGAATGTCTTTGTGACTTGGTGTCAGTGTATGTCTTTGTTACTTGGTGTAAGTGTATGTCTTTGTTACTTGGTGTCAGTGTAGGTCTGTGTTACTTGGTGTAAGTGTGTGTCTTTCTTACTTGGTGTAAGTGCATGTCTTTGTGACTTGGTGTAAGTGTATGTCTTTGTTACTTGGTGTCAGTGTATGTCTTTGTTACTTGGTGTAAGTGTATGTCTTTGTTCCTTGGTGTCAGTGTATGTCTTTGTTACTTGGTGTAAGAGTGTGTCTGTTTTGCTTGGTATCAGTGTATGTCTTTGTTACTTGGTGTCAGTGTAGGTCTGTGTTACTTGGTGTAAGTGTGTGTCTTTCTTACTTGGTGTAAGTGCATGGTTTTGTGACTTGGTGTAAGTGTATGTCTTTGCTACTTGGTATCAGTGACTGTCTTTGTTACTTGGTGTAAGTGTGTGTCTGTGTTGCTGGGTATCAGTGTATGTCTTTGTTACTTGGTGTCAGTGTAGGTCTGTGTTACTTGGTGTAAGTGTGTGTCTTTCTTACTTGGTGTATGTGCATGTCTTTGTTACTTGGTGTCAGTATATGCCTTTGTTAATTGGTGTCAGTGTATGTCTTTGATACTTGGTGTAAGTGTTTGTCTGTGTTACTGGGGATCAGTGTCTGTCTTTGTTACTTGGTGAAAGTGTGAGACTGTGTTACTGGGTATCAGTGTATGTCTTTGTTACTTGGTTTAAGTGCATGTCTTTGTTACTTGGTGTCAGTGTTTCTCTGTGTTTCTGGGTGTCAGTGTGTATCTGTGTTCCTGGGTGTCAGTATATGTCTTTGTTACTTGGTGTCAGTGTATGTCTGTGTTACTTGGTGTAAGTGTGTGTCTTTGTTACTTGGTGTAAGTGTATGTCTGTGTTACTTGGTGTAAGTTTATGTCTCTGTTACTTGGTGTCAGTGTATGTCTTTGTGACTTGGTGTCAGTGTATGTCTTTGTTACTTGGTGTAAGTGTATGTCTTTGTTACTTGGTGTCAGTGTATGTCTTTGATGCTTGGTGTAAGTGTGTGTCTGTGTTACTGGGTATCAGTGTATGTCTTTGTCACTTGGTGTCAGTGTCGGTCTGTGTTACTTGGTGTAAGTGTGTGTCTTTCTTACTTGGTGAAAGTGCATGTCTTCGTGACTTGGTGTAAGTGTATGTCTTTGTTACTTGGTGTAAGTGTATGTCTTTGTTACATGGTGTAAGTGTATGTCTTTGTTACTTGGTGTCAGTGTATGTCTTTGATACTTGGTGTAAGTGTGTGTCTGTGTTACTGGGTATCTGTGTCTGTCTTTGTTACATGGTGAAAGTGTGTGTCTGTGTTACTGGGTATCATTGTATGTCTTTGTTACATGGTGTAAGTGCATGTCTTTATTACTTGGTGTCAGTGTATGTCTTTGTACATGGTGTAAGTTGATGTCATTGTTACTTGGTGTCAGTGTATGTCTTTGTTACTTGGTGTCAGTGTTTCTCTGTGTTACTGGGTGTCAATGTGTATCTGTTTTCCTGGGTGTCAATATATGTCTTTGTTACTTGGTGTCAGTGTATGTCTGTGTTACTTCGAGTCAGTGTGTTTCTGTGTTACTGGGTATCAGTGTATGTCTTTGTTACTTGGTGTAGGTGTGTGCCTGTGTTACTGGGTATCAGTGTATGTCTTTGTTACTTGGTGTAAGTGTATGTCTTTGTTACTTGGTGTCAGTGTATGTCTTTGTTACTTGGTGTAAGTGTGTGTCGGTGTTGCAGGGTATCACAGCATGTCTTTGTTAATTGGTGTCAGTGTAAGTCTTTGTTACTTGGTGTAAGTGTATGTCTTTGTTACTTGGTGTCAGTGTATGTCTTTGTTACTTGGTGTAAGTGTATGTCTTTGTTACTTGGTGTCAGTGTATGTCTTTGTTACTTGGTGTAAGTGTGTGTCGGTGTTGCAGGGTATCACAGCCTGTCTTTGTTAATTGGTGTCAGTGTAAGTCTTTGTTACTTGGTGTAAGTGTATGTCTTTGTTACTTGGTATCAGTGTATGTCTCTGTTACTTGGTGTCAGTGTAGGTCTGTGTTACTTGGTGTAAGTGTGTGTCTTTCTTACTTGGTGTAAGTGAAAGTCTTTGTGACTTGGTATCAGTGTATGTCCTTGTTACTTGGTGTCAGTGTATGTCTTTGTTACTTGGTGTCAGTGTATGTCTGTGTTACTTCGTGTCAGTGTGTTTCTGTGTTACTGGGTATCAGTGTATGTCTTTGTTACTTGGTGTAGGTGTGTGCCTGTGTTACTGGGTATCAGTGTATGTCTTTGTTACTTGGTGTAAGTGTATGTCTTTGTTACTTGGTGTCAGTGTATGTCTTTGTTACTTGGTGTAAGTGTGTGTCGGTGTTGCAGGGTATCACAGCATGTCTTTGTTAATTGGTGTCAGTGTAAGTCTTTGTTACTTGGTGTAAGTGTATGTCTTTGTTACTTGGTGTCAGTGTATGTCTTTGTTACTTGGTGTAAGTGTATGTCTTTGTTACTTGGTGTCAGTGTATGTCTTTGTTGCTTGGTGTCAGTGTATGTCTTTGATACTTGGTGTAAGTGTGTGTCTGTGTTACTGGGTATCAGTGTCTGTCTTTGTTACTTGGTGTAAGAGTGTGTCTGTGTTGCTGGGTATCAGTGTAAGTCTTTGTAACTTGGTGTCAGTGCAGGTCTGTGTTACTTGTTGTAAGTGTGCGTCTTTCTTACTTGGTGTAAGTGCATGACTTTGTGACTTGGTGTAAGTTTATATCTTTGTTACTTGGTGTCAGTGTATGTCTTTGTTACTTGGTGTAAGAGTGTGTCTGTGTTGCTGCGTATCAGTGTTTGTCTTTGTTACTTTGTGTAAGAGTGTGTCGTTGTTGCTGGGTATCAGTGTATGTCTCTGTTACTTGGTGTCAGTGTAGGTCTGTGTTACTTGGTGTAAGTGTGTGTCTTTCTAACTTGGTGTAAGTGAATGTCTTTGTGACTTGGTATCAGTGTATGTCCTTGTTACTTGGTGTCAGTGTATGTCTTTGATACTTGGTGTAAGTGTGTGTCTGTGTTACAGGGTATCAGTGTCTGTCTTTGTTACTTGGTGTAAGAGTGTGTCTGTGTTGCTGGGTATCAGTGTTTGTCTTTGTTACTTGGTGTCAGTGTAGGTCTGTGTTACTTGGTGTAAGTGTGTGTCTTTCTTACTTGGTGTAAGTGCATGTCTTTGTGACTTGGTGTAAGTCTATGTCTTTGTTACTTGGTGTCAGTGTATGTCTTTGTTACTTGCTGTCAGTGTATGTCTTTGTTACTTGGTGTCAGTGTATGTCTTTGATACCTGGTGTAAGTGTGTGTCTGTGTTACTGGGGATCAGTGTCTGTCTTTGTTACTTGGTGAAAGTATGAGTCTGTGTGACTGGGTATCAGTGTATGTCTTTGTTACTTGGTGTCAGTGTATGTCTGTATTACTTGGTGTTAGTGTGTGTCTTTGTTACTTGGTGTAAGTGTATGTCTGTATTACTTGGTGTAAGTGTATGTCTTTGTTACTTGGTGTCAGTGTATGACTTTGTGACTTGGTGGAAGTGAATGTCTTTGTTACCTGCTGTCAGTGTATGTCTTTGTTACTTGGTGTCAGTGTATGTCTTTGATACCTGGTGTAAGTGTGTGTCTGTGTTACTGGGTATCAGTGTCTGTCTTTGTTACTTGGTGTAAGTGTGTGTCTGTGTTACTAGATATCAGTGCATGTCTTTGTTACTTGGTGTCAGTGTATGTCTTTGTTACTTGGTGTAAGTGTGTGTCTTTGTTACTTGGTGTAAGTGTATGTCTTTGTTAGTGGTGTCAGTGTATGTCTTTGTTACTTGATGTTGGTGTGTGGCTGCGTTACTTGGTATCAGTGTATGTCTTTGTTACTTGGTGTCAGTGTATGTCTTTGTTACTTGGTGGAAGTGTATGTCTTTGTTACTTGGTGTCAGTGTATGTCTTTGTTACTTAGTGTCAGTGTATGTCTGTGTTACTTGGTGTAAATGTGTGCCTGTGTTACTGGGTATCAGTGTATGTCTTTGTTACTTGGTGTAGGTGTGTGCCTGTGTGACTGGGTATCAGTGTATGTCTTTGTTACTTGGTGTCAGTGTATGTCTTTGTTACTTGGTGCAAGTGTATGTCTTTGTTAGTGGTGTCAGTGTATGTCTTTGTTACTTGGTGTAGGTGTGTGGCTGCGTTACTGGGTATCAGTGTATGTCTTTGTTACTTGGTGTCAGTGTATGTCTTTGTTACTTGGTGGAAGTGTATGTCTTTGTTACTTGGTGTCAGTGTATGACTTTGTTACTTGGTGTCAGTGTATCTATTTGTTACTTGGTGTCAATGTATGTCTGTGTTACTTGGTGTAAGTGTATGTCTTTGTTACTTGGTGACAGTGTATGTCTTTGTTACTTGGTGTCAGTGTATGTATTTGTTACTTGGTGTTGGTGTGTGGCTGCGTTACTTGGAATCAGTGTATGTCTTTGTTAGTTGGTGTCAGTGTATGTCTTTGTTACTTGGTGGAAGTGTATGTCTTTGTTACTTAGTGTCAGTGTATGTCTTTGTTACTTAGTGTCAGTGTATGTCTGTGTTACTTGGTGTAAATGTGTGCCTGTGTTACTGGGTATCAGTGTATGTCTTTGTTACTTGGTGTAGGTGTGTGCCTGTGTGACTGGGTATCAGTGTATGTCTTTGTTACTTGGTGTCAGTGTATGTCTTTGTTACTTGGTGTAAGTGTATGTCTTTGTTAGTGGTGTCAGTGTATGTCTTTGTTACTTGGTGTAGGTGTGTGGCTGCGTTACTGGGTATCAGTGTATGTCTTTGTTACTTGGTGTCAGTGTATGTCTTTGTTACTTGGTGGAAGTTTCTGTCTTTGTTACTTGGTGTCAGTGTATGACTTTGTTACTTGGTGTCAGTGTATGTATTTGTTACTTGGTGTCAATGTATGTCTGTGTTACTTGGTGTAAGTGTATGTCTTTGTTACTTGGTGACAGTGTATGTCTTTGTTACTTGGTGTCAGTGTGTGTCTTTGTTACTTGGTGTCAGTGTATGTCTTTGTTACAGGGTGTCAGTGTCTGTCTTTGTCACTTGGTGTAAGTGTGTGTCTGTGTTGCTGGGTATCAGTGTCTGTCTTTGTTACTGGGTGTCAGTGTGTGTCTTTGTGAGCTGGTTTAAGTGTGTGTCTGTTTTACTGGTTATCAGTGTCTGTCTTTGTTACTTGGTGTAAGTGTGTGTCTGTGTTACTGGGTATCAGTGTATGTCTTTGTTACTTGGTGTCAGTGTATGTCTGTGTTACTTGGTGTAAGTGTGTGTCTTTGTTACTTTGTGTAAGTGTATGTCTGTGTTACTTGGTGTAAGTGTATGTCTTTGTTACTTGGTGTCAGTGTATGTCTTTGTGACTTGGTGTAAGTGAATGTCTTTGTTACTTGGTGTCAGTGTATGTCTTTGTTACTTGGTGTAAGTGTATGTCTTTGGTACTTGGTGTCATTGTATGTCTTTGATACTTGGTGTAAGTGTTTGTCTGTGTTACTGGCTATCAGTGTCTATCTTTGTTACTTTGTGTAAGAGTGTGTCGTTGTTGCTGGCTATCAGTGTATGTCTTTGTTACTTGGTGTCAGTGTAGGTCTGTGTTACTTGGTGTAAGTGTGTGTCTTTCTTACTTGGTGTAGGTGCATGTCTTTGTGACTTGGTATAAGTGTATGTCTTTGTTACTTGGTGTCAGTGTATGTCTTTGATACTTGTAGTAAGTGTGTATCTGTGTTACTGGGTATCAGTGTATGTCTTTGTTACTTGGTGTAGGTGTGTGCCTGTGTTACTGGGTATCAGTGTATGTCTTTGTTACTTGGTGTCAGTGTATGTCTGTTTTACTTGGTGTAAATGTGTGCCTGTGTTACTGGGTATCAGTGTATGTCTTTGTTACTTGGTGTAGGTGTGTGCCTGTGTTACTGGGTATCAGTGTATGTCTTTGTTACTTGGTGTCAGTGTATGTCTTTGTTACTTGGTGTAAGTGTATGTCTTTGTTAGTGGTGTCAGTGTTTGTCTTTGTTACTTGGTGTAGGTGTGTGGCTGCGTTACTGGGTATCAGTGTATGTCTTTGTTACTTGGTGTCAGTGTATGTCTTTGTTACTTGGTGGAAGTGTATGTCTTTGTTACTTGGTGTCAGTGTATGTATTTGTTACTTGGTGTCAATGTATGTCTTTGTTACTTGGTGTAAGTGTATGTCTTTGTTACTTGGTGTCAGTGTATTTCTTTGTTACTTGGTGTAAGTGTGTGTCTGTGTTACTTTGTATCAGCGTCTGTATTGTTACTCGGTGTCAGTGTGTGTCTTTGTGAGCTGTTTTAAGTGTGTGTCTGTGTTACTGGGTATCAGTGTCTGTATTTGTTACTTGGTGTAAGTGTGTGTCTGTGTTACAGGGTATCAGTGCATGTCTTTGTTACTTGGTGTCAGTGTATGTCTGTGTTACTTGGTGTAAGTGTGTGTCTTTGTTACTTGGTGTAAGTGTATGTCTGTGTTACTTGGTGTAAGTCTGTGTCCGTGTTACTGGGTATCAGTGTCTGTCTTTGTTACTTGGTGTCAGTGTATGTCTGTGTTACTTGGTGTAAGTGTGTGTCTTTGTTACTTGGTGTCAGTGTATGTCTGTGTTACTTGGTGTAAATGTGTGCCTGTGTTACTGGGTATCAGTGTAAGTCTTTGTTACTTGGTGTAGGTGTGTGCCTGTGTTACTGGGTATCAGTGTATGTCTTTGTAACTTGGTGTCAGTGTATGTCCTTGTTACTAGGTCTAAGTGTATGTCTTTGTTAGTGATGTCAGTGTATGTCTTTGTTACTTGGTGTAGGTGTGTGGCTGCGTTACTGGGTATCAGTGTATGTCTGTGTTACTGGGTATCAGTGTATGTCTTTGTTACTTGGTGGAAGTGTATGTCTTTGTTACTTGGTGTAAGTGTATGTCTTTGTTACTTGGTGTCAGTGTGTGTCTTTGTTACTTGGTGTAAGTGTATGTCTTTGTTACTGGGTGTCAGTGTATGTCTTTGTGACTTGGTGTAAGTGTGTGTCTGTGTTACTGGGTATCAGTGTCTGTCTTTGTTACTTGGTGTAAGTGTGTGTCTGTGTTACTGGGTATCAGCGTCTGTATTGTTACTGTGTGTCAGTGTGTGTCTTTGTGAGCTGGTTTAAGTGTGTGCCTGTGTTACTGGGTATCAGTGTCTGTCTTTGTTACTTGATGTAAGTGTGTGTCTGTGTTACTGGGTATCAGTGTATGTCTTTGTTACTTGGTGTCAGTGTATGTCTGTGTTACTTGGTGTAAGTGTGTATCTTTGGTACTTGGTGTAAGTGTATGTCTGTGTTACTTGGTGTAAGGGTTTGTCTGTGTTACTGGGAATCAGTGTCTGTCTTTGTTACTTGGTGTCAGTGTATGTCTGTGTTACTTGGTGTAAGTGTGTCTCTTTGTTACTTGGTGTCAGTGTACGTCTTTGTGACTTGGTGTAATTGAATGTCTTTGTTACTTGGTGTCAGTGTATGTCTTTGTTACTTGGTGTAAGTGTGTGTCTGTGTTACTGGGTATCAGTGTCTGTCTTTGTTACTTTGTGTCAGTGTAGGTCTGTGTTACTTGGTGTAAGTGTGTGTCTTTCTTACTTGGTGTAAGTGCATGTCTTTGTGACTTGGTGTAAGTGTTTGCCTTTGTTACTTGGTGTCAGTGTATGTCTTTGTTACTTGGTGTAAGTGTATGTCTTTGTTACTTGGTGTCACTGTATGTCTTTGATACTTGGTGTCAGTGTCTGTCTGTGTTACTGGGTATCTGTGTCTGTCTTTGTTACTTGGTGAAAGTGTGTGTCTGTGTTACTGGGTATCAGTGCATGTCTTTGTTACTTGGTGTAAGTGCATGTCTTTGTTACTTGGTGTCAGTGTATGTCTTTGTACTTGGTGTAAGTGGATGTCTTTGTTACTTGGTGTCAGTGTGTGTCTTTGTTACTTGGTGTCAGTGTTTCTCTGTGTTACTGGGTGTCAGTGTGTATCTGTGCTCCTGGGTGTCAGTGTGTGTCTTTGTTACTTAGTGTCAGTGTATGTCTGTGTTACTTGGTGTAAATGTGTGCCTGTGTTACTGGTTATCAGTGTCTGTCTTTGTTACTTGGTGTCGGTGTGTGCCTGTGTTACTGGGTATCAGTGTATGTCTTTGTTACTTGGTGTCAGTGTATGTCTTTGTTACTTGGTGTAAGTGTATGTCTTTGTTAGTGGTGTCAGTGTATGTCTTTGTTACTTGGTGTCAGTGTATTTCTTTGTTACTTGGTGGAAGTGTATGTCTTTGTTACTTGGTGTCAGTGTATGTCTTTGTTACTTGGTGTCAGTGTATGTATTTGTTACTTGGTGACAATGTATGTCTGTGTTACTTGGTGTAAGTGTATGTCTTTGTTACTTGGTGACAGTGTGTGTCTTTGTTACTTGGTGTAAGTGTATGTCTTTGTTACTGGGTGTCAGTGTATGTCTTTGTGACTTGGTGTAAGTGTGTGTCTGTGTTACTGGGTATCAGTGTCTGTCTTTGTTACTTGGTGTAAGTGTGTGTCTGTGTTACTGGGTATCAGTGTCTGTCTTTGTTACTGGGTGTCAGTGTGTGTCTTTGTGAGCTGGTTTAAGTGTGTGCCTCTGTTACTGGTTATCAGTGTCTGTCTTTGTTACTTGGTGTAAGTGTTTGTCTGTGTTACTGGGTATCAGTGTATGTCTTTGTTACTTGGTGTCAGTGTATGTCTGTGTTACTTGGTGTAAGTGTGTGTCTTTGTTACTTGATGTAAGTGTATGTCTGTGTTACTTGGTGTAAGTGTATGTCTTTGTTACTTGGTGTCAGTTTATGTCTTTGTGACTTGGTGTAAGTGAATGTCTTTGTTACTTGGTGTCAGTTTATGTCTTTGTTACTTGGTGTAAGTGTATGTCTTTGATACTTGGTGTCATTGTATGTCTTTGATACTTGGTGTAAGAGTTTGTCTGTGTTACTGGGTATCAGTGTCTATTTTTGTTACTTTGTGTAAGAGTGTGTCGTTGTTGCTTGGTGTCAGTGTATGTCTTTGTTACTTGGTGTCAGTGTAGGTCTGTGTTACTTGGTGTAAGTGTGTGTCATTCTTACTTGGTGTGAGTGCATGTCTTTGTGACTTGGTATAAGTGTATGTCTTTGTTACTTGGTGTCAGTGTATGTCTTTGATACTTGTAGTAAGTGTGTATCTGTGTTACTGGGTATCAGTGTCTGTCTTTGTTACTTGGTGTCAGTGTATGTCTGTTTTACTTGGTGAAAATGTGTGCCTGTGTTACTGGGTATCAGTGTATGTCTTTGTTACTTGGTGTAGGTGTGTGCCTGTGTTACTGGGTATCAGTGTATGTCTTTGATACTTGGTGTCAGTGTATGTCTTTGTTACTTGGTGTAAGTGTAAGTCTTTGTTAGTGGTGTCAGTGTATGTCTTTGTTACTTGGTGTCAGTGTATGTCTTTGTTACTTGGTGGAAGTGTATGTCTTTGTTATTGGTGTCAGTGTATGTATTTGTTACTTGGTGTCAATGTATGTCTTTGTTACTTGGTGTAAGTGTATGTCTTTGTTACTTGGTGTCAGTGTATTTCTTTGTTACTTGGTGTAAGTGTGTGTCTTTGTTATTTGGTGTAAGTGTTTGTCTTTGTTACTGGGTGTCAGTGTATGTCTTTGTGACTTGGTGTAAGTGTGTGTCTGTGTTACTGGGTATCAGTGTCTGTCTTTGTTATTTGGTGTAAGTGTGTGTCTGTGTTACTGGGTATCAGCGTCTGTATTGTTACTGGGTGTCAGTGTGTGTCTTTGTGAGCTGGTTTAAGTGTGTGTCTGTGTTACTGGGTATCAGTTTATGTCTTTGTTACTTTGTGTCAGTGCATGTCTGTGTTACTTGGTGTAAGTGTGTGTCTTTGTTACTTGGTGTAAGTGTATGTCTGTGTTACTTGGTGTAAGTTTGTGTCTGTGTTACTGGGTATCAGTTTATGTCTTTGTTACTTTGTGTCAGTGCATGTCTTTGTTACTTGGTGTCAGTGTATGTCTGTGTAACTTGGTGTAAGTGTGTGTCTTTGTTACTTGGTGTCAGTGTATGTCTTTGTGACTTTGTGTAAGTGAATGTCTTTGTGACTTGGTGTCAGTGTATGTCTTTGTTACTTGGTGGAAGTGTATGTCTTTGTTACTTGGTGTCAGTGTATGTCTTTGATACTTGGTGTAAGTGTGTGTCTGTGTTACTGGGTATCAGTGTCTGTCTTTGTTACTTTGTGTAAGAGTGTGTCGTTGTTGCTGGGTATCAGTGTATGTCTCTGTTACTTGGTGTCAGTGTAGGTCTGTGTTACTTGGTGCAAGTGTGTGTCTTTCTCACTTGGTGTAAGTGCATGTCTTTGTGACTTGGTGTAAGTGTATGTCTTTGTTACTTGGTGTCAGTGTATGTCTTTGTTACTTGGTGTAAGTGTATGTCTTTGTTACTTGGTGTCAGTGTATGTCTTTGTTACTTGGTGTAAGAGTGTGTCTGTTTTGCTTGGTATCAGTGCATGTCTTTGTTACTTGGTGTCAGTGTAGGTCTGTGTTACTTGGTGTAAGTGTGTGTCTTTCTTACTTGGTGTAAGTGCATGTCTTTGTGACTTGGTGTAAGTGTATGTCTTTGCTACTTGGTATCAGTGACTGTCTTTGTTACTTGGTGCAAGAGTGTGTCTGTGTTGCTGGGTATCTGTGTATGTCTTTGTTACTTGGTGTCAGTGTAGGTTTGTGTTACTTGGTGAAAGTGTGTGTCTTTCTTACTTGGTGCATGTGCATGTCTTTGTGACTTGGTGTAAGTGTATGTCTTTGTTACTTGGTGTCAGTATATGTCTTTGTTAATTGGTGTCAGTGTATGTCTTTGATACTTGGTGTAAGTGTTTGTCTGTGTTACTGGGGATCAGTGTCTGTCTTTGTTACTTGGTGAAAGTGTGAGTCTGTGTTACTGGGTATCAGTGTATGTCTTTGTTACTTGGTGTAAGTGCATGTCTTTGTTACTTGGTGTCAGTGTTTCTCTATGTTTCTGGGTGTCAGTGTGTATCTGTGTTCCTGGGTGTCAGTATATGTCTTTGTTACTTGGTGTCAGTGTAAGTCTTTGTGACTTGGTGTAAGTGTGTGTCTGTGTTAATGGGTGTCAGTGTCGGTCTTTGTTACTTGGTGTCAGTGTGTTTCTGTGTTACTGGGTATCAGTGTATGTCTTTGTTACTTGGTGTCAGTGTATGTCTGTGTTACTTGGTGTAAGTGTGTGTCTTTGTTACTTGGTGTAAGTGTATGTCTGTGTTACTTGGTGTAAGTTTATGTCTTTGTTACTTGGTGTCAGTGTATGTCATTGTGACTTGGTTTCAGTGTATGTCTTTGTTACTTGGTGTAAGTGTATGTCTTTGTTACTTGGTGTCAGTGTATGTCTTTGATGCTTGGTGTAAGTGTGTGTTTGTGTTACTGGGTATCAGTGTATGTCTTTGTTACTTGGTGTCAGTGTATGTCTTTGATAGTTGGTGTAAGTGTGTGTCTGTGTTACTGGGGATCAGTGTCTGTCTTTGTTACTTGGTGAAAGTGTGTGTCTGTGTTACTGGGTATCAGTGCATGTCTTTGTTACTTGTTGTAAGTGCATGTCTTTGTTACTTGGTGTCAGTGTATGTCTGTGTTACTTGGTGTAAGTGTGTGTCTGTGTTACTGGGTATCAGTGTATGTCTTCGTTACTTGGTGTAGGTGTGTGCCTGTGTTACTGGGTATCAGTGTATGTCTTTGTTAATTGGTGTCAGTGTATTTCTTTGTTACTTGGTGTAAGTGTATGTCTTTGTTACTTGGTGTCAGTGTATGTCTTTGTTACTTGGTGTAAGTGTGTGTTTGTGTTACTGGGTATCAGTGTATGTCTTTGTTACTTGGTGTCAGCGTATGTCTGTGTTACTTGGTGGAAGTGCTTGTCTTCGTTACTTGGTGTCAGTGTATGTCTTTGTACTTGGTGTAAGTGGATGTCTTTGTTACTTGGTGTCAGTGTGTGTCTTTGTTACATGGTGTCAGTGTTTCTCTGTGTTACTGGGTGTCAGTGTGTATCTGTGTTCCTGGGTGTCAGTATATGTCTTTGTTACTTGGTGTCAGTGTATGTCTGTGTTACTTGGTGTAAGTGTGTGTCTGTGTTACTGGGTATCAGTGTATGTCTTTGATACTTGGTGTAGGTGTGTGCCTGTGTTACTGGGTATCAGTGTATGACTTTGTTACTTGGTGTCAGTGTTTGTCTTTGTTACTTGGTGTAAGTGTATGTCTTTGTCACTTGGTGTCAGTGTATGTCTTTGTTACTTGGTGTAAGTGTGTGTCTATGTTACTGGGTTACAGTGTATGTCTTTGTTAATTGGTGTCAGTGTATGTCTTTGTTACTTTGTGTAAGTGTATGTCTTTGTTACTTGGTGTCAGTGTATGTCTTTGTTACTTGGTGTAAGTGTATGTCTTTGTTACTTGGTGTCAGTGCATGTCTTTGTTGCTTGGTGTCAGTGTATGTCTTTGATACTTGGTGTAAGTGTGTGTCTGTGTTACTGGGTATCAGTGTCTGTCTTTGTTACTTGGTGTAAGAGTGTTTCTGTGTTGCTGGGTATTAGTGTATGTCCTTGTTACTTGGTGTCAGTGTAAGTCTGTGTTACTTGGTGTAAGTGCATGTCTTTGTGACTTGGTGTAAGTGTATGTCTTTGTTACTTGGTGTCAGTGTATGTCTTTGTTACTTGGTGTAAGTGTATGTCTTTGTTACTTGGTGTCAGTGTATGTCTTTGTTACTTGGTGTAAGAGTGTGTCTGTTTTGCTTGGTATCAGTGCATGTCTTTGTTACTTGGTGTCAGTGTAGGTCTGTGTTACTTGGTGTAAGTGTGTGTCTTTCTTACTTGGTGTAAGTGCATGTCTTTGTGACTTGGTGTAAGTGTATGTCTTTGCTACTTGGTATCAGTGACTGTCTTTGTTACTTGGTGCAAGAGTGTGTCTGTGTTGCTGGGTATCTGTGTATGTCTTTGTTACTTGGTGTCAGTGTAGGTTTGTGTTACTTGGTGAAAGTGTGTGTCTTTCTTACTTGGTGCATGTGCATGTCTTTGTGACTTGGTGTAAGTGTATGTCTTTGTTACTTGGTGTCAGTATATGTCTTTGTTAATTGGTGTCAGTGTATGTCTTTGATACTTGGTGTAAGTGTTTGTCTGTGTTACTGGGGATCAGTGTCTGTCTTTGTTACTTGGTGAAAGTGTGAGTCTGTGTTACTGGGTATCAGTGTATGTCTTTGTTACTTGGTGTAAGTGCATGTCTTTGTTACTTGGTGTCAGTGTTTCTCTATGTTTCTGGGTGTCAGTGTGTATCTGTGTTCCTGGGTGTCAGTATATGTCTTTGTTACTTGGTGTCAGTGTAAGTCTTTGTGACTTGGTGTAAGTGTGTGTCTGTGTTAATGGGTGTCAGTGTCGGTCTTTGTTACTTGGTGTCAGTGTGTTTCTGTGTTACTGGGTATCAGTGTATGTCTTTGTTACTTGGTGTCAGTGTATGTCTGTGTTACTTGGTGTAAGTGTGTGTCTTTGTTACTTGGTGTAAGTGTATGTCTGTGTTACTTGGTGTAAGTTTATGTCTTTGTTACTTGGTGTCAGTGTATGTCATTGTGACTTGGTTTCAGTGTATGTCTTTGTTACTTGGTGTAAGTGTATGTCTTTGTTACTTGGTGTCAGTGTATGTCTTTGATGCTTGGTGTAAGTGTGTGTTTGTGTTACTGGGTATCAGTGTATGTCTTTGTTACTTGGTGTCAGTGTATGTCTTTGATAGTTGGTGTAAGTGTGTGTCTGTGTTACTGGGGATCAGTGTCTGTCTTTGTTACTTGGTGAAAGTGTGTGTCTGTGTTACTGGGTATCAGTGCATGTCTTTGTTACTTGTTGTAAGTGCATGTCTTTGTTACTTGGTGTCAGTGTATGTCTGTGTTACTTGGTGTAAGTGTGTGTCTGTGTTACTGGGTATCAGTGTATGTCTTCGTTACTTGGTGTAGGTGTGTGCCTGTGTTACTGGGTATCAGTGTATGTCTTTGTTAATTGGTGTCAGTGTATTTCTTTGTTACTTGGTGTAAGTGTATGTCTTTGTTACTTGGTGTCAGTGTATGTCTTTGTTACTTGGTGTAAGTGTGTGTTTGTGTTACTGGGTATCAGTGTATGTCTTTGTTACTTGGTGTCAGCGTATGTCTGTGTTACTTGGTGGAAGTGCTTGTCTTCGTTACTTGGTGTCAGTGTATGTCTTTGTACTTGGTGTAAGTGGATGTCTTTGTTACTTGGTGTCAGTGTGTGTCTTTGTTACATGGTGTCAGTGTTTCTCTGTGTTACTGGGTGTCAGTGTGTATCTGTGTTCCTGGGTGTCAGTATATGTCTTTGTTACTTGGTGTCAGTGTATGTCTGTGTTACTTGGTGTAAGTGTGTGTCTGTGTTACTGGGTATCAGTGTATGTCTTTGATACTTGGTGTAGGTGTGTGCCTGTGTTACTGGGTATCAGTGTATGACTTTGTTACTTGGTGTCAGTGTTTGTCTTTGTTACTTGGTGTAAGTGTATGTCTTTGTCACTTGGTGTCAGTGTATGTCTTTGTTACTTGGTGTAAGTGTGTGTCTATGTTACTGGGTTACAGTGTATGTCTTTGTTAATTGGTGTCAGTGTATGTCTTTGTTACTTTGTGTAAGTGTATGTCTTTGTTACTTGGTGTCAGTGTATGTCTTTGTTACTTGGTGTAAGTGTATGTCTTTGTTACTTGGTGTCAGTGCATGTCTTTGTTGCTTGGTGTCAGTGTATGTCTTTGATACTTGGTGTAAGTGTGTGTCTGTGTTACTGGGTATCAGTGTCTGTCTTTGTTACTTGGTGTAAGAGTGTTTCTGTGTTGCTGGGTATTAGTGTATGTCCTTGTTACTTGGTGTCAGTGTAAGTCTGTGTTACTTGGTGTAAGTGTGTGTCTTTCTTACTTGGTGTAAGTGCATGTCTTTGTGACTTAGTGTAAGTGTATGTCTTTGTTACTTGGTATCAGTGTCTGTCTTTGTTACTTGGTGTAAGAGTGTGTCTGTGTTGCTGGGTTTCAGTAAATGTCTTTGTTATTTGGTGTCAGTGTAGGTCTGTGTTACATGGTGTAAGAGTGTGTCTTTCTTACTTGGTGTAAGTGCATGTCTTTGTGACTTGGTGTAAGTGTATGTCTTTGTTACTTGGTGTCAGTGCAGGTCTTTGTTACTTGGTGTCAGTGTATGTCTGTGTTACTGGGGATCAGTGTCTGTCTTTGTTACTTGGTGAAAGAGTGTGTCTGTGTTACTGGGTATCAGTGTATGTCTTTGTTACTTGGTGTCAGTGTATGTCTTTGTACTTGGTGTAAGTGGATGTCTTTGTTACTTGGTGTCAGTGTATGTCTGTGTTACTTGGTGTCAGTGTGTGTCTTTGTTACTTGGTGTCAGTGTTTCTCTGTGTTACTGGGTGTCAGTGTGTATCTGTGTTCCTGGGTGTCAGTAAATGTCTTTGTTACTTGGTGTCAGTGTATGTCTGTGTTACTTGGTGTAAGTGTATGTCAAAATACTTGGTGTAAGTGTATGTCTGTGTTACTTGGTGTAAGTGTGCGTCTGTGTTACTGGGTATCAGTGTATGTCTTTGTTACTGGGTATCAGTGGATGTCTTTGTTACTGGGTGTAGTGTATGTCTTTGTTACTTGGTGTAAGTGTATGTCAAAATACTTGGTGTAAGTGTATGTCTGTGTTACTTGGTGTAAGTGTGCGTCTGTGTTACTGGGTATCAGTGTATGTCTTTGTTACTGGGTATCAGTGTATGTCTTTGTGACTTGGTGTCAGTGTATGTCTTTGTTACTGGCTGTCAGTGTGTGTCTTTGTGACTTGGTGTCAGTGTCTGTCTTTGTTACTTGGTGTCAGTGTGTGTCTGTATAACTGGGTATCAGTGTATGTCTTTGATACTTCGTGTCAGTGTATGTCTTTGTTACTGGGTGTCAGTGTGTGTCTTTGTGACTTGGTGCCAGTGTACGTCTTTGTTACTTGGTGTCAGTGTATGTCAAAATGCTTGGAGTAAGTGTATGTCTTTGTTACTTGTTGTAATTGCCTGTCTTTGTTACTTGGTGTCAGTGTATGTCTGTGTTACTTGGTGTAAGTGTGTGTCCTTGTTATTTCTTGTCAGTGTATGTTTTTGTTACTTGGTGTAATTATGTGTCTTTGTTACTTGGTGTCAGTGTGTGTCTGTGTTCCAGGGTGTCAGTGTTTGTCTTTGTTACTTGGTGTAAGTGTATGTCAAAATACTTGGTGTAAGTGTATGTCTGTGTTACTTGGTGTCAGTGTATGTCTTTGTTACTTGGTGTAAGTGTGTGTCTGAGTTACTGGGTATCAGTGTATGTCCTGGTTACTTGGTGGCAGTGTATGTCAAAATACTTGGTGTAAGTGTATGTCTTTGTTACTTGGTGTAAGTGTGTGTCTCTGTTACTTGGTGTCAGTGTGTGTCTGTGTTCCTGGGTGTCAGTGTATGTCTTTGTTACTTGGGATCAGTGGATTTCTTTGTTACTGGGTGTCAGTGTATGTCTTTGTTACTTGGTGTAAGTGTATGTCAAAATACTTGGTGTAGGTGAATGTCTGTGTTACTTGGTGTAAGTGTATGTCTTTGTTACTTTGTGTCAGTGTGCGGATGTGTTAGGGGTATCAGTGTATGTCTTTGTTACTTGGTGTCATTGTATGTCTTTGTTACTTGGTATAAGTGTGCGTCTGTGTTACTGGGTCTCAGTGTATGTCTTTGTTACTTGGTGTCAGTGTACTTCTTTGTTACTTGGTGTAAGTGTGTGTCTGTGTTACTGGGGGTCAGTGTGTGTCTGTGTGACTAGGTGTCAGTGCATGTCTTTGTTACTGGGTGTCAGTGTATGTTTTTGTTACTTGGTGGAAGTGTGTGTCTGTGTTACTGGGTATCAGTGTGTGTCTTTGTTACTTGGTGTATGTGTGTGTCTGTCTTCCTGGGTATCAGTGTATGTCTTTGTTACTGGGTATCAGTGTATGTCTTTGTGACTTGGTGCCAGTGTATGTCTTTGTTACTGGGTGTCAGTGTCTGTCTTTGTGACTTGGTGTCAATGTATGTCTTTGTTACTTGGTGTAAGTGTGTGTCTGTCTTACTGGGTATCAGTGTATGTCTTTGTTACTGGGTATCAGTGTATGTCTTTGTGACTTGGTGTCAGTGTATGTCTTTGTTACTGGGTGTCAGTGTCTGTCTTTGTGACTTGGTGTCAGTGTATGTCTTTATTACTTGGTGTAAGTGTGTGTCTGTGTTACTGGATGTCAGTGTGTGTCTCTGTGACTTGGTGTCAGTTTATGTCTTTGTTACTTGGTGTAAGTGTGTGTCTGTGTTACTTGGTGTAATTATCTGTCTCTGTTACTTGGTGTAAGTGCATGCCTTTGTTACTGGGTGTCAGTGTCTATCTTTGTGACTTGGTGTCAGTGTATGACTTTGTTACTTGGTGTAAGTATGTGTCTGTGTTACTGGGTATCAGAGTATGTCTTTGTGACTTGGTATCAGTGTATGTCTTTGTTACTGGGTGTCAGTATGTGTCTGTGTTACTGGGTATTAGTGTATGTCTTGGTTACTTGGTATCAGTGTATGTCTTTGTTACTGGGTGTCAGTGTGTGTCTGTGTTCCTGGGTATCAGTGTATGTCTTTGTGACTTGGTGTCAGTGTATGTCTTTGTTACTGGGTGTCGGTGTGTGTCTTTGTCACTTGGTGTCAGTGTATGTCTTTGTTAATTGCTGTAAGTGTGTGTCTGTGATACTGGGTATCAGTGCATGTCTTTGTTACTTGGTGTCAGTTTATGTCTTTGTTACTTGGTGTAAGTGTATGTCTTTGTTACTTGGTGTCAGTGTAAGTGTTTGTGACTTGTTGTAAGTGTATGTCAAAATACTTGGTGTAAGTGTATGTCTGTGTTACTTTGTGTAAGTGTATGTCTTTGTTACTTGGTGTAAGTGTGCGTCTGTGTTACTGGGTCTCAGTGTATGTCTTTGTTACTTGGCGTCATTGTATGTCTTTGTTACTTGGTGTAAGTGTGTGTCTGTGTTACTGGGGGTCAGTGTGTGTCTGTGTGACTGGATGTCAGTGCATGTCTTTGTTACTGGGTGTCAGTGTATGTCTTTGTTACTTGGTGGAAGTGTGTGTCTGTGTTACTGGGTATCAGTGTGTGTCTTTGTTACTTGGTGTATGTGTGTGTCTGTCTTCCTGGGTATCAGTGTATGTCTTTGTTACTGGGTATCAGTGTATGTCTTTGTGACTTGGTGCCAGTGTATGTCTTTGTTAATGGGTGTCAGTGTCTGTCTTTGTGACTTGGTGTCAGTGTATGTCTGTGTCACTTGGTGTAAGTATGTGTCTTTGTTACTTGGTGTAAGTGTATGTCTTTGTTACTTGTTGGAAGAGTGTGTCTAAGTTTCTGGGTATCAGTGTATGTCTTTGTTACTTGATGTCAGTGTATGTCTTTGTTACTGGGTGCCAGTGTGTGTCTTTCTGACTTGGTGTAAGTGTATGTCTTTGTTACTTGGTGTAAGTGTATGTCTTTGTTACTTGGTGTCAGTGTGTGTCTGTGTTCCTGGGTGTCAGTGTATGTCTTTGTTACTTGGTGTCAGTGTATGTCTTTGTTACTTGGTGTAAGTGTGCGTCTGTGTTACTGGGTGTCAATGTATGTCTTTGTTACTTGATGTAAGTGTATGTCTTTGTTACTTGGTGTCAGTGTATGTGGTTGTGACTTGGTGTCATTGTATGTCTTAATTACTGGGTGTCAGTGTATGTCTTTGTTACTTGGTGCAAGAGTATGTCAAAATACTTGGTGTAAGTGTATGTCTTTGTTACTTGGTGTAATTGTCTGTCTTTGTTACTTGGTGTTAAGTGTATGTCTTTGTTCCTTGGTGTCAGTGTATGTCTGTGTTACTTGGTGTCAGTGGATTTATTTGTTACTGGGTGACAGTGTATGTCTTTGTTACTTGGTGTAAGTGTATGTCAAAATACTTGGTGTAACTGTATGTCTGTGTTACTTGGTGTAAGTGTGCATCTGTGTTACTGGGTGTCAGTGTATGTCTTTTTTACTTGGTGTCAGTGTATGTCTTTGTTACTTGGTGTAAGTGTGCGTCTGTGTTACTGGGTGTCAATGTATGTCTCTGTTACTTGATGTAAGTGTATGTCTTTGTTACTTGGTGTCAGTGTATGTGTTTGTGACCTTGTGTCATTGTATGTCTTAGTTACTGGGTGTCAGTGTATGTCTTTGTTACTTGGTGCATGTGTATGTGAAAATATTTGGTGTAGGTGTATGTCTTTGTTAATTGGTGTAATTGTCTGTCTTTGTTACTTGGCTTAAGTGCATGTCTTTGTTACTTGGTGTCAGTGTATGTCTGTGTCACTTGGTGTAAGTATGTGTCTTTGTTACTTGTTGTAAGTGTATGTCTTTGTTATTTGGTGTAAGTGTGTGTCTGTGTTACCGTGTATCAGTGTAGGTCTTTGTTACTGTTTATTAGTGTTTCTCTGTTACTGGGTGTCAGTGTTTGTTTGTGATACTGGGTGTCAGTGCATGTCAAAATACTTGGTGTAAGTGTGTGTCTTTGTTACTTGTTGTAAGTGTTTGTCTTTGTTACTTGGTGTCAGTGTGTGCCTCTGTTCCTGGGTGTCAGTGCATGTCTTTGTTACTTGGTGTCAGTGGATTTATTTGTTACTGGGTATCAGTGTATGTCTTTGTTACTTGGTGTAAGTGTCTGTCAAAATACTTGTTGTAAGTGTATATCTGCGTTACTTGGTGTAATTGTCTGTCTTTGTGACTTGGTGTCAGTGTATGTCTGTGTTACTTGGTGTAAGTATGTGTCTTTGTTACTTGGTGTAAGTGTATGTCTTTGTTACTTGCTATCAGTGTATGCCGTTGTTACTGTGTGTCAGTGTGTGTCTGTGCATTGGGTATCAGTGTATGTCTTTGTTACTTGGTGTCAGTGTATGTCTTTTTTACTTGGTGTCAGTGTGTGTCTGTGTTACTGGGTATCAGTGTATGTCTTTGTGACTTGGTATCAGTGGATGTCTTTCTGACTTGGTGTCAGTGTATGTCTTTGCTACTGGGTGTCAGTGTGTGTCTGTGTTACTTGGTGTCAGTGTATGTCTTTGTTACTGTTTATTAGTGTTTCTCTGTTACTGGGTGTCAGTGTTTGTTTGTGTTACTGGGTGTCAGTGAATGTCTTTGTTACTTGGTGTAAGTGTGTGTCTGTGTTCCTGGGTATCAGTGTCTGTCTTTGTTACTTGGTGTTAGTGTGTGTCTTTGTTGCTTGGTGTAATTGTATGTCTTTGTTACTTGGTGTCCGTGTATGTCTGTGTTACTTGGTGTATGTGTATGTCTTTGTTACTTGGTGTAAGTGTGTGTCTGTGTTACTTGGTGCAAGTGTGTGTCTGTGTTCCTGGGTATCATTGTATGTCTTTGTTACTTGGTGTCAGTGTATGTCTGTGTTACTTGGTGTAAGTGTGTGTCTTTGTTACTTGGTGTCCGTGTGTGTCTGTGTTACTGGGTATCATTGTATGTCTTTGTTACTTGGTGTTAGTGTATGTCTGTGTTACTTGGTGTAAGTGTATGTCTTTGTTACTTGGTGTAAGTGTGTGTCTGTGTTACTTGGTGTAAGTTTGTGTCTGTGTTCCTGGGTATCAGTGTATGTCTTTGTTACTTGGTGTCAGTGTATGTCTGTGTTACTGGGTATCAGTGAATGTCTTTGTGATTGCTTTCAGTGTATGTCTTTGTGACTTGGTATCAGTGTATGTCGTTGTTACTGGGTGTCAGTGTGTGTCTGTGCTCCTGGGTATCAGTGTATGTCTTTGTGACTTGGTGTCAGTGATTGTCTTTGTTACTGGGTGTCAGTGTGTGTCTTTGTGACTTTGTGTCATTGTATGTCTGTGTTACTTGGTGTAAGTGTGAGTCTTTGTTACTTGGTGTCCGTGTGTGTCTGTGTTACTGGGTATCATTGTATGTCTTTGTTACTTGGTGTTAGTGTATGTCTGTGTTACTTGGTGTAAGTGTATGTCTTTGTTACTTGGTGTAAGTGTGTGTCTGTGTTACTTGGTGTAAGTGTGTGTCTTTGTTACTTGGT
The DNA here is from genome assembly GCF_036365525.1 of Heterodontus francisci. Lineage (NCBI taxonomy): Eukaryota > Metazoa > Chordata > Chondrichthyes > Heterodontiformes > Heterodontidae > Heterodontus > Heterodontus francisci. Next base: position 4,881,658 of record NW_027140330.1, read on the forward strand.
GTCCGTGTGTGTCTGTGTTACTGGGTATCATTGTATGTCTTTGTTACTTGGTGTTAGTGTATGTCTGTGTTACTTGGTGTAAGTGTATGTCTTTGTTACTTGGTGTAAGTGTGTGTCTGTGTTACTTGGTGTAAGTTTGTGTCTGTGTTCCTGGGTATCAGTGTATGTCTTTGTTACTTGGTGTCAGTGTATGTCTGTGTTACTGGGTATCAGTGAATGTCTTTGTGATTGCTTTCAGTGTATGTCTTTGTGACTTGGTATCAGTGTATGTCGTTGTTACTGGGTGTCAGTGTGTGTCTGTGCTCCTGGGTATCAGTGTATGTCTTTGTGACTTGGTGTCAGTGATTGTCTTTGTTACTGGGTGTCAGTGTGTGTCTTTGTGACTTTGTGTCATTGTATGTCTGTGTTACTTGGTGTAAGTGTGAGTCTGTGTTACTGGGTATCAGTGTATGTCTTTGTGACTTGCTGTCAGTGAATGTCTGTGTTACTTGGTGTAAGTGTGTGTCTGTGTCACTGGGTGTCAGTGTGCGTCTGTGTTACTTGGTGTAAGTGTGTGTCTGTGTTACTGAGTGTCAGTGTATGTCTTTGGTACTGGGTGTCAGTGTGTGTCTGTGTTACTGGGTGTCAGTGTTTGTTTGTGTTACTGGGTGTCAGTGTATGTCTTTGTTACTTGGTGTAAGTGTGTGTCTGTGTTCCTGGGTATCAGTGTCTGTCTTTGTTACTTGGTGTAAGTGTGTGTCTTTGTTGCTTGGTGTAATTGTATGTCTTTGTTACTTGGTGTCCGTGTGTGTCTGTGTTACTTGGTGCAAGTGTGTGTCTGTGTTCCTGGGTATCATTGTATGTCTTTGTTACTTGGTGTCAGTGTATGTCTGTGTTACTTGGTGTAAGTGTGTGTCTTTGTTACTTGGTGTCCGTGTGTGTCTGTGTTACTGGGTATCATTGTATGTCTTTGTTACTTGGTGTCAGTGTATGTCTGTGTTACTTGGTGTAAGTGTATGTCTTTGTTACTTGGTGTAAGTGTGTGTCTGTGTTACTTGGTGTAAGTTTGTGTCTGTGTTCCTGGGTATCAGTGTATGTCTTTGTTACTTGGTGTCAGTGTATGTCTGTGTTACTGGGTATCAGTGAATGTCTTTGTGATTGCTTTCAGTGTATGTCTTTGTTACTGGGTGTCAGTGTGTGTCTGTGTTACTGGGTATCAGTGTATGTCTTTGTGACTTGGTATCAGTGTATGTCGTTGTTACTGGGTGTCAGTGTGTGTCTGTGCTCCTGGGTATCAGTGTATGTCTTTGTGACTTGGTGTCAGTGATTGTCTTTGTTACTGGGTGTCAGTGTGTGTCTTTGTGACTTTGTGTCATTGTATGTCTGTGTTACTTGGTGTAAGTGTGAGTCTGTGTTACTGTGGTATCAGTGTATGTCTTTGTGACTTGCTGTCAGTGAATGTCTGTGTTACTTGGTGTAAGTGTGTGTCTGTGTTACTGGGTGTCAGTGTGCGTCTGTGTTACTTGGTGTAAGTGTGTGTCTGTGTTACTGGGTGTCAGTGTATGTCTTTGGTACTGGGTGTCAGTGTATGACTTTGTTACTTGGTGTGAGTGTGTGTCTTTGTTACTGGGTGTCAGTGTATGTCTGTGTTACTTGGTGTAAGTGTGTGTCTGTTACTGGGTATCAGTGTATGTCTTTGTTACTTGGTGTCAGTGTTGTCTGTGTTACTTGGTGTAAGTGTGTGTCTGTTTTACTGGGTGTCAGTATGTGTCATTGTTACTTGGTGTAAGTGTGCGTCTGTGTTACTGGGTGTCAGTGTACGTCTTTGGTACTGGGTGTCAGTGTATGACTTTGTTACTTGGTGTGAGTGTGTGTCTGTGTTACTTGGTGTCAGTGTATGTCTGTGTTACTTGGTGTAAGTGTGTGCCTGTGTTACTGGGTATCAGTGTATGTCTTTGTTACTTGGTATCAGTGTATGTCTGTGTTACTGGGTATCAGTGTGTGTCTTTGTTACTTGTTGTAAGTGTGTGTCTGTGTTACTGGGTATCAGTGTATGTCTTTGTTACTGGGTATCAGTGTATGTCTTTGTGACTTGGTGTCAGTGGATGTCTTTGTTCCAGCTTGCAAAGCGAAGGGCTGGTACCTTCTTTCCTTTTTTCATGTTGTTTGGTGCGGTGTATCAGTCCACCTTTCGGGCAATGACCCTGAGCTCCAAGCACCCATTGAAGCAGGCAGACTGTGGCGGGACAGAACCTTATTGACCGGGGGCTGCCCGGTTTGAGGCGGGCGGTAGCTGTCCAGTGAGGTGCAATGACCTCTCCCACCGACAAAGGCAACCCGTGGCGCCCAGTTTCTACGCCAATTTATCTGGACTTATAACCCGTAACTGCTGCCTTCCGTGTTGTTTTAGTCGCTGTGAGGCAACTATGGAGTGACCTCTCCATGGCGCATGCCTGGGCAAATTTATGGAGGTTGAGAGTTGCCCAGTCGTCAAAACCCCCCTCTCGGCCTTTCTGGTGGGGTCCAAAGGAGTGCAGGACACGACGTTTGGCACCAGTATGGCTGCAGGAACTGCCGGAAACATGCCAAAGGTGACACATGACCGCCTACGGGGTTCCGCTCCGGATTTTCTGTTAGGGTTTACTCCCTCAGCCTTGGTCTCTCCCGAGACGCCCTCAAGGCAGTGGGGTTGTTGGGGCCCCTACACAGGTGTAGGATGGTGCCGGTGGGAGGAGGGGATGCAAGGGGGAGGGGTAGAGGAAGGGGATGGGGGGGTGCAGGGGAAGGGGGTGCGGGGTGAAGATGGTGCGAGGGGGGGCGGGCTGGGACGGGGTTGTGAGGGGGTGAGCTGAGAGGGTGGAGCAGGGAAGGGGACGGGGGTGGGGGGGTGTGGAAGGGGGGTAAAGGGGGGGAGGGGGGGTGGAATCTGGGGCAGGTAATAAGCCATTTCCTCAGTGCCCACCATCGATGTCCGGAAAGCTCATCCACGTCCTTCGGGAGGTGAAGCATCATTTGGCAGACTTCGAGGTGATTACATTTGCTAAGGATTTTTTTTTGCAGTGGTTTAAATAAAGGCATGCAGCATTGCCGACAGTGCGCTGCAGATGCTCTCCGAGCCATCTCCCGCGGGCGCTTTGAAGTTGCGGCCGGGGGGGCCGTTCGTGGATGTTTTGGGTGTTCGGGGCACCTTTTCACAGGACTTCTCTCGGGTCCCACAGCTCCTTCTTCACCTCAATGGACTTACCGCATGCCGTGGCTGCAGACACTCTGGACTGTGAAGACAGCAGGATCGGAGATTGAAGTATCGGCAGCTGTGCTCGTCAGTTTCATCTGGATCAATTTCATTGAGAAAACAAAGAGCAGGTGTGGCTGGGGGAGGGCAGTGGGCCCAGGTAACATACACTAAACTAACTGTTAACTTTTAGATAGGGCTAAAATGAACTGATTTAAAGAGCCAGGGGAATTTAAACAGTTTAAGAGGGCAGATTGGGGGAGAAAACGTTAGGGATGGGAGCAGATGGCCATGGATAGAGTTGAACAGCAAGGGAGCTTCCTAGGGAGCTTCCATCCCAGGAGCCATCTTGAACAAACAGACAGAACTATGTGTCCTGGCCTGTCGGAAGACCTTACACAAATCAACGATTCTCTGAAGACCGCCATCATTAACAACGAGCTCAGTAGATTCAATGTGGACATTGCAGCACTTCAGGAGACTCGCCTCCCCGCGAGTGGCTCTCTAGCAGAGCAAGACTACACCTTCTTCTGGCAGGGCAGGGATCCTGAAGAACCAAGACAGCATGGAGTGGGCTTCGTCATCAGAAACTCCTTGCTCAGCATGATAGAGCCTCCCTCAAATGGCTCGGAATGCATACTGTCCATCCGACTGCTCACCACCTCTGGTCCAGTACACCTACTCAGCATCTATGCTCCAACACTCTGCTCCGCACCTGAAGCTAAAGACCAGTTCTATGAACAACTCCATAACATCATTAGTAGCATCCCCAACACCGAACACCTATTCCTGCTGGGGGACTTTAATGCCAGGGTTGGGGCCGACCATGACTCATGGCCCTCCTGCCTTGGGCGCTATGGCGTTGGAAGGATGAATGAGAACGGGCAGAGACTGCTTGAGTTGTGTACCTATCATAACCTCTGCATCACCAACTCGTTCTTTCACACTAAACCCTGTCACCAGGTTTCATGGAGGCACCCAAGATCACGTCGTTGGCACCAGCTAGACCTCATTGTCACAAGGCGAGCCGCCTCAAACAGTGTTCAAATCACACGCAGCTTCCACAGTGCGGACTGCGACACCGACCACTCCCTGGTGTGCAGCAAGGTTAGACTCAGACCAAAGAAGTTGCATCATTCCAAGCAGAAGGGCCACCCACGCATCAACACGAGCAGAATTTCTCACCCACAGCTGTTACAAAAATTTCTAAATTCACTTGTAACAGCCCTTCAAAACACTCCCACAGGGGATGCTGAGACCAAGTGGGCCCACATCAGAGACGCCAACTATGAGTCAGCTTTGACCACCTACGGCAAAAGTGCGAAGAGAAATGCAGACTGGTTTCAATCTCATAATGAAGAGCTGGAACCTGTCATAGCCGCTAAGCGCATTGCACTTTTGAACTACAAGAAAGCCCCCAGCGATTTAACATCCGCAGCACTTAAAGCAGCCAGAAGTACTGCACAAAGAGCAGTTAGGCGTTGCTCAAACGACTACTGGCAACACCTATGCAGCCATATTCAGCTGGCCTCAGACACCGGAAACATCAGAGGAATGGATGATGGCATGAAGAGAGCTCTTGGGCCAACCATCAAGAAGATCACCCCCCTCAAATCTAAATCGGGGGACATAATCACTGACCAACGCAAACAGATGGACCGCTGGGTTGAGCACTACCTAGAACTGTACTCCAGGGAGAATGCTGTCACTGAGACTGCCCTCAATGCAGCCCAGCCTCTACCAGTCATGGATGAGCTGGACATACAGCCAACCAAATCGGAACTCAGTGATGCCATTGATTCCCTAGCCAGCGGAAAAGCCCCTGGGAAGGACAGCATTACCCCTGAAATAATCAAGAGTGCCAAGCCTGCTATACTCTCAGCACTACATGAACTGCTATGCCTGTGCTGGGACGAGGGAGCAGTACCCCAGGACATGCGCGATGCCAACATCATCACCCTCTATAAAAACAAAGGTGACCGCGGTGACTGCAACAACTACCGTGGAATCTCCCTGCTCAGCATAGTGGGAAAAGTCTTTGCTCGAGTCGCTCTGAACAGGCTCCAGAAGCTGGCCGAGCGCGTCTACCCTGAGGCACAGTGTGGCTTTCGTGCAGAGAGATCGACTATTGACATGCTGTTCTCCCTTCGTCAGATACAGGAGAAATGCCGTGATCAACAGATGCCCCTCTACATTGCTTTCATTGATCTCACCAAAGCCTTTGACCTCGTCAGCAGACGTGGTCTCTTCAGACTACTAGAAAAGACCGGATGTCCACCAAAGCTACTAAGTATCATCACCTCATTCCATGACAATATGAAAGACACAATTCAACATGGTGGCTCCTCATCAGAGCCCTTTCCTATCCTGAGTGGTGTGAAACAGGGCTGTGTTCTCGCACCCACACTTTTTGGGATTTTCTTCTCCCTGCTGCTTTCACATGCGTTCAAATCCTCTGAAGAAGGAATTTTCCTCCACACAAGATCAGGGGGCAGGTTGTTCAACCTTGCCCGTCTAAGAGCGAAGTCCAAAGTACGGAAAGTCCTCATCAGAGAACTCCTCCTTGCTGACGATGCTGCTTTAACATCTCACACTGAAGAATGCCTGCAGAGTCTCATCGACAGGTTTGCGTCTGCCTGCAATGAATTTGGCCTAACCATCAGCCTCAAGAAAACGAACATCATGGGGCAGGATGTCAGAAATGCTCCATCCATCAATATTGGCGACCACGCTCTGGAAGTGGTTCAAGAGTTCACCTACCTAGGCTCAACTATCACCAGTAACCTGTCTCTAGATGCAGAAATCAACAAGCGCATGTGTAAGGCTTCCACTGCTATGTTCAGACTGGCCAAGAGAGTGTGGGAAAATGGTGCACTGACACGGAACACAAAAGTCCGAGTGTATCAGGCCTGTGTCCTCAGTACCTTGCTCTACGGCAGCGAGGCCTGGACAACGTATGCCAGCCAAGAGCGACGTCTCAATTCATTCCATCTTCGCTGCCTTCGGAGAATATTTGGCATCAGGTGGCAGGACTATATCTCCAACACAGAAGTCCTTGAAGCGGCCAACATCCCCAGCTTATACACACTACTGAGTCAGCGGCGCTTGAGATGGCTTGGCCATGTGAGCCGCATGGAAGATGGCAGGATCCCCAAAGACACATTGTACAGCGAGCTCGCCACTGGTATCAGACCCACCGGCCGTCCATGTCTCCGTTATAAAGACGTCTGCAAACGCGACATGAAATCGTGTGACATTGATCACAAGTCGTGGGAGTCAGTTGCCAGCATTCGCCAGAGCTGGCGGGCAGCCATAAAGACAGGGCTAAATTGTGGCGAGTCGAAGAGACTTAGTAGTTGGCAGGAAAAAGGACAGAGGCGCAAGGGGAGAGCCAACTGTGCAACAGCCCCAACAAACAAATTTCTCTGCAGCACCTGTGGAAGAGCCTGTCACTCCAGAATTGGCCTTTATAGCCACTCCAGGCGCTGCTTCACAAACCACTGACCACCTCCAGGCGCGTATCCATTGTCTCTCGAGATAAGGAGGCCCAAAAGAATGTCTGTGTTACTTGGTGTAAGTGTGAGTCTGTGTTACTGGGTATCAGTTATGTCTTTGTGACTTGGTGTCAGTGAATGTCTGTGTTACTTGGTGTAAGTGTGTGTCTGTGTTACTGGGTGTCAGTGTGTGTCTGTGTTACGTGGTGTAAGTGTGTGTCTGTGTTACTGGGTGTCAGTGTATGTCTTTGCTACTGGGTGTCAGTGTATGACTTTGTTACTTGGTGTGAGTGTGTGTCTGTGTTACTGGGTGTCAGTGTATGTCTGTGTTACTTGGTGTAATTGTGTGTCTGTGTTACTGGGTATCAGTGTATGTCTTTGTTACTTGGTGTCAGTGTATGTCTGTGTTACTTGGTGTAAGTGTGTGTCTGTTTTACTGGGTGTCAGTATGTGTCTTTGTTACTTTGTGCAATTGTATGTCTTTGTTACTTGATGTCAGTGTATGTCTGTGTTACTTGGTGTAAGTGTCTGTCTTTGTTACTTGGTGTCAGTGTTTGTCTGTGTTACTTGGTATCAGTGTATGTCTTTGTTACTGGGTGTCAGTGTGTGTCTTTGTGACTTTGTGTCTTTGTATGTCTGTGTTACTTGGTGTAAGTGTGTGTCTGTGTTACTGGGTATCAGTGTCTGTCTTTGTTACTTGGTGTAAGTGTATGTCTTTGTTACTTGGTGTAATTGTATGTCTTTGTTACTTGGTGTCAGTGTATGTCTGTGTTACTTGGTGTAAGTGTATGTCTTTGTTACTTGCTGTAAGTGTGTGTCTGTGTTACTTGGTGTCAGTGTATGTCTGTGTTACTGGGTATCAGTGAATGTCTTTGTGATTGCTTTCAGTGTATGTCTTTGTTCCTGGGTGTCAGTGTGTGTCTGTGCTACTGGGTATCAGTGTATGTCTTTGTGACTTGGTCTCAGTGTACGTCTTTGTTACTGGGTGTCTGTGTGTGTCTGTATTACTGGGTATCAGTGTATGTCTTTGTGACTTGGTATCAGTGTATGTCGCTGTTGCTGGGTGTCAGTGTGTGTCTGTGCTCCTGGGTATCAGTGTATGTCTTTGTGACTTGGTGTCAGTGTATGTCTTTGTTACTGGGTGTCAGTGTGTGTCTTTGTGACTTTGTGTCATTGTATGTCTGTGTTACTTGGGGTAAGTGTGAGTCTGTGTTACTGGGTATCAGTGTATGTCTTTGTGACTTGGTGTCAGTGAATGTCTGTGTTACTTGGTGTAAGTGTGTGTCTGTGTTACTGGGTGTCAGTGTGTGTCTGTGTTACGTGGTGTAAGTGTGTGTCTGTGTTACTGCGTGTCAGTGTATGTCTTTGGTACTGGGTGTCAGTGTATGACTTTGTTACTTGGTGTGAGTGTGTGTCTGTGTTACTGGGTGTCAGTGTATGTCTGTGTTACTTGGTGTAAGTGTGTGTCTGTGTTACTGGGTATCAGTGTATGCCTTTGTTACTTCGTGTCAGTGTATGTCTGTGTTACTTGGTGTAAGTGTGTGTCTGTTTTACTGGGTGTCAGTATGTGTCTTTGTTACTTTGTGTAATTGTATGTCTTTGTTACTTGATGTCAGTGTATGTCTGTGTTACTTGGTGTAAGTGTCTGTCTTTGTTACTTGGTGTCAGAGTGTGTCTGTGTTACTTGGTATCAGTGTATGTCTTTGTTACTGGGTGTCAGTGTGTGTCTTTGTGACTTTGTGTCTTTGTATGTCTGTGTTACTTGGTGTAAGTGTGTGTCTGTGTTAGTGGGTATCAGTGTCTGTCTTTGTTACTTGGTGTAAGTGTATGTCTTTGTTACTTGGTGTAATTGTATGTCTGTGTTACTTGGTGTCAGTGTATGTCTGTGTTACATGGTGTAAGTGTGTGCCTGTGTTACTGGGTATCAGTGTATGTCTTTGTTACTGGGTGTCAGTGTGTGTCTTTGTGACTTTGTGTCTTTGTATGTCTGTGTTACTTGGTGTAAGTGTGTGTCTGTGTTACTGGGTATCAGTGTCTGTCTTTGTTACTTGGTGTAAGTGTATGTCTTTGTTACTTCGTGTAATTGTATGTCTTTGTTACTTGGTGTCAGTGTATCTCTGTGTTACTTGGTGTAAGTGTGAGTCTGTTTTACTGGGTGTCAGTGTGAGTCTGAGTTACTTGGTGTAAGTGTGTGTCTTTGTTACTTTTTGTCCTTGTGTGTCTGTGTTACTGGGTGTCAGTGCATATCTTTGTTACTTGGTGTCAGTGTATATCTGTGTTACTTGCTGTAAGTGTGTGTCTTTGTTACTTGGTTTAATTGTATGTCTTTGTTACTTGGTGTCAGTGTATGTCTGTGTTAATTGGTGTAAGTGTATGTGTTTGTTACTTGGTGTAAGTGTGTGTCTGTGTTACTTGGTGTAAGTGTCTGTCTGTGTTCCTGGGTATCAGTGTATGTCTTTGTTACTTGGTGTCTGTGTATGTCTGTGTTACTTGGTATAAGTGTGTATCTGTGTTACCCGGTATCAGTGTATGTCTTTGTTACTTGGTGTCACTGTATGTCTGTGTTACTTGGCGTAAGTGTCTGTCTGTTTTACTGTGTGCCAGTGTGTGTCTGTGTTACTTGGTGTAAGTGTGTGTCTTTGTTACTTGGTGTAATTGTCTGTCTTTGTTACTGGGTGTAAGTATATGTCTTTGTTACTTGGTGTCAGTGTATGTCTGTGTTACTGGGTATCAGTGTATGTCTTTGTGATTGCTTTCAATGTACGTCTTTGTTACTGGGTGTCAAAGTGTGTCTGTGTTACTGGGTATCAGTGTATGTCTTTGTGACTTGGTATCAGTGTATGCCGTTGTTACTGGGTGTCAGTGTGTGTCTGTGTTCCTGGGTATCAGTGTATGTCTTTGTGACCTGGTGTCAGTTTATGTCTCTGTGACTTGGTGTAAGTGTGTGTCTGTGTTACTTGGTGTAAGGGCGTGACTGTGTTACTGGGTATCAGTGTATGTCTTTGTGACTTGGTCTCAGTGTATGTCTTTGTTACTGGGTATCAGTGTCTGTCTTTTTTACTTGGTGTAAGTGTGTGTATGTGTTACTGGGTGTCAGTGTGTGTCTGTGTTACTTGGTGTAAGTGTGTGTCTTTGTTACTTGGTGTCAGTGTATGTCTGTGTTACTTGGTGTAATTATGTGTCTTTGTTACTTGGTGCCAGTGCATGACTTTGTTACTTGGTGTAAGTGTGTGTTTGTGTTACTTGGTGTAAGTGTGTGTCTGTGTTACTTGGTGTCAGTGTATGTCTGTGTTACTTGGTGTAATTATGTGTCTTTGTGACTTGGTGTCGGTCTATGTCTGTGTTACTTGGTGTAAGTGTGTGTCTTTGTTACGTGGTGTCAGTGTATGTCTGTGTTACTTGGTGTAAGTGTATGTCTTTGTTACTTGGTGTCAGTCTATGTCTGTGTTACTTGGTGTAATTATGTGTCTTTGTTACTTGGTGCCAGTGCATGTCTTTGTTACTTGGTGTAAGTGTGTGTCTGTGTTACTGGGTGTCAGTGTATGTCTTTGTTACTTGGTGTCAGTGTGTTTCTGTGTTACTGGGTATCAGTGTATGTCTTTGTTACTGTGTAACAGTGTGTGTTACTGGGTGTCAGTGTGTGTCTGTGACACCAGGTGTCAGTATTTAGTTTAGTTTAGAGATACAGCACTGAAACAGGTACCTCCAGCACACCGAGTCTGTGCCGACCATCAACCAAACATTTATACTAATCCTACACGAATCCCATATTCCAATAACATCACCACCGGCCCCTATATATTTCCCTACCACGTACCTATACTAGGGGTAATTTATAATGGCCAATTAACCTACCAACCTGCAAGTCTTTGGGATGTGGGAGGAAACCGGAGCACCCGGAGGAAACCCACGCAGACACAGGGAGAACTTGCAAACTCCGCACAGGCAGGACCCAGAATCGAACCCGGGTCGCTGGAGCTGTGAGGCTGCGGTGCTAACCACTGTGCCACTGTGCTGCCCAGTGTGTATCTGTGTTACTGGGTGTCAGTGTGGTCGTTTGTCTTACTGGGTGTCAGTGTGTGTCTGTGTTACTTGGTGTAAGTGTGAGTCTTTGTTACTTGGTGTCAGTGTGTGTCTTTGTTACTGGGTGTCAGTGTATGTCTTTGTTACTGGGTGACAGTGTATGTCTTTGTGACTTGGTGTCCGTGTATGTCTTTGTTACTGGGTCTCAGTGTATGTCTTTGTTAATTGGTGTCAGTGTATGTCTTTGTTACTTGGTGTCAGTGTATGTCTGTGTTACTTGGTGTCAGTGTGTGTCTGTGTTACTTGGTATCAGTGTATGTCTTTGTTACTGGGTGTCAGTGTGTGTCTTTGTGACTTTGTGTCTTTGTATGTCTGTGTTACTTGGTGTAAGTGTGTGTCTGTGTTACTGGGTATCAGTGTCTGTCTTTGTTACTTGGTGTAAGTGTATGTCTTTGTTACTTGGTGTAATTGTATGTCTTTGTTACTTGGTGTCAGTGTATGTCTGTGTTACTTGGTGTAAGTGTATGTCTTTGTTACTTGGTGTAAGTGTGTGTCTGTGTTACTGGGTATCAGTGAATGTCTTTGTGATTGCTTTCAGTGTATGTCTTTGTTCCTGGGTGTCAGTGTGTGTCTGTGCTACTGGGTATCAGTGTATGTCTTTGTGACTTGGTCTCAGTGTATGTCTTTGTTACTGGGTGTCTGTGTGTGTCTGTATTACTGGGTATCTGTGTATGTCTTTGTGACTTGGTATCAGTGTATGTCGCTGTTGCTGGGTGTCAGTGTGTGTCTTTGTGACTTTGTGTCATTGTATGTCTGTGTTACTTGGTGTAAGTGTGAGTCTGTGTTACTGGGTATCAGTGTATGTCTTGGTGACTTGGTGTCAGTGAATGTCTGTGTTACTTGGTGTCAGTGTGTGTCTGTGTTACGTGGTGTAAGTGTGTGTCTGTGTTACTGCGTGTCAGTGTATGTCTTTGGTACTGGGTGTCAGTGTATGACTTTGTTACTTGGTGTGAGTGTGTGTCTTTGTTACTGGGTGTCAGTGTATGTCTGTGTTATTTGGTGTAAGTGTGTGTCTGTGTTACTGGGTATCAGTGTATGCCTTTGTTACTTGGTGCCAGTGTATGTCTGTGTTACTTGGTGTAAGTGTGTTTCTGTTTTACTGGGTGTCAGTATGTGTCTTTGTTACTTTGTGTAATTGTATGTCTTTGTTACTTGATGTCAGTGTATGTCTGTGTTACTTGGTGTAAGTGTCTGTCTTTGTTACTTGGTGTCAGTGTGTGTCTGTGTTACTTGGTATCAGTGTATGTCTTTGTTACTGGGTGTCAGTGTGTGTCTTTGTGACTTTGTGTCTTTGTATGTCTGTGTTACTTGGTGTAAGTGTGTGTCTGTGTTACTGGGTATCAGTGTCTGTCTTTGTTACTTGGTGTAAGTGTATGTCTTTGTTACTTGGTGTAACTGTATGTCTGTGTTACTTGGTGTCAGTGTATGTCTGTGTTACATGGTGTAAGTGTGTGTCTGTGTTACTGGGTATCAGTGTATGTCTTTTTTACTGGGTGTCAGTGTGTGTCTTTGTGACTTTGTGTCTTTGTATGTCTGTGTTACTTGGTGTAAGTGTGTGTCTGTGTTACTGGGTATCAGTGTCTGTCTTTGTTACTTGGTGTAAGTGTATGTCTTTGTTACTTCGTGTAATTGTATGTCTTTGTTACTTGGTGTCAGTGTATCTCTGTGTTAATTGGTGTAAGTGTGAGTCTGTTTTACTGGGTGTCAGTGTGAGTCTGAGTTACTTGGTGTAAGTGTGTGTCTTTGTTACTTTTTGTCCTTGTGTGTCTGTGTTACTGGGTGTCAGTGCATATCTTTGTTACTTGGTGTAAGTGTATATCTGTGTTACTTGCTGTAAGTGTGTGTCTTTGTTACTTGGTTTAATTGTATGTCTTTGTTACTTGGTGTCAGTGTATGTCTGTGTTAATTGGTGTAAGTGTATGTGTTTGTTACTTGGTGTAAGTGTGTGTCTGTGTTACTTGGTGTAAGTGTCTGTCTGTGTTCCTGGGTATCAGTGTATGTCTTTGTTACTTGGTGTCTGTGTATGTCTGTGTTACTTGGTATAAGTGTGTATCTGTGTTACCCGGTATCAGTGTATGTCTTTGTTACTTGGTGTCACTGTATGTCTGTGTTACTTGGCGTAAGTGTCTGTCTGTTTTACTGTGTGCCAGTGTGTGTCTGTGTTACTTGGTGTAAGTGTGTGTCTTTGTTACTTGGTGTAATTGTCTGTCTTTGTTACTGGGTGTAAGTATATGTCTTTGTTACTTGGTGTCAGTGTATGTCTGTGTTACTGGGTATCAGTGTATGTCTTTGTGATTGCTTTCAGTGTACGTCTTTGTTACTGGGTGTCAAAGTGTGTCTGTGTTACTGGGTATCAGTGTACGTCTTTGTGACTTGGTATCAGTGTATGTCTTTGTTACTGGGTGTCAGTGTGTGTCTGTGTTACTGGGTATCAGTGTATGTCTTTGTGACTTGGTATCAGTGTATGCCGTTGTTACTGGGTGTCAGTGTGTGTCTGTGTTCCTGGGTATCAGTGTATGTCTTTGTGACCCGGTGTCAGTGTATGTCTCTGTGACTTGGTGTAAGTGTGTGTCTGTGTTACTTGGTGTAAGGGCGTGACTGTGTTACTGGGTATCAGTGTATGTCTTTGTGACTTGGTCTCAGTGTATGTCTTTGTTACTGGGTATCAGTGTCTGTCTTTTTTACTTGGTGTAAGTGTGTGTATGTGTTACTGGGTGTCAGTGTGTGTCTGTGTTACTTGGTGTAAGTGTGTGTCTTTGTTACTTGGTGTCAGTGTATGTCTGTGTTACTTGGTGTAATTATGTGTCTTTGTTACTTGGTGCCAGTGCATGTCTTTGTTACTTGGTGTAAGTGTGTGTTTGTGTTACTTGGTGTAAGTGTGTGTCTGTGTTACTTGGTGTCAGTGTATGTCTGTGTTACTTGGTGTAATTATGTGTCTTTGTGACTTGGTGTCGGTCTATGTCTGTGTTACTTGGAATAAGTGTGTGTCTTTGTTACGTGGTGTCAGTGTATGTCTGTGTTACTTGGTGTAAGTGTATGTCTTTGTTACTTGGTGTCAGTCTATGTCTGTGTTACTTGGTGTAATTATGTGTCTTTGTTACTTGGTGCCAGTGCATGTCTTTGTTACTTGGTGTAAGTGTGTGTCTGTGTTACTGGGTGTCAGTGTATGTCTTTGTTACTTGGTGTCAGTGTGTTTCTGTGTTACTGGGTATCAGTGTATGTCTGTGTTACATGGTGTAAGTGTGTGTCTGTGTTACTGGGTATCAGTGTATGTCTTTGTTACTGGGTGTCAGTGTGTGTCTTTGTGACTTTGTGTCTTTGTATGTCTGTGTTAATTGGTGTAAGTGTATGTGTTTGTTACTTGGTGTAAGTGTGTGTCTGTGTTACTTGGTGTAAGTGTCTGTCTGTGTTCCTGGGTATCAGTGTATGTCTTTGTTACTTGGTGTCTGTGTATGTCTGTGTTACTTGGTATAAGTGTGTATCTGTGTTACCCGGTATCAGTGTATGTCTTTGTTACTTGGTGTCACTGTATGTCTGTGTTACTTGGCGTAAGTGTCTGTCTGTTTTACTGTGTGCCAGTGTGTGTCTGTGTTACTTGGTGTAAGTGTGTGTCTTTGTTACTTGGTGTAATTGTCTGTCTTTGTTACTGGGTGTAAGTATATGTCTTTGTTACTTGGTGTCAGTGTATGTCTGTGTTACTGGGTATCAGTGTATGTCTTTGTGATTGCTTTCGGTGTATGTCTTTGTTACTGGGTGTCAATGTGTGTCTGTGTTACTGGGTATCAGTGTACGTCTTTGTGACTTGGTATCAGTGTATGTCTTTGTTAGTGGGTGTCAGTGTGTGTCTGTGTTACTGGGTATCAGTGTATGTCTTTGTGACTTGGTATCAGTGTATGCCGTTGTTACTGGGTGTCAGTGTGTGTCTGTGTTCCTGGGTATCAGTGTATGTCTTTGTGACCTGGTGTCAGTGTATGTCTTTGTGACTTGGTGTAAGTGTGTGTCTGTGTTACTTGGTGTAAGGGCGTGACTGTGTTACTGGGTATCAGTGTATGTCTTTGTGACTTGGTCTCAGTGTATGTCTTTGTTACTGGGTATCAGTGTCTGTCTTTTTTACTTGGTGTAAGTGTGTGTATGTGTTACTGGGTGTCAGTGTGTGTCTGTGTTACTTGGTGCCAGTGCATGTCTTTGTTACTTGGTGTAAGTGTGTGTTTGTGTTACTTGGTGTAAGTGTGTGTCTGTGTTACTTGGTGTCAGTGTATGTCTGTGTTACTTGGTGTAATTATGTGTCTTTGTGACTTGGTGTCGGTCTATGTCTGTGTTACTTGGTGTAAGTGTGTGTCTTTGTTACGTGGTGTCAGTGTATGTCTGTGTTACTTGGTGTAAGTGTATGTCTTTGTTACTTGGTGTCAGTCTATGTCTGTGTTACTTGGTGTAATTATGTGTCTTTGTTACTTTGTGCCAGTGCATGTCTTTGTTACTTGGTGTAAGTGTGTGTCTGTGTTACTGGGTGTCAGTGTATGTCTTTGTTACTTGGTGTCAGTGTGTTTCTGTGTTACTGGGTATCAGTGTATGTCTTTGTTACTGTGTATCAGTGTGTGTTACTGGGTGTCAGTGTGTGTCTGTGACACCAGGTGTCAGTATTTAGTTTAGTTTAGAGATACAGCACTGAAACAGGTACCTCCAGCACACCGAGTCTGTGCCGACCATCAACCAAACATTTATACTAATCCTACACGAATCCCATATTCCAATAACATCACCACCGGCCCCTATATATTTCCCTACCACGTACCTATACTAGGGGTAATTTATAATGGCCAATTAACCTACCAACCTGCAAGTCTTTGGGATGTGGGAGGAAACCGGAGCACCCGGAGGAAACCCACGCAGACACAGGGAGAACTTGCAAACTCCGCACAGGCAGGACCCAGAATCGAACCCGGGTCGCTGGAGCTGTGAGGCTGCGGTGCTAACCACTGTGCCACTGTGCTGCCCAGTGTGTATCTGTGTTACTGGGTGTCAGTGTGGTCGTTTGTCTTACTGGGTGTCAGTGTGTGTCTGTGTTACTTGGTGTAAGTGTGAGTCTTTGTTACTTGGTGTCAGTGTGTGTCTTTGTTACTGGGTGTCAGTGTATGTCTTTGTTACTGGGTGACAGTGTATGTCTTTGTGACTTGGTGTCCGTGTATGTCTTTGTTACTGGGTCTCAGTGTATGTCTTTGTTAATTGGTGTCAGTGTATGTCTGTGTTACTTGGTGTAAGTGTGTGTCTTTGTTACTTGGTGCAAGTGTCTGTCTTTGTTACTTGGTGACTGTGTGTGTCTGTTTTACTGGGTGTCATTGTATGTCTTTGTTACTTGGTGTCAGTGTATGTCTTTGTTACTTGGTGCAAGTTTGTGTCTGTGTTCCTGGGTGTCAGTGTGTGTCTTTGTTACTTGGGGTAAATGTATGTCTTTGTTACTTGGTGTCAGTGTATGTCTTTGTTACTTTGTGTGTGTGTGTCTGTGTTACTGGGTATCAGTGCATGTCTTTGTTACTTGGTGTCAGTGTATGTCTCTGTGACTTGGTGTCAATGTATGTCTTTGTTACTGGGTGTCAGTGTATGTCTTTGTGACTTGGTGTCAGACTATGACTTTGTTACTTGGTGTCAGTGTATGTATTTGTTACTTGGTGTCAGTGTATGGCTGTGTTACATGGTGTCAGTGTGTGTCTTTGTTACTGGGTGTCAGCGTATGTCTTTGTTTCTGGGTGTCAGTGTATGTCTTTGTGACTTAGTGTCAGTGTATGTCTTTGTTACTGGGTCTCAGTGTGTGTCTTTGTTACTTTTTGTCAGTGCATGTCTGTGTTACTTGGCGTAAGTGTGTGTCTTTGTTACTTGGTGTAAGTGTGTGTCTGTCTTACTGGGTATCAGTGTATGTCTTTGTTACTTGGTGTCAGTGTATGTCTTTGTCACTTGGAGTAAGTGTGTGTCTGTGTTACTGGGTGTCAGTGTATGTCTTTGTTACTTGGTGTCAGTGTATGTCTTTGTTACTTGGCGTCAGTGTATGTCTGTGTTACTTGGAGGAAGTGTGTGTCTTTGTTACTTGGTGTAAGTGTATGTCTGTGTTACTGGGTATCAGTGTATGTCTTTGTTACTTGGTGTCAGTGTATGTCTTTATTACTTGGTGTAAGTGTGTGTCTGTGTTACTGGGTGTCAGTGTATGTCTTTGTTACTTGGTGTCGGTGTATGTCTGTGTTACATGGTGTCAGTGTGTGTCTTTGTTACTGGGTGTCAGTGCATGTCTTTGTTACTGTGTATCAGTGTTTCTCTGTGTTACTGGGTGTCAGTGTGTGTTTGTTTGTGTTACTGGGTGTCAGTGTGTGTCTGTGACACTAGGTGTCAGTCTGTAGTTTAGTTTAGAGATACAGCACTTAAACAGGCCCTTCGGCCCACCGAGTCTGTGCCGACCATCAACAACCCATTTATACTAATCCTACACGAACACCGTATTACTATCACATCCCCACCTATCCCTAAATATTTCCCTACCACCTACCAATACTAGGGGCAATTTATGATGGCCAATTAACCAATCAACCTGCAAGTCTTTGGCATGTGGGAGGAAACCGGTGTCAGTGTGTGTCTGTGTGACTGGTAATCAGTGTATGTCTTTGTTACTGGGTGTCAGTGTCTGTCTTTGTTACTTGGAGTAAGTGTGTGTCTGTGTAACTAGGTATCAGTGTATGCCTTTGTTACTTGGTGTCAGTGTATGTCTGTGTACTTGGTGTAAGTGTGTGTCTTTGTTTCTTGGTGTCAGTGTATGTCTGTGTTACTTGGTGTAAGTGTATGTCTTTGTTACTTGGTGGCAGTGCATGTCTTTGTTACTTGGTGGAAGTGTATGCCTTTGTTACTTAGTGTCAGTGTATGTCTCTGTTACTTGGTGTAAGTGTGTGTCTTTGTTACTTGGTGTCAGTGTGTTTCTTTGTGACTTGGTGTTAGTGTGTGTCTGTGTGACTGGTAATCAGTGTATGTCTTTGTTACTGGGTACCAGTGTCTGCCTTTGTTACTTGGTGTCAGTGTGTGTCTGTGTAACTGGGTATCAGAGTATGTCTTTGTTACTTGGTGTCAGTGTATGTCTGCGTACTTGGTGTAAGTGTGTGTCTTTGTTTCTTGGTGTCAGTGTATGTCTTTGTTACTTGGTGGAAGTATATGTCTTTGTTACTTGTTGTCAGTGTATGTCTTTGTTACTTGGTGTAAGTGTGTGTCTGTGTTACTGGGTATCAGTGTATGTCTTTGTTACTTGCTGTCATTGTCTGTCTTTGTTACTTAGTGTAACTGTGTGTCTGTGTGACTGGGTATCAGTGTATGTCTTTGTTACTTGGTGTAAGTATATGTCTGATTTACTTGGAGTAAGTGTGCGTCTGTGTTACTGGGTATCAGTGTTTGTCTTTGTTACTGGGTATCAGTGCATGTCTTTGTTACTTGGTGTCAGTGTATGTCTTTGTTACTTGGTGTAAGTGTGTGTCTGTGTTACTGGGTATCAGTGTTTGTCTTTGTTACTGGGTGTCAGTGTGTGTCTTTGTGACTTGGTGTTAGTGTGTGTCTGTGTGACTGGTAATCAGTGTATGTCTTTGTTACTGGGCACCAGTGTCTATCTTTATTACTTGGTGTAAGTGTGTGTCTGTGTAACTGGGTATCAGTGTATGTCTTTGTTACTTGGTGTCAGTGTATGTCTGTGTACTTGGTGTAAATGTGTGTCTTTGTTTCTTGATGTCAGTGTATGTCTGTGTTACTTGGTGTAAGTGTATGTCTTTGTTACTTGGTGTCAGTGCATGTCTTTGTTACTTGGTGGAAGTGTATGCCTTTGTTACTTGGTGTCAGTGTATGTCTCTGTTACTTGGTGTAAGTGTGTGTCTGTGTTACTGGGTATCAGTGTATGTCTTTGTTACTTGCTGTCATTGTCTGTCTTTGTTACTTAGTGTTAGTGTGTGTCTGTGTTACTGGGTATCAGTGTATGTCTTTGTTACTTGGTGTAAGTGTATGTCTGAGTTACTGGGTATCAGTGTCTGTCTTTGTTACTTGGTGTAAGTGTGTGTCTGTGTTACTGGGTATCAGTGTATGTCTTTGTTACTAGGTGTCAGTGTATATCTTTTTTACTTGGTGTAAGTGTATGTCTTTGTTACTTGTTGTCAGTGTCTGTCTTTGTTACTTGGTGTAAGTGTGTGTCTGTGTTACTGGGGATCAGTGTATGTCTTTGTTACTAGGTGTCAGTGTATGTCTTTTTTACTTGGTGTATGTGAATGTCTTTGTTACTTGTTGTCAGTGTATGTCTTTGTTGCTAAGTGTCAGTGTATGTCTTTTTTACTTGGTGTAAGTGTATGTCTTTGTTACTTGTTGTCAGTGTATGTCTTTGTTACTTGGTGTCTGTGTGTGTCTGTGTTACTTGGTGTAAGTGTGTGTCTGTGTAACTGGGTATCAGTGTATGTCTTTGTTAATTGGTGTCAGTGTATGTCTTTGTTACTTGGTGTAAGTGTATGTCTTTGTTACTTGGTGTAAGTGTGTGTCTGTGTTACTGGGTATCAGTGTATGTCTTTGTTAATTGGTGTCAGTGTATGTCTTTGTTACTTGGTGTCAGTTTATGTCTTTGTTACTTGGTGTAAGTGTGTGTCTGTGTTACTGGGTATCAGTGTATGTCTTTGTTAATTGGTGTCAGTGTATGTCTTTGTTACTTGGTGTAAGTGTGTGTCTGTGTTACTGGGTATCAGTGTATGTCTTTGTTACTTGGTGTCAGTGTGTGTCTTTGTTACTGGGTGTCAGTGCATGTCTTTGTTACTGGGTGTCAGTGTATGTCTTTGTTACTTGGTGTAAGTATATGTCTTTGTTACTTGGTGCCAGCGTGTCTTTGTTACTGGGTGTCAGTGCATGTCTTTGTTACTTGGTATCAGTGTCTGTCTTTGTTACTTGGTGTAAGAGTGTGTCTGTCTTGCTGGGTATCAGTGTATGTCTTTGTTACTTGGTGTCAGTGCAGGTCTATGTTACTTGGTGTAAGTGTGTGTCTTTCTTACTTGGTGTAAGTGCATGTCTTTGTTACTTGGTGGCAGTGTATGTCTGTGAAACTTGCTGTATGTGTGTGTCTTTGTTAGTTGGTGTAAGTGTATATCTTTGTTACTTGGTGTCAGTGTATGTCTGTGTTATTTGGTGTAAGTGTATGTATTTGTTACTTGGTGTCAGTGTATGTCTTTGTTACTTGGTGTCAGTGTGTGTCTGTGTTACTGGGTTTCAGTGTATGTCTTTGTTACTTGGTGTCAGTGTATGTCTTTGTATACTTGGTGTCAGTGTGTGTCTTTGTTACTTAGTGCCAGTGTGTTTCTTTGTAACTGGGTGTCAGTGTTTGTCTTTGTTACTGGGTGTCAGTGTGTGTCTTTGTGACTTTGCTATAGTGTGTGTCTGTGAGACTGGTAATCAGTGTATGTCTTTGTTACTGGGTACCAGTGTCTGTCTTTGTTACTTGGTGTAAGTGTGTGTCTGTGTAACTGGGTATCAGTGTATGTCTTTGTTACTTGGTGTCAGTGTATGTCTGTGTACTTGCTGTAAGTGTTTGTGTCTTTGTTTCTTGGTGTCAGTGTATGTCTGTGTTACTTGGTGTAAGTGTACGTCTTTGTTACTTGGTGTCAGTGCATGTCTTTGTTACTTGGTGGAAGTGTATGCCTTTGTTACTTTGTGTCAGTGTATGTCTCTGTTACTTGGTGTAAGTGTTTGTCTGTTTTACTGGGTATCAGTGTATGTCTTTGTTACTTGGTGTCAGTGTATGTCTTTGTTACTTGGTGTATGTGTATGTCTTTGTTACTTGGTGTCAGTGTATGTCTGTGTTACTTGATGTAAGTGTGTGTCTTTGTTACCGGGTGTCAGTGCATGTCTTTGTTACTGGGTGTCAGTGTATGTCTTTGTTACTTGGTGTAAGTATATGTCTTTGTTACTTGGTGCCAGCGTGTCTTTGTTACTGGGTGTCAGTGCATGTCTTTGTTACTTGGTATCAGTGTCTGTCTTTGTTACTTGGTGTAAGAGTGTGTCTGTCTTGCTGGGTATCAGTGTATGTCTTTGTTACTTGGTGTCAGTGCAGGTCTATGTTACTTGGTGTAAGTGTGTGTCTTTCTTACTTGGTGTAAGTGCATGTCTTTGTTACTTGGTGGCAGTGTGTGTCTTTGTTACTTGGTGTCAGTGTGTGTCTGTGTTACTGGGTTTCAGTGTATGTCTTTGTTACTTGGTGTCAGTGTATGTCTTTGTATACTTGGTGTCAGTGTGTGTCTTTGTTACTTAGTGTCAGTGTGTTTCTTTGTAACTGGGTGTCAGTGTTTGTCTTTGTTACTGGGTGTCAGTGTGTGTCTTTGTGACTTTGCTATAGTGTGTGTCTGTGAGACTGGTAATCAGTGTATGTCTTTGTTACTGGGTACCAGTGTCTGTCTTTGTTACTTGGTGTAAGTGTGTGTCTGTGTAACTGGGTATCAGTGTATGTCTTTGTTACTTGGTGTCAGTGTATGTCTGTGTACTTGCTGTAAGTGTGTGTCTTTGTTTCTTGGTGTCAGTGTATGTCTGTGTTACTTGGTGTAAGTGTACGTCTTTGTTACTTGGTGTCAGTGCATGTCTTTGTTACTTGGTGGAAGTGTATGCCTTTGTTACTTTGTGTCAGTGTATGTCTCTGTTACTTGGTGTAAGTGTGTGTCTGTGTTACTGGGTATCAGTGCATGTCTTTGATACTTGGTGTCTGTGTATGTCTTTGTTACTTGGTGTATGTGTATGTCTTTGTTACTTGGTGTCAGTGTATGTCTGTGTTACTTGATGTAAGTGTAAGTCTTTGTTGCTTGGAGTCAGTGTATGTCTTTGCTACTTGGTGTCAGTGTATGTCTTTGATACTTGGTGTAAGTGTATGTCTGTGTTACTGGGTATCAGTGTATGTCTTTGTTACTTGGTGTCAGTGGATGTCAAAATACTTGGTGTAAGTGTATGTCTTTGTTACTTGGTGTAATTGTCTGTCTTTGTTACTTGGTGTAAGTGTGTGTCTGTGTTACTGGGTATCAGTGTATGTCTTTGTTACTTTGTGTCAGTGTATGTCTTTGTTACTTGGTGTAAGTGTGTGTCTGTGTTACTGGGTATCAGTGTATGTCTTTGTTACTTGGTGTCAGTGTATGTCTGTGTTACATGGTGTCAGTGTGTGCCTTTGTTTCTGGGTGTCAGTGTATGTCTTTGTTACTTGTTGTCAGTGCAGGTCTATGTTACTTGGTGTAAGTGTGTGTCTTTCTTACTTGGTGTAAGTGCATGTCTTTGTTACTTGGTGGCAGTGTATGTCTGTGAAACTTGCTTTATGTGTGTGTCTTTGTTAGTTGGTGTAAGTGCATATCTTTGTTACTTGGTGTCAGTGTATGTCTGTGTTATTTGGTGTAAGTGTATGTATTTGTTACTTGGTGTCAGTGTATGTCTTTGTTACTTGGTGTAAGTGTGTGTCTGTGTTACTGGGTTTCAGTGTATGTCTTTGTTACTTGGTGTCAGTGTATGTCTTTGTATACTTGGTGTCAGTGTGTGTCTTTGTTACTTAGTGTCAGTGTGTTTCTTTGTAACTGGGTGTCAGTGTTTGTCTTTGTTACTGGGTGTCAGTGTGTGTCTTTGTGACTTTGCTATAGTGTGTGTCTGTGAGACTGGTAATCAGTGTATGTCTTTGTTACTGGGTACCAGTGTCTGTCTTTGTTACTTGGTGTAAGTGTGTGTCTGTGTAACTGGGTATCAGTGTATGTCTTTGTTACTTGGTGTCAGTGTATGTCTGTGTACTTGCTGTAAGTGTGTGTCTTTGTTTCTTGGTGTCAGTGTATGTCTGTGTTACTTGGTGTAAGTGTACGTCTTTGTTACTTGGTTTCAGTGCATGTCTTTGTTACTTGGTGGAAGTGTATGCCTTTGTTACTTTGTGTCAGTGTATGTCTCTGTTACTTGGTGTAAGTGTGTGTCTGTGTTACTGGGTATCAGTGTATGTCTTTGTTACTTGGTGTCTGTGTATGTCTTTGTTACTTGGTGTATGTGTATGTCTTTGTTACTTGGTGTCAGTGTATGTCTGTGTTACTTGATGTAAGTGTAAGTCTTTGTTGCTTGGAGTCAGTGTATGTCTTTGCTACTTGGTGTCAGTGTATGTCTTTGATACTTGGTGTAAGTGTATGTCTGTGTTACTGGGTATCAGTGTATGTCTTTGTTACTTGGTGTCAGTGGATGTCAAAATACTTGGTGTAAGTGTATGTCTTTGTTACTTGGTGTAATTGTCTGTCTTTGTTACTTGGTGTAAGTGTGTGTCTGTGTTACTGGGTATCAGTGTATGTCTTTGTTACTTTGTGTCAGTGTATGTCTTTGTTACTTGGTGTAAGTGTGTGTCTGTGTTACTGGGTATCAGTGTATGTCTTTGTTACTTGGTGTCAGTGTATGTCTGTGTTACATGGTGTCAGTGTGTGCCTTTGTTACTGGGTGTCAGTGTATGTCTTTGTTTCTGGGTGCGAGTGTATGTCTTTGTGACTGGGTGTCAGTGCATGTCTTTGTTACTTGGTGGAAGTGTATGCCTTTGATACTTGGTGTGAGTGCATGTCTCTGTTACTTGGTGTAAGTGTGTGTCTGTGTTACTGGGTATCAGTGCATGTCTTTGTTACTTGGTGTCAGTGTATGTCTTTGTTACTTGGTGTATTTGTATGTCTTTGTTGCTTGGAGTCAGTGTATGTCTTTGCTACTTGGTGTCAGTGTATGTCTTTGATACTTGGTGTAAGTGTATGTCTGTGTAACTGGGTATCAGTGTATGTCTTTGTTACTTGGTGTCAGTGGATGTCAAAATACTTGGTGTAAGTGTATGTCTTTGTTACTTGGTGTAATTGTCTATCTTTGTTACTTGGTGTAAGTGTGTGTCTGTGGTACTGGGTATCAGTGTATGTCTTTGTTACTTGGTGTCAGTGTATGTC
Source organism: Heterodontus francisci (assembly GCF_036365525.1). Taxonomy (NCBI): domain Eukaryota; kingdom Metazoa; phylum Chordata; class Chondrichthyes; order Heterodontiformes; family Heterodontidae; genus Heterodontus; species Heterodontus francisci. The sequence goes on from NW_027140330.1 coordinate 4,905,402, forward strand.
TTTGTTACTTGGTGTAAGTGTGTGTCTGTGTAACTGGGTATCAGTGTATGTCTTTGTTACTTGGTGTCAGTGTATCTCTGTGTTGCATGGTGTCAGTGTGTGTCTTTGTTACTGGGTGTCAGTGTATGTCTTTGTTTCTGGGTGCCAGTGTATGTCTTTGTGACTTGGTGTCAGTGTATGACTTTGTTACTGGGTCTCATTGTATGTCTTTGTTACTTGGTGTCAGGGTATGTCTTTGTTACTTGGAGTAAGTGTGTGTCTGTGTCACTGGGTCTCAGTGTATGGCTTTGTTACTTGGTGTCATTGTATGTCTTTGTTACTTGGTGTAAGTGTGTGTCTTTGTTACTTGGTGTAAGTTTGTGTCTGTGTTGCTGGGTATCAGTGTATGTCTTTGTTTCTTGGTGTAAGTGTGTGTCTGTGTTACTGGGTGTCAGTGCATGTCTTTGTTACTTGGTGTCAGTGTCTGTCTTTGTTACTTGGTGTCAGTGTATGTCTGTGTTACTGGGTCTCAGTGTATGTCTTTGTTAATTGGTGTCAGTGTATGTCTTTGTTACTTGGTGTCAGTGTATGTCTGTGTTACTTGGTGTAAGTGTGTGTCTTTGTTACTTGGTGCAAGTGTCTGTCTTTGTTACTTGGTGACTGTGTGTGTCTGTTTTACTGGGTGTCACTGTATGTCTTTGTTACTTGGTGTCAGTGTATGTCTTTGTTACTTGGTGCAAGTGTGTGTCTGTGTTCCTGGGTGTCAGTGTGTGTCTTTGTTACTTGGGGTAAATGTATGTCTTTGTTACTTGGTGTCAGTGTATGTCTTTGTTACTTTGTGTGTGTGTGTCTGTGTTACTGGGTATCAGTGCATGTCTTTGTTACTTGGTGTCAGTGTATGTCTCTGTGACTTGGTGTCAATGTATGTCTTTGTTACTGGGTGTCAGTGTATGTCTTTGTGACTTGGTGTCAGTCTATGACTTTGTTACTTGGTGTATTTGTATGTATTTGTTACTTGGTGTCAGTGTATGGCTGTGTTACATGGTGTCAGTGTGTGTCTTTGTTACTGGGTGTCAGCGTATTTCTTTGTTTCTGGGTGTCAATGTATGTCTTTGTGACTTAGTGTCAGTGTATGACTTTGTTACTGGGTCTCATTGTCTGTCTTTGTTACTTGGTGTCAGGGTATGTCTTTGTCACTTGGAGTAAGTGTGTGTCTGTGTTACTGGGTATCAGTGCATGTCTTTGTTACTTGGTGTCAGTGTATGTCTTTGTTACTTGGTGTAAGTGTGTGTCTGTGTAACTGGGTATCAGTGTATGTCTTTGTTACTTGGTGTCAGTGTATGTCTGTGTTGCATGGTGTCAGTGTGTGTCTTTGTTACTGGGTGTCAGTGTATGTCTTTGTTTCTGGGTGCCAGTGTATGTCTTTGTGACTTGGTGTCAGTGTATGACTTTGTTACTGGGTCTCATTGTATGTCTTTGTTACTTGGTGTCAGGGTATGTCTTTGTTACTTGGAGTAAGTGTGTGTCTGTGTCACTGGGTCTCAGTGTATGGCTTTGTTACTTGGTGTCATTGTATGTCTTTGTTACTTGGTGTAAGTGTGTGTCAGTGTTACTGGGTGTCAGTGCATGTCTTTGTTACTTGGTGTCAGTGTATGTCTTTGTTACTTGGTGTCAGTGTATGTCTGTGTTACTTGGTGGAAGTGTGTGTCTTTGTTACTTGGTGTAAGTTTGTGTCTGTGTTGCTGGGTATCAGTGTATGTCTTTGTTTCTTGGTGTAAGTGTGTGTCTGTGTTACTGGGTGTCAGTGCATGTCTTTGTTACTTGGTGTCAGTGTCTGTCTTTGTTACTTGGTGTCAGTGTATGTCTGTGTTACTTGGTGTAAGTGTATGTCTTTGTTACTTGGTGTAAGTTTGTGTATGTGTTACTGGGTGTCAGTGTATGTCTGTGTTACTTGGTGTAAGTGTATGTCTTTGTTACTTGGTGTAAGTTTGTGTCTGTGTTACTGGGTGTCAGTGTGTGTCTTTGTTACTGGGGGTCAGTGTATGTCTTTGTTATTTTTTGTCAGTGTATGTCTTTGTTACTTGGTGTAAGTTTGTGTCTGTGTTACTGGGTGTCAGTGTGTGTCTTTGTTACTGGGTGTCAGTGTATGTCTTTGTTACATGGTGTCAGTGTGTGCCTTTGTTACTGGGTGTCAGTGTATGTCTTTGTTTCTGGGTGCGAGTGTATGTCTTTGTGACTGGGTGTCAGTGCATGTCTTTGTTACTTGGTGGAAGTGTATGCCTTTGTTACTTGGTGTCAGTGCATGTCTCTGTTTCTTGGTGTAAGTGTGTGTCTGTGTTACTGGGTATCAGTGTATGTCTTTGTTACTTGGTGTCAGTGTATGTCTTTGTTACTTGGTGTATTTGTATGTCTTTGTTGCTTGGAGTCAGTGTATGTCTTTGCTACTTGGTGTCAGTGTATGTCTTTGATACTTGGTGTAAGTGTATGTCTGTGTAACCGGGTATCAGTGTATGTCTTTGTTACTTGGTGTCAGTGGATCTCAAAATTCTTGGTGTAAGTGTATGTCTTTGTTACTTGGTGTAATTGTTTATCTTTGTTACTTGGTGTAAGTGTGTGTCTGTGTTACTGGGTATCAGTGCATGTCTTTGTTACTTGGTGTCAGTGTATGTCTTTGTTACTTGGTGTAAGTGTGTGTCTGTGTAACTGGGTATCAGTGTATGTCTTTGTTACTTGGTGTCAGTGTATGTCTGTGTTGCATGGTGTCAGTGTGTGTCTTTGTTACTGGGTGTCAGTGTATGTCTTTGTTTCTGGGTGCCAGTGTATGTCTTTGTGACTTGGTGTCAGTGTATGACTTTGTTACTGGGTCTCATTGTATGTCTTTGTTACTTGGTGTCAGGGTATGTCTTTGTTACTTGGAGTCAGTGTGTGTCTGTGTCACTGGGTCTCAGTGTATGGCTTTGTTACTTGGTGTCATTGTATGTCTTTGTTACTTGGTGTAAGTGTGTGTCAGTGTTACTGGGTGTCAGTGCATGTCTTTGTTACTTGGTGTCAGTGTATGTCTTTGTTACTTGGTGTCAGTGTATGTCTGTGTTACTTGGTGGAAGTGTGTGTCTTTGTTACTTGGTGTAAGTTTGTGTCTGTGTTGCTGGGTATCAGTGTATGTCTTTGTTTCTTGGTGTAAGTGTGTGTCTGTGTTACTGGGTGTCAGTGCATGTCTTTGTTACTTGGTGTCAGTGTCTGTCTTTGTTACTTGGTGTCAGTGTATGTCTGTGTTACTTGGTGTAAGTGTATGTCTTTGTTACTTGGTGTAAGTTTGTGTATGTGTTACTGGGTGTCAGTGTATGTCTGTGTTACTTGGTGTAAGTGTATGTCTTTGTTACTTGGTGTAAGTTTGTGTCTGTGTTACTGGGTGTCAGTGTGTGTCTTTGTTACTGGGTGTCAGTGTATGTCTTTGTTATTTTTTGTCAGTGTATGTCTGTGTTACTTGGTGTCAGTGTGTGTCTTTGTTACTTGGTGTAAGTGTGTGTCTGTGTTACTGGGTATCAGTGTATGTCTTTGTTACTTGGTGTCAGTGTATGTCTTTGTTACTTGGAGTAAGTGTGTGTCTGTGTTACCGGGTATCAGTGTATGTCTTTGTTTCTGGGTGTCAGTGTATGTCTTTGTTACTGGGTCTCAGTGTATGTCTTTGTTATTTTTTGTCAGTGTATGTCTGTGTTACTTGGTGTAAGTGTGTGTCTTTGTTACTTGGTGTAAGTTTGTGTCTGTGTTGCTGGGTATCAGTGTATGTCTTTGTTTCTTGGTGTAAGTGTGTGTCTGTGTTACTGGGTGTCAGTGCATGTCTTTGTTACTTGGTGTCAGTGTCTGTCTTTGTTACTTGGTGTCAGTGTATGTCTGTGTTACTTGGTGTAAGTGTATGTCTTTGTTACTTGGTGTAAGTTTGTGTATGTGTTACTGGGTGTCAGTGTATGTCTGTGTTACTTGGTGTAAGTGTATGTCTTTGTTACTTGGTGTAAGTTTGTGTCTGTGTTACTGGGTGTCAGTGTGTGTCTTTGTTACTTGGTGTCAGTGTATGTCTTTGTTATTTTTTGTCAGTGTATGTCTGTGTTACTTGGTGTAAGTGTGTGTCTTTGTTACTTGGTGTAAGTGTATGTCTGTGTTACTGGGTATCAGTTTATGTCTTTGTTACTTGGTGTCAGTGTATGTCTTTGTTACTTGGAGTAAGTGTGTGTCTGTGTTACCGGGTATCAGTGTATGTCTTTGTTTCTGGGTGTCAGTGTATGTCTTTGTGACTTTGTGTCAGTGTATGTCTTTGTTACTGGGTCTCAGTGTATGTCTTTGTTATTTTCTGTCAGTGTATGTCTGTGTTACTTGGTGTAAGTGTGTGTCTTTGTTACTTGGTGTAAGTGTGTGTCTGTGTTACTGGGTATCAGTGTATGTCTTTGTTACTTGGTGTCAGTGTATGTCTTTGTTACTTGGAGTAAGTGTGTGTCTGTGTTACCGGGTATCAGTGTATGTCTTTGTTACTTGGTGTCAGCGTATGTCTTTGTTAATTGGTGCAAGTGTGTGTCTAAGTTACTGGGTGTCATTGTATGTCTTTGTTACTTGGTGTCAGTGTCTGTCTTTGTTGCTTGGCGTCAGTGTATGTCTGTGTTACTTGGTGGAAGTGTGTGTCTTTGTTACTTGGTGTAAGTGTGTGTCTGTGTTACTGGGTATCAGAGTATGTCTTTGTTACTTGGTGTCAGTGTATGTCTTTGTTACTTGGTGTAAGTGTGTGTCTGTGTTACTGGGTGTCAGTGTATGTCTTTGTTACTTGGTGTCAGTGTATGTCTGTGTTACATGGTGTCAGTGTGTGTCTTTGTTACTGGGTGTCAGCGTATGTCTTTATTTCTGTGTGTCAGTGTATGTCTTTGTGACTTGGTGTCAGTGTATGTCTACGTTACTTGGTGTAAGTGTGTGTCTTTGTTACTTCGTGTAAGTGTGTGGCTGTGTTACTGGGTTTCAGTGTATGTCTGTGTTGCTTGGTGTAAGTGTATGTCTTTGTTACTTGGTGTCAGTGTATGTCTTTGTTACTTGGTGTAAGTGTGTGTCTGTGTTACTGGGTATCAGTGTATGTCTTTGTTACTTGGTGTCAGTGTATGTCTTTGTGACTTGGTGTCAGGGTATGACTTGTTACTGGGTGTCAGTGCATGTCTTTGTGACTTGGTGTCAGTGTATGTCTTTGTTACTTGGTGTCAGTGTATGTCTTTGTACTTGGTGTCAGCGTATGTCTGTGTTACTTGGTGGAAGTGTGTTTCTTTGTTAGTTGGTGTAAGTGTGTGTCTGTGTTAACTGGGTATCAGTGTATGTCTTTGTTACTTGGTGTCAGTGTCTGTCTTTGTTACTTGGTGTAAGTGTGTGTCTGTGTTACTGGGTGTCAGTGCATGTCTTTGTTACTTGGTGTCAGTGTATGTCTGTGTTACATGGTGTCAGTGTGTGTCTTTGTTACTTGGTGTCAGTGTATGTCTGTGTTACATGGTGTCAGTGTGTGTCTGTGTTACTTGGTGTAACTGTGTGTCTGTGTAACTGGGTATCAGTGTATGTCTTTGTTACTTGGTGTCAGTGTATGTCTTTGTTACTTGGTGTAAGTGTGTGTCTGTGTTACTGGGTATCAGTGTATGTCTTTGTTAATTGGTGTCAGTGTATGTCTTTGTTACTTGGTGTAAGTGTATGTCTTTGTTACTTGGTGTCAGTGTATGTCTTTGTTACTTGGTGTAAGTGTGTGTCTGTGTTACTGGGTATCAGTGTATGTCTTTGTTACTTGGTGTCAGTGTATGTCTGTGTACTTGGTGTAAGTGTGTGTCTTTGTTCCTTGGTGTCAGTGTATGTCTGTGTTACTTGGTGTAAGTGTATGTCTTTGTTACTTGGTGTCAGTGCATGTCTTTGTTACATGGTGGAAGTGTATGCCTTTGTTACTTGGTGTCAGTGTATGTCTCTGTTACTTGGTGCAAGTGTGTGTCTGTGTTACTGGGTATCAGTGTATGTCTTTGTTACTTGCTGTCATTGTCTGTCTTTGTTACTTCGTGTCAGTTTGTGTCTGTGTTACAGGGTATCAGTGTATGTCTTTGTAACTTGGTGAAAGTGTATGTCTGAGTTACTTGGAGTAAGTGTGTGTCTGTGTTACCTGGTATCAGTGCATGTCTTTGTTACTTGGTGTCAGTGTATGTCTTTGTTACTTGGTGTAAGTGTATGTCTTTGTTACTTGGTGTCAGTGTATGTCTGTGTTACTTGGTGTAAGTGTATGTCTTTGTTGCTTGGAGTCAGTGTATGTCTTTGCTACTTGGTGTCAGTGCATGTCTTTGTTACTTGGTGTAAGTGTGTGTCTGTGTTACTGGGTATCAGTGTATGTCTTTGTTACTAGGTGTCAGTGTATGTCTTTTTTACTTGGTGTAAGTGTATGTCTTTGTTACTTGTTGTCAGTGTATGTCTTTGTTACTTGGTGTAAGTGTCTGTCTGTGTTACTGGGTATCTGTGTATGTCTTTGTTACTTGGTGTCTGTGTGTGTCTGTGTTACTTGGTGTAAGTGTGTGTCTGTGTAACTGGGTATCAGTGTATGTCTTTGTTCCTTGGTGTAAGTGTGTGTCTGTGTTACTGGGTATCAATCTATGTCTTTGTTACTTGGTGTCAGTGTATGTCTTTGTTACTTAGTGTAAGTGTGTGTCTGTGTTACTGGGTATCAGTGCTTGTCTTTGTTAATTGGTGTCAGTGTATGTCTTTGTTACTTGGTGTAAGTGTATGTCTTTGTTACTTGTTGTCAGTGTATGTCTTTGTTACTTGGTGTAAGTGTGTGTCTGTGTTACTGGGTATCAGTGCTTGTCTTTGTTAATTGGTGTCAGTGTATGTCTTTGTTACTTGGTGTAAGTGTGTGTCTGTGTTACTGGGTATCAGTGTATGTCTTTGTTACTTGGTGTCAGTGTGTGTCTTTGTTACTGGGTGTCAGTGCATGTCTTTGTTACTGGTTGTCAGTGTATGTCGTTGTTACTTGGTGTAAGTATATGTCTTTGTTACCTGGTGCCAGTGTGTCTTTGTTACTGGGTGTCAGTGCATGTCTTTGTTACTTGGTATCAGTGTCTGTCTTTGTTACTTGGTGTAAGAGTGTGTCTGTGTTGCTGGTTATCAGTGTATGTCTTTGTTACTTGGTGTCAGTGCAGGTCTATGTTACTTGGTGTAAGTGTGTGTCTTTCTTACTTGGTGTAAGTGCATGTCTTTGTTACTTGGTGTCAGTGTATGTCTGTGTAACTTGGTGTATGTGTGTGTCTTTGTTAGTTGGTGTAAGTGTATATCTTTGTTACTTGGTGTCAGTGTATGTCTGCGTTATTTGGTGTAAGTGTATGTCTGTGTTACTTGGTGTAAGTGTATGTCTTTGTTGCTTGGAGTCAGTGTATGTCTTTGCTATTTGGTGTCTGTGTATGTCTTTGATACTTGGTGTAATTGTATGTCTTTGTTACTCGGTGTCAGTGTATGTCTTTATTTACTTGGTGTAAGTGTATGGCTTTGTTACTTGTTGTCAGTGTATGTCTTTGTTACTTGGTGTAAGTGTGTGTCTGTGTTACTGGGTATCTGTGTATGTCTTTGTTACTTGGTGTCTGTGTGTGTCTGAGTTACTTGGTGTAATTGTGTGTCTGTGTAACTGGGTATCATTGTATGTCTTTGTTACTTGGTGTAAGTGTTTGTCTGTGTTACTGGGTATCAGTGTATGACTTTGTTACTTGGTGTCAGTGTATGTCTTTGTTACTTGGTGTAAGTGTGTGTCTGTGTTACTGGGTATCAGTGTATGTCTTTGTTAATTGGTGTCAGTGTATGTCTTTGTTACTTGGTGTAAGTGTATGTCTTTGTTACTTGGTGTCAGTGTATGTCTTTGTTACTTGGTTTAAGTGTGTGCCTGTGTTACTGGGTATCAGTGTATGTCTTTGTTACTTGGTGTTAGTGTATGTCTGTGCACTTGGTGTAAGTGTGTGTCTTTGTTTCTTGGTGTCTGTGTGTGTCTGTGTTACTTGGTGTAAATGTGTGTCTGTGTAACTGGGTATCAGTGTATGTGTTTGTTACTTGGTGTAAGTGTGTGTCTGTGTTACTGGGTATCAGTGTATGTCTTTGTTAATTGGTGTCAGTGTCTGTCTTTGTTACTTGGTGTAAGTGTATGTCGTTGTTACTTGGTGTCAGTGTATGTCTTTGTTACTTGGTGTAAGTGTGTGTCTGTGTTACTGGGTATCAGTGTATGTCTTTGTTAATTGGTATCAGTGTCTGTCTTTGTTACTTGGTGTCAGTGCAGGTCTATATTACTTGGTGTAAGTGTGTGTCTTTCTTACTTGGTGTAAGTGCATGTCTTTGTTACTTGGTGTAAGTGTATGTCTGTGTTACTTGGTGTAAGTGCATGTCTTTGTTGCTTGGTGTCAGTGTATGTCTTTGCTACTTGGTGTCAGTGTATGTCTTTGATACTTGGTGTAAGTGTATGTCTTTGTTACTCGGTGTCAGTGTATGTCTTTTTTACTTGGTGTAAGTGTATGGCTTTGTTACTTGTTGTCAGTGTATGTCTTTGTTACTTGGTGTAAGTGTGTGTCTGTGTTACTGGGTATCTGTGTATGTCTTTGTTACTTGGTGTCTGTGTGTGTCTGAGTTACTTGGTGTAAGTGTGTGTCTGTGTAACTGGGTATCATTGTATGTCTTTGTTACTTGGTGTAAGTGTGTGTCTGTGTTACTGGGTATCAGTGTATGTCTTTGTTACTTGGTGTCAGTGTATGTCTTTGTTACTTGGTGTAAGTGTGTGTCTGTGTTACTGGGTATCAGTGTATGTCTTTGTTAATTGGTGTCAGTGTATGTCTTTGTTACTTGGTGTAAGTGTATGTCTTTGTTACTTGGTGTCAGTGTATGTCTTTGTTACTTGGTTTAAGTGTGTGCCTGTGTTACTGGGTATCAGTGTATGTCTTTGTTACTTGGTGTTAGTGTATGTCTGTGCACTTGGTGTAAGTGTGTGTCTTTGTTTCTTGGTGTCTGTGTGTGTCTGTGTTACTTGGTGTAAATGTGTGTCTGTGTAACTGGGTATCAGTGTATGTCTTTGTTACTTGGTGTAAGTGTGTGTCTGTGTTAGTGGGTATCAGTGTATGTCTTTGTTACTTGGTGTCAGTGTATGTCTTTGTTACTTGGTGTAAGTGTGTGTCTGTGTTACTGGGTATCAGTGTATGTCTTTGTTAATTGGTGTCAGTGTATGTCTTTGTTACTTGGTGTAAGTGTATGTCTTTGTTACTTGGTGTCAGTGTATGTCTTTGTTACTTGGTGTAAGTGTGTGTCTGTGTTACTGGGTATCAGTGTATGTCTTAGTTAATTGGTGTCAGTGTATGTCTTTGTTACTTGGTGTAAGTGTGTGTCTGTGTTACTGGGTATCAGTGTATGTCTTTGTTACTTGGTGTCAGTGTGTGTCTTTGTTACTGGGTGTCAGTGCATGTCTTTGTTACTGGGTGTCAGTGTATTTCTTTGTTACTTGGTGTAAGTATATGTCTTTGTTACTTGGTGCCATTGTGTCTTTGATACTGGGTGTCAGTGCATGTCTTTGTTACTTGGTATCAGTGTCTGTCTTTGTTACTTGGTGTCAGTGCAGGTCTATGTTACTTGGTGTAAGTGTGTGTCTTTCTTACTTGGTGTAAGTGCATGTCTTTGTTACTTGGTGTCAGTGTATGTCTGTGTAACTTGGTGTATGTGTGTGTCTTTGTTAGTTCGTGTAAGTGTATAACTTTGTTACTTGGTGTCAGTGTATGTCTGTGTTATTTGGTGTAAGTGTATGCCTGTGTTACTTGGTGTAAGTGTATGTCTTTGTTGCTTGGAGTCAGTGTATGTCTTTGCTACTTGGTATCAGTGTCTGTCTTTGTTACTTGGTGTAAGTGTATGTCTTTGTTACTAGGTGTCAGTGTATGTCTTTTTTACTTGGTGTAAGTGTATGTCTTTGTTACTTGTTGTCAGTGTATGTCTTTGTTACTTGGTGTAAGTGTGTGTCTGTGTTACTGGGTATCAGTGTGTGTCTTTGTTAATTGGTGTCAGTGTATGTCTTTGTTAATTGGTGTAAGTGTATGTCTTTGTTACTTGGTGTCATTGTATGTCTTTGTTACTTGGTGTAAGTGTGTGCCTGTGCTACTGGGTATCTGTGTCTGTCTTTGTTACTTGGTGTAAGTGAATGTCTTTGTTACTAGGTGTCAGTGTATGTCTTTTTTACTTGGTGTAAGTGTATGTCTTTGTTACTTGTTGTCAGTGTATGTCTTTGTTACTTGGTGTAAGTGTGTGTCTGTGTTACTGGGTATCTGTGTATGTCATTGTTACTTGGTGTCTGTGTGTGTCTGTGTTACTTGGTGTAAGTGTGTGTCTGTGTAACTGGGTATCAGTGTATGTCTTTGTTACTTGGTGTCAGTGTGTGTCTCTGTTACTGGGTATCAGTGTATGCCTTTGTTAATTGGTGTCAGTGTATGTCTTTGTTACTTGGTGTAAGTGTATGTCTTTGTTACTTGGTGTCAGTGTATGTCTTTGTTACATGGTGTTATGTGTGTCTGTGTTACTGGGTATCAGTGTAAGTCTTTGTTACTTGGTGTCAGTGTATGTCTGTGTACTTGGTGTAAGTGTGTGTCTTTGTTTCTTGGTGTCAGTGTATGTCTTTGTTACTTGGTGTAAGTGTATGTCTTTGTTACTTGGTGTCAGTGCATGTCTTTGTTACTTGGTGGAAGTGTATGCCTTTGTTACTTGGTGTAAGTGTGTGTCTGTGTTACTGGGTATCAGTGTATGTCTTTGTTAATTGGTGTCAGTGTATGTCTTTGTTACTTGGTGTAAGTGTATGTCTTTGTTACTTGGTGTCAGTGTATGTCTTTGTTACTTGGTGTAAGTGTGTGTCTGTGTTACTGGGTATCAGTGTCTGTCTTTGTTACTTCGTGTAAGTGTATGTCTTTGTTACTAGGTGTCAGTGTATGTCTTTTTTACTTGGTGTAAGTGTATGTCTTTGTTACTTGTTGTCAGTGTATGTATTTGTTACTTGGTGTAATTGTGTGTCTGTGTTACTGGGTATCTGTGTATGTCTTTGTTACTTGGTGTCTGTGTGTGTCTGTGTTACTTGGTGTAAGTGTGTGTCTGTGTAACTGGGTATCAGTGTATGTCTTTGTTACATGGTGTAAGTGTGTGTCTGTGTTACTGGGTATCAGTGTATGTGTTTGTTACTTGGTGTCAGTGTATGTCTTAATTACTTGGTGTAAGTGTGTGTCTGTGATACTGGGTATCAGTGTATGCCTTTGTTAATTGGTGTCAGTGTATGTCTTTGTTACTTGGTGTAAGTGTATGTCTTTGTTACTTGGTGTCAGTGTATGTCTTTGTTACATTGTGTAAGTGTGTGTCTGTGTTACTGGGTATCAGTGTAAGTCTTTGTTACTTGGTGTCAGTGTATGTCTGTGTACTTGGTGTAAGTGTGTGTCTTTGTTTCTTAGTGTCAGTGTATGTCTGTGTTACTTGGTGTAAGTATATGTCTTTGTTACTTGGTGTCAGTGCATGTCTTTGTTACTTGGTGGAAGTGTATGCCTTTGTTACTTGGTGTCAGTGTATGTCTCTGATACTTGGTGTAAGTGTGTGTCTGTGTTACTGGGTATCAGTGTATGTCTTTGTTACTTGCTGTCATTGTCTGTCTTTGTTACTTAGTGTAAGATTGTGTCTGTGTTACTGGGTATCAGTGTATGTCTTTGTTACTTGGTGTAAGTGTATGTCTGAGTTACATGGAGTAAGTGTGTGTCTGTGTTACTTGGTATCAGTGTCTGTCTTTGTTACTTGGTGTCAGTGTATGTCTTTGTTACTTGGTGTAAGTGTATGTCTTTGTTGCTTGGTGTCAGTGTATGTCTGTGTTACTTGGTGTAAGTGTATGTCTTTGTTGCTTGGAGTCAGTGTATGTCTTTGATACTTGGTGTCAGTGTCTGTCTTTGATACTTGGTGTAAGTGTATGTCTGTGTTACTGGGTATCACTGTCTGTCTTTGTTACTTGGTGTAAGTGTGTGTCTGTGTTACTGGGTATCAGTGTATGTCTTTGTTACTAGGTGTCAGTGTATGTCTTTTTTACTTGGTGTAAGTGTATGTCTTTGTTACTTGTTGTCAGTGTATGTCTTTGTTACCTGTTGTAAGTGTGTGTCTGTGTTACTGGGTATCTGTGTATGTCTTTGTTACTTGGTGTCTGTGTGTGTCTGTGTTACTTGGTGTAAGTTTGTGTCTGTATAACTGGGTATCAGTGTATGTCTTTGTTACTTGGTGTAAGTGTGTGTCTGTGTTACTGGGTATCAGTGTATGTCTTTGTTACTTGGTGTCAGTGTATGTCCTTGTTAGTTGGTGTAAGTGTGTGTCTGTGTTACTGGGTATCAATGTATGTCTTTGTTAATTGGTGTCAGTGTATGTCTTTGTTACTTGGTGTAAGTGTATGTCTTTGTTACTTGGTGACAGTGTATGTCTTTGTTACTTGCATAAGTGTGTGTCTGTGTTACTGGGTATCAGTGTATGTCTTTGTTAATTGGTGTCAGTTTATGTCTTTGTTACTTGGTGTAAGTGTGTGTCTGTGTTACTGGGTATCAGTGTATGTCTTTGTTAATTGGTGTCAGTGTATGTCTTTGTTACTTGGTGTAAGTGTATGTCTTTGTTACTTGGTGTCATTGTATGTCTTTGTTACTTGGTGTAAGTGTGTGCCTGTGCTACTGGGTATCAGTGTCTGTCTTTGTTACTTGGTGGAAGTGAATGTCTTTGTTACTAGGTGTCAGTGTATGTCTTTTTTACTTGGTGTAAGTGTATGTCTTTGTTACTTGTTGTCAGTGTATGTCTTTGTTACTTGGTGTAAGTGTGTGTCTGTGTTACTGGGTATCTGTGTATGTCATTGTTACTTGGTGTCTGTGTGTGTCTGTGTTACTTGGTGTAAGTGTGTGTCTGTGTTACTGGTATCAGTGTATGTCTTAGTTACTTGGTGTCAGTGTATGTCTTTGTTACTTGGTGTAAGTGTGTGTCTCTGTTACTGGGTATCAGTGTATGCCTTTGTTAATTGGTGTCAGTGTATGTCTTTGTTACTTGGTGTAAGTGTATGTCTTTGTTACTTGGTGTCAGTGTATGTCTTTGTTACATGGTGTAAGTGTGTGTCTGTGTTACTGGGTATCAGTGTAAGTCTTTGTTACTTGGTGTCAGTGTATGTCTGTGTACTTGGTGTAAGTGTGTGTCTTTGTTTCTTGGTGTCAGTGTATGTCTTTGTTACTTGGTGTAAGTGTATGTCTTTGTTACTTGGTGTCAGTGCATGTCTTTGTTACTTGGTGGAAGTGTATGCCTTTGTTACTTGGTGTAAGTGTGTGTCTGTGTTACTGGGTATCAGTGTATGTCTTTGTTAATTGGTGTCAGTGTATGTCTTTGTTACTTGGTGTAAGTGTATGTCTTTGTTACTTGGTGTCAGTGTATGTCTTTGTTACTTGGTGTAAGTGTGTGTCTGTGTTACTGGGTATCAGTGTCTGTCTTTGTTACTTGGTGTAAGTGTATGTCTTTGTTACTAGGTGTCAGTGTATGTCTTTTTTACTTGGTGTAAGTGTATGTCTTTTTTACTTGTTGTCAGTGTATGTCTTTGTTACTTGGTGTAAGTGTGTGTCTGTGTTACTGGGTATCTGTGTATGTCTTTGTTACTTGGTGTCTGTGTGTGTCTGTGTTACTTGGTGTAAGTGTGTGTCTGTGTAACTGGGTATCAGTGTATGTCTTTGTTACTTGGTGTAAGTGTGTGTCTGTGTTACTGGGTATCAGTGTATGTGTTTGTTACTTGGTGTCAGTGTATGTCTTAATTACTTGGTGTAAGTGTGTGTCTGTGATACTGGGTATCAGTGTATGCCTTTGTTAATTGGTGTCAGTGTATGTCTTTGTTACTTGGTGTAAGTGTATGTCTTTGTTACTTGGTGTCAGTGTATGTCTTTGTTACATTGTGTAAGTGTGTGTCTGTGTTACTGGGTATCAGTGTAAGTCTTTGTTACTTGGTGTCAGTGTATGTCTGTGTACTTGGTGTAAGTGTGTGTCTTTGTTTCTTAGTGTCAGTGTATGTCTGTGTTACTTGGTGTAAGTGTATGTCTTTGTTACTTGGTGTCAGTGCATGTCTTTGTTACTTGGTGGAAGTGTATGCCTTTGTTACTTGGTGTCAGTGTATGTCTCTGTTACTTGGTGTAAGTGTGTGTCTGTGTTACTGGGTATCAGTGTATGTCTGTGTTACTGGGTATCAGTGTATGTCTTTGTTACTTGGTGTAAGTGTATGTCTGAGTTACATGGAGTAAGTGTGTGTCTGTGTTACTTGGTATCAGTGTCTGTCTTTGTTACTTGGTGTCAGTGTATGTCTTTGTTACTTGGTGTAAGTGTATGTCTTTGTTGCTTGGTGTCAGTGTATGTCTGTGTTACTTGGTATAAGTGTATGTCTTTGTTGCTTGGAGTCAGTGTATGTCTTTGATACTTGGTGTCAGTGTCTGTCTTTGATACTTGGTGTAAGTGTATGTCTGTGTTACTGGGTATCACTGTCTGTCTTTGTTACTTGGTGTAAGTGTGTGTCTGTGTTACTGGGTATCAGTGTATGTCTTTGTTACTAGGTGTCAGTGTATGTCTTTTTTACTTGGTGTAAGTGTATGTCTTTGTTACTTGTTGTCAGTGTATGTCTTTGTTACCTGGTGTAAGTGTGTGTCTGTGTTACTGGGTATCAGTGTATGTCTTTGTTACTTGGTGTCAGTGTATGTCCTTGTTAGTTGGTGTAAGTGTGTGTCTGTGTTACTGGGTATCAATGTATGTCTTTGTTAATTGGTGTCAGTGTATGTCTTTGTTACTTGGTGTAAGTGTATGTCTTTGTTACTTGGTGACAGTGTATGTCTTTGTTACTTGGTGTAAGTGTGTGTCTGTGTTACTGGGTATCAGTGTATGTCTTTGTTAATTGGTGTCAGTTTATGTCTTTGTTACTTGGTGTAAGTGTGTGTCTGTGTTACTGGGTATCAGTGTATGTCTTTGTTACTTGGTGTCAGTGTGTGTCTTTGTTACTGGGTGTCAGTGCATGTCTTTGTTACTGGGTGTCAGTGTATGTCTTTGTTACTTGGTGTAAGTATATGTCTTTGTTACTTGGTGCCAGTGTGTCTTTGTTACTGGGTGTCAGTGCATGTCTTTGTTACTTGGTAACAGTGTCTGTCTTTGTTACTTGGTGTAAGAGTGTGTCTGTGCTGCTGGGTATCAGTGTATGTCTTTGTTACTTGGTGTCAGTGCATGTCTATGTTACTTGGTGTAAGTGTGTGTCTTTCTTACTTGGTGTAAGTGCATGTCTTTGTTACTTGGTGTCAGTGTATGTCTATGCTACTTGGTGTATGTGTATGGCTGTGTTACTTGGTGTAAGTATATGTCTTTGTTGCTTGGAGTCAGTGTATGTCTTTGCTACTTGGTGTCCGTGTATGTCTTTGATACTTGGTGTAAGAGTATGTCTGTGTTACTGGGTATCAGTGTCTGTCTTTGTTACTTGGTGCAAGTGTATGTCTTTGTTACTTGTTGTCAGTGTATGTCTTTGTTACTTGGTGTAAGTGTGTGTCTGTGTTACTGGGTATCTGTGTATGTCTCTGTTACTTGGTGTCTGTGTGTGTCTGTGTTACTTGGTGTAAGTGTGTGTCTGTGTAACTGGGTATCAGTGTATGTCTTTGTTACTTGGTGTAAGTGAGTGTCTGTGTTACTGGGTATCAGTGTATGTCTTTGTTAATTGGTGTCAGTGTATGTCTTTGTTACTTGGTGTAAGTGTATGTCTTTGTTACTTGCTGTCAGTGTATGTCTTTGTTACTTGGTGTAAGTGTGTGTCTGTGTTACTGGGTATCAGTGTATGTCTTTGTTAATTTGTGTCAGTGTATGTCTTTGTTACTTGGTGTAAGTGTGTGTCTGTGTTACTGGGTATCAGTGTATGTCTTTGTTACTTGGTGTCAGTGTATGTCTTTGTTACTTGGTGTAAGTATATGTCTTTGTTACTTGGTATCATTGTCTGTCTTTGTTACTTGGTGTAAGAGTGTGTCTGTGTTGCTGGGTATCAGTGTATGTCTTTGTTACTTGGTGTCAGTGCAGGTCTCTGTTACTTGGTGTAAGTGTGTGTCTTTGTTAGTTGGTGTAAGAGTATATCTTTGTTACTTGGTGTCAGTGTATGTCTGTGTTATTTGGTGTAAGTGTATGTATTTGTTACTTGGTGTCAGTGTATGTCTTTGTTACTTGGTGTAAGTGTGTGTCTGTGTTACTGGGTATCAGTGTATGTCTTTGTTACTTGGTGTCAGTGTATGTCTTTGTATACTTGGTGTCAGTGTGTGTCTTTGTTACTTGGTGTCAGTGTGTTTCTTTGTAACTGGGTATCAGTGTATGTCTTTGTTACTTGGTGTCAGTGTATGTCTGTGTACTTGGTGTAAGTGTGTGTCTTTGTTTCTTGGTGTCAGTGTATGTCAGTGTTACTTGGTGTATGTGTATGTCTTTGTTACTTGGTGTCAGTGCATGTCTTTGTTACTTGGTGTAAGTGTACGTCTTTGTTACTTGGTGTCAGTGCATGTCTTTGTTACTTGGTGGAAGTGTATGCCTTTGTTACTTGGTGTCAGTGCATGTCTCTGTTACTTGGTGTAAATGTGTGTCTGTGTTACTGGGTATCAGTGTATGTCTTTGTTACTTGCTGTCATTGTCTGTCTTTGTTACTTGGTGTAAGTGTGAGTCTGTGTTACTGGGTATCAGTGTATGTCTTTGTTACTTGGTGTAAGTGTATGTCTGTGTTACTTGGAGTAAGTGTGTGTCTGTGTTACTGGGTATCAGTGTATGTCTTTGTTACTTGGTGTCAGTGTATGTCTTTGTTACTTGGTGTAAGTGTATGTCTTTGTTACTTGGTGTCAGTGTATGTCGATGTTACTTGGTGTAAGTGTATGTCTTTGTTGCTTGGTGTCAGTGTATGTCTTTGTTGCTTGGAGTCAGTGTATGTCTTTGCTACTTGGTGTCAGTGTATGTCTTTGATAATTGGTGTAAGTGTATGTCTGTGTTACTGGGTATCAGTGTCTGTCTTTGTTACTTGGTGTAAGTGTGTGTCTGTGTTACTGGGTATCAGTGTATGTCTTTGTTACTAGGTGTCAGTGTATGTCGTTTTTACTTGGTGTAAGTGTATGTCTTTGTTACTTGGTGTAAGTGTGTGTCTTTGTTTCTTGGTGTCAGTGTATGTCAGTGTTACTTGGTGTAAGTGTATGTCTTTGTTACTTGGTGTCAGTGCATGTCTTTGTTACTTGGTGTAAGTGTACGTCTTTGTTACTTGGTGTCAGTGCATGTCTTTGTTACTTGGTGGAAGTGTATGCCTTTGTTACTTGGTGTCAGTGTATGTCTCTGTTACTTGGTGTAAGTGTGTGTCTGTGTTACTGGGTATCAGTGTTTGTCTTTGTTACTTGCTGTCATTGTCTGTCTTTGTTACTTGGTGTAAGTGTGAGTCTGTGTTACTGGGTATCAGTGTATGTCTTTGTTACTTGGTGTAAGTGCATGTCTGTGTTACTTGGAGTAAGTGTGTGTCTGTGTTACTGGCTATCAGTGTATGTCTTTGTTACTTGGTGTCAGTGTATGTCTTTGTTACTTGGTGTAAGTGTATGTCTTTGTTACTTGGTGTCAGTGTATTTCTGTGTTACTTGGTGTAAGTGTATGTCTTTGTTGCTTGGTGTCAGTGTATGTCTTTGTTTCTTGGAGTCAGTGTATGTCTTTGCTACTTGGTGTCAGTGTATGTCTTTGATACTTGGTGTAAGTGTATGTCTGTGTTACGGGGTATCAGTGTCTGTCTTTGTTACTTGGTGTAAGTGTGTGTCTGTGTTACTGGGTATAAGTGTATGTCTGTGTTACTGGGTATCAGTGTATGTCTTTGTTACTTGGTGTCAGTGTATGTCTTTGTTACTTGGTGTAAGTATATGTCTTTGTTACTTGGTATCATTGTCTGTCTTTGTTACTTGGTGTAAGAGTGTGTCTGTGTTGCTGGGTATCAGTGTATGTCTTTGTTACTTGGTGTCAGTGCAGGTCTATGTTACTTGGTGTAAGTGTGTGTCTTTGTTAGTTGGTGTAAGTGTATATCTTTGTTACTTGGTGTCAGTGTATGTCTGTGTTATTTGGTGTAAGTGTATGTATTTGTTACTTGGTGTCAGTGTATGTCTTTGTTACTTGGTGTAAGTGTGTGTCTGTGTTACTGGGTATCAGTGTATGTCTTTGTTACTTGGTGTCAGTGTATGTCTTTGTATACTTGGTGTCAGTGTGTGTCTTTGTTACTTGGTGTCAGTGTGTTTCTTTGTAACTGGGTATCAGTGTATGTCTTTGTTACTTGGTGTCAGTGTATGTCTGTGTACTTGGTGTAAGTGTGTGTCTTTGTTTCTTGGTGTCAGTGTATGTCAGTGTTACTTGGTGTATGTGTATGTCTTTGTTACTTGGTGTCAGTGCATGTCTTTGTTACTTGGTGTAAGTGTACGTCTTTGTTACTTGGTGTCAGTGCATGTCTTTGTTACTTGGTGGAAGTGTATGCCTTTGTTACTTGGTGTCAGTGCATGTCTCTGTTACTTGGTGTAAATGTGTGTCTGTGTTACTGGGTATCAGTGTATGTCTTTGTTACTTGCTGTCATTGTCTGTCTTTGTTACTTGGTGTAAGTGTGAGTCTGTGTTACTAGGTATCAGTGTATGTCTTTGTTACTTGGTGTAAGTGTATGTCTGTGTTACTTGGAGTAAGTGTGTGTCTGTGTTACTGGGTATCAGTGTATGTCTTTGTTACTTGGTGTCAGTGTATGTCTTTGTTACTTGGTGTAAGTGTATGTCTTTGTTACTTGGTGTCAGTGTATGTCGATGTTACTTGGTGTAAGTGTATGTCTTTGTTGCTTGGTGTCAGTGTATGTCTTTGTTGCTTGGAGTCAGTGTATGTCTTTGCTACTTGGTGTCAGTGTATGTCTTTGATAATTGGTGTAAGTGTATGTCTGTGTTACTGGGTATCAGTGTCTGTCTTTGTTACTTGGTGTAAGTGTGTGTCTGTGTTACTGGGTATCAGTGTATGTCTTTGTTACTAGGTGTCAGTGTATGTCGTTTTTACTTGGTGTAAGTGTATGTCTTTGTTACTTGGTGTAAGTGTGTGTCTTTGTTTCTTGGTGTCAGTGTATGTCAGTGTTACTTGGTGTAACTGTATGTCTTTGTTACTTGGTGTCAGTGCATGTCTTTGTTACTTGGTGTAAGTGTACGTCTTTGTTACTTGGTGTCAGTGCATGTCTTTGTTACTTGGTGGAAGTGTATGCCTTTGTTACTTGGTGTCAGTGTATGTCTCTGTTACTTGGTGTAAGTGTGTGTCTGTGTTACTGGGTATCAGTGTTTGTCTTTGTTACTTGCTGTCATTGTCTGTCTTTGTTACTTGGTGTAAGTGTGAGTCTGTGTTACTGGGTATCAGTGTATGCCTTTGTTACTTGGTGTAAGTGTATGTCTGTGTTACTTGGAGTAAGTGTGTGTCTGTGTTACTGGCTATCAGTGTATGTCTTTGTTACTTGGTGTCAGTGTATGTCTTTGTTACTTGGTGTAAGTGTATGTCTTTGTTACTTGGTGTCAGTGTATTTCTGTGTTACTTGGTGTAAGTGTATGTCTTTGTTGCTTGGTGTCAGTGTATGTCTTTGTTTCTTGGAGTCAGTGTATGTCTTTGCTACTTGGTGTCAGTGTATGTCTTTGATACTTGGTGTAAGTGTATGTCTGTGTTACGGGGTATCAGTGTCTGTCTTTGTTACTTGGTGTAAGTGTGTGTCTGTGTTACTGGGTATAAGTGTATGTCTTTGTTACTAGGTGTCAGTGTATGTCTTTTTTACTTGGTGTAAGTTTATGTCTTTGTTACTTGTTGTCAGTGTATGTCTTTGTTACTTGGTGTAAGTGTGTCTCTGTGTTACTGGGTATCAGTGTATGTCTTTGTTACTTGGTGTCTGTGTGTGTCTGTGTTACTTGGTGTAAGTGTGTGTCTGTGTAACTGGGTAACTGTGTACGTCTTTGTTACTTGGTGTAATTGTGTGTCTGTGTTACTAGGTATCAGTGCATGTCGTTGTTACTTGGTGTCAGTGTATGTCTTTTTTACTTGGTGTAAGTGTATTTCTTTGTTATTTGGTGTCAGTGTATGTCTTTGTTACTTGGTGTAAATGTGTGTCTGTGTTACTGGGTATCAGTGTATGTCTTTGCTAATTGGTGTCAGTGTATGTCTTTGTTACTTGGTGTAAGTGTGTGTCTGTGTTACTGGGTATCAGTGTATGTCGTTGTTACTTGGTGTCAGTGTGTGTCTTTGTAACTGGGTGTCAGTGCATGTCTTTGTTACTGGGTGTCAGTGTCTGTCTTTGTTACTTGATGTAAGCATATGTCTTTGTTACTTGGTGCCAGTGTGTCTTTGTTACTGGGTATCAGTGTATGTCTTTGTTACTTGCTGTCAGTGTATGTCTTTGTTACTTGGTGTAAGTGTGTCTCTGTGTTACTGGGTATCAGTGTATGTCTTTGTTACTTGGTGTCTGTGTTTGTCTGTGTTACTTGGTGTAAGTGTGTGTCTGTGTAACTGGGTATCAGTGTATGTCTTTGTTACTTGGTGTAACTGTGTGTCTTTGTTACTGGGTATCAGTGTATGTCGTTGTTACTTGGTGTCAGTGTATGTCTTTTTTACTTGGTGTAAGTGTATGTCTTTGTTATTTGGTGTCAGTGTATGTCTTTGTTACTTGGTGGAAGTGTGTGTCTGTGTTACTGGGTATCAGTGTATGTCTTTGTTAATTGGTGTCAGTGTATGTCTTTGTTACTTGGTGTAAATGTGTGTCTGTGTTACTGGGTATCAGTGTATGTCTTTGTTACTTGGTGTCAGTGTGTGTCTTTGATACTGGGTGTCAGTGCATGTCTTTGTTACTGGGTGTCAGTGTATGTCTTTGTTACTTGGTGTAAGTACATTTCTTTGTTACTTGGTGCCAGTGTGTCTTTGTTACTGGGTGTCAGTGCCTGTCTTTGTTACTTGGTATCAGTGTCTGTCTTTGTTACTTGGTGTAAGAGTGTGTCTGTGTTGCTGGGTATCAGTGTATGTCTTTGTTACTTGGGTCAGTGCAGGTCTATGTTACTTGGTGTAAATGTGTGTCTTTCTTTCTTGGTGTCAGTGCATGTCTTTGTTACTTGGTGTCAGTGTATGTCTGTGTAACTTGGTGTATGTGTGTTTCTTTGTCATTTGGTGAAAGTGTATATCTTTGTTACTTGGTGTCAGTGTATGTCTGTGTTATTTGGTGTAAGTGTATGTATTTGTCACTTGTTGTCGGTGTAGTCTTTGTTACTTGGTTTAGGTGTTTGTCTGTGTTACTGGGTATCAGTGTATGTCTTTGTTAGTTGGTGTCTGTGTATGTCTGTGATACTTGGTGTAAGTGTGTGTCTGTGTTACTGGGTATCAGTGTATGTCTTTGTCACTTCGTGTAAGTTTGTGTCTGTGTTACTGGATATCAGTGTGTTTCTTTGTTACTTGGTGTCAGTGTATGTCTTTGTTACTTGGTGTAAGTGTATGTCTCTGTTACTTGGTGTCAGTGTATGTACGTGTTACTTGGTGTATGTGTCTGTCTTTGTGACTGGGTATCAGTGTATGTCTTTGTTAATTTGTGTCAGTGGATGTCTTTGTTACTTGGTGTCAGTGTGTGTCTTTGTTACTGGGTATCAGTGTATGTCTTTGTTACTTGGTGTCAGTGTATGTCTTTGTTACTTGGTGTAAGTGAATGTCTTTGTTACTTGGTGTCAGTGTTTGTCTATGACACTTGGTGTCAGTGTATGTCTTTGTTACTTGGTGTAAGTTTGTGTCTTTGTTACTTGGTGTCAGTGGATGTATTTGTTACTTGGTGTCAGTTTATGTCTTTGTTACTTGGTGTAAGTGTGTGTCTTTGTTACTTGGGGTAAGTGTATGTCATTGTTACTTGGTGTAAGTGTATGTCTTTGTTACTAGGTGTAAGTGTATGTCTGTGTTACTTGGTGTAAGTGTGTTTCTTTGTTAGTTGGTGTAAGTCTATGTCTTTGTTACTTGGTGTCAGTGTATGTCTGTGTACTTGGTGTAAGTGCATGTCTGTGTTACTGGGTATCAGTGTATGTCTTTGTTACTTGGTGTCTGTGCATGTCTTTGTTACTTGGTGTCAGTGTATGTCTTTGTTACTTGGTGTAAGTGTATGTCTTTGTTACTTGGTGTCATTGTCTGTCTTTGTTACTTGGTGTAAGTGTGTGTCTGTGTTACTGGGTATCAGTGTATGTCTTTGTTACTTGGTGAATGTGTGTGTCTTTGTTACTTGGTGTAAGTGTATGTCTTTGTTACATGGTGTAAGTGTATGTCTGTGTTACTTGGTGTAAGTGTGTTTCTTTGTTAGTTGGTGTAAGTCTATGTCTTTGTTACTTGGTGTCAGTGTATGTCTGTGTACTTGGTGTAAGTGTATGTCTTTGTTACTTTGTGTCAGTGTATGTCTTTGTTACTTGGTGTAAGTGTGTGTCTGTGTTACTGGGTATCAGTGTATGTCTTTGTTACTTGGTGTAAGTGTGTGTCTGTGTTAATGGGTATCAGTGCATGTCTTTGTTCCTTGGTGGAAGTGTGTGTCTGTGTTTCTGGGTATCAGTGTATGTCTTCGTTACTTGTTGTCTGTGTATGTCTTTGTTACTTGGTGCCAGTGTGTGTCTTTGTTACTTGGTGTCAGTGTGTGTCTTTGTTACTGGGTGTCAGTGATTGTCTTTGTTACTGGGTGTCAGTGTATGTCTGTGTGACTTGGTGTAAGTGTTTGTCTGTGTTGCTGGGTATCAGTTTCTCTCTTTGTTACTTGGTGTCAGTGTGTGGCTATGTTACTGGGTTTCAGTGTATGTCTTTGTTACTTGGTGTCAGTGTGTGTCTGTGTACTTGGTGTAAGTGTGTGTCTTTGTTACTTGGTGTCACTGTCTGTCTTTGTTACTTGGTGTAAGTGTGTGTCTGCGTTAGTGGGTATCAGTGTCTGTCTTTGTTACTTGGTGTAAGTGTATGTCTTTGTTACTTGGTGTCAGTGTGTGTCTTTGTTACTGTTTGTCAGTGCATGTCTTTGTTGCTGGGTGTAAGTGTGTGTCTTTCTTACTTGGTGTAAGTGCATGTCTTTGTTACTTGGTGTCAGTGTATGTCTGTGTAACTTGGTGTATGTGTGTGTCCTTGTTAGTTGGTGAAAGTGTATATCTTTGTTACTTGGTGTCAGTGTATGTCTGTGTTATTTGGTGTAATTGTATGTATTTGTTACTTGGTGTCGGTGTAGTCTTTGTTACTTGGTGTAAGTGTATGTCTTTGTTACTAGGTGTAAGTGTATGTCTGTGTTACTTGGTGTAAGTGTGTTTCTTTGTTAGTTGGTGTAAGTCTATGTCTTTGTTACTTGGTGTCTGTGTATGTCTGTGTACTTGGTGTAAGTGCATGTCTGTGTTACTGGGTATCAGTTTCTCTCTTTGTTTCTTGGTGTAAGTGTGTGGCTATGTTACTGGGTGTCAGTGTATGTCTTTGTTACTTGGTGTCAGTGTATGTCTGTGTACTTGGTGTAAGTGTGTGTCTTTGTTACTTGGTGTCACTGTCTGTCTTTGTTACTTGGTGCAAGTGTGTGTCTGCGTTAGTGGGTATCAGTGTCTGTCTTTGTTACTTGGTGTAAGTGTATGTCTTTGTTACTTGGTGTCAGTGTGTGTCTTTGTTACTGTTTGTCAGTGCATGTCTTTGTTGCTGGGTGTCAGTGTATGTCTTTGTTACTTGGTGTAAGTATATGTCTTTGTTACTTGGTGCCAGTGTGTCTTTGTTACTGCGTGTCAGTGCATGTCTTTGTTACTTGGTATCAGAGTCTGTCTTTGTTACTTGGTGTTAGAGTGTGTCTGTGTTGCTGGGTATCAGTGTCTGTCTTTGTTACTTGGGGTCAGTGCAGGTCTATGTTAATTGGTGTAAGTGTGTGTCTTTCTTACTTGGTGTAAGTGCATGTCTCTGTTACTTGGTGTCAGTGTATGTCTGTGTAACTTGGTGTATGTGTGTGTCCTTGTTAGTTGGTGAAAGTGTATATCTTTGTTACTTGGTGTCAGTGTATGTCTGTGTTATTTGGTGTAAGTGTATGTATTTGTTACTTGGTGTCGGTGTAGTCTTTGTTACTTGGTGTAAGTGTTTGTCTGTGTTACTGGGTATCAGTGTATGTCTTTGTTAGTTGGTGTCTGTGTATGTCTGTGATACTTGTTGTAAGTGTGTGTCTGTGTTACCAGGTATCAGTGTATGTCTTTGTCACTTCGTGAAAGGTTGTGTCTGTGTTAATGGGTATCAGTGTGTTTCTTTGTTACTTGGTGTCAGTGTATGTCTTTGTTACTGGGTGCCAGTGTATGTCTTTGTGACTTGGTGTAAGTGTGCGTCTGTGTTACTGGGTATCAGTGTATGTCTTTCTTACTTGGTGTAAGTGTATGTCTTTGTTACTTGGTGTCAGTGTATGTCTTTGATACTTGGTGTCAGTGTATGTCTGTGTTACTTGGTGTAAGTTTGTGTCTTTGTTACTTGGTGTCATTTTATGTCTTTGTTACTTGGTGGAAGTGTCTGTCTTTGTTACTTGGTGTAAGTGTATGTCTTTGTTACTTGGTGTAAGTGTATGTCTGTGTTACTTGGTGTAAGTGTGTTTCTTTGTTAGTTGGTGTAAGTCTATGTCTTTGTTACTTGGTGTCAGTGTATGTCTGTGTACTTGGTGTAAGTGTATGTCTTTGTTACTTTGTGTCAGTGTATGTCTTTGTTACTTGGTGTAAGTGTGTGTCTGTGTTACTGGGTATCAGTGTATGTCTTTGTTACTTGGTGTCTGTGTATGTCTGTGATACTTGGTGTAAGTGTGTGTCTGTGTTAATGGCTATCAGTGTATGTCTTTGTTCCTTGGTGGAAGTGTTTGTCTGTGTTACTGGGTATCAGTGTATGTCTTCGTTACTTGTTGTCTGTGTATGTCTTTGTTACTTGGTGCCAGTGTGTGTCTTTGTTACTTGGTGTCAGTGTGTGTCTTTGTTACTGGGTGTCAGTGTTTGTCTTTGTTACTGGGTGTCAGTCTATGTCTTTGTGACTTGGTGTAAGTGTTTGTCTGTGTTGCTGGGTATCAGTTTCTCTCTTTGTTACTTGGTGTAGGTGTGTGGCTGTGTTATTTGGTGTAATTGTATGTATTTGTTACTTGGTGTCGGTGTAGTCTTTGTTACTTGGTGTAAGTGTATGTCTTTGTTACTAGGTGTAAGTGTATGTCTGTGTTACTTGGTGTAAGTGTGTTTCTTTGTTAGTTGGTGTAAGTCTATGTCTTTGTTACTTGGTGTCTGTGTATGTCTGTGTACTTGGTGTAAGTGCATGTCTGTGTTACTGGGTATCAGTTTCTCTCTTTGTTTCTTGGTGTAAGTGTGTGGCTATGTTACTGGGTGTCAGTGTATGTCTTTGTTACTTGGTGTCAGTGTATGTCTGTGTACTTGGTGTAAGTGTGTGTCTTTGTTACTTGGTGTCACTGTCTGTCTTTGTTACTTGGTGCAAGTGTGTGTCTGCGTTAGTGGGTATCAGTGTCTGTCTTTGTTACTTGGTGTAAGTGTATGTCTTTGTTACTTGGTGTCAGTGTGTGTCTTTGTTACTGTTTGTCAGTGCATGTCTTTGTTGCTGGGTGTCAGTGTATGTCTTTGTTACTTGGTGTAAGTATATGTCTTTGTTACTTGGTGCCAGTGTGTCTTTGTTACTGCGTGTCAGTGCATGTCTTTGTTACTTGGTATCAGAGTCTGTCTTTGTTACTTGGTGTTAGAGTGTGTCTGTGTTGCTGGGTATCAGTGTCTGTCTTTGTTACTTGGTGTCAGTGCAGGTCTATGTTAATTGGTGTAAGTGTGTGTCTTTCTTACTTGGTGTAAGTGCATGTCTCTGTTACTTGGTGTCAGTGTATGTCTGTGTAACTTGGTGTATGTGTGTGTCCTTGTTAGTTGGTGAAAGTGTATATCTTTGTTACTTGGTGTCAGTGTATGTCTGTGTTATTTGGTGTAAGTGTATGTATTTGTTACTTGGTGTCGGTGTAGTCTTTGTTACTTGGTGTAAGTGTTTGTCTGTGTTACTGGGTATCAGTGTATGTCTTTGTTAGTTGGTGTCTGTGTATGTCTGTGATACTTGTTGTAAGTGTGTGTCTGTGTTACCAGGTATCAGTGTATGTCTTTGTCACTTCGTGAAAGGTTGTGTCTGTGTTAATGGGTATCAGTGTGTTTCTTTGTTACTTGGTGTCAGTGTATGTCTTTGTTACTGGGTGCCAGTGTATGTCTTTGTGACTTGGTGTAAGTGTGCGTCTGTGTTACTGGGTATCAGTGTATGTCTTTCTTACTTGGTGTAAGTGTATGTCTTTGTTACTTGGTGTCAGTGTATGTCTTTGATACTTGGTGTCAGTGTATGTCTGTGTTACTTGGTGTAAGTTTGTGTCTTTGTTACTTGGTGTCAGTTTATGTCTTTGTTACTTGGTGGAAGTGTCTGTCTTTGTTACTTGGTGTAAGTGTATGTCTTTGTTACTTGGTGTAAGTGTATGTCTGTGTTACTTGGTGTAAGTGTGTTTCTTTGTTAGTTGGTGTAAGTCTATGTCTTTGTTACTTGGTGTCAGTGTATGTCTGTGTACTTGGTGTAAGTGTATGTCTTTGTTACTTTGTGTCAGTGTATGTCTTTGTTACTTGGTGTAAGTGTGTGTCTGTGTTACTGGGTATCAGTGTATGTCTTTGTTACTTGGTGTCTGTGTATGTCTGTGATACTTGGTGTAAGTGTGTGTCTGTGTTAATGGCTATCAGTGTATGTCTTTGTTCCTTGGTGGAAGTGTTTGTCTGTGTTACTGGGTATCAGTGTATGTCTTCGTTACTTGTTGTCTGTGTATGTCTTTGTTACTTGGTGCCAGTGTGTGTCTTTGTTACTTGGTGTCAGTGTGTGTCTTTGTTACTGGGTGTCAGTGTTTGTCTTTGTTACTGGGTGTCAGTCTATGTCTTTGTGACTTGGTGTAAGTGTTTGTCTGTGTTGCTGGGTATCAGTTTCTCTCTTTGTTACTTGGTGTAGGTGTGTGGCTGTGTTACTGGGTGTCAGTGTATGTCTTTGTTACGTGGTGTCAGTGTATGTCTGTGTACTTGGTGCAAGTGTGTGTCTTTGTTACTTGGTGTCAGTGTATGTCTGTGTTACTTGGTGTAAATGTATGTCTTTGTTACTTGGTGTCATTGTCTGTCTTTGTTACTTGGTGTAAGTGTGTGTCTGTGTTACTGGGTATCGGTGTATGTCTTTGTTACTTGGTGTCAGTGTATGTCTTTGTTACTTGGTGTCAGTGTATGTCAGTGTTACTTGGTGTAAGTGTGTGTCTGCGTTAGTGGGTATCAGTGTATGTCTTTGTTACTTGGTGTCTGTGTATGTCTTTGTTACTTGGTGTCAGTGTATGTCTTTGTTACTTGGTGTAAGTGTGTGTCTGTGTTACTGAGTACCAGTGTATGTCTTTGTTAATTGGTGTCAGTGCATGTCTGTGTTACTGGGTATCAGTGTATGTCTTTGTTACTTGGTGTCTGTGCACGTCTTTGTTACTTGGTGTCTGTGTATGTCTTTGTTACTTGGTGTATGTGTGTGTCTGTGTTACTGGGTATCAGTGTATGTCTTTGTTCCTTGGTGTCTGTGTATGTCTGTGATACTTGGTGTAAGTGTGTGTCTGTGTTAATGGCTATCAGTGTATGTCTTTGTTCCTTGGTGGAAGTGTTTGTCTTTGTTACTTGGTGTCAGTGTATGTCTTTGTTACTTGGTGTAAGTGTGTGTCTGTGTTACTGAGTACCAGTGTATGTCTTTGTTAATTGGTGTCAGTGCATGTCTGTGTTACTGGGTATCAGTGTATGTCTTTGTTACTTGGTGTCTGTGCACGTCTTTGTTACTTGGTGTCTGTGTATGTCTTTGTTACTTGGTGTATGTGTGTGTCTGTGTTACTGGGTATCAGTGTATGTCTTTGTTCCTTGGTGTCTGTGTATGTCTGTGATACTTGGTGTAAGTGTGTGTCTGTGTTAATGGCTATCAGTGTATGTCTTTGTTCCTTGGTGGAAGTGTTTGTCTGTGTTACTGGGTATCAGTGTATGTCTTCGTTACTTGTTGTCTGTGTATGTCTTTGTTACTTGGTGCCAGTGTGTGTCTTTGTTACTTGGTGTCAGTGTGTTTCTTTGTTACTGGGTGTCAGTGTTTGTCTTTGTTACTGGGTGTCAGTCTATGTCTTTGTGACTTGGTGTAAGTGTTTGTCTGTGTTGCTGGGTATCAGTTTCTCTCTTTGTTACTTGGTGTAGGTGTGTGGCTGTGTTACTGGGTGTCAGTGTATGTCTTTGTTACGTGGTGTCAGTGTATGTCTGTGTACTTGGTGCAAGTGTGTGTCTTTGTTACTTGGTGTCAGTGTATGTCTGTGTTACTTGGTGTAAGTGTATGTCTTTGTTACTTGGTGTCATTGTCTGTCTTTGTTACTTGGTGTAAGTGTGTGTCTGTGTTACTGGGTATCGGTGTATGTCTTTGTTACTTGGTGTCAGTGTATGTCTTTGTTACTTGGTGTCAGTGTATGTCAGTGTTACTTGGTGTAAGTGTGTGTCTGCGTTAGTGGGTATCAGTGTATGTCTTTGTTACTTGGTGTCTGTGTATGTCTTTGTTACTTGGTGTCAGTGTATGTCTTTGTTACTTGGTGTAAGTGTGTGTCTGTGTTACTGAGTACCAGTGTATGTCTTTGTTCATTGGTGTCAGTGCATGTCTGTGTTACTGGGTATCAGTGTATGTCTTTGTTACTTGGTGTCTGTGCACGTCTTTGTTACTTGGTGTCTGTGTATGTCTTTGTTACTTGGTGTATGTATGTGTCTGTGTTACTGGGTATCAGTGTATGTCTTTGTTCCTTGGTGTCTGTGTATGTCTGTGATACTTGGTGTAAGTGTGTGTCTGTGTTAATGGGTATCAGTGTATGTCTTTGTTCCTTGGTGGAAGTGTGTGTCTGTCTTACTGGGTATCAGTGTATGTCTTCGTTACTTGTTGTCTGTGTATGTCTTTGTTACTTGCTGCCAGTGTGTGTCTTTGTTACTTGGTGTCTGTGTGTGTCTTTGTTACTGGTTGGCAGTGTTTGACTTTGTTACTGGGTGTCAGTGTATGTCTTTGTGACTTGGTGTAAGTGTTTGTCTGTGTTGCTGGGTATCAGTTTCTCTCTTTGTTACTTGGTGTAAGTGTGTGGCTGTGTTACTTGGTGTCAGTGTATGTCTTTGTTACTTGGTGTCAGTGTATTTCTGTGTACTTTGCGTAAGTGTGTGTCTTTGTTACTTGGTGTCAGTGTATGTCTTTGTTACTTGGTGTAAGTGTATGTCTTTGTTACTTGGTGTCATTGTCTGTCTTTGTTACTTGGTGGAAGTGTGTGTCTGTGTTACTGGGTATCAGTGTATGTCTTTGTTACTTGGTGGAAGTGTGTGTCTTTGTTACTTGGTGTAAGTGTATGTCTTTGTTACTTGGTGTAAGTGTATGTCTGTGTTACTTGGTGTAAGCGTGTTTCTTTGTTAGTTGGTGTAAGTCTATGTCTTTGTTACTTGGCGTCAGTGTGTGGCTGTGTTACTGGGTATCAGTGTATGTCTTTGTTACTTGGTGTCTGTGTATGTCTGTGATACTTGGTGTAAGTGTGTGTCTGTGTTAATGGGTATCAGTGTATGTCTTTGTTCCTTGGTGGAAGTGTGTGTCTGTGTTACTGGGTATCAGTGTATGTCTTCGTTACTTGTTGTCTGTGTATGTCTTTGTTACTTGGTGCCAGTGTGTGTCTTTGTTACTTGGTGTCAGTGTGTGTCTTTGTTACTGGGTGTCAGTGTTTGTCTTTGTTACTGGGTGTCAGTGTATGTCTTTGTGACTTGGTGTAAGTGTTTGTCTGTGTTGCTCGGTATCAGTTTCTCTCTTTGTTACTTGGTGTAAGTGTGTGGCTGTGTTACTGGGTGTCAGTGTATGTATTTGTTACTTGGTGTCAGTGTATGTCTGTGTACTTGGTGTAAGTGTGTGTCTTTGTTACTTGGTGTCAGTGTGTGTCTGTGTTACTTGGTGTAAGTGTATGTCTTTGTTACTTGGTGTCATTGTCTGTGTTTGTTACTTGGTGTAAGTGTGTGTCTGTGTTACTGGGTATCAGTGTATGTCTTTGTTACTTGGTGTCAGTGTATGTCTTTGTTACTTGGTGTCAGTGTATGTCTGTGTTACTTGGTGTAAGTGTGTGTCTGCGTTAGTCGGTATCAGTGTATGTCTGTGTTACTTGGTGTCAGTGTATGTCTTTGTTACTTGGTGTAAGTGTGTGCCTGTGTTACTGATTATCAGTGTATCTCTTTGTTCCTCGGTGTAAGTGCATGTCTGTGTTACTGGGTATCAGTGTATGTCTTTGTTACTTGGTGTCTGTGCATGTCTTTGTTACTTGGTGTCTGTGTATGTCTTTGTTACTTGGTGTAAGTGTGTGTCTGTGTTACTGGGTATCAGTGTATGTCTGTGTTACTTGGTGTCTGTGTATGTCTGTGATACTTGGTGTAAGTATGTGTCTGTGTCAATGGGTATCAGTGTATGTCTTTGTTCCTTGTTGTCTGTGTATGTCTTTGTTACTTGGTGCCAGTGTGTGTCTTTGTTACTTGGTGTCAGTGTGTGTCTTTGTTACTGGTTGTCAGTGTTTGTCTTTGTTACTGGGTGTCAGTGTATGTCTTTGTGACTTGGTGTAAGTGTTTGTCTGTGTTGCTCGGTATCAGTTTCTCTCTTTGTTACTTGGTGAAAGTGTGTGGCTGTGTTACTGGGTGTCAGTGTATGTCTTTGTTACTTGGTGTCAGTGTATGTCTGTGTACTTGGTGTAAGTGTGTGTCTTTGTTACTTGGTGTCAGTGTATGTCTGTGTTACTTGGTGTAAGTGTATGTCTTTGTTACTTGGTGTCATTGTCTGTGTTTGTTACTTGGTGTAAGTGTGTGTCTGTGTTACTGGGTATCAGTGTATGTCTTTGTTACTTGGTGTCAGTGTATGTCTTTGTTACTTGGTGCCAGTGTATGTCTGTGTTACTTGGTGTAAGTGTGTGTCTGCGTTAGTCGTTATCAGTGTATGTCTGTGTTACTTGGTGTCAGTGTATGTCTTTGTTACTTGGTGTAAGTGTGTGTCTGTGTTACTGATTATCAGTGTATGTCTTTGTTCCTCGGTGTAAGTGCATGTCTGTGTTACTGGGTATCAGTGTATGTCTTTGTTACTTGGTGTCTGTGCATGTCTTTGTTACTTGGTGTCTGTGTATGTCTTTGTTACTTGGTGTAAGTGTGTGTCTGTGTTACTGGGTATCAGTGTATGTCTGTGTTACTTGGTGTCTGTGTATGTCTGTGATACTTGGTGTAAGTATGTGTCTGTGTTAATGGGTATCAGTGTATGTCTTTGTTCCTTGGTGGAAGTGTGTGTCTGTCTTACTGGGTATCAGTGTATGTCTTCGTTACTTGTTGTCTGTGTATGTCTTTGTTACTTGGTGCCAGTGTGTGTCTTTGTTACTAGGTGTCAGTGTGTGTCTTTGTTACTGATTGTCAGTGTTTGTCTTTGTTACTGGGTGTCAGTGTATGTCTTTGTGACTTGGTGGAAGTGTTTGTCTGTGTTGCTGGGTATCAGTTTCTCTCTTTGTTACTTGGTGTAAGTGTGTGGCTGTGTTACTTGGTGTCAGTGTATGTCTTTGTTACTTGGTGTCAGTGTATGTCTGTGTACTTGGTGTAAGTGTGTGTCTTTGTTACTTGGTGTCAGTGTATGTCTGTGTTACTTGGTGTAAGTGTATGTCTTTGTTACTTTGTGTCATTGTCTGTCTTTGTTACTTGGTGTCAGTGTATGTCTTTGTTACTTGGTGTCAGTGTATGTCTGCGTCACTTGGTGTAAGTGTGTGTCTGTGTTAGTGGGTATCAGTGTATGTCTTTGTTACTTGGTGTAAGTGTATGTCTTTGTTACTTGGTGTCAGTGTATGTCTTTGTTACTTGGTGTAAGTGTGTGTCTGTGTTACTGAGTATCAGTGTGTGTCTTTGTTCCTTGGTGTAAGTGTGTGTCTGTGTTACTGGGTGTAAGTGTGTGTCTGTGTTAGTGGGTATCAGTGTATGTCTTTGTTACTTGGTGTAAGTGTATGTCTTTGTTACTTGGTGTCAGTGTATGTCTTTGTGACTTGGTGTAAGTGTTTGTCTGTGTTGCTCGGTATCAGTTTCTCTCTTTGTTACTTGGTGTAAGTGTGTGGCTGTGTTACTGGGTGTCAGTGTATGTATTTGTTACTTGGTGTCAGTGTATGTCTGTGTACTTGGTGTAAGTGTGTGTCTTTGTTACTTGGTGTCAGTGTATGTCTGTGTTACTTGGTGTAAGTGTATGTCTTTGTTACTTGGTGTCATTGTCTGTGTTTGTTACTTGGTGTAAGTGTGTGTCTGTGTTACTGGGTATCAGTGTATGTCTTTGTTACTTGGTGTCAGTGTATGTCTTTGTTACTTGGTGTCAGTGTATGTCTGTGTTACTTGGTGTAAGTGTGTGTCTGCGTTAGACGGTATCAGTGTATGTCTGTGTTACTTGGTGTCAGTGTATGTCTTTGTTACTTGGTGTATGTGTGTCTGTGTTACTGATTATCAGTGTATGTCTTTGTTCCTCGGTGTAAGTGCATGTCTGTGTTACTGGGTATCAGTGTATGTCTTTGTTACTTGTTGTCTGTGCATGTCTTTGTTACTTGGTGTCTGTGTATGTCTTTGTTACTTGGTGTAAGTGTGTGTCTGTGTTACTGGGTATCAGTGTATGTCTGTGTTACTTGGTGTCTGTGTATGTCTGTGATACTTGGTGTAAGTATTTGTCTGTGTTAATGGGTATCAGTGTATGTCTTTGTTCCTTGTTGTCTGTGTATGTCTTTGTTACTTGGTGCCAGTGTGTGTCTTTGTTACTTGGTGTCAGTGTGTGTCTTTGTTACTGGTTGTCAGTGTTTGTCTTTGTTACTGGGTGTCAGTGTATGTCTTTGTGATTTGGTGTAAGTGTTTGTCTGTGTTGCTCGGTATCAGTTTCTCTCTTTGTTACTTGGTGTAAGTGTGTGGCTGTGTTACTGGGTGTCAGTGTATGTCCTTGTTACTTGGTGTCAGTGTATGTCTGTGTACTTGGTGTAAGTGTGTGTCTTTGTTACTTGGTGTCAGTGTATGTCTGTGTTACTTGGTGTAAGTGTATGTCTTTGTTACTTGGTGTCATTGTCTGTGTTTGTTACTTGGTGTAAGTGTTTGTCTGTGTTACTGGGTATCAGTGTATGTCTTTGTTACTTGGTGTCAGTGTATGTCTTTGTTACTTGGTGTCAGTGTATGTCTGTGTTACTTGGTGTAAGTGTGTGTCTGCGTTAGTTGGTATCAGTGTATGTCTGTGTTACTTGGTGTCAGTGTATGTCTTTGTTACTTGGTGTATGTGTGTGTCTGTGTTACTGATTATCAGTGTATGTCTTTGTTCCTCGGTGTAAGTGCATGTCTGTGTTACTGGGTATCAGTGTATGTCTTTGTTACTTGGTGTCTGTGCATGTCTTTGTTACTTGGTGTCTGTGTATGACTTTGTTACTTGGTGTAAGTGTGTGTCTGTGTTACTGGGTATCAGTGTATGTCTGTGTTACTTGGTGTCTGTGTATGTCTGTGATACTTGGTGTAAGTATGTGTCTGTGTTAATGGGTATCAGTGTATGTCTTTGTTCCTTGGTGGAAGTGTGTGTCTGTGTTACTGGGTATCAGTGTATGTCTTCGTTACTTGTTGTCTGTGTATGTCTTTGTTACTTGGTGCCAGTGTGTGTCTTTGTTACTTGGTGTCAGTGTGTGTCTTTGTTACTGGTTGTCATTGTTTGTCTTTGTTACTGGGTGTCAGTGTATGTCTTTGTGACTAGGTGTAAGTGTTTGTCTGTGTTGCTGGGTATCAGTTTCTCTCTTTGTTACTTGGTGTAAGTGTGTGGCTGTGTTACTTGGTGTCAGTGTATGTCTTTGTTACTTGGTGTC
The DNA here is from genome assembly GCF_036365525.1 of Heterodontus francisci. Lineage (NCBI taxonomy): Eukaryota > Metazoa > Chordata > Chondrichthyes > Heterodontiformes > Heterodontidae > Heterodontus > Heterodontus francisci. Next base: position 4,939,400 of record NW_027140330.1, read on the forward strand.
AGTGTATGTCTGTGTACTTGGTGTAAGTGTGTGTCTTTGTTACTTGGTGTCAGTGTATGTCTGTGTTACTTGGTGTAAGTGTATGTCTTTGTTACTTTGTGTCAGTGTATGTCTTTGTTACTTGGTGTAAGTGTGTGTCTGTGTTACTGAGTATCAGTGTATGTCTTTGTTCCTTGGTGTAAGTGTGTGTCTGTGTTACTGGGTATCAGTGTATGTCTTTGTTATTTGGTGTCTGTGCCTGTCTTTGTTACTTGGTGTCAGTGTATGTCTTTGTTACTTGGTGTAAGTGTGTGTCTGTGTTACTGGGTATCAGTGAATGTCCTTGTTACTTGGTGTCAGTGTATGTCTTAGATACTGGGTGTCAGTGTATGTTTTTGTTAATGGGTGTCAGTATATGTCTTTGTTACTTGGTGTCCGTGTGTGTCTATGTTACTAGGTGTCAGTGCATGTCTTTGTTACTGGGTGTCAGTGAATGCCTTTGTTAGTTGGTATCGGTGTATGTCTTTGTTACTTGGTGTCGGTGTGTGTCTGTGTAACTGAGTATCAGTGTATGTCTTTGTTACTTGGTGTAAGTTTGTGTCTGTGTTACAGGGTATCAGATTCTGTCTTCGTTACTTGGTGTAAATGTGTGTCTGTGTTACTGGGTGTCAGTGTATGTCTTAGTTACTTGGTGTCAGTGTATGTCTGTGTACTTGGTGTAACTGTGTGTCTTTGTGACTTGGTGTCAGTGTATGTTTGTGTTACTTGTTGTAAGTGTATGCCTTTGTTACTTGGTGTCAGTGTATGTTTTTGTTACGTTGTGTAAGTGTATGTCTTTGTTACTTGGTGTCAGTGTATGTCTCTGTTACTTGGTGTAAGTGTGTGTGTGTGTTACTGTTTATCAGTGTATGTCTTTGTTACTTGGTGTCATTGTCTGTCTTCGTTACTTGGTGTAAATATGTGTCTGTGTTACTGGGTATCATGTATGTCTTTGTTACGTGGTGTCAGTGTATGGCTTTGTTACTTGGTGTAAGTGTATGTCTTTGTTACTTGGTGTCAGTGTCTGTCTTTGTTACTTGGTGTAAGTGTGTGTCTGTGTTACTGAGTATCAGTGTATGTCTTTGTGACTTGGTGTAAGTGTGTGTCTGTGTTACTGGGTATCAGTGCATGTCTTTGTTACTTGGTGTCAGTGTATGTCTTTGTTACTTGGTGTCAGTGTATGTCTTTGTTACTTTGTGTAAGCGTGTGTCTGTTTTACTGGGTGTCAGTGTATGTTTTTGTTAATGGGTGTCAGTGTATGTCTTTGTTACTTGGTGTCCGTGTGTGCCTGTGTTACTGGGTGTCAGTGTATGTCCTTGTTACTGGGTGTCAGTGTTTGCCTTTGTTACTTGGTGTCAGTGTATGTCTTTGTTACTTGGTGTAAGTTTGTGTCTGTGTAACTGAGTATCAGTGTATGTCTTTGTTACTTGGTGTAAGTGTGTGTCTGTGTTACTGGGTATCAGTGTATGTCTTTGTTACTTGGTGTCAGTGTATGACTTTGTTACTTGGTGTAAGTGTCTGTCTGTGCTACTGGGTATCAGCGTATGTCTTTGTTACTTTGTATCAGAGTGTGCCTTTGTTACGTGGTGTCATTGTGTATCTTTGTTACTGGGTATCAGTGTATGTCCTTGTTACTGGGTGTCAGTGTATGTCTTTGTGACTTGGTGTAAGTGTTTGTATGTGTTATTGGGTATCAGTGTCAGTCATTGTTACTTGGTGTAAGTGTGTGTCTGTGTTACTGGGTATCAGTGTATGTCTTTGTTACTTGGTGTCAGTGTGTGTCTGTGTAACTGAATATCATTGTACATCTTTGTTACTTGGTGTCAGTGTATGACTTTGTTACTTGGTGTAAGTGTCTGTCTGTGTTACTTGGTGTAAGTGTGTGTCTGTGTAACTGACTATCAGTGTATGTCTTTGTTACTTGGTGTAAGTGTGTGTCTGTGTTACTGGGTATCAGTGTATGTCTTTGTTACGTGGTGTCAGTGTATGTCTTTGGTACTTGGTGTAAGTGTATGTCTTTGTTACTTGGTGTCAGTGTCTGTCTTTGTTACTTGGTGTAAGTGTGTGTCTGTGTTACTGAGTATCAGTGTATGTCTTTGTTACTTGGTGTAAATGTGTGTCTGTGTTACTGGGTATCAGTGTATGTCTTTGTTACTTGGTGTCAGTGTATGTCTTTGTTACTTTGTGTAAGCGTGTGTCTGTTTTACTGGGTGTCAGTGTATGTTTTTGTTAATGGGTGTCAGTGTATGTCTTTGTTACTTGGTGTCCGTGTGTGCCTGTGTTACTGGGTGTCAGTGTATGTCCTTGTTACTGGGTGTCAGTGTATGCCTTTGTTACTTGGTGTCAGTGTATGTCTTTGTTACTTGGTGTAAGTTTGTGTCTGTGTAACTGAGTATCAGTGTATGTCTTTGTTACTTGGTGTAAGTGTGTGTCTGTGTTACTGGGTATCAGTGTATGTCTTTGTTACTTGGTGTCAGTGTATGACTTTGTTACTTGGTGTAAGTGTCTGTCTGTGTTACTGGGTATCAGTGTATGTCTTTGTTACTTGGTGTCAGGGTGTGCCTTTGTTACTTGGTGTCATTGTTTATCTTTGTTACTGGGTATCAGTGTATGTCTTTATTACTGGGTGTCAGTGTATGTCTTTGTGACTTGGTGTAAGTGTTTGTATGTGTTATTGGGTATCAGTGTCAGTCATTGTTACTTGGTGTAAGTGTGTGTCTGTGTTACTGAGTATCAGTGCATGTCTTTGTTCCTTGGTGTACGTTTGTGTCTGTGTTACTGGGTATCAGTGTATGTCTTTGTTACTTGGTGTCTGTGCATGTCTTTGTTACTTGGTGTCAGTGTATGTCTTTGTTACTTGGTGTAAGTGTGTGTCTGTGTTACTGGGTATCAGTGAATGTCCTTGTTACTTGGTGTCTGTGTATGTCTTTGATACTGGGTGTCAGTGTATGTCTTTGTTACTTGGTGTCCGTGTGTGTCTATGTTACTGGGTGTCAGTGCATGTCTTTGTTACTGGGTGTCAGTGAATGCCTTTGTTAGTTGGTGTCGGTGTATGTCTTTGTTACTTGGTGTCGGTGTGTGTCTGTGGAACTGAGTATCAGTGCATGTCTTTGTTACTTGGTGTCATTGTCTGTCTTCGTTACTTGGTGTAAGTATGTGTCTGTGTTACTGGGTATCATGTATGTCTTTGTTACGTGGTGTCAGTGTATGTCTTTGTTACTTGGTGTAAGTGTATGTCTTTGTTACTTGGTGTCAGTGTCAGTCTTTGTTACTTGGTGTAAGTGTGTGTCTGTGTTACTGAGTATCAGTGTATGTCTTTGTTACTTGGTGTAAGTGTCTGTATGTGTTACTGGGTATCAGTGCATGTCTTTGTTACTTGGTGTCAGTGCATGTCTTTGTTACTTGGTGTCAGTGTATGTCTTTGTTACTTTGTGTAAGCGTGTGTCTGTTTTACTGGGTGTCAGTGTATGTCTGTGTACTTGGTGTAAGTGTGTGTCTTTGTTACTTGGTGTCAGTGTATGTCTGTGTTACTTGGTGTAAGTGTATGTCTTTGTTACTTGGTGTCATTGTCTGTGTTTGTTACTTGGTGTAAGTGTGTGTCTGTGTTACTGGGTATCAGTGTATGTCTTTGTTACTTGGTGTCAGTGTATGACTTTGTTACTTGGTGTAAGTGTCTGTCTGTGCTACTGGGTATCAGTGTATGTCTTTGTTACTTGGTATCAGAGTGTGCCTTTGTTACGTGGTGTCATTGTGTATCTTTGTTACTGGGTATCAGTGTATGTCTTTGTTACTGGGTGTCAGTGTATGTCTTTGTGACTTGGTGTAAGTGTTTGTATGTGTTATTGGGTATCAGTGTCAGTCATTGTTACTTGGTGTAAGTGTGTGTCTGTGTTACTGGGTATCAGTGTATGTCTTTGTTACTTGGTGTCAGTGTGTGTCTGTGTAACTGAATATCATTGTACGTCTTTGTTACTTGGTGTCAGTGTATGACTTTGTTACTTGGTGTAAGTGTCTGTCTGTGTTACTTGGTGTAAGTGTGTGTCTGTGTAACTGACTATCAGTGTATGTCTTTGTTACTTGGTGTAAGTGTGTGTCTGTGTTACTGGGTATCAGTGTATGTCTTTGTAACGTGGTGTCAGTGTATGTCTTTGGTACTTGGTGTAAGTGTATGTCTTTGTTACTTGGTGTCAGTGTCTGTCTTTGTTACTTGGTGTAAGTGTGTGTCTGTGTTACTGAGTATCAGTGTATGTCTTTGTTACTTGGTGTAATTGTGTGTCTGTGTTACTGGGTATCAGTGTATGTCTTTGTTACTTGGTGTCAGTGTATGTCTTTGTTACTTGGTGTCAGTGTATGTCTTTGTTACTTTGTGTAAGCGTGTGTCTGTTTTACTGGGTGTCAGTGTATGTTTTTGTTAATGGGTGTCAGTGTATGTCTTTGTTACTTGGTGTCCGTGTGTGCCTGTGTTACTGGGTGTCAGTGTATGTCCTTGTTACTGGGTGTCAGTGTATGTCTTTGTTACTTGGTGTAAGTTTGTGTCTGTGTAACTGAGTATCAGTGTATGTCTTTGTTACTTGGTGTAAGTGTGTGTCTGTGTTACTGGGTATCAGTGTATGTCTTTGTTACTGGGTGTCAGTGTATGTCTTTGTGACTTGGTGTAAGTGTTTGTATGTGTTATTGGGTATCAGTGTCAGTCATTGTTACTTGGTGTAAGTGTGTGTCTGTGTTACTGAGTATCAGTGCATGTCTTTGTTCCTTGGTGTACGTGTGTGTCTGTGTTACTGGGTATCAGTGTATGTCTTTGTTACTTGGTGTCTGTGCATGTCTTTGTTAATTGGTGTCAGTGTATGTCTTTGTTACTTGGTGTAAGTGTGTGTCTGTGTTACTGGGTATCAGTGAATGTCCTTGTTACTTGGTGTCAGTGTATGTCTTTGATACTGGGTGTCAGTGTATGTCTTTGTTACTTGGTGTCCGTGTGTGTCTATGTTACTGGGTGTCAGTGCATGTCTTTGTTACTGGGTGTCAGTGAATGCCTTTGTTAGTTGGTGTCGGTGTATGTCTTTGTTACTTGGTGTCGGTGTGTGTCTGTGGAACTGAGTATCAGAGTATGTCTTTGTTACTTGGTGTAAGTTTGTGTCTGTGTTACTGGGTATCAGATTCTGTCTTTGTTACTTGGTGTAAATGTGTGTCTGTGTTACTGGGTGTCAGTGTATGTCTTAGTTACTTGGTGTCAGTGTATGTCTGTGTACTTGGTGTAACTGTGTGTCTTTGTGACTTGGTGTCAGTGTATGTTTGTGTTACTTGGTGTAAGTGTATGTCTTTGTTACTTGGTGTCAGTGTATGTTTTTGTTACGTTGTGTAAGTGTATGTCTTTGTTACTTGGTGTCAGTGTATGTCTCTGTTACTTGGTGTAAGTGTGTGTGTGTGTTACTGTTTATCAGTGTATGTCTTTGTTACTTGGTGTCATTGTCTGTCTTCGTTACTTGGTGTAAGTATGTGTCTGTGTTAATGGGTATCATGTATGTCTTTGTTACGTGGTGTCAGTGTATGTCTTTGTTACTTGGTGTAAGTGTATGTCTTTGTTACTTGGTGTCAATGTCTGTCTTTGTTACTTGGTGTAAGTGTGTGTCTGTGTTACTGAGTATCAGTGTATGTCTTTGTTACTTGGTGTAAGTGTCTGTATGTGTTACTGGGTATCAGTGCATGTCTTTGTTACTTGGTGTCAGTGCATGTCTTTGTTACTTGGTGTCAGTGTATGTCTTTGTTACTTTGTGTAAGCGTGTGTCTGTTTTACTGGGTGTCAGTGTATGTCTGTGTACTTGGTGTAAGTGTGTGTCTTTGTTACTTGGTGTCAGTGTATGTCTGTGTTACTTGGTGTAAGTGTATGTCTTTGTTACTTGGTGTCATTGTCTGTGTTTGTTACTTGGTGTAAGTGTGTGTCTGTGTTACTGGGTATCAGTGTATGTCTTTGTTACTTGGTGTCAGTGTATGACTTTGTTACTTGGTGTAAGTGTCTGTCTGTGCTACTGGGTATCAGTGTATGTCTTTGTTACTTGGTATCAGAGTGTGCCTTTGTTACGTGGTGTCATTGTGTATCTTTGTTACTGGGTATCAGTGTATGTCTTTGTTACTGGGTGTCAGTGTATGTCTTTGTGACTTGGTGTAAGTGTTTGTATGTGTTATTGGGTATCAGTGTCAGTCATTGTTACTTGTTGTAAGTGTGTGTCTGTGTTACTGGGTATCAGTGTATGTCTTTGTTACTTGGTGTCAGTGTGTGTCTGTGTAACTGAATATCATTGTACGTCTTTGTTACTTGGTGTCAGTGTATGACTTTGTTACTTGGTGTAAGTGTCTGTCTGTGTTACTTGGTGTAAGTGTGTGTCTGTGTAACTGACTATCAGTGTATGTCTTTGTTACTTGGTGTAAGTGTGTGTCTGTGTTACTGTGTATCAGTGTATGTCTTTGTAACGTGGTGTCAGTGTATGTCTTTGGTACTTGGTGTAAGTGTATGTCTTTGTTACTTGGTCTCAGTGTCTGTCTTTGTTACTTGGTGTAAGTGTGTGTCTGTGTTACTGAGTATCAGTGTATGTCTTTGTTACTTGGTGTAAGTGTGTGTCTGTGTTACTGGGTATCAGTGTATGTCTTTGTTACTTGGTGTCAGTGTATGTCTTTGTTACTTTGTGTAAGCGTGTGTCTGTTTTACTGGGTGTCAGTGTATGTTTTTGTTAATGGGTGTCAGTGTATGTCTTTGTTACTTGGTGTCCGTGTGTGCCTGTGTTACTGGGTGTCAGTGTATGTCCTTGTTACTGGGTGTCAGTGTATGCCTTTGTTACTTGGTGTAAGTTTGTGTCTGTGTAACTGAGTATCAGTGTATGTCTTTGTTACTTGGTGTAAGTGTGTGTCTGTGTTACTGGGTATCAGTGTATGTCTTTGTTACTTGGTGTCAGTGTATGACTTTGTTACTTGGTGTAAGTGTCTGTCTGTGTTACTGGGTATCAGTGTATGTCTTTGTTACTTGGTGTCAGGGTGTGCCTTTGTTACTTGGTGTCATTGTGTATCTTTGTTACTGGGTATCAGTGTATGTCTTTGTTACTGGGTGTCAGTGTATGTCTTTGTGACTTGGTGTAAGTGTTTGTATGTGTTATTGGGTATCAGTGTCAGTCATTGTTACTTGGTGTAAGTGTGTGTCTGTGTTACTGAGTATCAGAGTATGTCTTTGTTCCTTGGTGTAAGTGTGTGTCTGTGTTACTGGGTATCAGTGTATGTCTTTGTTACTTGGTGTCTGTGCATGTCTTTGTTACTTGGTGCCAGTGTCTGTCTTTGTTACTTGGTGTAAGTGTGTGTCTGTGTTACTGGGTATCAGTGAATGTCCTTGTTACCTGGTGTCAGTGTATGTCTTTGATACTGGGTGTCAGTGTATGTCTTTGTTACTTGGTGTCCGTGTGTGTCTATGTTACTGGGTGTCAGTGCATGTCTTTGTTACTGGGTGTCAGTGAATGCCTTTGTTAGTTGGTGTCGGTGTATGTCTTTGTTACTTGGTGTCGGTGTGTGTCTGTGGAACTGAGTATCAGGTATGTCTTTGTTACTTGGTGTAAGTTTGTGTCTGTGTTACTGGGTATCAGATTCTGTCTTTGTCACTTGGTGTAAATGTGTGTCTGTGTTACTGGGTGTCAGTGTATGTCTTAGTTACTTGGTGTCAGTGTATGTCTGTGTACTTGGTGTAACTGTGTGTCTTTGTGACTTGGTGTCAGTGTATGTTTGAGTTACTCGGTGTAAGTGTATGTCTTTGTTACTTGGTGTCAGTGTATGTCTTTGTTACTTGGTGTAAGTTTGTGTCTGTGTAACTGACTATCAGTGTATGTCTTTGTTACTTGGTGTAAGTGTGTGTCTGTGTTACTGGGTATCAGTGTATGTCTTTGTTACTTGGTGTCAGTGTATGACTTTGTTACTTGGTGTAAGTGTCTGTCTGTGCTACTGGGTATCAGTGTATGTCTTTGTTACTTGGTGTCAGAGTGTGCCTTTGTTACGTGGTGTCATTGTGTATCTTTGTTACTGGGTATCAGTGTATGTCTTTGTTACTGGGTGTCAGTGTATGTCTTTGTGACTTGGTGTAAGTGTTTGTGTGTGTTATTGGGTATCAGTGTCAGTCATTGTTATTTGGTGTAAGTGTGTGTCTGTGTTACTGGGTATCAGTGTATGTCTTTGTTACTTGGTGTCAGTGTATGGCTGTGTTACTTGGTGTAAGTGTGTGTCTGTGTAACTGACTATCATTGTACGTCTTTGTTAAATGGTGTAAGTGTGTGTCTGTGTTACTGGGTATCAGTGTATGTATTTGTTACTTGGTGTCAGTGTATGACTTTGTTACTTGGTGTAAGTGTCTGTCTGTGTTACTTGGTGTAAGTGTGTGTCTGTGTAACTGACTATCAGTGTATGCCTTTGTTACTTGGTGTAAGTGTGTGTCTGTGTTACTGGGTATCAGTGTATGTCTTTGTTACGTGGTGTCAGTGTATGTCTTTGGTACTTGGTGTAAGTGTATGTCTTTGTGACTTGGTGTCAGTGTCTGTCTTTGTTACTTGGTGTAAGTGTGTGTCTGTGTTACTGAGTATCAGTGTATGTCTTTGTTACTTGGTGTAAGTGTGTGTCTGTGTTACTGGGTATCAGTGTATGTCTTTGTTACTTGGTGTCAGTGTATGTCTTTGTTACTTTGTGTAAGCGTGTGTCTGTTTTACTGGGTGTCAGTGTATGTTTTTGTTAATGGGTGTCAGTGTATGTCTTTGTTACCTGGTGTCCGTGTGTGCCAGTGTTACTGGGTGTCAGTGTATGTCCTTGTTACTGGGTGTCAGTGTATGCCTTTGTTACTTGGTGTCAGTGTATGTCTTTGTTACTTGGTGTAAGTTTGTGTCTGTGTAACTGAGTATCAGTGTATGTCTTTGTTACTTGGTGTAAGTGTATGTCTGTGTTACTGGGTATCAGTGTATGTCTTTGTTACTTGTTGTCAGTGTATGACTTTGTTACTTGGTGTAAGTGTCTGTCTGTGTTACTGGGTATCAGCGTATGTCTTTGTTACTTGGTGTCAGAGTGTGCCTTTGTTACTTGGTGTCATAGTGTATCTTTGTTACTGGGTATCAGTGTATGTCTTTGTTACTGGGTGTCAGTGTATGTCTTTGTGACTTGGTGTAAGTGTTTGTATGTGTTATTGGGTATCAGTGTCAGTCATTGTTACGTGGTGTAAGTGTGTGTCTGTGTTACTGGGTATCAGTGTATGTCTTTGTAACTTGGTGTCACTGTATGTCTGTGTTACTTGGTGTAAGTGTGTGTCTGTGTAACTGACTATCAGTGTATGTCTTTGTTACTTTGTGTAAGTGTGTGTCTGTGTTACTGGGTATCAGTGTATGTCTTTGTTACTTGGTGTCAGTGTATGAATTTGTTACTTGGTGTAAGTGTCTGTCTGTGCTACTGGGTATCAGTGTATGTCTTTGTTACTTGGTGTCAGAGTGTGCCTTTGTTACGTGGTGTCATTGTGTATCTTTGTTACTGGGTATCAGTGTATGTCTTTGTAACTGGGTGTCAGTGTATGTCTTTGTGACTTGGTGTAAGTGTTTGTATGTGTTATTGGGTATCAGTGTCAGTCATTGTTACTTGGTGTAAGTGTGTGTCTGTGTTACTGGGTATCAGTGTATGTCTTTGTTACTTGGTGTCAGTGTATGGCTGTGTTACTTGGTGTAAGTGTGTGTCTGTGTAACTGACTATCATTGTACGTCTTTGTTACTTGGTGTAAGTGTGTGTCTGTGTTACTGGGTATCAGTGTATGTATTTGTTACTTGGTGTCAGTGCATGACTTTGTTACTTGGTGTAAGTGTCTGTCTGTGTTACTTGGTGTAAGTGTGTGTCTGTGTAACTGGGTATCAGTGTATGTCTTTGTTACGTGGTGTCAGTGTATGTCTTTGGTACTTGGTGTAAGTGTATGTCTTTGTGACTTGGTGTCAGTGTCTGTCTTTGTTACTTGGTGTAAGATTGTGTCTGTGTTACTGAGTATCAGTGTATGTCTTTGTTACTTGGTGTAAGTGTGTGTCTGTGTTGCTGGGTATCAGTGCATGTCTTTGTTACTTGGTGTCAGTGTATGTCTTTGTTACTTGGTGTCAGTGTATGTCTTTGTTACTTTGTGTAAGCGTGTGTCTGTTTTACTGGGTGTCAGTGTATGTTTTTGTTAATGGGTGTCAGTGTATGTCTTTGTTACCTGGTGTCCGTGTGTGCCAGTGTTACTGGGTGTCAGTGTATGTCCTTGTTACTGGGTGTCAGTGTATGCCTTTGTTACTTGGTGTAAGTTTGTGTCTGTGTAACTGAGTATCAGTGTATGTCTTTGGTACTTGGTGTAAGTGTATGTCTGTGTTACTGGGTATCAGTGTATGTCTTTGTTACTTGTTGTCAGTGTATGACTTTGTTACTTGGTGTAAGTGTCTGTCTGTGTTACTGTGTATCAGTGTCTGTCTTTGTTACTTGGTGTCAGAGTGTGCCTTTGTTACTTGGTGTCATAGTGTATCTTTGTTACTGGGTATCAGTGTATGTCTTTGTTACTGGGTGTCAGTGTATGTCTTTGTGACTTGGTGTAAGTGTTTGTATGTGTTATTGGGTATCAGTGTCAGTCATTGTTACGTGGTGTAAGTGTGTGTCTGTGTTACTGGGTATCAGTGTATGTCTTTGTAACTTGGTGTCACTGTATGTCTGTGTTACTTGGTGTAAGTGTGTGTCTGTGTAACTGACTATCAGTGTATGTCTTTGTTACTTTGTGTAAGTGTGTGTCTGTGTTACTGGGTATCAGTGTATGTCTTTGTTACTTGGTGTCAGTGTATGACTTTGTTACTTGGTGTAAGTGTCTGTCTGTGTTACTGGGTATCAGTGCATGTCTTTGTTACTTGGTGTCAGAGTGTGCCTTTGTTACTTGGTGTCATTGTGTATCTTTGTTACTGGGTATCAGTGTATGTCTTTGTTACTGGGTGTCAGTGTATTTCTTTGTGACTTGGTGTAAGTGTTTGTATGTGTTTTTGGGTATCAGTGTCAGTCATTGTTACTTGGTGTAAGTGTGTGTCTGTGTTACTGGGTATCAGTGTATGTCTTTGTTAATTGGTGTCAGTGTATGTCTGTGTTACTTGGTGTAAGTGTGTGTCTGTGTAACTGACTATCAGTGTATGTCTTTGTTACTTGGTGTAAGTGTGTGTCTGTGTTACTGGGTGTCAGTGAATGTCTTTGTTACTTGGTGTCAGTGTATGTCTGTGTACTTGGTGTAAGTGTGTGTCTTTGTTACTTGGTTCAGTGTATGTCTGTGTTACTTGGTGTAAGTGTATGTCTTTGTTACTTGGTGTCTTTATCTGTCTTTGTTACTTGGTGTAAGTGTGTGTCTGTGTTACTGGGTATCAGTGTATGTCTTTGTGACTTGTTGTCCCTGTATGTCTTTCTTACTTGGTGTCAGTGTATGTCTTTGTTACTTGGTGTAAGTGTATGTCTTTGTTACTTGGTGTCAGTGTATGTCTTTTTTACTTGGTGCAAGTGTGTGTCTGTGTTACTGAGTATCAGTGTATGTCTTTGTTCCTTGGTGTAAGTGTGTGTCTGTGTTACTGGGTATCAGTGTATGTCTTTGTTACTTGCTGTCAGTGTATGACTTTGTTACTTGGTGTCAGTGTATGTCTGTGTTACTTGGTGTAAGTGTGTGTCTGTGTTACTGGGTATCAGTGTATGTCGTTGTTACTTGGTGTAAGTGTATGTCTTTTTTACTTGGTGTAAGTGTATGTCTTTGTTATTTGGTGTCAGTTTATGTCTTTGTTACTTGGTGTAAGTGTCTGTCTGTGTTACTGGGTATCAGTGTATGTCTTTGTTAATTGGTGCCAGTGTATGTCTTTGTTACTTGGTGCCAGTGTGTCTTTGTTACTGGGTGTCAGTGCATGTCTTTGTTACTTGGTATCAGTGTCTGTCTTTGTTACTTGGTGTAAGAGTGTATCTGTGTTGCTGGGTATCAGTGCAGGTCTTTGTTAGTTGGTGTCAGTGTATGTCTGTGTAACTTGGTGTATGTGTGTGTCTTTGTTAGTTGGTGTAAGTGTATATCTTTGTTACTTGGTGTCAGTGTATGTCTGTGTTATTTGGTGTAAGTGTATGTTTTTGTTACTTGGTTTCGTTGTAGTCTTTGTTACTTGGTGTAAGTGTTTGTCTGTGTTACTGGGTATCAGTGTATGTCTTTGTTACTTGGTGTAAGTGTATGTCTGTGTTACTGGGTATCAGTGTATGTCTTTGTTACTTGTTGTCAGTGTATGACTTTGTTACTTGGTGTAAGTGTCTGTCTGTGTTACTGGGTATCAGCGTATGTCTTTGTTACTTGGTGTCAGAGTGTGCCTTTGTTACTTGGTGTCATAGTGTATCTTTGTTACTGGGTATCAGTGTATGTCTTTGTTACTGGGTGTCAGTGTATGTCTTTGTGACTTGGTGTAAGTGTTTGTATGTGTTATTGGGTATCAGTGTCAGTCATTGTTACGTGGTGTAAGTGTGTGTCTGTGTTACTGGGTATCAGTGTATGTCTTTGTAACTTGGTGTCACTGTATGTCTGTGTTACTTGGTGTAAGTGTGTGTCTGTGTAACTGACTATCAGTGTATGTCTTTGTTACTTTGTGTAAGTGTGTGTCTGTGTTACTGGGTATCAGTGTATGTCTTTGTTACTTGGTGTCAGTGTATGAATTTGTTACTTGGTGTAAGTGTCTGTCTGTGCTACTGGGTATCAGTGTATGTCTTTGTTACTTGGTGTAAGTGTGTGTCTGTGTTACTGGGTATCAGTGTATGTCTTTGTTACTTGGTGTCAGTGTATGAATTTGTTACTTGGTGTAAGTGTTTGTCTGTGTTACTGGGTATCAGTGTATGTCTTTGTTAGTTGGTGTCTGTGTATGTCAGTGATACTTGGTGTAAGTGTGTGTCTGTGTTACCGAGTATCAGTGTATGTCTTTGTCACTTCGTGTAAGGTTGTGGTTGTGTTACTGGGTATCAGTGTGTGTCTTTGTTACTTGGTGTCAGTGTATGTCTTTGTTACTTGGTGTAAGTGTATGTCTCTGTTACTTGGTGTCAGTGTATGTATTTGTTACTTGGTGTAAGTGTGTGTCTTTCTGACTGGGTATCAGTGTGTGTCTTTGTTAATTTGTGTCAGTGGATGTATTTGTTACTTGCTGTCAGTGTGTGTCTTTGTTACTGGCTGTCAGTGTATGTCTTTGTTACTGGCTGCCAGTGTATGTCTTTGTGACTTGGTGTAAGTGTGTGTCTCTGTTACTGGGTATCAGTGTCTGTCTTTGTTACTTGGTGTAAGTGTGTGTCTGTGTTACTGGGTATCAGTGTATGTCTTTGTTACTTGGTGTAAGTGTATGTCTTTGTTACTTGGTGTCAGTGTATGTCTGTGATACTTGGTGTCAGTGTATGTCTTTGTTACTTGGTGTAAGTGTGTGTCTCTGTTACTGGGTATCAGTGTCTGTCTTTGTTACTTGGTGTAAGTGTGTGTCTGTGTTACTGGGTATAAGTGTATGTCTGTGTTACTTGGTGTAAGTTTGTGTCTTTGTTACTTGGTGTCAGTGGATTTATTTGTTACTTGGTGTCAGTTTATGTCTTTGTTACTTTGTGTCAGTGTATGTATTTGTTACTTGGTGTAAGTGTGTGTCTGTGTTACTGGGTATCAGTGTATGTCTTTGTTACTTGGTGTCTGTGTATGTCTGTGATACTTGGTGTAAGTGTGTGTCTGTGTTACTGGGTATCAGTGTATGTCTTTGTTCCTTGGTGGAAGTGAGTGTCTGTGTTACTGGGTATCCGTGTATGTCTTCGTTACTTGTTGTCTGTGTATGTCTTTGTGATTGGCGTAAGTGTATGTCTGTGTTACTTGGTGTAAGTGTGTTTCTTTGTTTGTTGGTGTAAGTCTATGTCTTTGTTACTTGGTGTCAGTGTATGTCTGTGTACTTGGTGTAAGTGTATGTCTTTGTTACTTTGTGTCAGTGTATGTATTTGTTACTTGGTGTAAGTGTGTGTCTGTGTTACTGGGTATCAGTGTATGTCTTTGTTACTTGGTGTCTGTGTATGTCTGTGATACTTGGTGTAAGTGTGTGTCTGTGTTACTGGGTATCAGTGTATGTCTTTGTTCCTTGGTGGAAGTGTGTGTCTGTGTTACTGGGTATCCGTGTATGTCTTCGTTACTTGTTGTCTGTGTATGTCTTTGTTACTTGCTGCCAGTTTGTGTCTTTGTTACTTGGTGTCAGTGTGTGTCTTTGTTACTGGGTGTCAGTGTTTGTCTTTGTTACTGGGTGTCAGTGTATGTCTTTGTGACTTGGTGTAAGTGTTTGCCTGTGTTGCTGGGTATCAGTTTCTCTCTCTGTTGCTTGGTGTAAGTGTGTGTCTGTGTTACTGGGTGTCAGTGTATGTCTTTGTTACTTGGTGTCAGTGTATGTCTGTGTACTTGGTGTAAGTGTGTGTCTTTGTTACTTGGTGTCAGTGTATGTCTGTGTTACTTGGTGTAAGTGTATGTCTTTGTTACTTTGTGTCATTGTCTGTCTTTGTTACTTTGTGTAAGTGTGTGTCTGTGTTACTGGGTATCAGTGTATGTCTTTGTTACTTGGTGTCAGTGTATGTCTTTGTTACTTGGTGTCAGTGTATGTCGGTGTTACTTGGTGTAAGTGTGTGTCTGTGTTAGTGGGTATCAGTGTATGTCTTTGTTACTTGGTGTAAGTGTATGTCTTTGTTACTTGGTGTCAGTGTATGTCTTTGTTACTTGGTGTAAGTTTGTGTCTGTGTAACTGAGTATCAGTGTATGTCTTTGTTACTTGGTGTAAGTGTATGTCTGTGTTACTGGGTATCAGTGTATGTCTTTGTTACTTGTTGTCAGTGTATGACTTTGTTACTTGGTGTAAGTGTCTGTCTGTGTTACTGGGTATCAGTGTATGTCTTTGTTACTTGGTGTCAGAGTGTGCCTTTGTTACTTGGTGTCATTGTGTATCTTTGTTACTGGGTATCAGTGTATGTCTTTGTTACTGGGTGTCAGTGTATGTCTTTGTGACTTGGTGTAATTGTTTGTATGTGTTATTGGGTATCAGTGTCAGTCATTGTTACTTGGTGTAAGTGTGTGTCTGTGTTACTGGGTATCAGTGTATGTCTTTGTAACTTGGTGTCAGTGTATGGCTGTGTTACTTGGTGTAAGTGTGTGTCTGTGTAACTGACTATCAGTGTATGTCTTTGTTACTTTGTGTAAGTGTGTGTCTGTGTTACTGGGTATCAGTGTATGTCTTTGTTACTTGGTGTCAGTGTATGACTTTGTTACTTGGTGTAAGTGTCTGTCTTTATTACTGGGTATCAGTGCATGTCTTTGTTACTTGGTGTCAGAGTGTGCCTTTGTTACTTGGTGTCATTGTGTATCTTTGTTACTGGGTATCAGTGTATGTCTTTGTTACTGGGTGTCAGTGTATGTCTTTGTGACTTGGTGTAAGTGTTTGTATGTGTTTTTGGGTATCAGTGTCAGTCATTGTTACTTGGTGTAAGTGTGTGTCTGTGTTACTGAGTATCAGTGTATGTCTTTGTTACTTGGTGTCAGTGTATGTCTGTGTTACTTGGTGTAAGTGTGTGTCTGTGTAACTGACTATCAGTGTATGTCTTTGTTAATTGGTGTAAGTGTGTGTCTGTGTTACTGGGTGTCAGTGTATGTCTTTGTTACTTGGTGTCAATGTATGTCTGTGTACTTGGTGTAAGTGTGTGTCTTTGTTACTTGGTTCAGTGTATGTCTGTGTTACTTCGTGTAAGTGTATGTCTTTGTTACTTGGTGTTTTTATCTGTCTTTGTTACTTGGTGTAAGTGTGTGTCTGTGTTACTGGGTATCAGTGCATGTCTTTGTGACTTGTTGTCAGTGTATGTCTTTCTTACTTGGTGTCAGTGTATGTCTTTGTTACTTGGTGTAAGTGTATGTCTTTGTTACTTGGTGTCAGTGTATGTCTTTGTTACTTGGTGTAAGTGTGTGTCTGTGTTACTGAGTATCAGTGTATGTCTTTGTTCCTTGGTGTAAGTGTGTGTCTGTGTTACTGGGTATCAGTGTATGTCTTTGTTACTTGCTGTCAGTGTATGACTTTGTTACTTGCTGTAAGTTTCTGTCTGTGTTACTGGGTATCAGTGTATGTCTTTGTTACTTGGTGTCAGTGTATGTCTGTGTTACTTGGTGTAAGTGTGTGTCTGCGTTACTGGGTATCAGTGTATGTCGTTGTTACTTGGTGTAAGTGTATGTCTTTTTTACTTGGTGTAAGTGTATGTCTTTGTTATTTGGTGTCAGTTTATGTCTTTGTTACTTGGTGTAAGTGTGTGTCTGTGCTACTGGGTATCAGTGTATGTCTTTGTTAATTGGTGCCAGTGTATGTCTTTGTTACTTGGTGCCAGTGTGTCTTTGTTACTGGGTGTCAGTGCATGTCTTTGTTACTTGGTATCAGTGTCTGTCTTTGTTACTTGGTGTAAGAGTGTGTCTGTGTTGCTGGGTATCAGTGTATGCCTTTGTTACTTGGTGTCAGTGCAGGTCTATGTTACTTGGTGTAAGTGTGTGTCTTTCTTACTTGGTGTAAGTGCATGTCTTTGTTACTTGGTGTCAGTGTATGTCTGTGTAACTTGGTGCATGTGTGTGTCTTTGTTAGTTGGTGTAAGTGTATTTCGTTGTTACTTGGTGTCAGTGTATGTCTGTGTTATTTGGTGTAAGTGTATGTTTTTGTTACTTGGTTTCGGTGTAGTCTTTGTTACTTGGTGTAAGTGTGTGTCTGTGTTACTGGGTATCAGTGAATGTCTTTGTTACTTGGTGTCTGTGTATGTCAGTGATACTTGGTGTAAGTGTGTGTCTGTGTTACCGAGTATCAGTGTATGTCTTTGTCACTTCGTGTAAGGTTGTGGTTGTGTTACTGGGTATCAGTGTGTGTCTTTGTTACTTGGTGTCAGTGTATGTCTTTGTTACTTGGTGTAAGTGTATGTCTCTGTTACTTGGTGTCAGTGTATGTATTTGTTACTTGGTGTAAGTGTGTGTCTTTCTGACTGGGTATCAGTGTGTGTCTTTGTTAATTTGTGTCAGTGGATGTCTTTGTTACTTGGTGTCAGTGTGTGTCTTTGTTACTGGCTGTCAGTGTATGTCTTTGTTACTGGCTGCCAGTGTATGTCTTTGTGACTTGGTGTAATTGTGTGTCTCTGTTACTGGGTATCAGTGTCTGTCTTTGTTACTTGGTGTAAGTGTGTGTCTGTGTTACTGGGTATCAGTGTATGTCTTTGTTACTTGGTGTAAGTGTATGTCTTTGTTACTTGGTGTCAGTGTATGTCAGTGATGCTTGGTGTCAGTGTATGTCTTTGTTACTTGGTGTAAGTGTGTGTCTCTGTTACTGGGTATCAGTGTCTGTCTTTGTTACTTGGTGTAAGTGTTTGTCTGTGTTACTGGGTATCATTGTATGTCTTTGTTACTGGGTGTCAGTGTATTTCTTTGTGACTTGGTGTAAGTGTTTGTATGTGTTTTTGGGTATCAGTGTATGTCGTTGTTACTTGGTGTAAGTGTATGTCTTTTTTACTTGGTGTAAGTGTATGTCTTTGTTATTTGGTGTCAGTTTATGTCTTTGTTACTTGGTGTAAGTGTGTGTCTGTGTTACTGGGTATCAGTGTATGTCTTTGTTAATTGGTGCCAGTGTATGTCTTTGTTACTTGGTGCCAGTGTGTCTTTGTTACTGGGTGTCAGTGCATGTCTTTGTTACTTGGTATCAGTGTCTGTCTTTGTTACTTGGTGTAAGAGTGTATCTGTGTTGCTGGGTATCAGTGCAGGTCTTTGTTAGTTGGTGTCAGTGTATGTCTGTGTAACTTGGTGTATGTGTGTGTCTTTGTTAGTTGGTGTAAGTGTATATCTTTGTTACTTGGTGTCAGTGTATGTCTGTGTTATTTGGTGTAAGTGTATGTTTTTGTTACTTGGTTTCGGTGTAGTCTTTGTTACTTGGTGTAAGTGTTTGTCTGTGTTACTGGGTATCAGTGTATGTCTTTGTTAGTTGGTGTCTGTGTATGTCAGTGATACTTGGTGTAAGTGTGTGTCTGTGTTACCGAGTATCAGTGTATGTCTTTGTCACTTCGTGTAAGGTTGTGGTTGTGTTACTGGGTATCAGTGTGTGTCTTTGTTACTTGGTGTCAGTGTATGTCTTTGTTACTTGGTGTAAGTGTATGTCTCCGTTACTTGGTGTCAGTGTATGTATTTGTTACTTGGTGTAAGTGTGTGTCTTTCTGACTGGGTATCAGTGTGTGTCTTTGTTAATTTGTGTCAGTGGATGTATTTGTTACTTGCTGTCAGTGTGTGTCTTTGTTACTGGCTGTCAGTGTATGTCTTTGTTACTGGCTGCCAGTGTATGTCTTTGTGACTTGGTGTAAGTGTGTGTCTCTGTTACTGGGTATCAGTGTCTGTCTTTGTTACTTGGTGTAAGTGTGTGTCTGTGTTACTGGGTATCAGTGTATGTCTTTGTTACTTGGTGTAAGTGTATGTCTTTGTTACTTGGTGTCAGCGTATGTCTGTGATACTTGGTGTCAGTGTATGTCTTTGTTACTTGGTGTAAGTGTGTGTCTCTGTTACTGGGTATCAGTGTCTGTCTTTGTTACTTGGTGTAAGTGTGTGTCTGTGTTACTGGGTATCAGTGTATGTCTGTGTTACTTGGTGTAAGTTTGTGTCTTTGTTACTTGGTGTCAGTGGATTTATTTGTTACTTGGTGTCAGTTTATGTCTTTGTTACTTTGTGTCAGTGTATGTATTTGTTGCTTGGTGTAAGTGTGTGTCTGTGTTACTGGGTATCAGTGTATGTCTTTGTTACTTGGTGTCTGTGTATGTCTGTGATACTTGGTGTAAGTGTGTGTCTGTGTTACTGGGTATCAGTGTATGTCTTTGTTCCTTGGTGGAAGTGAGTGTCTGTGTTACTGGGTATCCGTGTATGTCTTCGTTACTTGTTGTCTGTGTATGTCTTTGTGATTGGCGTAAGTGTATGTCTGTGTTACTTGGTGTAAGTGTGTTTCTTTGTTTGTTGGTGTAAGTCTATGTCTTTGTTACTTGGTGTCAGTGTATGTCTGTGTACTTGGTGTAAGTGTATGTCTTTGTTACTTTGTGTCAGTGTATGTATTTGTTACTTGGTGTAAGTGTGTGTCTGTGTTACTGGGTATCAGTGTATGTCTTTGTTACTTGGTGTCTGTGTATGTCTGTGATACTTGGTGTAAGTGTGTGTCTGTGTTACTGGGTATCAGTGTATGTCTTTGTTCCTTGGTGGAAGTGTGTGTCTGTGTTACTGGGTATCCGTGTATGTCTTCGTTACTTGTTGTCTGTGTATGTCTTTGTTACTTGCTGCCAGTTTGTGTCTTTGTTACTTGGTGTCAGTGTGTGTCTTTGTTACTGGGTGTCAGTGTTTGTCTTTGTTACTGGGTGTCAGTGTATGTCTTTGTGACTTGGTGTAAGTGTTTGCCTGTGTTGCTGGGTATCAGTTTCTCTCTCTGTTACTTGGTGTAAGTGTGTGTCTGTGTTACTGGGTGTCAGTGTATGTCTTTGTTACTTGGTGTCAGTGTATGTCTGTGTACTTGGTGTAAGTGTGTGTCTTTGTTACTCGGTGTCAGTGTATGTCTGTGTTACTTGGTGTAAGTGTATGTCTTTGTTACTTTGTGTCATTGTCTGTCTTTGTTACTTTGTGTAAGTGTGTGTCTGTGTTACTGGGTATCAGTGTATGTCTTTGTTACTTGGTGTCAGTGTATGTCTTTGTTACTTGGTGTCAGTGTATGTCGGTGTTACTTGGTGTAAGTGTGTGTCTGTGTTAGTGGGTATCAGTGTATGTCTTTGTTACTTGGTGTAAGTGTATGTCTTTGTTACTTGGTGTCAGTGTATGTCTTTGTTACTTGGTGTAAGTTTGTGTCTGTGTAACTGAGTATCAGTGTATGTCTTTGTTACTTGGTGTAAGTGTATGTCTGTGTTACTGGGTATCAGTGTATGTCTTTGTTACTTGTTGTCAGTGTATGACTTTGTTACTTGGTGTAAGTGTCTGTCTGTGTTACTGGGTATCAGTGTATGTCTTTGTTACTTGGTGTCAGAGTGTGCCTTTGTTACTTGGTGTCATTGTGTATCTTTGTTACTGGGTATCAGTGTATGTCTTTGTTACTGGGTATCAGTGTATGTCTTTGTGACTTGGTGTAAGTGTTTGTATGTGTTATTGGGTATCAGTGTCAGTCATTGTTACTTGGTGTAAGTGTGTGTCTGTGTTACTGGGTATCAGTGTATGTCTTTGTAACTTGGTGTCAGTGTATGGCTGTGTTACTTGGTGTAAGTGTGTGTCTGTGTAACTGACTATCAGTGTATGTCTTTGTTACTTTGTGTAAGTGTGTGTCTGTGTTACTGGGTATCAGTGTATGTCTTTGTTACTTGGTGTCAGTGTATGACTTTGTTACTTGGTGTAAGTGTCTGTCTTTATTACTGGGTATCAGTGCATGTCTTTGTTACTTGGTGTCAGAGTGTGCCTTTGTTACTTGGTGTCATTGTGTATCTTTGTTACTGGGTATCAGTGTATGTCTTTGTTACTGGGTGTCAGTGTATGTCTTTGTGACTTGGTGTAAGTGTTTGTATGTGTTTTTGGGTATCAGTGTCAGTCATTGTTACTTGGTGTAAGTGTGTGTCTGTGTTACTGAGTATCAGTGTATGTCTTTGTTACTTGGTGTCAGTGTATGTCTGTGTTACTTGGTGTAAGTGTGTGTCTGTGTAACTGACTATCAGTGTATGTCTTTGTTAATTGGTGTAAGTGTGTGTCTGTGTTACTGGGTGTCAGTGTATGTCTTTGTTACTTGGTGTCAATGTATGTCTGTGTACTTGGTGTAAGTGTGTGTCTTTGTTACTTGGTTCAGTGTATGTCTGTGTTACTTCGTATAAGTGTATGTCTTTGTTACTTGTTGTTTTTATCTGTCTTTGTTACTTGGTGTAAGTGTGTGTCTGTGTTACTGGGTATCAGTGTATGTCTTTGTGACTTGTTGTCAGTGTATGTCTTTCTTACTTGGTGTCAGTGTATGTCTTTGTTACTTGGTGTAAGTGTATGTCTTTGTTACTTGGTGTCAGTGTATGTCTTTGTTACTTGGTGTAAGTGTGTGTCTGTGTTACTGAGTATCAGTGTATGTCTTTGTTCCTTGGTGTAAGTGTGTGTCTGTGTTACTGGGTATCAGTGTATGTCTTTGTTACTTGCTGTCAGTGTATGACTTTGTTACTTGCTGTAAGTTTCTGTCTGTGTTACTGGGTATCAGTGTATGTCTTTGTTACTTGGTGTCAGTGTATGTCTGTGTTACTTGGTGTAAGTGTGTGTCTGCGTTACTGGGTATCAGTGTATGTCGTTGTTACTTGGTGTAAGTGTATGTCTTTTTTACTTGGTGTAAGTGTATGTCTTTGTTATTTGGTGTCAGTTTCTGTCTTTGTTACTTGGTGTAAGTGTGTGTCTGTGTTACTGGGTATCAGTGTATGTCTTTGTTAATTGGTGCCAGTGTATGTCTTTGTTACTTGGTGCCAGTGTGTCTTTGTTACTGGGTGTCAGTGCATGTCTTTGTTACTTGGTATCAGTGTCTGTCTTTGTTACTTGGTGTAAGAGTGTGTCTGTGCTGCTGGGTATCAGTGTATGTCTTTGTTACTTGGTGTCAGTGCAGGTCTATGTTACTTGGTGTAAGTGTGTGTCTTTCTTACTTGGTGTAAGTGCATGTCTTTGTTACTTGGTGTCAGTGTATGTCTGTGTAACTTGGTGCAAGTGTGTGTCTTTGTTAGTTGGTGTAAGTGTATATCTTTGTTACTTGGTGTCAGTGTATGTCTGTGTTATTTGGTGTAAGTGTATGTTTTTGTTACTTGGTTTCGGTGTAGTCTTTGTTACTTGGTGTAAGTGTTTGTCTGTGTTTACTGGGTATCAGTGTATGTCTTTGTTACTTGGTGTCTGTGTATGTCAGTGATACTTGGTGTAAGTGTGTGCCTGTGTTACCGAGTATCAGTGTATGTCTTTGTCACGTCGTGTAAGGTTGTGGTTGTGTTACTGGGTATCAGTGTGTGTCTTTGTTACTTGGTGTCAGTGTATGTCTTTGTTACTTGGGGTAAGTGTATGTCTCTGTTACTTGGTGTCAGTGTATGTATTTGTTACTTGGTGTAAGTGTGTGTCTTTCTGACTGGGTATCAGTGTGTGTCTTTGTTAATTTGTGTCAGTGGATGTCTTTGTTACTTGGTGTCAGTGTGTGTCTTTGTTACTTGCTGTCCGTGTGTGTCTTTGTTACTGGCTGTCAGTGTATGTCTTTGTTACTGGCTGCCAGTGTATGTCTTTGTGACTTGGTGTAATTGTGTGTCTCTGTTACTGGGTATCAGTGTCTGTCTTTGTTACTTGGTGTAAGTGTGTGTCTGTGTTACTGGGTATCAGTGTATGTCTTTGTTACTTGGTGTAAGTGTATGTCTTTGTTACTTGGTGTCAGTGTATGTCTGTGATGCTTGGTGTCAGTGTATGTCTTTGTTACTTGGTGTAAGTGTGTGTCTCTGTTACTGGGTATCAGTGTCTGTCTTTGTTACTTGGTGTAAGTGTGTGTCTGTGTTACTGGGTATCAGTGTATGTCTGTGTTACTTGGTGTAAGTTTGTGTCTTTGTTACTTGGTGTCAGTGGATGTATTTGTTACTTGGTGTCAGTTTATGTCTTTGTTACTTTGTGTCAGTGTATGTATTTGTTACTTGGTGTAAGTGTGTGTCTGTGTTACTGGGTATCAGTGTATGTCTTTGTTACTTGGTGTCTGTGTATGTCTGTGATACTTGGTGTAAGTGTGTGTCTGTGTTACTGGGTATCAGTGTATGTCTTTGTTCCTTGGTGGAAGTGTGTGTCTGTGTTACTGGGTATCCGTGTATGTCTTCGTTACTTGTTGTCTGTGTATGTCTTTGTGATTGGCGTAAGTGTATGTCTGTGTTACTTGGTGTAAGTGTGTTTCTTTGTTTGTTGGTGTAAGTCTATGTCTTTGTTACTTGGTGTCAGTGTATGTCTGTGTACTTGGTGTAAGTGTATGTCTTTGTTACTTTGTGTCAGTGTATGTATTTGTTACTTGGTGTAAGTGTGTGTCTGTGTTACTGGGTATCAGTGTATGTCTTTGTTACTTGGTGTCTGTGTATGTCTGTGATACTTGGTGTAAGTGTGTGTCTGTGTTACTGGGTATCAGTGTATGTCTTTGTGACTTGGTGTAAGTGTTTGTATGTGTTATTGGGTATCAGTGTCAGTCATTGTTACTTGGTGTAAGTGTGTGTCTGTGTTACTGGGTATCAGTGTATGTCTTTGTAACTTGGTGTCAGTGTATGGCTGTGTTACTTGGTGTAAGTGTGTGTCTGTGTAACTGACTATCAGTGTATGTCTTTGTTACTTTGTGTAAGTGTGTGTCTGTGTTACTGGGTATCAGTGTATGTCTTTGTTACTTGGTGTCAGTGTATGACTTTGTTACTTGGTGTAAGTGTCTGTCTTTATTACTGGGTATCAGTGCATGTCTTTGTTACTTGGTGTCAGAGTGTGCCTTTGTTACTTGGTGTCATTGTGTATCTTTGTTACTGGGTATCAGTGTATGTCTTTGTTACTGGGTGTCAGTGTATGTCTTTGTGACTTGGTGTAAGTGTTTGTATGTGTTTTTGGGTATCAGTGTCAGTCATTGTTACTTGGTGTAAGTGTGTGTCTGTGTTACTGAGTATCAGTGTATGTCTTTGTTACTTGGTGTCAGTGTATGTCTGTGTTACTTGGTGTAAGTGTGTGTCTGTGTAACTGACTATCAGTGTATGTCTTTGTTAATTGGTGTAAGTGTGTGTCTGTGTTACTGGGTGTCAGTGTATGTCTTTGTTACTTGGTGTCAATGTATGTCTGTGTACTTGGTGTAAGTGTGTGTCTTTGTTACTTGGTTCAGTGTATGTCTGTGTTACTTCGTATAAGTGTATGTCTTTGTTACTTGTTGTTTTTATCTGTCTTTGTTACTTGGTGTAAGTGTGTGTCTGTGTTACTGGGTATCAGTGTATGTCTTTGTGACTTGTTGTCAGTGTATGTCTTTCTTACTTGGTGTCAGTGTATGTCTTTGTTACTTGGTGTAAGTGTATGTCTTTGTTACTTGGTGTCAGTGTATGTCTTTGTTACTTGGTGTAAGTGTGTGTCTGTGTTACTGAGTATCAGTGTATGTCTTTGTTCCTTGGTGTAAGTGTGTGTCTGTGTTACTGGGTATCAGTGTATGTCTTTGTTACTTGCTGTCAGTGTATGACTTTGTTACTTGCTGTAAGTTTCTGTCTGTGTTACTGGGTATCAGTGTATGTCTTTGTTACTTGGTGTCAGTGTATGTCTGTGTTACTTGGTGTAAGTGTGTGTCTGCGTTACTGGGTATCAGTGTATGTCGTTGTTACTTGGTGTAAGTGTATGTCTTTTTTACTTGGTGTAAGTGTATGTCTTTGTTATTTGGTGTCAGTTTCTGTCTTTGTTACTTGGTGTAAGTGTGTGTCTGTGTTACTGGGTATCAGTGTATGTCTTTGTTAATTGGTGCCAGTGTATGTCTTTGTTACTTGGTGCCAGTGTGTCTTTGTTACTGGGTGTCAGTGCATGTCTTTGTTACTTGGTATCAGTGTCTGTCTTTGTTACTTGGTGTAAGAGTGTGTCTGTGCTGCTGGGTATCAGTGTATGTCTTTGTTACTTGGTGTCAGTGCAGGTCTATGTTACTTGGTGTAAGTGTGTGTCTTTCTTACTTGGTGTAAGTGCATGTCTTTGTTACTTGGTGTCAGTGTATGTCTGTGTAACTTGGTGCAAGTGTGTGTCTTTGTTAGTTGGTGTAAGTGTATATCTTTGTTACTTGGTGTCAGTGTATGTCTGTGTTATTTGGTGTAAGTGTATGTTTTTGTTACTTGGTTTCGGTGTAGTCTTTGTTACTTGGTGTAAGTGTTTGTCTGTGTTACTGGGTATCAGTGTATGTCTTTGTTACTTGGTGTCTGTGTATGTCAGTGATACTTGGTGTAAGTGTGTGCCTGTGTTACCGAGTATCAGTGTATGTCTTTGTCACTTCGTGTAAGGTTGTGGTTGTGTTACTGGGTATCAGTGTGTGTCTTTGTTACTTGGTGTCAGTGTATGTCTTTGTTACTTGGGGTAAGTGTATGTCTCTGTTACTTGGTGTCAGTGTATGTATTTGTTACTTGGTGTAAGTGTGTGTCTTTCTGACTGGGTATCAGTGTGTGTCTTTGTTAATTTGTGTCAGTGGATGTCTTTGTTACTTGGTGTCAGTGTGTGTCTTTGTTACTTGCTGTCCGTGTGTGTCTTTGTTACTGGCTGTCAGTGTATGTCTTTGTTACTGGCTGCCAGTGTATGTCTTTGTGACTTGGTGTAATTGTGTGTCTCTGTTACTGGGTATCAGTGTCTGTCTTTGTTACTTGGTGTAAGTGTGTGTCTGTGTTACTGGGTATCAGTGTATGTCTTTGTTACTTGGTGTAAGTGTATGTCTTTGTTACTTGGTGTCAGTGTATGTCTGTGATGCTTGGTGTCAGTGTATGTCTTTGTTACTTGGTGTAAGTGTGTGTCTCTGTTACTGGGTATCAGTGTCTGTCTTTGTTACTTGGTGTAAGTGTGTGTCTGTGTTACTGGGTATCAGTGTATGTCTGTGTTACTTGGTGTAAGTTTGTGTCTTTGTTACTTGGTGTCAGTGGATGTATTTGTTACTTGGTGTCAGTTTATGTCTTTGTTACTTTGTGTCAGTGTATGTATTTGTTACTTGGTGTAAGTGTGTGTCTGTGTTACTGGGTATCAGTGTATGTCTTTGTTACTTGGTGTCTGTGTATGTCTGTGATACTTGGTGTAAGTGTGTGTCTGTGTTACTGGGTATCAGTGTATGTCTTTGTTCCTTGGTGGAAGTGTGTGTCTGTGTTACTGGGTATCCGTGTATGTCTTCGTTACTTGTTGTCTGTGTATGTCTTTGTGATTGGCGTAAGTGTATGTCTGTGTTACTTGGTGTAAGTGTGTTTCTTTGTTTGTTGGTGTAAGTCTATGTCTTTGTTACTTGGTGTCAGTGTATGTCTGTGTACTTGGTGTAAGTGTATGTCTTTGTTACTTTGTGTCAGTGTATGTATTTGTTACTTGGTGTAAGTGTGTGTGTGTGTTACTGGGTATCAGTGTATGTCTTTGTTACTTGGTGTCTGTGTATGTCTGTGATACTTGGTGTAAGTGTGTGTCTGTGTTACTGGGTATCAGTGTATGTCTTTGTTCCTTGGTGGAAGTGTGTGTCTGTGTTACTGGGTATCCGTGTATGTCTTCGTTACTTGTTGTCTGTGTATGTCTTTGTTACTTGCTGCCAGTTTGTGTCTTTGTTACTTGGTGTCAGTGTGTGTCTTTGTTACTGGGTGTCAGTGTTTGTCTTTGTTACTGGGTGTCAGTGTATGTCTTTGTGACTTGGTGTAAGTGTTTGCCTGTGTTGCTGGGTATCAGTTTCTCTCTCTGTTACTTGGTGTAAGTGTGTGTCTGTGTTACTGGGTGTCAGTGTATGTCTTTGTTACTTGGTGTCAGTGTATGTCTGTGTACTTGTTGTAAGTGTGTGTCTTTGTTACTTGGTGTCAGTGTATGTCTGTGTTATTTGGTGTAAGTGTATGTCTTTGTTACTTGGTGTCAGTGTATGTCTTTGTTACTTGGTGTAAGTGTGTGTCTGTGTTACTGAGTATCAGTGTATGTCTTTGTTCCTTGGTGTAAGTGTGTGTCTGTGTTACTGGGTATCAGTGTATTTCTTTGTGAATTGGTGTCTGTGCATGTCTTTGATCCTTGGTGTCAGTGTATGTCTTTGTTAATTGGTGTAAGTGTATGTCTGTGTTACTGGGTGTCAGTGAATATCTTTGTTACTTGGTGTCAGTGTATGTCTTTGATACTGGGTGTCAGTATATGTTTTTGTTAATGGGTGTCAGTATATGTCTTTGTTACTGGGTGTCAGTGTATGTCTTTGTTACTGGGTGTCAGTGAATGCCTTTGTTACTTGGTGTCGGTGTATGTCTTTGTTACTTGGTGTAGGTGTTTGTCTGTGTAACTGAGTATCAGTGTATGTCTTTGTTACTTGGTGTAAGTTTGTGTCTGTGTTACTGGGTATCAGTTTCTGTCTTTGTTACTTGGTGTAAATGTGTGTCTGTGTTACTGGGTGTCAGTGTATGTCTTTGTTACTTGGTGTCAGTGTGTGTTTTTGTTACGTGTTGTAAGTGTATGTCTTTGTAACTTGGTGTAAGTTTGTGTCTGTGTAACTGTATATCAGTGTATGTCTTTGTTACTTGGTGTAAGTGTGTGTCTGTGTTACTTGGTGTAAGTGTATGTCTTTGTTACTTGGTGTCTTTATCTGTCTTTGTTACTTGGTGTAAGTGTCTGTCTGTGTTACTGGGTATCAGTGTATGTCTTTGTTACTTGGTGTCAGAGTGTGCCTTTGTTACCTGGTGTCATTGTGTCTCTTTGTTACTGGGTATCAGTGTATGTCTTTGTTACTGGGTGTCAGTGTATGTCTTTGTGACTTGGTGTCAGTGTATGTCTGTGTTACTTGTTGTAAGTGTGTGTCTGTGCAACTGAGTATCAGTGCATGTCTTTGTTACTTGGTGTAAGTGTGTGTCTGTGTTACTGGGTATCAGTGTATGTCTTTGTTACTTGGTGTCAGTGTATGTCTGTGTTACTTGGTGTAAGTGTTCGTATGTGTTACTGGGTATCAGTGTCAGTCATTGTTACTTGGTGTATGTGTATGTCTGTGTTACTTGGTGTAAGTGTGTGTCTGTGTTACTTGGTGTAAGTGTGTGTCTGTGTACTTGGTGTAAGTGTGTGTCTTTGTTACTTGTTTCAGTATGTTTGTGTTACTTGGTGTAAGTGTATGTCTTTGTTACTTGGTGTCTTTGTCTGTCTTTGTTACTTGGTGTAAGTATGTGTCTGTGTTAATGGGTATCAGTGTATGACTTTGTTACTTGGTGTAAGTGTATGTCTTTGTTACTTGGTGTCAGTGTAGGTCTTTGTTACTTGGTGTACCTGTGTGTCTGTGTTACTGGGTATCAGTGTATGTCTTTGTTACTTGGTGTCTGTGCATGTCTTTGTTACTTGGTGTCAGTGTATGTCTTTGTTACTGGGTGTCAGTGTATGTCTTTGTTACTGGGTGTCAGTGTATGCCTTTGTTAGTTGGTGTCGGTGTATGTCTTTGTTACTTGGTGTATGTGTCTGTCTGTGTAACTGAGTATCAGTGTATGTCTTTGTTACTTGGTGTAAGTGTGTGTCTGTGTTACTGGGTATCAGTTTCTGTCTTTGTTACTTGGTGTAAATGTGTGTCTGTGTTACTGGGTGTCAGTGTATGTCTTAGTTACTTGGTGTCAGTGTATGTATGCGTACTTGGTGTAAGTGTGTGCCTTTGTGACTTGGTTTCAGTGTATGTGTGTGTTACTTGGTGTAAGTGTATCTCTTTGTTACTTGGTGACAGCGTATGTTTTTGTTGCTTGGTGTAAGTGTATGTCTTTGTTACTTGGTGTCAGTGCATGTTTTTGTTACTTGGTGTAAGTGTATGTCTTTGTTACTTGGTGTCAGTGTGTGTCTCTGTTACTTGGTGTACGTGTGTGTCTG
Source organism: Heterodontus francisci (assembly GCF_036365525.1). Taxonomy (NCBI): domain Eukaryota; kingdom Metazoa; phylum Chordata; class Chondrichthyes; order Heterodontiformes; family Heterodontidae; genus Heterodontus; species Heterodontus francisci. The sequence continues at coordinate 4,968,042 of NW_027140330.1, forward strand.
TGTTGCTGGGTATCAGTGTATGTCTTTGTTACTTGGTGTCATTGTCTGTCTTTGTTACTTGGTGTAAGTGTGTGTCTGTGTTACTGGGTATCAGTGTATGTCTTTGTTACTTGGTGTCAGTGTATGTCTGTGTTACTTGGTGTAATTGTGTGTCTGTTTTACTGGGCATCAGTGTATGTCTTTGTTACTTGGTGTCAGTGTATGTCTTTGTTACTTGGTGTAAGTGTATATCATTGTTACTAGGTGTCAGTGTATGTCTTTGTTACTTGGTGTAAGTGTGTGTCTGTGTTACTGAGTATCAGTGTATGTCTTTGTTACTTGGTGTAAGTGTGTGTCTGTGTCACTGGGTATCAGTGTATGTCTTTGTTACTTGGTGTCAGTGTATGTCTTTGTTACTTGGTGTAAGCGTGTGTCTGTGTTACTGAGTATCTGTGTATGTCTTTGTTCCTTGGTGTAAGTGTGTGTCTGTGTTACTGGGTGTCAGTGCATGTCTTAGTTACTTGGTGTCAGTGTATGTCTGCGTACCTTGTGTAAGTGTATGTCTTTGTTACTTGGTGTCATTGTATGTTGTTGTTACTTGGTGTAAGTGTATGTCTTTGTTACTTGGTGTCAGTGTATGTCTTTGTTACTTGTGTCCTTGTCTGTCTTTGTTACTTGGTGTAAGTGTGTGTCTGTGTAACTGAGTATCAGTGTATGTCTTTGTTACTTGGTGTCAGTGTGTGTCTGTGTTACTGGGTATCAGTGTATGTCTTTGTTACTTGGTGTCAGTGTATGTCTTTGTTACTTGGTGTAAGTGTCTGTCTGTGTTACTGGGTTTCAGTGTATGTCTTTGTTACTTGGTGTCAGAGTGTGCCTTTGCGACTTGGTGTCAGTGCATGTCTTTGTTACTTGGTGTCAGTGTATGTCTGTGTAATTGGTGTAAGTGTGTGTCTTTGTTACTTGGTTCAGTGTATGTCTGTGTTACTTGGTGTAAATGTATGTCTTTGTTACTTGGTGTATTGGCTGTCTTTGTTACTTGGTGTAAGTGTGTGTCTGTGTTACTGGGTATCAGTGTATGTCTTTGTTACTTATTGTCAGTGCATGTCTTTGTTACTTGGTGTCAATGTATGTCTGTGTTACTTGGTGTAATTGTGTGTCTGTGTTACTGGGCATCAGTGTATGTCTTTGTTACTTGGTGTAAGTGTGTGTCTGTGTTATTGGGTATCAGTGTATGTCGTTGTTACTTGGTGACTGTGTATGTCTTTGTTACTTGGTGTCAGAGTGTGTCTTTGTTACTTCGTGTCAGTGTGTGTCTTTGTTACTAGGTGTCAGTGTTTGTCTTTGTTGCTGGGTGTCAGTGCATGTCTTTGTGACTTGGTGTTAGTGTGTGTCTGTGGTACTGGGTATCAGTGTCTGTCTTTGTTACTTAGAGTAAGTGTGTATCTGTGTTACTGGATATCAGAGTATGTCTTTGTTACTTGGTGTAAGTGTATGTCTGTGTTACTGGGTGTCAGTGAATATCTTTGTTACTTGGTGTCAGTGTATGTCTTTGATACTGGGTGTCAGTATATGTTTTTGTTAATGGGTGTCAGTATATGTCTTTGTTACTGGGTGTCAGTGTATGTCTTTGTTACTGGGTGTCAGTGAATGCCTTTGTTACTTGGTGTCGGTGTATGTCTTTGTTACTTGGTGTAGGTGTGTGTCTGTGTAACTGAGTATCAGTGTATGTCTTTGTTACTTGGTGTAAGTGTGTGTCTGTGTTACTGGGTATCAGTTTCTGTCTTTGTTACTTGGTGTAAATGTGTGTCTGTGTTACTGGGTGTCAGTGTATGTCTTTGTTACTTGGTGTCAGTGTGTGTTTTTGTTACGTGTTGTAAGTGTATGTCTTTGTAACTTGGTGTAAGTTTGTGTCTGTGTAACTGTATATCAGTGTATGTCTTTGTTACTTGGTGTAAATGTGTGTCTGTGTTACTTGGTGTAAGTGTATGTCTTTGTTACTTGGTGTCTTTATCTGTCTTTGTTACTTGGTGTAAGTGTCTGTCTGTGTTACTGGGTATCAGTGTATGTCTTTGTTACTTGGTGTCAGAGTGTGCCTTTGTTACCTGGTGTCATTGTGTCTCTTTGTTACTGGGTATCAGTGTATGTCTTTGTTACTGGGTGTCAGTGTATGTCTTTGTGACTTGGTGTCAGTGTATGTCTGTGTTACTTGTTGTAAGTGTGTGTCTGTGCAACTGAGTATCAGTGCATGTCTTTGTTACTTGGTGTAAGTGTGTGTCTGTGTTACTGGGTATCAGTGTATGTCTTTGTTACTTGGTGTCAGTGTATGTCTGTGTTACTTGGTGTAAGTGTTCGTATGTGTTACTGGGTATCAGTGTCAGTCATTGTTACTTGGTGTATGTGTATGTCTGTGTTACTTGGTGTAAGTGTGTGTCTGTGTTACTTGGTGTAAGTGTGTGTCTGTGTACTTGGTGTAAGTGTGTGTCTTTGTTACTTGTTTCAGTATGTTTGTGTTACTTGGTGTAAGTGTATGTCTTTGTTACTTGGTGTCTTTGTCTGTCTTTGTTACTTGGTGTAAGTATGTGTCTGTGTTAATGGGTATCAGTGTATGACTTTGTTACTTGGTGTAAGTGTATGTCTTTGTTACTTGGTGTCAGTGTAGGTCTTTGTTACTTGGTGTACCTGTGTGTCTGTGTTACTGGGTATCAGTGTATGTCTTTGTTACTTGGTGTCTGTGCATGTCTTTGTTACTTGGTGTCAGTGTATGTCTTTGTTACTGGGTGTCAGTGTATGTCTTTGTTACTGGGTGTCAGTGTATGCCTTTGTTAGTTGGTGTCGGTGTATGTCTTTGTTACTTGGTGTATGTGTCTGTCTGTGTAACTGAGTATCAGTGTATGTCTTTGTTACTTGGTGTAAGTGTGTGTCTGTGTTACTGGGTATCAGTTTCTGTCTTTGTTACTTGGTGTAAATGTGTGTCTGTGTTACTGGGTGTCAGTGTATGTCTTAGTTACTTGGTGTCAGTGTATGTATGCGTACTTGGTGTAAGTGTGTGCCTTTGTGACTTGGTTTCAGTGTATGTGTGTGTTACTTGGTGTAAGTGTATCTCTTTGTTACTTGGTGACAGCGTATGTTTTTGTTGCTTGGTGTAAGTGTATGTCTTTGTTACTTGGTGTCAGTGCATGTTTTTGTTACTTGGTGTAAGTGTATGTCTTTGTTACTTGGTGTCAGTGTGTGTCTCTGTTACTTGGTGTACGTGTGTGTCTGTGTTGCTGGGTATCAGTGTATGTCTTTGTTACTTGGTGTCATTGTCTGTCTTTGTTACTTGGTGTAAGTGTGTGTCTGTGTTACTGGGTATCAGTGTATGTCTTTGTTACTTGGTGTCAGTGTATGTCTGTGTTACTTGGTGTAATTGTGTGTCTGTTTTACTGGGCATCAGTGTATGTCTTTGTTACTTGGTGTCAGTGTATGTCTTTGTTACTTGGTGTAAGTGTATATCATTGTTACTAGGTGTCAGTGTATGTCTTTGTTACTTGGTGTAAGTGTGTGTCTATGTTACTGAGTATCAGTGTATGTCTTTGTTACTTGGTGTAAGTGTGTGTCTGTGTCACTGGGTATCAGTGTATGTCTTTGTTACTTGGTGTCAGTGTATGTCTTTGTTACTTGGTGTAAGCGTGTGTCTGTGTTACTGAGTATCTGTGTATGTCTTTGTTCCTTGGTGTAAGTGTGTGTCTGTGTTACTGGGTGTCAGTGCATGTCTTAGTTACTTGGTGTCAGTGTATGTCTGCGTACCTTGTGTAAGTGTATGTCTTTGTTACTTGGTGTCATTGTATGTTGTTGTTACTTGGTGTAAGTGTATGTCTTTGTTACTTGGTGTCAGTGTATGTCTTTGTTACTTGTGTCCTTGTCTGTCTTTGTTACTTGGTGTAAGTGTGTGTCTGTGTAACTGAGTATCAGTGTATGTCTTTGTTACTTGGTGTCAGTGTGTGTCTGTGTTACTGGGTATCAGTGTATGTCTTTGTTACTTGGTGTCAGTGTATGTCTTTGTTACTTGGTGTAAGTGTCTGTCTGTGTTACTGGGTTTCAGTGTATGTCTTTGTTACTTGGTGTCAGAGTGTGCCTTTGCGACTTGGTGTCAGTGCATGTCTTTGTTACTTGGTGTCAGTGTATGTCTGTGTACTTGGTGTAAGTGTGTGTCTTTGTTACTTGGTTCAGTGTATGTCTGTGTTACTTGGTGTAAATGTATGTCTTTGTTACTTGGTGTATTGGCTGTCTTTGTTACTTGGTGTAAGTGTGTGTCTGTGTTACTGGGTATCAGTGTATGTCTTTGTTACTTATTGTCAGTGCATGTCTTTGTTACTTGGTGTCAATGTATGTCTGTGTTACTTGGTGTAATTGTGTGTCTGTGTTACTGGGCATCAGTGTATGTCTTTGTTACTTGGTGTAAGTGTGTGTCTGTGTTATTGGGTATCAGTGTATGTCGTTGTTACTTGGTGACTGTGTATGTCTTTGTTACTTGGTGTCAGAGTGTGTCTTTGTTACTTCGTGTCAGTGTGTGTCTTTGTTACTAGGTGTCAGTGTTTGTCTTTGTTGCTGGGTGTCAGTGCATGTCTTTGTGACTTGGTGTTAGTGTGTGTCTGTGGTACTGGGTATCAGTGTCTGTCTTTGTTACTTAGAGTAAGTGTGTATCTGTGTTACTGGATATCAGAGTATGTCTTTGTTACTTGGTGTCAGTGTATGTCTGTGTACTTGGTGTAAGTGTGTGTCTTTGTTACTTTATGTAAGTGTATGTCTGTGTTACTTGGTGTAAGTGTATGTCTTTGTTACAGGGTATCAGTGCATGTCTTTGTTACTTGATGTAAGTGTATGTCTTTCTAACTTGGTGTCAGTGTATGTCTGTGTTTCTTGGTGTAATTGTGTGTCTGTGTTACTGGGTATCAGTGTATGTCTTTGTTACTTGGTGTCAGTGTATGTCTTTGTTACTTGGTGTAAGTGTATGTCTTTGTTACTTGGTGTCAGTGTATGTCTTTGTTACTTGGTGTAAGTGTGTGTCTGTGTTACTGAGTATCAGTGTATGTCTTTGTTCCATGGTGTAAGTGTGTGTCTGTGTGACTGGGTATCTGTGTATGTCTTTGTTACTTGCTGTCAGTGTATGTCTTTGTTACTTGGTGGCAGTGTATGTCTTTGTTACTTGGTGTAAGTGTGTGTCTGTGTTACTGAGTATCAGTGTATGTCTTTGTTCCATGGTGTAAGTGTGTGTCTGTGGGACTGGGTATCAGTGTATGTCTTTGTTACTTGCTGTCAGTGCATGTCTTTGTTACTTGATGTCAGTGTATGTCTTTGTTACTGGGTGTCATTGAATGTTTTTGTTAATGGGTGTCAGTGTATGTCTTTGTTACTTGGTATCCGTGTGTCTGTGTTACTGGGTGTCAGTGTATGTCTTTGTTACTGTGTGTCAGTGTATGCCTTTGTTACTTGGTATCCGTGTGTGTCTGTGTAACTGAGTATCAGTGTATGTCTTTGTTACTTGGTGTAAGTGTGTGTCTGTGTTACTGGATATCAGTGCAAGTCTTTGTTACTTGGTGTCAGTGTATGTCTTTGTTACTTGGTGTGAGTGTGTGTCTGTGTTACTGGGTATCAGTGAATGTCTTTGTTACTTGGTGTCAGTGTATGTCCTTGTTACTTGGTGTAAGTGTGTGTCTGTGTTACTGGGTATCAGTGTATGTCTTTGTTACTGGGTGTCAGTGTATGTCTTTGTTACTTGGTGTAAGTGTGTGTCTGTGTTACTGGGTGTCAGTGTATGCCTTTGTTACTGGGTGTCAGTGTATGTCTTTGTGACTTGGTGTAAGTGTGTGTATGAGTTGCTGGGTATCAGTGTCTGTCATTGTTACTTTTTGTAAATGTGTGTCTGTGTTACTGGGTATCAGTGTCAGTCTTTGTTACTTGGTGTCCGTGTATGTCTGTGTTACTTGGTGGAAGTGTGTGTCTTTGTTACTTGGTGTCAGTGCATGTCTGTGTTACTTGGTGTAAGTGTGTGTCTTTGTTACTTGGTGCCAGAGTATGTCTTTGTTACTTGGTGTCATTGTATGTCTTTGTTACATGGTCTAAGTGTGTGTCTGTGTCACTGGGTATCAGTGTATGTCTTTGTTACTTGGTGTCTGTGTATGTCTGTGATACTTGGTGTAAGTGTGTGTCTGTGTTGCTGGGTATCAGTGCATGTCGTTGTTACTTGGTGTATGTGTGTGTCTGTGTTATTGGGTATCAGTGTATGTCGTTGTTACTTGGTGTCTGTGTATGTCTTTGTTACTTGGTGTCAGTGTGTGTCTTTTTTACTTCGTGTCAGTGTGTGACTTTGTTACTGGGTGTCTGTGTTTGTCTTTGTTACTGGGTGTCAGTGTACGTCTTTGTGACTTGGTGTTAGTGTGTGTCTGTGGTACTGGGTATCAGTGTCTGTCTTTGTTACTTGGAATAAGTGTGTGTCTGTGTTACTGGGTATCAGTGTATGTCTTTGTTACTTGGTGTCAGTGTATGTCTGTGTACTTGGTGCAAAAGTTTGTCTTTGTTACTTGGTGTCAGTGTGTGTCTGTGTTACTTGGTGTAAGTGTATGTCTTTGTTACTTGGTGTCAGTGTATGTCTTTGTTACTGGGTGTAAGTGTATGTCTTTGTTACTTGGTGTCAGTGCATGTCTTTGTTACTTGGTGTAAGTGCATGTCTTTGTTACTTGGTGTCAATGTAAGTCCCTGTTACTTGGTGTAAGTGTGTGTCTGTGTTACTGTGTATCAGTGTATGTCTTTGTTGGTTGGTGTCATTGCCTGTCTTTGTTACTTTGTGTAAGTGTGTGACTGTGTTACTGGGTATCAATGTATGTCTTTGTTACTTGGTGTCAATGTATGTCTTTGTTACTTGGTGTCAGTGTATGTCTGTGTTACTTGGTGTCAGTGTATGTCTGTGTTACTTGGTGTAAGTGTTTGTCTTTGTTACTTGGTGTCAGTGGATGTCTTTGTTCCTTGGTGTAAGTGTATGTCTTTGTTACTTGGTGTCAGTGTATGTCTTTGTTACTTGGTGTAAGTGTATGTCTTTGCTACTTGGTGTCAGTGTATGTCTTTGATACTTGGTGTAAGTGTATGTCTGTGTTAATGGGTATCAGTGTCTGTCTTTGTTACTTGGTGTAAGTGTATGTCTTTGTTACTTTGTGTCAGTGTATGTCTTTGTTACTTGGTGGAAGTGTATGTCTTTGTTACTTGGTGTAAGTGTGTGCCTGTGTTACTGGGTATCAGTGTCTGTCTTTGTTTCTTGGTGCCTGTGTATGTCTTTGTTACTTGGTGTAAGTGTGTGTCTTTGTTACTTGGTGTCAATGTGTGTCTTTGTTACTGGGTGTCAGTGTGTGTCTGTGTTACTGGGTATCAGTGCCTGTCTTTGTTTCTTGGTGTCTGTGTATGTCTTTGTTACTTGGTGTAAGTGTGTGTCTTTGTTACTTGGTGTCAGTGTGTGTCATTGTTACTGGGTGTCAGTGTTTGTCTTTGTGACTTGGTGTTCGTGTGTGTCTGTGTTACTGGGTATCAGTGTCTGTCTTTGTTACTTGGTGTAATTGTGTGTCTGTGTTACTGGGTATCAGTGTATGTCTTTGTTACTTGGTGTCAGTGTATGTCTGTGTACTTGATGTATGTGTGTGTCTTTGTTACTTGGTGTCTGTGTATGTCTTTGTTACTTGGTGTCAGTGTATGTCTTTGTTACTTGGCGTAAGCGTGTGTCTGTGTTACTGGGTATCAATGTATGTCTTTGTTACTTGGTGTCAATGTATGTCTTTGTTACTTGGTGTCAGTGTATGTCTGTGTTACTTGGTGTCAGTGTATGTCTGTGTTACTTGGTGTAAGTGTTTGTCTTTGTTACTTGGTGTCAGTGGATGTCTTTGTTCCTTGGTGTAAGTGTATGTCTTTGTTACTTGGTGTCAGTGTATGTCTTTGTTACTTGGTGTAAGTGTATGTATTTGCTACTTGGTGTCAGTGTATGTCTTTGATACTTGGTGTAAGTGTATGTCTGTGTTAATGGGTATCAGTGTCTGTCTTTGTTACTTGGTGTAAGTGTATGTCTTTGTTACTTTGTGTCAGTGTATGTCTTTGTTACTTGGTGGAAGTGTATGTCTTTGTTACTTGGTGTAAGTGTGTGCCTGTGTTACTGGGTATCAGTGTCTGTCTTTGTTTCTTGGTGTCTGTGTATGTCTTTGTTACTTGGTGTAAGTGTGTGTCTTTGTTACTTGGTGTCAATGTGTGTCTTTGTTACTGGGTGTCAGTGTGTCTCTGTGTTACTGGGTATCAGTGTCTGTCTTTGTTTCTTGGTGTCTGTGTATGTCTTTGTTACTTGGTGTAAGTGTGTGTCTTTGTTACTTGGTGTCAGTGTGTGTCTTTGTTACTGGGTGTCAGTGTTTGTCTTTGTTACTGGGTGTCAGTGTATGTCTTTGTGACTTGCTGTTAGTGTGTGTCTGTGTTACTGGGTATCAGTGTCTGTCTTTGTTACTTGGTGTAATTGTGTGTCTGTGTTACTGGGTATCAGTGTATGTCTTTGTTACTTGTTGTTAGTGTAAGTCTGTGTACTTGATGTATGTGTGTGTCTTTGTTACTTGGTGTCTGTGTATGTCTTTGTTACTTGGTGTAAGTGTATGTCTTTGTTTCTTGTTGTCAGTGCATATCTTTGTTACTTGGTGTAAGTGTATGCCTTTGTTACTGGGTATCAGTTTCTGTCTTTGTTACTTGGTGTAGGTGTGTGTCTGTGTAACTGAGTATCAGTGTATGTCTTTGTTACTTGGTGTAAGTGTGTGTCTGTGTTACTGGGTATCAGTTTCTGTCTTTGTTACTTGGTGTAAATGTGTGTCTGTGTTACTGGGTGTCAGTGTATGTCTCAGTTACCTGGTGTCAGTGTATGTCTGCGTACTTGGTGTAAGTGTGTGCCTTTGTGACTTGGTGTCAGTGTAGCTTTGTGTTACTTGGTGTAAGTGTATGTCTTTGTTACCTGGTGTCAGTGTATGTTTTTGTTACTTGGTGTAAGTGTATGTCTTTGTTACTTGGTGTCAGTGTATGTCTCTGTTACTTGGTGCAAGTGTGTGTCTGTGTTGCTCGGTATCAGTGTATGTCTTCGTTACTTGGTGTCATTGTCTGTCTTTGTTACTTGGTGTAAGTGTGTGTCTGTGTTACTGGGTATCAGTGTATGTCTTTGTTACTTGGTGTCAGTGTATGTCTGTGTACTTGATGTATGTGTGTGTCTTTGTTACTTGGTGTCTGTGTATGTCTTTGTTACTTGGTGTCAGTGTATGTCTTTGTTACTTGGCGTAAGCGTGTGTCTGTGTTACTGGGTATCAATGTATGTCTTTGTTACTTGGTGTCAATGTATGTCTTTGTTACTTGGTGTCAGTGTATGTCTGTGTTACTTGGTGTCAGTGTATGTCTGTGTTACTTGGTGTAAGTGTTTGTCTTTGTTACTTGGTGTCAGTGGATGTCTTTGTTCCTTGGTGTAAGTGTATGTCTTTGTTACTTGGTGTCAGTGTATGTCTTTGTTACTTGGTGTAAGTGTATGTATTTGCTACTTGGTGTCAGTGTATGTCTTTGATACTTGGTGTAAGTGTATGTCTGTGTTAATGGGTATCAGTGTCTGTCTTTGTTACTTGGTGTAAGTGTATGTCTTTGTTACTTTGTGTCAGTGTATGTCTTTGTTACTTGGTGGAAGTGTATGTCTTTGTTACTTGGTGTAAGTGTGTGCCTGTGTTACTGGGTATCAGTGTCTGTCTTTGTTTCTTGGTGTCTGTGTATGTCTTTGTTACTTGGTGTAAGTGTGTGTCTTTGTTACTTGGTGTCAATGTGTGTCTTTGTTACTGGGTGTCAGTGTGTCTCTGTGTTACTGGGTATCAGTGTCTGTCTTTGTTTCTTGGTGTCTGTGTATGTCTTTGTTACTTGGTGTAAGTGTGTGTCTTTGTTACTTGGTGTCAGTGTGTGTCTTTGTTACTGGGTGTCAGTGTTTGTCTTTGTTACTGGGTGTCAGTGTATGTCTTTGTGACTTGCTGTTAGTGTGTGTCTGTGTTACTGGGTATCAGTGTCTGTCTTTGTTACTTGGTGTAATTGTGTGTCTGTGTTACTGGGTATCAGTGTATGTCTTTGTTACTTGTTGTTAGTGTAAGTCTGTGTACTTGATGTATGTGTGTGTCTTTGTTACTTGGTGTCTGTGTATGTCTTTGTTACTTGGTGTAAGTGTATGTCTTTGTTTCTTGTTGTCAGTGCATATCTTTGTTACTTGGTGTAAGTGTATGCCTTTGTTACTGGGTATCAGTTTCTGTCTTTGTTACTTGGTGTAGGTGTGTGTCTGTGTAACTGAGTATCAGTGTATGTCTTTGTTACTTGGTGTAAGTGTGTGTCTGTGTTACTGGGTATCAGTTTCTGTCTTTGTTACTTGGTGTAAATGTGTGTCTGTGTTACTGGGTGTCAGTGTATGTCTCAGTTACCTGGTGTCAGTGTATGTCTGCGTACTTGGTGCAAGTGTGTGCCTTTGTGACTTGGTGTCAGTGTAGCTTTGTGTTACTTGGTGTAAGTGTATGTCTTTGTTACCTGGTGTCAGTGTATGTTTTTGTTACTTGGTGTAAGTGTATGTCTTTGTTACTTGGTGTCAGTGTATGTCTCGGTTACTTGGTGCAAGTGTGTGTCTGTGTTGCTCGGTATCAGTGTATGTCTTCGTTACTTGGTGTCATTGTCTGTCTTTGTTACTTGGTGTAAGTGTGTGTCTGTGTTACTGGGTATCAGTGTATGTCTTTGTTACTTGGTGTCAGTGTATGTCTGTGTTACTTAGTGTCATTGTGTGTCTGTGTTACTGGGTATCAGTGTATGTCTTTGTTACTTGGTGTCAGTGTATGTCTTTGTTACTTGGTGTAAGTGTATGTCTTTGTTACTTGGTGTCAGTGTATGTCTTTGTTACTTGGTGTAAGTGTGTGTCTGTGTTACTGAGTATCAGTGTATGTATTTGTTACTTGGTCTAAGTGTGTGTCTGTGTCACTGGGTATCAGTGTATGTCTTTGTTACTTGGTGTCAGTGTATGTCTTTGTTACTTGGTGTCAGTGTATGTCTTTGTTACTTGGCGTAAGCGTGTGTCTGTGTTACTGGGTATCAATGTATGTCTTTGTTACTTGGTGTCAATGTAAGTCTTTGTTACTTGGTGTCAGTGTATGTCTGTGTTACTTGGTGTCAGTGTATGTCTGTGTTACTTGGTGTAAGTGTTTGTCTTTGTTACTTGGTGTCAGTGGATGTCTTTGTTCCTTGGTGTAAGTGTATGTCTTTGTTACTTGGTGTCAGTGTATGTCTTTGTAACTTGGTGTAAGTGTATGTCTTTGCTACTTGGTGTCAGTGTATGTCTTTGATACTTGGTGTAAGTGTATGTCTGTGTTAATGGGTATCAGTGTCTGTCGTTGTTACTTGGTGTAAGTGTATGTCTTTGTTACTTTGTGTCAGTGTATGTCTTTGTTACTTGGTGTCAGTGTATGTCTTTGTTACTTGGTGTAAGTGTGTGCCTGTGTTACTGGGTATCAGTGTCTGTCTTTGTTTCTTGGTGCCTGTGTATGTCTTTGTTACTTGGTGTAAGTGTGTGTCTTTGTTACTTGGTGTCAATGTGTGTCTTTGTTACTGGGTGTCAGTGTGTGTCTGTGTTACTGGGAATCAGTGTCTGTCTTTGTTTCTTGGTGTCTGTGTATGTCTTTGTTACTTGGTGTAAGTGTGTGTCTTTGTTACTTGGTGTCAGTGTGTGTCATTGTTACTGGGTGTCAGTGTTTGTCTTTGTTACTGGGTGTCAGTGTATGTCTTTGTGACTTGGTGTTCGTGTGTGTCTGTGTTACTGGGTATCAGTGTCTGTCTTTGTTACTTGGTGTAATTGTGTGTCTGTGTTACTGGGTATCAGTGTATGTCTTTGTTACTTGGTGTCAGTGTATGTCTGTGTACTTGATGTATGTGTGTGTCTTTGTTACTTGGTGTCTGTGTATGTCTTTGTTACTTGGTGTAAGTGTATGTCTTTGTTTCTTGTTGTCAGTGCATATCTTTGTTACTTGGTGTAAGTGTATGCCTTTGTTACTGGATATCAGTTTCTGTCTTTGTTACTTGGTGTAAATGTGTGTCTGTGTTACTGGGTGTCAGTGTTTGTCTTAGTTACTTGGTGTCAGTGTATGTATGCGTACTTGGTGTAAGTGTGTGCCTTTGTGACTTGGTGTCAGTGTATGGTTGTGTTACTTGGTGTCTGTGTATGTCTTTGTTACTTGGTGTAAGTGTATGTCTTTGCTACCTGGTGTCAGTGTATGTCTTTGATACTTGGTGTAAGTGTATGTCTGTGTTAATGGGTATCAGTGTCTGTCTTTGTTACTTGGTGTAAGTGTATGTCTTTGTTACTTTGTGTCAGTGTATGTCTTTGTTACTTGGTGGAAGTGTATGTCTTTGTTACTTGGTGTAAGCGTGTGCCTGTGTTAATGGGTATCAGTGTCTGTCTTTGTTTCTTGGTGTCTGTGTATGTCTTTGTTACTTGGTGTAAGTGTGTGTCTTTGTTACTTGGTGTCAATGTGTGTCTTTGTTACTGGGTGTCAGTGTGTCTCTGTGTTACTGGGTATCAGTGTCTGTCTTTGTTTCTTGGTGTCTGTGTATGTCTTTGTTACTTGGTGTAAGTGTGTGTCTTTGTTACTTGGTGTCAGTGTGTGTCTTTGTTACTGGGTGTCAGAGTTTGTCTTTGTTACTGGGTGTCAGTGTATGTCTTTGTGACTTGCTGTTAGTGTGTGTCTGTGTTACTGGGTATCAGTGTCTGTCTTTGTTACTTGGTGTAATTGTGTGTCTGTGTTACTGGGTATCAGTGTATGTCTTTGTTACTTGGTGTCAGTGTAAGTCTGTGTACTTGATGTATGTGTGTGTCTTTGTTACTTGGTGTCTGTGTATGTCTTTGTTACTTGGTGTAAGTGTATGTATTTGTTTCTTGTTGTCAGTGCATATCTTTGTTACTTGGTGTAAGTGTATGCCTTTGTTACTGGGTATCAGTTTCTGTCTTTGTTACTTGGTGTAAATGTGTGTCTGTGTTACTGGGTGTCAGTGTTTGTCTTAGTTACTTGGTGTCAGTGTATGTATGCGTACTTGGTGTAAGTGTGTGCCTTTGTGACTTGGTGTCAGTGTATGGTTGTGTTACTTCGTGTAAGTGTATGTCTTTGTTACTTGGTGTCAGTGTACATTTTTGTTGCTTGGTGTAAGTGTATGTCTTTGTTACTTGGTGTCAGTGCATGTCTTTGTTACTTGGTGTAAGTGTATTTCTTTGTTACTTGGTGTAAGTGTATGTCTCTGTTACTTGGTGTACGTGTGTGTCTGTGTTGCTGGGAATCAGTGTATGTCTTTGTTAGTTGCTGTCATTGTCTGTCTTTGTTACTTGGTGTAAGTGTGTGTCTGTGTTACTGGGTATCAGTGTATGTCTTTGTTACTTGGTGTCAGTGTATGTCTGTGTTACTTGGTGTAATTGTGTGTCTGTTTTACTGGGTATCAGTGTATGTCTTTGTTACTTGTTGTCAGTGTATGTCTTTGTTACTTGGTGTAAGTGTATATTATTGTTACTAGGTGTCAGTGTATGTCTTTGTTACTTGGTGTCCGTGTATGTCTGTGTTACTGAGTATCAGTGTATGTCTTTCTTACTTGGTGTCAGTGTATGTCTTTGATACTGCATGTCAGTGTATGTTTTTGTTAATGGGTGTCAGTATATGTCTTTGTTACTTGGTGTCCGTGTGTGTCTATGTTACTCGGTGTCAGTGTATGTCTTTGTTACTTGGTGTAAGTGTGTGTCTGTGTTACTGGGTATCAGTTTCTGTCTTTGTTACTTGGTGTAAATGTGTGTCTGTGTTACTGGGTGTCAGTGTATGTCTCAGTTACCTGGTGTCAGTGTATGTCTGCGTACTTGGTGTAAGTGTGTGCCTTTGTGACTTGGTGTCAGTGTAGCTTTGTGTTACTTGGTGTAAGTGTATGTCTTTGTTACCTGGTGTCAGTGTATGTTTTTGTTACTTGGTGTAAGTGTATGTCTTTGTTACTTGGTGTCAGTGCATGTCTTTGTTACTTGGTGTAAGTGTATGTCTTTGTTACTTGGTGTCAGGGTATGTCTTTGTTACTTGGTGTAAGTGTGTGTCTGTGTTGCTCGGTATCAGTGTATGTCTTCGTTACTTTGTGTCATTGTCTGTCTTTGTTACTTGGTGTAAGTGTGTGTCTTTGTTACTGGGTATCAGTGTATGTCTTTGTTACTTGGTGTCAGTGTATGTCTGTGTTACTTGGTGTCATTGTGTGTCTGTGTTACTGGGTATCAGTGTATGTCTTTGTTACTTGGTGTCAGTGTATGTCTTTGTTACTTGGTGTAAGTGTATGTCTTTGTTACTTGGTGTCAGTGTATGTCTTTGTTACTTGGTGTAAGTGTGTGTCTGTGTTACTGCGTATCAGTGTATGTATTTGTTACTTGGTCTAAGTGTGTGTCTGTGTCACTGGGTATCAGTGTATGTATTTGTTACTTGGTGCCAGTGTATGTCTTTGTTACTTGGTGTCAGTGTATGTCTTTGTTACTTGGCGTAAGCGTGTGTCTGTGTTACTGGGTGTCAGTGTATGTTTTTGTTAATGGGTGTCAGTGTATGTCTTTGTTACTTGGTGTCCGTGTGTGCCTTTGTTACTTGGTGTCAGTGTATGTCTTTGTTACTTGGTGTAAGTGTGTGTCTGTGTAACTGAGTATCAGTGTATGTCTTTGTTACTTGGTGTAAGTGTGTGTCTGTGTTGCTGGGTATTAGTGTATGTCTTTGTTACTTGGTGTCAGTGTATGTCTTTGTTACTTGGTGTAAGTGTCTGTCTGTGTTACTGGGTATCAGTGCATTTCTTTGTTACTTGGTGTCAGAGTGTGCCTTTGCTACTTGGTGTCATTGCATGTCTTTGTTACTTGGTGTCAGTGTATGTCTGTGTACTTGGTGTAAGTGTGTGTCTTTGTTACTTGGTTCAGTGTATGTCTGTGTTACTTGGTGTAAGTGTATGTCCTTGTTACTTGGTGTCTTTGTCTGTCTTTGTTACTTGGTGTAAGTGTGTGTCTGTGTTACTGGGTATCAGTGTATGTCTTTGTTACTTGTTGTCAGTGTATGTCTTTGCTACTTGGTGTCAGTGTATGTCTGTGTTATTTGGTGTAATTGTGTGTCTGTGTTACTGGGTATCAGTGTATGTCTTTGTTGCTTTGTGTAAGTGTGTGTCTGTGTTATTGGGTATCAGTGTATGTCGTTGTTACTTGGTGACTGTGTATGTCTTTGTTACTTGGTGTCAGTGTGTGTCTTTGTTACTTCGTGTCAGTGTGTGTCTTTGTGACTAGGTGTCAGTGTTTGTCTGTGTTACTTGGTGTAAGTGTATGTCTTTGTTACTTGGTGTCCTTGTCTGTCTTTGTTACTTGGTGTAAGTGTTTGAATGTGTTACTGGGTATCAGTGCATGTCTTTGTTACTTCGTGTAAGTGTATGTCTTTGTTACCTGGTGTCAGTGTATCTCTGTGTTACTTGGTGTAATTGTGTGTCTGTGTTACTGGGTATCAGTGTATGTCTTTGTTACTTGGTGTCAGTGTATGTCTTTGTTCCTTGGTGTAAGTGTGTGTCTTTGTTACTTGGTGTCAGTGTATGTCTTTGTTACTGAGTATCAGTGTATGTCTTTGTTCCATGGTGTAAGTGTGTGTCTGTGTGACTGGGTATCAGTGTATGTCTTTGTTACTTGCTGTCAGTGTATGTCTTTGTAACTTGGTGTCAGTGTATGTCTTTGTTACTTGGTGTAAGTGTGTGTTTGTATTACTGTGTATCAGTGTATGTCTTTGTTCCATGGTGTAAGTGTGTGTCTGTGGGACTGGGTATCAGTGTATGTCTTTGTTACTTGGTGTAAGTGTGTCTCTGTGTTACTGAGTATCAGTGTATGTCTTTGTTCCATGGTGTAAGTGTGTGTCTGTGTGACTGGGTATCAGTGTATGTCTTTGTTACTTGCTGTCAGTGTATGTCTTTGTTACTTGCTGTCAGTGTATGTCTTTGTTACTGGGTGTCATTGTATGTTTTTGCTAATGGGTGTCAGTGTATGTCTTTGTTACTTGGTATCCGTGTGTCTGTGTTACTGGGTTTCAGTGTATGTCTTTGTTACTGTGTGTCAATGTATGCCTTTGGTCCTTGGTATCCGTGTGTGTCTGTGTAACTGAGTATCAGTGTATGTCTTTGTTACTTGGTGTAAGTGTGTTTCTGTGTTACTGGGTATCAGTGTAAGTCTTTGTTAATTGGTGTCAGTGTATGTCCTTGTTACCTGGTGTAAGTGTATGTCTGTGTTACTGGGTATTAGTGTATGTCTTTTTTACTTGGTGTCAGTGTGTGCCTTTGTTACTTGGTGTCATTGTGTGACTTTGTTACTGGGTGTCAGTGTATGCCTTTGTTACTGGGTGTCAGTGTATGTCTTTGTGACTTGGTGTAAGTGTGTGTATGAGTTGCTGGGTATCAGTGTCTGTCATTGTTACTTTTTGTAAATGTGTGTCTGTGTTACTGGGTATCAGTGTAAGTCTTTGTTACTTGGTGTCCGTGTATGTCTGTGTTACTTGGTGTAAGTGTGTGTCTTTGTTACTTGGTGTCAGTGCATGTCTGTGTTACTTGGTGTAAGTGTGTGTCTTTGTTACTTGGTGTCAGTGTATGTCTTTGTTACTTGGTGTCATTGTATGTCTTTGTTACAGGTTGTAAGTGTGTGTCTGTGTTACTGGGTATCAGTGTATGTCTTTGTTACTTGGTGTCTGTGTATGTCTGTGATACTTTGTGTAAGTGTGTGTCTGTGTTGCTGGGTATCAGTGTATGTCTTTGTTACTTGGTGTATGTGTGTGTCTGTGTTATTGGGTATCAGTGTATGTCGTTGTTACTTGGTGACTGTGTATGTCTTTGTTACTTGGTGTCAGTGTGTGTCTTTGTTACTTCGTGTCAGTGTTTGTCTTTGTTACTAGGTGTCAGTGTTTGTCTTTGTTACTGGGTGTCAGTGTATGTCTTTGTGACTTGGTGTTAGTGTGTGTCTGTGGTACTGGGTATCAGTGTCTGTCTTTGTTACTTAGAGTAAGTGAGTATCTGTGTTACTGGGTATCAGTGTATGTCTTTGTTACTTGGTGTCAGTGTATGTCTGTGTACTTGGTGTAAGTGTGTGTCTTTGTTACTTTATGTCAGTGTATGTCTGTGTTACTTGGTGTAAGTGTATGTCTTTGTTACTTGGTGTCCTTGTCTGTCTTTGTTACTTGGTGTAAGTGTTTGAATGTGTTACTGGGTATCAGTGCATGTCTTTGTTACTTCGTGTAAGTGTATGTCTTTGTTACTTGGTGTCAGTGTATGTCTTTGTTACTTGGTGTAAGTGTGTGTCTGTGTAACTGAGTATCAGTGTATGTCTTTGTTACTTGGTGTAAGTGTGTGTCTGTGTTGCTGGGTATTAGTGTATGTCTTTGTTACTTGGTGTCAGTGTATGTCTTTGTTACTTGGTGTAAGTGTCTGTCTGTGTTACTGGGTATCAGTGCATTTCTTTGTTACTTGGTGTCAGAGTGTGCCTTTGCTACTTGGTGTCATTGCATGTCTTTGTTACTTGGTGTCAGTGTATGTCTGTGTACTTGGTGTAAGTGTGTGTCTTTGTTACTTGGTTCAGTGTATGTCTATGTTACTTGGTGTAAGTGTATGTCCTTGTTACTTGGTGTCTTTGTCTGTCTTTGTTACTTGGTGTAAGTGTGTGTCTGTGTTACTGGGTATCAGTGTATGTCTTTGTTACTTGTTGTCAGTGTATGTCTTTGCTACTTGGTGTCAGTGTATGTCTGTGTTACTTGGTGTAATTGTGTGTCTGTGTTACTGGGTATCAGTGTATGTCTTTGTTGCTTTGTGTAAGTGTGTGTCTGTGTTATTGGGTATCAGTGTATGTCGTTGTTACTTGGTGACTGTGTATGTCTTTGTTACTTGGTGTCAGTGTGTTTCTTTGTTACTTCGTGTCAGTGTGTGTCTTTGTGACTAGGTGTCAGTGTTTGTCTGTGTTACTTGGTGTAAGTGTATGTCTTTGTTACTTGGTGTCCTTGTCTGTCTTTGTTACTTGGTGTAAGTGTTTGAATGTGTTACTGGGTATCAGTGCATGTCTTTGTTACTTCGTGTAAGTGTATGTCTTTGTTACTTGGTGTCAGTGTATCTCTGTGTTACTTGGTGTAATTGTGTGTCTGTGTTACTGGGTATCAGTGTATGTCTTTGTTACTTGGTGTCAGTGTATGTCTTTGTTCCTTGGTGTAAGTGTGTGTCTTTGTTACTTGGTGTCAGTGTATGTCTTTGTTACTGAGTATCAGTGTATGTCTTTGTTCCATGGTGTAAGTGTGTGTCTGTGTGACTGGGTATCAGTGTATGTCTTTGTTACTTGCTGTCAGTGTATGTCTTTGTAACTTGGTATCAGTGTATGTCTTTGTTACTTGGTGTAAGTGTGTGTTTGTATTACTGTGTATCAGTGTATGTCTTTGTTCCATGGTGTAAGTGTGTGTCTGTGGGACTGGGTATCAGTGTATGTCTTTGTTACTTGGTGTAAGTGTGTCTCTGTGTTACTGAGTATCAGTGTATGTCTTTGTTCCATGGTGTAAGTGTGTGTCTGTGTGACTGGGTATCAGTGTATGTCTTTGTTACTTGCTGTCAGTGTATGTCTTTGTTACTTGCTGTCAGTGTATGTCTTTGTTACTGGGTGTCATTGTATGTTTTTGCTAATGGGTGTCAGTGTATGTCTTTGTTACTTGGTATCCGTGTGTCTGTGTTACTGGGTTTCAGTGTATGTCTTTGTTACTGTGTGTCAGTGTATGCCTTTGGTCCTTGGTATCCGTGTGTGTCTGTGTAACTGAGTATCAGTGTATGTCTTTGTTACTTGGTGTAAGTGTGTTTCTGTGTTACTGGGTATCAGTGTAAGTCTTTGTTAATTGGTGTCAGTGTATGTCCTTGTTACCTGGTGTAAGTGTATGTCTGTGTTGCTGGGTATCAGTGTATGTCTTTTTTACTTGGTGTCAGTGTGTGCCTTTGTTACTTGGTGTCATTGTGTGACTTTGTTACTGGGTGTCAGTGTATGCCTTTGTTACTGGGTGTCAGTGTATTTCTTTGTGACTTGGTGTAAGTGTGTGTATGAGTTGCTGGGTATCAGTGTCTGTCATTGTTACTTTTTGTAAATGTGTGTCTGTGTTACTGGGTATCAGTGTAAGTCTTTGTTACTTGGTGTCCGTGTATGTCTGTGTTACTTGGTGTAAGTGTGTGTCTTTGTTACTTGGTGTCAGTGCATGTCTGTGTTACTTGGTGTAAGTGTGTGTCTTTGTTACTTGGTGTCAGTGTATGTCTTTGTTACTTGGTGTCATTGTATGTCTTTGTTACAGGTTGTAAGTGTGTGTCTGTGTTACTGGGTATCAGTGTATGTCTTTGTTACTTGGTGTCTGTGTATGTCTGTGATACTTTGTGTAAGTGTGTGTCTGTGTTGCTGGGTATCAGTGTATGTCTTTGTTACTTGGTGTATGTGTGTGTCTGTGTTATTGGGTATCAGTGTATGTCGTTGTTACTTGGTGACTGTGTATGTCTTTGTTACTTGGTGTCAGTGTGTGTCTTTGTTACTTCGTGTCAGTGTTTGTCTTTGTTACTAGGTGTCAGTGTGTGTCTTTGTTACTGGGTGTCAGTGTATGTCTTTGTGACTTGGTGTTAGTGTGTGTCTGTGGTACTGGGTATCAGTGTCTGTCTTTGTTACTTAGAGTAAGTGAGTATCTGTGTTACTGGGTATCAGTGTATGTCTTTGTTACTTGGTGTCAGTGTATGTCTGTGTACTTGGTGTAAGTGTGTGTCTTTGTTACTTTATGTCAGTGTATGTCTGTGTTACTTGGTGTAAGTGTATGTCTTTGTTACTTGGTGTCCTTGTCTGTCTTTGTTACTTGGTGTAAGTGTTTGAATGTGTTACTGGGTATCAGTGCATGTCTTTGTTACTTCGTGTAAGTGTATGTCTTTGTTACTTGGTGTCAGTGTATGTCTGAGTTACTTGGTGTAATTGTGTGACTGTGTTACTGGGTTTCAGTGTATGTCTTTGTTACTTGGTGTCAATGTATGTCTTTGTTACTTGGTGTAAGTGTATGTCTTTGTTACTTGGTGTCAGTGTATGTCTTTGTTACTTGGTGTAAGTGTGTGTCTGTGTTACTGAGTATCAGTGTATGTCTTTGTTCCATGGTGTAAGTGTGTGTCTGTGTGACTGGGTATCAGTGTATGTCTTTGTTACTTGCTGTCAGTGTATGTCTTTGCTACTTGGTGTCAGTGTATGTCTGTGTTACTTGGTGTAATTGTGCGTCTGTGTTACTGGGTATCAGTGTATGTCTTTGTTTCTTGGTGTAAGTGTGTGTCTGTGTTATTGGGTATCAGTGTATGTCGTTGTTACTTGGTGACTGTGTATGTCTTTGTTACTTGGTGTCAGTGTGTGTCTTTGTTACTTCGTGTCAGTGTGTGTCTTTGTGACTAGGTGTCAGTGTTTGTCTGTGCTACTTGGTGTAAGTGTATGTCTTTGTTACTTGGTGTCCTTGTCTGTCTTTGTTACTTGGTGTAAGTGTTTGAATGTGTTACTGGGTATCAGTGTATGTCTTTGTTACTTGGTGTAAGTGTATGTCTTTGTTACTTGGTGTCAGTGTATCTCTGTGTTCCTTGGTGTAATTGTGTGTCTGTGTTACTGGGTATCAGTGTATGTCTTTGTTACTTGGTGTCAGTGTTTGTCTTTGTTCCTTGGTGTAAGTGTGTGTCTTTGTTACTTTGTGTCAGTGCATGTCTTTGTTACTGAGTATCAGTGTATGTCTTTGTTCCATGGTGTAAGTGTGTGTCTGTGTGACTGGGTATCAGTGTATGTCTTTGTTACTTGCTGTCAGTGTATGTCTTTGTAACTTGGTGTCAGTGTATGTCTTTGTTACTTGGTGTAAGTGTGTGTTTGTATTACTGAGTATCAGTGTATGTCTTTGTTCCATGGTGTAAGTGTGTGTCTGTGTGACTGGGTATCAGTGTATGTCTTTGTTACTTGCTGTCAGTGTATGTCTTTGTTACTTGCTGTCAGTGTATGTCTTTGTTACTGGGTGTCATTGTATGTTTTTGCTAATGGGTGTCAGTGTATGTCTTTGTTACTTGGTATCCGTGTGTCTGTGTTACTGGGTTTCAGTGTATGTCTTTGTTACTGTGTGTCAGTGTATGCCTTTGGTCCTTGGTATCCGTGTGTGTCTGTGTAACTGAGTATCAGTGTATGTCTTTGTTACTTGGTGTAAGTGTGTTTCTGTGTTACTGGTTATCAGTGTAAGTCTTTTTACTTGGTGTCAGTGTATGTCTTTGTTACTTGGTGTGAGTGTGTGTCTGTTTTACTGGGTATCAGTGAATTTCTTTGTTACTTGGTGTCAGTGTATGTCCTTGTTACTTGGTGTAAGTGTATGTCTGTGTTACTGGGTATCAGTGTATGTCTTTGTTACTTGGTGTCAGTGTGTGCCTTTGTTACTTGGTGTCATTGTGTGACTTTGTTACTGGGTGTCAGTGTATGCCTTTGTTACTGGGTGTCAGTGTATGTCTTTGTGACTTGGTGTAAGTGTGTGTATGAGTTGCTGGGTATCAGTGTCTGTCATTGTTACTTTTTGTAAATGTGTGTCTGTGTTACTGGGTATCAGTGTAAGTCTTTGTTACTTGGTGTCCGTGTATGTCTGTGTTACTTGGTGTAAGTGTGTGTCTTTGTTACTTGGTGTCAGTGCATGTCTGTGTTACTTGGTGTAAGTGTGTGTCTTTGTTACTTGGTGTCAGTGTCTGTCTTTGTTACTTGGTGTCATTGTATGTCTTTGTTACATGTTGTAAGTGTGTGTCTGTGTGACTGGGTATCAGTGTATGTCTTTGTTACTTGGTGTCAGTGTATGTCTGTGATACTTTGTGTAAGTGTGTGTCTGTGTTGCTGGGTATCAGTGTATGTCTTTGTTACTTGGTGTATGTGTGTGTCTGTGTTATTGGGTATCAGTGTATGTCGTTGTTACTTGGTGACTGTGTATGTCTTTGTTACTTGGTGTCAGTGTGTGTCTTTGTTACTTCGTGTCAGTGTTTGTCTTTGTTCCTAGGTGTCAGTGTTTGTCTTTGTTACTGGGTGTCAGTGTATGTCTTTGTGACTTGGTGTTAGAGTGTGTCTGTGGTACTGGGTATCAGTGTCTGTCTTTGTTACTTAGAGTAAGTGAGTATCTGTGTTACTGGGTATCAGTGTATGTCTTTGTTACTTGGTGTCAGTGTATGTCTGTGTACTTGGTGTAAGTGTGTGTCTTTGTTACTTTATGTCAGTGTATGTCTGTGTTACTTGGTGTAAGTGTATGTCTTTGTTACTTGGTGTCCTTGTCTGTCTTTGTTTCTTGGTGTAAGTGTTTGAATGTGTTACTGGGTATCAGTGCATGTCTTTGTTACTTCGTGTAAGAGTATGTCTTTGTTACTTGGTGTCAGTGTATGTCTGTGTTACTTGGTGTAATTGTGTGTCTGTGTTACTGGGTTTCAGTGTATGTCTTTGTTACTTGGTGTCAATGTATGTCTTTGTTACTTGGTGTAAGTGTATGTCTTTGTTACTTGGTGTCAGTGTATGTCTTTGTTACTTGGTGTAAGTGTGTGTCTGTGTTACTGAGTATCAGTGTATGTCTTTGTTCCATGGTGTAAGTGTGTGCCTGTGTGACTGGGTATCAGTGTATGTCTTTGTTACTTGCTGTCAGTGTATGTCTTTGTTACTTGGTGTCAGTGTATGTCTTTGTTACTTGGTGTAAGTGTGTGCTTGTATTACTGAGTATCAGTGTATGTCTTTGTTCCATGGTGTAAGTGTGTGTCTGTGGGACTGGGTATCAGTGTATGTCTTTGTTACTTGGTGTAAGTGTGTGTCTGTGTTACTGAGTATCAGTGTATGTCTTTGTTCCATGGTGTAAGTGTGTGTCTGTGTGACTGGGTATCAGTGTATGTCTTTGTTACTTGGTGTAAGTGTGTTTCTGTGTTACTGGTTATCAGTGTAAGTCTTTGTTACTTGGTGTCAGTGTATGTCTTTGTTACTTGGTGTGAGTGTGTGTCTGTGTTACTGGGTATCAGTGAATTTCTTTGTTACTTGGTGTCAGTGTATGTCCTTGTTACTTGGTGTAAGTGTATGTCTGTGTTACTGGGTATCAGTGTATGTCTTTGTTACTTGGTGTCAGTGTGTGCCTTTGTTACTGGGTGTCAGTGTATGCCTTTGTTACTGGGTGTCAGTGTATGTCTTTGTGACTTGGTGTAAGTGTGTGTATGAGTTGCTGGGTATCAGTGTCTGTCATTGTTACTTTTTGTAAATGTGTGTCTGTGTTACTGGGTATCAGTGTAAGTCTTTGTTACTTGGTGTCCGTGTATGTCTGTGTTACTTGGTGTAAGTGTGTGTCTTTGTTACTTGGTGTCAGTGCATGTCTGTGTTACTTGGTGTAAGTGTGTGTCTTTGTTACTTGGTGTCAGTGTCTGTCTTTGTTACTTGGTGTCATTGTATGTCTTTGTTACATGTTGTAAGTGTGTGTCTGTGTGACTGGGTATCAGTGTATGTCTTTGTTACTTGGTGTCTGTGTATGTCTGTGATACTTTGTGTAAGTGTGTGTCTGTGTTGCTGGGTATCAGTGTATGTCTTTGTTACTTGGTGTATGTGTGTGTCTGTGTTATTGGGTATCAGTGTATGTCGTTGTTACTTGGTGACTGTGTATGTCTTTGTTACTTGGTGTCAGTGTGTGTCTTTGTTACTTCGTGTCAGTGTTTGTCTTTGTTCCTAGGTGTCAGTGTTTGTCTTTGTTACTGGGTGTCAGTGTATGTCTTTGTGACTTGGTGTTAGAGTGTGTCTGTGGTACTGGGTATCAGTGTCTGTCTTTGTTACTTAGAGTAAGTGAGTATCTGTGTTACTGGGTATCAGTGTATGACTTTGTTACTTGGTGTCAGTGTATGTCTGTGTACTTGGTGTAAGTGTGTGTCTTTGTTACTTTATGTCAGTGTATGTCTGTGTTACTTGGTGTAAGTGTATGTCTTTGTTACTTGGTGTCCTTGTCTGTCTTTGTTACTTGGTGTAAGTGTTTGAATGTGTTACTGGGTATCAGTGCATGTCTTTGTTACTTCGTGTAAGAGTATGTCTTTGTTACTTGGTGTCAGTGTATGTCTGTGTTACTTGGTGTAATTGTGTGTCTGTGTTACTGGGTTTCAGTGTATGTCTTTGTTACTTGGTGTCAATGTATGTCTTTGTTACTTGGTGTAAGTGTATGTCTTTGTTACTTGGTGTCAGTGTATGTCTTTGTTACTTGGTGTAAGTGTGTGTCTGTGTTACTGAGTATCAGTGTATGTCTTTGTTCCATGGTGTAAGTGTGTGTCTGTGTGACTGGGTATCAGTGTATGTCTTTGTTACTTGCTGTCAGTGTATGTCTTTGTTACTTGGTGTCAGTGTATGTCTTTGTTACTTGGTGTAAGTGTGTGCTTGTATTACTGAGTATCAGTGTATGTCTTTGTTCCATGATGTAAGTGTGTGTCTGTGGGACTGGGTATCAGTGTATGTCTTTGTTACTTGGTGTAAGTGTGTGTCTGTGTTACTGAGTATCAGTGTATGTCTTTGTTCCATGGTATAAGTGTGTGTCTGTGTGACTGGGTATCAGTGTATGTCTTTGTTACTTGCTGTCAGTGTATGTCTTTGTTACTTGCTGTCAGTGTATGTCTTTGTTACTTGCTGTCAGTGTATGTCTTTGCTACTTGGTGTCAGTGTATGTCTGTGTTACTTGGTGTAATTGTGCGTCTGTGTTACTGGGTATCAGTGTATGTCTTTGTTTCTTGGTGTAAGTGTGTGTCTGTGTTATTGGGTATCAGTGTATGTCGTTGTTACTTGGTGACTGTGTATGTCTTTGTTACTTGGTGTCAGTGTGTGTCTTTGTTACTTCGTGTCAGTGTGTGTCTTTGTGACTAGGTGTCAGTGTTTGTCTGTGCTACTTGGTGTAAGTGTATGTCTTTGTTACTTGGTGTCCTTGTCTGTCTTTGTTACTTGGTGTAAGTGTTTGAATGTGTTACTGGGTATCAGTGTATGTCTTTGTTACTTGGTGTAAGTGTATGTCTTTGTTACTTGGTGTCAGTGTATCTCTGTGTTCCTTGGTGTAATTGTGTGTCTGTGTTACTGGGTATCAGTGTATGTCTTTGTTACTTGGTGTCAGTGTTTGTCTTTGTTCCTTGGTGTAAGTGTGTGTCTTTGTTACTTTGTGTCAGTGCATGTCTTTGTTACTGAGTATCAGTGTATGTCTTTGTTCCATGGTGTAAGTGTGTGTCTGTGTGACTGGGTATCAGTGTATGTCTTTGTTACTTGCTGTCAGTGTATGTCTTTGTAACTTGGTGTCAGTGTATGTCTTTGTTACTTGGTGTAAGTGTGTGTTTGTATTACTGAGTATCAGTGTATGTCTTTGTTCCATGGTGTAAGTGTGTGTCTGTGTGACTGGGTATCAGTGTATGTCTTTGTTACTTGCTGTCAGTGTATGTCTTTGTTACTTGCTGTCAGTGTATGTCTTTGTTACTGGGTGTCATTGTATGTTTTTGCTAATGGGTGTCAGTGTATGTCTTTGTTACTTGGTATCCGTGTGTCTGTGTTACTGGGTTTCAGTTTATGTCTTTGTTACTGTGTGTCAGTGTATGCCTTTGGTCCTTGGTATCCGTGTGTGTCTGTGTAACTGAGTATCAGTGTATGTCTTTGTTACTTGGTGTAAGTGTGTTTCTGTGTTACTGGTTATCAGTGTAAGTCTTTTTACTTGGTGTCAGTGTATGTCTTTGTTACTTGGTGTGAGTGTGTGTCTGTTTTACTGGGTATCAGTGAATTTCTTTGTTACTTGGTGTCAGTGTATGTCCTTGTTACTTGGTGTAAGTGTATGTCTGTGTTACTGGGTATCAGTGTATGTCTTTGTTACTTGGTGTCAGTGTGTGCCTTTGTTACTTGGTGTCATTGTGTGACTTTGTTACTGGGTGTCAGTGTATGCCTTTGTTACTGGGTGTCAGTGTATGTCTTTGTGACTTGGTGTAAGTGTGTGTATGAGTTGCTGGGTATCAGTGTCTGTCATTGTTACTTTTTGTAAATGTGTGTCTGTGTTACTGGGTATCAGTGTAAGTCTTTGTTACTTGGTGTCCGTGTATGTCTGTGTTACTTGGTGTAAGTGTGTGTCTTTGTTACTTGGTGTCAGTGCATGTCTGTGTTACTTGGTGTAAGTGTGTGTCTTTGTTACTTGGTGTCAGTGTCTGTCTTTGTTACTTGGTGTCATTGTATGTCTTTGTTACATGTTGTAAGTGTGTGTCTGTGTGACTGGGTATCAGTGTATGTCTTTGTTACTTGGTGTCAGTGTATGTCTGTGATACTTTGTGTAAGTGTGTGTCTGTGTTGCTGGGTATCAGTGTATGTCTTTGTTACTTGGTGTATGTGTGTGTCTGTGTTATTGGGTATCAGTGTATGTCGTTGTTACTTGGTGACTGTGTATGTCTTTGTTACTTGGTGTCAGTGTGTGTCTTTGTTACTTCGTGTCAGTGTTTGTCTTTGTTCCTAGGTGTCAGTGTTTGTCTTTGTTACTGGGTGTCAGTGTATGTCTTTGTGACTTGGTGTTAGAGTGTGTCTGTGGTACTGGGTATCAGTGTCTGTCTTTGTTACTTAGAGTAAGTGAGTATCTGTGTTACTGGGTATCAGTGTATGTCTTTGTTACTTGGTGTCAGTGTATGTCTGTGTACTTGGTGTAAGTGTGTGTCTTTGTTACTTTATGTCAGTGTATGTCTGTGTTACTTGGTGTAAGTGTATGTCTTTGTTACTTGGTGTCCTTGTCTGTCTTTGTTACTTGGTGTAAGTGTTTGAATGTGTTACTGGGTATCAGTGCATGTCTTTGTTACTTCGTGTAAGAGTATGTCTTTGTTACTTGGTGTCAGTGTATGTCTGTGTTACTTGGTGTAATTGTGTGTCTGTGTTACTGGGTTTCAGTGTATGTCTTTGTTACTTGGTGTCAATGTATGTCTTTGTTACTTGGTGTAAGTGTATGTCTTTGTTACTTGGTGTCAGTGTATGTCTTTGTTACTTGGTGTAAGTGTGTGTCTGTGTTACTGAGTATCAGTGTATGTCTTTGTTCCATGGTGTAAGTGTGTGCCTGTGTGACTGGGTATCAGTGTATGTCTTTGTTACTTGCTGTCAGTGTATGTCTTTGTTACTTGGTGTCAGTGTATGTCTTTGTTACTTGGTGTAAGTGTGTGCTTGTATTACTGAGTATCAGTGTATGTCTTTGTTCCATGGTGTAAGTGTGTGTCTGTGGGACTGGGTATCAGTGTATGTCTTTGTTACTTGGTGTAAGTGTGTGTCTGTGTTACTGAGTATCAGTGTATGTCTTTGTTCCATGGTGTAAGTGTGTGTCTGTGTGACTGGGTATCAGTGTATGTCTTTGTTACTTGGTGTAAGTGTGTTTCTGTGTTACTGGTTATCAGTGTAAGTCTTTGTTACTTGGTGTCAGTGTATGTCTTTGTTACTTGGTGTGAGTGTGTGTCTGTGTTACTGGGTATCAGTGAATTTCTTTGTTACTTGGTGTCAGTGTATGTCCTTGTTACTTGGTGTAAGTGTATGTCTGTGTTACTGGGTATCAGTGTATGTCTTTGTTACTTGGTGTCAGTGTGTGCCTTTGTTACTGGGTGTCAGTGTATGCCTTTGTTACTGGGTGTCAGTGTATGTCTTTGTGACTTGGTGTAAGTGTGTGTATGAGTTGCTGGGTATCAGTGTCTGTCATTGTTACTTTTTGTAAATGTGTGTCTGTGTTACTGGGTATCAGTGTAAGTCTTTGTTACTTGGTGTCCGTGTATGTCTGTGTTACTTGGTGTAAGTGTGTGTCTTTGTTACTTGGTGTCAGTGCATGTCTGTGTTACTTGGTGTAAGTGTGTGTCTTTGTTACTTGGTGTCAGTGTCTGTCTTTGTTACTTGGTGTCATTGTATGTCTTTGTTACATGTTGTAAGTGTGTGTCTGTGTGACTGGGTATCAGTGTATGTCTTTGTTACTTGGTGTCTGTGTATGTCTGTGATACTTTGTGTAAGTGTGTGTCTGTGTTGCTGGGTATCAGTGTATGTCTTTGTTACTTGGTGTATGTGTGTGTCTGTGTTATTGGGTATCAGTGTATGTCGTTGTTACTTGGTGACTGTGTATGTCTTTGTTACTTGGTGTCAGTGTGTGTCTTTGTTACTTCGTGTCAGTGTTTGTCTTTGTTCCTAGGTGTCAGTGTTTGTCTTTGTTACTGGGTGTCAGTGTATGTCTTTGTGACTTGGTGTTAGAGTGTGTCTGTGGTACTGGGTATCAGTGTCTGTCTTTGTTACTTAGAGTAAGTGAGTATCTGTGTTACTGGGTATCAGTGTATGACTTTGTTACTTGGTGTCAGTGTATGTCTGTGTACTTGGTGTAAGTGTGTGTCTTTGTTACTTTATGTCAGTGTATGTCTGTGTTACTTGGTGTAAGTGTATGTCTTTGTTACTTGGTGTCCTTGTCTGTCTTTGTTACTTGGTGTAAGTGTTTGAATGTGTTACTGGGTATCAGTGCATGTCTTTGTTACTTCGTGTAAGAGTATGTCTTTGTTACTTGGTGTCAGTGTATGTCTGTGTTACTTGGTGTAATTGTGTGTCTGTGTTACTGGGTTTCAGTGTATGTCTTTGTTACTTGGTGTCAATGTATGTCTTTGTTACTTGGTGTAAGTGTATGTCTTTGTTACTTGGTGTCAGTGTATGTCTTTGTTACTTGGTGTAAGTGTGTGTCTGTGTTACTGAGTATCAGTGTATGTCTTTGTTCCATGGTGTAAGTGTGTGTCTGTGTGACTGGGTATCAGTGTATGTCTTTGTTACTTGCTGTCAGTGTATGTCTTTGTTACTTGGTGTCAGTGTATGTCTTTGTTACTTGGTGTAAGTGTGTGCTTGTATTACTGAGTATCAGTGTATGTCTTTGTTCCATGGTGTAAGTGTGTGTCTGTGGGACTGGGTATCAGTGTATGTCTTTGTTACTTGGTGTAAGTGTGTGTCTGTGTTACTGAGTATCAGTGTATGTCTTTGTTCCATGGTGTAAGTGTGTGTCTGTGTGACTGGGTATCAGTGTATGTCTTTGTTACTTGCTGTCAGTGTATGTCTTTGTTACTTGCTGTCAGTGTATGTCTTTGTTACTTGATGTCAGTGTATGTCTTTGTTACTGGGTGTCATTGTATGTTTTTGTTAATGGGTGTCAGTGTATGTCTTTGTTACTTGGTATCCGTGTGTCTGTGTTACTGGGTGTCAGTGTATGTCTTTGTTACTGTGTGTCAGTGTATGCCTTTGGTCCTTGGTATCCGTGTGTGTCTGTGTTACTGGGTATCAGTGAATTTCTTTGTTACTTGGTGTCAGTGTATGTCCTTGTTACTTGGTGTAAGTGTGTTTCTGTGTTACTGGGTATCAGTGTAAGTCTTTGTTACTTGGTGTCAGTGTATGTCTTTGTTACATGGTGTGAGTGTGTGTCTGTGTTACTGGGTATCAGTGAATTTCTTTGTTACTTGGTGTCAGTGTATGTCCTTGTTACTTGGTGTAAGTGTATGTCTGTGTTACTGGGTATCAGTGTATGTCTTTGTTACTTGGTGTCAGTGTGTGCCTTTGTTACTTGGTGTCATTGTGTGACTTTGTTACTGGGTGTCAGTGTATGCCTTTGTTACTGGGTGTCAGTGTATGTCTTTGTGACTTGGTGTAAGTGTGTGTATGAGTTGCTGGGTATCAGTGTCTGTCATTGTTACTTTTTGTAAATGTGTGTCTGTGTTACTGGGTATCAGTGTAAGTCTTTGTTACTTGGTGTCCGTGTATGTCTGTGTTACTTGGTGTAAGTGTGTGTTTTTGTTACTTGGTGTCAGTGCATGTCTGTGTTACTTGGTGTAAGTGTGTGTCTTTGTTACTTGGTGTCAGTGTATGTCTTTGTTACTTGGTGTCATTGTATGTCTTTGTTACATGTTGTAAGTGTGTGTCTGTGTGACTGGGTATCAGTGTATGTCTTTGTTACTTGGTGTCTGTGTATGTCTGTGATACTTTGTGTAAGTGTGTGTCTGTGTTGCTGGGTATCAGTGTATGTCTTTGTTACTTGGTGTATGTGTGTGTCTGTGTTATTGGGTATCAGTGTATGTCGTTGTTACTTGGTGACTGTGTATGTCTTTGTTACTTGGTGTCAGTGTGTGTCTTTGTTCCATGGTGTAAGTGTGTGTCTGTGTGACTGGGTATCAGTGTATGTCTTTGTTACTTGGTGTAAGTGTGTTTCTGTGTTACTGGTTATCAGTGTAAGTCTTTGTTACTTGGTGTCAGTGTATGTCTTTGTTACTTGGTGTGAGTGTGTGTCTGTGTTACTGGGTATCAGTGAATTTCTTTGTTACTTGGTGTCAGTGTATGTCCTTGTTACTTGGTGTAAGTGTATGTCTGTGTTACTGGGTATCAGTGTATGTCTTTGTTACTTGGTGTCAGTGTGTGCCTTTGTTACTTGGTGTCATTGTGTGACTTTGTTACTGGGTGTCAGTGTATGCCTTTGTTACTGGGTGTCAGTGTATGTCTTTGTGACTTGGTGTAAGTGTGTGTATGAGTTGCTGGGTATCAGTGTCTGTCATTGTTACTTTTTGTAAATGTGTGTCTGTGTTACTGGGTATCAGTGTAAGTCTTTGTTACTTGGTGTCCGTGTATGTCTGTGTTACTTGGTGCAAGTGTGTGTCTTTGTTACTTGGTGTCAGTGCATGTCTGTGTTACTTGGTGTAAGTGTGTGTCTTTGTTACTTGGTGTCAGTGTCTGTCTTTGTTACTTGGTGTCATTGTATGTCTTTGTTACATGTTGTAAGTGTGTGTCTGTGTGACTGGGTATCAGTGTATGTCTTTGTTACTTGGTGTCTGTGTATGTCTGTGATACTTTGTGTAAGTGTGTGTCTGTGTTGCTGGGTATCAGTGTATGTCTTTGTTACTTGGTGTATGTGTGTGTCTGTGTTATTGGGTATCAGTGTATGTCGTTGTTACTTGGTGACTGTGTATGTCTTTGTTACTTGGTGTCAGTGTGTGTCTTTGTTACTTCGTGTCAGTGTTTGTCTTTGTTCCTAGGTGTCAGTGTTTGTCTTTGTTACTGGGTGTCAGTGTATGTCTTTGTGACTTGGTGTTAGAGTGTGTCTGTGGTACTGGGTATCAGTGTCTGTCTTTGTTACTTAGAGTAAGTGAGTATCTGTGTTACTGGGTATCAGTGTATGTCTTTGTTACTTGGTGTCAGTGTATGTCTGTGTACTTGGTGTAAGTGTGTGTCTTTGTTACTTTATGTCAGTGTATGTCTGTGTTACTTGGTGTAAGTGTATGTCTTTGTTACTTGGTGTCCTTGTCTGTCTTTGTTACTTGGTGTAAGTGTTTGAATGTGTTACTGGGTATCAGTGCATGTCTTTGTTACTTCGTGTAAGAGTATGTCTTTGTTACTTGGTGTCAGTGTATGTCTGTGTTACTTGGTGTAATTGTGTGTCTGTGTTACTGGGTTTCAGTGTATGTCTTTGTTACTTGGTGTCAATGTATGTCTTTGTTACTTGGTGTAAGTGTATGTCTTTGTTACTTGGTGTCAGTGTATGTCTTTGTTACTTGGTGTAAGTGTGTGTCTGTGTTACTGAGTATCAGTGTATGTCTTTGTTCCATGGTGTAAGTGTGTGTCTGTGTGACTGGGTATCAGTGTATGTCTTTGTTACTTGCTGTCAGTGTATGTCTTTGTTACTTGGTGTCAGTGTATGTCTTTGTTACTTGGTGTAAGTGTGTGCTTGTATTACTGAGTATCAGTGTATGTCTTTGTTCCATGGTGTAAGTGTGTGTCTGTGGGACTGGGTATCAGTGTATGTCTTTGTTACTTGGTGTAAGTGTGTGTCTGTGTTACTGAGTATCAGTGTATGTCTTTGTTCCATGGTGTAAGTGTGTGTCTGTGTGACTGGGTATCAGTGTATGTCTTTGTTACTTGCTGTCAGTGTATGTCTTTGTTACTTGCTGTCAGTGTATGTCTTTGTTACTTGATGTCAGTGTATGTCTTTGTTACTGGGTGTCATTGTATGTTTTTGTTAATGGGTGTCAGTGTATGTCTTTGTTACTTGGTATCCGTGTGTCTGTGTTACTGGGTGTCAGTGTATGTCTTTGTTACTGTGTGTCAGTGTATGCCTTTGGTCCTTGGTATCCGTGTGTGTCTGTGTTACTGGGTATCAGTGAATTTCTTTGTTACTTGGTGTCAGTGTATGTCCTTGTTACTTGGTGTAAGTGTGTTTCTGTGTTACTGGGTATCAGTGTAAGTCTTTGTTACTTGGTGTCAGTGTATGTCTTTGTTACTTGGTGTGAGTGTGTGTCTGTGTTACTGGGTATCAGTGAATTTCTTTGTTACTTGGTGTCAGTGTATGTCCTTGTTACTTGGTGTAAGTGTATGTCTGTGTTACTGGGTATCAGTGTATGTCTTTGTTACTTGGTGTCAGTGTGTGCCTTTGTTACTTGGTGTCATTGTGTGACTTTGTTACTGGGTGTCAGTGTATGCCTTTGTTACTGGGTGTCAGTGTATGTCTTTGTGACTTGGTGTAAGTGTGTGTATGAGTTGCTGGGTATCAGTGTCTGTCATTGTTACTTTTTGTAAATGTGTGTCTGTGTTACTGGGTATCAGTGTAAGTCTTTGTTACTTGGTGTCCGTGTATGTCTGTGTTACTTGGTGTAAGTGTGTGTCTTTGTTACTTGGTGTCAGTGCATGTCTGTGTTACTTGGTGTAAGTGTGTGTCTTTGTTACTTGGTGTCAGTGTATGTCTTTGTTACTTGGTGTCATTGTATGTCTTTGTTACATGTTGTAAGTGTGTGTCTGTGTGACTGGGTATCAGTGTATGTCTTTGTTACTTGGTGTCTGTGTATGTCTGTGATACTTTGTGTAAGTGTGTGTCTGTGTTGCTGGGTATCAGTGTATGTCTTTGTTACTTGGTGTATGTGTGTGTCTGTGTTATTGGGTATCAGTGTATGTCGTTGTTACTTGGTGACTGTGTATGTCTTTGTTACTTGGTGTCAGTGTGTGTCTTTGTTACTTCGTGTCAGTGTTTGTCTTTGTTCCTAGGTGTCAGTGTTTGTCTTTGTTACTGGGTGTCAGTGTATGTCTTTGTGACTTGGTGTTAGAGTGTGTCTGTGGTACTGGGTATCAGTGTCTGTCTTTGTTACTTAGAGTAAGTGAGTATCTGTGTTACTGGGTATCAGTGTATGTCTTTGTTACTTGGTGTCAGTGTATGACTGTGTACTTGGTGTAAGTGTGTGTCTTTGTTACTTTATGTCAGTGTATGTCTGTGTTACTTGGTGTAAGTGTATGTCTTTGTTACTTGGTGTCCTTGTCTGTCTTTGTTACTTGGTGTAAGTGTTTGAATGTGTTACTGGGTATCAGTGCATGTCTTTGTTACTTCGTGTAAGTGTATGTCTTTGTTCCTTGGTGTCAGTGTATGTCTGTGTTACTTGGTGCAATTGTGTGTCTGTGTTACTGTGTTTCAGTGTATGTCTTTGTTACTTGGTGTCAATGTATGTCTTTGTTACTTGGTGTAAGTGTATGTCTTTGTTACTTGGTGTCAGTGTATGTCTTTGTTACTTGGTGTAAGTGTGTGTCTGTGTTACTGAGTATCAGTGTATGTCTTTGTTCCATGGTGTAAGTGTGTGTCTGTGTGACTGGGTATCAGTGTATGTCTTTGTTACTTGCTGTCAGTGTATGTCTTTGTTACTTGGTGTCAGTGTATGTCTTTGTTACTTGGTGTAAGTGTGTGCTTGTATTACTGAGTATCAGTGTATGTCTTTGTTCCATGGTGTAAGTGTGTGTCTGTGGGACTGGGTATCAGTGTATGTCTTTGTTACTTGGTGTAAGTGTGTGTCTGTGTTACTGAGTATCAGTGTATGTCTTTGTTCCATGGTGTAAGTGTGTGTCTGTGTGACTGGGTATCAGTGTATGTCTTTGTTACTTGCTGTCAGTGTATGTCTTTGTTACTTGCTGTCAGTGTATGTCTTTGTTACTTGATGTCAGTGTATGTCTTTGTTACTGGGTGTCATTGTATGTTTTTGTTATTGGGTGTCAGTGTATGTCTTTGTTACTTGGTATCCGTGTGTCTGTGTTACTGGGTGTCAGTGTATGTCTTTGTTACTGTGTGTCAGTGTATGCCTTTGGTCCTTGGTATCCGTGTGTGTCTGTCTTACTGGGTATCAGTGAATTTCTTTGTTACTTGGTGTCAGTGTATGTCCTTGTTACTTGGTGTAAGTGTGTGTCTGTGTTACTGGGTATCAGTGTATGTCTTTGTTACTTGGTGTCAGTGTGTGCCTTTGTTACTTGGTGTCATTGTGTGACTTTTTTACTGGGTGTCAGTGTATGCCTTTGTTACTGGGTGTCAGTGTATGTCTTTGTGACTTGGTGTAAGTGTGTTTCTGTGTTACTGGGTATCAGTGTAAGTCTTTGTTACTTTGTGTCATTGTATGTCTTTGTTACTTGGTGTGAGTGTGTGTCTGTGTTACTGGGTATCAGTGAATTTCTTTGTTACTTGGTGTCAGTGTATGTCCTTGTTACTTGGTGTAAGTGTGTGTCTGTGTTACTGGGTATCAGTGTATGTCTTTGTTACTTGGTGTCAGTGTGTGCCTTGTTACTTGGTGTCATTGTGTGACTTTGTTACTGGGTGTCAGTGTATGTCTTTGTGACTTGGTGTAAGTGTGTGTATGAGTTGCTGGGTATCAGTGTTGTCATTGTTACTTTTTGTAAATGTGTGTCTGTGTTACTGGGTATCAGTGTAAGTCTTTGTTACTTGGTGTCCGTGTATGTCTGTGTTACTTGGTGTAAGTGTGTGTCTTTGTTACTTGGTGTCAGTGCATGTCTGTGTTACTTGGTGTAAGTGTGTGTCTTTGTTACTTGGTGTCAGTGTATATCTTTGTTACTTGGTGTCATTGTATGTCTTTGTTACATGTTGTAAGTGTGTGTCTGTGTGACTGGGTATCAGTGTATGTCTTTGTTACTTGGTGTCTGTGTATGTCTGTGATATTTTGTGTAAGTGTGTGTCTGTGTTGCTGGGTATCAGTGTATGTCTTGGTTACTTGGTGTATGTGTGTGTCTGTGTTATTGGGTATCATTGTATGTCGTTGTTACTTGGTGACTGTGCATGTCTTTGTTACATGGTGTCAGTGTGTGTCTTTGTTACTTCGTGTCAGTGTGTGTCTTTGTTACTTGGTGCCTGTGTTTGTCTTTGTTACTGGGTGTCAGTGTATGTCTTTGTGACTTGGTGTTAGTGTGTGTCTGTGGTACTGGGTATCAGTGTCTGTCTTTGTTACTTGGAGTAAGTGTGTGTCTGTGTTACTGGGTATCAGTGTATGTCTTTGTTACTTGGTGTATGTGTGTGTCTGTGTTATTGGGTATCAGTGTATGTCGTTGTTACTTGGTGACTGTGTATGTCTTTGTTACTTGGTGTCAGTGTGTGTCTTTGTTACTTCGTGTCAGTGTTTGTCTTTGTTCCTAGGTGTCAGTGTTTGTCTTTGTTACTGGGTGTCAGTGTATGTCTTTGTGACTTGGTGTAAGTGTGTGTATGAGTTGCTGGGTATCAGTGTTGTCATTGTTACTTTTTGTAAATGTGTGTCTGTGTTACTGGGTATCAGTGTAAGTCTTTGTTACTTGGTGTCCGTGTATGTCTGTGTTACTTGGTGTAAGTGTGTGTCTTTGTTACTTGGTGTCAGTGCATGTCTGTGTTACTTGGTGTAAGTGTGTGTCTTTGTTACTTGGTGTCAGTGTATATCTTTGTTACTTGGTGTCATTGTATGTCTTTGTTACATGTTGTAAGTGTGTGTCTGTGTGACTGGGTATCAGTGTATGTCTTTGTTACTTGGTGTCTGTGTATGTCTGTGATATTTTGTGTAAGTGTGTGTCTGTGTTGCTGGGTATCAGTGTATGTCTTGGTTACTTGGTGTATGTGTGTGTCTGTGTTATTGGGTATCATTGTATGTCGTTGTTACTTGGTGACTGTGCATGTCTTTGTTACATGGTGTCAGTGTGTGTCTTTGTTACTTCGTGTCAGTGTGTGTCTTTGTTACTTGGTGCCTGTGTTTGTCTTTGTTACTGGGTGTCAGTGTATGTCTTTGTGACTTGGTGTTAGTGTGTGTCTGTGGTACTGGGTATCAGTGTCTGTCTTTGTTACTTGGAGTAAGTGTGTGTCTGTGTTACTGGGTATCAGTGTATGTCTTTGTTACTTGGTGTATGTGTGTGTCTGTGTTATTGGGTATCAGTGTATGTCGTTGTTACTTGGTGACTGTGTATGTCTTTGTTACTTGGTGTCAGTGTGTGTCTTTGTTACTTCGTGTCAGTGTTTGTCTTTGTTCCTAGGTGTCAGTGTTTGTCTTTGTTACTGGGTGTCAGTGTATGTCTTTGTGACTTGGTGTTAGAGTGTGTCTGTGGTACTGGGTATCAGTATCTGTCTTTGTTACTTAGAGTAAGTGAGTATCTGTGTTACTGGGTATCAGTGTATGTCTTTGTTACTTGGTGTCAGTGTATGACTGTGTACTTGGTGTAAGTGTGTGTCTTTGTTACTTTATGTCAGTGTATGTCTGTGTTACTTGGTGTAAGTGTATGTCTTTGTTACTTGGTGTCCTTGTCTGTCTTTGTTACTTGGTGTAAGTGTTTGAATGTGTTACTGGGTATCAGTGCATGTCTTTGTTACTTCGTGTAAGTGTATGTCTTTGTTACTTGGTGTCAGTGTATGTCTGTGTTACTTGGTGTAATTGTGTGTCTGTGTTACTGGGTTTCAGTGTATGTCTTTGTTACTTGGTGTCAATGTATGTCTTTGTTACTTGGTGTAAGTGTATGTCTTTGTTACTTGGTGTCAGTGTATGTCTTTGTTACTTGGTGTAAGTGTGTGTCTGTGTTACTGAGTATCAGTGTATGTCTTTGTTCCATGGTGTAAGTGTGTGTCTGTGTGACTGGGTATCAGTGTATGTCTTTGTTACTTGCTGTCAGTGTATGTCTTTGTTACTTGGTGTCAGTGTATGTCTTTGTTACTTGGTGTAAGTGTGTGCTTGTATTACTGAGTATCAGTGTATGTCTTTGTTCCATGGTGTAAGTGTGTGTCTGTGGGACTGGGTATCAGTGTATGTCTTTTTTACTTGGTGTAATTGTGTGTCTGTGTTACTGAGTATCAGTGTATGTCTTTGTTCCATGGTGTAAGTGTGTGTCTGTGTGACTGGGTATCAGTGTATGTCTTTGTTACTTGCTGTCAGTGTATGTCTTTGTTACTTGATGTCAGTGTATGTCTTTGTTACTGGGTGTCATTGTATGTTTTTGTTATTGGGTGTCAGTGTATGTCTTTGTTACTTGGTATCCGTGTGTCTGTGTTACTGGGTGTCAGTGTATGTCTTTGTTACTGTGTGTCAGTGTATGCCTTTGGTCCTTGGTATCCGTGTGTGTCTGTCTTACTGGGTATCAGTGAATTTCTTTGTTACTTGGTGTCAGTGTATGTCCTTGTTACTTGGTGTAAGTGTGTGTCTGTGTTACTGGGTATCAGTGTATGTCTTTGTTACTTGGTGTCAGTGTGTGCCTTTGTTACTTGGTGTCATTGTGTGACTTTTTTACTGGGTGTCAGTGTATGCCTTTGTTACTGGGTGTCAGTGTATGTCTTTGTGACTTTGTGTAAGTGTGTTTCTGTGTTACTGGGTATCAGTGTAAGTCTTTGTTACTTGGTGTCATTGTATGTCTTTGTTACTTGGTGTGAGTGTGTGTCTGTGTTACTGGGTATCAGTGAATTTCTTTGTTACTTGGTGTCAGTGTATGTCCTTGTTACTTGGTGTAAGTGTGTGTCTGTGTTACTGGGTATCAGTGTATGTCTTTGTTACTTGGTGTCAGTGTGTGCCTTTGTTACTTGGTGTCATTGTGTGACTTTTTTACTGGGTGTCAGTGTATGCCTTTGTTACTGGGTGTCAGTGTATGTCTTTGTGACTTGGTGTAAGTGTGTGTATGAGTTGCTGGGTATCAGTGTTGTCATTGTTACTTTTTGTAAATGTGTGTCTGTGTTACTGGGTATCAGTGTAAGTCTTTGTTACTTGGTGTCCGTGTATGTCTGTGTTACTTGGTGTAAGTGTGTGTCTTTGTTACTTGGTGTCAGTGCATGTCTGTGTTACTTGGTGTAAGTGTGTGTCTTTGTTACTTGGTGTCAGTGTATGTCTTTGTTACTTGGTGTCATTGTATGTCTTTGTTACATGTTGTAAGTGTGTGTCTGTGTGACTGGGTATCAGTGTATGTCTTTGTTACTTGGTGTCTGTGTATGTCTGTGATATTTTGTGTAAGTGTGTGTCTGTGTTGCTGGGTATCAGTGTATGTCTTGGTTACTTGGTGTATGTGTGTGTCTGTGTTATTGGGTATCATTGTATGTCGTTGTTACTTGGTGACTGTGCATGTCTTTGTTACATGGTGTCAGTGTGTGTATTTGTTACTTCGTGTCAGTGTGTGTCTTTGTTACTTGGTGCCTGTGTTTGTCTTTGTTACTGGGTGTCAGTGTATGTCTTTGTGACTTGGTGTTAGTGTGTGTCTGTGGTACTGGGTATCAGTGTCTGTCTTTGTTACTTGGAGTAAGTGTGTGTCTGTGTTACTGGGTATCAGTGTATGTCTTTGTTACTTGGTGTCAGTGTATGTCTGTGTACTTGGTGTAAGAGTGTGTCTTTGTTACTTGGTGTCAGTGTGTGTCTGTGTTACTTGGTGTAAGTGTATGTCTTTGTTACTTGGTGTCAGTGTATGTCTTTGTTACTGGGTGTAAGTGTATGTCTTTGTTACTTGGTGTCAGTGCCTGTCTTTGTTACTTGGTGTAAGTTTATGTCTTTGTTACTTGGTGTCAGTGTAAGTCTCTGTTACTTGGTGTAAGTGTGTGTCTGTGTTACTGTGTATCAGTGCAAGACTTTGTTAGTTGGCGTCATTGTCTGTCTTTGTTACTTTGTGTAAGTGTGTGTCCGTGTTACTGGGTATCAATGTATGTCTTTGTTACTTGGTGTCAATGTATGTCTTTGTTACTTGGTGTCAGTGTATGTCTGTGTTACTTGGTGTGAGTGTGTGTCTGTGTTACTGGGTGTCAGTTTATGTCTTTGTTACTTGGTGTCAGTGTATGCCTTTGCTACTTGGTGTAAGTGTATGTCTTTGTTACTTGGTGTCAGTGTCTGTCGGTGTTACTTGGTGTAAGTGTATGTCTTTGTTACTTGCAGTCAGTGGATGTCTTTTTTCCTTGGTGTAAGTGTATGTCTTTGTTACTTGGTGTCAGTGTATGTCTTTGTTACTTGGTGTAAGTGTATGTCTTTGCTACTTGGTGTCAGTGTATGTCTTTGATACTTGGTGTAAGTGTATGTCTGTGTTACTGGGTATCAGTTTCTGTATTTGTTTCTTGGTGTCTGTGTATGTCTTTGTTACTTGGTGTAAGTGTGTTTCTTTGTTACTTGGTGTCAGTGTGTGTCTTTGTTGCTGGGTGTCAGTTTTTGTCTTTGTTACTGGGTGTCAGTGTATGTCTTTGTGACTTGGTGTTAGTGTGTGTCTGTGTTACTGGGTATCAGTGTCTGTCTTTGTTACTTGGTGTAATCGTGTGTCTGTGTTACTGGGTATCAGTGTATGTCTATGTTACTTGGTGTCAGTGTATGTCTGTGTACTTGATGTATGTGTGTGTCTTTATTACTTGGTGTCAGTGTATGTCTTTGTTACTTGGTGTAATTGTATGTCTTTGTTACTTGGTGTCAGTGTATGTTTCTGTTACTTGGTGTAAGTGTGTGTCTGTGTTACTGGGTATCAGTGTATGTCTTTGTTACTTGGTGTCATTGTCTGTCTTTGTTACTTGGTGAAAGTGTGTGTCTGTGTTACTTGGTGTACGTGTGTGTCTGTGTTACTGGGTATCAGTGTATGACTTTGTTACTTGGTGTCAGTGTATGTATTTGTTACTTGGTGTCAGTGTATGTCTGTGTTACTTGGTGTCAGTGTATGTCTGTGTTACTTGGTGTAAGTGTATGTCTTTGTTACTTGGTGTCAGTGTTTGTCTTTGTTACTTGGTGTAATTGTATGTCTTTGTTACTTGGTGTCAGTGTATGTCTTTGTTACTTGATGTAAGTGCATGTCTTTGCTACTTGGAATCAGTGTATGTCTTTGATACTTGGTCTAAGTGTATGTCTGTGTTACTGGGTATCAGTGTCTCTCTTTGTTACTTGGTGTAAGTGTATGTCTTTGTTACTTGGTGTCTGTGTGTGTCTGTGCTACTTGGTGTAAGTGTGTGTCTGTGTAACTGGGTATCAGTGTATGTCTGTGTTACTTGGTGTCAGTGTATGTCTTTTTTAATTGGTGTACGTGTATGTCTTTGTTACTTGGTGTCAGTGTATGTCTTTGTTACTTGGTGTAAGTGTGTGTCTGTGTTACTGGGTATCAGTGTATGTCTTTGTTAATTGGTGTCAGTGTATGTCTTTGTTACTTGGTGTAAGTGTGTGTTTGTGTTACTGGGTATCAGTGTATGTCTTTGTTACTTGGTGTCAGTGTGTGTCTTTGTTACTAGCTGTCAGTGCTTGACTTTGTTACTGTGTGTCAGTGTACGTCTTTGTGACTTGGTGTAAGTGCGTGTCTGTGTTACTGGGTATCAGTGTATGTCTTTGTGACTTGGAGTAAGTGTTTCTCTGTGTTACTGGGTGTCAGTGTGTCTCTGTGTTCCTGGGTGTCAGTGTCTGTCTTTGTTACTTTGTGTTAGTCTATGACTATGTTAGTTGGTGTAAGTGTGTGTCTGTGTTATTGGGTATCAGTGTATGACTTTGTTACTTGGTGTAAGTGTGTGCCTGTGTTACTGGGTATCAGTGTATGTCTTTGTTACTTTGTGTCAGTGTATGTCTTTGTTACTTGGTGGAAGTGGATGTATTTGTTACTTGGTGTCAGTGTATGTCTTTGTTACTGAGTGTCAGTGCATGTCTTTGTTACTGGGTGTCAGTGCATGTCTGTGATACTGGGTATCATTGTATGTCTTTGTTGCTTGGTGTAAGGGGATGTCTTTGTTACTAGGTGTAAGTGTGTGTCTGTGTTACTTGGTGTAAGTGTGTGTCTGTGTTACTGGGTATCAGTGTATGTCTTTGTTACTTGGTGTCAGTGTATGTCTTTGTTACTTGGTGTAAGTGTATGTCTTTGTTACTTGGTGTCAGTGTATGTCTGTGTGACCTGGTGTAACTGTATGTCTTTTTTACTTGGTCTCAGTGTATGTCTTTGTTACTTGGTGTAAGTGTGTGTCTGTGTTACTGGGTATCAGTGTATGTCTTTGTTACTTGCTGGAAGTGTCTGTCTTTGTTGCTGGGTATCAGTGAATGCCTTTGTTACTTGGTGTCAGTATATGTCTTTGTTACTTGGTGTAAGTGTATGTCTTTATGACTTGGTGTCAGTGTAAGTCTTTGTTACTTGGTGTAAGTGTGTGTCTGTGTTACTTGGTGTCAGTGTATGTCTTTGCTACTTGGTGTAATTGTGTGTCTGTGTTACTGGGTATCAGTGTATGTCTTTGTTACTTGGTGTAAGTGTGTGTCTTTGTGACTTGGTGTAAGTGTGCGTCTTTGTTACTGGATGTCAGTGTCTGTCTTTGTTACTTGGTGTAAGTGTGTGTCTGTGTTATTGGGTATCAGTGTCTGTCTTTGTTACTGGGTGTCAGTGTATGTCTTTGTTACTGGGTGTCAGTGTGTGTCTTTGTGACTTGGTGTAAGTGTGCGTCTTTGTTACTGGATGTCAGTGTCTGTCTTTGTTACTTGGTGTAAGTGTGTGTCTGTGTTATTGGGTATCAGTGTCTGTCTTTGTTACTGGTGTCAGTGTGCGTCTTAGTGACTTGGTGTAAGTGTGTGTCCGTGTTACTTGGTTTAAGTGTCTGTCTTTGTTACTTGGTGTCAGTGTATGTCTGTGTTACCTGGTGTAACAGTATGTCTTTGTTACTTGGTGTCAGTGTATGTCTTTGTTACTTGGTGTAAGTGTGTGTCTGTGTTACTGGGTATCAGTGTCTGTCTTTGTTACTTGGTGTAAGAGTATGTCTGTGTTGCTGGGTATCAGTGTATGTCTTTTTTACTTGCTGTCAGTGTAGGTCTGTGCTGCTTGGTGTAAGTGTTTGTCTTTCTTACCTGCTGTAAGTGCATGTCTTTGTTAATTGGTGTCAGTGTATGTCTGTGTTACTTGGTGTAAGTGTGTGCCTTTGTTAGTTGTTGTAAGTGTATGTCTTTGTTACTTGGTGTCAGTGTATGTCTGTGTTATTTGCTGTAAGTGTATGTCTTTGTTACTTTGTGTCAGTGTATGTCTTTGTTACTTGCTGTAAGTGTTTGTCTGTGTTACTGGGTATCAGTGTATGTCTGTGTACTTGGTGTAAGTGTGTGTCTTTGTTACTTGGTGTCAGTGCATGTCTTTGTTACTTGGTGCAAGTGTCTGTCTTTGTTGCTGGGTATCAGTGTATGTATTTGTTACTTGGTGTCAGTATATGTCTTTGTTACTTGGCGCAAGTGTATGTCTTTCTGACTTGGTGTCAGTGTAAGTCTTTGTTACTTGGTGTAAGTGTGTGTCTGTGTTACTGGGTATCAGTGTATGTCTTTGTTAATTGGTGTCAGTGTATGTCTTTGTTGCTTGGCGTCAGTGTATGCCTTTGCTACTTGGTGAAATTGTGTGTCTGCGTTACTGGGTATCAGTGTATGTCTTTGTTACTTGGTGTAAGTGTGTGTCTTTTTTACTGGGTGTCAGTGTATGTCTTTGTTACTGGGTGTCAGTGTGTGTCTTTGTGACTTGGTGTAAGGGCGTGTCTGTGTTATTGGGTATCAGTGTCTGTCTTTGTTACTGGTGTCAGTGTGTGTCTTAGTGACTTGGTGTAAGTGTGTGTCTGCATTACTGGGTATCAGTGTCTGTCTTTGTAACTTGGTGTAAGTGTGTGTCCGTGTTACTTGGTTTAAGTGTCTGTCTTTGTTAATTGGTGTCAGTGTTTGTCCTTGATTCTTGGTGTAAGAGTGTGTCTGTGTTACTCGGTTATCAGTGTCTGTCTTTG
The DNA here is from genome assembly GCF_036365525.1 of Heterodontus francisci. NCBI lineage: Eukaryota > Metazoa > Chordata > Chondrichthyes > Heterodontiformes > Heterodontidae > Heterodontus > Heterodontus francisci. The sequence continues at coordinate 5,011,109 of NW_027140330.1, forward strand.
TTACTTGGTGTAAGAGTGTGTCTGTGTTGCTGGTTATCAGTGTATGTCTTTGTTACTTGCTGTCAGTGTAGGTCTGTGCTGCTTGGTGTAAGTGTGTGTCTTTCTTACTTGCTGTAAGTGCATGTCTTTGTTAATTGGTGTCAGTGTATGTCTTTGTTACTTGGTGTAAGTGTATGTCTTTGCCACTTGGTGTCAGTGTATGTCTTTGATACTTTGTGTCAGGGTATGTCTGTGTTACTGGGTATCAGTGTCTGTCTTTGCTACTAGGTGTAAGTGTGTGTCTGTGTTGCTGGGTATCAGTGTATCTGTTTGTTACTTGGTGTAAGTGTGTGTCTGTGTTACTGAGTATCAGTGTCTGTCTTTGTTACTTGTTGTCTGTATATGTCTTTGTTACTTGGTGTCAGTGTGTGTCTCTGTTACTTGGTGTCAGTTTGTGTCTTTGTTACTGGGTGTCAGTGTTTGTGTTTGTTACTGGGTGTCAGTGTATGTCTTAGTGACTTGGTGTTAGTGTGTGTCTGTGTTACTGGGTAACAGTGTCTGTCTTTGTTACTTGGTGTAAGTGTGAGTCTGTGTTACTGGGTATCTATGTATGTCTTTGTTACTTGGTGTCAGTGTATGTCTGTGTAATTGGTGTATGTGTGTGTCTTTGTTACTTGGTGTCAGTGTTTGTCTGTGTTACTTGGTGCAAATGTATGTCTTTGTTACCTGGTGTAATTGTCTGTCTTTGTTCCTTGGTGTCAGTGTATGTCTTTGTTACTTGGTGTCAGTGTATGTCTTTGTTAATTGGTGTCAGTGTATTTATTTGTGACTTGGTGTCAGTGTGTGTCTCTGTGACTTGGTGTCAGTGTATGTCTTTGTTACTGGTGTCAGTGTATGTCTGTGTTACTTGGTGTAAGTGTGTGTCTGAGTTACTGGGAGTCAGTGTGTTTCTGTGTTACTTGGTGTAAGTGTATGTCTTTCTTACTTGGTGTCTGTGTGTGCCTGTGTTACTGGGTGTCAGTGTATGTCTTTGTTACTGGGTGTCAGTGTATGTCTTTGTTACTTGGTGTAAGTGTGTGTCTGTGTTACTGCGTATCGGTGTCTGTCTTTTTTACTTGGTGTAAGTGTGTGTCTGTGTTACTGGGTATCAGTGCATGTCTTTGTTACTTGGTGTCATTGTATGTCTGTGTTACCTGGTGTAAGACTGTGTCTGTGTTACTGGGTATCTGTGTATGTCTTTGTTACTTGGTGTCAGTGTATGTCTTTGTGACTTGGTATCAGTGTATGTCTTTGTTACTTGGTGTAATTGTCTGTCTTTGTTACTTGGTGTCAGTGTATGTCTGTGTTACTTGGTGTAAGTGTGTGTCTTTGTTACTTGGTGGAAGTGTATGTATTTGTTACTTGGTGTCAGTGTATGTCTTTGTTACTTGGTGTCAGTTTGTGTCTGTGTTACTGGGCATCAGTGTATGTCTTCGTGACTTGGTATCAGTGTATGCCTTTGTGACTTGGTATCAGTGTATGTCTTTGTTACTTGGTGTAATTGTTTGTCTTTGTTACTTGGTGTCAGTGTATGTCTGTGTTACTTGGTGTAAGTGTGTGTCTTTGTTACTTGGTGTAAGTGTATGTATTTGTTACTTGGTGTCAGTGTATGTCTTTGTTACTTGGTGTCAGTGTGTGTCTGTGTTACTGGGCATCAGTGTATGTCTTTGTTACTTGGTTTCAGTGTATGCCTTTGTGACTTGGTGTCAGTGTACGTCTTTTTTACTGGGTGTCAGTGTGTGTCTCTCTTACTTGGTGTCAGTGTATGTCTTTGTGACTTGGTGTCAGTGTATGTCTTTTTTACTGGGTGTCAGTGTGTGTCTGTGTAACTTGGTGTCACTGTATGTCTTTGTTACTGTGTTTCAGTGTTTCTCTGTATTTACTGGGTGTCAGTGTGTGTTTGTTTGTGTTACTGGGTGTCAGTGTGTGTCTGTGACACTAGGTGTCAGTATTTAGTTTGGTTTCGAGATACAGCACTTAAACAGGCCCTTCGGCCCACCGGGTCTGTGCCGACCATCAACAACCCATTTATACTAATCCCACACTGATCCCGTATTCCTATCACATCCCCACCTATCCCTATATATTGCCCTACCACCTACCTATACTAGGGGCAATTTATGATGGCCAATTAACCTATCAACCTGCAAGTCTTTGGCATGTGGGAGGAAACCGGAGCACCGGGAGGAAACCCACGCAGACACAGGGAGAACTGGCAAACGCCGCACACGTAGTACCAAGAATCGAACCCGGGTCCCTGGAGCTGTGAGGCTGCGGTGCTAACCACTGCGCCAATGTGCTCCCCCCCCTCTCCCCCAGAGTGTGCCTGTGTTACTGGGTATCAGTGTATGTCTTTGTTCCTTGGTGTCAGTGTATGTCTGTGTCACTTGGTGTCAGTGTGTTAGTTTGTGTTACTGGGTGTCAGTGTGTGTCTGTGTTACTTGGTGTAAGTGTGTGTCTTTGGTACTTGGTGTCCGTGTATGTCTGTGTTACTGGGTGTCAGAGTATGTCTTTGTTACTGGGTGTCAGTGTATGTCTTTATTACTTGGTGTAAGTGTGTCTCTGTGTTACTGGGAATCAGAGTCTGTCTTTTTAACTTGGTGTATGTGTGTGTCTGTGTTACTGGGTATCAGTGCATGTCTTTGTTACTTGGTGTCACTGTATGTCTGTGTTACTTGGTGTAAGTGTGTGTCTGTGTTACTGGGTATTAGTGTATGTCTTTGTTACTTGGTGTCAGTGTATCTCTGTGTTACTTGGTGTAAGTGTGTGTCTGTGTGACTGGGTATCAGTGTATGTCTTTGTTACCTGCTGTCAGTGTATGTCTTTGTTACTTGGTGTAAGTGTGTGTCTGTGTTACTGAGTATCAGTGTATGTCTTTGTTCCATGGTGTAAGTGTGTCTCTGTGTGACTATGTATCAGTGTATGTCTTTGTTACTTGCTGTCAGTGTATGTCTTTGTTACTTGATGTCAGTGTATGTTTTTGTCACTTGGTATCCGTGTGTCTGTGTGACTGGGTGTCAGTGTATGCCTTTGTTACTGGGTGTCAGTGTATGTCTTTGTGACTTGGTGTAAGTGTGTGTATGAGTTACTGGGTGTCAGTGTCTGTCTTTGTTACTTGTTGTAATTGTGTGTCTGTGTTACTGGGTATCAGTGTATGTCTTTGTTACTTGGTGTCCGTGTATGTCTGTGTTACTTGGTGCAAGTGTGTGTCTTTGTTACTTGGTGTCAGTGCATGTCTGTGTTACTTGGTGTAAGTGTGTGTATTTGTTACTTGGTGTCAGTGTATGTCTTTGTCACTTGGTGTCAGTGTATGTCCTTGTTACTTGGTGTAAGTGTGTGTCTGTGTCACTGGGTATCAGTGTATGTCTTTGTTACTTGGTGTCCGTGTATGTCTGTGTTACTGTGTGCAAGTGTGTGTCTTTGTTACTGGGTGTCAGTGTATGTCTTTGTTACTGGGTGTCAGTGTGTGTCTTTGTGACTTGGTGTAAGTGTGCGTCTTTGTGACCTGGTGTAACTGTATGTCTTTTTTACTTGGTGTCAGTGTATGTCTTTGTTACTTGGTGTAAGTGTGTGTCTGTGTTACTGGGTATCAGTGTATGTCTTTGTTACTTGCTGGAAGTGTCTGTCTTTGTTGCTGGGTATCAGTGAATGCCTTTGTTACTTGGTGTCAGTATATGTCTTTGTTACTTGGTGTAAGTGTATGTCTTTATGACTTGGTGTCAGTGTAAGTCTTTGTTACTTGGTGTAAGTGTGTGTCTGTGTTACTTGGTGTCAGTGTATGTCTTTGCTACTTGGTGTAATTGTGTGTCTGTGTTACTGGGTATCAGTGTATGTCTTTGTTACTTGGTGTAAGTGTGTGTCTTTGTGACTTGGTGTAAGTGTGCGTCTTTGTTACTGGATGTCAGTGTCTGTCTTTGTTACTTGGTGTAAGTGTGTGTCTGTGTTATTGGGTATCAGTGTCTGTCTTTGTTACTGGGTGTCAGTGTATGTCTTTGTTACTGGGTGTCAGTGTGTGTCTTTGTGACTTGGTGTAAGTGTGCGTCTTTGTTACTGGATGTCAGTGTCTGTCTTTGTTACTTGGTGTCAGTGTATGTCTGTGTTACCTGGTGTAACAGTATGTCTTTGTTACTTGGTGTCAGTGTATGTCTTTGTTACTTGGTGTAAGTGTGTGTCTGTGTTACTGGGTATCAGTGTCTGTCTTTGTTACTTGGTGTAAGAGTATGTCTGTGTTGCTGGGTATCAGTGTATGTCTTTTTTACTTGCTGTCAGTGTAGGTCTGTGCTGCTTGGTGTAAGTGTTTGTCTTTCTTACCTGCTGTAAGTGCATGTCTTTGTTAATTGGTGTCAGTGTATGTCTGTGTTACTTGGTGTAAGTGTGTGCCTTTGTTAGTTGTTGTAAGTGTATGTCTTTGTTACTTGGTGTCAGTGTATGTCTGTGTTATTTTCTGAAAGTGTATGTCTTTGTTACTTTGTGTCAGTGTATGTCTTTGTTACTTGCTGTAAGTGTTTGTCTGTGTTACTGGGTATCAGTGTATGTCTGTGTACTTGGTGTAAGTGTGTGTCTTTGTTACTTGGTGTCAGTGCATGTCTTTGTTACTTGGTGCAAGTGTCTGTCTTTGTTGCTGGGTATCAGTGTATGTATTTGTTACTTGGTGTCAGTATATGTCTTTGTTACTTGGCGCAAGTGTATGTCTTTCTGACTTGGTGTCAGTGTAAGTCTTTGTTACTTGGTGTAAGTGTGTGTCTGTGTTACTGGGTATCAGTGTATGTCTTTGTTAATTGGTGTCAGTGTATGTCTTTGTTGCTTGGCGTCAGTGTATGCCTTTGCTACTTGGTGAAATTGTGTGTCTGCGTTACTGGGTATCAGTGTATGTCTTTGTTACTTGGTGTAAGTGTGTGTCTTTGTTACTGGGTGTCAGTGTATGTCTTTGTTACTGGGTGTCAGTGTGTGTCTTTGTGACTTGGTGTAAGGGCGTGTCTGTGTTATTGGGTATCAGTGTCTGTCTTTGTTACTGGTGTCAGTGTGTGTCTTAGTGACTTGGTGTAAGTGTGTGTCTGCATTACTGGGTATCAGTGTCTGTCTTTGTAACTTGGTGTAAGTGTGTGTCCGTGTTACTTGGTTTAAGTGTCTGTCTTTGTTAATTGGTGTCAGTGTTTGTCCTTGATTCTTGGTGTAAGTGTGTGTCTGTGTTACTCGGTTATCAGTGTCTGTCTTTGTTACTTGGTGTAAGAGTGTGTCTGTGTTGCTGGTTATCAGTGTATGTCTTTGTTACTTGCTGTCAGTGTAGGTCTGTGCTGCTTGGTGTAAGTGTGTGTCTTTCTTACTTGCTGTAAGTGCATGTCTTTGTTAATTGGTGTCAGTGTATGTCTTTGTTACTTGGTGTAAGTGTATGTCTTTGCCACTTGGTGTCAGTGTATGTCTTTGATACTTTGTGTCAGGGTATGTCTGTGTTACTGGGTATCAGTGTCTGTCTTTGCTCCTAGGTGTAAGTGTGTGTCTGTGTTGCTGGGTATCAGTGTATCTGTTTGTTACTTGGTGTAAGTGTGTGTCTGTGTTACTGAGTATCAGTGTCTGTCTTTGTTACTTGTTGTCTGTATATGTCTTTGTTACTTGGTGTCAGTGTGTGTCTCTGTTACTTGGTGTCAGTTTGTGTCTTTGTTACTGGGTGTCAGTGTTTGTGTTTGTTACTGGGTGTCAGTGTATGTCTTAGTGACTTGGTGTTAGTGTGTGTCTGTGTTACTGGGTAACAGTGTCTGTCTTTGTTACTTGGTGTAAGTGTGAGTCTGTGTTACTGGGTATCAATGTATGTCTTTGTTACTTGGTGTCAGTGTATGTCTGTGTAATTGGTGTATGTGTGTGTCTTTGTTACTTGGTGTCAGTGTTTGTCTGTGTTACTTGGTGCAAATGTATGTCTTTGTTACCTGGTGTAATTGTCTGTCTTTGTTCCTTGGTGTCAGTGTATGTCTTTGTTACTTGGTGTCAGTGTATGTCTTTGTTAATTGGTGTCAGTGTATTTATTTGTGACTTGGTGTCAGTGTGTGTCTCTGTGACTTGGTGTCAGTGTATGTCTTTGTTACTGGTGTCAGTGTATGTCTGTGTTACTTGGTGTAAGTGTGTGTCTGAGTTACTGGGAGTCAGTGTGTTTCTGTGTTACTTGGTGTAAGTGTATGTCTTTCTTACTTGGTGTCTGTGTGTGCCTGTGTTACTGGGTGTCAGTGTATGTCTTTGTTACTGGGTGTCAGTGTATGTCTTTGTTACTTGGTGTAAGTGTGTGTCTGTGTTACTGCGTATCGGTGTCTGTCTTTTTTACTTGGTGTAAGTGTGTGTCTGTGTTACTGGGTATCAGTGCATGTCTTTGTTACTTGGTGTCATTGTATGTCTGTGTTACCTGGTGTAAGACTGTGTCTGTGTTACTGGGTATCTGTGTATGTCTTTGTTACTTGGTGTCAGTGTATGTCTTTGTGACTTGGTATCAGTGTATGTCTTTGTTACTTGGTGTAATTGTCTGTCTTTGTTACTTGGTGTCAGTGTATGTCTGTGTTACTTGGTGTAAGTGTGTGTCTTTGTTACTTGGTGGAAGTGTATGTATTTGTTACTTGGTGTCAGTGTATGTCTTTGTTACTTGGTGTCAGTTTGTGTCTGTGTTACTGGGCATCAGTGTATGTCTTCGTGACTTGGTATCAGTGTATGCCTTTGTGACTTGGTATCAGTGTATGTCTTTGTTACTTGGTGTAATTGTTTGTCTTTGTTACTTGGTGTCAGTGTATGTCTGTGTTACTTGGTGTAAGTGTGTGTCTTTGTTACTTGGTGCAAGTGTATGTATTTGTTACTTGGTGTCAGTGTATGTCTTTGTTACTTGGTGTCAGTGTGTGTCTGTGTTACTGGGCATCAGTGTATGTCTTTGTTACTTGGTTTCAGTGTATGCCTTTGTGACTTGGTGTCAGTGTACGTCTTTTTTACTGGGTGTCAGTGTGTGTCTCTCTTACTTGGTGTCAGTGTATGTCTTTGTGACTTGGTGTCAGTGTATGTCTTTTTTACTGGGTGTCAGTGTGTGTCTGTGTAACTTGGTGTCACTGTATGTCTTTGTTACTGTGTTTCAGTGTTTCTCTGTATTTACTGGGTGTCAGTGTGTGTTTGTTTGTGTTACTGGGTGTCAGTGTGTGTCTGTGACACTAGGTGTCAGTATTTAGTTTGGTTTCGAGATACAGCACTTAAACAGGCCCTTCGGCCCACCGGGTCTGTGCCGACCATCAACAACCCATTTATACTAATCCCACACTGATCCCGTATTCCTATCACATCCCCACCTATCCCTATATATTGCCCTACCACCTACCTATACTAGGGGCAATTTATGATGGCCAATTAACCTATCAACCTGCAAGTCTTTGGCATGTGGGAGGAAACCGGAGCACCGGGAGGAAACCCACGCAGACACAGGGAGAACTGGCAAACGCCGCACACGTAGTACCAAGAATCGAACCCGGGTCCCTGGAGCTGTGAGGCTGCGGTGCTAACCACTGCGCCAATGTGCTCCCCCCCGCTCCCCCAGAGTGTGCCTGTGTTACTGGGTATCAGTGTATGTCTTTGTTCCTTGGTGTCAGTGTATGTCTGTGTCACTTGGTGTCAGTGTGTTAGTTTGTGTTACTGGGTGTCAGTGTGTGTCTGTGTTACTTGGTGTAAGTGTGTGTCTTTGGTACTTGGTGTCCGTGTATGTCTGTGTTACTGGGTGTCAGAGTATGTCTTTGTTACTGGGTGTCAGTGTATGTCTTTATTACTTGGTGTAAGTGTGTCTCTGTGTTACTGGGAATCAGAGTCTGTCTTTTTAACTTGGTGTATGTGTGTGTCTGTGTTACTGGGTATCAGTGCATGTCTTTGTTACTTGGTGTCACTTTATGTCTGTGTAACTTGGTGTAAGTGTGTGTCTGTGTTACTGGGTATTAGTGTATGTCTTTGTTACTTGGTGTCAGTGTATCTCTGTGTTACTTGGTGTAAGTGTGTGTCTGTGTGACTGGGTATCAGTGTATGTCTTTGTTACTTGCTGTCAGTGTATGTCTTTGTTACTTGGTGTAAGTGTGTGTCTGTGTTACTGAGTATCAGTGTATGTCTTTGTTCCATGGTGTAAGTGTGTCTCTGTGTGACTATGTATCAGTGTATGTCTTTGTTACTTGCTGTCAGTGTATGTCTTTGTTACTTGATGTCAGTGTATGTTTTTGTCACTTGGTATCCGTGTGTCTGTGTGACTGGGTGTCAGTGTATGCCTTTGTTACTGGGTGTCAGTGTATGTCTTTGTGACTTGGTGTAAGTGTGTGTATGAGTTACTGGGTGTCAGTGTCTGTCTTTGTTACTTGTTGTAATTGTGTGTCTGTGTTACTGGGTATCAGTGTATGTCTTTGTTACTTGGTGTCCGTGTATGTCTGTGTTACTTGGTGCAAGTGTGTGTCTTTGTTACTTGGTGTCAGTGCATGTCTGTGTTACTTGGTGTAAGTGTGTGTATTTGTTACTTGGTGTCAGTGTATGTCTTTGTCACTTGGTGTCAGTGTATGTCCTTGTTACTTGGTGTAAGTGTGTGTCTGTGTCACTGGGTATCAATGTATGTCTTTGTTACTTGGTGTCAGTTTATGTCTTTGTTACTTGGTGTAAGTGGATGTCTTTGTTAACTGGTGTCAGTGTATGTCTGTGTTACTAGGTGTAAGTGTATGTCTGTGTTACTTGGTGTAAGTGTATGTCTTTGCTACTTGGTGTCAGTGGATGTCTTTGTTACTTGGTGTAAGTGTATGTCTTTGTTACTTGGTGTCACTGTATGTCTTTGATACTTGGTGTAAGTGTATGTCTGTGTTACTGGGTATCAGTGTCTGTCTTTGTTACTTGGTGTCTGTGTATGTCTTTGTTAGTTGGTGTAAGTGTATGTCTTTGTTACTTGGTGTCAGTGTATGTCTGTGTTACTTGGTGTAAGTGTATGTCTTTGTTACATTGTGTCAGTGTATGTCTTTGTTACTTGGTGTAAGTGTATGTCTTTGTTACTTGGTGTAAGTGTGTGCCTGTGTTGCTGGCTATCAGTGTATGTCTTTGTTACTTGGTGTAAGTGTGTGTCTGTGTTACTGGGTATCAGTGTCTGTCTTTGTTTCTTGGTGTCTGTGTATGTCTTTTTTACTTGGTGTAAGTGTGCGTCTTTGTTACTTGGTGTCAGTGTGTGTCTTTGTTACTGGGTGTCAGTGTTTGTCTTTGTTACTGGGTGTCAGTGTATGTCTTTGTGACTTGGTGTTAGTGTGTGTCTGTGTTACTGGGATTCATTGTCTGTCTTTGTTACTTGTTGTAATTGTGTGTCTGTGTTACTGGGTATCAGTGTATGTCTTTGTTACTTGGTGTCAGTGTATGTCTGTGTACTTGATGTATGTGTGTGTCTTTGTTACTTGGTGTCAGTGTATGTCTGTGTTACTTGGTGTAAGTGTATGTCTTTGTTTCTTGTTGTCAGTGCATATCTTTGTTACCTGGTGTAAGTGTATGCCTTTGTTACTTGGTGTCAGTGTATGTCTCTTTTACTTGGTGTAAGTGTGTGTCTGTGTTACTGGGTATCAGTGTATGTCTTTGTTACTTGGTGTCATTGTCTGTCTTTGTTACTTGGTGAAAGTGTGTGTCTGTGTTACTTGGTGTAAGTGTGTGTCTGTGTTACTGGGTATCAGTGTATGACTTTGTTACTTGGTGTAAGTGTATGTATTTGTTACTTTGTGTAAGTGTATGTCTTTTTACTTGGTGTCAGTGTATGTCTTTGTTACTTGGTGTAAGTGTATGTCTTTGCTACTTGGTATCAGTGTATGTCTTTGATACCTGGTCTAAGTGTATGTGTGTGTCACTGGGTATCAGTGTCTCTCTTTGTTACTTGGTGTAAGTGTGTGTCTGTGTTGCTGGGTATCAGTGTATGTCTTTGTTACTTGGTGCAAGTGTGTCTCTGTGTTACTGGGTATCAGTGTACGTCTTTGTTACTTGGTGTCTGTGTGTGTCTGTGCTACTTGGTGTAAGTGTGTGTCTGTGTAACTGGGCATCAGTGTATGTCTTTGTTACTTGGTGTAAGTGTGTGTCTGTGTTATTGGGTATCAGTGTCTGTCTTTGTTAATTGGTGTCAGTGTATGTCTTTGTTACTTGGTGTAAGTGTGTGTTTGTGTTACTGGGTATCAGTGTATGTCTTTGTTACTTGGTGTCAGTGTGTGTCTTTGTTACTGGCTGTCAGTGCTTGTCTTTGTTACTATGTGTCAGTGTATTTCTTTGTGACTTGGTGTAAGTGTGTGTCTGTGTTACTGGGTATCAGTGTATGTCTTTGTTACTTGGAGTAAGTGTTTCTCTGTGTTACTGGGTGTCAGTGTGTATCTGTGTTCCTGGGTGTCAGTGTCTGTCTTTGTTACTTTGTGTCAGTCTATGACTGTGTTAGTTGGTGTAAGTGTGTTCCTGTGTTACTGGGTATCAGTGTATGTCTTTGTTACTTGGTGTCAGTGTATGTCTTTGTTACTTGGTGTAAATGTATGTCTTTGTTACTTTGTGTCAGTGTATGTCTTTGTTACTTGGTGTAAGTGGATGTCTTTGTTACTCGGTGTAAGTGTGTGTCTGTGTTACTTGGTGTAAGTGTGTGTCTGTGTTACTGGGTATCAGTTTATGTCTTTGTTACTTGGTGCAAGTGTATGTCTTTGTTACTTGGTGTAATAGTCTGTCTTTGTTACTTGGTGTCAGTGTATGTCTTTGTTACTTGGTGTCAGTGTATGTCTTTGTTACTTGGTGTCAGTGTATTTATTTGTGACTTGGTGTCAGTGTGTGTCTCTGTGACTTGGTGTCAGTGTATGTCTTTGTTACTGGTGTCAGTGTATGTCTGTGTTACTTGGTGTAAGTTTGTGTCTGAGTTACTGGGTGTCAGTGTGTTTCTGTGTTACTTAGTGAAAGTGTATGTCTTTGTTACTTGGTGTCTGTGTGTGTCTCTGTTACTGGGTGTCAGTGTATGTCTTTGTTACTGGGTGTCAGTGTATGTCTTTGTTACTTGGTGTAAGTGTGTGTCTGTGTTACTGGGTATCAGTGTCTGTCTTTTTTACTTGGTGTAAGTGTGTGTCTGTCTTACTGGGTATCAGTGCATGTCTTTGTTACTTGGTGTCATTGTATGTCTGTGTTACTTGGTGTAAGACTGTGTCTGTGTTACTGGGTATCAGTGTATGTCTTTGTTACTTGGTGTCAGTGTATGTCTTTGTGACTTGGTATCAGTGTATGTCTTTGTTACTTGGTGTAATTGTCTGTCTTTGTTACTTGGTGTCAGTGTATGTCTGTGTTACTTGGTGTAAGTGTGTGTCTTTGTTACTTGGAGTAAGTGTATGTATTTGTTACTTGGTGTCAGTGTATGTCTTTGTTACTTGGTGTCAGTGTGTGTCTGTGTTACTGGGAATCAGTGTATGTCTTCGTGACTTGGTATCAGTGTATGCCTTTGTGACTTGGTATCAGTGTCTGTCTTTGTTACTTGGTGTAATTGTCTGTCTTTGTTTCTTGGTGTCAGTGTATGTCTGTGTTACTTGGTGTAAGTGTGTGTCTTTGGTACTTGGTGTAAGTGTATGTATTTGTTACTTGGTGTCAGTGTATGTCTTTGTTACTTGGTGTCAGTGTGTGTCTGTGTTACTGGGCATCAGTGTATGTCTTTGTTACTTGGTATCAGTGTATGCCTTTGTGACTTGGTGTCAGTGTATGTCTTTTTTACTGGGTGTCAGTGTGTGTCTCTCTTACTTGGTGTCAGTGTATGTCTTTGTGACTTGGTGTCAGTGTATGTCTTTTTTACTGGGTGTCAGTGTGTGTCTGTGTAACTTGGTGTCACTGTATGTCTTTTTTACTGTGTATCAGTGTTTCGCTGTGTTTACTGGGTGTCAGCGTGTGTTTGTTTGTGTTACTGGGTGTCAGTGTGTGTCTGTGATACTAGGTTTCAGTATTTAGTTTAGTTTCGAGATACAGCACTTAAACAGGCCCTTCGGCCCACCGAGTCTGTGCCGACCATCAACAACCCATTTATACTAATCCCACACCAATCCCGTATTCCTATCACATCCCCACCTATCCCTATATATTTCCCTACCACCTACCTATACTAGGGGCAATTTATGATGGCCAATTAACCTATCAACCTGCAAGTCTTTGGCATGTGGGAGGAAACCGGAGCACCGGGAGGAAACCCACGCAGACAAGGGGAGAACTTGCAAACTCCGCACAGGCAGTACCCAGAAGCGAACCCGGGTCCCTGGAGCTGTGAGGCTGCGGTGCTAAACACTGGGCCAAAGTTCCCCCCCATCCCCCCATCCCCAGTGTGTGACTGTGTTACTGGGTATCAGTGTATGTCTTTGTTACTTGGTGTAAGTGTATGTCTTTGTTACTTGGTGTAACTGTATGTCTTTGTTACTTGGTGTAATTATCTGTCTTTGTTACTTGGTGTCAGTGTATGTCTGTGTTACTTGGTGTAAGTGCCTGTCTTTGTTACTTGGTGTAAGTGTATGTCTTTGTTACTTGGTGTCAGTGTATGTCTTTGTTACTTGGTGTCAGTGTGTGTCTTTGTGACTTTTGTCAGTGCCATTCTTTTTTACTGGGTGTAAGTGTTTGTCTGCGTTACTGGGTATCAGTGTATGTCTTTGTTACTTGGTGTCAGTGTATGTCAAAATACTTGGTGTAACTTTATGTCTTTGTTACTTGGTGCAAGTGCATGTCTTTGTCACTTGGTGTCAGTGTATGTCTGTGTTACTTGGGGTAAGTGTGTGTCTTTGTTACTGGGCATCAGTGTCTGTCTTTGTGACTTGGTATCAGTGTCTGTCTTTGTGACTTGGTGTCAGTGGATGTCAAAAAACTTGGTGTCAGCGGATGTCTTTGTTACTTGGTATAATTGTCTGTCTCTGTTACTTGGTGTCAGTGTATGTCTGTGTTACTTGATGTAAGTGTGTGTCTTTGTTACCTGGTGTAAGTGCATGTCTTTGTTACTTGGTGTCAGTGTATGTCTTTGTTACTTGGTGTCAGTGTGTGTCTGTGTTACTGGGCATCAGTGTATGTCTTTGTGACTTGGTATCAGTGCATGTCTTTGTGACTTGGTGTCAGTGTATGTCTTTTTTACTGGGTGTAAGTGTGTGTCTGCGTTACTGGGTATCAGTGTATGTCTTTGTTACTTGGTGTCAGTGGATGTCAAAATACTTGGTGTAAGTGTATGTCTTTGTTACTTGGTGTAATTGTCTGTCTTTGTTACTTGGTGTCAGTGGATGTCTGTGTTACTTGGTGTAAGTGTGTGTCTGTGTTACTGGGTGTCAGTGTGTGTCTGTGTTACTTGGTGTAAGTCTGTGTCTTTGTTACTTGGTGTCCGTGTGTGTCTGTGTTACCTGGTATCAGTGTATGTCTTTGTTACTTGGTGTCAGTGGATGTCAAAATACTTGGTGTAAGTGGATGTCTTTGTTACCTGGTGTAATTGTCTGTCTTTGTTACTTGGTGTCAGTGTATGTCTGTGTTACTAGGTGTAAGTGTGTGTCTTTGTTACTTGGAGTAAGTGTGTGTCTGTGTTACTGTGTATCAGTGTATGTCTTTGTTACTTGGTGTCATTGTCTGCCTTTGTTACTTGGTGTAAGTGTGTGTCTGTGTTACTGGGTATCAGTGTATGTCTTTGTTACTTGGTGTCAGTGTATGTCTTTGTTACTTGGTGTCAGTGTATGTCTCTGTTACTTGGTGTAAGTGTGTGTCTGTGTTATTGGGTATCAGTGTATGTCTTTGCTTCTTGGTGTCAGTGTCTGTCTTTGTTACTTGGTGTCAGTGTATGTCTTTGTTACTTGGTGTAAGTGTATGTCTTTGTTAATTGGTGTCAGTGTATGTCTTTGTTACTTGGTGTAAGTGTATGTCTTTGCTACTTAGTGTCAGTGTATGTCTTTGATATTTTGTGTCAGGGTATGTCTGTGTTACTGGGTAACAGTGTCTGTCTTTGTTACTTGGTGTAAGTGTGAATCTGTGTTACTGGGTATCAGTGTATGTCTTTGTTACTTGGTGTCAGTGTATGTCTGTGTAATTGGTGTATGTGTGTGTCTTTGTTACTTGGTGTCAGTGTTTGTCTGTGTTACTTGGTGTAAGTGCATGTCTGTGATACTTGGTGTCAGTGTATGTCTTTGTTACTTGGTGTCTTTATATGTCTTTGTTACTTGGTGTAAGTGTATGTCTTTGTTACTTGGTGTCAGTGTATTTCAAAATACTTGGTGCAAGTGTATGTCTTTGTTACTTGGTGTAATAGTCTGTTTTTGTTACTTGGTGTCAGTGTATGTCTTTGTTACTTGGTGTCAGTGTATGTCTTTGTTACTTGGTGTCAGTGTATTTATTTGTGACTTGGTGTCAGTGTGTGTCTCTGTGACTTGGTGTCAGTGTATGTCTTTGTTACTGGTGTCAGTGTATGTCTGTGTTACTTGGTGTAAGTTTGTGTCTGAGTTACTGGGTGTCAGTGTGTTTCTGTGTTACTTAGTGAAAGTGTATGTCTTTGTTACTTGGTGTCTGTGTGTGTCTCTGTTACTGGGTGTCAGTGTATGTCTTTGTTACTGGGTGTCAGTGTATGTCTTTGTTACTTGGTGTAAGTGTGTGTCTGTGTTACTGGGTATCAGTGTCTGTCTTTTTTACTTGGTGTAAGTGTGTGTCTGTCTTACTGGGTATCAGTGCATGTCTTTGTTACTTGGTGTCATTGTATGTCTGTGTTACTTGGTGTAAGACTGTGTCTGTGTTACTGGGTATCAGTGTATGTCTTTGTTAGTTGGTGTCAGTGTATGTCTTTGTGACTTGGTATCAGTGTATGTCTTTGTTACTTGGTGTAATTGTCTGTCTTTGTTACTTGGTGTCAGTGTATGTCTGTGTTACTTGGTGTAAGTGTGTGTCTTTGTTACTTGGAGTAAGTGTATGTATTTGTTACTTGGTGTCAGTGTATGTCTTTGTTACTTGGTGTCAGTGTGTGTCTGTGTTACTGGGAATCAGTGTATGTCTTCGTGACTTGGTATCAGTGTATGCCTTTGTGACTTGGTATCAGTGTATGTCTTTGTTACTTGGTGTAATTGTCTGTCTTTGTTTCTTGGTGTCAGTGTATGTCTGTGTTACTTGGTGTAAGTGTGTGTCTTTGTTACTTGGTGTAAGTGTATGTATTTGTTACTTGGTGTCAGTGTATGTCTTTGTGACTTGGTGTCAGTGTGTGTCTGTGTTACTGGGCATCAGTGTATGTCTTTGTTACTTGGTATCAGTGTATGCCTTTGTGACTTGGTGTCAGTGTATGTCTTTTTTACTGGGTGTCAGTGTGTGTCTCTCTTACTTGGTGTCAGTGTATGTCTTTGTGACTTGGTGTCAGTGTATGTCTTTTTTACTGGGTGTCAGTGTGTGTCTGTGTAACTTGGTGTCACTGTATGTCTTTTTTACTGTGTATCAGTGTTTCGCTGTGTTTACTGGGTGTCAGCGTGTGTTTGTTTGTGTTACTGGGTGTCAGTGTGTGTCTGTGATACTAGGTGTCAGTATTTAGTTTAGTTTCGAGATACAGCACTTAAACAGGCCCTTCGGCCCACCGAGTCTGTGCCGACAATCAACAACCCATTTATACTAATCCCACACCAATCCCGTATTCCTATCACATCCCCACCTATCCCTATATATTTCCCTACCACCTACCTATACTAGGGGCAATTTATGATGGCCAATTAACCTATCAACCTGCAAGTCTTTGGCATGTGGGAGGAAACCGGAGCACCGGGAGGAAACCCACGCAGACAAGGGGAGAACTTGCAAACTCCGCACAGGCAGTACCCAGAAGCGAACCCGGGTCCCTGGAGCTGTGAGGCTGCGGTGCTAAACACTGGGCCAAAGTTCCCCCCCATCCCCCCATCCCCAGTGTGTGACTGTGTTACTGGGTATCAGTGTATGTCTTTGTTACTTGGTGTAAGTGTATGTCTTTGTTACTTGGTGTAACTGTATGTCTTTGTTACTTGGTGTAATTATCTGTCTTTGTTACTTGGTGTCAGTGTATGTCTGTGTTACTTGGTGTAAGTGCCTGTCTTTGTTACTTGGTGTAAGTGTATGTCTTTGTTACTTGGTGTCAGTGTATGTCTTTGTTACTTGGTGTCAGTGTGTGTCTTTGTGACTTTTGTCAGTGCCATTCTTTTTTACTGGGTGTAAGTGTTTGTCTGCGTTACTGGGTATCAGTGTATGTCTTTGTTACTTGGTGTCAGTGTATGTCAAAATACTTGGTGTAACTTTATGTCTTTGTTACTTGGTGCAAGTGCATGTCTTTGTCACTTGGTGTCAGTGTATGTCTGTGTTACTTGGTGTAAGTGTGTGACTTTGTTACTGGGCATCAGTGTCTGTCTTTGTGACTTGGTATCAGTGTCTGTCTTTGTGACTTGGTGTCAGTGGATGTCAAAAAACTTGGTGTCAGCGGATGTCTTTGTTACTTGGTATAATTGTCTGTCTTTGTTACTTGGTGTCAGTGTATGTCTGTGTTACTTGATGTAAGTGTGTGTCTTTGTTACCTGGTGTAAGTGCATGTCTTTGTTACTTGGTGTCAGTGTATGTCTTTGTTACTTGGTGTCAGTGTGTGTCTGTGTTACTGGGCATCAGTGTATGTCTTTGTGACTTGGTATCAGTGCATGTCTTTGTGACTTGGTGTCAGTGTATGTCTTTTTTACTGGGTGTAAGTGTGTGTCTGCGTTACTGGGTATCAGTGTATGTCTTTGTTACTTGGTGTCAGTGGATGTCAAAATACTTGGTGTAAGTGTATGTCTTTGTTACTTGGTGTAATTGTCTGTCTTTGTTACTTGGTGTCAATGGATGTCTGTGTTACTTGGTGTAAGTGTGTGTCTGTGTTACTGGGTGTCAGTGTGTGTCTGTGTTACTTGGTGTAAGTCTGTGTCTTTGTTACTTGGTGTCCGTGTGTGTCTGTGTTACCTGGTATCAGTGTATGTCTTTGTTACTTGGTGTCAGTGGATGTCAAAATACTTGGTGTAAGTGGATGTCTTTGTTACTTGGTGTAATTGTCTGTCTTTGTTACTTGGTGTCAGTGTATGTCTGTGTTACTAGGTGTAAGTGTGTGTCTTTGTTACTGGGCATCAGTGTATGTCTTTGTGACTTGGTATTAGTGTATGTCTTTGTGACTTGGTGTCAGTGTATGTATTTTTTACTGGGTGTCAGTGTGTGTCTGTGTTACTTGGTGTCAGTGTATGTCTTTGTTACTGTGTATCAGTGTGTCTCTCTGTTACTGGGTGTCAGTGTGTGTTTGTTTGTGTTACTGGGTGTCAGTGTGTGTCTGTGACACTAGGTGTCAGTATTTAGTTTAGTTTGGAGATACAGCACTTAAATAGGCCCTTCGGCCCACTGAGTCTGTGCCGACAATCAACCACACATTTATACTAATCCTACACTGATCCCGTATTCCTATCACATCCCCACATATCCCTATATATTTCCCTACCACGTACCTATCCTCGGGGCAATTTATGATGGCAAATTAACCTATCAACCTGCAAGTCTTTGACATGTGGGAGGAAACCGGAGCACCGGGAGGAAACCCACGCAGACACAGGGAGAACTTGCAAACTCCGCACAGGCAGGACCCAGAATCGAACCCGGTTCCCGGGAGCTGTGAGGCTGCGTTGATAACCACTGCGCCAATGTGCCCACCCCCCAGTGTGTGCCTGTGTTACTGGGTATCAGTGCATGTCTCTGTTACTTGGTGTCAGTGTATGTCTGTGTTACTTGGTGGAAGTGTGTGTCTGTGTTACTGGGTGTCAGTGTGTGTCTGTGTTACTTGGTGTTAGTCTGTGTCTTTGTTACTTGGTGTCCGTGTGTGTCTGTTTTACCTGGTATCAGTGTATGTCTTTGTTCCTTGGTGTCAGTGGATGTCAAAATACTTGGTGTAAGTGGATGTCTTTGTTACTTGGTGTAATTGTCTGTCTTTGTTACTTGGTGTCAGTGTATGTCTGTGTTACTTGGTGTAAGTGTGTGTCTTTGTTACCTGGTGTAAGTGTACGTCTTTGTTACTTGGTGTCAGTGTATGTCTTTGTTACTTGGTGTCAGTGTGTGTCTGATTTACTGGGCATCAGTGTATGTCTTTGTGACTTGGTATCAGTGCATGTCTTTGTGACTTGGTGTCAGTGTATGTCTTTTTGACTGGGTGTCAGTGGATGTCAAAATACTTGGTGTAAGTGTATGTCTTTGTTACTTGGTGTCATTGTCTGTCTTTGTTACTTGGTGTCAGTGTGTGTCTGTGTTACTAGGTGTAAGTTTGTGTCTTTGTTACTGGGCATCAGTGTATGTCTTTGTGACTTGGTATTAGTGTATGTCTTTGTAACTTGGTGTCAGTGTATGTCTTTTTTACCGGGTGTCAGTGTGTGTATGTGTTACTTGGTGTCAGTGTATGTCTTTGTTACTGTGTATCAGTGTTTCTCTGTGTTACTGGGTGTCAGTGTGTGTCTGTGACACGAGGTGTCAGTATGTCGTTTAGTTTAGAGATACAGCACTTAAATAGGCCCTTCGGCCCACTGAGTCTGTGCCGACCATCAACCACCCATTTAATCTAATCCTACACTGATCCCGTATTCCTATCACATCCCCACCTATCCCTATATATTTCCCTACCACGTACCTATACTAGGGGCAATTTATGATGGCCAATTAACCTATCAACCTGCAAGTCTTTGGCATGTGGGAGGAAACCTGAGCACCGGGAGGAAACCCACGCAGACACAGGGAGAACTTGCAAACTCCGCCAGACACAGGGAGAACTTGCAAACTCCGCACAGGCAGGACCTAGAATCAACCCGGTTCCCTGGAGCTGTGAGGCTGCGGTGCTAACCACTGCGCCAATGTGCCCACCCCCCAGTGTGTGCCTGTGTTACTGGGTATCAGTGTATGTCTCTGTTACTTGGTGTCAGTGTATGTCTGTGTTACTGGGTATCAGTGTATGTCTTTGTTACTTGGTGTCAGTGTATGTCTTTGTGACTTGGTATCAGTGTATGTCTTTGTTACTTGGTGTAATTGTCTGTCTTTGTTACTTGGTGTCTGTGTATGTCTGTGTTACTTGGTGTAAGTGTGTGTCTTTGTTACTTGGAGTAAGTGTATGTATTTGTTACTTGTTGTCAGTGTATGTCTTTGTTACTTGGTGTCAGTGTGTGTCTGTGTTACTGGGCATCAGTGTATGTCTTCGTGACTTGGTATCAGTGTATGCCTTTGTGACTTGGTATCAGTGTATGTCTTTGTTACTTGGTGTAATTGTCTGTCTTTGTTACTTGGTGTCAGTGTATGTCTGTGTGACTTGGTGTAAGTGTGTGTCTTTGTTACTTGGTGTAAGTGTATGTATTTGTTACTTGGTGTCAGTGTATGTCTTTGTTACTTGGTGTCAGTGTGTGTCTGTGTTACTGGGCATCAGTGTATGTCTTTGTTACTTGGTATCAGTGTATGCCTTTGTGACTTGGTGTCAGTGTATGTCTTTTTTACTGGGTGTCAGTGTGTGTCTCTCTTACTTGTTGTCAGTGTATGTCTTTGTGACTTGGTGTCAGTGTATGTCTTTTTTACTGGGTGTCAGTGTGTGTCTGTGTAACTTGGTGTCACTGCATGTCTTTGTTACTGTGTATCAGTGTTTCGCTGTGTTTACTGGGTGTCAGCGTGTGTTTGTTTGTGTTACTGGGTGTCAGTGTGTGTCTGTGATACTAGGTGTCAGTATTTAGTTTAGTTTCGAGATACAGCACTGAAACAGGCCCTTCGGCCCACCGAGTCTGTGCCGACCATCAACAACCCATTTATACTAATCCCACACCAATCCCGTATTCCTATCACATCCCCACCTATCCCTATATATTTCCCTACCACCTACCTATACTAGGGGCAATTTATGATGGCCAATTAACCTATCAACCTGCAAGTCTTTGGCATGTGGGAGGAAACCGGAGCACCGGGAGGAAACCCACGCAGACAAGGGGAGAACTTGCAAACTCCGCACAGGCAGTACCCAGAAGCGAACCCGGGTCCCTGGAGCTGTGAGGCTGCGATGCTAAACACTGGGCCAAAGTTCCCCCCCATCCCCCCATCCCCAGTGTGTGACTGTGTTACTGGGTATCAGTGTATGTCTTTGTTACTTGGTGTAAGTGTATGTCTTTGTTACTTGGTGTAACTGTATGTCTTTGTTACTTGGTGTAATTATCTGTCTTTGTTACTTGGTGTCAGTGTATGTCTGTGTTACTTGGTGTAAGTGCCTGTCTTTGTTACTTGGTGTAAGTGTATGTCTTTGTTACTTGGTGTCAGTGTATGTCTTTCTTACTTGGTGTCAGTGTGTGTCTTTGTGACTTTTGTCAGTGCCATTCTTTTTTACTGGGTGTAAGTGTTTGTCTGCGTTACTGGGTATCAGTGTATGTCTTTGTTACTTGGTGTCAGTGTATGTCAAAATACTTGGTGTAACTGTATGTCTTTGTTACTTGGTGCAAGTGCATGTCTTTGTCATTTGGTGTCAGTGTATGTCTGTGTTACTTGGTGTAAGTGTGTGTCTTTGTTACTGGGCATCAGTGTCTGTCTTTGTGACTTGGTATCAGTGTCTGTCTTTGTGACTTGGTGTCAGTGGATGTCAAAAAACTTGGTGTCAGCGGATGTCTTTGTTACTTGGTATAATTGTCTGTCTTTGTTACTTGGTGTCAGTGTATGTCTGTGTTACTTGATGTAAGTGTGTGTCTTTGTTACCTGGTGTAAGTGCATGTCTTTGTTACTTGGTGTCAGTGTATGTCTTTGTTACTTGGTGTCATTGTGTGTCTGTGTTACTGGGCATCAGTGTATGTCTTTGTGACTTGGTATCAGTGCATGTCTTTGTGACTTGGTGTCAGTGTATGTCTTTTTTACTGGGTGTAAGTGTGTGTCTGCGTTACTGGGTATCAGTGTATGTCTTTGTTACTTGGTGTCAGTGGATGTCAAAATACTTGGTGTCAGTGTATGTCTTTGTTAATTGGTGTAATTGTCTGTCTTTGTTACTTGGTGTCAGTGTATGTCTGTGTTCCTAGGTGTAAGTGTGTGTCTTTGTTACTGGGCATCAGTGTATGTCTTTGTGACTTGGTATTAGTGTATGTCTTTGTGACTTGGTGTCAGTGTATGTCTTTTTTACTGGGTGTCAGTGTGTGTCTGTGTTACTTGGTGTCAGTGTATGTCTTTGTTACTGTGTATCAGTGTTTCTCTCTGTTACTGGGTGTCAGTGTGTGTTTGTTTGTGTTACTGGGTGTAAGTGTGTGTCTGTGACACTAGGTGTCAGTATTTAGTTTAGTTTGGAGATACAGCACTTAAATAGGCCCTTCGGCCCACTGAGTCTGTGCCGACCATCAAGCACCCATTTATACTAATCCTACACTGATCCCGTATTCCTATCACATCCCCACCTATCCCTATATATTTCCCTAACACGTACCTATACTAGGGGCAATTTATGATGGCCAATTAACCTATCAACCTGCAAGTCTTTGGCATGTGGTAGGAAACCGGAGCACCGGGAGGAAACCCACGCAGACACAGGGAGAACTTGCAAACTCCGCACAGGCAGGACCCAGAATCGAACCCGGTTCCCTTGAGCTGTGAGGCTGCGGTGCTAATCACTGCGCCAATGTGCCCACCCCCCAGTGTGTGCCTGTGTTACTGGGTGTCAGTGTATGTCTCTGTTACTTGGTGTCAGTGTATGTCTGTGTTACTTGGTGTAAGTGTGTGTCTTTGTTACCTGGTGTAAGAGTATGTCTTTGTTACTTTGTGTCAGTGTATGTCTTTGTTACTTGGTGTCAGTGTGTGTCTGTGTTACTGGGCATCCGTGTATGTCTTTGTGACTTGGTATCAGTGCATGTCTTTGTGACTTGGTGTCAGTGTATGTCTTTTTTACTGGGTGTAAGTGTGTGTCTGCGTTACTGGGTATCAGTGTATGTCTTTGTTACTTTGTGTCAGTGGATGTCAAAATACTTGGTGTAAGTGTATGTCTTTGTTACTTGGTGTAATTGTCTGTCTTTGTTATTTGGTGTCAGTGGATGTCTGTGTTACTTGGTGTAAGTGTGTGTCTGTGTTACTGGGTGTCAGTGTGTGTCTGTGTTACTTGGTGTAAGTCTGTGTCTTTGTTACTTGGTGTCCGTGTGTGTCTGTGTTACCTGGTATCAGTGTATGTCTTTGTTACTTGGTGTCAGTGGATGTCAAAATACTTGGTGTAAGTGGATGTCTTTGTTACTTGGTTTAATTGTCTGTCTTTGTTACTTGGTGTCAGTGTATGTCTGTGTTACTAGGTGTAAGTGTGTGTCTTTGTTACTGGGCATCAGTGTATGTCTTTGTGACTTGGTATTAGTGTATGTCTTTGTGACTTGGTGTCAGTGTATGTCTTTTTTACTGGGTGTCAGTGTGTGTCTGTGTTACTTGGTGTCAGTGTATGTCTTTGTTACTATGTATCAGTGTTTCTCTCTGTTACTGGGTGTCAGTGTGTGTTTGTTTGTGTTACTGGGTGTCAGTGTGTGTCTGTGACACTAGGTGTCAGTATTTAGTTTAGTTTGGAGATACAGCACTTAAACAGGCCCTTCGGCCCACTGAGTCTGTGCGACAATCAACCACACATTTATACTAATCCTACACTGATCCCGTATTCCTATCACATCCCCACCTATCCCTATATATTTCCCTACCACGTACCTATACTAGGGGCAATTTATGATGGCAAATTAACATATCAACCTGCAAGTCTTTGACATGTGGGAGGAAACCGGAGCACCGGGAGGAAACCCACGCAGACACAGGGAGAACTTGCAAACTCCGCACAGGCAGGACCCAGAATCGAACCCGGTTCCCGGGAGCTGTGAGGCTGCGGTGATAACCACTGCGCCAATGTGCCCACCCCCCAGTGTGTGCCTGTGTTACTGGGTATCAGTGTATGTCTCTGTTACTTGGTGTCAGTGTATGTCTGTGTTACTTGGTGTAAGTGTGTGTCTGTGTTACTGGGTGTCAGTGTGTGTCTGTGTTACTTGGTGTTAGTCTGTGTCTTTGTTACTTGGTGTCCGTGTGTGTTTGTGTTACCTGGTATCAGTGTATGTCTTTGTTCCTTGGTGTCAGTGGATGTCAAAATACTTGGTGTAAGTGGATGTCTTTGTTACTTGGTGTAATTGTCTGTCTTTGTTACTTGGTGTCAGTGTATGTCTGTGTTACTTGGTGTAATTGTGTGTCTTTGTTACCTGGTGTAAGTGTACGTCTTTGTTACTTGGTGTCAGTGTATGTCTTTGTTACTTGGTGTCAGTGTGTGTCTGATTTACTGGGCATCAGTGTATGTCTTTGCGACTTGGTATCAGTGCATGTCTTTGTGACTTGGTGTCAGTGTATGTCTTTTTTACTGGGTGTCAGTGGATGTCAAAATACTTGGTGTAAGTGTATGTCTTTGTTACTTGGTGTCATTGTCTGTCTTTGTTACTTGGTGTCAGTGTGTGTCTGTGTTACTAGGTGTAGGTTTGTGTCTTTGTTACTGGGCATCAGTGTATGTCTTTGTGACTTGGTATTAGTGTATGTCTTTGTGACTTGGTGTCAGTGTATGTCTTTTTTACTGGGTGTCAGTGTGTGTCTGTGTTACTTGGTGTCAGTGTATGTCTTTGTTACTGTGTATCAGGAAAAAAGACAGAGGCGCAAGGGGAGAGCCAACTGTGCAACAGCCCCAACAAACAAATTTCTCTGCAGCACCTGTGGAAGAGCCTGTCACTCCAGAATTGGCCTTTATAGCCACTAAAGGCGCTGCTTCACAAACCACTGACCACCTCCAGGCGCGTATCCATTGTCTCTCGAGATAAGGAGGCCCAAAAGATCTGTGTTTCTCTGTGTTACTGGGTGTCAGTGTGTATTTGTTTGTGTTACTGGGTGTAATTGTCTGTCTTTGTTACTTGGTGTCAGTGTCTGTCTGTGTTACTAGGTGTAAGTGTGTGTCTTTGTTACTGGGCATCAGTGTATGTCTTTGTGACTTAGTATCAGTGTATGTCTTTGTTACTTGGTGTAAGTGTGTGTCTGTGTTATTGGGTATCAGTGTATGTCTGTGTTACTTGGTGTCAGTGTTTGTCTTTTTTTAATTGGTGTACGTGTATGTCTTTGTTACTTGGTGTCATTGTATGTCTTTGTTACTTGGTGTAAGTGTGTGTCTGTGTTACTGGGTATCAGTGTATGTCTTTGTTAATTGGTGTCAGTGTATGTCTTTGTTACTTGGTGTAAGTGTGTGTGTGTTACTGGGTATCAGTGTATGTCTTTGTTACTTGGTGTCAGTGTGTGTCTTTGTTACTGGCTGTCAGTGCTTGTCTTTGTTACTGTGTGTCAGTGTATGTCTTTGTGACTTGGTGTAAGTGTGTGTCTGTGTTACTGGGTATCAGTGTATTTCTTTGTTACTTGGAGTAAGTGTTTCTCTGTGTTACTGGGTGTCAGTGTGTATCTGTGTTCCTGGGTGTCAGTGTCTGTCTTTGTTACTTTGGGTCAGTCTATGACTGTGTTAGTTGGTGTAAGTGTGTGTCTGTGTTATTGGGTATCAGTGTAAGTCTTTGTTACTTGGTGTAAGTGTGTGCCTGTGTTACTTGGTGTCCGTGTGTGCCTTTGTTACTTGGTGTCAGTGTATGTCTTTGTTACTTGGTGTAAGTGTGTGTCTGTGTAACTGAGTATCAGTGTATGTCTTTGTTACTTGGTGTAAGTGTGTGTCTGTGTTACTGGGTATTAGTGTATGTCTTTGTTACTTGGTGTCAGTGTATGTCTTTGTTACTTGGTGTAAGTGTCTGTCTGTGTTACTGGGTATCAGTGTATTTCTTTGTTACTTGGTGTCAGAGTGTGCCTTTGCTACTTGGTGTCATTGCATGTCTTTGTTACTTGGTGTCAGTGTATGTCTGTGTACTTGGTGTAAGTGTGTGTCTTTGTTACTTGGTTCAGTGTATGTCTGTGTTACTTGGTGTAAGTGTATGTCTTTGTTACTTGGTGTCTTTGTCTGTCTTTGTTACTTGGTCTAAGTGTGTGTCTGTGTTACTGGGTATCAGTGTATGTCTTTGTTACTTGTTGTCAGTGTATGTCTTTGCTACTTGGTGTCAGTGTATGTCTGTGTTACTTGGTGTAATTGTGTGTCTGTGTTACTGGGTATCAGTGTATGTCTTTGTTGCTTGGTGTAAGTGTGTGTCTGTGTAATTGGGTATCAGTGTATGTCGTTGTTACTTGGTGACTGTGTATGTCTTTGTTACTTGGTGTCAGTGTGTGTCTTTGTTACTTCGTGTAATTGTGTGTCTGTGTTACTGGGTATCAGTGTATGTCTTTGTTACTTGGTGCAAGTGTATGTCTGTGTTAATTGGTGTAATTGTGTGTCTGATTTACTGGGTATCAGTGTATGTCTTTGTTACTTGGTGTCAGTGTATGTCTTTGTTACTTGGTGTAAGTGTATATTATTGTTACTAGGTGTCAGTGTATGTCTTTGTTACTTGGTGTCCGTGTATGTCTGTGTTACTGAGTATCAGTGTATGTCTTTCTTACTTGGTGTCAGTGTATGTCTTTGATACTGCATGTCAGTGTATGTTTTTGTTAATGGGTGTCAGTATATGTCTTTGTTACTTGGTGTCCGTGTGTGTCTATGTTACTCGGTGTCAGTGTATGTCTTTGTTACTGGGTGTCAGTGTATGCCTTTGTTAGTTGGTGTCGGTATATGTCTTTGTTACTTGGTGTAGGTGTGTGTCTGTTTAACTGAGTATCAGTGTATGTCTTTGTTACTTGGTGTAAGTGTGTGTCTGTGTTACTGGGTATCAGTTTCTGTCTTTGTTACTTGGTGTAAATGTGTGTCTGTGTTACTGGGTGTCAGTGTATGTCTCAGTTACTTGGTGTCAGTGTATGTCTGCGTACTTGGTGTAAGTGTGTGCCTTTGTGACTTGGTGTCAGTGTAGCTTTGTGTTACTTGGTGGAAGCGTATGTCTTTGTTACCTGGTGTCAGTGTATGTTTTTGTTACTTGGTGTAAGTGTATGTCTTTGTTACCTGGTGTCAGTGCATGTCTTTGTTACTTGGTGTAAGTGTATGTCCTTGTTACTTGGTGTCAGTGTATGTCTCTGTTACTTGGTGTAAGTGTGTGTCTGTGTTGCTCGGTATCAGTGTATGTCTTCGTTACTTGTTGTCATTGTCTGTCTTTGTTACTTGGTGTAAGTGTGTGTCTGTGTTACTGGGTATCAGTGTATGTCTTTGTTACTTGGTGTCAGTGTATGTCTGTGTTACTTGGTGTAATTGTGTGTCTGTGTTACTTGGTATCAGTGTATGTCTTTGTTACTTGGTGTCAGTGTATGTCTTTGTTACTTGGTGTAAGTGTATGTCTTTGTTACTTGGTGTCAGTGTATGTCTTTGTTACTTGGTGTAAGTGTGTGTCTGTGTTACTGAGTATCAGTGTATGTATCTGTTACTTGGTGTAAGTGTGTGTCTGTGTCACTGGGTATCAGTGTATGTCTTTGTTACTTGGTGTCAGTGTATGTCTTTGTTACTTGGTGTCAGTGTATGTCTTTGTTACTTGGCGTAAGCGTGTGTCTGTGTTACTGGGTGTCAGTGCATGTTTTTGTTAATGGGTGTCAGTGTATGTCTTTGTTACTTGGTGTCCGTGTGTGCCTTTGTTACTTGGTGTCAGTGTATGTCTTTGTTACTTGGTGTAAGTGTGTGTCTGTTTAACTGAGTATCAGTGTATGTCTTTGTTACTTGGTGTCAGTGTGTGTCTTTGTTACTGGCTGTCAGTGCTTGTCTTTGTTACTGTGTGTCAGTGTATGTCTTTGTGACTTGGTGTAAGTGTGTGTCTGTGTTACTGGGTATCAGTGTATTTCTTTGTTACTTGGAGTAAGTGTTTCTCTGTGTTACTGGGTGTCAGTGTGTATCTGTGTTCCTGGGTATCAGTGTATGTCTTTGTTACTTGGTGTCAGTGTGTGTCTTTGTTACTGGCTGTCAGTGCTTGTCTTTGTTACTGTGTGTCAGTGTATGTCTTTGTGACTTGGTGTAAGTGTGTGTCTGTGTTACTGGGTATCAGTGTATTTCTTTGTTACTTGGAGTAAGTGTTTCTCTGTGTTACTGGGTGTCAGTGTGTATCTGTGTTCCTGGGTGTCAGTGTCTGTCTTTGTTACTTTGGGTCAGTCTATGACTGTGTTAGTTGGTGTAAGTGTGTGTCTGTGTTATTGGGTATCAGTGTAAGTCTTTGTTACTTGGTGTAAGTGTGTGCCTGTGTTACTTGGTGTCCGTGTGTGCCTTTGTTACTTGGTGTCAGTGTATGTCTTTGTTACTTGGTGTAAGTGTGTGTCTGTGTAACTGAGTATCAGTGTATGTCTTTGTTACTTGGTGTAAGTGTGTGTCTGTGTTACTGGGTATTAGTGTATGTCTTTGTTACTTGGTGTCAGTGTATGTCTTTGTTACTTGGTGTAAGTGTCTGTCTGTGTTACTGGGTATCAGTGTATTTCTTTGTTACTTGGTGTCAGAGTGTGCCTTTGCTACTTGGTGTCATTGCATGTCTTTGTTACTTGGTGTCAGTGTATGTCTGTGTACTTGGTGTAAGTGTGTGTCTTTGTTACTTGGTTCAGTGTATGTCTGTGTTACTTGGTGTAAGTGTATGTCTTTGTTACTTGGTGTCTTTGTCTGTCTTTGTTACTTGGTCTAAGTGTGTGTCTGTGTTACTGGGTATCAGTGTATGTCTTTGTTACTTGTTGTCAGTGTATGTCTTTGCTACTTGGTGTCAGTGTATGTCTGTGTTACTTGGTGTAATTGTGTGTCTGTGTTACTGGGTATCAGTGTATGTCTTTGTTGCTTGGTGTAAGTGTGTGTCTGTGTAATTGGGTATCAGTGTATGTCGTTGTTACTTGGTGACTGTGTATGTCTTTGTTACTTGGTGTCAGTGTGTGTCTTTGTTACTTCGTGTAATTGTGTGTCTGTGTTACTGGGTATCAGTGTATGTCTTTCTTACTTGGTGCAAGTGTATGTCTGTGTTAATTGGTGTAATTGTGTGTCTGATTTACTGGGTATCAGTGTATGTCTTTGTTACTTGGTGTCAGTGTATGTCTTTGTTACTTGGTGTAAGTGTATATTATTGTTACTAGGTGTCAGTGTATGTCTTTGTTACTTGGTGTCCGTGTATGTCTGTGTTACTGAGTATCAGTGTATGTCTTTCTTACTTGGTGTCAGTGTATGTCTTTGATACTGCATGTCAGTGTATGTTTTTGTTAATGGGTGTCAGTATATGTCTTTGTTACTTGGTGTCCGTGTGTGTCTATGTTACTCGGTGTCAGTGTATGTCTTTGTTACTGGGTGTCAGTGTATGCCTTTGTTAGTTGGTGTCGGTATATGTCTTTGTTACTTGGTGTAGGTGTGTGTCTGTTTAACTGAGTATCAGTGTATGTCTTTGTTACTTGGTGTAAGTGTGTGTCTGTGTTACTGGGTATCAGTTTCTGTCTTTGTTACTTGGTGTAAATGTGTGTCTGTGTTACTGGGTGTCAGTGTATGTCTCAGTTACTTGGTGTCAGTGTATGTCTGCGTACTTGGTGTAAGTGTGTGCCTTTGTGACTTGGTGTCAGTGTAGCTTTGTGTTACTTGGTGGAAGCGTATGTCTTTGTTACCTGGTGTCAGTGTATGTTTTTGTTACTTGGTGTAAGTGTATGTCTTTGTTACCTGGTGTCAGTGCATGTCTTTGTTACTTGGTGTAAGTGTATGTCCTTGTTACTTGGTGTCAGTGTATGTCTCTGTTACTTGGTGTAAGTGTGTGTCTGTGTTGCTCGGTATCAGTGTATGTCTTCGTTACTTGTTGTCATTGTCTGTCTTTGTTACTTGGTGTAAGTGTGTGTCTGTGTTACTGGGTATCAGTGTATGTCTTTGTTACTTGGTGTCAGTGTATGTCTGTGTTACTTGGTGTAATTGTGTGTCTGTGTTACTGGGTATCAGTGTATGTCTTTGTTACTTGGTGTCAGTGTATGTCTTTGTTACTTGGTGTAAGTGTATGTCTTTGTTACTTGGTGTCAGTGTATGTCTTTGTTACTTGGTGTAAGTGTGTGTCTGTGTTACTGAGTATCAGTGTATGTATCTGTTACTTGGTGTAAGTGTGTGTCTGTGTCACTGGGTATCAGTGTATGTCTTTGTTACTTGGTGTCAGTGTATGTCTTTGTTACTTGGTGTCAGTGTATGTCTTTGTTACTTGGCGTAAGCGTGTGTCTGTGTTACTGGGTGTCAGTGCATGTTTTTGTTAATGGGTGTCAGTGTATGTCTTTGTTACTTGGTGTCCGTGTGTGCCTTTGTTACTTGGTGTCAGTGTATGTCTTTGTTACTTGGTGTAAGTGTGTGTCTGTGTAACTGAGTATCAGTGTATGTCTTTGTTACTTGGTGTAAGTGTGTGTCTGTGTTACTGGGTATTAGTGTATGTCTTTGTTACTTGGTGTCAGTGTATGTCTTTGTTACTTGGTGTAAGTGTCTGTCTGTGTTACTGGGTATCAGTGTATTTCTTTGTTACTTGGTGTCAGAGTGTGCCTTTGCTACTTGGTGTCATTGCATGTCTTTGTTACTTGGTGTCAGTCTATGTCTGTGTACTTGGTGTAAGTGTGTGTCTTTGTTACTTGGTTCAGTGTATGTCTGTGTTACTTGGTGTAAGTGTATGTCTTTGTTACTTGGTGTCTTTGTCTGTCTTTGTTACTTGGTGTAAGTTTGTGTCTGTGTTACTGGGTATCAGTGTATGTCTTTGTTACTTGTTGTCAGTGTATGTCTTTACTACTTGGTGTCAGTGTATGTCTGTGTTACTTGGCGTAATTGTGTGTCTGTGTTACTGGGTATCAGTGTATGTCTTTGTTGCTTGGTGTAAGTGTGTGTCTGTGTTATTGGGTTAAGTGTATGTCGTTGTTACTTGGTGACTGTGTATGTCTTTGTTACTTGGTGTCAGTGTGTGTCTTTGTTACTTCGTGTCAGTGTGTGTCTTTGTGACTAGGTGTCAGTGTTTGTCTGTGTTACTTGGTGTAAGTGTATGTCTTTGTTACTTGGTGTCCTTGTCTGTCTTTGTTACTTGGTGTAAGTGTTTGAATGTGTTACTGGGTATCAGTGCATGTCTTTGTTACTTCGTGTAAGTGTATGTCTTTGTTACTTGGTGTCAGTGTATCTCTGTGTTACTTGGTGTAATTGTGTGTCTGTGTTACTGGGTATCAGTGTGTGTCTTTGTTACTTGGTGTCAGTGTATGTCTTTGTTCCTTGGTGTAAGTGTATGTCTTTGTTACTTGGTGTCAGTGTATGTCTTTGTTACTGAATATCAGTGTATGTCTTTGTTCCATGGTGTAAGTGTGTGTCTGTGTGACTGGGTATCAGTGTATGTCTTTGTTACTTGCTGTCAGTGTATGTCTTTGTTACTTGGTGTCAGTGTATGTCTTTGTTACTTGGTGTAAGTGTGTGTTTATATTACTGAGTATCAGTGTATGTCTTTGTTCCATGGTGTAAGTGTGTGTCTGTGGGACTGGGTATCAGTCTATGTCTTTGTTACTTGGTGTAAGTGTGTCTCTGTGTTACTGAGTATCAGTGTATGTCTTTGTTCCATGGTGTAAGTGTGTGTCTGTGTGACTGGGTATCAGTGTATGTCTTTGTTACTTGCTGTCAGTGTATGTCTTTGTTACTTGCTGTCAGTGTATGTCTTTGTTACTTGATGTCAGTGTATGTCTTTGTTACTGGGTGTCATTGTATGTTTTTGTTAATGGGTGTCAGTGTATGTCTGTGTTACTTGGTGTAATTGTGTGTCTGTGTTACTGGGTATCAGTGTATGTCTTTGTTGCTTGGTGTAAGTGTGTGTCTGTGTTATTGGGTATCAGTGTATGTCGTTGTTACTTGGTGTAAGTGTGTGTTTATATTACTGAGTATCAGTGTATGTCTTTGTTCCATGGTGTAAGTGTGTGTCTGTGGGACTGGGTATCAGTGTATGTCTTTGTTACTTGGTGTAAGTGTTTCTCTGTGTTCCTGAGTATCAGTGTATGTCTTTGTTCCATGGTGTAAGTGTGTGTCTGTGTGACTGGGTATCAGTGTATGTCTTTGTTACTTGCTGTCAGTGTATGTCTTTGTTACTTGATGTCAGTGTATGTCTTTGTTACTGGGTGTCATTGTATGTTTTTGTTAATGGGTGTCAGTGTATGTCTTTGTTACTTGGTATCCGTGTGTCTGTGTTACTGGGTGTCAGTGTATGTCTTTGTTACTGTGTGTCAGTGTATGCCTTTGGTCCTTGGTATCCGTGTGTGTCTGTGTAACTGAGTATCAGTGTATGTCTTTGTTACTTGGTGTAAGTGTGTTTCTGTGTCACTGGGTATCAGTGTAAGTCTTTGTTACTTGGTGTCAGTGTATGTCTTTGTTACTTGGTGTGAGTGTGTGTCTGTGTTACTGGGTATCAGTGAATTTCTTTGTTACTTGGTGTCAGTGTATGTCCTTGTTACTTGGTGTAAGTGTATGTCTGTGTTACTGGGTATCAGTGTATGTCTTTGTTACTTGGTGTCAGTGTGTGCCTTTGTTACTTGGTGTCATTGTGTGACTTTGTTACTGGGTGTCAGTGTATGCCTTTGTTACTGGGTGTCAGTGTATGTCTTTGTGACTTGGTGTAAGTGTGTGTATGAGTTGCTGGGTATCAGTGTCTGTCATTGTTACTTTTTGTAAATGTGTGTCTGTGTTACTGGGTATCAGTGTAAGTCTTTGTTACTTGGTGTCCGTTTATGTCTGTGTTACTTGGTGTAAGTGTGTGTCTTTGTTACTTGGTGTCAGTGCATGTCTGTGTTACTTGGTGTAAGTGTGTGTCTTTGTTACTTGGTGTCAGTGTATGTCTTTGTTACTTGGTGTCATTGTATGTCTTTGTTACATGTTGTAAGTGTGTGTCTGTGTGACTGGGAATCAGTGTATGTCTTTGTTACTTGGTGTCTGTGTATGTCTGTGATACTTTGTGTAAGTGTGTGTCTGTGTTGCTGGGTATCAGTGTATGTCTTTGTTACTTGGTGTATGTGTGTGTCTGTGTTATTGGGTATCAGTGTATGTCGTTGTTACTTGGTGACTGTGTATGTCTTTGTTACTTGGTGTCAGTGTGTGTCTTTGTTACTTCGTGTCAGTGTTTGTCTTTGTTACTGGGTGTCAGTGTATGTCTTTGTGACTTGGTGTTAGAGTGTGTCTGTGGTACTGGGTATCAGTGTCTGTCTTTGTTACTTGGTGTCAGTGTATGTCTGTGTACTTGGTGTAAGTGTGTGTCTTTGTTACTTTATGTCAGTGTATGTCTGTGTTACTTGGTGTAAGTGTATGTCTTTGTTACTTGGTGTCCTTGTCTGTCTTTGTTACTTGGTGTAAGTGTTTGAATGTGTTACTGGGTATCAGTGCATGTCTTTGTTACTTCGTGTAAGTGTATGTCTTTGTTACTTGGTGTCAGTGTATGTCTGTGTTACTTGGTGTAATTGTGTGTCTGTGTTACTGGGTTTCAGTGTATGTCTTTGTTACTTGGTGTCAGTGTATGTCTTTGTTACTTGGTGTAAGTGTATGTCTTTGTTACTTGGTGTCAGTGTATGTCTTTATTACTTGGTGTAGGTGTGTGTCTGTGTTACTGAGTATCAGTGTATGTCTTTGTTCCATGGTGTAAGTGTATGTCTGTGTGACTGGGTATCAGTGTATGTCTTTGTTACTTGCTGTCAGTGTATGTCTTTGTTACTTGGTGTCAGTGTATGTCTTTGTTAATTGGTGTAAGTGTGTGTTTGTATTTCTGAGTATCAGTGTATGTCTTTGTTCCATGGTGTAAGTGTGTGTCTGTGGGACTGGGTATCAGTGTATGTCTTTGTTACTTGGTGTAAGTGTGTGTCTGTGTTACTGAGTATCAGTGTATGTCTTTGTTCCATGGTGTAAGTGTGTGTCTGTGTGACTGGGTATCAGTGTATGTCTTTGTTACTTGCTGTCAGTGTATGTCTTTGTTACTTGCTGTCAGTGTATGTCTTTGTTACTTGATGTCAGTGTATGTCTTAGTTACTGGGTGTCATTGCATGTTTTTGTTAATGGGTGTCAGTGTATGTCTTTGTTACTTGGTATCCGTTTGTCTGTGTTACTGGGTGTCAGTGTATGTCTTTGTTACTGTGTGTCAGTGTATGCCTTTGTTCCTTGGTATCCGTGTGTGTCTGTGTAACTGAGTATCAGTGTATGTCTTTGTTACTTGGTGTAAGTGTGTTTCTGTGTTACTGGGTATCAGTGTAAGTCTTTGTTACTTGGTGTCATTGTATGTCTTTGTTAATTGGTGTGAGTGTGTGTCTGTGTTACTGGGTATCAGTGAATTTCTTTGTTACTTGGTGTCAGTGTATGTCCTTGTTACTTGGTGTAAGAGTGTGTCTGTGTTACTGGGTATCAGTGTATGTCTTTGTTACTTGGTGTCAGTGTGTGCCTTTGTTACTTGGTGTCATTGTGTGACTTTGTTACTGGGTGTCAGTGTATGCCTTTGTTACTGGGTGTCAGTGTATGTCTTTGTGACTTGGTGTAAGTGTGTGTATGAGTTGCTGGGTATCAGTGTCTGTCATTGTTACTTTTTGTAAATGTGTGTCTGTGTTACTGGGTATCAGTGTAAGTCTTTGTTACTTGGTGTCCGTGTATGTCTGTGTTACTTGGTGTAAGTGTGTGTCTTTGTTACTTGGTGTCAGTGCATGTCTGTGTTACTTGGTGTAAGTGTGTGTCTTTGTTACTTGGTGTCAGTGTATGTCTTTGTTACTTGGTGTCATTGTATGTCTTTGTTACATGTTGTAAGTGTGTGTCTGTGTGACTGGGTATCAGTGTATGTCTTTGTTACTTGGTGTCTGTGTATGTCTGTGATACGTTGTGTGAGTGTGTGTCTGTGTTGCTTGGTATCAGTGTATGTCTTTGTTACTTCGTGTCAGTGTGTGTCTTTGTTACTGGGTGTCTGTGTTAGTCTTTGTTACTGGGTGTCAGTGTATGTCTTTGTGACTTGGTGTTAGTGTGTGTCTGTGGTACTGGGTATCAGTGTCTGTCTTTGTGACTTGGAGTAAGTGTGTGTCTGTGTTACTGGGTACCAGTGTATGTCTTTGTTACTTGGTGTCAGTGTATGTCTGTGTACTTGGTGTAAGAGTGTGTCTTTGTTACTTGGTGTCAGTGTGTGTCTGTGTTACTTGGTGTAAGTGTATGTCTTTGTTACTTGGTGTCAGTGTATGTCTTTGTTACTGGGTGTAAGTGTATGTCTTTGTTACTTGGTGTCAGTGCATGTCTTTGTTACTTGGTGTAAGTTTATGTCTGTGTACTTGGTGTAAGAGTGTGTCTTTGTTACTTGGTGTCAGTGTGTGTCTGTCTTACTTGGTGTAAGTGTATGTCTTTGTTACTTGGTGTCAGTGTATGTCTTTGTTTCTGGGTGTAAGTGTATGTCTTTGTTACTTGGTGTCAGTGTAAGTCTCTGTTACTTGGTGTAAGTGTGTGTCTGTGTTACTGTGTATCAGTGTAAGACTTTGTTAGTTGGTGTCATTGTCTGTCTTTGTTACTTTGTGTAAGTGTGTGTCTGTGTTACTGGGTATCAATGTATGTCTTTGTTACTTGGTGTCAATGTATGTCTTTGTTACTTGGTGTCAGTGTATGTCTGTGTTACTTGGTGTAAGTGTGTGTCTGTGTTACTGGGTATCAGTTTATGTCTTTGTTACTTGGTGTCAGTGTATGTCTTTGCTACTTGGTGTAAGTGTACGTCTTTGTTACTTGGTGTCAGTGTATGTCTGTGTTACTTGGTGTAAGTGTATGTCTTTGTTACTTGCAGTCAGTGGATGTCTTTTTTCCTTGGTGTAATTGTATGTCTTTGTTACTTGGTGTCATTGTATGTCTTTGTTACTTGGTGTAAGTGTATGTCTTTGCTACTTGGTGTCAGTGTATGTCTTTGATACTTGGTGTAAGTGTATGTCTGTGTTACTTGGTATCAGTGTCTGTCTTTGTTACTTGGTGTAAGTGTATGTCTTTGTTACTTTGTGTCAGTGTAAGTCTTTGTTACTTGGTGGAAGTGTATGTCTTTGCTACTTGGTGTAAGTGTGTGCATGTGTTGCTGGGTATCAGTGTATGTCTTTGTTACTTGGTGTAAGTGTGTGTCTGTGTTACTGGGTATCAGTTTCTCTCTTTGTTTCTTGGTGTCTGTGTATGTCTTTGTTACTTGGTGTAAGTGTGTTTCTTTGTTACTTGGTGTCAGTGTGTGTCTTTGTTGCTGGGTGTCAGTTTTTGTCTTTGTTACTGGGTGTCAGTGTATGTCTTTGTGACTTGGTGTTAGTGTGTGTCTGTGTTACTGGGTATCAGTGTCTGTCTTTGTTACTTGGTGTAATGGTGTGTCTGTGTTACTGGGTATCAGTGTATGTCTTTGTTACTTGGTGTCAGTGTATGTCTGTGTACTTGATGTATGTGTGTGTCTTTGTTACTTGGTGTCAGTGTATGTCTGTGTTACTTGGTGTAAGTGTATGCCTTTGTTACTTGGTGTCAGTGTATGTCTCTGTTACTTGGTGTAAGTGTGTGTCTGTGTTACTGGGTATCAGTGTATGTCTTTGTTACTTGGTGTCATTGTCTGTCTTTGTTACTTGGTGAAAGTGTGTGTCTGTGTTACTTGGTGTACGTGTGTGTCTCTGTTACTGGGTATCAGTGTATGACTTTGTTACTTGGTGTCAGTGTATATATTTGTTACTTGGTGTCAGTGTATGTCTGTGTTACCTGGTGTCAGTGTATGTCTGTGTTACTTGGTGTAAGTGTATGTCTTTGTTACTTGGTGTGAGTGTTTGTCTTTGTTACTTGGTGTAATTGTATGTCTTTGTTACTTGGTGTCAGTGTATGTCTTTGTTACTTGATGTAAGTGCATGTCTTTGCTACTTGGTATCAGTGTATGTCTTTGATACTTGGTCTAAGTGTGTGTCTGTGTTGCTGGGTATCAGTGTATGTCTTTGTTACTTGGTGTAAGTGTGTCTCTGTGTTACTGGGTATCAGTGTACGTCTTTGTTACTTGGTGTCTGTGTGTGTCTGTGCTACTTGGTGTAAGTGTGTGTCTGTGTAACTGGGTATCAGTGTATGTCTGTGTTACTTGGTGTCAGTGTATGTCTTTTTTAATTGGTGTACGTGTATGTCTTTGTTACTTGGTGTCAGTGTATGTCTTTGTTACTTGGTGTAAGTGTGTGTCTGTGTTACTGGGTATCAGTGTATGTCTTTGTTAATTGGTGTCAGTGTATGTCTTTGTTACTTGGTGTAAGTGTGTGTTTGTGTTACTGGGTATCAGTGTATGTCATTGTTACTTGGTGTCAGTGTGTGTCTTTGTTGCTGGCTGTCAGTGCTTGTCTTTATTACTGTGTGTCAGTGTATGTCTTTGTGACTTGGTGTAAGTGCGTGTCTGTGTTACTGGGTATCAGTGTATGTCTTTGTTACTTGGAGCAAGTGTTTCTCTGTGTTACTGGGTGTCAGTGTGTATCTGTGTTCCTGGGTGTCAGTGTCTGTCTTTGTTACTTTGTGTCAGTCTATGACTGTGTTAGTTGGTGTAAGTGTGTGTCTGTGTTATTGGGTATCAGTGTATGACTTTGTTAATTGGTGTAAGTGTGTGCCTGTGTTACTGGGTATCAGTGTATGTCTTTGTTACTTTGTGTCAGTGTATGTCTTTGTTACTTGGTGGAAGTGGAAGTATGTGTTAATTGGTGTCAGTGTATGTCTTTGTTACTGAGTGTCAGTGCATGTCTTTGTTGCTTGGTGTAAGTGTGTGTCTGTGTTACTGGGTATCAGTGTCTGTCTTTGTTACTTGTTGTCAGTGTATGTCTTTGTTACTGGGTGTCAGTGCATGTCTGTGATACTGGGTATCATTGTATGTCTTTGTTGCTTGGTGTAAGGGGATGTCTTTGTTACTAGGTGTAAGTGTATGTCTGTGTTACTTGGTGTAAGTGTGTGTCTGTGTTACTGGGTATCAGTGTATGTCTTTGTTACTTGGTGTCAGTGTATGTCTTTGTTACTTGGTGTAAGTGTATGTCTTTGTTACTTGGTGTCAGTGTATGTCTGTGTTAACTGTTGTAACTGTATGTCTTTGTTACTTGGTGTCAGTGTATGTCTTTGTTACTTGGTGTAAGTGTGTGTCTGTGTTACTGGGTAT
The DNA here is from genome assembly GCF_036365525.1 of Heterodontus francisci. Taxonomy (NCBI): domain Eukaryota; kingdom Metazoa; phylum Chordata; class Chondrichthyes; order Heterodontiformes; family Heterodontidae; genus Heterodontus; species Heterodontus francisci. Next base: position 5,048,233 of record NW_027140330.1, read on the forward strand.
CAGTGTATGTCTTTGTTACTTGGTGTAAGTGTCTGTCTTTGTTGCTGGGTATCAGTGAATGTCTTTGTTACTTGGTGTCAGTATATGTCTTTGTTACTTGGTGTAAGTGTATGTCTTTATGACTTGGTGTCAGTGTAAGTCTTTGTTACTTGGTGTAAGTGTGTGTCTGTGTTACTGGGTATCAGTGTATGTCTTTGTTAATTGGTGTCAGTGTATGTCTTTGTTACTTGGTGTCAGTGTATGTCTTTGCTACTTGGTGTAATTGTGTGTCTGTGTTACTGGGTATCAGTGTATGTCTTTGTTACTTGGTGTAAGTGTGTGTCTTTGTGACTTGGTGTAAGTGTGCGTCTTTGTTACTGGATGTCAGTGTCTGTCTTTGTTACTTGGTGTAAGTGTGTGTCTGTGTTATTGGGTATCAGTGTCTGTCTTTGTTACTGGTGTCAGTGTGTGTCTTAGTGACTTGGTGTAAGTGTGTGTCCGTGTTACTTGGTTTAAGTGTCTGTCTTTTTTACTTGGTGTCAGTGTATGTCTGTGTTACCTGGTGTAACAGTATGTCTTTGTTACTTGGTGTCAGTGTATGTCTTTGTTACTTGGTGTCAGTGTATGTCTTTGTTACTTGGTGTAAGTGTGTGTCTGTGTTGCTGGGTATCAGTGTATGTCTTTTTTACTTGCTGTCAGTGTAGGTCTGTGCTGCTTGGTGTAAGTGTGTGTCTTTCTTACCTGCTGTAAGTGCATGTCTTTGCTAATTGGTGTCAGTGTATGTCTTTGTTACTTGGTGTCAGTGTATGTCTGTGTTATTTGCTGTAAGTGTATGTCTTTGTTAATTTGTGTCAGTGTATGTCTTTGTTACTTGCTGTAAGTGTTTGTCTGTGTTACTGGGTATCAGTGTATGTCTTTGTTACTTGGTGTCAGTGTGTGTCTGTGTACTTGGTGTAAGTGTGTGTCTTAGTTATTTGGTGTCAGTGTATGTCTGTGTTACTTGGTGTAAGTGTTGTCTTTGTAACTTGGTGTCAGTGTATGTCTTTGTTACTTGTGCAAGTGTCTGTCTTTGTTGCTGGGTATCAGTGTATGTCTTTGTTACTTGGTGTCAGTATATGTCTTTGTTACTTGGTGCAAGTGTATGTCTTTATGACTTGGTGTCAGTGTTCGTCTTTGTTACTTGGTGTAAGTGTGTGTCTGTGTTACTGGGTATCAGTGTATGTCTTTGTTAATTGGTGTCAGTGTATGTCTTTGTTACTTGGCGTCAGTGTATGTCTTTGCTACTTGGTGTAATTGTGTGTCTGTGTTACTGGGTATCAGTGTATGTCTTTGTTACTTGGTGTAAGTGTGTGTCTTTGTTACTGGGTGTCAGTGTATGTCTTTGTTACTGGGTGTCAGTGTGTGTCTTTGTGACTTGGTGTAAGTGCGAGTCTGTGTTATTGGGTATCAGTGTCTGTCTTTGTTACTTGGTGTAAGTGTGAGTCTGTGTTAGTGGGTATCAGTGTATGTCTTTATTACTTGGTGTCAGTGTATGTCTGTGTAATTGGTGTATGTGTGTGTCTTTGTTACTTTGTGTCAGTGTATGTCTTTGTTACTTGCTGTAAGAGTTTGTCTGTGTTACTGGGTATCAGTGTATGTCTTTGTTACTTGGTGTCAGTGTGTGTCTGTGTCCTTGGTGTAAGTGTGTGTCTTTGTTATTTGGTTTCAGTCTATGTCTGTGTTACTTGGTGTAAGTGTTTGTCTTTGTTACTTGGTGTCAGTGTATGGCTTTGTTACTTGGTGTCAGTGTATGTCTCTGTTACTTGGAGTAAGTGTGTGTCTGTGTTACTGGGTATCAGTGTATGTCTTTGTTACTTGGTGTCATTGTCTGCCTTTGTTACTTGGTGTAAGTGTGTGTCTGTGTTACTGGGTATCAGTGTATGTCTTTGCTACTTGGTGTCCGTGTATGTCTTTGTTACTTGGTGTCAGTGTATGTCTGTGTTACTTGGTGTAAGTGTGTGTCAGTGTTACTGGGTATCAGTGTATGTCTTTGCTTCTTGGTGTCAAGGTCTGTCTTTGTTACTTGGTGTCAGTGTATGTCTTTGTTACTTGGTGTAAGTGTATGTCTTTGTTAATTGGTGTCAGTGTATGTCTTTGTTACTTGGTGTAAGTGTATGTCTTTGCTACTTGGTGTCAGTGTATGTCTTTGATACTTTGTGTCAGGGTATGTCTGTGTTACTGGGTATCAGTGTCTGTCTTTGCTACTAGGTGTAAGTGTGTGTCTGTGTTGCTGGGTATCAGTGTATCTGTTTGTTACTTGGTGTAAGTGTGTGTCTGTGTTACTGAGTATCAGTGTATGTCTTTGCTTCTTGGTGTCAAGGTCTGTCTTTGTTACTTGGTGTCAGTGTATGTCTTTGTTACTTGGTGTAAGTGTATGTCTTTGTTAATTGGTGTCAGTGTATGTCTTTGTTACTTGGTGTAAGTGTATGTCTTTGCTACTTGGTGTCAGTGTATGTCTTTGATACTTTGTGTCAGGGTATGTCTGTGTTACTGGGTATCAGTGTCTGTCTTTGCTACTAGGTGTAAGTGTGTGTCTGTGTTGCTGGGTATCAGTGTATCTGTTTGTTACTTGGTGTAAGTGTGTGTCTGTGTTACTGAGTATCAGTGTCTGTCTTTGTTACTTGTTGTCTGTATATGTCTTTGTTACTTGGTGTCAGTGTGTGTCTCTGTTACTTGGTGTCAGTTTGTGTCTTTGTTACTGGGTGTCAGTGTATGTCTTAGTGACTTGGTGTTAGTGTGTGTCTGTGTTACTGGGTAACAGTGTCTGTCTTTGTTACTAGGTGTAAGTGTGAGTCTGTGTTAGTGGGTATCAGTGTATGTCTTTGTTACTTGGTGTCAGTGTATGTCTGTGTAATTGGTGTATGTGTGTGTCTTTGTTACTTGGTGTCAGTGTTTGTCTGTATTACTTGGTGTAAGTGCATGTCTGTGATACTTGGTGTCAGTGTATGTCTTTGTTACTGTTTATGACTGTTTCTCTGTGTTACTGGGTGTCAGTGTGTGTTTGTTTGTGTTACATGGTGTCAGTGTATGTCTTTGTTACTTGGTGTAAGAGTGTGTCTGTGTTGCTGGGTATCAGTTTCTGTCTTAGTTACTAGGTGTAATTGTATGTCTTTGTTACTTGGTGTCAGTGTATGTCTGTGTAACTTGGTGTAAGTGTATGTCTTTGTTACTTGGTGTAAGTGTGTGTCTGTGTTACTTGGTGTAAGTGTATGTCTCTGTTCCTGGGTATCAGTGAATGTCTTTGTTACTAGGTGTCAGTGTATGTCTGTGTTACTTGGCGTAAGTGTGTGTCGGTGTTACTGGGTATCAGTGTATGTCTTTGTAACTTGGTGTCAGTGCATGTCTGAGTTACTTGGTGTAAGTGTGTGTCTGTGTTACTGGGTATGAGTGCATGTCTTTGTTACTTGGTGTCATTGTATGTCTTTGTTACTTGGTGTCAGTGTATGTCAAAATACTTGGTGCAAGTGTATGTCTTTGTTACTTGGTGTAATTGTCTGTCTTTGTTACTTGGTGTCAGTGTATGTCTTTGTTACTTGGTGTCAGTGTATTTATTTGTTACTGGTGTCAGTGTGTGTCTCTGTGACTTGGTGTCAGTGTATGTCTTTGTTACTTGTGTCAGTGTATGTCTGTGTTACTTGGTGTAAGTTTGTGTCTGAGTTACTGGGTGTCAGTGTGTTTCTGTGTTACTTGGTGTAAGTGTATGTCTTTGTTACTTGGTGTCTGTGTGTGTCTGTGTTACTGGGTGTCAGTGTATGTCTTTGTTACTGGGTGTCAGTGTATGTCTTTGTTACTTGGTGTAAGTGTGTGTCTGCGTTACTGGGTATCAGTGTCTGTCTTTTTTACTTGGTGTAAGTGTTTGTCTGTGTTACTGGGCATCAGTGCATGTCTTTGTTACTTGGTGTCATTGTATGTCTGTGTTACTTGGTGTAAGACTGTGTCTGTGTTACTGGGTATCAGTGTATGTCTTTGTTACTTGGTGTCAGTGTATGTCTTTGTGACTTGGTATCAGTGTATGTCTTTGTTACTTGGTGTAATTGTCTGTCTTTGTTACTTGGTGTCAGTGTATGTCTGTGTTACTTGGTGTAAGTGTGTGTCTTTGTTACTTGGAGTAAGTGTATGTATTTGTTACTTGGTGTCAGTGTATGTCTTTGTTACTTGGTGTCAGTGTGTGTCTGTGTTACTGGGCACCAGTGTATGTCTTCGTGACTTGGTATCAGTGTATGCCTTTGTGACTTGGTATCAGTGTATGTCTTTGTTACTTGGTGTAATTGTCTGTCTTTGTTACTTGGTGTCAGTGTATGTCTGTGTTACTTGGTGTAAGTGTGTGTCTTTGTTACTTGGTGTAAGTGAATGTATTTGTTAATTGGTGTCAGTGTATGTCTTTGTTACTTGGTGTCAGTGTGTGTCTGTGTTACTGGGCATCAGTGTATGTCTTTGTTACTTGGTATCAGTGTATGTTTTTGTGACTTGGTGTCAGTGTATGTCTTTTTTACTGGGTGTCAATGTGTGTCTGTGTAACTTGGTGTCACTGTATGTCTTTGTTACTGTGTATCAGTGTTTCGCTGTGTTTACTGGGTGCCAGCGTGTGTTTGTTTGTGTTGCTGGGTGTCAGTGTGTCTCTGTGACACTAGGTGTCAGTATTTAGTTTAGTTTCGAGATACAGCACTTAAACAGGCCCTTCGGCCCACCGAGTCTGTGCCGACCATCAACAACCCATTTATACTAATCCCACACCAATCCCGTATTCGTATCACATCCCCACCTATCCCTATATATTTCCCTACCACCTACCTATACTAGGGGCAATTTATGATGGCCAATTAACCTATCAACCTGCAAGTCTTTGGCATGTGGGAGGAAACCGGAGCACCGGGAGGAAACCCACGCAGACAAGGGGAGAACTTGCAAACTCCGCACAGGCAGTACCCAGAAGCGAACCCGGGTCCCTGGAGCTGTGAGGCTGCGGTGCTAAACACTGGGCCAAAGTTCCCTCCCATCCCCCCATCCCCAGTGTGTGACTGTGTTACTGGGTATCAGTGTATGTCTTTGTTACTTGGTGTCAGTGGATGTCAAAATACTTGGTGTAACTGTATGTCTTTGTTACTTGGTGTAATTATCTGTCTTTGTTACTTGGTGTCAGTGTATGTCTGTGTTACTTGGTGTAAGTGCCTGTCTTTGTTACTTGGTGTAAGTGTATGTCTTTGTTACTTGGTGTCAGTGTATGTCTTTGTTACTTGGTGTCAGTGTGTGTCTTTGTGACTTTTGTCAGTGCCATTCTTTTTTACTGGGTGTAAGTGTTTGTCTGCGTTACTGGGTATCAGTGTATGTCTTTGTTACTTGGTGTCAGTGTATGTCAAAATACTTGGTGTAACTGTATGTCTTTGTTACTTGGTGTCAGTGTTGTCTGTGTTACTTGGTGTAAGTGTGTGTCTTTGTTACTGGGCATCAGTGTCTGTCTTTGTGACTTGGTATCAGTGTCTGTCTTTGTGACTTGGTGTCAGTGGATGTCAAAATACCTGGTGTCAGCGGATGTCTTTGTTACTAGGTATAATTGTCTGTCTTTGTTACTTGGTGTCAGTGTATGTCTTTGTTACTTGATGTAAGTGTGTGTCTTTGTTACCTGGTGTAAGTGCATGTCTTTGTTACTTGGTGTCAGTGTATGTCTTTGTTACTTGGTGTCAGTGTGTGTCTGTGTTACTGGGCATCAGTGTATGTCTTTGTGACTTGGTATCAGTGCATGTCTTTGTGACTTGGTGTCAGTGTATGTCTTTTTTACTGGGTGTAAGTGTGTGTCTGCGTTACTGGGTATCAGTGTATGTCTTTGTTACTTGGTGTCAGTGGATGTCAAAATACTTGGTGTAAGTGTATGTCTTTGTTACTTGGTGTAATTGTCTGTCTTTGTTACTGGGCATCAGTGTATGTCTTTGTGACTTGGTATTAGTGTATGTCTTTGTGACTTGGTGTCAGTGTATGTCTTTTTTACTGGGTGTCAGTGTGTGTCTGTGTTACTTGGTGTCAGTGTATGTCTTTGTTACTGTGTATCAGTGTTTCTCTCTGTTACTGGGTGTCAGTGTGTGTTTGTTTGTGTTACTGGGTGTCAGTGTGTGTCTGTGACACTAGGTGTCAGTAGTTAGTTTAGTTTGGAGATACAGCACTTAAATAGGCCCTTCGGCCCACTGAGTCTGTGCCGACCATCAACCACCCATTTACACTAATCCTACACTGATCCCGTATTCCTATCACATCCCCACCTATCCCTATATATTTCCCTAACACGTACCTATACTAGGGGCAATTTATGATGGCCAATTAACCTATCAACCTGCAAGTCTTTGGCATGTGGGAGGAAACCGGAGCACCGGGAGGAAACCCACGCAGACACAGGGAGAACTTGCAAACTCCGCACAGGCAGGACCCAGAATCGAACCCGGTTCCCTGGAGCTGTGAGGCTGCGGTGCTAATCACTGCGCCAATGTGCCCAACCCCCAGTGTGTGCCTGTGTTACTGGGTATCAGTGTATGTCTCTGTTACTTGGTGTCAGTGTATGTCTGTGTTACTTGGTGGAAGTGTGTGTCTTTGTTACCTGGTGTAAGTGTATGTCTTTGTTACTTGGTGTCAGTGTATGTCTGTGTTACTTGGTGGAAGTGTGTGTCTGTGTTACTGGGTGTCAGTGTGTGTCTGTGTTACTTGGTGTTAGTCTGTGTCTTTGTTACTTGGTGTCCGTGTGTGTCTGTGTTACTTGGTGGAAGTGTGTGTCTGTGTTACTGGGTGTCAGTGTGTGTCTGTGTTACTTGGTGTTAGTCTGTGTCTTTGTTACTTGGTGTCCGTGTGTGTCTGTGTTACCTGGTATCAGTGTATGTCTTTGTTCCTTGGTGTCAGTGTATGTCTGTGTTACTTGGTGGAAGTGTGTGTCTGTGTTACTGGGTGTCAGTGTGTGTCTGTGTTACTTGGTGTTAGTCTGTGTCTTTGTTACTTGGTGTCCGTGTGTGTCTGTGTTACCTGGTATCAGTGTATGTCTTTGTTCCTTGGTGTCAGTGGATGTCAAAATACTTGGTGTAAGTGGATGTCTTTGTTACTTGGTGTAATTGTCTGTCTTTGTTACTTGGTGTCAGTGTATGTCTGTGTTACTTGGTGTAAGTGTGTGTCTTTGTTACTTGGTGTAAGTGAATGTATTTGTTAATTGGTGTCAGTGTATGTCTTTGTTACTTGGTGTCAGTGTGTGTCTGTGTTACTGGGCATCAGTGTATGTCTTTGTTACTTGGTATCAGTGTATGTTTTTGTGACTTGGTGTCAGTGTATGTCTTTTTTACTGGGTGTCAATGTGTGTCTGTGTAACTTGGTGTCACTGTATGTCTTTGTTACTGTGTATCAGTGTTTCGCTGTGTTTACTGGGTGCCAGCGTGTGTTTGTTTGTGTTGCTGGGTGTCAGTGTGTCTCTGTGACACTAGGTGTCAGTATTTAGTTTAGTTTCGAGATACAGCACTTAAACAGGCCCTTCGGCCCACCGAGTCTGTGCCGACCATCAACAACCCATTTATACTAATCCCACACCAATCCCGTATTCGTATCACATCCCCACCTATCCCTATATATTTCCCTACCACCTACCTATACTAGGGGCAATTTATGATGGCCAATTAACCTATCAACCTGCAAGTCTTTGGCATGTGGGAGGAAACCGGAGCACCGGGAGGAAACCCACGCAGACAAGGGGAGAACTTGCAAACTCCGCACAGGCAGTACCCAGAAGCGAACCCGGGTCCCTGGAGCTGTGAGGCTGCGGTGCTAAACACTGGGCCAAAGTTCCCTCCCATCCCCCCATCCCCAGTGTGTGACTGTGTTACTGGGTATCAGTGTATGTCTTTGTTACTTGGTGTCAGTGGATGTCAAAATACTTGGTGTAACTGTATGTCTTTGTTACTTGGTGTAATTATCTGTCTTTGTTACTTGGTGTCAGTGTATGTCTGTGTTACTTGGTGTAAGTGCCTGTCTTTGTTACTTGGTGTAAGTGTATGTCTTTGTTACTTGGTGTCAGTGTATGTCTTTGTTACTTGGTGTCAGTGTGTGTCTTTGTGACTTTTGTCAGTGCCATTCTTTTTTACTGGGTGTAAGTGTTTGTCTGCGTTACTGGGTATCAGTGTATGTCTTTGTTACTTGGTGTCAGTGTATGTCAAAATACTTGGTGTAACTGTATGTCTTTGTTACTTGGTGTCAGTGTTGTCTGTGTTACTTGGTGTAAGTGTGTGTCTTTGTTACTGGGCATCAGTGTCTGTCTTTGTGACTTGGTATCAGTGTCTGTCTTTGTGACTTGGTGTCAGTGGATGTCAAAATACCTGGTGTCAGCGGATGTCTTTGTTACTAGGTATAATTGTCTGTCTTTGTTACTTGGTGTCAGTGTATGTCTTTGTTACTTGATGTAAGTGTGTGTCTTTGTTACCTGGTGTAAGTGCATGTCTTTGTTACTTGGTGTCAGTGTATGTCTTTGTTACTTGGTGTCAGTGTGTGTCTGTGTTACTGGGCATCAGTGTATGTCTTTGTGACTTGGTATCAGTGCATGTCTTTGTGACTTGGTGTCAGTGTATGTCTTTTTTACTGGGTGTAAGTGTGTGTCTGCGTTACTGGGTATCAGTGTATGTCTTTGTTACTTGGTGTCAGTGGATGTCAAAATACTTGGTGTAAGTGTATGTCTTTGTTACTTGGTGTAATTGTCTGTCTTTGTTACTGGGCATCAGTGTATGTCTTTGTGACTTGGTATTAGTGTATGTCTTTGTGACTTGGTGTCAGTGTATGTCTTTTTTACTGGGTGTCAGTGTGTGTCTGTGTTACTTGGTGTCAGTGTATGTCTTTGTTACTGTGTATCAGTGTTTCTCTCTGTTACTGGGTGTCAGTGTGTGTTTGTTTGTGTTACTGGGTGTCAGTGTGTGTCTGTGACACTAGGTGTCAGTAGTTAGTTTAGTTTGGAGATACAGCACTTAAATAGGCCCTTCGGCCCACTGAGTCTGTGCCGACCATCAACCACCCATTTACACTAATCCTACACTGATCCCGTATTCCTATCACATCCCCACCTATCCCTATATATTTCCCTAACACGTACCTATACTAGGGGCAATTTATGATGGCCAATTAACCTATCAACCTGCAAGTCTTTGGCATGTGGGAGGAAACCGGAGCACCGGGAGGAAACCCACGCAGACACAGGGAGAACTTGCAAACTCCGCACAGGCAGGACCCAGAATCGAACCCGGTTCCCTGGAGCTGTGAGGCTGCGGTGCTAATCACTGCGCCAATGTGCCCAACCCCCAGTGTGTGCCTGTGTTACTGGGTATCAGTGTATGTCTCTGTTACTTGGTGTCAGTGTATGTCTGTGTTACTTGGTGGAAGTGTGTGTCTTTGTTACCTGGTGTAAGTGTATGTCTTTGTTACTTGGTGTCAGTGTATGTCTGTGTTACTTGGTGGAAGTGTGTGTCTGTGTTACTGGGTGTCAGTGTGTGTCTGTGTTACTTGGTGTTAGTCTGTGTCTTTGTTACTTGGTGTCCGTGTGTGTCTGTGTTACTTGGTGGAAGTGTGTGTCTGTGTTACTGGGTGTCAGTGTGTGTCTGTGTTACTTGGTGTTAGTCTGTGTCTTTGTTACTTGGTGTCCGTGTGTGTCTGTGTTACCTGGTATCAGTGTATGTCTTTGTTCCTTGGTGTCAGTGTATGTCTGTGTTACTTGGTGGAAGTGTGTGTCTGTGTTACTGGGTGTCAGTGTGTGTCTGTGTTACTTGGTGTTAGTCTGTGTCTTTGTTACTTGGTGTCCGTGTGTGTCTGTGTTACCTGGTATCAGTGTATGTCTTTGTTCCTTGGTGTCAGTGGATGTCAAAATACTTGGTGTAAGTGGATGTCTTTGTTACTTGGTGTAATTGTCTGTCTTTGTTACTTGGTGTCAGTGTATGTCTGTGTTACTTGGTGTAAGTGTGTGTCTTTGTTACTTGGTGTAAGTGAATGTATTTGTTAATTGGTGTCAGTGTATGTCTTTGTTACTTGGTGTCAGTGTGTGTCTGTGTTACTGGGCATCAGTGTATGTCTTTGTTACTTGGTATCAGTGTATGTTTTTGTGACTTGGTGTCAGTGTATGTCTTTTTTACTGGGTGTCAATGTGTGTCTGTGTAACTTGGTGTCACTGTATGTCTTTGTTACTGTGTATCAGTGTTTCGCTGTGTTTACTGGGTGCCAGCGTGTGTTTGTTTGTGTTGCTGGGTGTCAGTGTGTCTCTGTGACACTAGGTGTCAGTATTTAGTTTAGTTTCGAGATACAGCACTTAAACAGGCCCTTCGGCCCACCGAGTCTGTGCCGACCATCAACAACCCATTTATACTAATCCCACACCAATCCCGTATTCGTATCACATCCCCACCTATCCCTATATATTTCCCTACCACCTACCTATACTAGGGGCAATTTATGATGGCCAATTAACCTATCAACCTGCAAGTCTTTGGCATGTGGGAGGAAACCGGAGCACCGGGAGGAAACCCACGCAGACAAGGGGAGAACTTGCAAACTCCGCACAGGCAGTACCCAGAAGCGAACCCGGGTCCCTGGAGCTGTGAGGCTGCGGTGCTAAACACTGGGCCAAAGTTCCCTCCCATCCCCCCATCCCCAGTGTGTGACTGTGTTACTGGGTATCAGTGTATGTCTTTGTTACTTGGTGTCAGTGGATGTCAAAATACTTGGTGTAACTGTATGTCTTTGTTACTTGGTGTAATTATCTGTCTTTGTTACTTGGTGTCAGTGTATGTCTGTGTTACTTGGTGTAAGTACCTGTCTTTGTTACTTGGTGTAAGTGTATGTCTTTGTTACTTGGTGTCAGTGTATGTCTTTGTTACTTGGTGTCAGTGTGTGTCTTTGTGACTTTTGTCAGTGCCATTCTTTTTTACTGGGTGTAAGTGTTTGTCTGCGTTACTGGGTATCAGTGTATGTCTTTGTTACTTGGTGTCAGTGTATGTCAAAATACTTGGTGTAACTGTATGTCTTTGTTACTTGGTGTCAGTGTTGTCTGTGTTACTTGGTGTAAGTGTGTGTCTTTGTTACTGGGCATCAGTGTCTGTCTTTGTGACTTGGTATCAGTGTCTGTCTTTGTGACTTGGTGTCAGTGGATGTCAAAATACCTGGTGTCAGCGGATGTCTTTGTTACTAGGTATAATTGTCTGTCTTTGTTACTTGGTGTCAGTGTATGTCTTTGTTACTTGATGTAAGTGTGTGTCTTTGTTACCTGGTGTAAGTGCATGTCTTTGTTACTTGGTGTCAGTGTATGTCTTTGTTACTTGGTGTCAGTGTGTGTCTGTGTTACTGGGCATCAGTGTATGTCTTTGTGACTTGGTATCAGTGCATGTCTTTGTGACTTGGTGTCAGTGTATGTCTTTTTTACTGGGTGTAAGTGTGTGTCTGCGTTACTGGGTATCAGTGTATGTCTTTGTTACTTGGTGTCAGTGGATGTCAAAATACTTGGTGTAAGTGTATGTCTTTGTTACTTGGTGTAATTGTCTGTCTTTGTTACTGGGCATCAGTGTATGTCTTTGTGACTTGGTATTAGTGTATGTCTTTGTGACTTGGTGTCAGTGTATGTCTTTTTTACTGGGTGTCAGTGTGTGTCTGTGTTACTTGGTGTCAGTGTATGTCTTTGTTACTGTGTATCAGTGTTTCTCTCTGTTACTGGGTGTCAGTGTGTGTTTGTTTGTGTTACTGGGTGTCAGTGTGTGTCTGTGACACTAGGTGTCAGTAGTTAGTTTAGTTTGGAGATACAGCACTTAAATAGGCCCTTCGGCCCACTGAGTCTGTGCCGACCATCAACCACCCATTTACACTAATCCTACACTGATCCCGTATTCCTATCACATCCCCACCTATCCCTATATATTTCCCTAACACGTACCTATACTAGGGGCAATTTATGATGGCCAATTAACCTATCAACCTGCAAGTCTTTGGCATGTGGGAGGAAACCGGAGCACCGGGAGGAAACCCACGCAGACACAGGGAGAACTTGCAAACTCCGCACAGGCAGGACCCAGAATCGAACCCGGTTCCCTGGAGCTGTGAGGCTGCGGTGCTAATCACTGCGCCAATGTGCCCAACCCCCAGTGTGTGCCTGTGTTACTGGGTATCAGTGTATGTCTCTGTTACTTGGTGTCAGTGTATGTCTGTGTTACTTGGTGGAAGTGTGTGTCTTTGTTACCTGGTGTAAGTGTATGTCTTTGTTACTTGGTGTCAGTGTATGTCTGTGTTACTTGGTGGAAGTGTGTGTCTGTGTTACTGGGTGTCAGTGTGTGTCTGTGTTACTTGGTGTTAGTCTGTGTCTTTGTTACTTGGTGTCCGTGTGTGTCTGTGTTACTTGGTGGAAGTGTGTGTCTGTGTTACTGGGTGTCAGTGTGTGTCTGTGTTACTTGGTGTTAGTCTGTGTCTTTGTTACTTGGTGTCCGTGTGTGTCTGTGTTACCTGGTATCAGTGTATGTCTTTGTTCCTTGGTGTCAGTGTATGTCTGTGTTACTTGGTGGAAGTGTGTGTCTGTGTTACTGGGTGTCAGTGTGTGTCTGTGTTACTTGGTGTTAGTCTGTGTCTTTGTTACTTGGTGTCCGTGTGTGTCTGTGTTACCTGGTATCAGTGTATGTCTTTGTTCCTTGGTGTCAGTGGATGTCAAAATACTTGGTGTAAGTGGATGTCTTTGTTACTTGGTGTAATTGTCTGTCTTTGTTACTTGGTGTCAGTGTATGTCTGTGTTACTTGGTGTAAGTGTGTGTCTTTGTTACCTGGTGTAAGTGTACGTCTTTGTTACTTGGTGTCAGTGTATGTCTTTGTTACTTGGTGTCAGTATGTGTCTGATTTACTGGTCATCAGTGTATGTCTTTGTGACTTGGTATCAGTGCATGTCTTTGTGACTTGGTGTCAGTGTATGTCTTTTTTGCTGGGTGTCAGTGGATGTCAAAATACTTGGTGCAAGTGTATGTCTTTGTTACTTGGTGTCATTGTCTGTCTTTGTTACTTGGTGTCAGTGTGTGTCTGTGTTACTGGGTGTAAGTTTGTGTCTTTGTTACTGGGCATCAGTGTATGTCTTTGTGACTTGGTATTAGTGTATGTCTTTGTGACTTGGTGTCAGTGTATGTCTTTTTTACTGGGTGTCAGTGTGTGTCTGTGTTACTTGGTGTCAGTGTATGTCTTTGTTACTGTGTATCAGTGTTTCTCTGTGTTACTGGGTGTCAGTGTGTGTTTGTTTGTGTTACTGGGTGTCAGTGTGTGTCTGTGACACTAGGTGTCAGTATGTCGTTTAGTTTCGAGATACAGCACTTAAATAGGCCCTTCGGCCCACTGCGTCGGTGCCGACCATCAACCACCCATTTATACTAATCCTACACTAATCCCGTATTCCTATCACATCCCCACCTATCCCTATATATTTCCCTACCACGTACCTATACTAGGGGCAATTTATGATGGCCAATTAACCTATCAACCTGCAATGCTTTGGCATGTGGGAGGAAACCGGAGCACCGGGAGGAAACCCACGCAGACACAGGGAGAACTTGCAAACTCCGCACAGGCAGGACCTAGAATCGAACCCGGTTCCCTGGAGCTGTGAGGCTGCGGTGCTAACCACTGCGCCAATGTGCCCACCCCCCAGTGTGTGCCTGTGTTACTGGGTATCAGTGTATGTCTCTGTTACTTGGTGTCAGTGTATGTCTGTGTTACTTGGTGTAAGTGTGTGTCTGTGTTACTGGGTGTCAGTGTGTGTCTGTGTTACTTGGTGTTAGTCTGTGTCTTTGTTACTTGGTGTCCGTGTGTGTCTGTGTTACCTGGTATCAGTGTCTGTCTTTGTCACTTGTTGTCTGTATATGTCTTTGTTACTTGGTGTCAGTGTGTGTCTTTGTTACTTGGTGTCAGTGTGTGTCTTTGTTACTGGGTGTCAGTGTTTGTGTTTGTTACTGGTTGTCAGTGTATGTCTTAGTGACTTGGTGTTAGTGTGTGTCTGTGTTACTGGGTAACAGTGTCTGTCTTTGTTACTTGGTGTCAGTGTGAATCTGTGTTACTGGGTATCAGTGTATGTCTTTGTTTCTTGGTGTCAGTGTATGTCTGTGTAATTGGTGTATGTGTGTGTCTTTGTTACTTGGTGTCAGTGTTTGTCTGTGTTACTTGGTGTAAGTGCATGTCTGTGATACTTGGTGTCAGTGTATGTCTTTGTTACTGTTTATGAGTGTTTCTCTGTGTTACTGGGTGTCAGTGTGTGTTTGTTTGTGTTACATGGTGTCAGTGTATGTCTTTGTTACTTGGTGTAAGAGTTTGTCTGTGTTGCTGGGTATCAGTGTCTGTCTGAGTTACTAGGTGTAATTGTATGTCTTTGTTACTTGGTGTCAGTGTATGTCTGTGTTACTTGGTGTAAGTGTATGTCTTTGTTACTTGGTGTAAGTGTGTGTCTGTGTTACTGGGTATCAGTGTATGTCTCTGTTACTTGGTGTCAGTGTATGTCTGTGTTACTTGGTGTCAGTGTGTGCCTGTGTTACTGGGTGTCAGTGTCTGTCTGTGTTACTTGGTGTTAGTCTGTGTCTTTGTTACTTGGTGTCCGTGTGTGTCTGTGTTACCTGGTATCAGTGTATGTCTTTGTTACTTGGTGTCAGTGGATGTCAAAATACTTGGTGTAAGTGTATGTCTTTGTTACTTGGTGTAATTGTCTGTCTTTGTTACTTGGTGTCAGTGTCTGTCTGTGTTACTAGGTGTAAGTGTGTGTCTTTGTTACTGGGCATCAGTGTATGTCTTTGTGACTTAGTATCAGTGTATGTCTTTGTTACTTTGTATCAGTGTATGTCTGTGTTACTTGGTGTCAGTGTATGTCTTTTTTTAATTGGTGTACGTGTATGTCTTTGTTAATTGGTGTCAGTGTATGTCTTTGTTACTTGGTGTAAGTGTGTGTCTTTGTGACTTGGTATTAGTGTATGTCTTTGTGACTTGGTGTCAGTGTATGTCTTTTTTACTGGGTGTCAGTGTGTGCCTGTGTTACTGGGTGTCAGTGTCTGTCTGTGTTACTTGGTGTTAGTCTGTGTCTTTGTTACTTGGTGTCCGTGTGTGTCTGTGTTACCTGGTATCAGTGTATGTCTTTGTTACTTGGTGTCAGTGGATGTCAAAATACTTGGTGTAAGTGTATGTCTTTGTTACTTGGTGTAATTGTCTGTCTTTGTTACTTGGTGTCAGTGTCTGTCTGTGTTACTAGGTGTAAGTGTGTGTCTTTGTTACTGGGCATCAGTGTATGTCTTTGTGACTTAGTATCAGTGTATGTCTTTGTTACTTTGTATCAGTGTATGTCTGTGTTACTTGGTGTCAGTGTATGTCTTTTTTTAATTGGTGTACGTGTATGTCTTTGTTAATTGGTGTCAGTGTATGTCTTTGTTACTTGGTGTAAGTGTGTGTCTTTGTGACTTGGTATTAGTGTATGTCTTTGTGACTTGGTGTCAGTGTATGTCTTTTTTACTGGGTGTCAGTGTGTGTCTGTGTTACTTGGTATCAGTGTATGTCTCTGTTACTTGGTGTCAGTGTATGTCTGTGTTACTTGGTGTAAGTGTGTGTCTGTGTTACTGGGTGTCAGTGTGCGTCTGTGTTACTTGGTGTTAGTCTGTGTCTTTGTTACTTGGTGTAAGTGTGTGTCTGTGTTACCTGGTATCAGTGTATGTCTTTGTTACTTGGTGTCAGTGGATGTCAAAATACTTGGTGTAAGTGTGTGTCTTTGTTACCTGGTGTAAGTGTATGTCTTTGTTACTTGGTGTCAGTGTATGTCTTTGTTACTTGGTGTCAGTGTTTGTCTGATTTACTGGGCATCAGTGTATGTCTTTGTGACTTGGTATCAGTGCATGTCTTTGTGACTTGGTGTCAGTGTATGTCTTTTTTACTGGGTGTCAGTGGATGTCAAAATACTTGGTGTAAGTGTATGTCTTTGTTACTTGGTGTAATTGTCTGTCTTTGTTACTTGGTGTCAGTGTATGTCTGTGTTACTTGGTGTAAGTGTGTGTCTGTGTTACTGGGTGTCAGTGTGTGTCTGTGTTACTTGGTGTTAGTCTGTGTCTTTGTTACTTGGTGTCCGTGTGTGTCTGTGTTACCTGGTATCAGTGTATGTCTTTGTTACTTGGTGTCAGTGGATGTCAAAATACCTGGTGTAAGTGTGTGTCTTTGTTACCTGGTGTACGTGTATGTCTTTGTTACTTGGTGTCAGTGTATGTCTTTGTTACTTGGTGTCAGTGTTTGTCTTTGTTACTGGGCATCAGTGTATGTCTTTGTGACTTGGTATCAGTGCATGTCTTTGTGACTTGGTGTCAGTGTATGTCTTTTTCACTGGGTGTCAGTGTGTGTCTGTGTTACTTGGTGTCAGTGTATGTCTTTGTAACTGTGTATCAGTGTTTCTCCGTGTTCCTGGGTGTCAGTGTGTGTTTGTTTGTGTTACTGGGTGTCAGTGTTTGTCTGTGACACTAGGTGTCAGTATTTAGTTTAATTTAGAGATCCAGCACTGAAACAGGCCCTTCGGCCCACCGAGTCTGTGCCGACCATCAACAACCCATTTATACTCATCCTACACTAGTCCCGTATTGCTATCACATCCCCACCGATCACTATATATTTCCCTACCACCTCCCTATACGAGGGGCAATTTATGATGGCCAATTAACCTATCAAGCTGCAAGTCTTTGGCATGTGGGAGGAAACCGGAGCACCGGGAGGAAACCCACGCAGACACAGGGAGAACTTGCAAACAACGCACAGGCAGTACCCAGAATCGAACCCGGGTCCCTGGAGCTGTGAGGCTGCGGTGCTAACCACCGCGTCAATGTACACCCCCCCCCCCCCCCCCCCACCCCCCGCCCACAGTGTGTGCCTGTGTTACTGGGTATCAGTGTTTGTCTTTGTTACTTGGTGTCAGCGTATGTCTGTGTCACTTGGTGTCAGTCTGTTTGTTTGTGTTACTGGGTGTCAGTGTGTGTCTGTGTTACTTGGTGTAAGTGTGTGTCTTTGTCACTTGGTGTCCGTGTCTGTCTGTGTTACTGGGTGTCAGAGCATGTCTTTGTTCCTGTGTGTCAGTGTATGTCTTTGCTACTTGGTGTCAGTGTATGTCTGTGTTACTTGGTGTAAGTGTGTGTCTGTGTTCCTGGGTATCAGTGTACGTCTTTGTTACTTGGTGTCAGTGTCTGTCTGTGTTACTTGGTGTAAGTGTGTGTCTGTGAATCAGTGTATGTCTTTGTGACTTGGAGTCAGTGTATGTCTTTGTTACTGGGTGTCAGTGTGTGGCTTTGTGACTTGGTGTCAGTGTATGTCTGTGTTACTGGGGGTCAGTGTGTGGCTGTGTTACTGGGGGTCAGTGTGTGTTTCTAAATGGGTGTCAGTGTGTGTCTGTGTTACTGGGTATCAGTGTATGTCTTTGTTACTTGGTGTCATTGTATGTCTGTGTTACTTGGTATAAGTGTATGTCTTTGTTACTTGGTGTAAGTGTGTGTCTGTGTTACTTGGTGTAAGTGTGTGTCTGTGTTCCTGGGTATCATTGTATGTCTTTGTTACTTCGTGTCAGTGTATGTCTGTGTCAATTGGTGTATGTGTGTGTCTGTTTTACTGGGTATCAGTGTATGTCTTTGTGACTTGGTCTCAGTGCATGTGTTTGTTACTGGATGTCAGTGTGTGTCTAAATGACTTGGTGGCAGTGTATGTGTTTGTCACTTGGTGTAAGTGTGTGTCTGTGTTACTGGGTATCAGTGTATGTCTTTGTTACTTGGCGTAATTGTCTGTCTTTGTTACTTGGAGTAAGTGTATGTCTTTGTTACTTGGTGTCAGTGTATGTCTTTGTTACTTGGTGTCAGTGTATGTCTGTGTTACTTGGTGTAAGTGTGTGTCTTTGTTACTTGGTGTAAGTGTATGTCTTTGTGACTTGGTATCAGTGTATGTCTTTGTTACTGGGTGTCAGTGTGCGTCTGTGTTACTGGGTATCAGTGTATGTCTTTGTGACTTTGTATCAGTCTATGTCATGGTTACTGGGTGTCATTGTGTTTCTGTGTTACTGGGTATCAGAGTATGTATTTGTGACTTGGTATCAGTGTATGTCTTTGTTACTGGGTGTCAGTGTGTGTCTGTGTTCCTGGATATCTGTGTATGTCTTTGTGACTTGGTGTCAGTGTAGGTCATTGTTACTTGATGTAAGTGTGTGTCTGTGATACTGGGTATCAGTGTATGTCTTTGTTACTTGGTGTCAGTGTCTGTCTTTGTTACTTGGTGTAAGTGTGTGTCTGTGAATCAGTGTATGTCTTTGTGACTTGGTGTCAGTGTATGTCTTTGTAACTGGGTGTCAGTGTGTGTCTTTGTGACTTGGTGTCAGTGTATGTCTTTGTTACTGGGGGTCAGTGTGAGTCTGTGTTACTGGGGGTCAGTGTGTGTTTCTAAATGGGTGTCAGTGTGTGTCTGTGTTACTGGGTATCAGTGTATGTCTTTGTTACTTGGTGTCATTGTATGTCTGTGTTACTTGGTGTAATTGTCTGTCTGTGTTCCTGGGTATCATTGTATGTCTTTGTTACTTCGTGTCAGTGTATGTCTGTGTTACTTGGTGTAAGTGTGTGTCTGTGTTACTGGGTATCAGTGTATGTCTTTGTTACTTGGTGTCGGTGTATGTCTGTGTTACTTGGTGTAAGTGTGTGTCTGTGTTACTGGGTGCCAGTGTGTGTCTGTGTTACTTGGTGTAAGAGTGTGTCTTTGTTACTTGGTGTCCGTGCATGTCTTTGTTACTTGGTGCCATTGTATATCTGTGTTACTTGGTGTAAGTGTGTGTCTTTGTTACTTGGTGTAATTGTATGTCTTTGTTACTTGGTGTCAGTGTATGTCTGTGTTACATGGTGTAATTGTATGTCTTTGTTACTTGGTGTAAGTGTGTGTCTGTGTTACTTGGTGTTAGTATGTGTCTGTGTTCCTGGGTATCTGTGTCTGTCTTTGTTACTTGGTTTCAGTGTATGTCTGTGTTACTTGGTGTAAGTGTATGTCTTTGTTACTTGGTGTAAGTGTGTGTCTGTGTTACTTGGTGTAAGTGTGTGTCTGTGTTCCTGGGTATCATTGTATGTCTTTGTTACTTCATGTCAGTGTATGTCTGTGTTACTTGGTGTAAGTGTGTGTCTGTGTGACTGGGTTTCAGTGTATGTCTTTGTTACTTGGTGTCGTTGTATGTCTGTGTTACTTGGTGTAAGTGTGTGTCTGTGTTACTGGGTGCCAGTGTGTGTCATTGTTACTTGGTGCAAGAGTGTGTCTTTGTTACTTGGTGTCCGTGCATGTCTTTGTTACTTGGTGCCATTGTATATCTGTGTTACTTGGTGTAAGTGTGTGTCTGTGTTACTGGGTATCAGTGTACGTCTTTGTTACTTGGTGTCACTGTATGTCCGTGTTACTTGGTGTAAGTGTGTGTCTGTGAATAATTGTATGTCTTTGTGACTTGGAGTCAGTGTATGTCTTTGTTACTGGGTGTCAGTGTGTGTCTTTGTGACTTGGTGTCAGTGTATGTCTGTGTTACTGGGGGTCAGTCTGTGTCTGTGTTACTGGGGGTCAGTGTGTGTTTCTAAATGGGTGTCAGTGTGTGTCTGTGTTACTGGGTATCAGTGTATGTCTTTGTTACTTGGTGTCATTGTATGTCTGTGTCACTTGGTGTAAGTGTATGTCTTTGTTACTTGGTGTAAGTGTGTGTCTGTGTTACTTGGTGTAAGTGTGTGTCTGTGTTCCTGGGTATCATTGTATGTCTTTGTTACTTCGTGTCAGTGTATGTCTGTGTTACTTGGTGTAAGTGTGTGTCTGTGTTACTGGGTATCAGTGTATGTCTTTGTTACTTTGTGTCAGTGTATGTCTGTGTTACTTGGTGTAAGTGTGTGTCTGTGTTACTGGGTATCAGTGTCTGTCTTTGTTACTTGGTGTAAGGTTGTGTCTGTGTTACTGGGTATCAGTGTATGTCTTTGTTACTTGGTGTCAGTGTATGTCTGTGTTACTTGGTGTAAGTGTGTGTCTGTGTTACTGGGTATCGATGTATGTCTTTGTGACTTGGTGTCAGTGTATGTCTTTGTTACTGGATGTCAGTGTGTGTCTTTGTGCCTTGGTGTCAGTGTATGTCTTTGTCACTTGGTGTAAGTGTGTGTCTGTGTTACTGGGTATCAGTGTATGTCTTTGTTACTTGGTGTAATTGTCTGTCTTTGTTACTTGGTGTAAGTGTATGTCTTTGTTACTTGGTGTCAATGTATGTCTTTGTTACTTGGTGACAGTGTATGTCTGTGTTACTTGGTGTAAGTGTGTGTCTTTGTTACTTGGTGTAAGTGTATGTCTTTGTGACTTGGTATCAGTGTATGTCTTTGTTACTTGGTGTCAGTGTGTGTCTGTGTTACTGGGTATCAGTGTATGTCTTTGTGACTTTGTATCAGTCTATGTCATGGTTACTGGGTGTCATTGTGTTTCTGTGTTACTGGGTATCAGTGTATGTATTTGTGACTTGGTATCAGTGTATGTCTTTGTTACTTGATGTAAGTGTGTGTCTGTGATACTGGGTATCAGTGTATGTCTTTGTTACTTGGTGTCAGTGTCTGTCTGTGATACTTGGTGTAAGTGTGTGTCTGTGAATCAGTGTATGTCTTTGTGACTTGGTGTCAGTGTGTGTCTTTGTGACTTGGTGTCAGTGTATGTCTGTGTTACTGGGGGTCAGTGTGTGTCTGTGTTACTGGGGGTCAGTGTGTGTTTCTAAATGGGTGTCAGTGTGTGGCTGTGTTACTGGGTATCAGTGTATGTCTTTGTTACTTGGTGTAAGTGTGTGTCTGTGTTACTTGGTGTAAGTGTCTGTCTGTGTTCCTGGGTATCATTGTATGTCTTTGTTACTTCGTGTCAGTGTATGTCTGTGTTACTTGGTGTAAGTGTGTGTCTGTGTTACTGGGTTTCAGTGTATGTCTTTGTTACTTGGTGTCGGTGTATGTCTGTGTTACTTGGTGTAAGTGTGTGTCTGTGTTACTGGGTGCCAGTGTGTGTCTGTGTTACTTGGTGTAAGAGTGTGTCTTTGTTACTGGGTATCAGTGTATGTCTTTGTTACTTTGTGCCAGTGTGTGTCTGTGTTACTTGGTGTAAGTGTGTGTCTTTGTTACTTGGTGTAATTGTATGTCTTTGTTACTTGGTGTCAGTGTATGTCTGTGTTACTTGGTGTAATTGTATGTCTTTGTTACTTGGTGTAAGTGTGTGTCTGCGTTACTTGGTGTTAGTGTGTGTCTGTGTTCCTGGGTATCTGTGTCTGTCTTTGTTACTTGGTTTCAGTGTATGTCTGTGTTACTTGGTATAAGTGTATGTCTTTGTTTCTTGGTGTAAGTGTGTGTCTGTGTTACTTGGTGTAAGTGTGTGTCTGTGTTCCTGGGTATCATTGTATGTATTTGTTACTTCATGTCAGTGTATGTCTGTGTTACTTGGTGTAAGTGTGTGTCTGTGTTACTGGGTTTCAGTGTATGTCTTTGTTACATGTTGTCGGTGTATGTCTGTGTTACTTGGTGTAAGTGTGTGTCTGTGTTACTGGGTGCCAGTGTGTGTCTGTGTTACTTGGTGCAAGAGTGTGTCTTTGTTACTTGGTGTTCGTGCATGTCTTTGTTACTTGGTGCCATTGTATATCTGTGTTACTTGGTGTAAGTGTGTGTCTTTGTTACTTGGTGTAATTGTATGTCTTTGTTACTTGGTGTCAGTGTATGTCTATGTTACTTGGTGTAATAGTATGTCTTTGTTACTTGGTGCAAGTGTGTGTCTGTGTTACTTGGTGTTAGTGTGTGTCTGTGTTCCTGGGTATCTGTGTCTGTCTTTGTTACTTGGTTTCAGTGTATGTCTGTGTTACTTGGTGTAAGTGTATGTCTTTGTTACTTGGTGTAAGTGTGTGTGTGTGTTACTTGGTGTAAGTGTGTGTCTGTGTTCCTGGGTATCATTGTATGTCTTTGTTACTTCGTGTCAGTGTATGTCTGTGTTACTTGGTGTAAGTGTGTGTCTGTGTTACTGGGTATCAGTGTACGTCTTTGTTACTTGGTGTCACTGTATGTCTGTGTTACTTGGTGTAACTGTGTGTCTGTGAATCAGTGTATGTCTTTGTGACTTGGAGTCAGTGTATGTCTTTGTTACTGGGTGTCAGTGTGTGTCTTTGTGACTTGGTGTCAGTGTATGTCTGTGTTACTGGGGGTCAGTGTGTGTCTGTGTTACTGGGGGTCAGTGTGTGTTTCTAAATGGGTGTCAGTGTGTGTCTGTGTTACTGGGTATCAGTGTATGTCTTTGTTACTTGGTGTCATTGTATGTCTGTGTCACTTGGTGTAAGTGTATGTCTTTGTTACTTGGTGTAAGTGTGTGTCTGTGTTACTTGGTGTAAGTGTGTGTCTGTGTTCCTGGGTATCATTGTATGTCTTTGTTACTTCGTGTCAGTGTATGTCTGTGTTACTTGGTGTAAGTGTGTGTCTGTGTTACTGGGTATCAGTGTATGTCTTTGTTACTTTGTGTCAGTGTATGTCTGTGTTACTTGGTGTAAGTGTGTGTCTGTGTTACTGGGTATCAGTGTATGTCTTTGTTACTTGGTGTCATTGTATGTCTGTGTCACTTGGTGTAAGTGTATGTCTTTGTTACTTGGTGTAAGTGTGTGTCTGTGTTACTTGGTGTAAGGTTGTGTCTGTGTTACTGGGTATCAGTGTATGTCTTTGTTACTTGGTGTCAGTGTATGTCTGTGTTACTTGGTGTAAGTGTGTGTCTGTGTTACTGGGTATCGATGTATGTCTTTGTGACTTGGTGTCAGTGTATGTCTTTGTTACTGGATGTCAGTGTGTGTCTTTGTGTCTTGGTGTCAGTGTATGTCTTTGTCACTTGGTGTAAGTGTGTGTCTGTGTTACTGGGTATCAGTGTATGTCTTTGTTACTTGGTGTAATTGTCTGTCTTTGTTACTTGGTGTAAGTGTCTGTCTTTGTTACTTGGTGTCAGTGTATGTCTTTGTTACTTGGTGTCAGTGTATGTCTGTGTTACTTGGTGTAAGTGTGTGTCTTTGTTACTTGGTGTAAGTGTATGTCTTTGTGACTTGGTATCAGTGTATGTCTTTGTTACTGGGTGTCAGTGTGTGTCTGTGTTACTGGGTATCAGTGTATGTCTTTGTGACTTTGTATCAGTCTATGTCATGGTTAAACGGGTGTCATTGTGTTTCTGTGTTACTGGGTATCAGTGTATGTATTTGTGACTTGGTATCAGTGTATGTCTTTGTTACTTGATGTAAGTGTGTGTCTGTGATACTGGGTATCAGTGTATGTCTTTGTTACTTGGTGTCAGTGTCTGTCTGTGTTACTTGGTGTAAGTGTGTGTCTGTGAATCAGTGTATGTCTTTGTGACTTGGTGTCAGTGTGTGTCTTTGTGACTTGGTGTCAGTGTATGTCTGTGTTACTGGGGGTCAGTGTGTGTCTGTGTTACTGGGGGTCAGTGTGTGTTTCTAAATGGGTGTCAGTGTGTGGCTGTGTTAATGGGTATCAGTGTATGTCTTTGTTACTGGGTGTCTGTGGATGTCTGTGTTACTTGGTGTAAGTGTCTGTCTGTGTTCCTGGGTATCATTGTATGTCTTTGTTACTTCGTGTCAGTGAATGTCTGTGTTACTTGGTGTAAGTGTGTGTCTGTGTTACTGGATATCAGTGTATGTCTTTGTTACTTGGTGTCGGTGTATGTCTGTGTTACTTGGTGTAAGAGTGTGTCTTTGTTACTTGGTGTCCGTGCATGTCTTTGTTACTTGGTGCCATTGTATATCTGTGTTACTTGGTGTAAGTGTGTGTCTTTGTTACGTGGTGTAACTGTATGTCTTTGTTACTTGGTGTCAGTGTATGTCTGTGTTACTTGGTGTAATTGTATGTCTTTGTTACTTGGTGTAAGTGTGTGTCTGTGTTACTTGGTGTTAGTGTGTGTCTGTGTTCCTGGGTATCTGTGTCTGTCTTTGTTACTTGGTTTCAGTGTATGTCTGTGTTACTTGGTGTAAGTGTATGTCTTTTTTACTTGGTGTAAGTGTGTGTCTGTGTTACTTGGTGTAAGTGTGTGTCTGTGTTCCTGGGTATCATTGTATGTCTTTGTTACTTCGTGTCAGTGTATGTCTGTGTTACTTGGTGCAAGTGTGTGTCTGTGTTACTGGGTATCAGTGTACGTCTTTGTTACTTGGTGTCAGTGTATGTCTGTGTTACTTGGTGTAAGTGTGTGTCTGTGAATCAGTGTATGTCTTTGTGACTTGGAGTCAGTGTATGTCTTTGTTACTGGGTGTCAGTGTGTGTCATTGTGACTTGGTGTCAGTGTATGTCTGTGTTACTGGGGTTCAGTGTGTGTCTGTGTTACTGGGGGTCAGTGTGTGTTTCTAAAAGGGTGTCAGTGTGTGTCTGTGTTACTGGGTATCAGTGTATGTCTTTGTTACTTGGTGTCATTGTATGTCTGTGTTACTTGGTGTAAGTGTATGTCTTTGTTACTTGGTGTAAGTGTGTTTCTGTGTTACTTGATGTAAGTGTGTGTGTCTGTGTTCCTGGGTATCAGTGTATGTCTTTGTTATTTGGTGTCAGTCTATGTCTGTGTTACTTGGTGTAAGTGTGTGTCTGTGTTACTGGGTATCAGTGTATGTCTGTGTTTCTTGGTGTAATTGTATGTCTTTGTTACTTGGTGTAAGTGTGTGTCTGTGATACTTGGTGTAAGTGTTTGTCTGTGCTCCTGGGTATCAGTGTATGTCTTTGTTACTTGGTGTCAGTGTATGTCTGTGTTACTTGGTGTAAGTGTGTGTCGTTGTTACTGGGTATCAGTGTATGTCTTTGTTACTTGGTGTCAGTGTATGTCTGAGTTGCATGGTTTAAGTGTGTGTCTGTGTTCCTGGATATCAGTGTATGTCTTTGTTATTTGGTGTCAGTCTATGTCTGTGTTACTTGGTGTAAGTGTGTGTCTGTGTTACTGGGTATCAGTGTATGTCTTTGTTACTTGGTGTCAGTGTATGTCTGTGTTACTTGGTGCAAGTGTGTGTCTGTGTTACTGGGTGTCAGTGTGTGTCTGTGTTACTTGGTGTAAGTGTGTGTCTTTGTTACTTGGTGCCCGTGTGTGTCTGTGTTACTGGGTGTCAGTGTATGTCTTTGTTACTGGGTGTCAGTGTATGTCTTTGTTACTTGTTGTCGGTGTGTGTCTGTGTTACTGGGTATCAGTGTCTGTCTTTGTTACTTGGTGTAAGGTTGTGTCTGTGTTACTGGGTATCAGTGTATGTCTTTGTTACTTGGTGTCAGTGTATGTCTGTGTTACTTGGTGTAAGTGTGTGTCTGTGCTACTGGGTATCGATGTATGTCTTTGTGACTTGGTGTCAGTGTATGTGTTTGATACTGGATGTCAGTGTGTGTCTTTGTGACTTGGTGTCAGTGTATGTCTTTGTCACTTGATGTAAGTCTGTGTCTGTGTTACTGGGTATCAGTGTATGTCTTTGTTACTTGGTGTAATTGTCTGTCTTTGTTACTTGGTGTAAGTGTATGTCTTTGTTACTTGGTGTCAGTGTATGTCTTTGTTACTTGGTGTCAGTGTATGTCTGTGTTACTTGGTGTAAGTGTGTGTCTTTGTTACTTGGTGTAAGTGTATGTCTTTGTGACTTGGTATCATTGTATGTCTTTGTTACTGGGTGTACGTGTGTGTCTGAGTTACTGGGTATCAGTTTATGTCTTTGTGACTTTGTATCAGTCGATGTCATGGTTACTGGTTGTCATTGTGTTTCTGTGTTACTGGGTATCAGTGTATGTATTTGTGACTTGTTATCAATGTATGTCTTTGTTACTGGGTGTCAGTGTGTGTCTGTATTCCTGGATATCTGTGTATGACTTTGTGACTTGGTGTCAGTGCATGTCTTTGTTACTTGATGTAAGTGTGTGTCTGTGATACTGGGTATCAGTGTATGTCTTTGTTACTTGGTGTCAGTGTCTGTCTGTGTTACTTGTTGTAAGTGTGTGTCTGTGAATCAGTGTATGTCTTTGTGACTTGGTGTCAGTGTATGTCTGTGTTACTGGGGGTCAGTGTGTGTCTGTGTTACTGGGGGTCAGTGTGTGTTTCTAAATGGGTGTCAGTGTGTGTCTGTGTTACTGGGTATCAGTGTATGTCTTTGTTACTTGGTGTCAGTGCATGTCGTTGTTACTTGGTGTAAGTGTCTGTCTGTGTTCCTGGGTATCATTGTATGTCTTTGTTACTTCGTGTCAGTGTATGTCTGTGTTACTTGGGGTAAGTGTGTGTCTGTGTTACTGGCTTTCAGTGTATGTCTTTGTTACTTGGTGTAATTGTCTGTCTTTGTTACTTGGTGTAAGTGTATGTCTTTGTTACTTGGTGTCAGTGTATGTCTTTGTTACTTGGTGTCAGTGTATGTCTGTGTTACTGGGTGTCAGTGTGTGTCTGTGTTACTGGGTATCAGTGTATGTCTTTGTGACTTTGTATCAGTCTATGTCATGGTTACTGGGTGTCATTGTGTTTCTGTGTTACTGGGTATCAGTGTATGTATTTGTGACTTGGTATCAGTGTATGTCTTTGTTTCTGGGTGTCAGTGTGTGTCTGTGTTCCTGGATATCTGTGTATGTCTTTGTGACTTGGTGTCAGTGTAGGTCTTTGTTACTTGATGTAAGTGTGTGTCTGTGATACTGGGTATCAGTGTATGTCTTTGTTACTTGGTGTCAGTGTCTGCCTGTGTTACTTGGTGTAAGTGTGTGTCTGTGAATCAGTGTATGTCTTTGTGACTTGGTGTCAGTGTGTGTCTTTGTGACTTGGTGTCAGTGTATGTCTGTGTTACTGGTGGTCAGTGTGTGTCTGTGTTACTGGGGGTCAGTGTGTGTTTCTAAATGTGTGTCAGTGTGTGTCTGTGATACTGGGTATCAGTGTATGTCTTTGTGACTTGGTGTCAGTGTGTGTCTTTGTGACTTGGTGTCAGTGTATGTCTGTGTTACTGGGGGTCAGTGTGTGTCTGTGTTACTGGGGGTCAGTGTGTGTTTCTAAATGGGTGTCAGTGTGTGTCTGTGTTACTGGGTATCAGTGTATGTCTTTGTTACTTGGTGTCAGTGTATGTCTGTGTTACTTGGTGTAAGTGTCTGGCTGTGTTCCTGGGTATCATTGTCTGTCTTTGTTACTTGGTGTAAGTGTGTGTCTTTGTTACTTGGTGTAATTGTATGTCTTTGTTACTTGGTGTCAGTGTATGTCTGTGTTACTTGGTGTAATTGTATGTCTTTGTTACTTGGTGTAAATGTGTGTCTGTGTTACTTGGTGTTAGTGTGTGTCTGTGTTCCTGGCTATCTCTGTCTGTCTTTGTTACTTGGTTTCAGTGTATGTCTGTGTTCCTTGGTGTAAGTGTATGTCTTTGTTACTTGGTGTAAGTGTGTGTCTGTGTTACTTGGTGCAAGTGTGTGTCTGTGTTACTGGGTATCAGTGTACGTCTTTGTTACTTGGTGTCAGTGTATGTCTGTGTTACTTGGTGTAAGTGTGTGTCTGTGTTCCTGGGTATCATTGTATGTCTTTGTTACTTCGTGTCAGTGTATGTCTGTGTTACTTGGTGTAAGTGTGTGTCTGTGTTACTGGGTATCAGTGTACGTCTTAGCTACTTGGTGTCAGTGTATGTCTGTGTTACTTGGTGTAAGTGTGTGTCTGTGAATCAGTGTATGTCTTTGTGACTTGGAGTCAGTGTATGTCTTTGTTACTGGGTGTCAGTGTGTGTCTTTGTGACTTGGTGTCAGTGTATGTCTGTGTTACTGGGGTCAGTGCGTTTCTGTGTTACTGGGGGTCAGTGTGTGTTTCTAAATGGTTGTCATTGTGTTTCTGTGTTACTGTGTATCAGTGTATGTATTTGTGACTTGGTATCAGTGTAAATCTTTGTTACTGGGTGTCAGTGTGTGTCTGTGTTCCTGGATATCTGTGTATGTCTTTGTGACTTGGTGTCAGTGTAGGTCTTTGTTACTTGATGTAAGTGTGTGTCTGTGATACTGGGTATCAGTGTATGTCTTTGTTACTTGGTGTCAGTGTATGTCTGTGTTACTTGGTGTAAGTGTCTGTCTGTGTTCCTGGGTATCATTGTATGTCTTTGTTACTTCGTGTCAGTGTATGTCTGTGTTACTCGGTGTAAGCGTGTGTCTGTGTTACTGGGTATCAGAGTATGTCTTTGTTACTTGGTGTCGGTGTATGTCTGTGTTACTTGGTGTAAGTGTGTTTCTGTGTTACTGGGTGCCAGTGTGTGTCTGTGTTACTTGGTGTAAGAGTGAGTCTTTGTTAATTGGTGTCCGTGCATGTCTTTGTTACTTGGTGCCATTGTATATCTGTGTTACTTGGTGTAAGTGTGTGTCTTTGTTACTTGGTGTAATTGTATGTCTTTGTTACTTGGTGTCAATGTATGTCTGTGTTACTTGGTGTAATTGTATGTCTTTGTTACTTGGTGTAAGTGTGTGTCTGTGTTACTTGGTGTTAGTGTGTGTCTGTGTTCCTGGGTATCTGTATCTGTCTTTGTTACTTGGTTTCAGTGTATGTCTGTGTTACTTGGTGTAAGTGTATGTCTTTGTTACTTGGTGTAAGTGTGTGTCTGTGTTACTTGGTGTAAGTGTGTGTCTGTGTTCCTGGGTATCATTGTATGTCTTTGTTACTTCGTGTCAGTGTATGTCTGTGTTACTTGGTGCAAGTGTGTGTCTGTGTTACTGGGTATCAGTGTACGTCTTTGTTACTTGGTGTCAGTGTATGTCTGTGTTACTTGGTGAAAGTGTGTGTCTGTGAATCAGTGTATGTCTTTGTGACTTGGAGTCAGTGTATGTCTTTGTTACTGGGTGTCAGTGTGTGTCTTTGTGACTTGGTGTCAGTGTATGTCTGTGTTACTGGGGTCAGTGTGTGTCTGTGTTACTGGGGGTCAGTGTGTGTTTCTAAATGGGTGTCAGTGTGTGTCTGTATTACTGGGTATCAGTGTATGTCTTTGTTACATGGTGTCATTGTATGTCTGTGTTACTTGTTGCAAGTGCATGTCTTTGTTACTTGGTGGAAGTGTTTGTCTGTGTTACTTGGTGTAAGTGTGTGTCTGTGTTCCTGGGTATCATTGTATGTCTTTGTTACTTCGTGTCAGTGTATGTCTGTGTTACTTGGTGTAAGTGTGTGTCTGTGTTTCTGGGTATAAGTGTATGGCTTTGTTACTTGGTGTCAGTGTATGTCTGTGTTACTTGGTGTAAGTGTGTGTCTGTGTTCCTGGGTGTCAGTGTGTGTCTGTTTTACTTGGTGTAAGTGTGTGTCTTTGTTACTTGGTGTCCGTGTGTGTCTGTGTTACTGGGTGTCAGTGCATGTCTTTGTTACGTGGTGCCATTGTATATCTGTGTTACTTGGTGTAAGTGTGTGTCTTTGTTACTTGGTGTAATTGTATGTCTTTGTTACTTGGTCTCAGTGTATGTCTGTGTTACTTCGTGTAATTGTATGTCTTTGTTACTTGGTGTAAGTGTGTGTCTGTGTTACTTGGTGTAAGTGTGTGTCTGTGTTCCTGGGTATCATTGTATGTCTTTGTTACTTCGTGTCAGTGTATGTCTGTGTTACTTGGTGAAAGTGTGTGTCTGTGTTACTGGGTATCAGTGTCTGTCTTTGTTACTTGGTGTAAGGTTGTGTCTTTGTTACTGGGTATTAGTGTATGTCTTTGTTACTTGGTGTCAGTGTATGTCTGTGTTACTTGGTGTAAGTGTGTGTCTGTGTTACTGGGTATCGATGTATGTCTTTGTGACCTGGTGTCAGTGTATGTCTTTGTTACTGGATGTCAGTGTGTGTCTTTGTGACTTGGTGTCAGTGTATGTCTTTGTCACTTGGTGTAAGTGTGTGTCTGTGTTACTGGCTTTCAGTGTATCTCTTTGTTACTTGGTGTAATTGTCTGTCTTTGTTACTTGGTGTAAGTGTATGTCTTTGTTACTTGGTGTCAGTGTATGTCTTTGTTACTTGGTGTCAGTGTATGTCTGTGTTACTGGGTGTCAGTGTGTGTCTGTGTTACTGGGTATCAGTGTATGTCTTTGTGACTTTGTATCAGTCTATGTCATGGTTACTGGGTGTCATTGTGTTTCTGTGTTACTGGGTATCAGTGTATGTATTTGTGACTTGGTATCAGTGTATGTCTTTGTTACTGGGTGTCAGTGTGTGTCTGTGTTCCTGGATATCTGTGTATGTCTTTGTGACTTGGTGTCAGTGTAGGTCTTTGTTACTTGATGTAAGTGTGTGTCTGTGATACTGGGTATCAGTGTATGTCTTTGTTACTTGGTGTCAGTGTCTGCCCGTGTGACATGGTGTCAGTGTATGTCTGTGTTACTGGGGGTCAGTGTGTGTCTGTGTTACTGGGGGTCAGTGTGTGTTTCTAAATGGGTGTCAGTGTGTGTCTGTGTTACTGGGTATCAGTGTATGTCTTTGTTACTTGGTGTCAGTGTATGTCTGTGTTACTTGGTGTAAGTGTCTGTCTGTGTTCCTGGGTATCATTGTATGTCTTTGTTACTTCGTGTCAGTGTATGTCTGTGTTACTTGGTGTAAGCGTTTGTCTGTGTTACTGGGTATCAGAGTATGTCTTTGTTACTTGGTGTCGGTGCATGTCTGTGTTACTTGGTGTAAGTGTGTTTCTGTGTTACTGGGTGCCAGTGTGTGTCTCTGTTACTTGGTGTAAGAGTGTGTCTTTGTTAATTGGTGTCCGTGCATGTCTTTGTTACTTGGTGCCATTGTATATCAGTGTTACTTGGTGTAAGTGTGTGTCTTTGTTACTTGGTGTAATTGTATGTCTTTGTTACTTGGTGTCAATGTATGTCTGTGTTACTTGGTGTAATTGTATGTCTTTGTTACTTGGTGTAAGTGTGTGTCTGTGTTACTTGGTGTTAGTGTGTGTCTGTGTTCCTGGGTATCTGTATCTGTCTTTGTTACTTGGTTTCAGTGTATGTCTCTGTTACTTGGTGTAAGTGTATGTCTTTGTTACTTGGTGTAAGTGTGTGTCTGTGTTACTTGGTGTAAGTGTGTGTCTGTGTTCCTGGGTATCATTGTATGTCTTTGTTACTTCGTGTCAGTGTCTGTCTGTGTTACTTGGTGCAAGTGTGTGTCTGTGTTACTGGGTATCAGTGTACGTCTTTGTTACTTGGTGTCAGTGTATGTCTGTGTTACTTGGTGTAAGTGTGTGTCTGTGAATCAGTGTATGTCTTTGTGACTTGGAGTCAGTGTATGTCTTTGTTACTGGGTGTCAGTGTGTGTCTTTGTGACTTGGTGTCAGTGTATGTCTGTGTTACTGGGGTCAGTGTGTGTCTGTGTTACTGGGGGTCAGTGTGTGTTTCTAAATGGGTGTCAGTGTGTGTCTGTATTACTGGGTATCAGTGTATGTCTTTGTTACATGGTGTCATTGTATGTCTGTGTTACTTGTTGCAAGTGCATGTCTTTGTTACTTGGTGTAAGTGTTTGTCTGTGTTACTTGGTGTAAGTGTGTGTCTGTGTTCCTGGGTATCATTGTATGTCTTTGTTACTTCGTGTCAGTGTATGTCTGTGTTACTTGGTGTAAGTGTGTGTCTGTGTTTCTGGGTATAAGTGTATGGCTTTGTTACTTGGTGTCAGTGTATGTCTGTGTTACTTGGTGTAAGTGTGTGTCTGTGTTCCTGGGTGTCAGTGTGTGTCTGTGTTACTTGGTGTAAGTGTGTGTCTTTGTTACTTGGTGTCCGTGTGTGTCTGTGTTACTGGGTGTCAGTGCATGTCTTTGTTACGTGGTGCCATTGTATATCTGTGTTACTTGGTGTAAGTGTGTGTCTTTGTTACTTGGTGTAATTGTATGTCTTTGTTACTTGGTGTCAGTGTATGTCTGTGTTACTTGGTGTAATTGTATGTCTTTGTTACTTGGTGTAAGTGTGTGTCTGTGTTACTTGGTGTTAGTGTGTGTCTGTGTTCCTGGGTATCTGTGTCTGTCTTTGTTACTTGTTTTCAGTGTATGTCTCTATTACTTTGTGGAAGTGTGTGTCTGTGTTACTGGGTATCAGTGTATGTCTTTGCTAGTTGGTGTAAGTGTATGTCTGTGTTACTTGATGTAAGTGTGTGTCTGTGTTACTGGGTGTCAGTGTATGTCTGTGCTACTTGGTGTCCGTGTGTGTCTGTGTAACTGGGTGTCAGTGTATGTCTTTGTTACTGGGTGTCAGTGTATGTCATTGTTACTTGGTTTAAGTGTGTGTCTGTGTTACTGCGTATCAGTGTCTGTCTTTGTGACTTGGTGTAAGTGTGTGTCTGTGTTACTTGGTGTAAGTGTGTGTCTGTGTATCAGTGTATGTCTTTGTGACTTGGTTTCAGTGTATGTCTCTGTTACTTTGAGGAAGTGTGTGTCTGTGTTACTGGGTATCAGTGTATGTCTTTGCTACTTGGTGTCAGTGTGTGTCTGTGTTACTTGATGTAAGTGTGTGTCACTCTTACTGGGTATCAGTGTATGTCTTTGTTACTGGGTATCAGTGTATGTCTTTGTGACTTGGTGTCAGTGTCTGTCTTTGTTACTGTGTGTCAGTGTCTGTCTTTGTGACTTGGTGTCAGTGTATGTCTTTGTTACTTGGTGTAAGTGTGTGTCTGTGTTACTGGGTGTCAGTGTGTCTCTGTGACTTGGTGTCAGTGTATGTCTTTGTTACTTGATGTAAGTATGTGTCTGTGTTACTTGGTGTAATTATCTGTCTCTGTTACTTGGTGTAAGTGTATGTCTTTGTTACTGGGTGTCAGTGTCTGTCTTTGTGACTTGGTGTCAGTGTATGTCTTTGTTACTTGGTGTAAGTATGTGTCTGTGTTACTGGGTATCAGTGTATGTCTTTGTGACTTGGTATCAGTGTATTTCTTTGTTACAGGGTGTCAGTGTGTGTCTGTGTTACTGGGTATTAGTGTATGTCTTTGTTACTTGGTATCAGTGTATGTCTTTGTTACTGGGTGTCAGTGTGTGCCTGCGTTCCTGGGTATCAGTGTATGTCTTTGTGACTTGGTGTCAGTGTATGTCTTTGTTACTGGGTGTCGGTGTGTGTCTTTGTGACTTGGTGTCAGTGTATGTCTTTGTTACTTGGTGTAAGTGTGTGTCTGTGTTACTGGGTATCGATGTATGTCTTTGTGACCTGGTGTCAGTGTATGTCTTTGTTACTGGATGTCAGTGTGTGTCTTTGTGACTTGGTGTCAGTGTATGTCTTTGTCACTTGGTGTAAGTGTGTGTCTGTGTTACTGGCTTTCAGTGTATCTCTTTGTTACTTGGTGTAATTGTCTGTCTTTGTTACTTGGTGTAAGTGTATGTCTTTGTTACTTGGTGTCAGTGTATGTCTTTGTTACTTGGTGTCAGTGTATGTCTGTGTTACTGGGTGTCAGTGTGTGTCTGTGTTACTGGGTATCAGTGTATGTCTTTGTGACTTTGTATCAGTCTATGTCATGGTTACTGGGTGTCATTGTGTTTCTGTGTTACTGGGTATCAGTGTATGTATTTGTGACTTGGTATCAGTGTATGTCTTTGTTACTGGGTGTCAGTGTGTGTCTGTGTTCCTGGATATCTGTGTATGTCTTTGTGACTTGGTGTCAGTGTAGGTCTTTGTTACTTGATGTAAGTGTGTGTCTGTGATACTGGGTATCAGTGTATGTCTTTGTTACTTGGTGTCAGTGTCTGCCCGTGTGACATGGTGTCAGTGTATGTCTGTGTTACTGGGGGTCAGTGTGTGTCTGTGTTACTGGGGGTCAGTGTGTGTTTCTAAATGGGTGTCAGTGTGTGTCTGTGTTACTGGGTATCAGTGTATGTCTTTGTTACTTGGTGTCAGTGTATGTCTGTGTTACTTGGTGTAAGTGTCTGTCTGTGTTCCTGGGTATCATTGTATGTCTTTGTTACTTCGTGTCAGTGTATGTCTGTGTTACTTGGTGTAAGCGTTTGTCTGTGTTACTGGGTATCAGAGTATGTCTTTGTTACTTGGTGTCGGTGCATGTCTGTGTTACTTGGTGTAAGTGTGTTTCTGTGTTACTGGGTGCCAGTGTGTGTCTCTGTTACTTGGTGTAAGAGTGTGTCTTTGTTAATTGGTGTCCGTGCATGTCTTTGTTACTTGGTGCCATTGTATATCAGTGTTACTTGGTGTAAGTGTGTGTCTTTGTTACTTGGTGTAATTGTATGTCTTTGTTACTTGGTGTCAATGTATGTCTGTGTTACTTGGTGTAATTGTATGTCTTTGTTACTTGGTGTAAGTGTGTGTCTGTGTTACTTGGTGTTAGTGTGTGTCTGTGTTCCTGGGTATCTGTATCTGTCTTTGTTACTTGGTTTCAGTGTATGTCTCTGTTACTTGGTGTAAGTGTATGTCTTTGTTACTTGGTGTAAGTGTGTGTCTGTGTTACTTGGTGTAAGTGTGTGTCTGTGTTCCTGGGTATCATTGTATGTCTTTGTTACTTCGTGTCAGTGTCTGTCTGTGTTACTTGGTGCAAGTGTGTGTCTGTGTTACTGGGTATCAGTGTACGTCTTTGTTACTTG
Source organism: Heterodontus francisci (assembly GCF_036365525.1). Classification (NCBI taxonomy): domain Eukaryota; kingdom Metazoa; phylum Chordata; class Chondrichthyes; order Heterodontiformes; family Heterodontidae; genus Heterodontus; species Heterodontus francisci. The sequence continues at coordinate 5,082,749 of NW_027140330.1, forward strand.
GTGTCAGTGTATGTCTGTGTTACTTGGTGTAAGTGTGTGTCTGTGAATCAGTGTATGTCTTTGTGACTTGGAGTCAGTGTATGTCTTTGTTACTGGGTGTCAGTGTGTGTCTTTGTGACTTGGTGTCAGTGTATGTCTGTGTTACTGGGGTCAGTGTGTGTCTGTGTTACTGGGGGTCAGTGTGTGTTTCTAAATGGGTGTCAGTGTGTGTCTGTATTACTGGGTATCAGTGTATGTCTTTGTTACATGGTGTCATTGTATGTCTGTGTTACTTGTTGCAAGTGCATGTCTTTGTTACTTGGTGTAAGTGTTTGTCTGTGTTACTTGGTGTAAGTGTGTGTCTGTGTTCCTGGGTATCATTGTATGTCTTTGTTACTTCGTGTCAGTGTATGTCTGTGTTACTTGGTGTAAGTGTGTGTCTGTGTTTCTGGGTATAAGTGTATGGCTTTGTTACTTGGTGTCAGTGTATGTCTGTGTTACTTGGTGTAAGTGTGTGTCTGTGTTCCTGGGTGTCAGTGTGTGTCTGTGTTACTTGGTGTAAGTGTGTGTCTTTGTTACTTGGTGTCCGTGTGTGTCTGTGTTACTGGGTGTCAGTGCATGTCTTTGTTACGTGGTGCCATTGTATATCTGTGTTACTTGGTGTAAGTGTGTGTCTTTGTTACTTGGTGTAATTGTATGTCTTTGTTACTTGGTGTCAGTGTATGTCTGTGTTACTTGGTGTAATTGTATGTCTTTGTTACTTGGTGTAAGTGTGTGTCTGTGTTACTTGGTGTTAGTGTGTGTCTGTGTTCCTGGGTATCTGTGTCTGTCTTTGTTACTTGTTTTCAGTGTATGTCTCTATTACTTTGTGGAAGTGTGTGTCTGTGTTACTGGGTATCAGTGTATGTCTTTGCTAGTTGGTGTAAGTGTATGTCTGTGTTACTTGATGTAAGTGTGTGTCTGTGTTACTGGGTGTCAGTGTATGTCTGTGCTACTTGGTGTCCGTGTGTGTCTGTGTAACTGGGTGTCAGTGTATGTCTTTGTTACTGGGTGTCAGTGTATGTCATTGTTACTTGGTTTAAGTGTGTGTCTGTGTTACTGCGTATCAGTGTCTGTCTTTGTGACTTGGTGTAAGTGTGTGTCTGTGTTACTTGGTGTAAGTGTGTGTCTGTGTATCAGTGTATGTCTTTGTGACTTGGTTTCAGTGTATGTCTCTGTTACTTTGAGGAAGTGTGTGTCTGTGTTACTGGGTATCAGTGTATGTCTTTGCTACTTGGTGTCAGTGTGTGTCTGTGTTACTTGATGTAAGTGTGTGTCACTCTTACTGGGTATCAGTGTATGTCTTTGTTACTGGGTATCAGTGTATGTCTTTGTGACTTGGTGTCAGTGTCTGTCTTTGTTACTGTGTGTCAGTGTCTGTCTTTGTGACTTGGTGTCAGTGTATGTCTTTGTTACTTGGTGTAAGTGTGTGTCTGTGTTACTGGGTGTCAGTGTGTCTCTGTGACTTGGTGTCAGTGTATGTCTTTGTTACTTGATGTAAGTATGTGTCTGTGTTACTTGGTGTAATTATCTGTCTCTGTTACTTGGTGTAAGTGTATGTCTTTGTTACTGGGTGTCAGTGTCTGTCTTTGTGACTTGGTGTCAGTGTATGTCTTTGTTACTTGGTGTAAGTATGTGTCTGTGTTACTGGGTATCAGTGTATGTCTTTGTGACTTGGTATCAGTGTATTTCTTTGTTACAGGGTGTCAGTGTGTGTCTGTGTTACTGGGTATTAGTGTATGTCTTTGTTACTTGGTATCAGTGTATGTCTTTGTTACTGGGTGTCAGTGTGTGCCTGCGTTCCTGGGTATCAGTGTATGTCTTTGTGACTTGGTGTCAGTGTATGTCTTTGTTACTGGGTGTCGGTGTGTGTCTTTGTGACTTGGTGTCAGTGTATGTCTTTGTTACTTGGTTTAAGTGTGTGTCTGTGATACTGGGTATCAGTGTATGTCTTTGTTACTTGCTGTCAGTTTATGTCTTTGTTACTTGGTGTAAGTGTATGTCTTTGTTACTTGGTGTCAGTGTATGTGTTTGTGACTTCTTGTCAGTGTATGTCTTTGTTGCTGGGTGTCAGTGTATGTCTTTGTTACTTTGTGTAAGTGTATGTCAAAATACTTGGTGTAAGTGGATGTCTGTGTTACATGGTGTAAATGTATGTCTTTGTTACTTGGTGTAAGTGTGCGTCTGTGTTACTGGGTATCAGTGTATGTCTTTGTTACTTGGTGTCAGTGTATGTCTTTGTTACTTGGTGTAAGTGTATGTCAAAATACTTGGTGTAGGTGTATGTCTGTGTTACTTGTTGTAAGTGTCTGTCTTTGTTACTTTGTGTCAGTGTGCGTCTGTGTTACTGGCTATCAGTGTATGTCATTGTTACTTGGTGTCATTGTATGTCTTTGTTACTTGGTATAAGTGTGCGTCTGTGTTACTGGGTATCAGTGCATGTCTTTGTTACTTGTTGTCAGTGTATGTCTTTGCTACTTGGTGTAAGTGTGTGTCTGTGTTACTGGAGGTCAGTGTGTGTCTGTGTTACTGGGTGTCAGTGCATGTCTTTGTTACTGGGTGTCAGTGTATGTCTTTGTTACTTGGTGTAAGTGTGTGTCTGTGTTACTGGGTATCAGTGAGTGTCTTTGTTACTTGGTGCATGTGTGTGTCTGTCTTACTGGGTATCAGTGTACGTCTTTGTTACTGGGTATCAGTGTATGTCTTTGTGACTTGGTGTCAGTGTATTTCTTTGTTACTTCGTGTCAGTGTATGTCTTTATTCGTTGGTGTAAGTGTGTGTCTGTCTTACTGGGTATCAGTGTATGTCTTTGTTACTGGGTATCACTGTATGTCTTTGTGACTTGGTGTCAGTGTATGTCTTTGTTACTTGGTGTAAGTGTTTGTCTTTGTTACTGGGTGTCAGTGTGTGTCTCTGTGACTTGGTGTCAGTGTATGTCTTTGTTACTTGGTGTAAGTGTGTGTCTGTGTTCCTTGGTGTAATTATCTGTCTCTGTTACTTGGTGTAAGTGTATGTCTTTGTTACTGGGTGTCAGTGTCTGTCTTTGTGACTTGGTGTCAGTGTATGTCTTTGTTACTTGGTGTAAGTATGTGTCTGTGTTACTGGGTATCAGTGTATGTCTTTGTGACTTGGTGTCAGTGTATTTCTTTGTTACTTCGTGTCAGTGTATGTCTTTATTCGTTGGTGTAAGTGTGTGTCTGTCTTACTGGGTATCAGTGTATGTCTTTGTTACTGGGTATCACTGTATGTCTTTGTGACTTGGTGTCAGTGTATGTCTTTGTTACTTGGTGTAAGTGTTTGTCTTTGTTACTGGGTGTCAGTGTGTGTCTCTGTGACTTGGTGTCAGTGTATGTCTTTGTTAATGTGTCTCAGTGTGTGTCTGTGTTACTGCGTATTAGTGTATGTCTTTGTTACTTTGTATCAGTGTATGTCTTTGTTACTGGGTGTCAGTGTGTGTCTGTGTTCCTGGGTATCAGTGTATGTCTTTGTGACTTGGTGTCAGTGTATGTCTTTGTTACTGGGTGTCGGTGTGTGTCTTTGTGATTTGGTGTCAGTGTATGTCTTTGTTACTTGGTGTAAGTGTGTGTCTGTGATACTGGGTATCAGTGTATGTCTTTGTTACTTGGTGTCAGTTTATGTCTCTGTTCCTTCGTGTAAGTGTATGTCTTTGTTACTTGGTCTCAGTGTATGTGTTTGTGACTTGTTGTCAGTGGATGTCTTTGTTACTGGGTGTCAGTGTATGTCTTTGTTACTTGGTGTAAGTGTATGTCAAAATACTTGGTGTAAGTGGATGTCTATGTTACATGGTGTAAGTGTATGTCTTTGTTACTTGGTGTAAGTGTGCGTTTGTGTTACTGGGTATCAGTGTATGTCTTTGTTACTTGGTGTCAGTGTATGTCTTTGTTACTTGGTGTAAGTGTGTGTCTGTGTTACTGGGTATCAGTGTATGTCCTTGTTACTTGTTGGCAGTGTATGTGAAAATACTTGGCGTAAGTGTATGTCTTTGTTCCTGGGTGTCAGTGTATGTCTTTGTTACTTGGTGTCATTGGATTTCTTTGTTACTGGGTGTCAGTGTATGTCTTTGTTACTTGGTGTAAGTGTATGTCAAAATACTTGGTGTAGGTGTATGTGTGTGTTACTTGGTGTAAGTGTATGTCTTTGTTACTTTGTGTAAGTGTGCGTCTGTGTTACTGGGTATCAGTATATGTCTTTGTTACTTGGTGTCATTGTATGTCTTTGTTACTTGGTATAAGTGTGCGTCTCTGTTACTGGGTATCAGTGCATGTCTTTGTTACTTGGTGTCAGTGGATGTCTTTGTTACTTGGTGTAAGTGTGTGTCTGTGTTACTGGGCGTCAGTGTGTGTCTGTGTTACTGGGTGGCAGTGCATGTCTTTGTTACTGGGTGTCAGTGTATGTCTTTGTTACTTGGTGCAAGTGTGTGTCTGTGTTACTGGGTATCAGTGTGTGTCTTTGTTACTTGGTGTATGTGTGTGTCTGTCTTACTGGGTATCAGTGTATGTCTTTGTTACTTGGTGTAAGTGTGTGTCTGTGTTACTGGGTATCAGTGTATGTCTGTGTTACTGGGGGTTATTGTGTGTTTCGAACTGTGTGTCAGTGTGTGTCTGTGTTACTGGGTATCAATGTATGTCTTTGTTATCTCGTGTAAGTGTATGTCTTTTTTAGTTGGTGTCAGTGTATGTATTTGTGACTTGGTGTCATTGTATGTCTTAGTTACTGGGTGTCAGTGTATGTCTTTGTTACTGGGTGTCAGTTTGTGTCTGTGTTACTGGGTATCAGTGTATGTCTTTGTGACTTGGTATCAGTGTCTGTATTTGTTACTGGCTGTCATTGTGCGTTTGTGTTCCTGGGTATCAGTGTATGTCTTTGTGACTTGGTGTCAGTGTATGTCTTTGTTACTTGGTGTAAGTGTGTGTCTGTGTTTCTCGGGGTCAGTGTGTGTCTGTGTTACTGGGTGTCAGTGCATGTCTTTGTTACTGGGTGTCAGTGTATGTATTTGTTACTTGGTGTAAGTGTGAGTCTGTGTTACTGGGTATCAGTGTGTGTCTTTGTGACTTGGTGTACGTGTGTGTCTGTCTTACCGGGTGTCAGTGTATGTCTTTGTTACTGGGTATCAGTGTATGTCTTTGTGACTTGGTGCCAGTGTATGTCTTTGTTACTGGGTGTCAGTGTCTGTCTTTGTGACTTGGTGTCAGTGTATGTCTTTCTAACTTGGTGTAAGTGTCTATCTGTCTTACTGGGTATCAGTGTATGTCTTTGATACTGGGTATCAGTGTATGTCTTTGTGACTTGGTGTCAGTGTATGTCTTTGTTACTGGTGTCAGTGTGTGCCTTTGTGACTTGGTGTCAGTGTATGTCTTTGTTACTTGGTGTAAGTGTGTGTCTGTGATACTGGGGATCAGTGTATGTCTTTGTTATTTGGTGTCAGTTTATGTCTTTGTTACTTGGTGTAAGTGTATGTCTTTGTTACTTGGTGTCAGTGTATGTGTTTGTGACTTGTTGTCAGTGGATGTCTTTGTGACTGGGTGTCAGTGTATGTCTTTGTTACTTGGTGTAAGTGTATGTCAAAATACTCGGTGTAAGTGTCTGTCTGTGTTACTTGGTGTAAGTCTATGTCTTTGTTATTTGGTGTAAGTGTGCGTCTGTGTTACTGGGTGTCAGAGGATGACATTGTGACTGGGTATCAGTGTATGTCTTTGTGACTTGGTGTCAGTGTATGTCTTTGTTACTGGGTGTCTGTGTATGTCTTTGATACTTGGTGTCAGTGTATGTCTTTTTTACTGGGTGTCAGTGTGTGTCTTTGTGACTTGGTGCCAGTGTACGTCTTTGTTACTTGGTGGAAGTGTGTGTCTGTGTTACTGGGTGTCAGTGTATGTCTTAGTTACTTGGTGTCAGTGTACGTCTTTGTTACTTTGTGTAAGTGTATGTCAAAATACTTGGTGTAAGTATATGTCTGTGTTACTTGGTGTAAGTGTATGTCTTTGTTACTTGGTGTAAGTGTGCGTCTGTGTAACTGGGTGTCAGTGTATGTCTTTGTTTCTTGGTGTCAGTGTATGTCTTTGTTACTGGGTGTAAGTGTATGTCTTTGTTACTTTGTGTCAGTGTATGTCTCTGTTACTGGGTATCAGTGTATGTCTTTGTTACTTGGTGTAAGTATGTGTCTGTGTTACTGGGTATCAGTGTATTTTTGTGACTTGGTATCAGTGTATGTCTTTGTTACTGGGTGTCAGTGTGTGTCTGTGTTACTGGGTATTAGTGTATGTCTTTGTTACTTGGTATCAGTGTATGTCTTTGTTACTGGGTGTCAGTGTATGTCTTTGTTACTTGGTGCAAGTGTATGTCAAAATACTTGGTGTCAGTGTATGTCTTTGTTACTTGGTGTAATTGTCTGTCTTTGTTACTTGGTGTCAGTGTATGTCTGTGTTACTTGGTGTAAGTATGTGACTTTGTTACTTGGTGTCAGTGTATGTCTCTGTTACTGGGTATCAGTGTATGTCTTTGTTACTTGGTGTAAGTATGTGTCTGTGTTACTGGGTATCAGTGTATTTTTGTGACTTGGTATCAGTGTATGTCTTTGTTACTGGGTGTCAGTGTGTGTCTGTGTTACTGGGTATTAGTGTATGTCTTTGTTACTTGGTATCAGTGTATGTCTTTGTTACTGGGTGTCAGTGTGTGTCTGTGTTCCTGGGTATCAGTGTATGTCTTTGTGACTTGGTGTCAGTGTATGTCTTTGTTACTGGGTGTCGGTGTGTGTCTTTGTGACTTGGTGTCAGTGTATGTCTTTGTTACTTGGTGTAAGTGTGTGTCTGTGTTACTGGGTGTCAGTGTGTGTCTCTGTGACTTGGTGTCAGGGTCTGTCTTTGTTACTATGTGTAAGTGTGTGTCTGTGTTACTTGGTGTAATTATCTGTCTCTGTTACTTGGTGTAAGTGTATGTCTTTGTTACTGGGTGTCAGTGTCTGTCTTTGTGACTTGGTGTCTGTGTATGTCTTTGTTACTTGGTGTAAGTATGTGTCTGTGTTACTGTGTATCAGTGTATGTCTTTGTGACTTGGTATCAGTGTATGTCTTTGTTACTGGGTGTCAGTGTGTGTCTGTGTTACTGGGTATTAGTGTATGTCTTTGTTACTTGGTATCAGTGTATGTCTTTGTTACTGGCTGTCAGTGTGTGTCTCTGTTCCTGGGTATCAGTGTATGTCTTTGTGACTTGGTGTCAGTGTATGTCTTTGTTACTGGGTGTCGGTGTGTGTCTTTGTTACTTGGTGTAAGTGTGTGTCTGTGATACTGGGTATCAGTGTATGTCTTTGTTACATGGTGTCAGTTTATGTCTTTGTTACTTCGTGTAAGTGTATGTCTTTGTTACTTGGTGTCAGTGTTTGTGTTTGTGACTTGTTGTCAGTGGATGTCTTTGTTACTGGGTGTCAGTGTATGTCTTTGTTACTTGGTGTAACTGTATGTCAAAATACTTGGTGTAAGTGTATGTCTGTGTTACTTGGTGTAAGTGTATGTCTTTGTTACTTTGTGTAAGTGTGCGTCTGTGTTACTGGGAATCAGTGTATGTCGTTGTTACTGGGTATCAGTGTATGTCTTTGTGACTTGGTGTCAGTGTAAGTCTTTGTTACTGGCTGTCAGTGTGTGTCTTTCTGATTTGGTGTCAGTGTATGTCTTTGTTACTGGGTGTAAGTGTGTGTCTGTATTACTGGGTATCAGTGTATGTCTTTGATACTTCGTGTCAGTGTATGTCTTTGTTACTGGGTGTCAGTGTGTGTCTTGGTGACTTGGTGCCAGTGTACGTCTTTGTTACTTGGTGTAAGTGTGTGTCTGTGTTACTGGGTATCAGTGTATGTCTTTGTTACTTGGTGTCAATGTATGTCAAAATGCTTGGTGTAAGTGTATGTCTTTGTTACTTGTTGTAATTGCCTTTCTTTGTTACTTGGTGTCAGTGTATGTCTGTGTTACTTGGTGTAAGTGTGTGTCTTTGTTATTTCTTGTCAGTGTATGTTTTTGTTACTTGGTGTAATTATGTGTCTTTGTTACTTGGTGTCAGTGTGTGTCCGTGTTCCTGGGTGTCAGTGTTTGTCTTTGTTACTTGGTGTAAGTGTATGTCTTTGTCAGTTGGTGTCAGTGTATGTGTTTGTGACTTGTTGTCAGTGGATTTCTTTGTTACTGGGTGTCAGTATGTCTTTGTTACTGGGTGTAAGTGTATGTCAAAATACTTGGTGTAAGTGTATGTCTGTGTTACATGGTGTAAGTGTATGTCTTTGTTACTTGGTGTATGTGTGCATCTGTGTTACTGGGTATCAGTGTATGTCTTGGTTACTTGGTGTCAGTGTATGTCTTTGTTACTTGGTGTAAGTGTGTTTCTGTGTTACTGGGTATCAGTGTATGTCTGTGTTACTGGGAGTTATTGTGTGTTTCTAACTGGGTGTCAGTGTGTGTCTGTGTTACTGGGTATCAATGTCTGTCTTTGTTACTTCGTGTAAGTGTATGTCTTTTTTACTTGGTGTCAGTGTAGGTATTTGTGACTTGGTGTCATTGTATGTCTTAGTTACTGGGTGTCAGAGTATGTCTTTGTTACTGGGTGTCAGTGTGTGTCTGTGTTACTGGGTATCAGTGTATGTCTTTGTGACTTGGTATCAGTGTATGTCTTTGTTACTGGGTGTCATTGTGCGTTTGTGTTCCTGGGTATCAGTGTATGTCTTTGTTACTGGGTATCAGTGTATGTCTTTGTTACTTGGTGTCTGTGTATGTCTGTGATACGTTGTGTGAGTGTGTGTCTGTGTTGCTTGGTATCAGTGTATGTCTTTGTTACTTCGTGTCAGTGTGTGTCTTTGTTACTGGGTGTCTGTGTTAGTCTTTGTTACTGGGTGTCAGTGTATGTCTTTGTGACTTGGTGTTAGTGTGTGTCTGTGGTACTGGGTATCAGTGTCTGTCTTTGTTACTTGGTGTAAATGTGTGTCTGTGTTACTGGGTGTCAGTGTATGTCTTTGATACTTGGTGTCAGTGTATGTCTTTTTTACTGGGTGTCAGTGTGTGTCTTTGTGACTTGGTGCCAGTGTACGTCTTTATTACTTGGTGTAAGTGTGTGTCTGTGTTACTGGGTATCAGTGTATGTCTTTGTTACTTGGTGTCAGTGTACGTCTTTTTTACTTTGTGTCAGTGTATGTCAAAATACTTGGTGTAAGTGTATGTCTGTGTTACTTGGTGTAAGTGTATGTCTTTGTTACTTGGTGCAAGTGTATGTCAAAATACTTGGTGTAAGTGTATGTCTTTGTTACTTGGTGTAATTGTCTGTCTCTGTTACTGGGTATCAGTGTATGTCTTTGTGACTTGGTGTCAGTGTATGTCTTTGTTATTTGGTGTAAGTGTGTGTCTGTGTTACTGTGTTACAGTGTATTTCTTTGTTCCTGGGTATCAGTGTATGTCTTTGTTACTGGGTGTCAGTGTGTGTCTTTGTCACTTGGTGTCAGTGTATGTCTTTGTTATTTGGTGTAAGTGTGTGTCTGTTTTACTGTGTTACTGTGTATGTCTTTGCTCCTGGGTATCAGTGTATGTCTTTGTGACTTGGTGCCAGTGTATGTCTTTGTTAGTGGGTGTCAGTGTGTGTCTGTGTTCCTGGGTGTCAGTGTATGTCTTTGTTACTTGGTGCCAGTGGATTTCTTTGTTACTGGGTGTCATTGTATGTCTTAGTTACTGGGTGTCAGTGTATGTCTTTGTTACTGGGTGTCAGTGTGTGTCTGTATTACTGGGTATCAGTGTATGTCTTTGTGACTTGGTATCAGTGTATGTCTTTGTTACTGGGTGTCATTGTGCGTTTGTGTTCCTGGGTATCAGTGTATGTCTCTGTGACTTGGTGTCAGTGTATGTCTTTGTTACTGGGTGTCAGTGTGTGCCTTTGTGACTTGGTGTCAGTGTATGTCTTTGTTACTTGGTGTAAGTGTGTGTCTGTGATACTGGGTATCAGTGTATGTCTTTGTTACTTGGTGTCAGTTTATGTCTTTGTTACTTGGTGTAAGTGTATGTCTTTGTTACTTGGTGTCAGTGCATGTGTTTGTGACTTGTTGTCAGTGGATGTCTTTGTTACTTGGTGTAAGTGTATGTCTGTGTTACTTGGTGTAAGTCTATGTCTTTGCTCTTTGGTGTAAGTGTGCGTCTGTGTTACTGGGTGTCAGTGGATGACATTGTTACTGGGTATCAGTGTATGTCTTTGTGACTTGGTGTCAGTGTATGTCTTTGTTACTGGGTGTCAGTGTGTGTCTTTGTGACTTGGTGTCAGTGTATGTCTTTGTTACTTGGTGTAAGTGTGTGTCTGTGTTACTGGGTGTCTGTGTATGTCTTTGATACTTGGTGTCAGTGTATGTCTTTTTTACTGGGTGTCAGTGTGTGTCTTTGTGACTTGGTGCCAGTGTACGTCTTTGTTACTTGGTGGAAGTGTGTGTCTGTGTTACTGGGTATCAGTGTATGTCTTTGTTACTTGGTGTCAGTGTACGTCTTTGGTACTTTGTGTAAGTGTATGTCAAAATACTTGGTGTAAGTGTATGTCTGTGTTACTTGGTGTAAGTGTATGTCTTTGTTACTTGGTGTAAGTGTGCGTCTGTGTTACTGGGTGTCAGTGTATGTCTTTGTTACGTGGTGTCAGTGTATGTCTTTGTTACTTGGTGTAAGTGTATGTCTGTGTTACTGGGGGTCAGTGTGTGTCTGTGTTACTGGGGGTCATTGTGTGTTTCTAACTGGGGGTCAGTGTGTGTCTGTGTTCCTGGGAAACAATGTATGTCTTTGTTACTGGGTTTAAGTGTATGTCTTTGTTACTTTGTGTCAGTGTATGTGTTTGTGACTTGGTGTCATTGTATGTCTTAGTTACTGGGTGTCAGTGTACGTCTTTGTTACTTGGTGCAAGTGTATGTCAAAATACTTGGTGTAAGTGTATGTCTTTGTTACTTGGTGTAATTGTCTGTCTTCGTTACTTGGTGTCAGTGTATGTCTGTGTTACTTGGTGTAAGTATGTGTCTTTGTTACTTGGTGTAAGTGTATGTCTCTGTTACTGGGTGTCAGTGTGTGTCTTTGTCACTTGGTGTCAGTGTATGTCTTTGTTATTTGGTGTAAGTGTGTGTCTGTGTTACTGGGTATCAGTGTATGTCTTTGTTACTTGGTGTCAGTGTATGTCTTTGTTACTGGGTGTCAGTGTGTGTCTTTGTGACTTGGTGTCAGTGTATGTCTTTGTTACTTGGTGTAAGTGTGTGTCTGTGTTACTGTGTTACTGTGTATGTCTTTGTTCCTGGGTATCAGTGTATGTCTTTGTGACTTGGTGTCAGTGTATGTCTTTGTTACTTGGTGTCAGTGTATTTCTTTGTTACTGGGTGTCAGTGTATGTCTTTGTTACTTGGTGTAAGTGTATGTCAAAATACTTGGTGTAGGTGTATGTCTGTGTTACTTGGTGTAAGTGTGCGTCTGTGTTACTGGGTATCAGTGTATGTCTTTGTGACTTGGTGCCAGTGTACGTCTTTGTTACTTGGTGGAAGTGTGTGTCTGTGTTACTGGGTATCAGTTTATGTCTTTGTTACTTGGTGTCAGTGTCCGTCTTTGTTACTTTGTGTAAGTGCATGTCAAAATACCTGGTGTAAGTGTATGTCTGTGTTACTTGGTGTAAGTGTATGTCTTTGTTACTTGGTGTAAGTGTGCGTCTGTGTTACTGGGTGTCAGTGTATGTCTTTGTTACTTGGTGTCAGTGTATGTCTTTGTTACTTGGTGTAAGTGTATGTCTGTGTTACAGGGGGTCAGTGTGTGTCTGTGTTACTAGGGGTCATTGTGTGTTTCTAACTGGGTGTCGGTGTGTGTCTGTATTACTGGGTATCAATGTATGTCTTTGTTACTGTGTGTAAGTGTATGTCTTTGTTACTTTGTGTCAATGTATGTGTTTGTGACTTGGTGTCATTGCATGTCTTAGTTACTGGGTGTCAGTGTATGTCTTTGTTACTTGGTGTAAGTGTGTGTCTGTGTTACTGGGTATCAGTGAGTGTCTTTGTTACTTGGTGCATGTGTGTGTCTGTCTTACTGGGTATCAGTGTACGTCTTTGTTACTGGGTATCAGTGTATGTCTTTGTGACTTGTTGTCAGTGTATGTCTTTGTTACTTCGTGTCAGTGTATGTCTTTATTCGTTGGTGTAAGTGTGTGTCTGTCTTACTGGGTATCAGTGTACGTCTTTGTTACTGGGTATCACTGTATGTCTTTGTGACTTGGTGTCAGTGTATGTCTTTGTTACTTGGTGTAAGTGTTTGTCTTTGTTACTGGGTGTCAGTGTGTGTCTCTGTGACTTGGTGTCAGTGTATGTCGTTGTTACTTGGTGTAAGTGTGTGTCTGTGTTACTTGGTGTAATTATCTGTCTCTGTTACTTGGTGTAAGTGTATGTCTTTGTTACTGGGTGTCAGTGTCTGTCTTTGTGACTTGGTGTCAGTGTATGTCTTTGTTACTTGGTGTAAGTATGTGTCTGTGTTACTGGGTATCAGTGTATGTCTTTGTGATTTGGTATCAGTGTATGTCTTTGTTAATGGGTGTCAGTGTGTGTCTGTGTTACTGGGTATTAGTGTATGTCTTTGTTACTTTGTATCAGTGTATGTCTTTGTTACTGGGTGTCAGTGTGTGTCTGTGTTCCTGGGTATCAGTGTATGTCTTTGTGACTTGGTGTCAAAGTATGTCTTTGTTACTGGGTGTCGGTGTGTGTCTTTGTGATTTGGTGTCAGTGTATGTCTTTGTTACTTGGTGTAAGTGTGTGTCTGTGATACTGGGTATCAGTGTATGTCTTTGTTACTTGGTGTCAGTTTATGTCTCTGTTACTTCGTGTAAGTGTATGTCTTTGTTACTTGGTCTCAGTGTATGTGTTTGTGACTTGTTGTCAGTGGATGTCTTTGTTACTGGGTGTCAGTGTATGTCTTTGTTACTTGGTGTAAGTGTATGTCAAAATACTTGGTGTAAGTGGATGTCTGTCTTACATGGTGTAAGTGTATGTCTTTGCTACTTGGTGTAAGTGTGCGTCTGTGTTACTGGGTATCAGTGTATGTCTTTGTTACTTGGTGTCAGTGTATGTCTTTGTTACTTGGTGTAAGTGTGTGTCTGTGTTACTGGGTATCAGTGTATGTCCTTGTTACTTGTTGGCAGTGTATGTCAAAATACTTGGCGTAAGTGTATGTCTTTGTTCCTGGGTGTCAGTGTATGTCTTTGTTACTTGGTGTCATTGGATTTCTTTGTTACTGGGTGTCAGTGTATGTCTTTGTTACTTGGTGTAAGTGTATGTCAAAATACTTGGTGTAGGTGTATGTGTGTGTTACTTGGTGTAAGTGTATGTCTTTGTTACTTTGTGTAAGTGTGCGTCTGTGTTACTGGGTATCAGTGTATGTCTTTGTTACTTGGTGTCATTGTATGTCTTTGTTACTTGGTATAAGTGTGCGTCTCTGTTACTGGGTATCAGTGCATGTCTTTGTTACTTGGTGTCAGTGGATGTCTTTGTTACTTGCTGTAAGTGTGTGTCTGTGTTACTGGGGGTCAGTGCGTGTCTGTGTTACTGGGTGTCAGTGCATGTCTTTGTTACTGGGTGTCAGTGTATGTCTTTGTTACTTGTTGCAAGTGTGTGTCTGTGTTACTGGGTATCAGTGTGTGTCTTTGTTACTTGGTGTATGTGTGTGTCTGTCTTACTGGGTATCAGTGTATGTCTTTGTTACTTGGTGTAAGTGTGTGTCTGTGTTACTGGGTATCAGTGTATGTCTGTGTTACTGGGGGTTATTGTGTGTTTCGAACTGTGTGTCAGTGTGTGTCTGTGTTACTGGGTATCAATGTATGTCTTTGTTATCTCGTGTAAGTGTATGTCTTTTTTAGTTGGTGTCAGTGTATGTATTTGTGACTTGGTGTCATTGTATGTCTTAGTTACTGGGTGTCAGTGTATGTCTTTGTTACTGGGTGTCAGTTTGTGTCTGTGTTACTGGGTATCAGTGTATGTCTTTGTGACTTGGTATCAGTGTCTGTCTTTGTTACTGGCTGTCATTGTGCGTTTGTGTTCCTGGGTATCAGTGTATGTCTTTGTGACTTGGTGTCAGTGTATGTCTTTGTTACTTGGTGTAAGTGTGTGTCTGTGTTTCTCGGGGTCAGTGTGTGTCTGTGTTACTGGGTGTCAGTGCATGTCTTTGTTACTGTGTGTCAGTGTATGTATTTGTTACTTGGTGTAAGTGTGAGTCTGTGTTACTGGGTATCAGTGTGTGTCTTTGTGACTTGGTGTACGTGTGTGTCTGTCTTACCGGGTGTCAGTGTATGTCTTTGTTACTGGGTATCAGTGTATGTCTTTGTGACTTGGTGCCAGTGTATGTCTTTGTTACTGGGTGTCAGTGTCTGTCTTTGTGACTTGGTGTCAGTGTATGTCTTTCTAACTTGGTGTAAGTGTGTGTCTGTCTTACTGGGTATCAGTGTATGTCTTTGATACTGGGTATCAGTGTATGTCTTTGTGACTTGGTGTCAGTGTATGTCTTTGTTACTGGGTGTCAGTGTGTGCCTTTGTGACTTGGTGTCAGTGTATGTCTTTGTTACTTGGTGTAAGTGTGTGTCTGTGATACTGGGGATCAGTGTATGTCTTTGTTATTTGGTGTCAGTTTATGTCTTTGTTACTTGGTGTAAGTGTATGTCTTTGTTACTTGGTGTCAGTGTATGTGTTTGTGACTTGTTGTCAGTGGATGTCTTTGTGACTGGGTGTCAGTGTATGTCTTTGTTACTTGGTGTAAGTGTATGTCAAAATACTCGGTGTAAGTGTCTGTCTGTGATACTTGGTGTAAGTCTATGTCTTTGTTATTTGGTGTAAGTGTGCGTCTGTGTTACTGGGTGCCAGTGGATGACATTGTGACTGGGTATCAGTGTACGTCTTTGTTACTTGGTGGAAGTGTGTGTCTGTGTTACTGGGTGTCAGTGTATGTCTTAGTTACTTGGTGTCAGTGTACGTCTTTGTTACTTTGTGTAAGTGTATGTCAAAATACTTTGTGTAAGTATATGTCTGTGTTACTTGGTGTAAGTGTATGTCTTTGTTACTTGGTGTAAGTGTGCGTCTGTGTAACTGGGTGTCAGTGTATGTCTTTGTTTCTTGGTGTCAGTGTATTTCTTTGTTACTGGGTGTAAGTGTATGTCTTTGTTACTTTGTGTCAGTGTATGTGTTTGTGACTTGGTGTCATTGTATGTCTTAGTTACTGGGTGTCAGTGTATGTCTTTGTTACTTGGTGTAATTGTCTGTCTTTGTTACTTGGTGTCAGTGTATGTCTGTGTTACTTGGTGTAAGTATGTGTCTTTGTTACTTGGTGTCAGTGTATGTCTCTGTTACTGGGTATCAGTGTATGTCTTTGTTACTTGGTGTAAGTATGTGTCTGTGTTACTGGGTATCAGTGTATTTTTGTGACTTGGTATCAGTGTATGTCTTTGTTACTGGGTGTCAGTGTGTGTCTGTGTTACTGGGTATTAGTGTATGTCTTTGTTACTTGGTATCAGTGTATGTCTTTGTTACTGGGTGTCAGTGTGTGTCTGTGTTCCTGGGTATCAGTGTATGTCTTTGTGACTTGGTGTCAGTGTATGTCTTTGTTACTGGGTGTCGGTGTGTGTCTTTGTGACTTGGTGTCAGTGTATGTCTTTGTTACTTGGTGTAAGTGTGTGTCTGTGTTACTGGGTGTCAGTATGTGTCTCCGTGACTTGGTGTCAGGGTCTGTCTTTGTTACTATGTGTAAGTGTGTGTCTGTGTTACTTGGTGTAATTATCTGTCTCTGTTACTTGGTGTAAGTGTATGTCTTTGTTACTCGGTGTCAGTGTCTGTCTTTGTGACTTGGTGCCAGTGTATGTCTTTGTTACTGGGTGTCAGTGTCTGTCTTTGTGACTTGGTGTCAGTGTATGTCTTTCTAACTTGGTGTAAGTGTGTGTCTGTCTTACTGGGTATCAGTGTATGTCTTTGATACTGGGTATCAGTGTATGTCTTTGTGACTTGGTGTCAGTGTATGTCTTTGTTACTGGGTGTCAGTGTGTGCCTTTGTGACTTGGTGTCAGTGTATGTCTTTGTTACTTGGTGTAAGTGTGTGTCTGTGATACTGGGGATCAGTGTATGTCTTTGTTATTTGGTGTCAGTTTATGTCTTTGTTACTTGGTGTAAGTGTATGTCTTTGTTACTTGGTGTCAGTGTATGTGTTTGTGACTTGTTGTCAGTGGATGTCTTTGTGACTGGGTGTCAGTGTATGTCTTTGTTACTTGGTGTAAGTGTATGTCAAAATACTCGGTGTAAGTGTCTGTCTGTGTTACTTGGTGTAAGTCGATGTCTTTGTTATTTGGTGTAAGTGTGCGTCTGTGTTACTGGGTGTCAGTGGATGACATTGTGACTGGGTATCAGTGTATGTCTTTGTGACTTGGTGTCAGTGTATGTCTTTGTTACTGGGTGCCAGTGTACGTCTTTGTTACTTGGTGGAAGTGTGTGTCTGTGTTACTGGGTGTCAGTGTATGTCTTAGTTACTTGGTGTCAGTGTACGTCTTTGTTACTTTGTGTAAGTGTATGTCAAAATACTTGGTGTAAGTATATGTCTGTGTTACTTGGTGTAAGTGTATGTCTTTGTTACTTGGTGTAAGTGTGCGTCTGTGGAACTGGGTGTCAGTGTATGTCTTTGTTTCTTGGTGTCAGTGTATGTCTTTGTTACTGGGTGTAAGTGTATGTCTTTGTTACTTTGTGTCAGTGTATGTGTTTGTGACTTGGTGTCATTGTATGTCTTAGTTACTGGGTGTCAGTGTATGTCTTTGTTACTTGGTGTAAGTATGTGTCTTTGTTACTTGGTGTCAGTGTATGTCTCTGTTACTGGGTATCAGTGTATGTCTTTGTTACTTGGTGCAAGTGTATGTCAAAATACTTGGTGTCAGTGTATGTCTTTGTTACTTGGTGTAATAGTCTGTCTTTGTTACTTGGTGTCAGTGTATGTCTGTGTTACTTGGTGTAAGTATGTGTCTTTGTTACTTGGTGTCAGTGTATGTCTCTGTTACTGGGTATCAGTGTATGTCTTTGTTACTTGGTGTAAGTATATGTCTGTGTTACTGGGTATCAGTGTATTTTTGTGACTTGGTATCAGTGTATGTCTTTGTTACTGGGTGTCAGTGTGTGTCTGTGTTACTGGGTATTAGTGTATGTCTTTGTTACTTGGTATCAGTGTATGTCTTTGTTACTGGGTGTCAGTGTGTGTCTGTGTTCCTGGGTATCATTGTATGTCTTTGTGACTTGGTGTCAGTGTATGTCTTTGTTACTGGGTGTCGGTGTGTGTCTTTGTGACTTGGTGTCAGTGTATGTCTTTGTTACTTGGTGTAAGTGTGTGTCTGTGTTACTGGGTGTCAGTGTGTGTCTCTGTGACTTGGTGTCAGGGTCTGTCTTTGTTACTATGTGTAAGTGTGTGTCTGTCTTACTTGGTGTAATTATCTGTCTCTGTTACTTGGTGTAAGTGTATGTCTTTGTTACTGGGTGTCAGTGTCTGTCTTTGTGACTTGGTGTCCGTGTATGTCTTTGTTACTTGGTGTAAGTATGTGTCTGTGTTACTGTGTATCAGTGTATGTCTTTGTGACTTGGTATCAGTGTATGTCTTTGTTACTGGGTGTCAGTGTGTGTCTGTGTTACTGGGTATTAGTGTATGTCTTTGTTACTTGGTATCAGTGTATGTCTTTGTTACTGGGTGTCAGTGTGTGTCTCTGTTCCTGGGTATCAGTGTATGTCTTTGTGACTTGGTGTCAGTGTATGTCTTTGTTACTGGGAGTCGGTGTGTGTCTTTGTGACTTGGTGTCAGTGTATGTCTTTGTTACTTGGTGTAAGTGTGTGTCAGTGATACTGGGTATCAGTGTATGTCTTTGTTACATGGTGTCAGTTTATGTCTTTGTTACTTCGTGTAAGTGTATGTCTTTGTTACTTGGTGTCAGTGTTTGTGTTTGTGACTTGTTGTCAGTGGATGTCTTTGTTACTGGGTGTCAGTGTATGTCTCTGTTACTTGGTGTAAGAGTATGTCAAAATACTTGGTGTAAGTGTATGTCTGTGTTACTTGGTGTAAGTGTATGTCTTTGTTACTTTGTGTAAGTGTGCGTCTGTGTTACTGGGAATCAGTGTATGTCGTTGTTACTGGGTATCAGTGTATGTCTTTGTGACTTGGTGTCAGTGTAAGTCTTTGTTACTGGCTGTCAGTGTGTGTCTTTGTGACTTGGTGTCAGTGTATGTCTTTGTTACTGGATGTAAGTGTGTGTCTGTATTACTGGGTATCAGTGTATGTCTTTGATACTTCGTGTCAGTGTATGTCTTTGTTACTGGGTGTCAGTGTGTGTCTTGGTGACTTGGTGCCAGTGTACGTCTTTGTTACTTGGTGTAAGTGTGTGTCTGTGTTACTGGGTATCAGTGTATGTATGTCTTTGTTACTTGGTGTCAGTGTATGTCAAAATGCTTGGTGTAAGTGTATGTCTTTGTTACTTGTTGTAATTGACTGTCTTTGTTACTTGGTGTCAGTATATGTCTGTGTTACTTGGTGTAAGTGTGTGTCTTTGTTATTTCTTGTCAGTGCATGTTTTTGTTACTTGGTGTAATTATGTGTCTTTGTTACTTGGTGTCAGTGTGTGTCCGTGTTCCTGGGTGTCAGTGTTTGTCTTTGTTACTGGGTGTAAGTGTATGTCTTTGTCAGTTGGTGTCAGTGTATGTGTTTGTGACTTGTTGTCAGTGGATTTCTTTGTTACTGGGTGTCAGTATGTCTTTGTTACTGGGTGTAAGTGTATGTCAAAATACTTGGTGTAAGTGTATGTCTGTGTTACATGGTGTAAGTGTATGTCTTTGTTACTTGGTGTAAGTGTGCGTCTGTGTTACTGGGTATCAGTGTATGTCTTGGTTACTTGGTGTCAGTGTATGTCTTTGTTACTTGGTGTAAGTGTGTTTCTGTGTTACTGGGTATCAGTGTATGTCTGTGTTACTGGGAGTTATTGTGTGTTTCTAACTGGCTGTCAGTGTGTGTCTGTGTTACTGGGTATCAATGTCTGTCTTTGTTACTTCGTGTAAGTGTATGTCTTTTTTACTTGGTGTCAGTGTAGGTATTTGTGACTTGGTGTCATTGTATGTCTTAGTTACTGGGTGTCAGTGTGTGTCTGTGTTACTGGGTATCAGTGTATGTCTTTGTGACTTGGTATCAGTGTATGTCTTTGTTACTGGGTGTCATTGTGCGTTTGTGTTCCTGGGTATCAGTGTATGTCTTTGTTACTGGGTATCAGTGCATGTCTTTGTGACTTGGTGTCAGTGTATGTCTTTGTTACTTGGTGTAAGTGTGTGTCTGTGTTACTGGGTGTCAGTGTATGTCTTTGATACTTGGTGTCAGTGTATGTCTTTTTTACTGGGTGTCAGTGTGTGTCTTTGTGACTTGGTGCCAGTGTACGTCTTTATTACTTGGTGTAAGTGTGTGTCTGTGTTACTGGGTATCAGTGTATGTCTTTGTTACTTGGTGTCAGTGTACGTCTTTTTTACTTTGTGTCAGTGTATGTCAAAATACTTGGTGTAAGTGTATGTCTGTGTTACTTGGTGTAAGTGTATGTCTTTGTTACTTGGTGCAAGTGTATGTCAAAATACTTGGTGTAAGTGTATGTCTTTGTTACTTGGTGTAATTGTCCGTCTCTGTTACTGGGTATCAGTGTATGTCTTT
This sequence comes from Heterodontus francisci, assembly GCF_036365525.1. Classification (NCBI taxonomy): domain Eukaryota; kingdom Metazoa; phylum Chordata; class Chondrichthyes; order Heterodontiformes; family Heterodontidae; genus Heterodontus; species Heterodontus francisci. Next base: position 5,102,481 of record NW_027140330.1, read on the forward strand.
GTGACTTGGTGTCAGTGTATGTCTTTGTTATTTGGTGTAAGTGTGTGTCTGTGTTACTGTGTTACAGTGTATGTCTTTGTTCCTGGGTATCAGTGTATGTCTTTGTTACTGGGTGTCAGTGTGTGTCTTTGTCACTTGGTGTCAGTGTATGTCTTTGTTATTTGGTGTAAGTGTGTGTCTGTTTTACTGTGTTACTGTGTATGTCTTTGTTCCTGGGTATCAGTGTATGTCTTTGTGACTTGGTGCCAGTGTATGTCTTTGTTAGTGGGTGTCAGTGTGTGTCTGTGTTCCTGGGTGTCAGTGTATGTCTTTGTTACTTGGTGCCAGTGGATTTCTTTGTTACTGGGTGTCATTGTATGTCTTAGTTACTGGGTGTCAGTGTATGTCTTTGTTACTGGGTGTCAGTGTGTGTCTGTATTACTGGGTATCAGTGTATGTCTTTGTGACTTGGTATCAGTGTATGTCTTTGTTACTGGGTGTCATTGTGCGTTTGTGTTCCTGGGTATCAGTGTATGTCTCTGTGACTTGGTGTCAGTGTATGTCTTTGTTACTGGGTGTCAGTGTGTGCCTTTGTGACTTGGTGTCAGTGTATGTCTTTGTTACTTGGTGTAAGTGTGTGTCTGTGATACTGGGTATCAGTGTATGTCTTTGTTACTTGGTGTCAGTTTATGTCTTTGTTACTTGGTGTAAGTGTATGTCTTTGTTACTTGGTGTCAGTGTATGTGTTTGTGACTTGTTGTCAGTGGATGTCTTTGTTACTGAGTGTCAGTGTATGTCTTTGTTACTTGGTGTAAGTGTATGTCAAAATACTTGGTGTAAGTGTATGTCTGTGTTACTTGGTGTAAGTCTATGTCTTTGCTCTTTGGTGTAAGTGTGCGTCTGTGTTACTGGGTGTCAGTGGATGACATTGTTACTGGGTATCAGTGTATGTCTTTGTGACTTGGTGTCAGTGTATGTCTTTGTTACTGGGTGTCAGTGTGTGTCTTTGTGACTTGGTGTCAGTGTATGTCTTTGTTACTTGGTGTAAGTGTGTGTCTGTGTTACTGTGTGTCTGTGTATGTCTTTGATACTTGGTGTCAGTGTATGTCTTTTTTACTGGGTGTCAGTGTGTGTCTTTGTGACTTGGTGCCAGTGTACGTCTTTGTTACTTGGTGGAAGTGTGTGTCTGTGTTACTGGGTATCAGTGTATGTCTTTGTTACTTGGTGTCAGTGTACGTCTTTGTTACTTTGTGTAAGTGTATGTCAAAATACTTGGTGTAAGTGTATGTCTGTGTTACTTGGTGTAAGTGTATGTCTTTGTTACTTGGTGTAAGTGTGCGTCTGTGTTACTGGGTGTCAGTGTATGTCTTTGTTACGTGGTGTCAGTGTATGTCTTTGTTACTTGGTGTAAGTGTATGTCTGTGTTACTGGGGGTCAGTGTGTGTCTGTGTTACTGGGGGTCATTGTGTGTTTCTAACTGGGTGTCAGTGTGTGTCTGTGTTCCTGGGAAACAATGTATGTCTTTGTTACTGGGTTTAAGTGTATGTCTTTGTTACTTTGTGTCAGTATATGTGTTTGTGACTTGGTGTCATTGTATGTCTTAGTTACTGGGTGTCAGTGTACGTCTTTGTTACTTGGTGCAAGTGTATGTCAAAATACTTGGTGTAAGTGTATGTCTTTGTTACTTGGTGTAATTGTCTGTCTTCGTTACTTGGTGTCAGTGTATGTCTGTGTTACTTGGTGTAAGTATGTGTCTTTGTTACTTGGTGTAAGTGTATGTCTCTGTTACTGGGTATCAGTGTATGTCTTTGTGACTTGGTGTCAGTGTATGTCTTTGTTACTGGGTGTCAGTGTGTGTCTTTGTCACTTGGTGTCAGTGTATGTCTTTGTTATTTGGTGTAAGTGTGTGTCTGTGTTACTGGGTATCAGTGTATGTCTTTGTTACTTGGTGTCAGTGTATGTCTTTGTTACTGGGTGTCAGTGTGTGTCTTTGTGACTTGGTGTCAGTGTATGTCTTTGTTACTTGGTGTAAGTGTGTGTCTGTGTTACTGTGTTACTGTGTATGTCTTTGTTCCTGGGTATCAGTGTATGTCTTTGTGACTTGGTGTCAGTGTATGTCTTTGTTAGTGGGTGTCAGTGTGTGTCTGTGTTCCTGGGTGTCAGTGTATGTCTTTGTTACTTGGTGTCAGTGTATTTCTTTGTTACTGGGTGTCAGTGTATGTCTTTGTTACTTGGTGTAAGTGTATGTCAAAATACTTGGTGTAGGTGTATGTCTGTGTTACTTGGTGTAAGTGTGCGTCTGTGTTACTGGGTATCAGTGTATGTCTTTGTGACTTGGTGTCAGTGTATGTCTTTGTTACTTGGTGTAAGTGTGTGTCTGTGTCACTGGGTGTCTGTGTATGTCTTTGTGACTTGGTGCCAGTGTACGTCTTTGTTACTTGGTGGAAGTGTGTGTCTGTGTTACTGGGTATCAGTTTATGTCTTTGTTACTTGGTGTCAGTGTCCGTCTTTGTTACTTTGTGTAAGTGCATGTCAAAATACCTGGTGTAAGTGTATGTCTGTGTTACTTGGTGTAAGTGTATGTCTTTGTTACTTGGTGTAAGTGTGCGTCTGTGTTACTGGGTGTCAGTGTATGTCTTTGTTACTTGGTGTCAGTGTATGTCTTTGTTACTTGGTGTAAGTGTATGTCTGTGTTACAGGGGGTCAGTGTGTGTCTGTGTTACTAGGGGTCATTGTGTGTTTCTAACTGGGTGTCGGTGTGTGTCTGTATTACTGGGTATCAATGTATGTCTTTGTTACTGTGTGTAAGTGTATGTCTTTGTTACTTTGTGTCAATGTATGTGTTTGTGACTTGGTGTCATTGCATGTCTTAGTTACTGGGTGTCAGTGTATGTCTTTGTTACTTGGTGCAAGTGTATGTCAAAATACTTGGTGTCAGTGTATGTCTTTGTTACTTGGTGTAATTGTCTGTCTTTGTTACTTGGTGTCAGTGTATGTCTGTGTTACTTGGTGTAAGTATGTGTCTTTGTTACTTGGTGTAAGTGTATGTCTCTGTTACTGGGTATCAGTGTATGTCTTTGTGACTTGGTGTCAGTGTATGTCTTTGTTACTGGGTGTCAGTGTGCGTCTTTGTCACTTGGTGTCAGTGTATGTCTTTGTTATTTGGTGTAAGTGTGTGTCTGTGTTACTGGGTATCCGTGTATGTCTTTGTTACTTGGTGTCAGTGTATTTCTTTGTTACTGGGTGTCAGTGTGTGTCTTTGTGACTTGGTGTCAGTGTATGTCTTTGTTACTTGGTGTAAGTGTGTGTCTGTGTTACTGTGTTACTGTGTATGTCTTTGTTCCTGGGTATCAGTGTATGTCTTTGTGACTTGGTGTCAGTGTATGTCTTTGTAAGTGGGTGTCAGTGTGTGTCTGTGTTCCTGGGTGTCAGTGTATGTCTTTGTTACTTGGTGTCAGTGGATTTCTTTGTTACTGGGTGTCAGTGTATGTCTTTGTTACTTGCTGCAAGTGTATGTCAAAATACTTGGTGTCAGTGTATGTCTTTGTTACTTGGTGTAATTGTCTGTCTTTGTTACTTGGTGTCAGTGTATGTCTGTGTTACTTGGTGTAAGTATGTGTCTTTGTTACTTGGTGTAAGTGTATGTCTCTGTTACTGGGTATCAGTGTATGTCTTTGTGACTTGGTGTCAGTGTATGTCTTTGTTACTGGGTGTCAGTGTGCGTCTTTGTCACTTGGTGTCAGTGTATGTCTTTGTTATTTGGTGTAAGTGTGTGTCTGTGTTACTGGGTATCCGTGTATGTCTTTGTTACTTGGTGTCAGTGTATTTCTTTGTTACTGGGTGTCAGTGTGTGTCTTTGTGACTTGGTGTCAGTGTATGTCTTTGTTACTTGGTGTAAGTGTGTGTCTGTGTTACTGTGTTACTGTGTATGTCTTTGTTCCTGGGTATCAGTGTATGTCTTTGTGACTTGGTGTCAGTGTATGTCTTTGTTAGTGGGTGTCAGTGTGTGTCTGTGTTCCTGGGTGTCAGTGTATGTCTTTGTTACTTGGTGTCAGTGGATTTCTTTGTTACTGGGTGTCAGTGTATGTCTTTGTTACTTGGTGTAAGTGTAAGTCAAAATACTTGGTGTAGGTGTTTGTCTTTGTTACTTGGTGCAAGTGTATGTCGAAATACTTGGTGTAAGTGTATGTCTTTGTTACTTGGTGTAATTGTCTGTCTTTGTTACTTGGTGTCAGTGTATGTCTGTGTTACTTGGTGTAAGTATGTGTCTTTGTTACTTGGTGTAAGTATATGTCTCTGTTACTGGGTATCAGTGTATGTCTTTGTGACTTGGTGTCAGTGTATGTCTTTGTTACTGGGTGTCAGTGTGTGTCTTTGTCACTTGGTGTCAGTGTATGTCTTTGTTATTTGGTGCAAGTGTGTGTCTGTGTTACTGGGTATCAGTGTATGTCTTTGTTACTTGGTGTCAGTGTATGTCTTTGTTACTGGGTGTCAGTGTGTGTCTTTGTGACATGGTGTCAGTGTATGTCTTTGTTACTTGGTGTAAGTGTGTGTCTGTGTTACTGTGTTACTGTGTATGTCTTTGTTCCTGGGTATCAGTGTATGTCTTTGTGACTTGGTGTCAGTGCATGTCTTTGTTAGTGGTTGTCAGTGTGTGTCTGTGTTCCTGGGTGTCAGTGTATGTCTTTGTTACTTGGTGTCAGTGGATTTCTTTGTTACTGGGTGTCAGTGTCTGTCTTTGTTACTTGGTGTAAGTGTATGTCAAAATACTTGGTGTAGGTGTATGTCTGTGTTACTTGGTGTAAGTGTGCGTCTGTGTTACTGGGTATCAGTGTATGTCTTTGTGACTTGGTGTCAGTGTATGTCTTTGTTACTTGGTGTAAGTGTGTGTCTGTGTTACTGGGTGTCTGTGTATGTCTTTGTGACTTGGTGCCAGTGTACATCTTTGTTACTTGGTGGAAGTGTGTTTCTGTGTTACTGGGTATCAGTGTATGTCTTTGTTACTTGGTGTCAGTGTACGTGTTTGTTACTTTGTGTAAGTGCATGTCAAAATACTTGGTGTAAGTGTATGTCTGTGTTACGTGGTGTAAGTCTATGTCTTTGTTAATTGGTGTAAGTGTGCGTCTGTGTTACTAAATGTCAGTGTATGTCTTTGTTACTTGGTGTAAGTGTATGTCTGAGTTACTGGGGGCCAGTGTGTGTCTGTGTTACTGGGGGTCATTGTGTGTTTATAACTGGGTGTCAGTGTGTGTCTGTATTACTGGGTATCAATGTATGTCTTTGTTACTGTGTGTACGTGTATGTCTATGTTACTTTGTGTCAGTGTATGTGTTTGTGACTTGGTGTCATTGTTTGTCTTAGTTACTGGGTGTCAGTGTATGTCTTTGTTACTTGATGCAAGTGTATGTCAAAATACTTGGTGTAAGTGTATGTCTTTGTTACTTGGTGTAATTGTCTGTCTTTGTTACTTGGTGTCAGTGTATGTCTGTGTTACTTGGTGTAAGTATGTGTCTTTGTTACTTGGTGTAAGTGTATGTCTCTGTTACTGGGTATCAGTGTATGTCTTTGTGACTTGGTGTCAGTGTATGTCTTTGTTACTTGGCGTCAGTGGATTTCTTTGTTACTGGGTGTCAGTGTATGTCTTTGTTACTTGGTGTAAGTGTATGTCAAAATACTTGGTGTAGGTGTATGTCTGTGTTACTTGGTGTAAGTGTGCGTCTGTGTTACTGGGTATCAGTGTATGTCTTTGTGACTTGGTGTCAGTGTATGTCTTTGTTACTTGGTGTAAGTGTGTGTCTGTGTTACTGGGTGTCTGTGTATGTCTTTGTGACTTGGTGCCAGTGTACATCTTTGTTACTTGGTGGAAGTGTGTTTCTGTGTTACTGGGTATCAGTGTATGTCTTTGTTACTTGGTGTAATTGTCTGTCTTTGTTACTTGGTGTCAGTGTATGTCTGTGTTACTTGGTGTAAGTATGTGTCTTTGTTACTTGGTGTCAGTGTATGTCTCTGTTACTGGGTATCAGTGTATGTCTTTGTGACTTGGTATCAGTGTATGTCTTTGTTACTGGGTGTCAGTGTGTGTCTTTGTCACTTGGTGTCAGTGTACGTCTTTGTTATTTGGTGTAAGTGTGTGTCTGTGTTCCTGGGTATCCGTGTATGTCTTTGTTACTTTGTGTCAGTGTATGTCTTTGATACTGGGTGTCAGTGTGTGTCTTTGTGACTTGGTGTCAGTGTATGTCTTTGTTACTTGGTGTAAGTGTGTGTCTGTGTTACTGTGTAACTGTGTATGTCTTTGTTCCTGGGTATCAGTGTATGTCTTTGTGACTTGGTGTCAGTGTATGTCTTTGTTAGTGGGTGTCAGTGTGTGTCTGTGTTACTGGGTGTCAGTGTATGTCTTTGTTACTTGGTGTCAGTGGATTTCTTTGTTACTGGGTATCAGTGTATGTCTTTGTGACTTGGTGTCAGTGTATGTCTTTGTTACTGGGTGTCAGTGTGTGTCTTTGTCACTTGGTGTCAGTGTATGTCTTTGTTATTTGGTGCAAGTGTGTGTCTGTGTTACTGGGTATCCGTGTATGTCTTTGTTACTTGGTGTCAGTGTATGTCTTTGTTACTGGGTGTCAGTGTGTGTCTTTGTGACTTGGTGTCAGTGTATGTCTGTGTTACTTGGTGTAAGTGTGCGTCTGTGTTACTGGGTATCAGTGTATGTCTTTCTTACTTGTTGTAAGTGTATGTCTTTGTTACTTGGTGTGAGTGTGTGTCTGTGTTACTGGGTATCAGTGTCTGTCTGTGTTACAGTGCGTGTTACTGGGTGTCAGTGTGTGTCTGTGACACTAGGTGTCAGTATTTAGTTTAGTTTGGAGACACAGCACTGAAACAGGCCCTTCGGCCCACCGAGTCTGTGCCGACCATCAACCAACAATTTATAATTCTACACGAATCTCATATTCCAATAACATCCCCACCGGTCCCTATATATTTCCCGACCACCTACCTATACTAGGGGCAATTTATAATGGCCAATTAACCTACCAACCTGCAAGTCTTTGGCATGTGGGAGGAAACCGGAGCACACGGAGGAAACCCACGCAGACACAGGGAGAACTTGCAAACTCCGCACAGGCAGTACCCAGAATCGAACCCGGGTCCCTGGAGCTGTGAGGCTTCAGTGCTAACCACTGCACCACTGTGCCGCCCAGTGTGTATCTGTGTTACTGGGTGTCAGTGTATGTCTTTGTTACTAGGTGTCAGTGTGTGTCTGTGTTACTGGGTGTCAGTGTGTTTGTTTGTCTTACTTGGTGTCAGTGTGTGTCTGTGTTACTTGGTGTAAGTGTGTGTCTTTGTTACTTGGTGTCCGTGTGTGTCTGTGTTACTGGGCGTCAGTGCATGTCTTTGTGACTGGGTGTCAGTGTATGTCTTTGTTACTTGGTGTAAGTGTGTGTCTGTGTTACTGGGTATCAGTGTGTGTCTTTGTTACTTGGTGTAAGTGTGTGTCTGTCTTACAGGGTATCAGTGTATGTCTTTGTTACTGGGTATCAGTGCATGTCTTTGTGCCTTGGTGTCAGTATATGTCTTTGTTACTGGGTGTCAGTGTCTGTCTTTGTGACTTGGTGTCAGTGTATGTCTTTGTTACTTGGTGTAAGTGTGTGTCTGTGTTAATTGGTATCAGTGTATGTCTTTGTTACTTGGTGTCAGTGTATGTCTTTGTTACTGGGTGTCAGTGTGTGTCTTTGTGACTTGGTGTCAGTTTGCGTCTTTGATACTTGGTGTCAGTGCATGTCAAAATTCTTGGTGTATGTGTATGTCTTTGTTACTTGGTGTAATTGTCTGTCTCTGTTACTTGGTGTAAGTGCATGTCTTTGTTACTGGGTATCAGTGTGTGTCTGTGTTACCTGGTATCAGTGTATGTCTTTGTGACTTGGTATCAGTGTATGTCTTTGTTACTGGGTGTCAGTGTGTGTCTTTGTTCCTGGGTATGAGTGTATGTCTTTGTGACTTGGTGTCAGTGTATGTCTTTGTTACTGGGTGTCGGTGTGTGTCTTTGTGACTTGGTGTCAGTGTATGTCTTTGTTACTTGGTGTAATTGTGTGTCTGTGATACTGGGTATCAGTGTATGTCTTTGTTACTTGTTGTCAGTTTATGTCTTTGTTACTGGGTGTCAGTGTATGTCTTTGTTACTTGGTGTAAGTGTATGTCAAAATACTTGGTGTAAGTGTATATCTGTGGTACTTGGTGTAAGTGTGTGTCTGTGTTACTGTGTTACTGTGTATGTCTTTGTTCCTGGGTATCAGTGTATGTCTTTGTGACTTGGTGTCAGTGTATGTCTTTGTTAGTGGGTGTCAGTGTGTGTCTGTGTTCCTGGGTGTCAGTGTATGTCTTTGCTACTTGGTGTCAGTGGATTTGTTTGTCACTGGGTGTCAGTGTATGTCTTTGTTACTTGGTGTAAGTGTATGTCAAAATACTTGGTGGAGGTGTATGTCTGTGTTACTTGGTGTAAGTGTGCGTCTGTGTTACAGGGTATCAGTGTATGTCTTTGTTACTTGTTGTAAGTGTATGTCTTTGTTACTTGGTGTCAGTGTGTGTCTGTGTTACTGGGTATCAGTGTCTGTCTGTGTTCCTGTGTATCAGTGTTTGTCTGTGTTCCTGTGTTTCAGTGCGTGTTACTGGGTGTCAGTGACACCAGGTGTCAGTATTTAGTTTAGTTTGGAGACACAGCACTGAAACAGGCCCTTCGGCCCACCGAGTCTGTGCCGACCATCAACCACCCATTTATACTAATCCTACACGAATCCCATATTCCAATAACATCCCCACCGGCCCCTATATATTTCCCTACCACCTACCTATACTAGGGGCAATTTATAATGGCCAATTAACCTACCAACCTGCAAGTCTTTGGCATGTGGGAGGAAACCGGAGCACACGGAGGAAACCCACGCAGACACAGGGAGAACTTGCAAACTCCGCACAGGCAGTACCCAGAATCGAACCCGGGTCCCTGGAGCTGTGAGGCCGCAGTGCTAACCACTGCACCACTGTGCCGCCCAGTGTGCCTCTGTGTTACTGGGTGTCAGTGTATGTCTTTGTTACTTGGTGTCAGTGTGTGTCGGTGTTACTGGGTGTCAGTGTGTTTGTTTGTCTTACTTGGTGTCCGTGTGTGTCTGTGTTACTGGGTGTCAGTGCATGTCTTTGTTACTGGGTGTCAGTGTACGTCTTTGTTACTTGGTGTAAGTGTGTGTCTTTGTTACTGGGTATCAGCGTGTGTCTTTGTTACTTGGTGTAAGTGTGTGTCTGTCTTACTGGGTATCAGTGTATGTCTTTTTTACTGGGTATCAGTGTATGTCTTTGTGACTTGGTGTCAGTGTATGTCTTTGTTACTTGGTGTAAGTGTGTGTCTGTATTACTGGGTATCAGTGTATGTCTTTGATACTTCGTGTCAGTGTATGTCTTTGTTCCTGGGTGTCAGTGTGTGTCTTTGTGACTTGGTGCCAGTGTACGTCTTTGTTACTTGGTGTCAGTGTGTGTCTGTGTTACTTGGTGTAAGTGTGTGTCTTTGTTACTTGGTGTCCGTGTGTGTCTGTGTTACTGGGTGTCAGTGCATGTCTTTGTTACTGGGTGTCAATGTATGTCTTTGTTACTTGGTGTAAGTGTGTGTCTGTCTTACTGGGTATCACTGTATGTCTTTGTTACTGGGTATCAGTGTATGTCTTTGTGACTTGGTGTCATTGTATGTCTTTGTTACTGGGTGTCAGTGTCTGTCTTTGTGATTTGGTGTCAGTGTATGTCTTTGTTACTGGGTGTCAGTGTGTGTATTTGTGACTTGGTGTCAGTGTATGTCTTTAATACTTGGTGTCAGTGTATGTCAAAATTCTTGGTGTAAGTGTATGTCTTTGTTACTTGGTGTAATTGTCTGTCTCTTTTACTTGGTGTAAGTGTATGACTTTGTTACTGGGTGTCAGTGTGTGTCTGTGTTACTGGGTATCTGTGTATGTCTTTGTGACTTGGTATCAGTGTATGTCTTTGTTACTGGGTGTCAGTGTGTGTCTGTGTTCCTGGGTATCAGTGTATGTCTTTGTGACTTGGTGTCAGTGTATGTCTTTGTTACTGGGTGTCGGTGTGTGTCTTTGTGACTTGGTGTCAGTGTATGTCTCTGTTACTTGGTGTAAGTGTGTGTCTGTGATACTTGGTATCAGTGTATGTCTTTGTTAGTTGGTGTCAGTTAATGTCTTTGTTACTTGGTGTAAGTATATGTCTTTGTTACTTGGTGTCAGTGTATGTGTTTGTGACTTGTTGTCAGTGGATATCTTTGTTACTGGGTGTCAGTGTATGTCTTTGTTACGTGGTGTAAGTGTATGTCAAAATACTTGGTGTCTGTGTATGTCTGTGTTACTTGGTGTAAGTGTATGTCTTTGTTCCTTGGTGTAAGTGTGCGTCTGTGTTAATGGTTATCAGTGGATGTCTTTGTTACTGGGTATCAGTGTATGTCTTTGTTACTTGCTGTAAATGTGTGTCTGTATTACTGGGTATCAGTGTTTGTCTTTGATACTTCGAGTCAGTGTATGTCATTGTTCCTGGGTGTCAGTGTGTGTCATTGTGACTTGGTGCCAGTGTACGTCTTTGTTACTTGGTGTAAGTGTGTGTCTGTGTTACTGGGTATCAGTGTATGTCTTTGTTACTTGGTGTCAGTGTATGTCAAAATACTTGGTGTAAGTGTATGTCTTTGTTACTTGGTGTAATTGCCTGTCTTTGTTACTTGGTGTCAGTGTCTGTCTGTGTTACTTGGTGTAAGTGTGTGTCTTTGTTATTTCTTGTCAGTGTACGTCTTTGTTACTTGGTGTAAGTGTGTGTCTTTGTTACTTAGTGTCAGTGTGTGTCTGTGTTCCTGGGTGTCACTGTATGTCTTTGTTACTTCGTGTCGGTGTATGTCTTTGTCAGTTGGTGTCAGTGTATGTTTTTGTGGCTTGTTGTCAGTGGATTTCTTTGTTACTGGGTGTCAGTGTGTCTTTGTTACTTGGTGTAAGTGTATGTCAAAATACTTGATGTAAGTGTATGTCTGTGTTACTTGGTGTAAGTGTATGTCTTTGTTACTTGGTGTAAGTGTGCGTCTGTGTTACTGGGTATCAGTGTATGTCTTTGTTACTTGGTGTCAGTGTATGTCTTTGTTACCTGGTGTAAGTGTGTGCCTGTGTTACTGGGGGTCAGTGTGTATCTGTGTTACTGGGGGTTATTGTGTGTTTCTAACTGGGTGTCAGTGTGTGTCTGTGTTACTGGGTATCAATGTATGTCTTTGTTACTTCGTGTAAGTGTATATCTTTTTCACTTGGTGTCAGTGTATGTGTTTGTGACTTGGTGTCATTGTATGTCTTAGTTACTTGGTGCAGGTGTATGTCTGTGTTACTTGGTGTAAGTGTATGTCTTTGTTCCTTGGTGTAAGTGTGCGTCTGTGTTACTGGGTATCAGTGTATGTCTTTGTTACTGGGTATCAGTGTATGTCTTTGTGACTTGGTGTCAGTGTATGTCTTTGTTACTGGGTGTCAGTGTGTGTCTTTGTGACTTGGTGCCAGTGTACGTCTTTGTTACTTGGTGTAAGTGTGTGTCTGTGTTACTGGGTATCAGTGTATGTCCGTGTTGCTGGGGGTCATTGTGTGTTTCTAACTGGGTGTCAATGTGTGTCTGTTTTACTGGGTATCAATGTATGTCTCTGTTACTGTGTGTAAGTGTATGTCTTTGTTACTTGGTGACAGTGTATGTGTTTGTGACTTGGTGTCATTGTATTTCTTAGTTACTGGGTGTCAGTGTATGTCTTTGTTACTTGGTGCAAGTGTATGTCAAAATACTAGGTGCAAGTGTATGTCTTTGTTAATTGGTGTAATTGTCTGTCTTTGTTACTTGGTGTAAGTGTATGTCTTTGTTACTTGGTGTCAGTGTATGTCTGTGTTACTTGGTGTAAGTATGTGTCTTTGTTACTTGGTGTAAGTGTATGTCTTTGTTCCTTGGTGTAAGTGTGCGTCTGTGTTACTGGGTATCAGTGTATGTCTTTGTTACTGGGTATCAGTGTATGTCTTTGTGACTTGGTGTCAGTGTATGTCTTTGTTACTTGGTGTAAGTGTGTGTCTGTATTACTGGGTATCAGTGTATGTCTTTGATACTTCGTGTCAGTGTATGTCTTTGTTCCTGGGTGTCAGTGTGTGTCTTTGTGACTTGGTGCCAGTGTACGTCTTTGTTACTTGGTGTCATTGTGTGTCTGTGTTACTGGGTGTCAGTGTATGTCTTTGTTACTGGGTGTCAATGTATGTCTTTGTTACTTGGTGTAAGTGTGTGTCTGTGTTACTGGGTATCAGTGTGTGTCTTGGTTACTTGGTGTAAGTGTGTGTCTGTCTTACTGGGTATCAGTGTATGTCTTTGTTACTGGGTATCAGTGTATGTCTTTTTGACTTGGTGTCATTGTATGTCTTTGTTACTGGGTGTCAGTGTCTGTCTTTGTGACTTGGTGTCAGTGTATGTGTTTGTTACTTGGTGTAATTGTCTGTCTCTTTTACCTGGTGTAAGTGTATGACTTTGTTACTGGGTGTCAGTGTGTGTCTGTGTTACTGGGTATCAGTGTATGTCTTTGTGACTTAGTATCAGTGTATGTCTTTGTTACTTGGTGTCAGTGTATGTCTTTGTTACTGGGTGTCGGTGTGTGTCTTTGTTACTTGGTGTCAGTGTATGTCTTTGTTACATGGTGTAAGTGTGTGTCTGTGTTACAGGGTATCAGTGTATGTCTTTGATACTGGGTGTCAGTGTATGTCAAAATTCTTATTGTAAGTGTATATCTTTGTTACTTGGTGCAATTGTCTGTCTCTGTTACTTGGTGTAATTGTATGTCTTTGTTACTTGGTGTCAGTGTATGTCTGTGTTCCTTGGTGTAAGTTTGTGTCTTTGTTACTTGGTGTAATTGTATGTCTTTGTTGCTTGCTGTCAGTATTATGTCTTTGTTACATTGTGTCAGTGTGTGTCTGTGTTACTGGGTATCAGTGTATGTCTTTGTGACTTGGTATCAGTGTATGTCTTTGTTACTGCGTGTTAGTGTGTGTCTGTTTTAATGGGTATCAGTGTATGTCTTTGTGACTTGGTATCAGTGAATGTCTTTGTTACTGGGTGTTAGTGTGTGTCTGTGTTCCTGGGTATCAGTGTATGTCTTTGTGACTTGGTGTCAGTGTATGTCTTTGTTCCTGGGTGTCAGTGTTTGTCTTTGTGACTTGGTGTCAGTGTATGTCTTTGTTAATTGGTGTAAGTGTGTGTCTGTGATACTGGGTATCAGTGTATGTCTTTGTTACTTGATGTCAGTTTATGTCTTTGTTACTTGGTGTAAGTGTATGTCTTTGTTACTTGGTGTCAGTGTATGTGTTTATGATTTGTTGTCAGTGGATGTCTTTGTTACTGGGTGTCAGTGTATGTCTTTGTTACTTGGTGTAAGTGTGCGTCAGTGTTACTGGGTATCAGTGTATGTCTTTGTTACTGAGTATCAGTGTATGTCTTTGTGACTTGGTGTCAGTGTATGTCTTTGTTCCTGGGTGTCAGTGTGTTTCTTTGTTCCTGGGTATCAGTGTATGTCTTTGTGACTCGGTGTCAGTGTATGTCTTTGTTTCTGGGTGTCAGTGTGTGTCTTTGTGACTTGGTGTCAGTGTATGTCTTTGTTAATTGGTGTAAGTGTGTGTCTGTCATACTGTGTATCAGTGTGTGTCTTTGTTACTTGGTGTAAGTGTATGTCTTTGTTACTTGGTGTCAGTGTGTGTCTGTGTTACTGGGTGTCAGTGTGTCTGTTTGTCTTACTGGCTGTCAGTGTGTGTCTGTGTTACTTGGTGTAAGTGTGTGTCTTTGTTACTTGGTGTCCGTGTGTGTCTGTGTTACTGGGTATCAGTGCATGTCTTTGTTACTGGGTGTCAGTGTATTTCTTTGTTACTTGGTGTAAGTGTGTGTCTGTGTTATTGGGTATCAGTGTGTGTCTTTGTTACTTGGTGTAAGTGTGTGTCTGTGTTACTGGTTATCAGTGTACATCTTTGTTACTGGGTGTCAGTGTATGTCTTTGTTACTGGGTGTCAGTGTGTGTCTATGTGACATGGTGTCAGCGTATGTCTTTGTTACTTGGTGTACGTGTGTGTATGTGTTACTGGGTATCAGTGTATGTATTTGTTACTTGGTGTTAGTGTATGTCTTTGTTACTGGGTGTCAATGTGTGTCTTTGTGACTTGCCTTCACTGTATGTCTTTGTAACTTGGTGTAAGTGTGTGTCTGTGTTACTGGGTATCAGTGTATGTCTTTGTTACTTGGTGTCAGTGTATGTCAAAATACTTGGTGTAAGTGTCTGTCTTTGTTACTTGGTGTAATTGTCTGTCTTTGTTACTAGGTGTAAGAGTATATCTTTGTTACTTGGTGTCAGTGTATGTCTGTGTTCCTTGGTGTCCGTGTGTGTCTGTGTTACTGGGTGTTAGTGCATGTCTTTGTTACTTGTTACCATTGTATATCTGTGTTACTTGGTGTAAGTGTGTATCTTTGTTACTTGGTGTAATTGTATGTCTTTGTTACTTGGTGTCAGTGTATGTCTGTGTTACTTGGTGTAAGTGTATGTCTTTGTTACTTGGTGTCAGCGTATGTCTTTGTTACTGGGTGTCAGCGTATGTCTTTGTTACTTGGTGTCAGTGTGTGTCTGTGTGACTGGGTGTCAGTGTGATTGTTTGTCTTACTGGGTGTCAGTGTGTGTCTGTGTTGCTTGGTGTAAGTGTGTGTCTTTGTTACTTGGTGTCCGTGTGTGTCTGTGTTACTGGGTGTCACTGCATGTCTTTGTTACTGGGTGTCAGTGTATGTCTTTGTTACTTGGTGTCAGTGTATGTCTTTGTTACTGGGTGTCAGTGTGTGTCTTTGTTACTTGGTGTCAGTGTATGTCTTTGTTTCATGGTGTAAGTGTGTGTCTGTGTTACAGGGTATCAGTGTATGTCTTTGATACTGGGTATCAGTGTATGTCAAAATTCTTATTGTAAGTGTATATCTTTGTTACTGGGTGCAATTGTCTGTCTCTGTTACTTGGTGTAATTGTATGTCTTTGTTACTTGGTGTCAGTGTATGTCTGTGTTCCTTGGTGTAAGTTTGTGTCTTTGTTACTTGGTGTAATTGTATGTCTTTGTTGCTTGCTGTCAGTATTATGTCTTTGTTACATTGTGTCAGTGTGTGTCTGTGTTACTGGGTATCAGTGTATGTCTTTGTGACTTGGTATCAGTGTATGTCTTTGTTACTGCGTGTTAGTGTGTGTCTGTTTTAATGGGTATCAGTGTATGTCTTTGTGACTTGGTATCAGTGAATGTCTTTGTTACTGGGTGTCAGTGTGTGTCTTTGTTACTGGGTATCAGTGTATGTCTTTGTGACTTGGTATCAGTGTATGTCTTTGTTCCTGGTTGTTAGTGTGTGTCTGTGTTCCTGGGTATCAGTGTATGTCTTTGTGACTTGGTGTCAGTGTATGTCTTTGTTCCTGGTTGTCAGTGTTTGTCTTTGTGACTTGGTGTCAGTGTATGTCTTTGTTAATTGGTGTAAGTGTATGTCTGTGATACTGGGTATCAGTGTATGTCTTTGTTACTTGGTGTCAGTTTATGTCTTTGTTACTTGGTGTAAGTGTATGTCTTTGTTACTTGGTGTCAGTGTATGTGTTTATGATTTGTTGTCAGTGGATGTCTTTGTTACTGGGTGTCAGTGTATGTCTTTGTTACTTGGTGTAAGTGTGCGTCAGTGTTACTGGGTATCAGTGTATGTCTTTGTTACTGGGTATCAGTGTATGTCTTTGTGACTTGGTGTCAGTGTATTTCTTTGTTCCTGGGTGTCAGTGTGTGTCTGTGTTCCTGGGTATCAGTGTATGTCTTTGTGACTTGGTGTCAGTGTATGTCTTTGTTTCTGGGTGTCAGTGTGTGTCTTTGTGACTTGGTGTCAGTGTATGTCTTTGTTAATTGGTGTAAGTGTGTGTCTGTCATACTGTGTATCAGTGTATGTCTTTGTTACTTGGTGTAAGTGTATGTCTTTGTTACTTGGTGTCAGTGTGTCTCTGTGTTACCGGGTGTCAGTGTGTGTCTTTGTTACTTGGTGTCCGTGTGTGTCTTTGTTACTGGGTATCAGTGCATGTCTTTGTTACTGGGTGTCAGTGTATTTCTTTGTTACTTGGTGTAAATGTGTGTCTGTGTTATTGGGTATCAGTGTGTGTCTTTGTTACTTGGTGTAAGTGTGTGTCTGTGTCACTGGGTATCAGTGTACATCTTTGTTACTGGGTATCAGTGTATGTCTTTGTGACTTGGTGTCAGTGTATGTCTTTGTTACTGGGTGTCAGTGTGTGTCTATGTGACATGGTGTCAGCGTATGTCTTTGTTACTTGGTGTACGTGTGTGTATGTGTTACTGGGTATCAGTGTATGTATTTGTTACTTGGTGTTAGTGTATGTCTTTGTTACTGGGTGTCAATGTGTGTCTTTGTGACTTGCTTTCAGTGTATGTCTTTGTAACTTGGTGTAAGTGTGTGTCTGTGTTACTGGGTATCAGTGTATGTCTTTGTTACTTGGTGTCAGTGTATGTCAAAATACTTGGTGTAAGTGTCTGTCTTTGTTACTTGGTGTAATTGTCTGTCTTTGTTACTAGGTGTAAGTGTATATCTTTGTTACTTGGTGTCAGTGTATGTCTGTGTTCCTTGGTGTCCGTGTGTGTCTGTGTTACTGGGTGTTAGTGCATGTCTTTGTTACTGGTTGCCATTGTATATCTGTGTTACTTGGTGTAAGTGTGTATCTTTGTTACTTGGTGTAATTGTATGTCTTTGTTACTTGTTGCCATTGTATATCTGTGTTACTTGGTGTAAGTGTGTATCTTTGTTACTTGGTGCAATTGTATGTCTTTGTTACTTGGTGTCAGTGTATGTCTGTGTTACTTGGTGTAAGTGTATGTCTTTGTTACTTGGTGTAAGTGTGTGTCTGTGTTACTGGGTGTCAGTGTATGTCTTTGTTACTGGGTGTCAGCGTATGTCTTTGTTACTTGGTGTAAGTGTGTGTCTGTGTTACTGGGTATCGGTGTCTGTCTTTGTTAATTGTTGGAAGTGTGTGTCTGTGTTACTTGGTGTAAGTGTGCGCCTTTGTTACTTGGTGTCCGTGTGTGTCTGTGTTACTGCGTGTCAGTGCATGTCTTTGTTACTTGGTGTAAGTGTATATCTGTGTTACTTGGTGTAAGTGTGTGTCTTTGTTACTTGGTGTAATTGTATGTCTTTGTTACTTGGTGTCAGTGTATGTCTGTGTTACTTGGTGTAAGTGTATGTCTTTGTTACTTGCTGTAAGTGTGTGTCTGTGTTACTGGGTGTCAGTGTATGTCTTTGTTACTGGGTGTCAGCGTATGTCTTTGTTACTTGGTGTAAGTGTGTGTCTGTGTTACTGGGTATCGGTGTCTGTCTTTGTTAATTGGTGGAAGTGTGTGTCTGTGTTACTTGGTGTAAGTGTGCGTTTTTGTTACTTGGTGTCCGTGTGTGTCTGTGTTACGGCGTGTCAGTGCATGTCTTTGTTACTTGGTGTAAGTGTATATCTGTGTTACTTGGTGTAAGTGTGTGTCTTTGTTACTTGGTGTAATTGTATGTCTTTGTTACTTGGTGTCAGTGTATGTCTGTGTTACCTGTTATAAGTGTATGTCTTTGTTACATGGTGTAAGTGTGTGTCTGTGTTACTTGGTGTAAGTGTGTGTCTGTGTTCCTGGGTATTAGTGTGTGTCTTTGTTACTTGGTGTCAGTGTATGTCTGTGTTACTTGGTGTAAGTGTGTGTATGTGTTACTGGGTGTCAGTGTGTGTCTGTGTTACTTGGTGTAAGTGAGTGTCGTTGTTACTTGGTGTCCGTGTGTGTCTGTGTTCCTGGGTATTAATGTGTGTCTTTGTTACTTGGTGTCATTGTATGTCTTTGTGACTTTGTGTCAGTGCATGTCTTTGTTACTGGGTGTCATTGTGTGTCTGTGTTACTTGGTGTCAGTGCAAGTCTTTGTTACTGTTTATTAGTGTTTCTCTGTGTTACTGGGTGTCAGTATATGTTTGTTTGTGTTACTGGGTGTCATTGTATGTCTTTTTACTTGGTGGAAGTTTGTGACTGTGTTGCTGGGTATCAGTGTCTGTCTTTGTTACTTGGTGTACGTGTGTGTATGTGTTACTGGGTATCAGTGTATGTATTTGTTACTTGGTGTTAGTTTATGTCTTTGTTACTGGGTGTCATTGTGTGTCTTTGTGACTTGCTGTCAGTGTATGTCTTTGTAACTTGGTGTAAGTGTGTGTCTGTGTTCCTGGGTATCAGTGTGTGTCTTTGTTACTTGCTGTCAGAGTATGTCTGTGTTACTTGGTGTAAGTGTGTGTCTGTGTTACTGGGTGTCATTGTATGTCTTTGTGACTTGCAGTCAGTGCATGTCTTTGTTACTGGGTGTCAGTGTGTGTCTGTGTTACTTGGTGTCAGTGCATGTCTTTGTTACTGTTTATTAGTGTTTCTCTGTGTTACTGGGTGTCAGTGTATGTTTGTTTGTGTGACTGGGTGTCAGTGTCTGTCTTTTTTACTTTGTGGAAGTTTGTGTCTGTGTTGCTGGGTATCAGTGTATGTCTATGTTACTTGGTGTAATTGTGCGTCTGTGTTACTGGGTATCAGTGTATGTCTTTGTTACTGGGTATCAGTGTATGTCTTTGTGACATTGTGTCAGCGAATGTCTTTGTTACTGGGTGTCAGTGTGTGTCTTTGTTACTTGGTGTAATTGTATGTCTTTGTTACTTGGTGTCGGTGTATGTCTGTGTTACTTGGTCTAAGTGTATGTCTTTGTTACTTGGTGTAAGTGTGTGTCTGTGTTACTTTGTTTAAGTGTGTGTCTTTGTTACTTGGTGTCAGTGCATGTCTTTGTTACTTGGTGTCAGTGTGGGTCTGTGTTTTGGGTATCAGTGTATGTCTTTGTTACTGGGTGTCAGTGTGTGTCTGTGTTACTGGGTATCAGTGTATGTCTTTGTGACTTGGTATCAGTGTATGTCTTTGTTACTGTGTGTCAGTGTGTGTCTGTGTTCCTGGGTATCAGTGTATGTCTTTGTTACTTGGTGTCAGTGTATGTCATTGTTACTGGGTGTCAGAGTGTGTCTTTGTGACTTGGTGTCAGTGTATGTCTTTGTTACTTGATGTAAGTGTGTGTCTGTGATACTGGGTATCAGTGTTTGTCTTTGTTACTTGGTGTCAGTGTATGTCTGTGTTACTTGGTGTAAGTGTGTGTCTGTGAATCAGTGTATGTCTTTGTGACTTGGTGTCAGTGTATGTCTTTGTTACTGTTTTTCAGTGTGTGTCTATGTGACTTGGTTTCAGTGTATGTCTGTGTTACTGGGAGTCAGTGTGTGTCTGTGTGACTGGGGGTCAGTGTGTGTTTCTAACTGTGTGTCACTGTGTGTCTGTGTTACTGGGTATCAGTGTATGTCTGTGTTACTTGGTGTAAGTGTATGTATTTGTTACTTGGTGTAAGTGTGTCCCTTTGTTACTTGGTGTAAGTGTGTGTCTGTGTTCCTGTGTATCATTGTATGTCTTTGTTCCTTGGTGTCAGTGTATGTCTGTGTTACTTGGTGTAAGTGTGTGTCTGTGTTACTGGGTATCAGTGTATGTCTTTGTTCCTTGGTGTCAGTGTATGTCTGTGTTACTTGGTGTAGGTGTGTGTCTGTGTTACTGGGTATCAGTGTATGTCTTTGTTCCTTGGTGTCAGTGTATGTCTGTGTTACTTGGTGTAAGTGTGTGTCTGTGTTACTGGGTGTCAGTGTGTGTCTGTGTTACTTGGTGTAGGTGTGTGTCTTTGTTACTTGGTGTCCGTGTGCGTCTGTGTTACTGGGTGTCAGTGCATGTCTTTGTTACTTGGTGCCATTGTATATCTGTGTTACTTGGTGTAAGTGTGTGTCTTTGTTACTTGGTGTAATTGTATGTCTTTGTTACTTGGTGTCAGTGTATGTCTGTAATACTTGGTGTAAGTGTATGTCTTTGTTACTTGGTGTAATTGTGTGTCTGTGTTACTTGGTGCAAGTGTGTGTCTGTGTTCCTGGGTATCAGTGTATGTCTTTGTTACTTGGTGTCAGTGTATGTCTGTGTTACTTGGTGTAAGTGTGTGTCTGTGTTACTGGGTGTCAGTGTGTGTCTGTGTTACTTGGTGTAAGTGCATGTCTTTGTTACTTGGTGTAACTGTGTGTCTGTGTTACTTGGTGTAAGTGTGTGTCTGTGTTCCTGGGTATCAGTTTATGTCTTTGTTACTTGGTGTCAGTGTATGTATGTGTTACTTGGTGTAAGTGTGTGTCTGTGTTACTGGGTATCAGTGTATGACTTTGTTACTTGGTGTCAGTGTATGTCTGTGTTACTTGTTGTAAGTGTGTGTCTGTGTTACTGGGTGTCAGTGTGTGTCTGTGTTGCTTGGTGTAAGTGTGTGTCTTTGTTACTTGGTGTCCGTGTGTGCATGTGTTACTGGGTGTCAGTGTATGTCTTTGTTACTGGGTGTCAGTGTATGTCTTTGTTACTTGGTGTCAGTGTGGGTCTGTGTTACTGGGTATCAGTGTATGTCCTGGTATCTTGGTATCGGTGTATGTCTTTGTTACTGGGTGTCAGTGTGTGTCTGTGTTACTGGGTATCAGTGTATGTCTTTGTGACTTTGCATCAGTGTATGTCTTTGTTACTGGGTGTCAGTGTGTTTCTGTGTTACTGGGTAAAAGTGTATGTCTTTGTGACTTGGTATCAGTGTATGTCTTTGTTACTGGGTGTCATTGTGTGTCTGTGTTCCTGGGTATCAGTGTATGTCTTTGTGACTTGGTGTCAGTGTATGTCTTTGTTACTGGGTGTCAGTGTGTGTCTTTGTGACTTGGTGTCAGTGTATGTCTTTGTTACTTGATGTAAGTGTGTGTCTGTGATACTGGGTATCAGTGTATGTCTTTGTTACTTGGTGTCAGTGTATGTCTGTGTTACTTGGTGTAAGTGTGTGTCTGTGTTACTGGGTATCAGTGTATGTCTGTGTTACTTGGTGTCAGTGTATGTCTGTGTTACTTGGTGTAAGTGTATGTCTTTGTTACTTGGTGTAAGTGTGTGTCTGTGTTACTTGGAGTTAGTGTGTGTCTGTGTTCCTGGGTATCATTGTCTGTCTTTGTTGCTTGGTGTCAGTGTATGTCTGTGTGACTTGGTGTAAGTGTGTGTCTGTGTTACTGGGTGTCAGAGTGTGTCTGCGTTACTTTGTGTAAGTATGTGTCTTTGTTACTTGGTGTAATTGTATGTCTTTGTTACTTGGTGTCAGTGTATGTCTGTGTTCCTTGGTGTAAGTGCATGTCTTTGTTACTTGGTGTAACTGTGTGTCTGTGTTACTTGGTGTAAGTGTGTGTCTGTGTTCCTGGGTATCAGTTTATGTCTTTGTTACTTGGTGTCAGTGTACGTATGTGCTACTTGGTGTAAGTGTGTGTCTGTGTTACTGGGTATCAGTGTATGTCTTTGTTACTTGGTGTCTGTGTATGTCTGTGTTACTTGTTGTAAGTGTGTGTCTGTGTTACTGGGTGTCAGTGTGTGTCTGTGTTGCTTGGTGTAAGTGTGTGTCTTTGTTACTTGGTGTCCGTGTGTGCATGTGTTACTGGGTGTCAATGTATGTCTTTGTTACTGGGTGTCAGTGTATGTCTTTGTTACTTGGTGTCAGTGTGGGTCTGTGTTACTGGGTATCAGTGTATGTCCTGGTATCTTGGTATCAGTGTATGTCTTTGTTACTGGGTGTCAGTGTGTTTCTGTGTTACTGGGTATCAGTGTATGTCTTTGTGACTTGGTATCAGTGTATGTCTTTGTTACTGGGTGTCATTGTGTGTCTGTGTTCCTGGGTATCAGTGTATGTCCTTGTGACTTGGTGTCGGTGTATGTCTTTGTTACTGGGTGTCAGTGTGTGTCTTTGTGACTTGGTGTCAGTGAATGTCTTTGTTACTTGATGTAAGTGTGTGTCTGTGATACTGGGTATCAGTGTATGTCTTTGTTACTTGGTGTCAGTGTATGTCTGTGTTACTTGGTGTAAGTGTGTGTCTGTGAATCAGAGTATGTCTTTGTGACTTGGTGTCAGGTATGTCTTTGTTACTGGGTGTCAGTGTGTGTCTTTGTGACTTTGTGTCAGTGTATGTCTGTGTTACTGGGTTTCAGTGTGTGTCTGTGTTACTGGGGGTCAGTGCGTGTGTCTAACTGGGTGTCAGTGCGTGTCTGTGTTACTGGGTATCAGTGTATGTCATTGTTACTTGGTGTCAGTGTATGTCTGTGTTCCTGGGTGTCAGTGTGTTTCTGTGTTAATGGGGGTCAGTGTCTGTCTTTGTTAATTGGTGGAAGTGTGTGTCTGTGTTACATGGTGTAAGTGTGCGTCTTTGTTACTTGGTGTCCGTGTGTGTCTGTGTTACTGCGTGTCAGTGCAAGTCTTTGTTACTTGGTGCCAGTGAATATCTGTGTTCCTTGGTGTAAGTGTATGACTTTGTTACTTGGTGTAAGTGTGTGTCTGTGTTCCTTGGAGTAAGTGTGTGTCTGTGTTCCTGGGTATCAGTGTATGTCTTTGTTACTTGGTGTCAGTGTATGTCTGTGTTACTTGGTGTAATTGTGTGTCTGTGTTACTGATGTGTCAGTGTGTGTCTGTGTTACTTGGTGTAAGTGAGTGTCGTTGTTACTTGGTGTCCGTGTGTGTCTGTGTTACTGGGTGTCATTGTATGTCTTTGTGACTTGGTGTCAGTGCATGTCTTTGTTACTGGGTGTCAGTGTGTGTCTGTGTTACTTGGTGTCAGTGCATGTCTTTGTTACTGTTTATTAGTGTTTCTCTGTGTTACTGGGTGTCAGTGTGTGTTTGTTTGTGTTACTGGGTGTCAGTGTATGTCTTTTTTACTTGGTGGAAGTTTGTGTCTGTGTTGCTGGATATCAGTGTCTGTCTTTGTTACTTGGTGTAAGTGTGAGTCTTTGTTACTTGGTGTAATTGTATGTCTTTGTTACTTGGTGTCAGTGTATGTCTGTGTTACTTGGTCTAAGTGTATGTCTTTGTTACTTGGTGTAAGTGTGTGTCTGTGTTACTTGGTTTAAGTGTGTGTCTTTGTTACTTGGTGTCAGTGCATGTCTTTGTTACTTGTTGTCAGTGTGGGTCTGTGTTACTGGGTAACAGTGTATGTCTTTGTATCTTGGTATCAGTGCATGTCTTTGTTACTGGGTGTCAGTGTGTGTCTGTGTTACTGGGTATCAGAGTATGTCTTTGTGACTTTGTATCAGTGTATGTCTTTGTTACTGGGTGTCAGAGTGTTTCTGTGTTGCTGGGTATCAGTGTCTGTCTTTGTGACTTGGTATCAGTGTATGTCTTTGTTACTGGGTGTCAGTGTGTGTCTGTGTTCCTGGGTATCAGTGTATGTCTTTGTTACTTGGTGTCAGTGTATGTCTGTGTTACCTGTTATAAGTGTATGTCTTTGTTACTTGGTGTAAGTGTGTGTCTGTGTTCCTTGGAGTAAGTGTGTGTCTGTGTTCCTGGGTATCAGTGTATGTCTTTGTTACTTGGTGTCAGTGTATGTCTGTGTTACTTGGTGTAAGTGTGTGTCTGTGTTACTGATGTGTCAGTGTGTGTCTGTGTTACTTGGTGTAAGTGAGTGTCGTTGTTACTTGGTGTCCGTGTGTGTCTGTGTTACTGGGTGTCATTGTATGTCTTTGTGACTTGGTGTCAGTGCATGTCTTTGTTACTGGGTGTCAGTGTGTGTCTGTGTTACTTAGTGTCAGTGCATGTCTTTGTTACTGTTTATTAGTGTTTCTCTGTGTTACTGGGTGTCAGTGTGTGTTTGTTTGTGTTATTGGGTGTCAGTGTATGTCTTTTTTACTTGGTGGAAGTTTGTGTCTGTGTTGCTGGATATCAGTGTCTGTCTTTGTTACTTGGTGTAAGTGTGAGTCTTTGTTACTTGGTGTAATTGTATGTCTTTGTTACTTGGTGTCAGTGTATGTCTGTGTTACTTGGTCTAAGTGTATGTCTTTGTTACTTGGTGTAAGTGTGTGTCTGTGTTACTTGGTTTAAGTGTGTGTCTTTGTTACTTGGTGTCAGTGCATGTCTTTGTTACTTGTTGTCAGTGTGGGTCTGTGTTACTGGGTAACAGTGTATGTCTTTGTATCTTGGTATCAGTGCATGTCTTTGTTACTGGGTGTCAGAGTGTTTCTGTGTTGCTGGGTATCAGTGTCTGTCTTTGTGACTTGGTATCAGTGTATGTCTTTGTTACTGGGTGTCAGTGTGTGTCTGTGTTACTGGGTATCAGAGTATGTCTTTGTGACTTTGTATCAGTGTATGTCTTTGTTACTGGGTGTCAGAGTGTTTCTGTGTTGCTGGGTATCAGTGTCTGTCTTTGTGACTTGGTATCAGTGTATGTCTTTGTTACTGGGTGTCAGTGTGTGTCTGTGTTCCTGGGTATCAGTGTATGTCTTTGTTACTTGGTGTCAGTGTATGTCTTTGTTACTGGGTGTCAGTGTGTGTCTTTGTGACTTGGTGTCAGTGTATGTCTTTGTTACTTGGTGTCAGTGTATGTCTGCGTTACTTGGTGTAAGTGTGTGTCTGTGTTACTGTGTGTCAGTGTGTGTCTGTGTTACTTGGTGTAAGTGTGTGTCTGTGTTACTGGGTATCAGTGCATGTCTTTGTTATTTGGTGCCATTGTATATCTGTGTTACTTGGTGTAAGTGTGTGTCTTTGTTACTTGGTGCAATTGTATGTCTTTGTTACTTGGTGCAAGTGTGTGTCTGTGTTACTTGGTGTAAGTGTGTGTCTGTGTTCCTGGATATCAGTGTATGTCTTTGTTACTTGGTGTCAGTGTATGTCTGTGTTACTTTGTGTAAAAGTGTGTTTGTGTTACAGGGTATCAGTGTATGTCTTTGTTACTTGGTGTCAGTGTATGTCTGTGTTACTTGATGTAAGTGTGTGTCTGTGTTACTTGGTGTAAGTGTGTGTCTTTTGTTACTTGGTGTCCGTGTGTGTCTGTGTTACTTGGTGTCAGTGTATGACTTTGTTACTGGGTGTCAGTGTATGTCTTTGTTACTTGGTGTAAGTGTGTGTCTGTGTTCCTGGATATCAGTGTATGTCTTTGTTACTTGGTGTCAGTGTATGTCTGTGTTACTTGGTGTAAGTGTGTGTCTTTGTTACTTGGTGTAATTGTATGTCTTTGTTACTCGGTGTCAGTGTATGTCTGTGTTACTTGGTCTAGGTGTATGTCTTTGTTACTTGGTGTAAGTGTGTGTCTGTGTTACTTGGTTTAAGTGTGTGTCTTTGTTACTTGCTGTCAGTGCATGTCTTTGTTACTTGGTGTCAGTGTGTGTCTGTGTTACTGGGTATCAGTGTATGTCTTTGTATCTTGGTATCAGTGTATGTCTTTGTTACTGGGTGTCAGTGTGTGTCTGTGTTACTGGGTATCAGTGTATGTCTTTGTGACTTTGTATCAGTGTATGTCTTTGTTACTGGGTGTCAGCGTGTTTCTGTGTTACTGGCTATCAGTGTAGGTCTTTGTGACTTGGTATCAGTGTATGTCTTTGTTACTGGGTGTCAGTGTGTGTCTGTGTTCCTGGGTATCAGTGTATGTCTTTGTTACTTGGTGTCAGTGTATGTCTTTGTTGCTTGGTGTCAGTGTATGTCTTTGTTACTGGGTGTCAGTGTGTGTCTGTGATACTGGGTATCAGAGTATGTCTTTGTTACTTGGTGTCAGTGTATGTCTGTGTTACTTGGTGTAAGTGTGTGTCTGTGAATCAGTGTATGTCTTTGTGACTTGGTGTCAGTGTATGTCTTTGTTACTGGGTGTCAGTGTATGTCTGTGTTACTGGGGGTCAGTGTGTGTCTGGGTTACTGGGGGTCAGTGTGTGTTTCTAACTGGGTGTCAGTGTGTGTCTGTGTTACTGGGTATCAGTGTATGTCTTTGTTACTTGGTGTCAGTGTATGTCTGCGTTACTTGGTGTAAGTGTATGTCTTTGTTACTTGGTGTCCGTGTGCGTCTGTGTGACCGGGTGTCAGTGCATGTCTTTGTACTTGGTGCCATTGTATATCTGTGTTACTTGGTGTAAGTGTGTGTCTTTGTCACTTGGTGTCCGTGTGCGTCTGTGTGACTGGGTGTCAGTGCATGTCTTTGTCCTTGGTGCCATTGTATATCTGTGTTACTTGGTGTAAGTGTGTGTCTTTGTCACTTGGTGTAATTGTATGTCTTTGTTACTTGGTGTCAGTGTATGTCTTTGTTACTTGGTGTAAGTGTGTGTCTGTGTTACTTGGTGTAAGTGTGTGTCTGTGTTACTTGGAGTAAGTGTGTGTCTTTGTTACTTGGTGTCCGTGTGCGTCTGTGTGACTGGGTGTCAGTGCATGTCTTTGTACTTGGTGCCATTGTATATCTGTGTTACTTGGTGTAAGTGTGTGTCTTTGTCACTCGGTGTAATTGTATGTCTTTGTTACTTGGTGTCAGTGTATGTCTTTGTTACTTGGTGTAAGTGTGTGTCTGTGTTACTTGGTGTAAGTGTGTGTCTGTGTTACTGGGTGTCAGTGTGTGTCTGTGTTACTTGGTGTAAGTGTGTGTCTTTGTTACTTGGTGTCCGTGTGTGTCTGTGTTACTGGGTGTCAGTGTATGTCTTTGTTACTGGGTGTCAGTGTATGTCTTTGTTACTTGGTGTAAGTGTGTGTCTGTGTTACTGGGTATCAGTGTCTGTCTTTGTTACTTGATGTAAGTGTGTGTCTGTGTTACTTGGTGTCAGTGTGTGTCTTTGTTACTTGGTGTCCGTGTGTGTCTATGTTACTGGGTGTCAGTGCATGTCTTTGTTACTTGGTGCCAGTGTATATCTGTGTTACTTGGTGTAAGTGTGTGTCTTTGTTACTTGGTGTAATTGTATGTCTTTGTTACTTGGTGTCAGTGTATGTCTGTAATACTTGGTGTAAGTGTATGTCTTTGTTATTTGGTGTCCGTGTGTGTCTGTGTTACTGCGTGTCAGTGCAAGTCTTTGTTACTTGGTGCCAGTGAATATCTGTGTTCCTTGGTGTAAGTGTGTGTCTTTGTTACTTGGTGTAATTGTATGTCTTTGTTTCTTGGTGTCAGTGTATGTCTGTGTTACCTGTTATAAGTGTATGTCTTTGTTACTTGGTGTAAGTGTGTGTCTGTGTTCCTTGGAGTAAGTGTGTGTCTGTGTTCCTGGGTATCAGTGTATGTCTTTGTTACTTGGTGTCAGTGTATGTCTGTGTTACTTGGTGTAAGTGTGTGTCTGTGTTACTGATGTGTCAGTGTGTGTCTGTGTTACTTGGTGTAAGTGAGTGTCGTTGTTACTTGGTGTCCGTGTGTGTCTGTGTTACTGGGTGTCAGTGTGTGTCTGTGTTACTTGGTGTCAGTGCATGTCTTTGTTACTGTTTATTAGTGTTTCTCTGTGTTACTGGGTGTCAGTGTGTGTTTGTTTGTGTTATTGGGTGTCAGTGTATGTCTTTTTTACTTGGTGGAAGTTTGTGTCTGTGTTGCTGGATATCAGTGTCTGTCTTTGTTACTTGGTGTAAGTGTGAGTCTTTGTTACTTGGTGTAATTGTATGTCTTTGTTACTTGGTGTCAGTGTATGTCTGTGTTACTTGGTCTAAGTGTATGTCTTTGTTACTTGGTGTAAGTGTGTGTCTGTGTTACTTGGTTTAAGTGTGTGTCTTTGTTACTTGGTGTCAGTGCATGTCTTTGTTACTTGTTGTCAGTGTGGGTCTGTGTTACTGGGTAACAGTGTATGTCTTTGTATCTTGGTATCAGTGCATGTCTTTGTTACTGGGTGTCAGTGTGTGTCTGTGTTACTGGGTATCAGAGTATGTCTTTGTGACTTTGTATCAGTGTATGTCTTTGTTACTGGGTGTCAGAGTGTTTCTGTGTTGCTGGGTATCAGTGTCTGTCTTTGTGACTTGGTATCAGTGTATGTCTTTGTTACTGGGTGTCAGTGTGTGTCTGTGTTCCTGGGTATCAGTGTATGTCTTTGTTACTTGGTGTCAGTGTATGTCTTTGTTAATGGGTGTCAGTGTGTGTCTTTGTGACTTGGTGTCAGTGTATGTCTTTGTTACTTGATGTAAGTGTGTGTCTGTGATACTGGGTATCAGTGTATGTCTTTGTTACTAGGTCTCAGTGTATGTCTTTGTTACTTGGTATAAGTGTGTGTCTGTGAATCAGTGTATGACTTTGTGACTTGGTGTCAGTGTATGTCTTTGTTACTGTGTGTCAGTGTGTGTCTTTGTGACTTGGTGTCAGTGTATGTCTGTGTTACTGGGGGTCAGTGTGTGTCTGTGTTACTGGGGGTCAGTGTGTGTTTCTAAGTGGGTGTCAGTGTATGTCTTTGTGACTTGGTGTAAGTGTATGTCTTTGTTACTTGGTGTAAGTGTGTCTCTTTGTTACTTGTTGTAAGTGTGTGTCTTTGTTCCTGGGTATCATTGTATGTCTTTGTTACTTCGTGTCAGTGTATGTCTGTGTTACTTGGTGTAAGTGTGTGTCTGTGATACTGGGTATCAGTGTATGTCTTTGTTACTTGGTGTCAGTGTATGTCTGCGTTACTTGGTGTAAGTGTGTGTCTGTGTTACTGTGTGTCAGTGTGTGTCTGTGTTACTTGGTGTGAGTGTGTGTCTGTGTTACTGGGTATCAGTGCATGTCTTTGTTATTTGGTGCCATTGTATATCTGTGTTACTTGGTGTAAGTGTGTGTCTTTGTTACTTGGTGCAATTGTATGTCTTTGTTACTTGGTGCAAGTGTGTGTCTGTGTTACTTGGTGTAAGTGTGTGTCTGTGTTCCTGGATATCAGTGTATGTCTTTGTTACTTGGTGTCAGTGTATGTCTGTGTTACTTTGTGTAAAAGTGTGTTTGTGTTACAGGGTATCAGTGTATGTCTTTGTTACTTGGTGTCAGTGTATGTCTGTGTTACTTGATGTAAGTGTGTGTCTGTGTTACTTGGTGTAAGTGTGTGTCTTTTGTTACTTGGTGTCCGTGTGTGTCTGTGTTACTTGGTGTCAGTGTATGACTTTGTTACTGGGTGTCAGTGTATGTCTTTGTTACTTGGTGTAAGTGTGTGTCTGTGTTCCTGGATATCAGTGTATGTCTTTGTTACTTGGTGTCAGTGTATGTCTGTGTTACTTGGTGTAAGTGTGTGTCTTTGTTACTTGGTGTAATTGTATGTCTTTGTTACTCGGTGTCAGTGTATGTCTGTGTTACTTGGTCTAGGTGTATGTCTTTGTTACTTGGTGTAAGTGTGTGTCTGTGTTACTTGGTTTAAGTGTGTGTCTTTGTTACTTGCTGTCAGTGCATGTCTTTGTTACTTGGTGTCAGTGTGTGTCTGTGTTACTGGGTATCAGTGTATGTCTTTGTATCTTGGTATCAGTGTATGTCTTTGTTACTGGGTGTCAGTGTGTGTCTGTGTTACTGGGTATCAGTGTATGTCTTTGTGACTTTGTATCAGTGTATGTCTTTGTTACTGGGTGTCAGTGTGTTTCTGTGTTACTGGGTATCAGTGTAGGTCTTTGTGACTTGGTATCAGTGTATTTCTTTGTTACTGGGTGTCAGTGTGTGTCTGTGTTCCTGGGTATCAGTGTATGTCTTTGTTACTTGGTGTCAGTGTATGTCTTTGTTGCTTGGTGTCAGTGTATGTCTTTGTTACTGGGTGTCAGTGTGTGTCTGTGATACTGGGTATCAGAGTATGTCTTTGTTACTTGGTGTCAGTGTATGTCTGTGTTACTTGGTGTAAGTGTGTGTCTGTGAATCAGTGTATGTCTTTGTGACTTGGTGTCAGTGTATGTCTTTGTTACTGGGTGTCAGTGTATGTCTGTGTTACTGGGGGTCAGTGTGTGTCTGGGTTACTGGGGGTCAGTGTGTGTTTCTAACTGGGTGTCAGTGTGTGTCTGTGTTACTGGGTATCAGTGTATGTCTTTGTTACTTGGTGTCAGTGTATGTCTGCGTTACTTGGTGTAAGTGTATGTCTTTGTTACTTCTTGTCCGTGTGCGTCTGTGTGACCGGGTGTCAGTGCATGTCTTTGTACTTGGTGCCATTGTATATCTGTGTTACTTGGTGTAAGTGTGTGTCTTTGTCACTTGGTGTCCGTGTGCGTCTGTGTGACTGGGTGTCAGTGCATGTCTTTGTCCTTGGTGCCATTGTATATCTGTGTTACTTGGTGTAAGTGTGTGTCTTTGTCACTTGGTGTAATTGTATGTCTTTGTTACTTGGTGTCAGTGTATGTCTTTGTTACTTGGTGTAAGTGTGTGTCTGTGTTACTTGGTGTAAGTGTGTGTCTGTGTTACTTGGTGTAAGTGTGTGTCTTTGTTACTTGGTGTCCGTATGCGTCTGTGTGACTGGGTGTCAGTGCATGTCTTTGTACTTGGTGCCATTGTATATCTGTGTTACTTGGTGTAAGTGTGTGTCTTTGTCACTTGGTGTAATTGTATGTCTTTGTTACTTGGTGTCAGTGTATGTCTTTGTTACTTGGTGTAAGTGTGTGTCTGTGTTACTTGGTGTAAGTGTGTGTCTGTGTTACTGGGTGTCAGTGTGTGTCTGTGTTACTTGGTGTAAGTGTGTGTCTTTGTTACTTGGTGTCCGTGTGTGTCTGTGTTACTGGGTGTCAGTGTATGTCTTTGTTACTGGGTGTCAGTGTATGTCTTTGTTACTTGGTGTAAGTGTGTGTCTGTGTTACTGGGTATCAGTGTCTGTCTTTGTTACTTGATGTAAGTGTGTGTCTGTGTTACTTGGTGTCAGTGTGTGTCTTTGTTACTTGGTGTCCGTGTGTGTCTATGTTACTGGGTGTCAGTGCATGTCTTTGTTACTTGGTGCCAGTGTATATCTGTGTTACTTGGTGTAAGTGTGTGTCTTTGTTACTTGGTGTAATTGTATGTCTTTGTTACTTGGTGTCAGTGTATGTCTGTAATACTTGGTGTAAGTGTATGTCTTTGTTACTTGGTGTAATTGTGTGTCTGTGTTACTTGGTGCAAGTGTGTGTCTGTGTTCCTGGGTATCAGTGTATGTCTTTGTTTCTTGTTGTCAGTGTCTGTCTGTGTTCCTTGGTGTAAGTGTGTGTCTGTGCTACTGGGTATCAGTGTATGTCTTTGTTACTTGGTGTCAGTGTATGTCTGTGTTACTTGGTGTAAGTGTGTGTCTGTGTTACTGGGTGTTAGTGTGTGTCTGTGTTACTTGGTGTAAGTGTGTGTCTTTGTTACTTGGTGTCCGTGTGTGTCTGTGTTCCTTGGTGTAAGTGTGTGTCTGTGTTCCTGGGTATCAGTGTATGTCTTTGTTACTTGGTGTCATTGTATGTCTTTGTTACTTGGTGTAAGTGTGTGTCTGTGTTACTGATGTGTCAGTGTGTGTCTGTGTTACTTGGTGTAAGTGAGTGTCGTTGTTACTTGGTGTCCGTGTGTGTCTGTGTTACTGGGTGTCATTGTATGTCTTTGTGACTTGGTGTCAGTGCATGTCTTTGTTACTGGGTGTCAGTATGTGTCTGTGTTACTTGGTGTCAGTGCATGTCTTTGTTACTGTTTATTAGTGTTTCTCTGTGTTACTGGGTGTCGGTGTGTGTTTGTTTGTGTTACTGGGTGTCAGTGTCTGTCTTTTTTACTTGGTGTAAGTTTGTGTCTGTGTTGCTGGGTTTCAGTGTCTGTCTTTGTTACTTGGTGTAAGTGTGAGTCTTTGTTACTTGGTGTAATTGTATGTCTTTGTTACTTGGTGTCAGTGTATGTCTGTGTTACTTGGTCTAAGTGTATGTCTTTGTTACTTGGTGTAAGTGTGTGTCTGTGTTACTTGGTTTAAGTGTGTGTCTTTCTAACTTGGTGTCAGTGCATGTCTTTGTTACTTGGTGTCAGTGCATGTCTTTGTTACTTGGTGTCAGTGTGGGTCTGTGTTACTGGGTAACAGTGTATGTCTTTGTATCTTGGTATCAGTGTATGTCTTTGTTACTGGGTGGCAGTGTGTGTCTGTGTTACTGGGTATCAGTGTATGTCTTTGTGACTTTGTATCAGTGTATGTCTTTGTTACTGGGTGTCAGTGTGTTTCTGTGTTACTGGGTATCAGTGTATGTCTTTGTGACTTGGTATCAGTGTATGTCTTTGTTACTGGGTGTCAGTGTGTGTCTGTGTTCCTGGGTATCAGTGTATGTCTTTGAGACTTGGTGTCAGTGTATGTCTTTGTTACTGGGTGTCAGTGTGTGTCTTTGTGACTTGGTGTCAGTGTATGTCTTTGTTACTTGATGTAAGTGTGTGTCTGTGATACTGGGTATCAGTGTATGTCTTTGTTACTAGGTGTCAGTGTATGTCTGTGTTACTTGGTATAAGTGTGTGTCTGTGAATCAGTGTATGTCTTTGTGACTTGGTGTCAGTGTATGTCTTTGTTACTGTGTGTCAGTGTGTGACTTTGTGACTTGGTGTCAGTGTATGTCTGTGTTACTGGGGGTCAGTGTGTGTCTGTGTTACTGGGGGTCAGTGTGTGTTTCTAACTGGGTGTCAGTGTGTGTCTGTGTTACTGGGTATCAGTGTATGTCTTTGTTACTTGGTGTCAGTGTATGTCAGTGTTACTTGGTGTAAGTGTATGTCTTTGTTACTTGGTGTAAGTGTGTCTCTTTGTTACTTGTTGTAAGTGTGTGTCTTTGTTCCTGGGTATCATTGTATGTCTTTGTTACTTCGTGTCAGTGTATGTCTGTGTTACTTTGTGTAAGTGTGTGTCTGTGATACTGGGTATCAGTGCATGTCTTTGTTACTTGGTGTCAGTGTATGTCTGTGTTACTTGGTGTAAGTGTGTGTCTGTGTTACTGTGTGTCAGTGTGTGTCTGTGTTACTTGGTGTAAGTGTGTGTCTGTGTTACTGGGTATCAGTGCATGTCTTTGTTATTTGGTGCCATTGTATATCTGTGTTACCTGGTGTAAGTGTGTGTCTTTGTTACTTGGTGTAATTGTATGTCTTTGTTACTTGGTGCAAGTGTGTGTCTGTGTTACTTGGTGTAAGTGTGTGTCTGTGTTCCTGGATATCAGTGTATGTCTTTGTTACTTGGTGTCAGTGTATGTCTGTGTTACTTTGTGTAAAAGTGTGTTTGTGTTACTGGGTATCAGTGTATGTCTTTGTTACTTGGTGTCAGTGTATGTCTGTGTTACTTGATGTAAGTGTGTGTCTGTGTTACTTGGTGTAAGTGTGTGTCTTTTGTTACTTGGTGTCCGTGTGTGTCTGTGTTACTTGGTGTCAGTGTATGTCTTTGTTACTGGGTGTCAGTGTATGTCTTTGTTACTTGGTGTAAGTGTGTGTCTGTGTTCCTGGATATCAGTGTATGTCTTTGTTACTTGGTGTCAGTGTATGTCTGTGTTACTTGGTGTAAGTGTGTGTCTTTGTTACTTGGTGTAATTGTATGTCTTTGTTAATCGGTGTCAGTGTATGTCTGTGTTACTTTGTCTAGGTGTATGTCTTTGTTACTTGGTTTAAGTGTGTGTCTTTGTTACTTGCTGTCAGTGCATGTCTTTGTTACTTGGTGTCAGTGCATGTCTTTGTTACTTGGTGTCAGTGTATGTCTGTGTTACTGGGTATCAGTGTATGTCTTTGTATCTTGGTATCAGTGTATGTCTTTGTTACTGGGTGTCAGTGTGTGTCTGTGTTACTGGGTGTCATTGTATGTCTTCGTGACTTGGTGTCAGTGCATGTCTTTGTTACTGGGTGTCAGTATGTGTCTGTGTTACTTGGTGTCAGTGCATGTCTTTGTTACTGTTTATTAGTGTTTCTCTGTGTTACTGGGTGTCGGTGTGTGTTTGTTTGTGTTACGGTGTGTCAGTGTCTGTCTTTTTTACTTGGTGGAAGTTTGTGTCTATGTTGCTGGGTTTCAGTGTCTGTCTTTGTTACTTGGTGTAAGTGTGAGTCTTTGTTACTTGGTGTAATTGTATGTCTTTGTTACTTGGTGTCAGTGTATGTCTGTGTTACTTGGTCTAAGTGTATGTCTTTGTTACTTGGTGTAAGTGTGTGTCTGTGTTACTTGGTTTAAGTGTGTGTCTTTCTAACTTGGTGTCAGTGCATGTCTTTGTTACTTGGTGTCAGTGCATGTCTTTGTTACTTGGTGTCAGTGTGGGTCTGTGTTACTGGGTAACAGTGTATGTCTTTGTATCTTGGTATCAGTGTATGTCTTTGTTACTGGGTGTCAGTGTGTGTCTGTGTTACTGGGTATCAGTGTATGTCTTTGTGACTTTGTATCAGTGTATGTCTTTGTTACTGGGTGTCAGTGTGTTTCTGTGTTACTGGCAATCAGTGTATGTCTTTGTGACTTGGTATCAGTGTATGTCTTTGTTACTGGGTGTCAGTGTGTGTCTGTGTTCCTGGGTATCAGTGTATGTCTTTGTGACTTGATGTCAGTGTATGTCTTTGTTACTGGGTGTCAGTGTGTGTCTTTGTGACTTGGTGTCAGTGTATGTCTTTGTTACTTGATGTAAGTGTGTGTCTGTGATACTGGGTATCAGTGTATGTCTTTGTTACTAGGTGTCAGTGTATGTCTGTGTTACTTGGTATAAGTGTGTGTCTGTGAATCAGTGTATGTCTTTGTGACTTGGTGTCAGTGTATGTCTTTGTTACTGTGTGTCAGTGTGTGTCTTTGTGACTTGGTGTCAGTGTATGTCTGTGTTACTGGGGGTCAGTGTGTGTCTGTGTTACTGGGGGTCAGTGTGTGTTTCTAACTGGGTGTCAGTGTATGTCTGTGTTACTTGGTGTAAGTGTATGTCTTTGTTACTTGGTGTAAGTGTGTCTGTTTGTTACTTGTTGTAAGTGTGTGTCTTTGTTCCTGGGTATCATTGTATGTCTTTGTTACTTCGTGTCAGTGTATGTCTGTGTTACTTGATGTAAGTGTGTGTCTGTGTTACTTGGTGTAAGTGTGTGTCTTTTGTTACTTGGTGTCCGTGTGTGTCTGTGTTACTTGGTGTCAGTGTATGTCTTTGTTACTGGGTGTCAGTGTATGTCTTTGTTACTTGGTGTAAGTGTGTGTCTGTGTTCCTGGATATCAGTGTATGTCTTTGTTACTTGGTGTCAGTGTATGTCTTTGTTACTTGGTGTAAGTGTGTGTCTTTGTTACTTTGTGTAATTGTATGTCTTTGTTACTCGGTGTCAGTGTATGTCTGTGTTACTTGGTCTAGGTGTATGTCTTTGTTACTTGGTTTAAGTGTGTGTCTTTGTTACTTGCTGTCAGTGCATGTCTTTGTTACTTGGTGTCAGTGCATGTCTTTGTTACTTGGTGTCAGTGTATGTCTGTGTTACTGGGTATCAGTGTATGTCTTTGTATCTTGGTATCAGTGTATGTCTTTGTTACTGGGTGTCAGTGTGTGTCTGTGTTACTGGGTATCAGTGTATGTCTTTGTGACTTTGTATCAGTGTATGTCTTTGTTACTGGGTGTCAGTGTGTTTCTGTGTTACTGGGTATCAGTGTATGTCTTTGTGACTTGGTATCAGTGTATGTCTTTGTTACTGGGTGTCAGTGTGTGTCTGTGTTCCTGGGTATCAGTGTATGTCTTTGTTACTTGGTGTCAGTGTATGTCTTTGTTGCTTGGTGTCAGTGTATGTCTTTGTTACTGGGTGTCAGTGTGTGTCTGTGATACTGGGTATCAGAGTATGTCTTTGTTACTTGGTGTCAGTGTATGTCTGTGTTACTTGGTGTATGTGTGTGTCTGTGAATCAGTGTATGTCTTTGTGACTTGGTGTCAGTGTATGTCTTTGTTACTGGGTGTCAGTGTATGTCTGTGTTACTGGGGGTCATTGTGTGTCTGGGTTACTGGGGGTCAGTGTGTGTTTCTAACTGGGTGTCAGTGTGTGTCTGTGTTACTGGGTATCAGTGTATGTCTTTGTTACTTGGTGTCAGTGTATGTCTGCGTTACTTGGTGTAAGTGTATGTCTTTGTTACTTGGTGTAAGTGTGTGTCTGTGTTACTTGGTGTAAGTGTGTGTCTTTGTTACTTGGTGTAATTGTATGTCTTTGTTAATCGGTGTCAGTGTATGTCTGTGTTACTTTGTCTAGGTGTATGTCTTTGTTACTTGGTTTAAGTGTGTATCTTTGTTACTTGCTGTCAGTGCATGTCTTTGTTACTTGGTGTCAGTGCATGTCTTTGTTACTTGGTGTCAGTGTATGTCTGTGTTACTGGGTATCAGTGTATGTCTTTGTATCTTGGTATCAGTGTATGTCTTTGTTACTGGGTGTCAGTGTGTGTCTGTGTTACTGGGTGTCATTGTATGTCTTCGTGACTTGGTGTCAGTGCATGTCTTTGTTACTGGGTGTCAGTATGTGTCTGTGTTACTTGGTGTCAGTGCATGTCTTTGTTACTGTTTATTAGTGTTTCTCTGTGTTACTGGGTGTCGGTGTGTGTTTGTTTGTGTTACGGTGTGTCAGTGTCTGTCTTTTTTACTTGGTGGAAGTTTGTGTCTATGTTGCTGGGTTTCAGTGTCTGTCTTTGTTACTTGGTGTAAGTGTGAGTCTTTGTTACTTGGTGTAATTGTATGTCTTTGTTACTTGGTGTCAGTGTATGTCTGTGTTACTTGGTCTAAGTGTATGTCTTTGTTACTTGGTGTAAGTGTGTGTCTGTGTTACTTGGTTTAAGTGTGTGTCTTTCTAACTTGGTGTCAGTGCATGTCTTTGTTACTTGGTGTCAGTGCATGTCTTTGTTACTTGGTGTCAGTGTGGGTCTGTGTTACTGGGTAACAGTGTATGTCTTTGTATCTTGGTATCAGTGTATGTCTTTGTTACTGGGTGTCAGTGTGTGTCTGTGTTACTGGGTATCAGTGTATGTCTTTGTGACTTTGTATCAGTGTATGTCTTTGTTACTGGGTGTCAGTGTGTTTCTGTGTTACTGGCAATCAGTGTATGTCTTTGTGACTTGGTATCAGTGTATGTCTTTGTTACTGGGTGTCAGTGTGTGTCTGTGTTCCTGGGTATCAGTGTATGTCTTTGTGACTTGATGTCAGTGTATGTCTTTGTTACTGGGTGTCAGTGTGTGTCTTTGTGACTTGGTGTCAGTGTATGTCTTTGTTACTTGATGTAAGTGTGTGTCTGTGATACTGGGTATCAGTGTATGTCTTTGTTACTAGGTGTCAGTGTATGTCTGTGTTACTTGGTATAAGTGTGTGTCTGTGAATCAGTGTATGTCTTTGTGACTTGGTGTCAGTGTATGTCTTTGTTACTGGGGGTCAGTGTGTGTCTGTGTTACTGGGGGTCAGTGTGTGTTTCTAACTGGGTGTCAGTGTATGTCTGTGTTACTTGGTGTAAGTGTATGTCTTTGTTACTTGGTGTAAGTGTGTCTGTTTGTTACTTGTTGTAAGTGTGTGTCTTTGTTCCTGGGTATCATTGTATGTCTTTGTTACTTCGTGTCAGTGTATGTCTGTGTTACTTGATGTAAGTGTGTGTCTGTGTTACTTGGTGTAAGTGTGTGTCTTTTGTTACTTGGTGTCCGTGTGTGTCTGTGTTACTTGGTGTCAGTGTATGTCTTTGTTACTGGGTGTCAGTGTATGTCTTTGTTACTTGGTGTAAGTGTGTGTCTGTGTTCCTGGATATCAGTGTATGTCTTTGTTACTTGGTGTCAGTGTATGTCTTTGTTACTTGGTGTAAGTGTGTGTCTTTGTTACTTTGTGTAATTGTATGTCTTTGTTACTCGGTGTCAGTGTATGTCTGTGTTACTTGGTCTAGGTGTATGTCTTTGTTACTTGGTTTAAGTGTGTGTCTTTGTTACTTGCTGTCAGTGCATGTCTTTGTTACTTGGTGTCAGTGCATGTCTTTGTTACTTGGTGTCAGTGTATGTCTGTGTTACTGGGTATCAGTGTATGTCTTTGTATCTTGGTATCAGTGTATGTCTTTGTTACTGGGTGTCAGTGTGTGTCTGTGTTACTGGGTATCAGTGTATGTCTTTGTGACTTTGTATCAGTGTATGTCTTTGTTACTGGGTGTCAGTGTGTTTCTGTGTTACTGGGTATCAGTGTATGTCTTTGTGACTTGGTATCAGTGTATGTCTTTGTTACTGGGTGTCAGTGTGTGTCTGTGTTCCTGGGTATCAGTGTATGTCTTTGTTACTTGGTGTCAGTGTATGTCTTTGTTGCTTGGTGTCAGTGTATGTCTTTGTTACTGGGTGTCAGTGTGTGTCTGTGATACTGGGTATCAGAGTATGTCTTTGTTACTTGGTGTCAGTGTATGTCTGTGTTACTTGGTGTATGTGTGTGTCTGTGAATCAGTGTATGTCTTTGTGACTTGGTGTCAGTGTATGTCTTTGTTACTGGGTGTCAGTGTATGTCTGTGTTACTGGGGGTCATTGTGTGTCTGGGTTACTGGGGGTCAGTGTGTGTTTCTAACTGGGTGTCAGTGTGTGTCTGTGTTACTGGGTATCAGTGTATGTCTTTGTTACTTGGTGTCAGTGTATGTCTGCGTTACTTGGTGTAAGTGTATGTCTTTGTTACTTGGTGTAAGTGTGTGTCTGTGTTACTTGGTGTAAGTGTGTGTCTTTGTTACTTGGTGTCCGTGTGTGTCTGTGTTACTGAGTGTCAGTGTATGTCTTTGTTACTGGGTGTCAGTGTATGTCTTTGTTACTTGGTGTATGTGTGTGTCTGTGTTACTGGGTATCAGTGTCTGTCTTTGTTATTTGGTGTAAGTGCATGTCTTTGTTACTTGGTGCCATTGTATATCTGTGTTACTTGGTGTAAGTGTGTGTCTTTGTCACTTGGTGTAATTGTATGTCTTTGTTACTTGGTGTCAGTGTATGTCTTTGTTACTTGGTGTAAGTGTGTGTCTGTGTTACTTGGTGTAAGTGTGTGTCTGTGTTCCTGGATATCAGTGTATGTCTTTGTTACTTGGTGTCAGTGTATGTCTGTGTTACTTTGTGTAAGTGTGTGTCTGTGTTACTGGGTATCAGTGTCTGTCTTTGTTACTTGGTGTCAGTGTATGTCTGTGTGACTTGATGTAAGTGTGTGTCTGTGTTACTTGGTGTAAGTGTGTGTCTTTGTTACTTGGTGTCCGTGTGTGTCTGTGTTACTTGGTGTCAGTGTATGCCTTTGTTACTGGGTATCAGTGTATGTCTTTGTTACTTGGTGTAAGTGTGTGTCTGTGTTCCTGGATATCAGTGTATGTCTTTGTTGCTTGGAGTCAGTGCATGTCTGTGTTATTTGGGGTAAGTGTGTGTCTTTGTTACTTGGTGTAATTGTATGTCTTTGTTACTTGGTTTCAGTGTATGTCTGTGTTACTTGGTGTAATTGTATGTCTTTGTTACTTGGTGTAAGTGTGTGTCTGTGTTACTTGGTGTAAGTGTCCGTCTGTGTTCCTGGATATCAGTGTTTGCCTTTGTTACTTGGTGTCAGTGTATGTCTGTGTTACTTTGTGTAAGTGTGTGTCTGTGTTACTGGGTATCAGTGTATGTCTTTGTTACTTGGTGTCAGTGTATGTCTGTGTTACTTGGTGTAAGTGTGTGTCTGTGTTACTGGGTGTCAGTGTGTGTCTGTGTTACTTGGTGTAAGTGTGTGTCTTTGTTACTTGGTGTCCGTGTGTGTCTGTGTTACTTGGTGTCAGTGTATGTCCTTGTTACTGGGTGTCAGTGTATGTCTTTGTTACTTGTGTAAGTGTGTGTCTGTGTTCCTCGATATCAGTGTATGTCTTTGTTACTTGATGTCAGTGTATGTCTGTGTCACTTTGTGTAAGTGTGTGTCTCTGTTACTGGGTATCAGTGTATGTCTGTGTTACTTGGTGTCAGTGTATGTCTGTGTTACTTGGTGTAAGAGTGTGTCTGTGTTACTGGGAGTAAATGTGTGTCTGTATATCAGTGTATGCCTTTGTGGCTTGGTGTCAGTGTATGTCTTTGTTACTGGGTTTCAGTGTGTGTCTTTGTGACTTGGTGTCAGTGTATGTCTGTGTTACTGGGAGTCAGTGCGTGTCTGAGTTACTTGGTGTAAGTGTGTTTCTGTGTTACTTGGTGTAAGTGTGTGTCTGTGTTCCTGGGTATCTTTGTATGTCTCTGTTACTTGGTGTCAGTGTATGTCTGTGTTACTTGGTGTAAGTGTGTGTCTGTGTTACTGGGTATCAGTGTATGTCTTTGTTACTTGGTGTCAGTGTATTTCTGCGTTACTTGTTGTAAATGTGTGTCTGTGTTACTGGGTGTCAGTGTGTGTCTGTGTTACTTGGTGTAAGTGTGTGTCTTTGTTACTTGGTGTCCGTGTGTGTCTGTGTTACTGGGTGTCAGTGCAAGTCATTGTTACTTGGTGCCATTGTATATCTGTGTTACTTGGTGTAAGTGTGTGTTTGTTACTTGGTGTAATTGTATGTCTTTGTTTCTTGGTGTCAGTGTATGGCTGTGTTACTTGGTGTAAGTGTATGTCTTTGTGACTTGGTGTAAGTGTGCGTCTGTGTTACTTGGTGTAAGTGTGTGTCTGTGTTCCTGGGTATCAGTGTATGTCTTTGTTACTTGGTGTCAGTGTATGTTTGTGTTACATGGTGCAAGTGTATGTCTTTGTTACTGGGTGTCAGTGTGTGTCTGTGTTACTGGGTGTCAGTGTATGTCTTTGTTACTGGGTGTCAGTGTATGTCTTTGTTACTTGGTGTCAGTGTATTTATGCGTTACTTGTTGTAAGTGTGTGTCTGTGTTACTGAGTGCCAGTGTGTGTCTGTGATACTTGGTGCAAGTGTGTGTCTTTGTTACTTGGTGTCCGTGTGTGTCTGTGTTACTGGGTGTCAGTGTATGTCTTTGTTACTGGGTGTCAGTGTATGTCTTTGTTACTTGGTGTAGGTGTGTGTCTGTGTTACTGGGTATCAGTGTCTGTCTTTGTTACTTGATGTAAGTGTGTGTCTGTGTTACTTGGTGTAAGTGTGTGTCTTTCTTACTTGGTGTCCGTGTGTGTCTGTGTTACTGGGTGTTAGTGTATGTCTTTGTTCCTGGGTGCCAGGGTATATCTGTGTTACGTGGTGTAAGTGTGTGTCTTTGTTACTTGGTGTAATTGTATGTCTGTGTTACTTGGTGTAAGTGTGTGTCTTTCTTACTTGGTGTCCGTGTGTGTCTGTGTTACTGGGTGTCAGTGTATGTCTTTGTTCCTGGGTGCCAGGGTATATCTGTGTTACGTGGTGTAAGTGTGTGTCTTTGTTACTTGGGGTAATTGTATGTCTTTGTTACTTGGTGTCAGTGTGTGTCTGTGCTACTGGGTATCAGTGTATGTCTTTGTTACTTGGTGTCAGTGTATGTCTGTGTTACTTGGTGTAACTGTGTGTCTGTGTTACTGGGTGTCAGTGTGTGTCTGTGTTACTTGGTGTAAGTGTGTGTCTTTGCTACTTGGTGTCCGTGTGTGTCTGTGTTACTGGGTGTCAGTGTATGTCTTTGTTACTGGGTGTCAGTGTATGTCTTTGTTACTTGGTGTATGTGTGTGTCTGTGTTACTGGGTATCAGTGTCTGTCTTTGTTACTTGGTGTAAGTGTGTGTCTGTGTTACTTGGTGTAAGTGTGTGTCTGTGTTCCT
The DNA here is from genome assembly GCF_036365525.1 of Heterodontus francisci. Taxonomy (NCBI): domain Eukaryota; kingdom Metazoa; phylum Chordata; class Chondrichthyes; order Heterodontiformes; family Heterodontidae; genus Heterodontus; species Heterodontus francisci. The sequence continues at coordinate 5,143,910 of NW_027140330.1, forward strand.
GGGTATCAGTGAATGTCTTTGTTACTTGGTGTCAGTGTATGTCTGTGTTACTTGGTGTAAGTGTGAGTCTGTGTTACTGGGTGTCAGTGTGTGTCTGTGTTACTTGGTGTCAGTGTATGTCTGTGTTACTTGGAGTAAGTGTATGTCTTTGTTACTTGGTGTAAGTGTGTGTCTGTGTTACTTGGTGTAAGTGTGTGTCTGTGTTCCTGGGTATCAGTGAATGTCTTTGTTACTTGGTGTCAGTGTATGTCTGTGTTACTTGGTGTAAGTGTGAGTCTGTGTTACTGGGTGTCAGTGTGTGTCTGTGTTACTTGGTGTAAGTGTGTGTCTTTGTTACTTGGTGTCCGTGTGTCTCTGTGTTACTGGGTGTCAGTGTATGTCTTTGTTACTTGGTGTCAATGCATGTCTTTGTTACTTGAAGCAAGTGTGTGTCTTTGTTCCTGGGTATCAGTGTCTGTCTTTGTTACTTGGTGTAAGTGTTTGTCTGTGCTACTGGGTATCAGTGTATGTCTTTGATACTTGGTGTCAGTGTGTGTCTGTGTTACTTGGTGTAAGTGTGTGTCTATGTTACTGGATATCAGTGTATGTCTTTGTGACTTGGTGTCAGTGTATGTCTCTGTTGCCGGTTGTCAGTGTGTGTCTTTGTGACTTGGTGTCAGTGTATGTCTTTGTTACTTGGTGACAGTGTATGTCAAAATATTTGGTGTAAGTGTATGTCTTTGTTACTTGGTGTAATTGTCTGTCTTTGTTACTTGCTGTAAGTGTATGTCTTTGTTACTTGGTGTCAGTGTATGGCTTTGTTACTTTATGTCAGTGTATGTCTGTGTTACTTGGTGTAAGTGTGTGTCTTTGTTACTTTGTGTAAGTGTATGTCTTTGTTACTTGGTGTCAGTGCATGTCTTTGTTACTTGGTATCAGTGTATGTCTTTGTTACTGGGTGTCAGTGTGTGTCTGTGTTACTGGGTATCAGTGTATGTCTTTGCGACTTGGTATCAGTGTATGTCTTTGTTACTGGGTGTCAGTGTGTGTCTGTGTTACTGGGTATCAGTGTATGTCTTTGCGACTTGGTATCAGTGTATGTTTTTGTTAATGGGTGTCAGTGTGTGTCTTTGTGACTTGGTGTCAGTGTATGTCTTTGTTACTTGGTGTAAGTGTGTGTCTGTGATACTGGGTATCAGTGTATGTCTTTGCTACTTGGTGTCAGTGTATGTCTGTGTTACTTGGTGTAAGTGTGTGTCTGTGTATCAGTGTATGTCTTTGTGACTTGGTGTCTTTGTTACTGGGTGTCATTGTGTGTCTTTGTTACTGGGTGTCATTCTGTGTCTTTGTGACTTGGTGTCAGTGTATGTCTGTGTTACTGGGGGTCAGTGTGTATCTGTGTTCCTGGGGGTCTGTGTGTGTTTCTAACTGGGTGACAGTGTGTGTCTGTGTTACTGGGAATCAGTGTATGTATTTGTTACTGGGTGTCAGTGTGTGTCTGTGTGCTGGGTATCAGTGTATGTCTTTGTTACTTGGTGTCAGTGTCTGTCTGTGTTACTTGGTGCAAGTGTGTGTCTGTGTTACTGGGTGTCAGTGTGTGTCTGTGTTACTTGGTGTAAGTGTGTGTCTTTGTTACTTGGTGCCCGTGTGTGTCTGTGTTACTGGGTGTCAGTGTATGTCTTTGTTCCTGGGTGTCAGTGTATGTCTTTGTCACTTGGTGTAGGTGCGTATCTGTGTTACTGGGTATCAGTGTCTGTCTTTGTTACTTGGTGTAAGGTTGTGTCTGTGTTACTGGGTATCGATGTATGTCTTTGTGACTTGGTGTCAGTGTATGTCTTTGTGACTGGATGTCAGTGTGTGTCTTTGTGACTTGGTGTCAGTGTATGTCTTTGTCACTTGGTGTAAGTGTGTGTCTGTGTTACTGGGTATCATTATATGTCTTTGTTACTTGGTGTCAGTGTGTGTCAAAATGCGTGGTGTAAGTGTATGTATTTGTTACTTGGTGTAATTGTCTGTATTTGTTACTTGGTGTAAGTGTATGTCTTTGTTACTTGGTGTCAGTGTATGTCTTTGTTACTTGGTGTCAGTGTATGTCTGTGTTACTTGGTGTAAGTGTGTGTCTTTGTTACTTGGTGTAAGTGTATGTCTTTGTTACTTGGTGTCAGTGCATGTCTTTGTTACTGGGTGTCAGTGTGTGTCTGTGTTACTGGGTATCAGTGTATGTCTTTGTGACTTTGTATCAGTCTATGTCTTTGTTACTGGGTGTCATTGTGTTTCTGTGTTACTGGGTATCAGTGTATGTATTTGTGACTTGATATCAGTGTCTGTCATTGTTACTTGGTGTCAGTGTGTGTCTGTGTTCCTGGATATCAGTGTATGTATTTGTGACTTGGTATCAGTGTATGTCTTTGTTACTGGGTGTCAGTGTATGTCTGTGATACTGGTTATCAGTGTATGTCTTAGTTACTTGGTGTCAGTGTCTGTCTGTGTTACTTGGTGTAAGTGTGTGTCTGTGAATCAGTGTATGTCTTAATGACTTGGTGTCAGTGTATGAATTTGTAACTGGGTGTCAGTGTGTGTCTTTGTGACTTGGTGTCAGTGTATGTCTGTGTTACTGGGGCTCAGTGTGTGTCTGTGTTACTGGGGGTCAGTGTGTGTTTCTAAATGGGTGTCAGTGTGTGTCTGTGTTACTGGGTATCAGTGTATGTCTTTGTTACTTGGTGTCAGTGTATGTCTGTGTTACTTGGTGTAAGTGTGTGTCTGTGTTACTGGGTATCAGTGTATGTCTTTGTTACTTGGTGTCGGTGTATGTCTGTGTTACTTGGTATAAGTGTGTGTCTGTGTTACTGGGTGCCAGTGTGTGTCTGTGTTACTTGGTGTAAGAGTGTGTCTTTGTTACTTGGTGTCCGTGTGTGTCTGTGTTACTGGGTGTCAGTGCATGTCTTTGTTACTTGGTGCCGTTTTGTATCTGTGTTACTTGGTGTAAGTGTGTGTCTTTGTTACTTGGTGTAATTGTATGTCTTTGTTACTTGGTGTCAGTGTATGTCTGTGTTACTTGGAGTAATTGTATGTCTTTGTTACTTGGTGTAAGTGTGTGTCTGTGTTCCTGGGTATCTGTGCCTGTCTTCGTTACTTGGGTTCAGTGTATGTCTGTGTTACTTGGTGTAAGTGTATGTCTTTGTTACTTGGTGTAAGTGTGTGTCTGTGTTACTTTGTGTAAGTGTGTGTCTGTGTTCCTGGGTATCATTGTATGTCTTTGTTACTTGGTGCCATTGTATATCTGTGTTACTTGGTGTAAGTGTGTGTCTGTGTTACTTGGTGTAAGTGTGTGTCTTTGTTTACTTGGTGCCCGTGTGTGTCTGTGTTACTGGGTGTCAGTGTATGTCTTTGTTACTGGGTGTCAATGTATGTCTTTGTTACTTGGTGTCGGTGTGTGTCTGTGTTACTTGGTATCAGTGTCTGTCTTTGTTACTTGGTGTAAGGTTGTGTCTGTGTTACCGGCTATCAGTGTATGTCTTTGTTACTTGGTGTCAGTGTATGTCTGTGTTACTTGGTGTAAGTGTGTGTCTGTGTTACTGGGTATCGAGGTATGTCTTTGTGACTTGGTGTCAGTGTATGTCTTTGTTACTGGATGTCAGTGTGTATCAAAATGCTTGGTGTAAGTGTATGTCTTTGTTACTTGGTGTAATTGTATGTCTTTGTTACTTGGTGTCAGTGTATGTCTGTGTTACTTGGTGTAAGTGTGTGTCTTTGTTACTTGGTGTAAGTGTATGTCTGTGTTACTTGGTGTAAGTGTATGTCTTTGTTACTTGGTGTAAGTGTGTGTCTGTGTTACTTTGTGCAAGTGTGTGTCTGTGTTCCTGGGTATCATTGTATGTCTTTGTTACTTGGTGTCAGTGTATGTCTGTGTTACTTGTTGTAAGTGTGTGTCTGTGTTACTGGGTGTCAGTGTGTGTCTGTGTTACTTGGTGTAAGAGTGTGTCTTTGTTACTTGGTGTCCGTGTGTGTCTGTGTTACTGGGTGTCAGTGCATGTCTTTGTTACTTGGTGCCATTGTATATCTGTGTTACTTGGTGTAAGTGTGTGTCTTTGTTACTTGGAGTCAGTGTATGTCTGTGTTACTTGGTGTAAGTGTGTGTCTTTGTTACTGGGTATCAGTGTATGTCTTTGTTACTTGGTGTCAGTGTATGTCTGTGTTTCTGGGTGTCAGTGTGTGTTTCTAAATGGGTGTCAGTGTGTGTCTGTGTTACTGGGTATCAGTGTATGACTTTGTTACTTGGTGTCAGTGTATGTCTGTGTTAATCGGTGTAAGTGTATGTCTTTGTTACTTGGTGTAAGTGTGTGTCTGTGTTCCTGGGTATCATTGTATGTCTTTGTTACTTCTGTCAGTGTATGTCTGTGTTACTTGGTGTAAGTGTGTGTCTGTGTTACTGGGTATCAGTGTATGTCTTTGTTACTTGGTGTCAGTGTATGTCTGTGATACTTGGTGTAAGTGTTTCTCTGTGTTACTGGGTGTCAGTGTGTGTCTTTGTTACTTGGTGTCAGTGTATGTCGGTGTTACTTGGTGTAATTGTATGTCTTTGTTACTTTGTGTAAGTGTGTGTCTGTGTTACTTGGTGCAAGTGTGTGTCTATGTTCCTGGGTATCAGTGTATGTCTTTGTTATTTGGTTTCAGTGTATGTCTGTGTTACTTTGTGGAAGTGAGTGTCTGTGTTACTGGGTATCAGTGTATGCCTTTGCTACTTCGTGTCAGTGTATGTCTGTGTTACTTGGTGTAAGTGTGTGTCTGTGTTACTGGGTGTCAGTGTGTGTCTGTGTTACTTGGTGTAAGTGTGTGTCTTTGTTACTTGGTGTCCGTGTGTGTCTGTGTAACTGGGTGTCAGTGTATGTCTTTGTTACTGGGTGTCAGTGTATGTCATTGTTACTTGGTGTAAGTGTGTGTCTGTGTTACTGGGTATCAGTGTCTGTCTTTGTTACTTGGTGTAAGTGTGTGTCTGTGTTACTTGGTGTAACTGTGTGTCTGTGTATCAGTGTATGTCTTTGTGACTTGGTGTCAGTGTATGTATTTGTTACTGGGTGTCAGTGTGTGTCTTTGTGACTTGGTGTCAGTGTATGTCTGTGTTACTGGGGGTCAGTGTGTGTCTGTGTTACTTGGTGTAAGTGTGAGTCTGTGTTACTTGGTGTAAGTGTGTGTCTGTGTTCCTGGGTATCATTGTATGTCTTTGTTACTTGAGGTCAGTGTATGTCTGTGTTACTTGGTGTAAGTGTGTGTCTGTGTTACTGGGTATCAGTGTATGTCTTCGTTACTTGCTGTCAGTGTATGTCTGCGTTACTTGGTGTAAGTGTGTGTCTGTGTTACTGTGTGTCAGTGTGTGTCTGTGTTACTTGGTGTACGTGTGTGTCTTTGTTATTTGGTGTCAGTGTGTGTCTATGTTACTGGGTGTCAGTGTGTGTCTGTGTTACCTGGTGTAAGTGTGTGTCTTTGTTACTTGGTGTCCGTGTGTGTCTGTGTTACTTGGTGTAAGTGTGTGTCTTTGTTACTGGGTGTCAGTGTATGTCTTTGTGACTTGGTGTCAGTGCATGTCTTTGTTACTGGGTGTCAGTGTGTGTCTGTGTTACTTGGTGTAAGTGTATGTCTTTGTTACTGGGTGTCAGTGTATGTCAAATTACTTGGTGTAAGTGTATGTCTTTGTTGGTTGGAGTAATTGTCTGTCTCTTTTATTTGGTGTCAGTGTATGTCTGTGTTACTTGGTGTAAGTGTGTGTCTTTGTTACTGGGAGTCAGTTTGTGTCTTTGTGACTTGGTGTCAGTGTATCTCTTTGTTACTTGGTGTAAGTGTATGTCAAAATGCTAGGTGTAAGTGTATGTCTTTGTTACTTGGTGTCCGTGTGTGTCTTTGTAACAGGGTGTCAGTGTATGCCTTTGTTACTGGGTGTCAGTCTATGTCTTTGTTACTTGGTGTAAGTCTGTGTCTGTGTTACTTGGAGTAAGTGTGTGTCTTTGTTACTTGGTGTTCGTGTGTGTCTTTGTTACTGGGTGTCTGTGTCTGCCTTTGTTACTGTGTGTCAGTGTATGTCTTTGTTACTTGGTGTAAGTGTGTGTCTGTGATACTGGGTATCAGTGTATGTCTTTGTTACTTGGTGTCAGTGTCTGTCTGTGTTACTTGGTGTAAGTGTGTGTCTGTGAATCAGTGTATGTCTTTGTGACTTGGTGTCAGTGTATGTCTTTGTAACTGGGTGTCAGTGTGTGTCTTTGTGACTTGGTGTCAGTGTATGTCTGTGTTACTGGGGGTCAGTGTGTGTCTGTGTTACTGGGGGTCAGTGTGTGTTTCTAAATGGGTGTCAGTGTGTGACTGCGTTACTGGGTATCAGTGTATGTCTTTGTTACTTGGTGTCAGTGTATGTCTGTGTTACTTGGTGGAAGTGTCTGTCTGTGTTCCTGGGTATCATTGTATGTCTGTGTTACTTCGTGTCAGTGTATGTCTGTGTTACTTGGTGTAAGTGTGTGTCTGTGTTACTGGGTATCAGTGTATGTCTTTGTTACTTGGTGTCGGTGTATGTCTGTGTTACTTGGTGTAAGTCTGTGTCTGTGTTACTGGGTGCCAGTGTGTGTCTGTGTTACTTGGTGTAAGAGTGTGTCTTTGTTACTTGGTGTCCGTGTGTGTCTGTGTTACTGGGTGTCAGTGCATGTCTTTGTTACTTGGTGCCATTGTATATCTGTTTTACTTGGTGTAAGTGAGTGTCTTTGTTACTTGGTGTAATTGTATGTCTTTGTTACTTGGTGTCAGTGTATGTCTGTGTTACTTGGTGTAATTGTATGTCTTTGTTACTTGGTGTAAGTGTGTGTCTGTGTTACTTGGTGTTAGTGTGTGTCTGTGTTCCTGGGCTCTGTGTCTGTCTTTGTTACTTGGTTTCAGTGTATGTCTGTGTTACTTGGTGTAAGTGTATTTCTTTGTTACTTGGTGTCAGTGTGTGTCTGTGTTACTTGGTGTAAGTGTGTGTCTGTGTTCCTGGGTATCATTGTATGTCTTTGTTACTTGGTGTCAGTGTATGTCTGTGTTACTTGGTGTAAGTGTGTGTCTGTGTTACTGGGTGTCAGTGTGTGTCTGTGTTACTTGGTGTAAGAGTGTGTCTTTGTTACTTGGTGTCCGTGTGTGTCTGTGTTACTGGGTGTCAGTGCATGTCTTTGTTACTTGGTGCCATTGTATATCTGTGTGACTTGGTGTAAGTGTGTGTCTTTGTTACTTGGTGTCAGTGTATGTCTGTGTTACTTGGTGTAAGTGTGTGTCTTTGTTACTGGGTATCAGTGTATGTCTTTGTTACTTGGTGTCAGTGTATGTCTGTGTTGCATGGTGTAAGTGTGTGTCTGTGTTCCTGGGTATCAGTGTATGTCTTTGTTACTTGGTGTCAGTGTATGTCTGTGTCACTTGGTGCAAGTGTGTGTCTGTGTTACTGGGTGCCAGTGTGTGTCTGTGTTACTTGCTGTAAGTGTGTGTCTTTGTTACTTGGTGTCCGTGTGTGTCTGTGTAACTGGGTGTCAGTGTATGTCTTTGTTACTGGGTGTCAGTGTATGTCATTGTTACTTGGTGTAAGTGTGTGTCTGTGTTACTTGGTATCAGTGTCTGTCTTTGTTACTTGGTGTAAGTTTGTGTCTGTGTTACTTGGTGTAACTGTGTGTCTGTGTATCAGTGTATGTCTTTGTGACTTGGTGTCAGTGTATGTCTTTGTTACTGGGTGTCAGTGTGTGTCTTTGTGAGTTGGTGTCAGTGTATGTCTGTGTTACTGGGGGTCAGTGTGTGTCTGTGTTACCTGGTGTAAGTGTGTGTCTGTGTTACTTGGTGTAAGTGTGTGTCAGTGTTCCTGGGTATCATTGTATGTCTTTGTTACTTGAGGTCAGTGTATGTCTGTGTTACTTGGTGTAAGTGTGTGTCTGTGTTACTGGGTATCAGTGTATGTCTTCGTTACTTGGTGTCAGTGTATGTCTGCGTTACTTGGTGTAAGTGTGTGTCTGTGTTACTGGGTGTCAGTGTGTGTCTGTGTTACTTGGTGTACGTGTGTGTCTTTGTTATTTTGTGTCAATGTGTGTCTGTGTTACTGGGTGTCAGTGTGTGTCTGTGTTACCTGGTGTAACTGTGTGTCTTTGTTACTTGGTTTCAGTGTGTGTCTGTGTTACCTGGTGTAAGTGTGTGTCTGTGTTACTGGGTGCCAGTGTGTGTCTGTGTTGCTTGGTGTAAGAGTGTGTCTTTGTTACTTGGTGTCCGTGTGTGTCTGTGTTACTGGGTGTCAGTGCATGTCTTTGTTACTTGGTGCCATTGTATATCTGTGTTACTTGGTGTAAGTGTGTATCTTTGTTACTTGGTGTAATTGTATGTCTTTGTTTCTTGGTGTCAGTGTATGTCTGTGTTACTTGGTGTAAGTGTGTGTCTGTGTTACTTGGTGTTAGTGTGTGTCTGTGTTCCTGGGTATCTGTGTCTGTCTTTGTTACTTGGTTTCAGTGTATGTCTGTGTTACTTGGTGCAAGTGTATTTCTTTGTTACTTGGTGTAAGTGTGTGTCTGTGTTCCTGGGTATCATTGTATGTCTTTGTTACTTGGTGTCAGTGTATGTCTGTGTTACTTGGTGTAAGTGTGTGTCTGTGTTACTGGGTGTCAGTGTGTGTCTGTGTTACTTGGTGTAAGAGTGTGTCTTTGTTACTTGGTGTCCGTGTGTGTCTGTGTTACTGGGTGTCAGTGCATGTCTTTGTTACTTGGTGCCATTGTATATCTGTGTTACTTGGTGTAAGTGTGTTTCTTTCTTAGTTGGTGTCAGTGTATGTCTGTGTTACTTGGTGTAATTGTCTGTCTCTGTTACATGGTGTCAGTGTATGTCTGTGTTACTTGGTGTAAGTCTGTGTCTTTGTTACTTGTTGTAAGTGTATGTATTTGTTACTTGGTGTCAGTGTGTGTCTTTGTTACTGGGAGTCAGTTTGTGTCTTTGTGACTTGGTGTCAGTGTATGTCTTTGTTACTTGTTGTAAGTGTATGTCAAAATGCTTGGTGTAAGTGTTTGTCTTTGTTACTTGGTGTCCATGTGTGTCTTTGTTACAGGGAGTCAGTGTATGCCTTTGTTACTGGGTGTCAGTCTATGTCTTTGTTACTTGGTGTAAGTCTGTGTCTGTGTTACTTGGAGTAAGTGTGTGTCTTTGTTACTTGGTGTTCGTGTGTGTCTTTGTTACAGGGTGTCAGTGTATGCCTTTGTTACAGGGTGTCAGTGTATGTCTTTGTTACTTGGTGTAAGTCTGTGTCTGTGTTACTGGGTATCAGTGTCTGTCTTTGTTACTTGGTGTAAGTGTGTGTCTGTGTTACTGGGTATCAGTGCATGTCTTTGTTACTTGGTGTCAGTGTATGTCTGTGTTACTTGGTGTAAGTGTGTGCCTATGTTACTGGGTATCAGTGTATGTCTTTGTTACTTGGTGTCAGTGTATGTCTGTGTTACTTGGAGTAAGTGTGTGTCTGTCTTACTGTGTGTCAGTGTGTGTCTGTGTTACTTGGTGTAAGTCTGTGTCTTTGTTACTTGGTGTCCGTGTGTGTCAGTGTTACTGGGTTTCAGTGTATGTCTTTGTTACTGGGTGTCAGTGCATGTCTTTGTTACTTTGTGTAAGTGTGTGTCTGCGTTACTGGGAATCAGTGTCTGTCTTTGTTACTTGGTGTAAGTGTGTGTCTGTGTTACTGGGTATCTGTGCATGTCTTTGATACTTGGTGTCAGTATATGTCTGTGTTACTTGGTGTAAGTGTGTGTCTGTGTTACTGGGTATCAGTGTATGTCTTTGTGACTTGGTGTCAGTGTATGTCTTTGTTACTGGGAGTCAGTGTGTGTCTTTGTGACTTGGTGTCATTGTATGTCTTTGTTACTTGGTGTAAGTGTGTGTATGTGTTACTGGGTATCAGTGTATGTCTTTGTTACTTTATGTCAGTGTATGTCTGTATTACTTCGTATAAGTGTGTCTCTGTGTTTCAGTGTATGTCTTTGTCACTTGGTGTCAGTGTATGTCTTTGTTACGGGGTGTCAGTGTGTGTCTTTGTGACTTGGTGTCAGCGTTTGTCTGTGTTACTGGGGGTCAGTGTGTGTCTGTGTTACTGGGGGTCAGTGTGTGTTTCTAACTGGGTGTCAGTGTGTGTCTGTGTTAATGGGTATCAGTGTATGTCTTTGTTACTTGGTGTCAGTGTTTGTCTGTGTTACTTGGTGTAAGTGTGTGTCTGTGTTACTTGGTGTAAGTGTGTGTCTGTGTTCCTGGGTATCATTGTATGTCTTTGTTACTTGGTGTCAGTGTATGTCTGTGTTACTTGGTGTAAGTGTGTGTCTGTGTTACTGGGTATCAGTGTATGTCTTTGTTACTTGGTGTCAGTGTATGTCTGTGTTACCTGGTGTAAATGTGTGTCTGTGTTACTGGGTGTCAGTGTGTGTCTGTGTTAATTGGTGTCCGTGTGTGTCTGTGTAACTGGGTGTCAGTGCATGTCTTTGTTACTTGGTGCCATTGTATATCTGTGTTACTTGGTGTAAGTGTGTGTCTTTGTTGCTTGGTGTAATTGTATGTCTTTGTTACTTGGTGTCAGTGTATGTCTGTGTTACTTGGTGTAAGTGTATGTCTTTGTTACTTGGTGTCCGTGTGTGTCTGTGTTACTGGGTGTCAGTGCATGTCTTTGTTACTTGGTGCCATTGTATATCTGTGTTACTTGGTGTAAGTGTGTTTCTTTGTCAGTTGGTGTCAGTGTATGTCTGTGTTACTTGGTGTAATTGTCTGTCTCTGTTACTTGGTGTCAGTGTATGTCTGTGTTACTTGGTGTAAGTCTGTGTCTTTGTTACTTGTTGTAAGTGTATGTATTTGTTACTTGGTGTCAGTGTGTGTCTTTGTTACTGGGAGTCAGTTTGTGTCTTTGTGACTTGGTGTCAGTGTATGTCTTTGTTACTTGTTGTAAGTGTATGTCAAAATGCTTGGTGTAAGTGTTTGTCTTTGTTACTTGGTGTCCATGTGTGTCTTTGTTACAGGGAGTCAGTGTATGCCTTTGTTACTGGGTGTCAGTCTATGTCTTTGTTACTTGGTGTAAGTCTGTGTCTGTGTTACTTGGAGTAAGTGTGTGTCTTTGTTACTTGGTGTTCGTGTGTGTCTTTGTTACAGGGTGTCAGTGTATGCCTTTGTTACAGGGTGTCAGTGTATGTCTTTGTTACTTGGTGTAAGTCTGTGTCTGTGTTACTGGGTATCAGTGTCTGTCTTTGTTACTTGGTGTAAGTGTGTGTCTGTGTTACTGGGTATCAGTGCATGTCTTTGTTACTTGGTGTCAGTGTATGTCTGTGTTACTTGGTGTAAGTGTGTGCCTATGTTACTGGGTATCAGTGTCTGTGTTTGTTACTTGGTGTAAGTGTGTGTCTGTGTTACTGGGTATCAGTGCATGTCTTTGTTACTTGGTGTCAGTGTATGTCTGTGTTACTTGGAGTAAGTGTGTGTCTGTCTTACTGTGTGTCAGTGTGTGTCTGTGTTACTTGGTGTAAGTCTGTGTCTTTGTTACTTGGTGTCCGTGTGTGTCTGTGTTACTGGGTTTCAGTGTATGTCTTTGTTACTGGGTGTCAGTGCATGTCTTTGTTACTTTGTGTAAGTGTGTGTCTGCGTTACTGGGAATCAGTGTCTGTCTTTGTTACTTGGTGTAAGTGTGTGTCTGTGTTACTGGGTATCTGTGCATGTCTTTGATACTTGGTGTCAGTGTATGTCTGTGTTACTTGGTGTAAGTGTGTGTCTGTGTTACTTGGTGTAATTGTCTGTCTCTGTTACTTGGTGTCAGTGTATGTCTGTGTTACTTGGTGTAAGTCTGTGTCTTTGTTACTTGTTGTAAGTGTATGTCTGTGTTACTTGGTGTAAGTGTGTGTCTGTGTTACTGGGTATCAGTGTATGTCTTTGTGACTTGGTGTCAGTGTATGTCTTTGTTACTGGGAGTCAGTGTGTGTCTTTGTGACTTGGTGTCATTGTATGTCTTTGTTACTTGGTGTAAGTGTGTGTATGTGTTACTGGGTATCAGTGTATGTCTTTGTTACTTTATGTCAGTGTACGTCTGTATTACTTCGTATAAGTGTGTCTCTGTGTTTCAGTGTATGTCTTTGTCACTTGGTGTCAGTGTATGTCTTTGTTACGGGGTGTCAGTGTGTGTCTTTGTGACTTGGTGTCAGCGTTTGTCTGTGTTACTGGGGGTCAGTGTGTGTCTGTGTTACTGGGGGTCAGTGTGTGTTTCTAACTGGGTGTCAGTGTGTGTCTGTGTTAATGGGTATCAGTGTATGTCTTTGTTACTTGGTGTCAGTGTTTGTCTGTGTTACTTGGTGTAAGTGTGTGTCTGTGTTACTTGGTGTAAGTGTGTGTCTGTGTTCCTGGGTATCATTGTATGTCTTTGTTACTTGGTGTCAGTGTATGTCTGTGTTACTTGGTGTAAGTGTGTGTCTGTGTTACTGGGTATCAGTGTATGTCTTTGTTACTTGGTGTCAGTGTATGTCTGTGTTACCTGGTGTAAATGTGTGTCTGTGTTACTGGGTGTCAGTGTGTGTCTGTGTTAATTGGTGTCCGTGTGTGTCTGTGTAACTGGGTGTCAGTGCATGTCTTTGTTACTTGGTGCCATTGTATATCTGTGTTACTTGGTGTAAGTGTGTGTCTTTGTTGCTTGGTGTAATTGTATGTCTTTGTTACTTGGTGTCAGTGTATGTCTGTGTTACTTGGTGTAAGTGTATGTCTTTGTTCCTTGATATTAGTGTGTGTCTGTGTTACTTGGTGTAAGAGTGTGTCTGTGTTCCTGGGTATCTGTGTATGTCTTTGTTACTTGGTGTCAGTGTATGTCTGTGTTACTTGGTGTAAGTGTGTGTCTGTCTTACTGTGTGTCAGTGTGTGTCTGTGTTACTTGGTGTAAGTCTGTGTCTTTGTTACTTGGTGTCCGTGTGTGTCTGAATACTGGGTTTCAGTGTATGTCTTTGTTACTGGGTGTCAGTGCATGTCTTTGTTACTTTGTGTAAGTGTGTGTCTGCGTTACTGGGAATCAGTGTCTGTCTTTGTTACTTGGTGTAAGTGTGTGTCTGTGTTACTGGGTATCTGTGCATGTCTTTGATACTTGGTGTCAGTGTATGTCTGTGTTACTTGGTGTAAGTGTGTGTCTGTGTTACTGGGTATCAGTGTATGTCTTTGTGACTTGGTGTCAGTGTATGTCTTTGTTACTGGGAGTCAGTGTGTGTCTTTGTGACTTGGTGTCATTGTATGTCTTTGTTACTTGGTGTAAGTGTGTGTATGTGTTACTGGGTATCAGTGTATGTCTTTGTTACTTTATGTCAGTGTATGTCTGTATTACTTCGTATAAGTGTGTCTCTGTGTTTCAGTGTATGTCTTTGTCTCTTGGTGTCAGTGTATGTCTTTGTTACGGGGTGTCAGTGTGCGTCTTTGTGACTTGGTGTCAGCGTTTGTCTGTGTTACTGGGGGTCAGAGTGTGTCTGTGTTACTGGGGGTCAGTGTGTGTTTCTAACTGGGTGTCAGTGTGTGTCTGTGTTAATGGGTATCAGTGTATGTCTTTGTTACTTGGTGTCAGTGTATGTCTGTGTTACTTGGTGTAAGTGTGTGTCTGTGTTACTTGGTGTAAGTGTGTGTCTGTGTTCCTGGGTATCATTGTATGTCTTTGTTACTTGGTGTCAGTGTATGTCTGTGTTACTTGGTGTAAGTGTGTGTCTGTGTTACTGGGTATCAGTGTATGTCTTTGTTACTTGGTGTCAGTGTATGTCTGTGTTACCTGGTGTAAATGTGTGTCTGTGTTACTGGGTGTCAGTGTGTGTCTGTGTTAATTGGTGTCCGTGTGTGTCTGTGTAACTGGGTGTCAGTGCATGTCTTTGTTACTTGGTGCCATTGTATATCTGTGTTACTTGGTGTAAGTGTGTGTCTTTGTTGCTTGGTGTAATTGTATGTCTTTGTTACTTGGTGTCAGTGTATGTCTGTGTTACTTGGTGTAAGTGTATGTCTTTGTTCCTTGATATTAGTGTATGTCTGTGTTACTTGGTGTAAGAGTGTGTCTGTGTTCCTGGGTATCTGTGTATGTCTTTGTTACTTGGTGTCAGTGTATGTCTGTGTTACTTGGTGTAAGTGTGTGTCTGTGTTACTGGGTGTCTGTGTGTGTCTGTGTTACCTGGTGTAAGTGTGTGTCTTTGTTACTGGGTGTCAGTGTATGTCTTTGTTACTTGGTGTAAGTGTGTGTCTGTGTTACTGGGTATCAGTGTCTGTCTTTGTTACTTGGTGTAAGTGTGTATCTTTGTTACTTGGTGTCCGTGTGCGTCTTTGTTACTGGGTTTCAGTGTCTGTCTTTGTTACTTGGTGTAAGTGTGTGTCTGTGTCACTGGGTATCAGTGCATGTCTTTGTTACTTGGTGTCAGTGTATGTCTGTGTTACTTGGTGTAAGTGTGTGTCTGTGTTACTGGGTGTCAGTGTGTGTCTGTGTTACCTGGTGTAAGTGTGTGTCTTTGTTACTTGGTGTCCGTGTGTGTCTGTGTTACTTGGTGCCATTGCATATCTGTGTTACTTGGTGTAAGTGTGTGTCTTTGTTACTTGGTGTAATTGTATATCTTTGTTACTTGGTGTCAGTGTGTGTCTGTGTTACTGGGGGTCAGTGTGTGTTTCTAACTGGGTATCAGTGTGTGTCTGTGTTCATGGGTATCAGTGTATGTCTTTGTTACTTGGTGTCAGTGTATGTCTGTGTTACTTGGTGTAAGTGTATGTCTTTGTTACTTGGTGTAAGTGTGTGTCTGTGTTACTTGGTGTAAGTGTGTGTCTGTGTTCCTGGGTATCATTGTATGTCTTTGTTACTTGGTGTCAGTGTATGTCTGTGTTACTTGGTGTAAGTGTGTGTCTGTGTTACTGGGTATCAGTGTATGTCTTTGATACTTGGTGTCAGTGTATGTCTGTGTTACCTGGTGTAAATGTGTGTCTGTGTTACTGGGTGTCAGTGTGTGTCTGTGTTACTTGGTGTCCGTGTGTGTCTGTGTAACTGGGTGTCAGTGCATGTCTTTGTTACTTGGTGCCATTGTATATCTGTGTTACTTGGTGTAAGTGTGTGTCTTTGTTACTTGGTGTATTTGTATGTCTTTGTTACTTGGTGTCAGTGTATGTCTGTGTTACTTGGTGTAAGTGTATGTCTTTGTTCCTTGATATTAGTGTGTGTCTGTGTTACTTGGTGTAAGAGTGTGTCTGTGTTCCTGGGTGTCAGTGTATGTCTTTGTTACTTGGTGGCAGTGTATGTCTGTGTTACTTGGTGTAAGTGTGTGTCTGTGTTACTGGGTGTCAGTGTGTGTCTGTGTTACTTGGTGTAAGTGTGTGTCTTTGTTACTGGGTGTCAGTGTATGTCTTTGTTACTTGGTGTAAGTGTGTGTCTGTGTTACTGGGTATCAGTGTCTGTCTTTGTTACTTGGTGTAAGTGTGTGTCTTTGTTACTTGGTGTCCGTGTGCGTCTTTGTTACTGGGTGTCAGTGTCTGTCTTTGTTACATGGTGTAAGTGTGTGTCTGTGTTACTGGGTATCAGTGCATGTCTTTGTTGCTTCGTGTCAGTGTATGTCTGTGTTACTTGGTGTAAGTGTATGTCTTTGTTCCTTGATATTAGTGTGTGTCTGTGTTACTTGGTGTAAGAGTGTGTCTGTGTTCCTGGGTATCATTGTATGTCTTTGTTACTTGGTGTCAGTGTATGTCTGTGCTACTTGGTGTAAGTGTGTGTCTGTGTTACTGGGTGTCAGTGTGTGTCTGTGTTACTTGGTGTAAGTGTGTGTCTTTGTTACTTGGTGTCAGTGTATGTCTGTGTTGCATGGTGCAAGTGTGTGTCTGTGTTCCTGGGTATCAGTGTATGTCTTTGTTACTTGGTGTCAGTGTATGTCTGTGTCACTTGGTGCAAGTGTGTGTCTGTGTTACTGGGTGTCAGTGTGTGTCTGTGTTACTTGGTGTAAGTGTGTGTCTGTGTTACTGGGTATCAGTCTATGTCTTTGTGACTTGGTGTAAGTGTATGTCTATGTTACTGGGTGTACGTGTATGTCTTTGTTACTTTGTGTCAGGGTGTGTCTGTGTTACTGGGCATCAGTGTATGTCTTTGTGACTTGGTATCAGTGTATGTCTGTGTTACTTGGTGTCAGTGTGTTTGTTTGTGTTACTGGGTGTAAGTGTGTGTCTTTGTTACTTGGTGTAAGTGTATGTATTTGTTACTTGGTGTCAGTGTCTGTCTTTGTTACTGGGAGTCAGTGTGTGTCTTTGTGACTTGGTGTCAGTGTATGTCTTTGTTACTTGGTGTAAGTGTGTGTATGAGTTACTGGGTATCAGTGTATGTCTTTGTTACTTGGTGTCAGTGTATGTCAAAATACTTGGTGTAAGTGTATGTCTTTGTGACTTGGTTCAATTGTCTGTCTTTGTTACTTGGTGTCAGTGTATGTCTGTGTTACTTGGTGTAAGTGTGTCTCTTTGTTACTTGGTGTAAGTGTATGTCTTTGTTACTTGGTGTCAGTGTATGTGTTTGTTACTTGGTGTCAGTGTGTGTCTGTGTTACTGGGCATCAGTGTATGTCTTTGTGACTTGTTATCAGTGTATGTCTGTGTTACTTGGTGTCAGTGTGTTTGTTTCTGTTACTGGATGTCAGTGTGTGTCTGTGTTACGTGGTGTAAGTGTGTGTCTTTGTTACTTGGTGTCCTTGTATTTCTGTGTTACTTGGTGTCTGTGTATATCCTTGTTACTGGGTGTCAGTGTATGTCCATGTTACTTGGTGTAAGTGCGGGTCTGTTTTGCTGGGTATCAGTGTCTGTCTTTGTTACTTGGTGTAAGTGTGTGTCTGTGTTACTGGGTATCAGTGCATGTCTTTGTTACTTGGTGTCAGTGTATGTCTGTGTTACTTGGTGTAAGTGTGTGTCTGTGTTACTGGGTATCAGTGTATGTCTTTGTGAATTGGCGTCAGTGTATGTCTTTGTTACTGGGTGTCAGTGTATGTCAAATTACTTGGTGTAAGTGTATTTCTTTGTTACTTGGAGTAATTGTCTGTCTCTGTTACTTGGTGTCAGTGTATGACTGTGTTACTTGGTGTATGTGTGTGTCATTGTTACTTGGTGTAAGTGTATGTATTTGTTACTTGGTGTCAGTGTATGTCTTTGTTACTGGGAGTCAGTGTGTGTCTTTGTGACTTGGTGTCAGTGTATGTCTTTGTTACTTGGTGTAAGTGTGTATCTGAGTTACTGGGTATCAGTGTATGTCTTTGTTACTTGATGTCAGTGTATGTCAAAATACTTGGTGTCAGTGTATGTCTTTGTTACTTGGTTCAATTGTCTGTCTTTGTTACTTGCTGTCAGTGTATGTCTGTGTTACTTGGTTTAAGTGTGTCTCTTTGTTACTTGGTGTAAGTGTATGTCTTTGTTACTTGGTGTCAGTGTATGTGTTTGTTACTTGGTGTCAGTGTGTGTCTGTGTTACTGGGCACCAGTGTATGTCTTTGTGACTTGTTATCAGTGTATGTCTGTGTTACTTGGAGTCAGTGTGTTTGTTTCTGTTACTGGATGTCAGTGTGTGTCTGTGTTACTTGGTGTAAGTGTGTGTCTTTGTTACTTGGTGTCCTTGTGTTTCTGTGTTACTGGGTGTCAGTGTATATCCTTGTTAGTGGGTGTCAGTGTATGTCCATGTTACTTGGTGTAAGAGTGGGTCTGTTTTGCTGGGTATCAGTGTCTGTCTTTGTTACTTGGTGTAAGTGTGTGTCTGTGTTACTGGGTATCAGTGCACGTCTTTGTTACTTGGTGTCAGTGTATGTCAGTGTTACTTGGTGTAAGTGTGTGTCTGTGTTACTGGGTATCAGTCTATGTCTTTGTGACTTGGTGTAAGTGTATGTCTATGTTACTGGGTGTAAGTGTATGTCTTTGTTACTTTGTGTCAGGGTGTGTCTGTGTTACTGGGCATCAGTGTATGTCTTTGTGACTTGGTATCAGTGTATGTCTGTGTTACTTGGTGTCAGTGTGTTTGTTTGTGTTACTGGGTGTCAGTGTGTGTCTGTGTTACTTGGTGTAAGTGTGTGTCTTTGTTACTTGGTGTCCGTGTGTGTCTTTGTTACTGGGTGTCAGTGTATGTCTTTGTTACTGGGTGTCAGTGTATGTCTGTGTTACTTGGTGTAAGTGTGTGCCTGTGTTACTGGGTATCAGTGTATGTCTGTGTTACTTGGTGTCAGTGTACGTCTGTGTTACTTGGTGTAAGTGAGTGTCTGTGTTACTGGGTGTTAGTGTGTGTCTGTGTTACTTGGTGTAAGTCTGTGTCTTTGTCACTTGGTGTCCGTGTGTGTCTGCGTTATTGGGTGTCAGTGTATGTCTATGTTACTAGGTGTCAGTGTATGTCTTTGTTACTTGGTGTAAGTGTGTGTGTGTGTTACTGGGTATCTGTGCATGTCTTTGTTACTTGGTGTCAGTGTATGTCTGTGATACTTGGTGTAAGTGTGTGTCTGTGTTACTGGGTATCAGTGTATGTCTTTGTGACTTGGTCTCAGTGTATGTCATTCTTACTTGGTGTAAGTGTGTGTCTGTGGTACTGGGTATCAGTTTATGTCTTTGTTACTTGGTGTCAGTGTATGTCTTTGTTACTTGGTGTAAGTGTGTGTCTGTGTATCTGTGTATGTCTTCGTGACTTGGTGTCAGTGTATGTCTTTGTTACTGGGTGTCAGTGTGTGTCTTTGAGACTTGGTGTCAGTGTATGTCTGTGTTACTGGGGGTCAGTGTGTGTCTTTGTTACTGGGGGTCAGTGTGTGTTTCTAACTGGGTGTCAGTGTGTGTCTGTGTTACTGGGTATCAGTGCATGTCTTTGTTACTTGGTGTCAGTGAATGTCTGTGTTACTTGGTGTAAGTGTGTGTCTGTGTTACTGGGTATCAGTGTATGTCCTTGTGACTTGGTGTAAGGGTATGTCTTTGTTACTGGGTGTTAGTGTGTGTCTTTGTTACTTGGTGTCAGTGTGTGTCTGTGTTACTGGTCATCAGTGTATGTCTTTGTGACTTGGTATTAGTGTATGTCTGTGTTCCTTGGTGTCAGTGTGTTTGTTTGTGTTACTGGGTGTCAGTGTGTGTCTGTGTTACTTGGTGTAAGTGTGTGTCTTTGTTACTTGGTGTCCGTGTGTGTCTTTGTTACAGGGTGTCAGTGTACGCCTTTGTTACTGGGTGTCAGTGTATGTCTTTGTTAGTTGGTGTAAGTGTGTGTCTGTGTTACTGGGTATCAGTACATGTCTTTGTTACTTGGTGTCAGTGTATGTCTGTGTACTTGGTGTAAGTGTTTGCCTGTGTTAGTGGGTTTAAGTGTATGTCTTTGCTACTTGGTGTCAGTGTATGTCTGTGTTACTTGGTGTAAGTGTGTGTCTGTGTTACTGGGTGTCAGTGTGTGTCTGTGTTTCTTGGTGTAAGTCTGTGTCTTTGTTACTTGGTGTCCGTGTGTGTCTGCGTTACTGGGTGTCAGTGTATGTCTTTGTTACTGGGTGTCAGTGTATGTCTTTGTTACTTTGTTTAAGTGTGTGTCTGTGTTACTGGGTATCAGTGTCTGTCTTTGTTACTTGGTGTAAGTGTGTGTCTGTGTTAATGGGTATCTGTGCCTGTCTTTGTTACTTTGTGTCAGTGTCTGTCTGTGTTACTTGGTGTAAGTGTGTTTCTGTGTTACTGGGTATCAGTGTATGTCTTTGTGACTTTATGTCAGTGTATGTCTGTATAACTTGGTGTAAGTGTGTGTCTGTGTATCAGTGTATGTATTTGTGACTTGGTGTCAGTGTATATCTTTGTTACTGGGTGTCAGTGTGTGTCTTTGTGACTTGGTGTAAGTGTGTGTCTGTGTTCCTGGGTCTCATTGTATGTCTTTGTTACTTGGTGTCAGTGTAGGCCAGTGTTACTTGGTGTAAGTGTGTGTCTGTGTTACTGGGTATCAGTGTATGTCTGTGTTACTTGGTGTCAGTGTATGTCTGTGTTACTTGGTGTAAATGTGTGTCTGTGTTACTGGGTGACAGTGTGTGTCTGTGTTACTTGGTGCCATTGTATATCTGTGTTACTTGGTGTAAGTGTGTGTCTTTGTTACTTGGGGTAACTGTATGTCTATGTTACTTGGTGTAAGTGTGTGTCTGTCTTACTGGGTATCAGTGTGTGTCTGTGTTACTTGGTGTAAGTGTATCTCTTTGTTACTTGGTGTAAGTGTGTGTCTGTGTTACTGGGTGTCAGTGTCTGTCTTTGTTACTTGGTGTAAGTGTGTGTCTGTGTTACTTGGTGTAAGTGTGTGTCTTTGTTACTTGGTGTCCGTGTGTTTCTGTGTTACTGTGTGTCAGTGCATGTCTTTGTTACTTGGTGACAGTGTATATCTGTGTTACTTGGTGTAAGTGTGTGTCTTTGTTACTTGGTGTAATTGTATGTCTTTGTTACTTGGTGTCAGTGTATGTCTGTGTTACTTGCTGTAAGGGTTTGTCTTTGTTACTTGGTGTAAGGGTGTGTCTGTGTTACTTGGAGTACGTGTATGTCTGTGTTCCTGGGTATCAGTGTATGTCTTTTTTACTTGGTGTCAGTGTATGTCTTTGTTACTTGGTGGAAGTGTGTGTCTGTGTTACTGGGTATCAGTGTATGTCTTTGTTACTTGGTGTCAGTGTATGTCTGTTTTACTTGGTGTAAGTGTGTGTCTGTGTTGCTTGGTGTCCGTGTGTGTCTGTGTTACTTGGTGTAAGTGTGTGTCTTTGTTACTGGGTGTCAGTGTATGTCTTTGTTACTTGGTGTAAGTGTGTGTCTGTGTTACTGGGTATCAGAGTCTGTCTTTGTTATTTGGTGTAAGTGTGTGTCTGTGTTACTTGGTGTAAGTGTGTGTCTTTGTTACCTGTTGTCCGTGTGTGTCTGTGTTACTGGGTGGCAGTGCATGTCTTTGTTACTGGGTGTCAGTGTGTCTCAGTGTTACTTGGTGTAAGTGTGTGTCTTTGTTACTTGGTGCAAGTGTGTGCCTGTGTTACTGGGTATCAGTGTATGTCTTTGTTACTTGGTGACAGTGTATGTCTGTGTTACTTGGTGTAAGTGTGTGTCTGTGTTACTGGCTGTCGGTGCGTGTCTGTGTTACTTGGTGTAAGTCTGTGTCTTTGTTACTTGGTGTCCGTGTGTGTCTGCGTTACTGGGTGTCAGTGTATGTCTTTGTTACTGGGTGTCAGTGTATGTCTTTGTAACTTGGCGTCAGTGAATGTCTGTGTTACTTGGTGTAAGTGTGTGTCTGTGTTACTGGGTGTCAGTGTGTGTCTGTGTTACTTGGTGTAAGTGTGTGTCTTTGTTACTTGGTGTCCGTGTGTGACTGTGTTACTTGGTGTAAGTGTGTGTCTGCGTTACTGGGTATCAGTGTCTGTCTTTCTTACTTGGGGTAAGTGTGTGCCTGTGTTACTTGGTGTAAGTGTATGTCTTTGTTACATGGCATTAGTGTGTGTCTGTGTTACTTGGTGTAAGAGTGTGTCTGTGTTCCTGGGTATCAGTGTATGTATTTGTTACTTGTGTCAGTGTATGTCTGTGTAACTTGATGTAAGTGTGTGTCTGTGTTACTGGGTATCAGTGTATGTCTTTGTTACTTGGTGTCAGTGTATGTCTGTGTTACTTGGTGTAAGTGTGTGTCTGTGTTACTGGGTGTAAGTGTATGTCTTTGTTACTTGGTGTAAGTGTGTGTCTGTGTTACTTGGTGTAAGTTTGTATCTTTGTTACTTGGTGTCCGTGTGTGTCTGTGTGACTGTGTGTCAGTGCATGTCTTTGTTACTTGGTGCCAGTGTATATCTGTGTTACTTGGTGTAATTGTATGTCTTTGTTACTTGGTGTCAGTGTATGTCTGTGTTACTTGGTGTAAGTGTATCTCTTTGTTACTTGGTGTATGTGTGTGTCTTTGTTACTTGGTGTACGTGTGTGTCTGTGTTCCTGGGTATCAGTGCATGTCTTTGTTACTTGGTGTCAGTGTATGTCTTTGTTACTTGGTGTAAGTGTGTGTCTGTGTTACTGGGTATCAGTGTATGTCTTTGTTACTTGGTGTCAGTGTATGTCTCTGTTACTTGGTGTAAGTGTGTGTCTGTGTTACTTGGTGTCCGTGTGTGTCTGTGTTACTTGGTGTAAGTGTGTGTCTTTGTTACTTGGTGTCCGTGTGTGTCTTTGTTACTTGGTGTAAGTGAGTGTCTTTGTTACTGGGTGTCAGTGTATGTCTTTGTTACTTGGTGTAAGTGTGTGTCTGTGTTACTGGGTATCAGTGTCTGTCTTTGTTACTTGGTGTAAGTGTGTGTCTGTGTTACTTGGTGTAAGTGTGAGCCTTTGTTACTTGGTGTCCTTGTGTGTCTTTGTTACTGGGTGTCAGTGTATGTCTTTGTTACTGGGTGTCAGTGTATGTCTTTGTTACTTGGTGTAAGTGTGTGTCTGTGTTACTGGGTATCAGTGTCTGTCTTTGTTACTTGGTGTAAGTGTATGTCTGTGTTACTTGGTGTAAGTGTGTGCCTGTGTTACTGGGTATCAGTGTATGTCTTTGTTACTTGGTGTCAGTGTATGTCTGTGTTACTTGGTGTAAGTGTGTGTCTGTGTTACTGGCTGTCAGTGAGTGTCTGTGTTACTTGGTGTAAGTCTGTGTCTTTGTTACTTGGTGTCCGTGTGTGTCTGCGTTACTGGGTGTCAGTGTATGTCTTTGTTACTGGGTGTCAGTGTATGTCCTTGTTACTTGGTGTCAGTGCATGTCTGTGTTACTTGGTGTAAGTGTGTGTCTGTGTTACTGGGTGTCAGTGTGTGTCTGTGTTACTTGGTGTAAGTGTGTGTCATTGTTACTTGGTGTCCGTGTGTGTCTGTGTTACTTGGTGAAATTGTGTGTCTTTGTTACTGGGTGTCAGTGTATGTCTTTGTTACTTGGTGTAAGTGTGTGTCTGTGTTACTGGGTATCAGTGTCTGTCTTTGTTACTTGGTGTAAGAGTGTGTCTGTGTTACTTGGTGTAAGTGTGTGTCTTTGTTACTTGGTGTCCGTGTGTGTCTGTGTTACTGGTGTCAGTGCATGTCTTTGTTACTGGGTGTCAGTGTGTGTCTGTGTTACATGGTGTAATTGTGTGTCTTTGTTACTTGGTGTCCGTGTGTGTCTTTGATACAGGGTGTCAGTGTATGTCTTTGCTACTGCGTGTCAGTGTATTTCTTTGTTACTTGGTGTCCGTGTGTGTCTGTGTTACTGGGTATCATTGTCTGTCTTTGTTACTTGGTGTAAGTGTGTGTCTTTGTTACTGGGTGTCAGTGTATGTCTTTGTTACTTGGTGTAAGTGTGTGTCTGTGTTACTGGTTATCAGTGTCTGTCTTTGTTACTTGGTGTAAGTGTGTGTATGTGTTACTTGGTGTAAGTGTGTGTCTTTGTTACTTGGTGTCCGTGTGTGTCTGTGTTACTGGGTGTCAGTGCATGTCGTTGTTACTGGGAGTCAGTGTGTGCCTGTGCTACTTGTTGTAAGTGTGTGTCTTTGTTACTTGGTGTCCGTGTGTGTCTTTGTTACTGGGTGTCAGTGTATGTCTTTGCTACTTGGTGTAAGTGTGTGTCTGTGTTACTTGGTGTACGTGTGTGTCAGTGTTCCTGGGTATCAGTGTATGTCTTTGTTACTTGGTGTCAGTGTATGTCTTTGTTACTTTGTGTAAGTGTGTGTCTGTGTTACTGGGTATCACTGTATGTCTTTGTTACTTGGTGTCAGTGTATGTCTGTGTTACTTGGTGTAAGTGTGTGTCTGTGTTACTTGGTATCCGTGTGTGTCTGTGTTACTTGGTGTAAGTGTGTGTCTTTGTTACTTGGTGTCCGTGTGTGTCTTTGTTACTTAGTGTAAGTGTGTGTCTTTGTTACTGGGTGTCAGTGTATGTCTTTGTTACTTGGTGTAAGTGTGTGTCTGTGTTACTGGGTATCAGTGTCTGTCTTTGTTACTTGGTGTAAGTGTGTGTCTGTGTTACTTGGTGTAAGTGTATGTCTGTGTTACTTGGTGTAAGTGTATGTCTTTGTTACTTGTTGTAAGTGTGTGTCTGTGTTACTTGGTGTACGTGTGTGACTGTGTTCCTGGGTATCATTGTATGTCTTTGTTACTTGGTGTCAGCGTATGTCTTTGTTACTTGGTGTAAGTGTGTGTCTGTGTTACTGGGTATCAGTGTATGTCTTTGTTACTTGGTGTCAGTGTATGTCTGTGTTACTTGGTGTAAGTGTGTGTCTGTGTTACTTGGTGTCCGTGTGTGTCTGTGTTACTTGGTGTAAGTGTGTGTCTTTGTTACTTGGTGTCCGTGTGTGTCTTTGTTACTTGGTGTAAGTGTGTGTCTTTGTTACTGGGTGTCAGTGTATGTCTTTGTTACTTGGTGTAAGTGTGTGTCTGTGTTACTGGGTATCAGTGTCTGTCTTTGTTACTTGGTGTAAGTGTGTGTCTGTGTTACTTGGTGTAAGTGTGTGTCTTTGTTACTTGGTGTCCGTGTGTGTCTTTGTTACTGGGTGTCAGTGTATGTCTTTGTTACTGGGTGTCAGTGTATGTCTTTGTTACTTGGTGTAAGTGTGTGTCTGTGTTACTGGGTATCAGTGTCTGTCTTTGTTACTTGGTGTAAGTGTATGTCTGTGTTACTTGGTGTAAGTGTGTGCCTGTGTTACTGGGTATCAGTGTATGTCTTTGTTACTTGGTGTCAGTGTATGTCCTTGTTACTTGGTGTCAGTGCATGTCTGTGTTAATTGGTGTAAGTGTGTGTCTGTGTTACTGGGCGTCAGTGTGTGTCTGTGTTAATTGGTGTAAGTGTGTGTCTTTGTTACTTGGTGTCCGTGTGTGTCTGTGTTACTTGGTGAAAGTGTATGTCTTTGTTACTGGGTGTCAGTGGATGTCTTTGTTACTTGGTGTCAGTGTGTGTCTGTGTTACTGGGTATCAGTGTCTGTCTTTGTTACTTGGTGTAAGAGTGTGTCTGTGTTACTTGGTGGAAGTGTGTGTCTTTGTTACTTGGTGTCCGTGTGTGTCTGTGTTACTGGGTGTCAGTGCATGTCTTTGTTACTGGGTGTCAGTGTGTGTCTGTGTTGCATGGTGTAATTGTGTGTCTTTGTTACTTGGTGTCCGTGTGTGTCTTTGTTACAGGGTGTCAGTGTATGTCTTTGCTACTGCGTGTCAGTGTATGTCTTTGTTACTTGGTGTAAGTGTGTGTCTGTGTTACTGGGTATCAGTGTCTGTCTTTGTTACTTGGTTTAAGTGTGTGTCTTTGTTACTGGGTGTCAGTGTATGTCTTTGTTACTTGGTGTAAGTGTGTGTCTGTGTTACTGGTTATCAGTGTCTGTCTTTGTTACTTGGTGTAAGTGTGTGTCTGTGTTACTTGGTGTAAGTGTGTGTCTTTTTTACTTGGTGTCCGTGTGTGTCTGTGTTACTGGGTGTCAGTGCATGTCGTTGTTACTGGGAGCCAGTGTGTGCCTGTGTTACTTGGTGTAAGTGTGTGTCTTTGTTACTTGGTGTCCGTGTGTGTCTTTGTTACTGGGTCTCAGTGTATGTCTTTGTTACTTGGTGTCAGTGTATGTCTTTGTTACTTGGTGTAAGTGTGTGTCTGTGTTCCTGGGTATCAGTGTATGTCTTTGTTACTTGGTGTCAGTGTATGTCTGTGTTACTTGGTGTAGGTGTGTGTCTGTGTTACTTGGTGTCCGTGTGTGTCTGTGTTACTTGGTGTAAGTGTGTGTCTTTGTTACTTGGTGTCAGTGTGTGTCTTTGTTACTTGGTGTAAGTGTGTGTCTTTGTTACTGGGTGTGTGTATGTCTTTGTTACTTGGTGTAAGTGTGTGTCTGTGTTGCTGGGTATCAGTGTCTGTCTTTGTTACTTGGTGTAAGTCTGTGTCTGTGTTACTTGGTTTAAGTGTATGTCTGTGTTACTTGGTGTAAGTGTATGTCTTTGTTACTTGGTGTAAGTGTGTGTCTGTGTTACTTGGTGGACGTGTGTGTCTGTGTTCCTGGGTATCAATGTATGTCTTTGTTACTTGGTGTCAGTGTATGTCTTTGTTACTTGTTGTAAGTGTGTGTCTGTGTTACTGGGTATCAGTGTATGTCTTTGTTACTTGGTGTCAGTGTATGTCTGTGTTACTTGGTGTAAGTGTGTGTCTGTGTTACTTGGTGTCCGTGTGTGTCTGTGTTACTTGGTGTAAGAGTGTGTCTTTGTTACTTGGTGTCCGTGTGTGTCTTTGTTACTTGGTGTAAGTGTGTGTCTTTGTTACTGGGTGTCAGTGTATGTCTTTGTTACTTGGTGTAAGTGTGTGTCTGTGTTACTGGGTATCAGTGTCTGTCTTTGTTAGTTGGTGTAAGTGTGTGTCTGTGTTACTTGGTGTAAGTGTGTGTCTTTGTTACTTGGTGTAAGTGTGTGTCTGTGTTACTGGGTATCAGTGTCTGTCTTTGTTACTTGGTGTAAGAGTGTGTCTGTGTAACTTGGTGTAAGTGTGTGTCTTTGTTACTTGGTGTCCGTGTGTGTCTGTGTTACTGGTGTCAGTGCATGTCTTTGTTACTGGGTGTCAGTGTGTGTCTGTGTTACATGGTGTAATTGTGTTTCTTTGTTACTTGGTGTCCGTGTGTGTCTTTGATACAGGGTGTCAGTGTATGTCTTTGCTACTGCGTGTCAGTGTATTTCTTTGTTACTTGGTGTAAGTGTGTGTCTGTGTTACTGGGTATCATTGTCTGTCTTTGTTACTTGGTGTAAGTGTGTGTCTTTGTTACTGGGTGTCAGTGTATGTCTTTGTTACTTGGTGTAAGTGTGTGTCTGTGTTACTGGTTATCAGTGTCTGTCTTTGTTACTTGGTGTAAGTGTGTGTATGTGTTACTTGGTGTAAGTGTGTGTCTTTGTTACTTGGTGTCCGTGTGTGTCTGTGTTACTGGGTGTCAGTGCATGTCGTTGTTACTGGGAGTCAGTGTGTGCCTGTGCTACTTGTTGTAAGTGTGTGTCTTTGTTACTTGGTGTCCGTGTGTGTCTTTGTTACTGGGTGTCAGTGTATGTCTTTGCTACTTGGTGTAAGTGTGTGTCTGTGTTACTTGGTGTACGTGTGTGTCAGTGTTCCTGGGTATCAGTGTATGTCTTTGTTACTTGGTGTCAGTGTATGTCTTTGTTACTTTGTGTAAGTGTGTGTCTGTGTTACTGGGTATCACTGTATGTCTTTGTTACTTGGTGTCAGTGTATGTCTGTGTTACTTGGTGTAAGTGTGTGTCTGTGTTACTTGGTATCCGTGTGTGTCTGTGTTACTTGGTGTAAGTGTGTGTCTTTGTTACTTGGTGTCCGTGTGTGTCTTTGTTACTTAGTGTAAGTGTGTGTCTTTGTTACTGGGTGTCAGTGTATGTCTTTGTTACTTGGTGTAAGTGTGTGTCTGTGTTACTGGGTATCAGTGTCTGTCTTTGTTACTTGGTGTAAGTGTGTGTCTGTGTTACTTGGTGTAAGTGTATGTCTGTGTTACTTGGTGTAAGTGTATGTCTTTGTTACTTGTTGTAAGTGTGTGTCTGTGTTACTTGGTGTACGTGTGTGACTGTGTTCCTGGGTATCATTGTATGTCTTTGTTACTTGGTGTCAGCGTATGTCTTTGTTACTTGGTGTAAGTGTGTGTCTGTGTTACTGGGTATCAGTGTATGTCTTTGTTACTTGGTGTCAGTGTATGTCTGTGTTACTTGGTGTAAGTGTGTGTCTGTGTTACTTGGTGTCCGTGTGTGTCTGTGTTACTTGGTGTAAGTGTGTGTCTTTGTTACTTGGTGTCCGTGTGTGTCTTTGTTACTTGGTGTAAGTGTGTGTCTTTGTTACTGGGTGTCAGTGTATGTCTTTGTTACTTGGTGTAAGTGTGTGTCTGTGTTACTGGGTATCAGTGTCTGTCTTTGTTACTTGGTGTAAGTGTGTGTCTGTGTTACTTGGTGTAAGTGTGTGTCTTTGTTACTTGGTGTCCGTGTGTGTCTTTGTTACTGGGTGTCAGTGTATGTCTTTGTTACTGGGTGTCAGTGTATGTCTTTGTTACTTGGTGTAAGTGTGTGTCTGTGTTACTGGGTATCAGTGTCTGTCTTTGTTACTTGGTGTAAGTGTATGTCTGTGTTACTTGGTGTAAGTGTGTGCCTGTGTTACTGGGTATCAGTGTATGTCTTTGTTACTTGGTGTCAGTGTATGTCCTTGTTACTTGGTGTCAGTGCATGTCTGTGTTAATTGGTGTAAGTGTGTGTCTGTGTTACTGGGTGTCAGTGTGTGACTGTGTTAATTGGTGTAAGTGTGTGTCTTTGTTACTTGGTGTCCGTGTGTGTCTGTGTTACTTGGTGAAAGTGTATGTCTTTGTTACTGGGTGTCAGTGGATGTCTTTGTTACTTGGTGTCAGTGTGTGTCTGTGTTACTGGGTATCAGTGTCTGTCTTTGTTACTTGGTGTAAGAGTGTGTCTGTGTTACTTGGTGGAAGTGTGTGTCTTTGTTACTTGGTGTCCGTGTGTGTCTGTGTTACTGGGTGTCAGTGCATGTCTTTGTTACTGGGTGTCAGTGTGTGTCTGTGTTGCATGGTGTAATTGTGTGTCTTTGTTACTTGGTGTCCGTGTGTGTCTTTGTTACAGGGTGTCAGTGTATGTCTTTGCTACTGCGTGTCAGTGTATGTCTTTGTTACTTGGTGTAAGTGTGTGTC
This sequence comes from Heterodontus francisci, assembly GCF_036365525.1. NCBI lineage: Eukaryota > Metazoa > Chordata > Chondrichthyes > Heterodontiformes > Heterodontidae > Heterodontus > Heterodontus francisci. Next base: position 5,172,514 of record NW_027140330.1, read on the forward strand.
TGTGTTACTGGGTATCAGTGTCTGTCTTTGTTACTTGGTTTAAGTGTGTGTCTTTGTTACTGGGTGTCAGTGTATGTCTTTGTTACTTGGTGTCAGTGTGTGTCTGTGTTACTGGGTATCAGTGTCTGTCTTTGTTACTTGGTGTAAGTGTGTGTCTGTGTTACTTGGTGTAAGTGTGTGTCTTTTTTACTTGGTGTCCGTGTGTGTCTGTGTTACTGGGTGTCAGTGCATGTCGTTGTTACTGGGAGCCAGTGTGTGCCTGTGTTACTTGGTGTAAGTGTGTGCCTTTGTTACTTGGTGTCCGTGTGTGTCTTTGTTACTGGGTCTCAGTGTATGTCTTTGTTACTTGGTGTCAGTGTATGTCTTTGTTACTTGGTGTAAGTGTGTGTCTGTGTTCCTGGGTATCAGTGTATGTCTTTGTTACTTGGTGTCAGTGTATGTCTGTGTTACTTGGTGTAGGTGTGTGTCTGTGTTACTTGGTGTCCGTGTGTGTCTGTGTTACTTGGTGTAAGTGTGTGTCTTTGTTACTTGGTGTCCGTGTGTGTCTTTGTTACTTGGTGTAAGTGTGTGTCTTTGTTACTGGGTGTGTGTATGTCTTTGTTACTTGGTGTAAGTGTGTGTCTGTGTTGCTGGGTATCAGTGTCTGTCTTTGTTACTTGGTGTAAGTCTGTGTCTGTGTTACTTGGTTTAAGTGTATGTCTGTGTTACTTGGTGTAAGTGTATGTCTTTGTTACTTGGTGTAAGTGTGTGTCTGTGTTACTTGGTGGACGTGTGTGTCTGTGTTCCTGGGTATCAATGTATGTCTTTGTTACTTGGTGTCAGTGTATGTCTTTGTTACTTGTTGTAAGTGTGTGTCTGTGTTACTGGGTATCAGTGTATGTCTTTGTTACTTGGTGTCAGTGTATGTCTGTGTTACTTGGTGTAAGTGTGTGTCTGTGTTACTTGGTGTCCGTGTGTGTCTGTGTTACTTGGAGTAAGAGTGTGTCTTTGTTACTTGGTGTCCGTGTGTGTCTTTGTTACTTGGTGTAAGTGTGTGTCTTTGTTACTGGGTGTCAGTGTATGTCTTTGTTACTTGGTGTAAGTGTGTGTCTGTGTTACTGGGTATCAGTGTCTGTCTTTGTTAGTTGGTGTAAGTGTGTGTCTGTGTTACTTGGTGTAAGTGTGTGTCTTTGTTACTTGGTGTCCGTGTGTGTCTTTGTTACTGGGTGTCAGTGTATGTCTTTGTTACTGGGTGTCAGTGTATGTCTTTGTTACTTGGTGTAAGTGTGTGTCTGTGTTACTGGGTATCAGTGTCTGTCTTTGTTACTTTGTGTAAGTGTATGTCTGTGTTACTTGGTGTAAGTGTGTGCCTGTGTTACTGGGTATCAGTGTATGTCTTTGTTACTTGGTGTCAGTGTATGTCTGTGTTACTTGGTGTAAGTGTGTGTCTGTGTTACTGGCAGTCAGTGCGTGTCTGTGTTACTTGGTGTAAGTCTGTGTCTTTGTTACTTGGTGTCCGTGTGTGTCTGCGTTACTGGGTGTCAGTGTGTGTCTTTGTTACTGGGTGTCAGTGTATGTCCTTGTTACTTGGTGTCAGTGCATGTCTGTGTTACTTGGTGTAAGTGTGTGTCTGTGTTACTGGGTGTCAGTGTGTGTCTGTGTTACTTGGTGTAAGTGTGTGTCTTTGTTACTTGGTGTCCGTGTGTGTCTGTGTTACTTGGTGAAAGTGTGTGTCTTTGTTACTGGGTGTCAGTGTATGTCTTTGTTACTTGGTGTAAGTGTGTGTCTGTGTTACTGGGTATCAGTGTCTGTCTTTGTTACTTGGTGTAAGTGTGTGTCTGTGTTACTTGGTGTAAGTGTGTGTCTTTGTTACTTGGTGTAAGTGTGTGTCTGTGTTACTTGGTGTAAGTGTGTGTCTTTGTTACTTGGTGTCCGTGTGTGTCTGTGTTACTGGGTGTCAGTGCATGTCGTTGTTACTGGGAGTCAGTGTGTGCCTGTGTTACTTGGTGTAAGTGTGTGTCTTTGTTACTTGGTGTCCGTGTGTGTCTTTGTTACTGGGTCTCAGTGTATGTCTTTGTTACTTGGTGTCAGTGTATGTCTTTGTTACTTGGTGTAAGTGTGTGTCTGTGTTCCTGGGTATCAGTGTATGTCTTTGTTACTTGGTGTCAGTGTATGTCTGTGTTACTTGGTGTAAGTGTGTGTCTGTGTTACTTGGTGTCCGTGTGTGTCTGTGTTACTTGGTGTAAGTGTGTGTCTTTGTTACTTGGTGTCCGTGTGTGTCTTTGTTACTTGGTGTAAGTGTGTGTCATTGTTACTGGGTGTGAGTGTATGTCTTTGTTACTTGGTGTAAGTGTGTGTCTGTGTTGCTGGGTATCAGTGTCTGTCTTTGTTACTTGGTGTAAGTCTGTGTCTGTGTTACTTGGTGTAAGTGTATGTCTGTGTTACTTGGTGTAAGTGTATGTCTTTGTTACTTGGTGTAAGTGTGTGTCTGTGTTACTTGGTGGACGTGTGTGTCTGTGTTCCTTTGTATCAATGTATGTCTTTGTTACTTGGTGTCAGTGTATGTCTTTGTTACATGGTGTAAGTGTGTGTCTGTGTTACTGGGTATCAGTGTATGTCTTTGTTACTTGGTGTCAGTGTATGTCTGTGTTACTTGGTGTAAGTGTGTGTCTGTGTTACTTGGTGTCCGTGTGTGTCTGTGTTACTTGGTGTAAGAGTGTGTCTTTGTTACTTGGTGTCCGTGTGTGTCTTTGTTACTTGGTGTAAGTGTGTGTCTTTGTTACTGGGTGTCAGTGTATGTCTTTGTTACTTGGTGTAAGTGTGTGTCTGTGTTACTGGGTATCAGTGTCTGTCTTTGTTAGTTGGTGTAAGTGTGTGTCTGTGTTACTTGGTGTAAGTGTGTGTCGTTGTTACTTGGTGTCCGTGTGTGTCTTTGTTACTGGGTGTCAGTGTATGTCTTTGTTACTGGGTGTCAGTGTATGTCTTTGTTACTTGGTGTAAGTGTGTGTCTGTGTTACTGGGTATCAGTGTCTGTCTTTGTTACTTGGTGTAAGTGTATGTCTGTGTTACTTGGTGTAAGTGTGTGCCTGTGTTACTGGGTATCAGTGTATGTCTTTGTTACTTGGTGTCAGTGTATGTCTGTGTTACTTGGTGTAAGTGTGTGTCTGTGTTACTGGCAGTCAGTGCGTGTCTGTGTTACTTGGTGTAAGTCTGTGCCTTTGTTACTTGGTGTCCGTGTGTGTCTGCGTTACTGGGTGTCAGTGTATGTCTTTGTTACTGGGTGTCAGTGTATGTCCTTGTTACTTGGTGTCAGTGCATGTCTGTGTTACTTGGTGTAAGTGTGTGTCTGTGTTACTGGGTGTCAGTGTGTGTCTGTGTTACTTGGTGTAAGTGTGTGTCTTTGTTACTTGGTGTCCGTGTGTGTCTGTGTTACTTGGTGAAAGTGTGTGTCTTTGTTACTGGGTGTCAGTGTATGTCTTTGTTACTTGGTGTAAGTGTGTGTCTGTGTTACTGGGTATCAGTGTCTGTCTTTGTTACTTGGTGTAAGTGTTTGTCTGTGTTACTTGGTGTAAGTGTGTGTCCTTGTTACTTGGTGTCCGTGTGTGGCTGTGTTACTGGGTGTCAGTGCATGTCTTTGTTACTGGGTGTCAGTGTGTGTCTGTGTTACATGGTGTAATTGTGTGTCTTTGTTACTTGGTGTCCGTGTGTGTCTTTGTTACAGGGTGACAGTGTATGTCTTTGCTACTGCGTGTCAGTGCATGTCTTTGTTACTTGGTGTAAGTGTGTGTCAGTGTTACTGGGTATCAGTGTCTGTCTTTGTTACTTGGTGTAAGTGTGTGTCTTCGTTACTGGGTGTCAGTGTATGTCTTTGTTACCTGGTGTAAGTGTGTGTATGTGTTACTGGGTATCTGTGTCTGTCTTTGTTACTTGGTGTGAGTGTGTGTCTGTGTTACTTGGTGTAAGTGTGTGTCTTTGTTACTTGGTGTCCGTGTGTGTCTGTGTTACTGGGTGTCAGTGCATGTCGTTGTTACTGGGAGTCAGTGTGTGCCTGTGTTACTTGGTGTCCGTGTGTGTCTTTGTTACTGGGTGTCAGTGTATGTCTTTGCTACTTGGTGTAAGTGTGTGTCTGTGTTACTTGGTGTACGTGTGTGTCTGTGTTCCTGGGTATCAGTGTATGTCTTTGTTACTTGGTGTCAGTGTATGTCTTTGTTACTTGGTGTAAGTGTGTGTCTGTGTTACTGGGTGTAAGTGTGTGTCTGTGTTACTTGTTGTCCGTGTGTGTCTGTGTTACTTGGTGTAAGTGTGTGTCTTTGTTACTTGGTGTCCGTGTGTGTCTTTGTTACTTGGTGTAAGTGTGTGTCTTTGTTACTGGGTGTCAGTGTATGTCTTTGTTTCTTGGTGTAAGTGTGTGTCTGTGTTACTGGGCAGCAGTGTCTGTCTTTGTTACTTGGTGTAAGTGTGTGTCTGTGTTACTTGGTGTAAGTGTGTGTCTTTGTTACTTGGTGTCCGTGTGTGTCTTTGTTACTGGGTGTCAGTGTATGTCTTTGTTACTGGGTGTCAGTGTTTGTCTTTGTTACTTGGTGTAAGTGTGTGTCTGTGTTACTGGGTATCAGTGTCTGTCTTTGTTACTTGGTGTAAGTGTATGTCTGTGTTACTTGGTATCTGTGTCTGTCTTTGTTACTTGGTGTCAGTGCATGTCTGTGTTACTTGGTGTAAGTGTGTGTCTGTGTTACTGGGTGTCAGTGTGTGTCTGTGTTACTTGGTTAAAGTGTGTGTCTTTGTTACTTGGTGTCCGTGTGTGTCTGTGTTACTTGGTGAAAGTGTGTGTCTTTGTTACTGGGTGACAGTGTATGTCTTTGTTACTTGGTGTAAGTGTGTGTCTTTGTTACTGGGTATCAGTGTCTGTCTTTGTTACTTGGTGTCCGTGTGTGTCTGTGTTACTGGGTGTCAGTACATGTCTTTGTTACTGGGTGTCAGTGTGTGTCTGTGTTACATGGTGTAATTGTGTGTCTTTGTTACTTTGTGTCCGTGTGTGTCTTTGTTACAGGGTGACAGTGTATGTCTTTGCTTCTGCGTGTCAGTGCATGTCTTTGTTACTTGGTGTAAGTGTGTGTCTGTGTTACTGGGTATCAGTGTCTGTCTTTGTTACTTGGTGTAAGTGTGTGTCTTCGTTACTGGGTGTCAGTGTATGTCTTTGTTACCTGGTGTAAGTGTGTGTCTGTGTTACTGGGTATCAGTGTTTGTCTTTGTTACTTGGTGTAAGTGTGTGTCTGTGTTACTTGGTGTAAGTGTGTGTCTTTGTTACTTGGTGTCCGTGTGTGTCTGTGTTACTGGGTGTCAGTGCATGTCGTTGTTACTGGGAGTCAGTGTGTGCCTGTGTTACTTGGTGTAAGTGTGTGTCTTTGTTACTTGGTGTCCGTGTGTGTCTTTGTTACTGGGTGTCAGTGTATGTCTTTGCTACTTGGTGTAAGTGTGTGTCTGTGTTACTTGGTGTACGTGTGTGTCTGTGTTCCTGGGTATCAGTGTATGTCTTTGTTACTTGGTGTCAGTGTATGTCTTTGTTACTTGGTGTAAGAGTGTGTCTGTGTTACTGGGTGTAAGTGTGTGTCTGTGTTACTTGTTGTCCGTGTGTGTCTGTGTTACTTGGTGTAAGTGTGTGTCTTTGTTACTTGGTGTCCGTGTGTGTCTTTGTTACTTGGTGTAAGTGTGTGTCTTTGTTACTGGGTGTCAGTGTATGTCTTTGTTTCTTGGTGTAAGTGTGTGTCTGTGTTACTGGGCAGCAGTGTCTGTCTTTGTTACTTGATGTAAGTGTGTGTCTGTGTTACTTGGTGTAAGTGTGTGTCTTTGTTACTTGGTGTCCGTGTGTGTCTTTGTTACTGGGTGTCAGTGTATGTCTTTGTTACTGGGTGTCAGTGTTTGTCTTTGTTGCTTGGTGTAAGTGTGTGTCTGTGTTACTGGGTAAAAGTGTCTGTCTTTGTCACTTGGTGTAAGTGTATGTCTGTGTTACTTGGTATCTGTGTCTGTCTTTGTTACTTGGTGTCAGTGCATGTCTGTGTTACTTGGTGTAAGTGTGTGTCTTTGTTACTTGGTGTCCGTGTGTGTCTGTGTTACTTGGTGATAGTGTGTGTCTTTGTTACTGGGTGACAGTGTATGTCTTTGTTACTTGGTGTAAGTGTGTGTCTTTGTTACTGGGTATCAGTGTCTGTCTTTGTTACTTGGTGTAAGAGTGTGTCTGTGTTACTTGGTGTAAGTGTATGTCTTTGTTACATGGCATTAGTTTGTGTCTGTGTTACTTGGTGTAAGAGTGTGTCTGTGTTCCTGCGTATCAGTGTATGTCTTTGTTACTTGTGTCAGTGTATGTCTGTGTTACTTGATGTAAGTGTGTGTCTGTGTTACTGGGTATCAGTGTATGTCTTTGTTACTTGGTGTCAGTGTATGTCTGTGTTACTTGGTGTAAGTGTGTGTCTGTGTTACTGGGTATCAGTGTGTGTCTGTGTTTCTTGGTGTAAGTGTATGTCTTTGTTACTTGGTGTAAGTGTGTGTCTGTGTGACTTGGTATCAGTGTCTGTCTTTGTTACTTGGTGTAAGTGTGTGTCTGTGTTACTTGGTGTAAGTGTATGTCTTTGTTACATGGCATTAGTGTGTGTCTGTGTTACTTGGTGTAAGAGTTTGTCTGTGTTCCTGGGTATCAGTGTATGTCTTTGTTACTTGTGTCAGTGTATGTCTGTGTTACTTGATGTAAGTGTGTGTCTGTGTTACTGGGTATCAGTGTATGTCTTTGTTACTTGGTGTCAGTGTATGTCTGTGTTACTTGGTGTAAGTGTGTGTCTGTGTTACTGGGTATCAGTGTGTGTCTGTGTTACTTGGTGTAAGTGTGTGTCTGTGTTACTTGGTGTAAGTTTGTATCTTTGTTACTTGGTGTCCGCGTGTGTCTGTGTTACTGTGTGTCAGTGCATGTCATTGTTACTTGGTGCCAGTGCATATCTGTGTTACTTGGTGTAAGTGTGTGTCTTTGTTACTTGGTGTAATTGTATGTCTTTGTTACTTGGTGTCAGTGTTTGTCTGTGTTACTTGGTGTAAGTGTATGTCTTTGTTACTTGGTGTAAGTGTGTGTCTGTGTTACTTGGTGTACGTGTGTGTCTGTGTTCCTGGGTATCAGTGTATGTCTTTGTTACTTGGTGTCAGTGTATGTCTTTGTTACTTGGTGTAAGTGTGTGTCTGTGTTCCTGGGAATCAGTGTATGTCTTTGTTACTTGGTGTCAGTGTATGTCTTTGTTACTTGGTGTAAGTGTGTGTCTGTGTTACTGGGTATCAGTGTATGTCTTTGTTACTTGGTGTCAGTGTATGTCTGTGTTACTTGGTGTAAGTGTGTGTCTGTGTTACATGGTGTCCGTGTGTGTCTGTGTTACTTGGTGTAAGAGTGTGTCTTTGTTACTTGGTGTCCGTGTGTGTCTTTGTTACTTGGTGTAAGTGTGTGTCTTTGTTACTGGGTGTCAGTGTATGTCTTTGTTACTTGGTGTAAGTGTGTGTCTGTGTTACTGGGTATCAGTGTCTGTCTTTTTTACTTGGTGTAAGTGTGTGTCTGTGTTACTTGGTTTAAGTGTGTGTCTTTGTTACTTGGTGTCCGTGTGTGTCTTTGTTACTGGGTGTGAGTGTATGTCTTTGTTACTGGGTGTCAGTGTATGTCTTTGTTACTTGGTGTAAGTGTGTGTCTGTGTTACTGGGTATCAGTGTCTGTCTTTGTTACTTGGTGTAAGTGTATGTCTGTGTTACTTGGTGTAAGTGTGTGCCTGTGTTACTGGGTATCAGTGTATGTCTTTGTTACTTGGTGTCAGTGTATGTCTGTGTTACTTGGTGTAAGTGTGTGTCTGTGTTACTGGCTGTCAGTGCGTGTCTGTGTTACTTGGTGTAAGTCTGTGTCTTTGTTACTTGGTGTCCGTGTGTGTCTGCGTTACTGGGTGTCAGTGTATGTCTTTGTTACTGGGTGTCAGTGTATGTCCTTGTTACTTGGTGTCAGTGCATGTCTGTGTTACTTGGTGTAAGTGTGTGTCTGTGTTACTGGGTGTCAGTGTGTGTCTGTGTTACCTTGTGTAAGTGTGTGTCTTTGTTACTTGGTGTCCGTGTGTGTCTGTGTTACTTGGTGAAAGTGTGTGTCTTTGTTACTGGGTGTCAGTGTATGTCTTTGTTACTTGGTGTAAGTGTGTGTCTGTGTTACTGGGTATCAGTGTCTGTCTTTGTTACTTGGTGTAAGTGTGTGTCTGTGTTACTTGGTGTAAGTGTGTGTCTTTGTTACTTGGTGTCCGTGTGTGTCTGTGTTACTGGGTGTCAGTGCATGTCTTTGTTACTGGGTGTCAGTGTGTGTCTGTGTTACATGGTGTAATTGTGTGTCTTTGTTACTTGGTTTCCGTGTGTGTCTTTGTTACAGGGTGACAGTGTATGTCTTTGCTACTGCGTGTCAGTGCATGTCTTTGTTACTTGGTGTAAGTGTGTGTCTGTGTTACTGGGTATCAGTGTCTGTCTTTGTTACTTGGTGTAAGTGTGTGTCTGTGTTACTTGGTGTAAGTGTGTGTCTTTGTTACTTGGTGTCCGTGTGTGTCTGTGTTACTGGGTGTCAGTGCATGTCGTTGTTACTGGGAGTCAGTGTGTGCCTGTGTTACTTGGTGTAAGTGTGTGTCTTTGTTACTTGGTGTCCGTGTGTGTCTTTGTTACTGGGTGTCAGTGTATGTCTTTGCTACTTGGTGTAAGTGTGTGTCTGTGTTACTTGGTGTACGTGCGTGTCTGTGTTCCTGGGTATCAGTGTATGTCTTTGTTACTTGGTGTCAGTGTATGTCTTTGTTACTTGGTGTAAGTGTGTGTCTGTGTTACTGGGTATCAGTGTATGTCTTTGTTACTTGGTGTCAGTGTATGTCTGTGTTACTTGGTGTAAGTTTGTGTCTGTGTTACTTGGTGTCCGTGTGTGTCTGTGTTACTTGGTGTAAGTGTGTGTCTTTGTTACTTGGTGTCCGTGTGTGTCTTTGTTACTTGGTGTAAGTGTGTGTCTTTGTTACTGGGTGTCAGTGTATGACTTTGTTACTTGGTGTAAGTGTGTGTCTGTGTTACTGGGCAGCAGTGTCTGTCTTTGTTACTTGGTGTAAGTGTGTGTCTGTGTTACTTGGTGTAAGTGTGTGTCTTTGTTACTTGGTGTCCGTGTGTGTCTTTGTTACTGGGTGTCAGTGTATGTCTTTGTTACTGGGTGTCAGTGTTTGTCTTTGTTACTTGGTGTAAGTGTTTGTCTGTGTTACTTGGTATCTGTGTCTGTCTTTGTTACTTGGTGTCAGTGCATGTCTGTGTTACTTGGTGTAAGTGTGTGTCTGTGTTACTGGGTGTCAGTGTGTGTCTGTGTTACTTGGTGAAAGTGTGTGTCTTTGTTACTTGGTGTCCGTGTGTGTCTGTGTTACTTGGTGAAAGTGTGTGTCTTTGTTACTGGGTGACAGTGTATGTCTTTGTTACTTGGTGTAAGTGTGTGTCTGTGTTACTGGGTATCAGTGTCTGTCTTTGTTACTTGGTGTAAGTGTGTGTCTGTGTTACTTGGTGTAAGTGTATGTCTTTGTTACATGGCATTAGTTTGTGTCTGTGTTACTTGGTGTAAGAGTGTGTCTGTGTTCCTGGGTATCAGTGTATGTCTTTGTTACTTGTGTCAGTGTATGTCTGTGTTACTTGATGTAAGTGTGTGTCTGTGTTACTGGGTATCAGTGTATGTCTTTGTTACTTGGTGTCAGTGTATGTCTGTGTTACTTGGTGTAAGTGTGTGTCTGTGTTACTGGGTATCAGTGTGTGTCTGTGTTACTTGGTGTAAGTGTATGTCTTTGTTTCTTGGTGTAAGTGTGTGTCTGTGTTACTTGGTGTAAGTTTGTATCTTTGTTACTTGGTGTCCGTGTGTGTCTGTGTTACTGTGTGTCAATGCATGTCTTTGTTACTTGGTGCCAGTGTATATCTGTGTTACTTGGTGTAAGTGTGTGTCTTTGTTACTTGGTGTAATTGTATGTCTTTGTTACTTGGTGTCAGTGTATGTCTGTGTTACTTGGTGTAAGTGTATGTCTTTGTTACTTGGTTTTAATGTGTGTCTGTGTTACTTGGTGTACGTGTGTGTCTGTGTTCCTGGGTATCAGTGTATGTCTTTGTTACTTGGTGTCAGTGTATGTCTTTGTTACTTGGTGTAAGTGTGCGTCTGTGTTACTTGGTATCAGTGTCTGTCTTTGTTACTTGGTGTAAGTGTATGTCTTTGTTACATGGCATTAGTGTGTGTCTGTGTTACTTGGTGTAAGAGTTTGTCTGTGTTCCTGGGTATCAGTGTATGTCTTTGTTACTTGTGTCAGTGTATGTCTGTGTTACTTGATGTAAGTGTGTGTCTGTGTTACTGGGTATCAGTGTATGTCTTTGTTACTTGGTGTCAGTGTATGTCTGTGTTACTTGGTGTAAGTGTGTGTCTGTGTTACTGGGTATCAGTGTGTGTCTGTGTTACTTGGTGTAAGTGTATGTCTTTGTTACTTGGTGTAAGTGTGTGTCTGTGTTACTTGGTGTAAGTTTGTATCTTTGTTACTTGGTGTCCGTGTGTGTCTGTGTTACTGTGTGTCAGTGCATGTCATTGTTACTTGGTGCCAGTGCATATCTGTGTTACTTGGTGTAAGTGTGTGTCTTTGTTACTTGGTGTAATTGTATGTCTTTGTTACTTGGTGTCAGTGTTTGTCTGTGTTACATGGTGTAAGTGTATGTCTTTGTTACTTGGTGTAAGTGTGTGTCTGTGTTACTTGGTGTACGTGTGTGTCTGTGTTCCTGGGTATCAGTGTATGTCTTTGTTACTTGGTGTCAGTGTATGTCTTTGTTACTTGGTGTAAGTGTGTGTCTGTGTTACTGGGTATCAGTGTATGTCTTTGTACTTGGTGTCAGTGTATGTCTGTGTTACTTGGTGTAAGTGTGTGTCTGTGTTATTTTGTGTCCGTGTGTGTCTGTGTTACTTGGTGTAAGTGTGTGTCTTTGTTACTTGGTGTCCGTGTGTGTCTTTGTTACTTGGTGTAAGTGTGTGTCTTTGTTACTGGGTGTCAGTGCATGTCTTTGTTACTTGGTGTTAATGTGTGTCTGTGTTACTGGGTATCAGTGTCTGTCTTTGTTACTTGGTGTAAGTGTGTGTCTGTGTTACTTGGTGTAAGTGTGTGTCTTTGTTTCTTGGTGTCCGTGTGTGTCTTTGTTACTGGGTGTCAGTGTATGTCTTTGTTACTTGGTGTAAGTGTGTGTCTGTGTTATTTCTCACCCACAGCTGTTACAAAAATTTCTAAATTCTCTTGTAACAGCCCTTCAAAACACTCCCACAGGGGATGCTGAGACCAAGTGGGCCCACATCAGAGACGCCATATATGAGTCAGCTTTGACCACCTACGGCAAAAGTGCGAAGAGAAATGCAGACTGGTTTCAATCTCATAATGAAGAGCTGGAACCTGTCATAGCCGCTAAGCGCATTGCACTTTTGAACTACAAGAAAGCCCCCAGCGATTTAACATCCGCAGCACTTAAAGCAGCCAGAAGTACTGCACAAAGAACAGCTAGGCGTTGCGCAAATGACGACTGGCAACACCTATGCAGTCATATTCAGCTGGCCTCAGACACCGGAAACATCAGAGGAATGTATGATGGCATGAAGAGAGCTCTTGGGCCAACCATCAAGAAGATCACCCCCCTCAAATCTAAATCGGGGGACATAATCACTGACCAACGCAAACAGATGGACCGCTGGGTTGAGCACTACCTAGAACTGTACTCCAGGGAGAATGCTGTCACTGAGACTGCCCTCAATGCAGCCCAGCCTCTACCAGTCATGGATGAGCTGGACATACAGCCAACCAAATCGGAACTCAGTGATGCCATTGATTCCCTAGCCAGCGGAAAAGCCCCTGGGAAGGACAGCATTACCCCTGAAATAATCAAGAGTGCCAAGCCTGCTATACACTCAGAACTACATGAACTGCTATGCCTGTGCTGGGACGATGGAGCAGTACCCCAGGAAATGCGCGATGCCAACATCATCACCCTCGATAAAAACAAAGGTGACCGCGGTGACTGCAACAACTACCGTGGAATCTCCCTGCTCAGCATAGTGGGGAAAGTCTTTGCTCGAGTCGCTCTGAACAGGCTCCAGAAGCTGGCCGAGCGTGTCTACCCTGAGGCACAGTGTGGCTTTCGTGCAGAGAGATCGACTATTGACATGCTGTTCTCCCTTCGTCAGATACAGGAGAAATGCCGTGAACAACAGATGCCCCTCTACATTGCTTTCATTGATCTCACCAAAGCCTTTGACCTCGTCAGCAGACGTGGTCTCTTCAGACTACTAGAAAAGATCGGATGTCCACCAAAGCTACTAAGTATCATCACCTCATTCCATGACAATATGAAAGGCACAATTCAACATGGTGGCTCCTCATCAGAGCCCTTTCCTATCCTGAGTGGTGTGAAACAGGGCTGTGTTCTCGCACCCACACTTTTTGGGATTTTCTTCTCCCTGCTGCTTTCACATGCGTTCAAATCCTCTGAAGAAGGAATTTTCCTCCACACAAGATCAGGGGGCAGGTTGTTCAACCTTGCCCGTCTAAGAGCGAAGTCCAAAGTACGGAAAGTCCTCATCAGAGAACTCCTCTTTGCTGACGATGCTCCTTTAACATCTCACACTGAAGAATGCCTGCAGAGTCTCATCGACAGGTTTGCGTCTGCCTGCAATGAATTTGGCCTAAACATCAGCCTCAAGAAAACGAACATCATGGGGCAGGATGTCAGAAATGCTCCATCCATCAATATTGGCGACCACGCTCTGGAAGTGGTTCAAGAGTTCACCTACCTAGGCTCAACTATCACCAGTAACCTGTCTCTAGATGCAGAAATCAACAAGCGCATGGGTAAGGCGTCCACTGCTATGTCCAGACTGGCCAAGAGAGTGTGGGAAAATGGCGCACTGACACGGAAGACAAAAGTCCGAGTGTATCAGGCCTGTGTCCTCAGTACCTTGCTCTACGGCAGCGAGGCCTGGACAACGTATGCCAGCCAAGAGCGACGTCTCAATTCATTCCATCTTCGCTGCCTTCGGAGAATACTTGGCATCAGGTGGCATGACTATATCTCCAACACAGAAGTCCTTGAAGCGGCCAACACCCCCAGCTTATACACACTACTGAGTCAGCGGCGCTTGAGATGGCTTGGCCATGTGAGCCGCATGGAAGATGGCAGGATCCCCAAAGACACATTGTACAGCGAGCTCGCCACTGGTATCAGACCCACCGGCCGTCCATGTCTCCGTTATAAAGACGTCTGCAAACGTGACATGAAATCGTGTGACATTGATCACAAGTCGTGGGAGTCAGTTGCCAGCATTCGCCAGAGCTGGCGGGCAGCCATAAAGACAGGGCTAAATTGTGGCGAGTCGAAGAGACTTAATAGTTGGCAGGAAAAAAGACAGAGGCGCAAGGGGAGAGCCAACTGTGCAACAGCCCCAACAAACAAATTTCTCTGCAGCACCTGTGGAAGAGCCTGTCACTCCAGAATTGGACTTTATAGCCACTCCAGGCGCTGCTTCACAAACCACTGACCACCTCCAGGCGCGTATCCATTGTCTGTCGAGATAAGGAGGCCCAAAAGAAATGTCTTCGTTACTTGGTGTAAGTGTGTGTCTGTGTTACTGGTTGCCAGTGTGTGTCTGTGTTACTGGGTGTCAGTGTGTGTCTGTGTTACTTGGTGTCCGTGTGTCTGTGTTACTGGGTGTCAGTGTATGTCTTTGTTACCTGGTGTCAGTGTATGTCTTTGTTACATGGTGTAATTGCGTGTCTGTGTTACTGGGTATCTATGTATGTCTTTGTTACTTGGTGTCAGTGTATGTCTTTGCTACATGGTGTAAGTGTATGTCTTTGTTACTTGGTGTCAGTGTGTGTCTGTGTTACTGGGTTTAAGTGTGTGTCTTTGTTACTGGATATCAGCGTATGTCTTTGTTACTTGGTGCCAGTGTATGTCAAAATACTTGGTGTAAGTGTTTGTCTTTGTTACTTGGTGTAATTGTCTGTCTTTGTTACTTGGTGTCAGTGTATGTCTGTGTTACTTGGTGTAAGAGTGTGTCTTTGTTTCTTGGTGTATGTGTATGCCTTTGTTACTTGGTGTCAGTGTATGTCTTTGTTACTTGGTGTCAGTGTGTGTCTGTGTTACTGGGTATCAGTGTATGTCTTTGTGACTTGGTATCAATGTATGTCTTTGTTACTTGGTGTCAGTGTATGTCTTTGTTACTGGGTGTAAGTGTGTGTCTGTGTGACTGGGTTTCAGTGTGTGTTTGTGTTACTTGGTGTAAGTGTGTGTCTTTGTTACTTGGTGTCAGTGTGTGTCTGTGTTACTGGGTGTCAGATATTGTCTTTGTTACTGGTATAGTGTATGTCATTGTTACTTGGTGTAAGTGTGTGTCTGTGCTACTGGGTATCAGTGCCTGTCTTTGTTACTTGGTGTAAGTGTGTGTCTGTGTTACTTGGTGTAAGTGTGTGTCCTTGTTACTTGGTGTCCGTGTGTGACTGTGTTACTGGGTGTCAGTTTATGTCTTTGTTACTTGGTGTCAATGTATGTCTTTGTTACTTGGTGTAAGTGTGTGTCTTTGTTACTTGGTGTAAGTGTGTGTCTTTGTTACTTGGTGTAAGTGGATGTCTGTGTTACATGGTGTAAGTGTGTTTCTGTGTTACTGGGTATCAGTGTATGCCTTTGTTACTTGGTGTAAGTGTGTGTCTGTGTTACTGGATATCAGTGTATTTCTTTGTTACTTGGTGTCAGTGTATGTCTTTGTTACTTGGTGTCAGTGTATGTCTTTGTTACTTCGTGTAAGTGTGTGTCTGTGTTACTGGGTGTCAGTGTGTGTCTGTGTTACTTGGTGTAAGTGTGTGTCTTTGTTACTGGGTGTCAGTGTCCGTCTTCGTTACTTGGTTTCAGTGTTTGTCTTTGTTACTGGGTGTCAGTGTCTGTCTTTGTGACTTGGTGTCAGTGTATGTCTTTGTTACTTGGTGTCAGTGTATGTCTTTGTTTCTTGGTGTAAGTGTGTGTCTGTGTTACTTGCTGTAATTGTATGTCTTTGTTACTTGGTGTCAGTGTATGTCTGTGTTACTTGGTGTCAGCGTTTGTCTTTGTTACTTGGTGTAAGTGTGTGTCTGTGTTACTTGGTGTCAGTGTATGTCTTTGTTACTTGGTGTAAGTGTGTGTCTGTGTTACTTGGTGTAAGTGTTTGTCTGTGTTACTTGGTATCAGTGTATGTCTTTTTTACTTGGTGTGAGTGTGTGTCTGTGTTACTGGGTAACAGTGTATGTCTTTGTTACTTGGTGTCAGTGTTTGTCTGTGTTACTTGGTGTAAGTGTGTGTCTTTGCTACTTGTTGTAATTGTATGTCTTTGTTACTTGGTGTCAGTGTATGTCTTTGTTACTTGGTATAAGTGAGTTTTTGTATTACTTGGTGTAAGTGTGTGTCTGTGTCACTCGGTATCAGTGTATGTCTTTGTTCCTTGGTGTCAGTTTATGTCAAAATACTTGGTGTAAGTGTATGTCTTTGTTACTTGGTGTAATTGTCTGTCTTTGTTACTTGGTGTCAGTGTATGTCTGTGTAACTTGGTGTCAGTGTATGTCTTTGTTACTGGGTGTCAGTGTGTGTCTGTGTTACTTGGTGTAAGTGTATGTCTTTGTTACTTGGTGGCAATGTATGTCTTTGTTACTTGTTGTCAGTGTATGTCAGTGTTACATGGTTGGTTTAAGTGTGTGTCTGTGTTACTGGGTATCAGTGTATGTCTTTGTTACTTGGTGTAAGTGTGTGCCTGTGTTACTGGGTATCAGTGCATGTCTTTGTTACTTGGTGTAAATGTGTGTCTGTGTTACTGGGTGTCAGTGTATGTCTTTCTTACTTGGTGTCAGTGTATGCCAAAATATTTGGTGTCGGTGTATGTCTTTGTAACTTGGTGTAATTGTCTGTCTTTGTTTCTTGGTGTCAGTGTATGTCTGTGTTACTTGGTGTAAGTGTCTGTCTTTGTTACTTGGTGCAAGTGTATGCCTTTGTTACTTTGTGTCAGTGTATGTCTTTGTTACTTGGTGTCAGTATTTCTGTGTTACTGGGTATCAGTGTATATCTTTGTTACTTGGTGTCAGTGTATGTCTTTGTTACTTGGTGTAAGTGTATGTCTTTGTTACTTGGTGTCAGTTTATGTCGTTGTTACTTGGTGTAAGTGTATGTCTGTGTTACCGGTTATCAGTGTATGTCTTTGTGACTCGGTGTCAGTGTCTGTCTTTGTTACTGGGTGTCAGTGTATGTCTTTGTTACTTGGTGACGGTGTGTGTCTGTGTGTCAGTGTATGTCTTTGTTACTGTGTATCAGTGTTTCTCTATGTTACTGGGTGTCAGTGTGTGTTTGTTTGTGTTACTGGGTGTCAGTATTTAGTTTAGTGACATAGCACTGAAACAGGCCCTTCGGCCAACCGAGTCTGTGCCGACCATCAACCACCCATTTATGCTAATCCTACACTAATCCCGTATTCCTATCACATCCCCACCTACCTATACTAGGCTCAATTTATAATGGCCATTTAACCTATCAACCTGCAAGTCTTTGGCATGTGGGAGGAAACCGGAGCACCCGGAGGAAATTCACGCAGACACAGGGAGAACTTGCAAACCCCGCACAGGCAGTACCCAGAATCGAGCCCGGGTCCCTGGAGCTGTGAGGCTGCCAATGTGCCGCCCGGTGTGTGTCTGTGTTACTGGGTATCAGTGTATGCCTTTGTTACTTATTGTCAGTGTATGTCTGTGTTACTTGGTGTAAGTGTCTGTCTTTGTTACTTGGTGTAATTGTATGTCTTTGTTCCTTGGTGTCAGTGTATGTCTGTGTTACTTGGTGTAAGTGTATGTCTTTGTTACTTGGTGTCAGTGTATGTCTTTGTGACGTGCTGTCATTGTCTGTCTTTGTTACTGGGTGTCAGTGTATGTCTTTGTTACTTGGTGTAAGTGTGTGTCTGTGTTACTGGGTATCAGTGTCTGTCTTTGTTACTTGGTGTAAGTGTGTGTCTTTGTTACTTGGTGTCCGTGTGTGTCTTTGTTACTGGGTGTCAGTGTATGTCTTTGTTACTGTGTGTCAGTGTATGTCTTTGTAACTTGGTGTAAGTGTGTGTCTGTGTTACTGGGTATCAGTGTCTGTCTTTGTTACTTGGTGTAAGTGTATGTCTGTGTTACTTGGTGTAAGTGTGTGCCTGTGTTACTGGGTATCAGTGTATGTCTTTGTTACTTGGTGTCAGTGTATGTCTGTGTTACTTGGTGTAAGTGTGTGTCTGTGTTACTGGCTGTCAGTGCGTGTCTGTGTTACTTGGTGTAAGTCTGTGTCTTTGTTACTTGGTGTCCGTGTGTGTCTGCGTTACTGGGTGTCAGTGTATGTCTGTGTTACTGGGTATCAGTGTATGCCTTTGTTACTTATTGTCAGTGTATGTCTGTGTTACTTGGTGTAAGTGTATGTCTGTGTTACTTGGTGTAAGTGTGTGTCTTTGTTACTTGGTGTAATTGTATGTCTTTGTTACTTGGTGTCAGTGTATGTCTTTGTTACTTGGTGTAAGTGAGTTTTTGTGTTACTTGGTGTAAGTGTGTGTCTGTGTCACTCGGTATCAGTGTATTTCTTTGTTACTTGGTGTCAGTGCATGTAAAAATACTTGGTGTAAGTGTATGTCTTTGTTACTTGGTGTAATTGTCTGTCTTTGCTACTTGGTGTAAGTGTACGCCATTCTTACTTGTTGTCAGTGTATGTCTTTGTTACTTGGTGTCAGTGTGTGTCTGTGTTACTGGGTATCTGTGTATGTCTTTGTGACTTGGTGTAAGTGTGCGTCTGTGTTAATGGGTGTCAGTGTAGGTCTTTGTTACTTGGTGTCCGTGTGTGTCTTTGTTACTTGGTGTAAGTGTGTGTCTTTGTTACTGGGTGTCAGTGTATGTCTTTGTTACTTGGTGTAAGTGTGTGTCTGTGTTACTGGGTATCAGTGTCTGTCTTTGTTACTTGGTGTCAGTGTGTGTCTGTGTTACTGGGTATCTGAGTATGTCTTTGTGACTTGGTGTAAGTGTGTGTCTGTGTTACTGGGTATCAGTGTATGTCTTTGTTACTTGGTGTCCGTGTGTGTCTTTGTTACTTGTTGTAAGTGTGTGTCTTTTTTACTGGGTGTCAGTGTATGTCTTTGTTACTTGGTGTAAGTGTGTGTCTGTGTTCCTGGGTATCAGTGTCTGTCTTTGTTACTTGGTGTAAGTGTGTGTCTTTGTTACTTGGTGTCCGTGTGTGTCTTTGTTACTGGGTGTCAGTGTATGTCTTTGTTACTGTGTGTCAGTGTATGTCTTTGTAACTTGGTGTAAGTGTGTGTCTGTGTTACTGGGTATCAGTGTCTGTCTTTGTTACTTGGTGTAAGTGTATGTCTGTGTTACTTGGTGTAAGTGTGTGCCTGTGTTACTGGGTATCAGTGTATGTCTTTGTTACTTGGTGTCAGTGTATGTCTGTGTTACTTGGTGTAAGTGTGTGTCTGTGTTACTGGCTGTCAGTGCGTGTCTGTGTTACTTGGTGTAAGTCTGTGTCTTTGTTACTTGGTGTCCGTGTGTGTCTGCGTTACTGGGTGTCAGTGTATGTCTTTGTTACTGGGTGTCTGTGTATGTCCTTGTTACTTGGTGTCAGTGCATGTCTGTGTTACTTGGTGTAAGTGTGTGTCTGTGTTACTTGGTGTAAGTGTGTGTCTTTGTTACTTGGTGTAAGTGTGTGTCTGTGTTACTTGGTGAAAGTGTGTGTCTTTGTTTCTGGCTGTCAGTGTATGTCTTTGTTACTTGGTGAAAGTGTGTGTCTGTGTTACTGGGTATCAGTGTCTGTCTCTTTTACTTGGTGTAGGTGTGTGTCTGTGTTACTTGGTGTAAGTGTGTGTCTTTGTTACTGGGTGTCAGTGCAAGTCTTTGTTACTGGGTGTCAGTGTGCGTCTGTGTTACATGGTGTAATTGTGTGTCTTTGTTACTTGGTGTCCGTGTGTGTCTTTGTTACTGGGTGTCAGTGTATGTCTTTGTTACTGCGTGTCAGTGTATGTCTTTGTTACTTGGTGTAAGTGTGTGTCTGTGTTACTGGGTATCAGTGTCTGTCTTTGTTACTTGGTGTAAGTTTGTGTCTTTGTTACTGGGTGTCAGTGTATGTCTTTGTTACTTGGTGTAAGTGTGTGTCTGTGTTACTGGGTATCAGTGTCTGTCTTTGTTACTTGGTGTAAGTGTGTGTCAGTGTTACCTGGTGTAAGTGTGTCTCTTTGTTACTTGGTGTCCGTGTGCGTCTGTGTTACTGTGTGTCAGTGCATGTCGTTGTGACTGGGTGTCAGTGTGTGTCTGTGTTACTTGGTGTAAATGTGTGTCTTTGTTACTTGGTGTCCGTGTGTGTCTTTGTTACTGGGTGTCAGTGCATGTCTTTGTTCCTGGGTGTCTGTGTGTGCCTGTGTTACTTGGTGTAAGTGTGGGTCTTTGTTACTTGGTGTCCGTGTGTGTCTTTGTTACTGGGTGTCAATGTATGTCTTTGTTACTGGGTGTCAGTGTATGTCTGTGTTAATTGGTGTAAGTGTGCGTCTGTATTACTGGGTATCAGTGTATGTCTTTGTCACTTGGTGTAAGTGAGTGTCTGTGTTACCGGTTATCAGTGCATGCCTTTGATACTTTGTGTAAGTGTATGTCTTTGTTACTTAGTGTCAGTGTATGTCTTTGTTACTTGGTGTAAGTGTGTGTCTGTGTTACTGGGTGTCAGTGTGTGTCTGTGTTACTTGGTGTAAGTGTGTCTCTGTGTTACTGGGTGTAAGTGTGTGTCTTTGTTACTTGGTTTCCGTGTGTGTCTGTGTTACTGGATATCAGTGTATGTCTGTGTTACTGGGGGTCAGTGTGTGTCTGTGTTACTGGGGGTCAGTTTGTGTTTCTAACTCGGTGTCAGTGTGTGTCTGTGTTACTGGGTATCAGTGTATGTCTTTGTTACTTGGTGTAAGTGTATGTGTTTGTGACTTGGTGTAAGTCTGTGTCTGTGTTACTGGGTATCAGTTTATGTCTTTGTTACTTGGTGTCAGTGTATGTGTTTGTGACTTGGAGTAAGTCTGTGTCTGTGTTACTGGGTATCAGTTTATGTCTTTGTTACTTGGTGTAAGTATATGTCTTATTTACTTGGTGTCAGTGTATGTGTTTGTGACTTGGAGTAAGTCTGTGTCTGTGTTACTGGGTATCAGTTTATGTCTTTGTTACTTGGTGTCAGTGTATGTGTTTGTGACTTGGTGTAAGTGTGTGTCTTTGTTACTTGGTGTCCGTGTGTGTCTGTGTTACTGGGTGTCAGTGTATGTCTTTGTTACTGGGAGTCAGTGTATGTCTTTGTTACTTAGTGTAAGTGTGTGTCTGTGTTACTGGGTATCAGTGTGTGTCTTTGTTACTTGGTGTAAGTGTGTGCCTGTGTTACTGGGTGTCAGTGTATGTCTTTGTTACTGGGTATCAGTGTATGTCTTTGTGACTTGGCGTCAGTGCATGTCTTTGTTACTGGGTGTCAGTGTGTGTCTTTGTGACTTGGTGTCATTGTATGTCTTTGTTACTTGGTGTAAGAGTGTGTCTGTATTACTGGGTATCAGTGTATGTCTTTGTTAATTGGTTTCAGTGCATATCTTTGTTACTGGGTGTCAGTGTGTGTCTTTGTGACTTGGTGTCAGTGTATGTCTGTGTTACTGGGGGTCAGTGTTTGTCTGTGTTACTGGGGGTCAGTGTGTGTTTCTAACCGGGTGCCAGTGCGTGTCTGCGTTAATGGGTATCGGTGTATGTCTTTGTTACTTTCTGTCAGTGTATGTCTGTGTTACTTGGTGTATGTGTATGTCTTTGTTACTTGGTGTAAGTGTGTGTCTGTGTTACTTGGTGCAAGTGTGTGTCTGTGTTCCTGGGTAACATTGTATGTCTTTGTAACTTGGTGTCAGTGTATGCCTGTGTTACTTGGTGTAAGTGTGTGTCTGTGTTACTGGGTATGAGTGTATGTCTTTGTTACTTGGTGTCAGTGTATGTCTGTGTTACTTGGTGTAAATGTGTGTCTGTGTTACTGGGTGTCAGTGTGTGTCTGTGTTACTTGGTGTCCGTGTGTGACTGTGTAACTGGGTGTCAGTGCATGTCTTTGTTACTTGGTGCCATTGTATAATTGTGTTACTTGGTGTAAGTGTGTGTCTTTGTTACTTGGTGTAATTGTATGTCTTTGTGACTTGGTCTCAGTGTATGTCTGTGTTACTTGGTGTAAGTGTATGTCTTTGTTCCTTGGTATTAGTGTGTGTCTGTGTTACTTGGTGTAAGTGTGTGTCTGTGTTACTGGGTATCAGTGTATGTCTTTGTTACCTGGTGTCAGTGTATGTCTGTGTTACTTGGTGTAAGTGTGTGTCTGTGTTACTGGGTATCAGTGTGTGTCTGTGTTACTTGGTGTAAGTGTGTGTCTGTGTTACTGGGTACCAGTGACTGTCTTTGTTACTTGGTGTAAGTGTGTGTCTTTGTTACTGGGTATCAGTGTATGTCTTTGTTACTTGGTGTAAGTGTGTGTCTTTGTTACTAGGTGTCCGTGTGTGTCTTTGTTACTGGGTGTCAGTGTATGTCTTTGTTACTTGGTGTAAGTGTGTGTCTGTGTTACTGGGTATCAGTGTCTGTCTTTGTTACTTGGTGTAAGTGTGTGTCTGTGTTACTTGGTATCTGTGCATGTCATTGTTACTTGCTGTCAGTGTATGTCTGTGTTACTTGGTGTAAGAGTGTGCCTGTGTTACTGGGTATCAGTGTATGTCTTTGTTACTTGGTGTCAGTGTATGTCTGTGTTACTTGGTGGACGTGTGTGTCTGTGTTACTTGCTGTCAGTGTGTGTCTTTGTTACTTGGTGTAAGTCTGTGTCTCTGTTACTTGGTGTCCGTGTGTGTCTGCGTTACTGGGTGCCAGTGTATGTCTTTGTTACTGGGTGTAATTGTATGTCTTTGTTACCTGGTGTAAGTGTGTGTCTGTGTTACTGGGTATCAGTGTATGTCTTTGTTACTTGGTGTCAGTGTATGTCTGTGTTACTTGGAGTAAGTGTGTGTCTGTGTTACTGGGTGTCAGTGTGTGTCTGTGTTACTTGGTGTAAGTGTGTGTCTTTGTTACTTGGTGTCCGTGTGTGTCTGTGTTACTTGGTGTAAGTGTGTGTCTTTGTTACTTTGTGTCTGTGTATGTCTTTGTTACTTTGTGCAAGTGTGTGTCTGTGTTACTGGGTATCAGTGTCTGTCTTTGTTACTTGGTGTAATTGTGTGTCTGTGTTACTTGGTGTAAGTGTGTGTCTTTGTTACTTGGTGTCCCTGTGTGTCTGTGTTACTGGGTGTCAGTGCATGTCTTTGTTCCGGGGTGTCTGTGTGTGTCTGTGTTACTTGGTGTAAGTGTGTGTCTTTGTTACTTGGTGTCCGTGTGTGTCTTTGTTACAGGGTGTCAATGTATGTCTTTGTTACTGGGTGTCAGTGTATGTCTGTGTTAATTGGTGTAAGTGTGTGTCTGTGTTACTGGGTATCAGTGTATGTCTTTGTTACTTGGTGTCAGTGTGTGCCTGTGTTACCGGTTATCAGTGTATGTCTTTGTTACTTTTTGTAAGTGTATGTCTTTGTTACTTGGTGTCAGTGTATGTCTTTGTTACTTGGTGTAAGTGTGTGTCTGTGTTCCTGGGTGTCAGTGTGTGTCTGTGTTACTTGGTGTAAGTGTGTGTCTTTGTTACTTGGTTTCCATGTATGTCTGTGTTACTGGGGGTCAGTGTGTGTCTGTGTTACTGGGGGTCAGTGTGTGTTTCTAACTCGGTGTCAGTGTGTGTCTGTGTTACTGGGTATCAGTGTATGTCTTTGTTACTTTGTGTAAGTGTGTGTCTGTGTTACTGGGTATCCGTGTCTGTCTTTGTTACTTGGTGTAAGTGTGTGTCTGTGTTACTTGGTGTAAATGTGTGTCTTTGTTACTTGGTGTAAGTGTGTGTCTTTGTTACTTGGTGTCCGTGTGTGTCTGTGTTACTGGGTGTCAGTGCATGTCTTTGTTCCTGGGTGTCTGTGTGTGTCTGTGTTACTTGGTGTAAGTGTGTGTCTTTGTTACTTGGTGTCCCTGTGTGTCTTTGTTACAGTGTGTCAATGTATGTCTTTGTTACTGGGTGTCAGTGTATGTCTGTGTTATTTGGTGTAAGTGTGTGTCTGTGTTACTGGGTATCAGTGTATGTCTTTGTTACTTGGTGTCAGTGTGTGTCTGTGTTACCGGTTATCAGTGTATGTCTTTGTTACTTTTTGTAAGTGTATGTCTTTGTTACTTGGTGTCAGTGTATGTCTTTGTTCCTTGGTGTAAGTGTGTGTCTGTGTTACTGGGTGTCAGTGTGTGTCTGTGTTACTTGGTGTAAGTGTGTGTCTTTGTTACTTGGTTTCCATGTATGTCTGTGTTACTGGGGGTCAGTGTGTGTCTGTGTTACTGGGGGTCAGTGTGTGTTTCTAACTCGGTGTCAGTGTGTGTCTGTGTTACTGGGTATCAGTGTATGTCTTTGTTACTTGGTGTAAGTGTATGTCTTTGTTACTTGGTGTCAGTGTATGTGTTTGTGACTTGGTGTCAGTGTATGTCTTGGTTACTTGGTGTAAGTCTGTGTCTGTGTTACTGGGTATCAGTTTATGTCTTTGTTACTTGGTGTAAGTGTATGTCTTTGTTACTTGGTGTCAGTGTATGTGTTTATGACTTGG
Organism: Heterodontus francisci; assembly: GCF_036365525.1. NCBI lineage: Eukaryota > Metazoa > Chordata > Chondrichthyes > Heterodontiformes > Heterodontidae > Heterodontus > Heterodontus francisci. The sequence continues at coordinate 5,196,263 of NW_027140330.1, forward strand.
TGTAAGTGTGTGTCTTTGTTACTTGGTGTCCGTGTGCGTCTGTGTTACTGGGTGTCAGTGTATGTCTTTGTTACTGGGAGTCAGTGTATGTCTTTGTTACTTAGTGTAAGTGTGTGTCTGTGTTACTGGGTATCAGTGTGTGTCTTTGTTACTTACTGTATGTGTGTGTCTGTGTTACTGGGTATCAGTGCATGTCTGTGTTACTGGGTGTCAGTGTATGTCTTTGTAACTGGGTGTCAGTGTATGTCTTTGTTACTTGGTGTACGTGTGTGTCTGTGTTACTGGGTATCAGTGTGTGTCTTTGTTACTTGGTGTAAGTGTGTGTCTGTGTTACTGGGTATCAGTGTATTTCTTTGTTACTGGGTATCAGTGTATGTCTTTGTGACTTGGAGTCAGTGTATGTCTTTGTTACTGGGTGTCAATGTGTGTCTTTTTGACTTGGTGTCAGTGTATGTCTTTATTACTTGGTGTAAGTGTGTGTCTGTGTTACTGGGTATCTGTGTATGTCTTTGTTACTGGGTGTCAGTGTGTGTCTTTATGACTTGGTGTCAGTGTATGTCTTTGTTACTTGGTGTAAGTGTGTGTCTTTGTTACTTGGTGTCCGTGTGTGTCTGTGTTACTGGGTGTCAGTGTATGTCTTTGTTACTGGGTGTCAGTGTATGTCTTTGTTACTTAGTGTAAGTGTGTGTCTGTGTTACTGGGTATCAGTGTGTGTCTTTGTTACTTACTGTATGTGTGTGTCTGAGTTACTGGGTATCAGTGTATGTCTGTGTTACTGGGGGTCAGTGTGTTTCTGTGTTCCTGGGGGTCAGTGTGTGTTTCTAACTCGGTGTCAGTGTGTGTCTGTGTTACTGGCTATCAGTGTATGTCTTTGTTACTTGGTGGAAGTGTATGTCTTTGTTACTTGGTGTCAGTGTATGTGTTTGTGACTTGTTGTCAGTGTGTGTCTTTGTTACCTGGTGTAAGTCTGTGTCTGTTTTACTGGGTATCAGGTAATGTCTTTGTTACTTGGTGTAAGTGTATGTCTTTGTTACTTGGTGTCAGTGTATGTCTTTGTTACTTGGTGTCCGTGTGTGTCTGTGTTACTGGGTGTCATTGCATGTCGTTGTTACTGGGTATCAGTGTATGTCTTTGTTACTTGGTTTCAGTGCATGTCTTTGTTACTGTGTGTCAGTGTGTGTCTTTGTGACTTGGTGTCAGTGTTTGTCTTTGCTACTTGGTGTAAGTGTGTCTCTGTGTTACTGGGTATCAGTGTATGTCTTTGTTACTTGGTGTCAGTGTATGTCAAAATACATGGTGTAGGTGTATGTCTTTGTTAGTTGATGTAATTGTCTGTATTTGTTACTTGGTGTCAGTGTATGTCTTTGTTACTTGGTGCAAGTGTGTCTCTTTGTTACTTGGTGTAAGTGTATGTCTTTGTTCACTGGTGTCATTGTATGTGTTTGTGAATTGTTGTCAGTGAATGTCTTTGTTACTGGGTGTCAGTTTATGTCTTTGTTACTTGGTGTAAGTGTATGTCTTTGAGACTTGGTGTCAGTGTATGTCTTTGTTACTGGTTGTCAGTGTGTGTCTTTGTGACTTCGTGTCAGTGTATGTCTTTGTTACTTGATGTAAGTGTGTGTCTTTGTTACTGGGTATCAGTGTATGTCTTTAATACTTGGTGTCAGTGTATGACTTTGTTACTGTTTGTCAGTGTGTGTCTTTGTGACTTGGTGTCAGTGTCTGTCTTTGTTACATGGTGTCATTGTTTCTGTGTTCCTGGGTGTCAGTGTATGTCTTTGTCACTGTGTATCAGTGTGTTACTGGGTGTCAGTGACACTAGGTGTCAGTACTTAGTTTAGTTTAGAGATACAGCACTGAAACAGGCCCTCCGGCCCACCGAGTCTGTGCCGACCATCAACCAACCATTTATACTAATCCTACACGAATCCCGTATTCCATTAACATCCCCACCGGTCCCTGTATATTTCCCTACCACCTACCTATACTAGGGGCAACTGTGTTTGCTTGTGTTACTGGGTGTCAGTGTATGTCTTTGTTACTTGGTGTCAGTGTGTGTCTGTGTTACTGGGTGTCAGTGTGTCTGTTTGTGTTACTGGGTGTCAGTGTGTCTGTGTTACTTGGTGTAAGTGTGTGTCTTTGTTACTTGGTGTCCGTGTGTGTCTGTGTTACTGGGTGTCAGTGTATGTCTTTGTAACTGGGTGTCAGTGTATGTCTTTGTTACTTGGTGTAAGTGTGTGTCTGTGTTACTGGGTATCAGTGTGTGTCTTTGTTACTTGGTGTAAGTGTGTGTCTGTGTTACTGGGTATCAGTGTATGTCTTTGTTACTTGGTGTCAGTGTATGTCTTTGTTACTGGGTGTCAGTGTGTGTCTTTGTGACTTGGTGTCAGTGTATGTCTTTGTTACTTGGTGTAAGTGTGTGTCTGTGTTACTGGGTAACAGTGTATGTATTTGTTACTTGGAGTCAGTGTATGTCAAAATACTTGGTGTAATTGTATGTCTTTGTTACTTGGTGTAATTGTCTGTCTTTGTTACTTGGTGTCAGTGTATGTCTATGTTACTTGGTGTAAGTGTGTGTCTTTGTTACTTCTTGTCAGTGTATGTCTTTGTTACTTGGTGTCAGTGTGTGTCTTTGTTACTTGGTGTAAGTGTATGTCAAAATACTTGGTGTAAGTGTATGTCTGTGTTACTTGGTGTATGTGTATGTCGTTGTTACTTGGTGTAAGTGTGCGTCTGTGTTACTGGGTATCAGTGTATGTCTTTGTTACTGGGTGTCAGTGTGTGTCTTTGTGACTTGGGGTCAGTGCATGTCTTTGTTACTTGGTGTAGGTTTGTGTCTGTGTTACTGGGTATCAGTGTCTGTCTTTGTTACTGGGTGTCAGTGCGTGTCTTTGTGACTTGGTTTCAGTGCATGTCTTTGTTACTTGATGTAAGTGGGTTTCTGTGTTACTGTGTATCAGTGTATGTCTTTGTTACTTGCTGGCAGTGTATGTCAAAATACTTGGTGTAAGTGTATGTCTTTGTTACTTGGACTAAGTGAGTGTCTTTGTTACTTGGTGTCAGTGTGTGTCTGTGTTCCTGGGTGGCAGTGTATGTCTTTGTTACTTGGTGTCAGTGGATTTCTTTGTTCCTGGGTGTCAGTGTATGTCTTTGTTACTTGGTGTCATTGTATGTCTTTGTTACTTGGTGTAAGTGTGCGTCTGTGTTACTGGGTATCAGTTTATGTCTTTGTGACTTGATGTCAGTGTATGTCTTTGTTACTTGGTGTAAGTGTGTGTCTGTGTTACTGGGGGTCAGTGTGAGTCTGTGTTACTGGGGGTCATTGTGTGTATCTAACTGGGTGTCAGTGTGTGTCTGTGTTACTGGGTATCAATGTATGTCTTTGTTACTTGGTGTAAGTGTATGTGTTTGTGACTTGGTGTCATTGTATGTCTTAGTTACCGGGTGTCAGTGTATGTCTTTGTTACTTGGTGCAAGTGTATGTCAAAATACTTGGTGCAAGTGTATGTCTTTGTTACTTGGTGTAATTGTCTGTCTTTGTTACTTGGTGTCAGTGTATGTCTGTGTTACTTGGTGTAAGTATGTGTCTTTGTTTCTTGGTGTAAGTGTATGTCTGTGTTACTGGGTATCAGTGTATGTCTTTGTTACTTGGTGTCAGTGTATGTCTTTGTTACTTGGTGTCCATGTGTGTCTGTGTTACTGGGTGTCAGTGTATGTCTTTGTTACTGGGTGTCAGTGTGTGTATGTGTTACTTGGTGTAAGTGTGTGTCTTTGTTACTTGGTGTCCGTGTGTGTCTTTGTTACTGGGTATCAGTGTATGTCTTTGTTACTTGGAGTCAGTGTATGCCTTTGTCACTGGGTGTCAGTGTATTTCTTTGTTACTTGGTGCAAGTGTATGTCAAAATACTTGGTGTAAGTGTATGTCTGTGTTACTTGGTGTAAGTGTATGTCTTTGTTACTTTTGTAAGTGTGCGTCTGCGTTACTGGGTATCAGTGTTTGTCTTTGTGACTTGGTGTCAGTGTATGTCTTTGTTACTGGGTGTCAGTGTGTGTCTTTGTGACTTGGTGTCAGTGTATATCTTTGTTACTTGGTGTAAGTGTGTGTCTTTGTTACTGGGTATCAGTGTATGTCTTTGTTACTTGGAGTCAGTGTATGTCTTTGTTCCTGGGTGTCAGTGAATGTCTTTGTGACTTGGTGTCAGTGTATGTCTTTGTTACTTGGTGTAAGTGTGTGTCTGTGTTGCTGGGTATCAGTGTATGTCTTTGTTACTTGGTGTTAGTGTATGTCTTTGTTACTTGGTGTCAGTGTGTGTCTGTGTTACTGGGTATCAGTGTATGTCTTTGTTACTGTGTATCAGTGTGTGTTACTGGGTGCCAGTGTGTGTCTGTGACACTAGGTGTCAGTAATTACTTTAGTTTAGAGACACAGCACTGAAACAGGCCCTCCGGCCCACCGAGTCTGTGCCGACCATCAACCAACCATTTATACTAATCCTTCACGAATCCCATATTCCAATAACATCCCCACCGGTCCCTATATATTTCTTTACCACGTACCTATACTCGGGGCAATTTATAATGGCCAATTAACCTATCAACCTGCAAGTCTTTGGCATGTGGGAGGAAACCAGAGCACCCGGAGGAAACCCACGCAGACACAAGGAGAACTTGCAAACTCCGCACAGGCAGTACCCATAATCGAACCCTGGTCCCTGGAGCTGTGAGGCTGCAGTGCTAACCACTGCGCCACTGTGCCGCCCAGTGTGTGGCTGTGTTACTGGGTGTCAGTGTGTGTCTGTGATACTTGGTGTAAGTGTATGTCTTTGTTACTTGGTGTAAGTGTGTGTCTGTGATACTGGGTATCAGTGTGTGTCTTTGTTACTTGGTGTAAGTGTGTGTCTGTGTTAATGGGTATCAGTGTATGTCTTTGTTACTGGGTATCAGTGTATGTCTTTGTTACTGGGTATCAGTGTATGTCATTGTTACTTGGAGTCAGTGTGTGTCTTTGATCCTGGGTGTCAGTGAATGTCTTTGTGACTTGGTGTCAGTGAATGTCTTTGTTACTTGGTGTCAGTGTGTGTCTGTGTAACTGGGTGTCAGTGTGTTTGTTTGTGTTACTGAGTGTCATTGTGTGTCTGTGTTACTTGGTGTAAGTGTGTGTCTTTGTTACTTGGTGTCCGTGTGTGTCTGTGTTACTGGGTGTCAGTGTATGCCTTTGTTACTGGGTGTCAGTGTATGTCTTTGTTACTTGGTGTAAGTGTGTGTCTGTGTTACTGGGTATCAGTGTGTGTCTTTGTTACTTGGTGTAAGTGTGTGTCTGTGTTACTGGGTATCAGTGTATGTCTTTGTTACTGGGTATCAGTGTATGTCTTTGTGACTTGGTGTCAGTGTATGTCTTTGTTACTGGGTGTCAGTGTGCGTCTTTGTGACTTGGTGTCAGTGTTTGTCTTTGTTACTTGGTGTAAGTTTGTGTCTTTGTTACTGGGTGTCAGTGTGTGTCTTTGAGACTTGGTGTAATTGTCTGTCTTTTGTACTTGGTGTCAGTGTATGTCTGTGTTACTTGGTGTAAGTGTGTGTCTTTGTTTCTTCCGGACAGTGTATGTCTTTGTTACTTGGTGTAAGTGTGTGTCTTTGTTACTTGGTGTCAGTGTGTGTCTGTGTTCCTGGGTGTCAGTGTATGTCTTTGTTACTTGGTGTAAGTGTATGTCTTTGTTACTTGGTATCAGTGGATGTGTTTGTGACTTGTTGTCAGTGGATGTCTTTGTTACTGGGTGTCAGTGTATGTCTTTGTTACTTGGTGTAAGTGTATGTGTTTGTTACTTGGTGTCAGTGTGTGTCTGTGTTACTGGGTGTCAGTGTGTTTGTTTGTGTTACTGGGTGTCAGTGTGTGTCTGTCTTACTTGGTGTAAGTGTGTGTCTTTGTTACTTGGTGTCCGTGTGTGTCTGTGTTACTGGGTGTCAGTGTATGTCTTTGTTACTGGGTGTCAGTGTATGTCTTTGTTACTTGGTGTAAGTGTGTGTCTGTGTTACTGGGTATCAGTGTGTGGCTTTGTTACTAGGTGTAAATGTGTGTCTGTGTTACTGGGTATCAGTGTATGTCTTTGTTACTGGGTGTCAGTGTATGTCTTTGTGACTTGCTGTCAGTGTATGTCTTTGTTACTGGGTGTCAGTGTGTGTCTTTGTGACTTGGTGTCAGTGTATGTCTTTGTTACTTGTTGTAATTGTCTGTCTTTTGTACTTGGTGTAAGTGTGTGTCTTTGTTTCTTCTTGACAGTGTATGTCTTTGTTACTTGGTGTAAGTGTGTGTCTTTGTAACTTGGTGTCAGTGTGTGTCTGTGTTCCTGGGTGTCAGCGTATGTCTTTGTTACTTGGTGTAAGTGTATGTGTTTGTTACTTGGTGTCAGTGTCTGTCTTAGTTACTGGGTATCAGTGTATGTCTTTGTGACTTAGTGTCAGTGTCTGTCTTTGTTACTGGGTGTCAGTGTGTGTCTTTGTGACTTGGTGTCAGTGTATGTCTTTGTTACTTGGTGTAAGAGTGTGTCTGTGTTACTGGGTATCAGTGTATGTCTTTGTTAATTGGTGTCAGTGTATGTCTTTGTTACTTGGTGCAAGTGTGTGTCTGTGTTACTGTGTAGCAGTGTATGTCTTTGTTACTTGGTGGCAGTGTATGTCAAAATACTTGGTGTAAGTGTATCTCTTTGTTACATGGTGTAAGTGTGTGTCTTTTTTACTTGGTGCCAGTGTGTGTCTGTGTTCCTGGGTGTCAGTGTATGTCTTTGTTACTTGGTGTCAGTGGATTTCTTTGTTACCTGGTGACAGTGTATGTCTTTGTTACTTGGTGTAAGTGTGTGTCTGTGTTACTGTGTATCAGTGTATGTCTTTGTTACTTGGTGGCAGTGTATGTCAAAATACTTGGTATAAGTGTATGTCTGTGTTACTTGGTGTGTCTGTATGTCTTTGTTACTTGGTGTAAGTGTACGTCTGTGTTACTGGGTTTCAGTGTATGTCTTTGTTACTTGGTGTCAGTGTATATCTTTGTTACTTGGAGTCAGTGTATGTCTTTGTTACTTGGTGTACGTGTGTGTCTGTGTTGCTGGGTATCAGTGTATGTCTTTGTTACTTGGTGTTAGTGTATGTCTTTGTTACTTGGTGTCAGTGTGTGTCTGTGTTACTGGATATCAGTGTATTTCTTTGTTACTGTGTATCAGTGTGTGTTACTGGGTGCCAGTGTGTGTCTGTGACACTAGGTGTCAGTGTGTTTGTTTGTGTTACTGGGTGTCAGTGTGTGTCTGTGTTACTTGGTGTAAGTGTGTGTCTTTGTTACTTGGTGTCCGTGTGTGTCTGTGTTACTGGGTGTCAGTGTATGCCTTTGTTACTGGGTGTCAGTGTATGTCTTTGTTACTTGGTGTAAGTGTGTGTCTGTGTTACTGGGTATCAGTGTGTGTCTTTGTTACTTGGTGTAAGTGTGTGTCTGTGTTACTGGGTATCAGTGTAAGTCTTTGTTACTGGGTATCAGTGTATGTCTTTGTGACTTGGTGACAGTGTATGTCTTTGTTACTGGGTGTCAGTGTGCGTCTTTGTGACTTGGTGTCAGTGTTTGTCTTTGTTACTTGGTGTAAGTTTGTGTCTTTGTTACTGGGTGTCAGTGTGTGTCTTTGAGACTTGGTGTAATTGTCTGTCTTTTGTACTTGGTGTCAGTGTATGTCTGTGTTACTTGGTGTAAGTGGGTGTCTTTGTTTCTTCCTGACAGTGTATATCTTTGTTACTTGGTGTAAGTGTGTGTCTTTGTTACTTGGTGTCAGTGTGTGTCTGTGTTCCTGGGTGTCAGTGTATGTCTTTGTTACTTGGTGTAAGTGTATGTCTTTGTTACTTGGTATCAGTGGATGTTTTTGTGACTTGTTGTCAGTGGATGTCTTTGTTACTGGGTGTCAGTGTATGTCTTTGTTACTTGGTGTAAGTGTATGTGTTTGTTACTTGGTGTCAGTGTGTGTCTGTGTTACTGGGTGTCAGTGTGTTTGTTTGTGTTACTGGGTGTCAGTGTGTGTCTCTCTTACTTGGTGTAAGTGTGTGTCTTTGTTACTTGGTGTCCGTGTGTGTCTGTGTTACTGGGTTTCAGTGTATGTCTTTGTTACTTGGTGTCAGTGTATATCTTTGTTACTTGAAGTCAGTGTATGTCTTTGTTACTGGGTGTCAGTGAATATCTTTGTGACTTGGTGTCAGTGTATGTCTTTGTTACTTGGTGTACGTGTGTGTCTGTGTTGCTGGGTATCAGTGTATGTCTTTGTTACTTGGTGTTAGTGTATGTCTTTGTTACTTGGTGTCAGTGTGTGTCTGTGTTACTGGATGTCAGTGTATGTCTTTGTTACTGTGTATCAGTGTGTGTTACTGGGTGCCAGTGTGTGTCTGTGACACTAGGTGTCAGTGTGTTTGTTTGTGTTACTGGGTGTCAGTGTGTGTCTGTGTTACTTGGTGTAAGTGTGTGTCTTTGTTACTTGGTGTCCGTGTGTGTCTGTGTTACTGGGTGTCAGTGTATGCCTTTGTTACTGGGTGTCAGTGTATGTCTTTGTTACTTGGTGTAAGTGTGTGTCTGTGTTACTGGGTATCAGTGTGTGTCTTTGTTCCTTGGTGTAAGTGTGTGTCTGTGTTACTGGGTATCAGTGTATGTCTTTGTTACTGGGTATCAGTGTATGTCTTTGTGACTTGGTGTCAGTGTATGTCTTTGTTACTGGGTGTCAGTGTGCGTCCTTGTGACTTGGTGTCAGTGTTTGTCTTTGTTACTTGGTGTAAGTTTGTGTCTTTGTTACTGGGTGTCAGTGTGTTTCTTTGAGACTTGGTGTAATTGTCTGTCTTTTGTACTTGGTGTCAGTGTATGTCTGTGTTACTTGGTGTAAGTGTGTGTCTTCGTTTCTTCCTGACAGTGTATGTCTTTGTTACTTGGTGTAAGTGTGTGTCTTTGTTACTTGGTGTCAGTGTGTGTCTAAGTTTCTGGGTGTCAGTGTATGTCTTTGTTACTTGGTGTAAGTGTATGTCTTTGTTACTTGGTATCAGTGGATGTGTTTGTGACTTGTTGTCAGTGGATGTCTTTGTTACTGGGTGTCAGTGTATGTCTTTGTTACTTGGTGTAAGTGTATGTGTTTGTTACTTGGTGTCAGTGTGTGTCTGTGTTACTGGGTGTCAGTGTGTTTGTTTGTGTTACTGGGTGTCAGTGTGTGTCTGTCTTACTTGGTGTAAGTGTGTGTCTTTGTTACTTGGTGTCCGTGTGTGTCTGTGTTACTGGGTGTCAGTGTATGTCTTTGTTACTGGGTGTCAGTGTATGTCTTTGTTACTTGGTGTAAGTGTGTGTCTGTGTTACTGGGTATCAGTGTGTGGCTTTGTTACTAGGTGTAAATGTGTGTCTGTGTTACTGGGTATCAGTGTATGTCTGTGTTACTGGGTATCAGTGTATGTCTTTGTGACTTGCTG